>NC_081180.1:26096938-27426282 GCF_029867415.1 Vicia villosa | reverse complement strand
ATCCCCACTTTGCAATATCACATTTTCAACTTAACTCTGCAACACCCAATCGTAGAATTCTAATCATATCATCTCCAGCTTCTCTAATTCGGTCTATAGATTTAGAAGCATCGCTTCACGATGATTCTGCTTCTGCTGAACTCAACCTTAATTTTATACATCCCCGAACTTATGTTGAAATTAAAGGTTCGTGCAATGGGTTCGTATACGATTTTGCTAGCATGTGCCTATGGAATCCATCCAATGGTGTTCACAAACAAATACCTTCCAATTTTGATTCCAATTGTTTTTGTTATCTAGATGGTTTTGGGTATGACCCCTCAACAGATGACTACTTGATTGTTTCAATGTCCTACAATCCAGCCTTAGAATTTTCCTCACATTTAGAATTTTTCTCATTCAGAGCTAATACATGGAAAGAAATTGAGGGTATTTACCTCCCTTATATGAATGCGGGTGATAATTCCAGAGTAGGGTCTCTCGTTAACGGGGCTATTCATTGGGTGGCTTTTAATAGTGATACATCAATGGATGTTATTGTTGCCTTTGATTTAGCCGAAAGGAAACTTGTAGAGATGTTTTTGCCTCATGATTTTAACATTGATTCTAACTTTTATGAGTTGTGGGTATTTGGAGAATTTCTCAGCCTATGGGTTAGGGGGGAGGATGCGGTTGAAATATGGGTTATGAAAGAATATAAAGTCCAGTCGTCATGGACTATGACTCTTGTTCTTCCAATGGATGATTACTTTTCCCCAATATGCTGTACAATCAAGGGTGATATTATTGGAACAGGTAGTACCGGATTGGTGAAATATGATGATAAAGGGCAGTTGCTAGAGCATCGATCCTATGGTGTCGTTCCACATGGATCCCAAGTGGCCATGTATGTAGAGTCACTGCTTTCACTCCCTGTCGACAGCGTGCAATCGTAAAAAGATTATACAAGCAAGAAGAATGAGGTCGTGAAATATTCCCCTTCACTATTTTCTTATTTATATTGTAATATGAACTCTTGGGTGGCTACAAAGACTATGTGTTTGAGGGCATTTGTAATAGGAGTCAGTATGCCACTTGAGTTATTGGTGAAACATTTGTAATATGTTTTTAATGTTATTTATGCTTGTTTTCTAATGTATGTTGTGGTCATTATTTGAAATTGTTTTGTACTGTAATTTATTTGATGAACTTCTGCATGTTGATTAAGATCAAGATCAAATGACAATCACATGACTTTTACTCAAAGCACTTCATTAGTTTTTTTCAATCATTGCCATATATGTATTTGGAAGAAAAATAATGTTTAGTTCTCTAATTTAAGTGTACTCTATTAACTTTGGTTGTTGCCATTTCTATGTTTCAAACCAGTAAAAAAAAAATTAAATTCAAATTAATGAGCTACACATGGATTTATAAGACTTTAGATCAGAAAATACATCAAAATTAAATCACCCCATGATCCTAAATAAGAGCAACAGCTACAACTTAGTTCAATGGACAAAACTAATAAGATAAAGCTACAGGGTGGAATTCTTTTAAAACTAGTATAACTTTCAATGGAAAAGTAGTATAAAATTTTATATTATAGTTTTGTTTGCTTGCTGCATAGAAACTGTGATTAGCACAATGAAAACAAGACTCAATAATCTCAGGACATGAAGCCATCAATTCTTTCTATCCATTACCCCTACTAGCATAACTTAACCAACTTCAACTTAAACTACACTCCCTAATCAAAGCATGCATCACAGCCATTAAACCAACAAATACAGTGTGTAGATATTTTATATGTCAACAATATAATTTTTGTTAAAATCCAAATATATTTTGAAAACTTACCAACATGTTACTTGTAGCTGCTGATGCATTGTGGTTCAACAAGTTAAAGGGATTTGTACAGACATCCTTGTCTATAATCCTTTGAGAAAAATCTCATTGGAATCTAGGCATTTAACAAAACATGAATTAAGTTGAAATTCAAAATAGACATGGTATTCTTGGCAAACTGGCTAAGACAAAGAAGCTTTTTGGTTATAGTGGTTGAACATTTAGTGGAACAAAGGAAAGAACAGTCAGACTATGTTTAGGAAGTAAGATTAGTTTTCTTAACCTTTCAAGGCAAGTTTCATGTCCAAGAAGTAGAGTTTAATTTCTACCTCTTCAATTGAGATGCAACCAAACTTTCCACTTATTAAGGATGTTGTTGAATCATAATTTTGAAGTAATCCTTCATGCATGACCTCAGTATGTTCATGAGGGGAGTTTGACTAACCAATATCATGAATTGACAATATGGTGGAATCAATTTTCAGGAGGAACTCAAAAGAATGAGCTATTTTCAACCCTCATTTTTCTGATTTCAGAGAAAAGTTGTCATAGTTTGACATTGACATACCGTTGAAAATATGCACGGATCTTATCTCATGCTGCCACGGATTCTCGCATCCTATGATGCCACATAAAATTTCTTTGGCAATCACTAATTGAAGCCGATGAAAATTCATTGATCTTGTTACTCTCAAACTTCAAATAATTTGGAGATGAGATTAGCTTAAGAATTGTGATTATCACAAAATTTCAGTGGTATCATCATATTTTTGAGAAAGTGGTGAAACTTATGAGCTTTGGTGATAGGTCCAACTAATTGACACTAGAGTAGATAATTCTCATTATCTAGTTTCTCAAAGATGGCGGAAAACAAGTGTTCAAAAACAAAGAAGGCAACGCCAATATCAGGTAGTGGCCTTATTGCCAAAGAGGGAAGATGTGCCAGAATGAAAGAGTACATACATAAAACTATATATCAGAATCAGATTACAAAAAACATAAACTAACACCAAAACAAGACACAGTAGTCCAATCATGACCAAAATAGCTGAGACTTAACCTTGTCTAATGAACTGCTTCCCCTATCTATCATTCCAAGTGCCACATTCATTTGATATTAACCAAAAATAAAAGACAGTTAACCTCCTACAAGCATGAATTGGGTAGTATTTGGTAAGACTATTTCTTTGTCAATGAATCATATCCCTTAGTCCATTGGAAATTTAAAGTAATCATATGTTTCTTACTTTTTGTAGTATATGAAAGATAAGCAAAAGCACCGTAGAAAGAAATTGAAGAATTATTATTGCATTGATAGAATAAGATATTACACCAAATCTACTAAAACATTGGAGCTACCTACTACTTATATCAGTTTCAGTCAGTTAGCATTACTTACAAACTTCTAACAACCTAACAGAAAGTAGTTGGATCAGTTACAACAAAGCTCTATGTGATAGTTTCATCCATAGTGAAATTAATTTGTCGGGCAAGATACTTCACTAATCTGCAATAGGGATGACAATGGGTCGGGGCGGGTGCGGGTTTCACATAACTCAAACCCGCACCCGAAATAGGCAACCCAAACCCAAATATTATTCAGATGGCAAAATAACACCCACGCCCACACCCGTTGGGTTCGGATTTTTCCACCCAAACCCGAACCCGTAGCAAAATACATAAAATATATTAATTTTCCTACAACTTTCCACAAAAAAATATATATATATATATATATATATATATATATATATATATATATATATATATATATATATATATATATATATATATAGATATAAAAGCGAGTGTGATTTCGGGTTTCATACTACCCAAACCTGCACCCGAAATATCGGGTGGCACCCGAGCCCAAACCCAGTCAACTTGGATTTTCACCCGTTGACTCGGGTTCGGATGCGGGTGAGCCCCGCAGTTTAGGTCTGCCATCCCTAATCTGCACTATCTCTTTATGTTCAACACCCCCCTCAATCAAAAATAGATATCAATCATTCCAAGCTTGCTTTGCAGATTATGGAAGGGTCCTATATGTAGAGACTTGGAAATTAAGTCGGCTACTTGTTCCTTTGATGAAACTGGCAGCAAGTGAATTGTTCCAGCTTGAACCTTGTCTCTGACCACATAGCAGTCAATTTCTATGTGTTTGGTTCTCTCATGAAAGACATCATTAGTTGCTATGTGTAGTGCTGACTTATTATCACAATAGATCAGAACTGTTGAGTGATGTTCTCTATGAAAATATTTCAGAAGATACATAATCCACTGCCCTTTACATGTTGCTTGAGCCAAGGTTCAATACTCAACTTTTGATGAGGATCGAGACACCACTGATTTCTTCTTGATTTTCCAGCCAATCAATGATTTCCCAAGGAAAAATAGAATCCAGTTGTAGACCTTCTTGTATCAGGGCATGCTTCCCAACCTGAGTCAGAGAAACCTTTGAGTTTTAGCTCAATTGATGAACTGAACAAATGAACATCGCATGGGCTACTTTTCAGATACCTTAGAACATAAAGAACTACAACCATGTGCTCATGTGTTTAGGGGTGTTCGCGGTGCGGTTTGGGCGGTTTTGACCAAAAAAATCATCCGAACCGCAAGAGAAAAAATCGTGCGGTTTGGTTTGGTTCGGCTGCCTTTTAAAAAAAATCCGAACCAAACCAAACCAAAGTGATGCGGTTTAGTTCGGTTCGGTTGGTTCGGTTTTTTACAAATATTTTATTGAGCCATATATACACATATAGATGACAAAATAATTTTGTATTTAGACATTTATACACCGTCAAATAACAACAAAACTCGTCATATTTTGACAACAATTTTCCATTTAATATGTAAAAATTAAATTCGACAAAAGTGGAATATTAAACATAAAATAATAGCATAAAAAAACATAAAAATTATTATAATGAAATAAAAAAATAGAAGAGATGAGAGATTAGTGAAGGTGAAAAAGAAAAAAAAAATGTGTTGAGAGATTAGAGAAGAAGATGTGCGATAAAAACGAAACTGAAATATGGAACATTTGCATAAAAATGAGAAGGGGAAAATGAAAGAATATAAGAGAGTAGAGATTATAGAAGAAGAGAGAAGATGTATGTGGCAAATAAGGAACGACAATGTTACTAGTGATTTGAGAAGATCGGGACTGAAATTATATGCGTAAGAATGAGAAAAATGTTTGTAATCATAAGGTTAAGGTATAATATGGCTAATTTTGGGTTGGATGTGAGTTAAGTAAAATTTAGTTTGTAACATAATGCGGTTTGATTCGGTTTGGTTCGGTTTATAAAATACAAACAGCAAACCGAACCGAACCGTGCGGTTTTGTTAAAAGATGACCCAAACTAATCCGAACCAAATGCGGTTTTTTGCGGTTTCGGTTTGGTTTGGTTTGGTTTGTGGTTTTCTATTGGGTTGGTTTGGTTTTGATCACCCCTACATGTGTTGATGAGCTTAGAAATTGACTTAGTTTGCTTACAGCATAAGAAATTTCTTGTCTTGAGTTAGTTAGATATAGGAGTCTTCCAATCAATCTCCTATATGCAATTGGTTCATATAGTGTTGTCTCGTATTCCTTGTGCAATAGTAAGTGGGGTTACATAGGAGTGTTACAAGGTTTAGCTCCACTCAATCCTGTGTCTTGTAAGAGATCAAGAATATACTTTCTTTGGCACAAAACAATTCCTTCTTTTGATCTGTTTACTTTAAAACCAAGAAAATACTTAAGTTCTCATAGATCCTTGATGCTGAATTTGTCATCAAAGAGGGTCTTAATGTGAGTAATCTCATCAATGTTAATACCCCTAAAACCAAATCATCTACTTATACAAGAATCACTGTAAATGTTACACCATTGAATTAAGTATACAATGAATAGTCAAATTTTGATTAGAGATAATCTGATTGCGGAAGGATGTCAATAAGCTTGGTATTCCACTGCCTTCTAGCCTGCTTGAGGCCATACCAAGACATTTGAAGCTTACACACCGTGCTAGGTTGAGGGACATTAGGACCATGTGGCACCTGCATATACTTTTCTTCATTAAGAAATTATAATCTTCGTCCATTATTTCCTCTTGATCGTGTTGAGGAGTCTCTAGTGAAAAGTTCTCTAGTTGAACTGGTTCTTGATTTCCAATATCCGGAATCACTATGTTATTGTGCCTTTCATTATCACTCTCAATCTCAGAGTCTGATGGTTCTGATTGTTAGGGTGAAGTAGGGGCATGAGGAGTTTGTTGAATATAAAAAAAGTTGTTCACTTCCGAGACTGTAACCGAACCGAGACTGAATATAAAAAAAATACTAAAACAAGTTTTAATTTTTTTTAAATTAAAAAAAAATAGTATAATGATTCGGTTTAGAAAAATTAACTTCTAACGGTTCGATACGAATTTCAAAATGGTATATCAAACCAATAGTTATAGTTAGGGATGACGACAGGCGGGTAAGGGACGATTATTACCTTCCCCAAACCCAAATTCCCAAACAATCCCTGTTCCCCGCTTCAAACCCAAACGGAAATGGAGAATTAAAACTCAAATCTAGCCGAAACGGGTTTGAGTTGGATTCGGATATTCCGCTCCGCCACCATCTATTTAGTGAAATCAATATTTTTAATAAAAATATTTTTTTTTCAAAATTAAATTACTTTATTTATAAATAATAAAATGAAACAATTTTAAAAAAAATTCTTACCTAAATCTCACATATTTTAAATAATAAATACAAATCAAAATATCAAAACGTTGTTCACGTATTTAATATTATAAATTATTAAAAATATATAATAATATATTTAATGAAATAAATAGGATGGATTCGGGATGTGTACTAGTGTCCCATTATCCAGGCGAATTCAGATGAGTATCCGTGGGTACAGATTTTATTGTCATACCTAGTTATAATTCGATTCGATTTTGTATAAATGATTTTGTATAAATTAAAACGATTCGATTCACCTATAAATTGGTTCGGTTGAATTGCATTTTCTAGCTTTACCATACCATAAACAGCCTAGTTGAAAGCCCAATTTCTCTTTTATCTGTAACCTAGAGGCGTTGCTATTTAGAAAACCGGCAATGCAGCGATAGTGGGGTGATTCATTCGTTTTTCTTTTGCAACAGGTTACCAGTCGCAGAGGAGAAAGATCATGTATCTTCCTCATGAATTGATCATCCAAATCTTACTGCGGTTACCAGTTAAGTCTCTTATTCGTTTCAAATGTATTTGTAAGTCATGGCTTTCTCTCATCTCTCGTGATCCTCACTTTGCTAATTCACATTTTCAACTTAACGCCGCAACACACAAACGTAGAATTCTGTTTATATCAACTTCAGCTCCTATAACTCGCTCTATAGATTTAGAAGCACCGCTTCACGATGAACCTGCTTCTACTGCACTCTGCCCTAATTTTATATTTACCCAATCTTACCTTGAAATCAAAGGTTCATGTAATGGGTTTATATATTTCAAATATTTTGGAAACATGTACCTATGGAATCCATCCACCGGAGTTCACGTACAAATACCGCTGTCCCCTATTAATTCCAGTTGTTTCGGTTATCTGGATGGTTTTGGGTATGACCACTCAACAGATGACTACTTGATTGTTTCAATGTGCTATAATCCAGCCTTAACTCATATTTCATCGCATTTACAATTTTTCTCATTCAGAGCTAATACATGGAAAAAACTTGAGGCTACTTACTTCCCTTATATGAATGCCTCTCACAATCACAGAGTAGGGTCTCTCCTTGGCGGGGTTATGCATTGGTTGGCTTTTCGTCGTGATATACCAATGAATGTTATTGTTGCCTTTGATTTAACCGAAAGGAAACTTCTAGAGATGTCTTTGCCTGATGATTTTAACACTGGCCCTAGCTATTGTGATTTGTGGGTATTTGGAGAATTTCTCAGCCTATGGTCTATGGGGAAAGATATTGTTGAAATATGGGTTATGAAAGAATACAAAGTCCGTTCGTCATGGACTATGACACTTGTTCTTCCAATTCATGCCATTCCCACTCGTTACTTTTCCCCCATATGCTGTACAAACAGAGGTGATATTATTGGAACCTATGGTAGTACAGGATTGGTGAAATATGATGACAAAGGGCAGTTGCTAGAGCATCTCTCCTATGGTGTCGCTCAATATGGATCCCAAGTGGCCGTGTATGTAGAGTCACTGCTTTCACTCCCTGTCGACAGTTTGCATTCATAAAAAGAAGATACAAGCAAAAAGAATGAGGTCGTGAAATATTCTCCTTCACTATTTTCTTATTTATATTGTATTATGAACTCTATGGTAGCTACAAATACTGGGTTTCAAGAAATTTAATTTGGATATGTGTTTGAGGGCATTTGTAATAGGAGTCAGAATGCCACCTAAGTTATTGGTGAAACATTTGTAATATGTTTATTGAAAATGTTGACAGTTTAGTTTGTGTGTTTTTAATATAAATTGTAGTGTAATTTATTTGATGAACTTATGCATGCTGATGAAGATCAAAATAACAATCACATGAGTTTTACTCAAAGCACTTCATTAGTTTTTTTCAATCATGGCCATATATGTATTTGGAAGAAAAATAATGTTTGGTTCTCTACTTTAAGTGGCCTCTATTAACTCTGGTTGTTGCCATTTCTATGTTTCAAACCAGGAAAAGAAAACTAAATTCAAATTATTGAGCTACATCCCAAATAAACAACAATTACAAGTTAATGTCCTTTTCTCTACTCATGAAGTTTGCTGATATTATATCAGCAAGAATTACTTCCTGTGTAGAAACTGTGATTGGCACAATAATTTCATGACACAAGGCCATCAATTCATTCTATCCACTATCCTACGCTACCTGCATAATTGAACCAACTTCAAATTAAACTACACTTTTCAACCTCCAATACACAGGCCTACTCTTATCTTATCACCACTGAGACTGATTGCGTGATACTTGTATCAAAGCATGCATCAAAGACACTGAACCAACAAATACATTGTGTCTGATGTTTTATATGTCAACAATATAATTGTTGTAAAATTCATCCAATACACAGGCCTACTGTAATCACCACTTAGGATAAATGATTTCTACTTGTCTTAGTTGTAGGTGGAAATTATTTCTACACGTCTTGTGATTTTGTTTATCACAGAGAATGAACATTGACTTCGATACCAAAATTAAGGCCACATATATCATTAGTTATAATTATATTAATCTTAATAATAGAAGAATCATTATAATCTATACTATAACTTTATTCATAAAGAATAAAATAGTAATTTTCTCAATAAAAAAAAAGTCTTCATCATCAAAATCAACAATTGAGAAGTAAATTAGTTAATAGTCCATATGGAAAGAAATAAATTATTAAGCCTGGAACGTGCTCGAGTCTAAACATCTAAGCATGATAAAGAGAGTAAAATATAATAAGACTACACCAAAATACATATGCTCTAGCTAGAATTTAGGAAGATGTATTAGTTGACCAAAACGACTTTGCTAAGGGTATGGAGAAGAAGACCATGTATCTACCTCATGAATTGATCCTCCAAATCCTGTTGAGGTTGCCGGTAAAGTCTCTTATTCGTTACAAATGCGTTTGTAAGTTATGGTTTTCTCTTATCTCTTATGATTCCCACTTTGCAAATTCACATTTTCAACTCACAACTGTAATACACACTCGTAGAATTCTGTTCATATCAACTTCAACTTCTCAAATTCGATCTATAGATTTTGAAGCATCGCTTGATGATACTGCTTCACTCAACATTAAGTTTATGCTTCCTCAATCTTATTTAGATCTTCAAATTAAAGGTTCATGTAGAGGCTTCTTAGTTTTGTGGTGTTCCTCAAACATCTATTTGTGGAATCCATCCACTGGAGTTCACAAGCAAATATCTTTTCCTCCTTTTGGTTCCAATTTAGATGCAACTTATTTCTATGGTTTTGGGTATGACCAGTCTACAGATGATTACTTGGTTGTTTCAATGTCAGATGATTCAAATTCAGCTAATTTTTACTCACACTTGGAGTTTTTTTCATTGAGAGCTAATACATGGAAAGAAATTGAGTGTACTACAGGTACTCACTTCCCATACATGAATGCCTGTGATGATCCAAGAGTAGGTTCCCTCTTCAATGATGCTATTCATTGGTTGGCTTTTCGTAATGACATACCAATGAATGTTATTGTTGCCTTTCATTTATTGGAAAGAAAACTTTTCGATATTCATTTGCCAGATGATTTTGATCATGAACCGACCGATTGTGAATTGTGGGTATTTAGAGAATTTCTCAGTCTACGGGCTATGGAAGATGATATAGTTGAAGTATGGGTTATGAAAGAATACAATGTGTGTTCGTCTTGGATTAAAACTCTAGTTCTTCCTATGGATGGCATTCCCATTCACTACTTTTCCCCTATATACTCTTCAAATGGTAATATTATTGGAACAGACGGTGGTACTGGTTTAGTGAGGTACGATGACAAAGGACAATTGCTAGATCATCATTCATATTGTAACGATGCACGTGGATCTCAATTTGCTCTGTACACAGAGTCCCTGCTTTCACTCAACAATGAACAAACTTAAGATGACACAAACAATAAGAATTGAGTCCTTATAAATTTGTCGGCCTTCACCATTTTTTTTATATTTATCATTATGATGTATTATGAAATAGTCTCTGCATCATGAAATATTGCTTGGTTTATTTTTTGTAATATGTTTATTGAAAGTGTTATTTGTTTGTGTGATTCACTTTTATTTATGCATGCATGTGTAATTAGTTTGAGTTCTTATTTATAATATGGTCACTGCTTGAAATGGTTTTATATAGTAAATTTGTTCGAGAGTTTATACGTGTTGATCAAGATCAATATCATAATCACAATTGCATGACTTAACTCAAAGCAATTCATCAAAAACTTGATCATAGCCACATGTATTGAAGGAAAATGAAGGTTATGTTCTCTAATTTCAAGGACTCTAATAACTTTGATGTTGTCATACCTCTGTTTTAAACTAGAAAGAAGAAAGAAAAAAGCTAATTTTAAATTAATCTGTTACACATGAACGGTTAAATGAGACATTAGATCGTAAGAAACATGAATTTAAAATCACCCTATGAGCCTAAATAGTGCTACTACAATTACAAGTTAGAGTTTTCATAATGTATAAATGTAAAAAGTCATCACTATGAGATAAAAGTAATCATTAATAGCTGCAAAAAATGCATTACAGGAGGAAGAACCATTCTTTAGGTATACAAGTTCAAGGCATACAAGCTTAAGGCATAACAGAAACAATAGGTTTTTCCTAAAATTTAACACACCTACACACCTTTTATAAACTATAATAAATGTGTGTATAATAGTTTTGCATACACGCCTTATAGAAAGTGTGACTTGCAAATTAAAAGGAGGCAAATTGTGATTTATTAGAACTGCATCATGATTCAAACTTTCTAACTGAGCAGGTTTCAACCGAATTCACATGTATGAACCGAACTATGAACCAAAATGAGCTGAACTGCTACATGTATGAACTGAACCCAACTGTTTTGTGTTATTTAACAGTTTAAAGTCAAAACCTTTGGCTTGTAACTAGTTTTTGACTATTAAAAAATTAAAATCCTACACAAGAAGATAGGAAGCTTATGTTAATAGGAAGCTAGGAGTACATGTGATAGGATGGAGAAGAAGCGTAATTGATGACTTAGACATTGTAATGCTTAGGCATTGAATTAAGGAACTAATTCGAGTTTGTAATTATAATTATGGATTACATATGGCATTTTAGAGCTGCATATTTATGCAGAAAATGATAGTTAAACAAGTTTGTTATCAATTTAGATACAATGTAGGCTCAAATTTGATTTGTATTTTTAAGCTCAAATTTGGTAAAGAAGATTAGGAAGCCTAAGTGACAATTTAGACAAAATTAAGATGAGATAAGATTTTGTTTCTTACCAAATTGCTCAAGCTTTAAATCTCTAATATGGTTTAGACAAAACTTGAGATGGCTGTTTATTGAACCAATTAGATGACAGTCTAAGATGGCATTTACTTTCGGGGTCAAAAGTTATCCAATTTTAAATCATTTACAAAAATCCAGCATTTGAAACTCTCTTCGGAATCTCCCACTTCTATAGATGCTTATGTAAAGCGTTCAATATATGATTACAAACTTTCTATCTTCCCCTTGAGTAATTCTATTGAGGGTGGCTATTGTCGTTGGTTGCCTCTTCCGGACTGTGAAGTGAGCAATGAAATTCTCACACAAGTCAGTCCACAAATCAAGGGTTCCGTTGGAACCAGAACATAGCCGATCTGATCAAAGTTAGTGCAAAGAGCTTGTACTTTGCCTCATCATCCGTGTGATAGTAGTTCAGGCGATTTTCAACAGGCTTCACATACTCATTACCTTTCTATTGTAACTACTCGGCTTTAGAGGTTTTTCTAGTGAATTTGAAGAGATTTTGTTATTAGAATTGAAGTTTTTTTTTTTAAATACAGATTGAATATTTTATGTCCCATTAAATCAACTCAATTAATAGTTGTGTCGGGATATTAGGTAACGGGTTCAAACTCGCGACATCTCACGTATTCATTTTAAAGAGTGAACTCCAACCAATAGGTTATTTGACCCAATAAAAATATTGAAGGTTTTATTTTATCTTCTGTGAATTCATATATTCTAGAACACTCTGACAATGTTTGTATTAGTTATGAGTACTTTAGATTAGTATAAATACACCAGATAACTCTCTTAGATTTAATTAAACAATGTGATTTATGAATTTTCTCTTGTCCACATGAAAGTGGAGTTTATTAAGTTATTTTTTATATTTAATTTTTTTCTTCACATTTTAGCTAATTATAGATAGAACTTACGAAATAATTCGCTTTTAACACTAGGTTTTGTTTTGTGACTTAAATTATAGGGTTTAATATACTTCACCCCTTGCCAATATAGCGAGATTCGGTTTGGCCCCTTTCAATTTTTTTTTACCAAACGCACCTTATAAAATCTAAAACATGGATTTACCACTCCCTGTTACCACACTTGCTGACTGGTCAATGTGATAATGGACACGGTGGCACTGACTGGGATCCACCCTCTTAAAATTAGGGTTCATCTTTCCCTCTTTCTCCACCGTGAATCAATCATCGTCCTTCCTCCATCATCGTCCTTCTCTTTCTCCGCGTCCTTCCTCCATCTTCGTCACACCTTGATCCATCACCGTCCTTCCTCCATCTTCGTCACACCCAGATTCATCTTCTTCACTCATGGCCGAATGCAACTCGTATGGTAGCAGTGTAAATTCGTTTCCAGATTTACCCAGATGTGGTTGTGACAGACCAATGAAGATGTGGGTGGCCAACACGGTTCAAAATTGCAATAGAAAGTTCTGGAAATGCCGAAATGCCGGGGTAAGCATGCTTCTTTGTTATCTGAAAAATTGTTCAATTTCATGTTGAAAGTTCAATTTCATTTCATGTATTTCATGTTATCTGGAAATTTGTTTATTATTAAACAATTCTTCATTGTGTTTTGTAGTCTGGAAATAGTTGTGAATTGTTCTTGTGGGATGATGAAATCAGAGACCATATCATTGGGCATAGGATGAATCTACCAGAATGTAAAAGTTGTGATATACTAGCAGTGAAGTTAGAGACAGCAACAAACAAAATTGAGAAGTTGAAGAAGAAGATTGCAAGTCAGACAAGTGATAATATGAGGCTGGAGAAGACAACATTGATTCTCTGTTTTTTGCTTATTGGCATATTGTATTACATAGTTTAACATCTCCTTGTTTGACATTGTGTATTTGGGTGGCATTTGGATGTAAAACCTTGTTGATTTTATGTCAATAAAATGAGTTATGTTTTATGTCAATTATTCCTGTGTATTTTATCTCAATGAAACCTTTTTGTTAAGTAAAGTGAAATATAAAAGGTGTTGTAAGATTCAATGAACTAAAACTCACACTTTAACATAACAAGTGCACCATAACATGGGCATAATTCAGAATACATTACATTGCAAGCATGTCTTAGCAGAAAGTATTATATCAAAACATGGTCATAATTCAAAACACACTACAAATTAAAATTGTTTTAGCAATAAGCATAAGTATTACATAAGTGCACCAAACATGTGCTACTCAAAATAAACAACATTAAAAACATAAGGTAAATTCAAGTCTTCTTTGTGGGAGTTCCCTTCTTTGGAGTAGTCTTCTTTGGAGTACCCTTTGATGCCTTCTTAGGAGTACCCTTTGATGGCTTCTTTGGAGTAATCTTGGATGCCTTCTTTGGAGTATTATTTGAAGGTTCCTCTTCTTCAATGTCCATACAAATAGGTTGCGCAGGGTGAGAACCTGGACCAGTGAATGGTTTAGGTTTCTTGAACCAGTTCTCCTTTATCCTCTCACTTACCCTTCTCCTTACAATTGGCTTGTGAATCATCTTTCCCTTTCCCTTGAAACTGTTGCTTGTTGAGGCCTGAGATTGGATGTCTGATATGTTGCTTATCTTGTCATCAGTTATATCTCCAAACAATGAATCAGTCTTGGTATCTTCATTTTCTTCATTGTTTGTAGCAGACTGGCTTCCAGCATTGTTAGTACCTTCTTCACTTGCATTTGGTCTCATTTTCTTCTGCATTTAAAAATCCAGTTACATTATAATCAAAGAAACTACATTATATAAAAAACCAGTTACATTATATACATTACCTTTCTTTTCATTGCACTTTGATTTTGTCTCTTGCTTTTGCATGTCTTCACATTGTGTCCCACCTTGTCACACCTGGTGCATCTATAAGATACACCAGGTAACCTTCTTCTATCTCCTTCTTCTCCACTTTCCCTTATCCTTAGCTTTCTAGGCCTTCCTGGTCCCTTTTTGTAATTAGGAGGTAACAGTTCTTCACTTTCAACCTCAGGCCACATGTCAGTGCCATTAATTGGACTAATAGCAAATTCATAGCACATGGCATACCTATCTCTAGTGTAATACTGATGAACAAAATCCTCTGGGTTCTGCTGTCTAAACCCTAATGCAGCAACAACATGTCTACATGGAATACCTACTAGATCCCAAAAATTACATGTGCAATTCTTTTTAGCAATGTCAACTATGAACTCTTGTCTGTTATAAGCATGAGTGACCTAAAATTTCTCTTCCATAGCCCAGGTTGGCAACCTATGTCCACTCATAGCTACCTCATTGTCTAATCTTTTCCTGGGAATAGGCATCACTTTGTGTGGCCACTTGTCTAGTTTCAAAGTAGAATTACTACACCTACTCATCAGATATTTTCTAATCCATTCACACATGGTCAATATAGGTTTATCTCTAGCATTCAGAATAGTGGCATTGAATGACTCAGCTATGTTATTCATAAGTACATCACACTTAGGATAAAATGAAAATGCATGCTTACACCAAGACTTTGTAGGAACTGCCATAAGCCATGCCCAAGCCTTTGGATCTACAGCCTTCAACTCCATGATTCCTTGGTTTCTGTTTCCACCACTCCAAAGGCCAAAGGGAAGTATTGGTCATTTGGGTCTCTTCCAACAGCAATCAATAGTTGACCTCCATACTTTGTTTTCAAATGACATTCATCTACCGCAATGAAGGGTCTACAACCATTTGTAAAACCTTTTTTACATCCATCAAAACAGAAATAAAAAGAACCAAACCTTGGTTGCATTGTAGGTAAAGGCCTCTCTATGTTTATCTTCACAGTGTTTCCAGGATTGACCCTATGCAACTCAGCTGCATACCTCCACAAATTGGCATACTCCTTGTCCTACACACAGTGATCCCAACAGAATAATTTTGCCTCATGTCTTGGATTATGTCACATATCCTTACCTTGTCAGATGTTCTCATCTTTTTGACCACAGCCTTAGCCACCCACTTAGAACTTGCACTTTTGTTATCCAAAATCCTAGCACATGTGTGGGTATCTTTTATAGTCTTTATGGCATAACTGTGCTTATGGCCCACCTTAGAGCAAAGCATTAAAAAACCACATTTAGCCTTGCATTCAACCCTCACTCTATAACTCTCATTTTTTACAAAGGTAATTTCCCTCCCATTTAGTACTATCCACTCACGGATGCCCTCTCTAAAATCATCTAAGCTATTAAACTCCATACCCCATTTAAATTGAAATCCTTATTAAGCTCCTCCTTCTTAAACTTATCAAACCTAGGCTCTTTTTCTTCCTCTGAGGCATCAGGATCAGAACTTAGTAAATCCTCACTAAGATATTCATCATCCTCACCTTTATTTTCACTCTCACCTTTACTCTTACTAGGATAAGTCAACAAACCAGCTACAACAGGCCCCTCACTAACTGGTAAAGTAACATCAACCTCTTCAAAACAATCATCAAGATCTGTGGCCCTCTCATCCTCACTGTCATTCATCCCTTCTACAAGCTCTTCATCACTTACCTCTAACTATACCCTTTCATTCACACACCTAGGTTTCTTACTGTGTTTATCTGCATCGTGTTCAACAAAACAATTTCCCATCTACTCTCATGGAACAGGCAAACGCAGCTAAATCATAAGCAACAGAATCACTCTTAATCTCGAAAAAGTTAGGATCTATTTCAGGAATTTTCTCCATAACCTAAACGGCCCAACTCCATAACCCCACCACTTACCACCTTTTGAATGTGACTCTGAGTCCAGGTTTCAATGTGTACTCCTGTAATAAGCGTCGTAACCCCGCCTCTGTAAATCATCTCACTGTCGCGAGGCTTCATAAATTTTCCTCCATGGTGAAACAAACAATCAAACCTGACATTCAACTGCAAACAAAACGTAATGTAAGAAGAAAGAAAACACGCAGTACCGGTGAAGAACAATAAATGAGCACTTACCTCAGCCGATTCCACCGTTTCGCCGCCGTCTTCAGCCATCGTCCGTCCGTCTTCTCCTTCACGTTTCCAAATTTGTCAAAAACCCTAATCTGGAAATGTATGTTTTGGGGGGGGGGTTTAAACATAACATAAACACTTAATGATTTTCAAAATTTCCAACTCAGCCATAACAAAGTGCCACCGTGTCCACTATCACACTGACCAGTCAGCAAGTGTGGTAACAGGAAGTGGTAAATTCATGTTTTGGGTTTTATAAGGTGCGTTTGGTAAAAAAACATTCAAGGGGGCCAAACCGAATCTCGCTATATTGGCAGGGGGTGAAGTATATTAAACCCTAAATTATAATAACTATTCATTAAATAATTATTTAAAAAAAATATATCTGAACATGTTAATGTGATTCTAGAATTTGTATATATATGTGAATGTTAAAATTGTAAGAATAAAAGGTAGGTTTGCAGAAGATTAGTAAAATTTGCAGAAGATAGTGTGCGTGTGTGGTCTAGTCGTGAAACTTTTGGGTCCTGAGAGTGTATTCTTCTCAAAGTCTCAAGTTCGAAACCCGTTAGATTCAAATTGCTTATTAAAAAAATTTGCAGAAGATTTTATATCTGGAATTAGGGTTGTATAAAAGGTAGGTTTGCTCGTTCTTATTTCTTTTGACAATCGCAGTGCATACAGATGGAAGAAACCTCAAAAATGAAGAAGACTCTGTATCTTCCGCTTGAATTGATCATTCATATCTTATTAAGGTTACCCGTTAAATCTCTTGCACGTTTCAAATGTGTTTGTAAGTCATGGCTTTCTCTCATCTCTAATCCCTCTTTTACAAATTTACATTTTGAACTCATTGCCGTAACACACGACCTTAGAATTATGTTCATATCAACTATCCTTCATGAATCTCGATCTATAGATTTTGAAACATCACTTAACCATTTTTCTACTTCACTCAGCCTTGATTTTTTGCGTCCCCATTTCCGATCTGATTTTATTATTGAAATGAAAAGTTCATGTAGAGGCTTTATATTTTTGAACTGTTCTTCAAAAATCTTTCTATGGAATCCATCCACAGGAGTTCACAAACAGATACCTTTACCTCCTGTTGTTTCCTGTATAGACCCTGATGATATCTTTAATCTATATGGTTTTGGGTATGATCACTCAACAGATGATTACTTGGTGGTTTCTATGTCATGTGATTCAAGTACCGACTTAGCTGACATTTCATCAACTTTTAATATTTTTTCACTCAGAGCTAATACATGGAAACAAATTGAGTTTACTGCATTGTTGAACTATAGGCACTTTCCTTACTTGGACGTAGGGGTGTTCACGGTCCGGTTTGGATCGGTTTTGAGACAAAATGTCATCCGATCCAAAGATTCATAAGTATACGGTTTGGTTCGGTTTTTGGATGACAAAATAAAAAATCCAATCCAATCCAATTTAGTCGGTTTTAATCGGTTCGGTTAATTCGGTTTTATTCGGTTTTTAAATAGCAACTATTTACAAATTATATTTATTCTGAAACTATTGATTTCAAATGGAAGAATTTTTCTAGGTGAAACAATTAATGTATTCTAAAACATCCCATGCCAATTTTTCAAGGTGAAGCTCCTGCCACCATAATGTGATAATGCTGTAAAAAACGTCTCATGCAAATTTTTATTGGCTATATTCAAGCCGACAACATTAGCATTTCTTAAAACAACATTAGCATTTCTAAAACCAACCACTTCTATAAGGCCATCATCCACATATGGTGGAGTCAAATATCTCTGTGTAATAAAATAAAAATAGCCTCAAAATTAACAAATGATTTTACAGAAAAAACTAACAAAAGAATTGGCAATGGCATATGCAGTGGTCTGGTTTTTAACTAATATTAGTATGAAGAAAATACAATTGACCTGAAGAAAATACAATATTAGTATGAAGAATTCCATAACAGACCAAGTAAAAAATATTTATCATATAATAATAAATTTATGTAACATATCATAATAATAAAAAATAAATTAGTAAAAAATGTTTATACATGTGATTTGGTTCGGTTTGGATCGGTTTTGAAAAATCAATCTGAAATCCGATCCGAACCGTGCGGTTCTCACAAAATGACATCCAAACACATCCAATAAACTTCGGTTTTTTACAATTTTCGGTTTTTTTGGATCGGTTTTCGGTTTTTATTTGGATTGGTTTGGATTTGAACACCCCTACTTGGACGACTCTTTTTATGAACAGAGACTAGGGTTTCTCTGTAATGGGGCTCTGCATTGGTTGGCTGTTCATGAGGATTTAAATAAGGATGTTATTTTTGCCTTTCATTTAATGGAAAGACAACTCTTAGAGATGTATTTTCCAAATGATTTTGACCATGATTTTAACCAAGACCCTACTGATTGTGATTTGTGGGTATTTGGAGAATTTCTTAGTCTATGGGCTATAGAGGATCGCACTGTTGTTAATATATGGGTTATGATAGAATACAGAGGCTCTGTTTGGTATGACAACTTTTCGAGCTTATAGCTTATGTCTTATGTCTTATAAGCTCGTATAATAATTTAGACCCGTTTGGTAACGGTCTTTTCATCATGAGCTTATAGCTTATTTTACTAGCTTATAGCTTATTTTCCAGACGCTATTTCAAATAGCGTTTTAGCTTATGTCTTATAGCTTATTATTTTTTCTTCCTTTTTTATCCTTATTATTTCAATTAAAATCTATTTTTAACCCTTATAATTTATTTTAATTTAAAATAAAATAATTATATATTAAATATCTTTTATGTCATTTTACATTTATAAGTTAATTGAACCGCTAATTTCACCAAACACTTCAATGAGCTTATAAGCTATCAGTCTCAATCATCCGCTATAAGCTATAAGTCGTCAGTCATCAGCCATCAGTCATAAACTATAAGCTATCAGCTAGCTTATCAGTCAGCCGCTATTTTTACCAAACAGACCCGGAGTGCATTCGTCTTGGACTAAAACTCTTGTTTTGTCTACTGTTGACATTCCGACTCGGTATTTTCATCCGATATGTTATACAAGAAGTGGTGAAATTATTGGAACAGATGGTCATACTGGATTGGTTAAGTATGATGACAAAGGACAACTGCTAGAGCATCGTTCATATTCTAATGATCGGGAAGGATCTCAAGTTGTTGTGTATATAGAGTCTCTGCTTTCACTCCCTTCTGACAATGAATAAGCTTAAGAAGGTGACACAAACAAGAAGACTGAGGTAATCATATTTATCTTGTGCTAGTATGATCTATTGAGATGCTGCAATTAGTAAGGCTTTATAGGGTAATATGATGAGCAGGTATGCCACCACCTAAGCTGAAGAAATATGTTATGGAATAGTTGTTGGTCAACTATGTGTAATATATTTGTTTTAAATGTTGAAAGCTTTAATTGTTTGTGCGGTTCATGGTTATTTATGCATGTGTAATGGAATGAGTTCTAATGTATGTTGAGGTTACTATTTAAAATGGTCTTATATTGTAATTGTAATTTATTTGATGAGTTTATGCATTACATGACTCTGTCTCCATTCTATCATGGCCACATGTATTTGAAGGAAATCTAGTGGAAGCATTCTTTTAGAGAAACTGAGATTTACACAATGAAGACAAGGCAAAACAGTAGTTTGATAAGAGATTGAATGAATAAACATGTCAATGAAGTGTTAGCTAGGGATGGCAATGGATACCCATGGATACGGATATTAATCTTCCGCTACCCATCCGTTTAATAAAAATGATAACCATATCCGCCCCATACCCGTGTGGATATCTGCCGGGTGGGTATCCGTGATATTTAAAATATCCTTGGGTATTTATGGATACCCATGGATACTTTTTTTTAATTGAAATTTACTAATTTTTTTTATATTGAATAAAAAATTTATCTTTTTATTAATAGAAAAGTATGTGTTATACATTTAATATATTAAATTCAAAAACATCTTATAATGAATATTGATGTAGAATGTGAGAAAATGTTAAAAGAATATTTAAGTATACTAATTGATATTAAAAAGAAATTCAAGTATACTAATTTTAAAAGGATATTTAAGTAATTTTGATGACTATTAACGGATACGGATACCCGCGGATATGGATACCATCAAATCCGTATCCGTACCCGTAAGTAAATGGGTAACTAAATATCCGTTTATAATACTCGTGGATACCCGTTAAGCTATCCAATCCGTGTCCGTGACAGATTTTATCCGCGGGTACCCGCGGGTATGAATTTTTTTGCCATCCCTAGTGTTAGCTATGCGATAATAGTTTGATCATGAGTTCCATTTTAATTAATAATAATTCTCTTCTACCTCAAGTTTTGTTATTGTAAAAAGAATAAAAAAGAATGAAGAAACATTGTATAAAGAGCTCATTCTCTTATTGAATGCCTTATGTGAAAAACATATTGCAAGCAATCATAAAACAACCTTTCCAATGGAAGAGTACAAACATAAAGCTATATATCAGAATCAGATTACAGCTTTATATAAACTAATAGAGACTCGATAATTCCTTGACATGAGTCCATCAATTCCTACATAATTCTGCAGCAGCCATATGCCATGGCACCATTGTCCTTGATTGAACTTTCTAATTAAACTACACTTTCTCAGTCTCCAATAAATTTCCCACATTGTACTCCTCCAAATTACTTCACACACGGGTCTATTGGTATCACAAGTTCACAACTGAGATTGAACCTTGTCTAAAGAACTGATATCCTCACCTATAATTTCAAGTGCCAAGATGATTTGATATCAGCCGGAAATCAAAGATAGATTACCTCCCACCAGCATGAACTGAGTAGAATTTGTTAAAAGTATTTCTTTATTATTGATTCCTCATTTCCTCTGCCTCACTCCATTTGCAATATACAGCGATCATTTGTATCTTTCTTTTTATAGTATGCATTTTGATTGCAAAATATAATGGTGAAACTATTTCATAAATTGCTAAGGAGAGATCCTCTCCTCTTCCCTGGAAGGACGTTCTTGCCTAGGCTGTATGCCTTTTTTCCAGTCTACTCAAGTCCTAACCATTAGGACTGGTTTTCCATTTTGGTATGAATTTGGCAACATAACAGTAAGAAAATGGGCGGATGGAATCTGTTCATGGTAAAAGGTAAGCTGAAGTTTGTCGTATCAAATGATGCTGTTGATGTTCACTGGTGGTACCTTTGGTTCAAGCACAGAGGAAATTCTTGGACCTCCAAAACTTAGTTCACTGGTAAGATTATGCCGTCTTCTCTTCTTCCTGCAATTCTTATTCGTTTTATGTTTAATAATGATTATACTAACCATAATAGTAGCAGCACCAACAAGACACGTAAGTTTGAAGTGGGAGTGATCAACTATAATAGCTTGCTTGTTTGCCATTGTTTGTATTAGAAGTCACAAACTCACAATGCTTGCTTCTTTGATCTTTTGGTTTTACAGAATCAAAGTTTTTGTTTAATGAGGAAGAGGAAAAAAGAGATTGGTTTTTCCACCAAGTGATGTTCATTGCTTCGCGTGGCTCTTTGTTAGATTTCTTTTAACATTAATATTTCTCATTAAAATTTACTTGCTTCTTAAGTTGCTCGTAAGAGATTGTCATATATGTTGAGAATATGTTAAGGCTATAGAGTGGTGCAATTGGAGAAATTGTTGGTGGTATAATGCTCATTTCAAAGAGTTCACTCACTTCCACAGATGGAGCTAAATAAAGAGTTTTCTGATTAATCCCACTAAATGTGGAGAGCAACAACAAGGCTGGAACTGGTTCATGCTAACATATGTCTGGTCTTATCACTCCGACCATCAAAAGAGGTATTTTTGAGTTTCAAAGATGACTATTTCAAAAAGCATAGATCTACTTTTTGTTGGAAAAAACAAAAGTATTTCACTATTTTATATGCTTCAAGAACAATGAAGAGAAAGAAACAAATTTATCTATTAATTGTTTCTGTACTATAACGAGAGAATTTGTCATTAAAAATTCAATATTTTCTAACAAAATTGGAACCAAAAGGCAGCTAACCAGTCACAACTTACGATTTTGAACACTTCCAGAACACTACTGTCAATTAGAAACTGCAGAGATAAGAGTTGTGATTCATGAGCGTGCATGAATAGAAGTATGGAAAATGATCATAGCTATTGCACTGTTGTATCGGACACAGACTAATAATATTTATCAGGAGCAGCCAAAGAATCATATGAAGAGAGGTAGTGAGCACAAAGTCTACAAGCTATCGAAGGCATAATGTGATGAGGGATTGACATATAACAAAAACTACATTTTGTCAACCACCACTGCACTCCCCACATGCCACTCCTCCGAATTACTCCTTACACATGTCTATTGTTATTGTAACTGACACTGAAGTTCATGTAATGCTTTGATCGAGGACTTTGTCAAAATTGAAGCTTAAACTAGTTGGGTTCATTATACTTTTATATTCTATGATGGAAATTCATTACATTTTTGCAGTCTGTCTGCATCACTAATAATATGTATCTCTGTTGAGAATTTGTGTTTTTTATTGGAAAATATTATATTATTAACCCATATGTTTTTGTCCTTTTGGGAAAGTATTCATGAAACAGAATAATAAATATAGAATATTGTTAAATCATCTTATAAGATGTTAAGCTCCGCCAAATGTCAAGATAGATTTGTGTCGAAGAATAACTTGGAGGTTGTGGAGTGGAAGCGTCACTTATTTTTCAAATATCCCATTTTTTCGAAAGTAAGGGCACAAGCACGGCATGCATATCAAAATAACTGCAGCGAGCATGTACAATTTGCTTGGCATGTTTGTGGAATATGTGAAAAGTGAGAAATGCAAAAATCTTCCTTGATAAACCGGTTGCTACGGTTAAATATTGTTAAGCATGTTCAAATGGTGTATTGGAAGTGGGTGAACGTAAACTATACTAGCTTTTTCTTACTCAAGTTCTCGGTGGTCCAATCTGTTAGCATGTATGAGATTTTTCTTATTAATCAACTTTTTGATTTATTTTTTTATATCTTGTAAAAATACTCAATATAATATAAAAAAATTAGGAAAAGATGGATGACTAAAAGATAACATAGTTATTATAAAATATGTTGGTGTAAAAAATTTATGTTCATTCTACGCATAATTCATAAATTGTAGAACGTGTCAAAAATTTAAAAAAAAAGTATATTAAATTATATTTTCTTACAAATAAAGTTTTGATTTACTTTTTATGTCTAGTATAAAAAAGTATTCTACATAATAATTGATAATTTTGATGAACTTATGTTAGAAATATAATATAAAAATATTGGCGATATATGGATGACAAGATAAATATAAGAGAGCTATCATAAAATCTATTATTATAAATATATTAAAAGTGAAAAAGACAAGATAAATACTCTGATTAAAAGTTATAAGTAATCTAATTATAAGGGATATTATTGATTATTTGAACTTTATTTGATTTATATGTATTTGATTTTAAATGCCGCTGATGTGACACAATCCTTTTTTTTTGTTTTTATATTATTTTAATTCTACAAAATTATTCCAAAATATTGTTTCTTTTAGAAATCTATTTTTAGAAATTTTGTTTTGAAAAATACAATAAAAAAATGACTTAATTGCAACTTTAGTCCCTCTATTTTGTTTTTTTTTATTTTGGTCCCTCCATTTTTATAACCACGGTTTTGGTCCCCCTTCTGAATTTTCTGTTGAAAAAGAGACAAAAATAGGGACTAATTTTGCAGAAAAAAGCCAAATAGAGGGACGAATATTGCACAGAAAACTTTAAAAAGGGACTAAAATAGTGGTTTTTAAAATAGAGGGATCAAAATCAAGAAAAAAAACAAAATAGGAGGACTAAAGTTGCAATTAAGCCTAAAAAAATTAATTTTAGACTTTCATTAAAATCAATGCACAAGTTCCAAAATATTCTTTCTTTAATTACTAGTTACTCCCTCTGGTCCCATTTATAAGAAAAGATTCTCTTTTTAGATACTCTTTCTTTAAATACATTATTTATTCAATGTATCTAAAAAGAGAATCTTTTCTTATAAATGGGACCGGAGGTAGTATTAACTTGTGCTCTTGGGGCACAAGTTCCAAAATATTATTTCTTTAATTACTAGTTATTAACTTGTGTTCTTGGGGCACAAGTTAGCATTATCCATATTCTAAATATATACGAAATTTAGTGGGATACACGAAAGTGATTGTTAATAATATACATATTGTATCATTTTTTTTTCTTTTTTTTCAATTAATTAAGTATAATAAAACTTCAGATTTAATGAAAATACACTAACAGTGTAAAGCAGTTTTACACTATAAATGAAATCATAACCGTTAATTTTTGTAGAAGTTTAACTTTTTCTTTAAATAATATATAATTTTTTTTTAAGAATTGTGATGCATTGTCCGTATAAAATATTATACACCGACAGTGCACTATCTTTAAACTAAATAAAACTTTTCATATTATTAAATTAATTTAATATAGTAATAGAAAAATCTAAATAATAACATCAACAAAGATAAGTAGCCTAAGGGTTTCTTTGAATAATTTAAAACTAACAGAGCATGGCGGAATGAAATAGAATGGAGCGAAATGAAGTGGAACTGTCATACCCTAATTTTTACCTCTAAAATACCACTTATCATCCATCAATAACTTTAACATATGTCATTCATTTGTGTTTGGATTTTGGTAATGTCCTTGCCCAAGGAGTTTGCTTCTTTGATAAATTTTAGTTATGGCCCAAAGCATGAGCATGGTGGCTTGATTGAAGGTATTAGTGTTTCATTGCTAAGACTTTGTGCTCCTCAAGACACTTTACTGATCATGGAGGATAGTTCATTATTGTTGGCTGGCTTGTGTTATAAGTTATGGTCAAGATTGTCTCAACAAGAATTTGAAGCTATGGTTTAGAATATCTAGAAGCATTTATTTTGCATTATGAAGTTATAAGATCATTCATCATTGGTCTTGGAGAGATTGGAGTGGTTTTCCCCATGAGGCTCAAGCCATATAATTCTCACTCAAGATTAAGGTTTCTCCCTAATGATCATCATTCAATTGTGGTTGTGCATCAAGTTTAGGGTTTTGATGTTGGTAGTTGAATCGAACCTTAGTTTCATTGAAGAAGAAGATAGTACATAAGATCATGAACTTTTGTTGACCTAGTCTTTGTTCTTCATTTAATCAAGACAATTCAAATCCTTTCATCAAGATATTTTCCGTATGCACTTAAGGTGGTTTACTTGTGATTCATAGCTTTAATGGCTAAAAAACTAAAGTTCTCTTTGAGGATTAAGGTTTTGCTCATCAAGTTTTGGTTCATCGTATATTCATGAGTCCTTTGGTCATTACCTATCCATTCATTATCTTTTAGATGGTCATTGCTTTTTGTTCTTGATAAAGTCATTGCTTTGCTTGGAAAAGTCAAAGTTGAGGTTTGGTTTGTCAAGTTTGTTCGTCCTTTGATTCAAGATGCAATTGGTTATGAACTTATTCATTCAAATTGTTCAAAGATTGGCAAATAATGTGATTCTCATTCAAGATCCAAGAATCAAATATATTCCTTAAGAATTGCATGATTCATGTTGTCATAAAGTTTCAAGTTTCATATTTTATCTAAGCAATCAAATGACAAGTTTTGATTCAATATTCAAAAGAAAAAGTTAATTGATATCATCAAGGATGTTCATACATTTCTACCAGGACCATTTATAATGAAAAGATTTCTATTCAATTCAAGAATTTGATACAAACTTTAAGATACAAGTTCATCAAATTAAATTCACAAGGAAATTCATGAACATTCAAAATCTCAAGTCATGTTGACCATTCTCATTCAAGTTTACATCTCCAACTAACCTGGGACTTTAAAATCTTCCTAATAGCATTCAATATGAATCCAACTAATGTGGGACTTTAAGATCTTCCTAATAGCCTATGTATCCTAAACCTATAAAGTTACTAAGGCAAGATAATTGACTACTCTTAAGCATTGCTTCCCGTTACTTTTGCTGTCCAAAAAGTGCAGCAAAAACAGTCCAAAAATGCTGCTGTCAGACCTGCCTTACACCTTGCACAAAAACGGTAAGATAGTAATATGAAATCAGAAAGCATGAATCAGGACACTAAAACTTATTTTCATTTCAAAAATCTTGGCTCCAACTCTCCCTCCAATTCCACCTCTCACCTGCTATAAATCAGAACAAAAGAACAAAGCAAAAAGGAGAGGAGTTAGCCGAAAAACCCTACTGTTACTGTTACTCTGCAAGATTCAAACCAACAACCAAAACACTGAAAGCTCACAAATCTTGAAACTCTTCAGAAGTTCACACTGAAGTCCTGAAGTAGTCGAGCTAAACCTATCTCTCTGAACACAATACACAGATATTTTCAAACATGAGGAGAAGAAGAAATTCGTGGAAGCTTAATATTATCTTACTTGAAGGAGTCTTCAAGAGGTAAGTTCTTCGTTGCTCCGATTTAATCGCGCCTGATGTATCCTTGCCGTTTTGTTTGACTGTTCATGCTCGATATGGTGTGTTGTTTCTTTTTCATATGCGTGTTTGTTCCATTTCGTTTGAGTTTGGATTCTGCGAACCCCCCGATTCGGCCATTTGAGGAGGATTCAGGTTAAATCGAGGCCGGATTCGGTACTAGCGGCCATAATAGAGAAGGAGAAGCTTTAAGGAGAGAAGAGAGCACTATTTCCTCTGTTTTTGTTTTTTTTTTAAGAAGATAGTTCCTCTGTTCAAAAAAGGAGAGAGCGTGAGGGCCATCGGTTCTAAAAGAGAAAGTCTTGGGATTCATTTTCTTTTCCTTTCCAATTAAATAAAATTTAATTAATTATAAAAGCAACTAAGAGATTTAATTGAAATGGAAATTAATGTTGGATTGAGAAATAATTGGTCATACACGTTTTGAGAGAGAAATAATTTTTGGTCTTAATTTGATTTTTTTTTTTTTTTTTACTTGGTCACGTTGGGTTTCAAGAGAGGTGGAGGGAGTATAACATTTTTTTTTGGCATAAGTGATTCCAGACTCCTCTTCCCTCCTAATTGCAGTTGGGAGATCGAAGTGTGGTTCTCTCTACTAAGTCTAGCGCTAATCACCACTAGACCAATTAACGATTTTTTTTTAATTCAAACATTAATCTTCCATTTTAAGATGGTCTTCCCATTTTATTGGAAAAATTTCTTTGTACACCCCAACTTTCTTCTTCACCCGCGCCAAAAATTTCAAAATGTTCTTACATTTCAGAAATGCATCTCCGAAATTATTTTTTAAAAAAAAATGCAAAAATCTTCTTTGATAAACCGATTGCTACGGTTAATATTGTTAAGCATGTTCAAATGGTGTATTGGAAGTGGGTGAAGGTGAAGTATACTAGTTCTTTCTTACTCAAACTAGTCAGAGACCCGTGCTGTCGTCCGGGTGTATTATTTGTGGTGTAGTATTTTCTGAACGATGCGAAAAATATGAAGTAAAAAAGTTTGATCAAATTGCATATGTAAAATAAAAAGTTTTACTAATAAGATATTAGTAGTATGAAAATTAGATTTAAAGTTAAAATAATGATCCATAAAAAAGGTTTAAGATAGGTCAAGAACACAATAGCAAAATAGAGCCAAGTATTAAATAAAATAATTGACGGTCCAACAACAATAGAGGATAACATGACCCATTATATAATTCAACGTTATAGAAATAGTTGACCTAGGTTAGCAAAAAATAAATTAAAAGAAATGGATATGGGTCACTATAGATTAAAGAGTAATAAAATATATACCGTATTGATAGGGACCCGTGAGATAAATACATTTTTTATTTTATTAAAATTAAAAAAATAAATTATTAGTATTTTTAATGATAATCAATAAATAGAGAAAAAAATTAAAATGACCGTTTGAAAGTGTTGAAAAAAGAAAGCCAGTGTATAAGTAAATAACCGTCTCATTATTAATTTTTACTTGAATTATATTTCAACTTAAATTATATTTCTTTTGGAAAGAAAAAGATATTCTATTTTGAAGATATTATGTTTTTAAATTAATAATAAAAAAAATATTGTACAAAATTAATGTAAAACATATTTAAGTTAATATTATCACTTTTTCAAAACTCTCTATCTTGCATGTACAAAATTAGTGTAAAAGTAATTCTCCCATATGTCAATTGAGATCTATACAAAAAAAGTTGAATAATATAAGAACAGAGAGAAATATTTGTATCTAATGGTCTGCTATAACTAAAGAATGGTATTTATACAAGTAAGGTTAATTCTGTCGAGGATTACTGGAATTTAGAGAAAAATCTATTAAGAGTATTTCTTTGCATTGAGAAATAGCAGTCACAAAAAAGAAACTGACATCATTAGCTCGCTTGAAATTGGATCAATTTTCAGACTAATAAGCTAAAATATACAACTTAAATATTCATTTTTAACTTCAATACAAAATGTACGTAAGATTGTATAACACCTTTATCTTTATTGCATTCCCACATAAAATACTCATTGACATAACTCACTTAAAACATATTATACAATGGCTATAGACCTAAAATTAATAGAGCTATTATTACATAAATTTAATAGTTATCATGCAGAACATTGAGAGTTATCACATGTCTTGACAGTGATCCTACATTCCAACAGGTGAGGCCTTGCAAAAGACACTCCAATTAAGTGTTATCAAATATCCGCAATTGCAGCACTATGGAGTCTTTACGTATCGGTTTTTGAGCTTACCCCAATGGTAAATATTGGACGATATTGCGAGTTTGTCCACCATAATCCGCCATATCGGCATCGCAAAGCGTTCGGTATGTCAGGATTTTGGCTCCCCGCCATGGGCAACACTGCTCCAATTTGAGGTCAACTTTTATCAATAAATAGACATAGTCCAAATATGGGTAAAGGATATTGCACACACATTGTTCAGCTTCCTCTTTCTAGAACATCAGCCTTATTGTGGCTGCATGGCCTAAGCACATGGCAATCAAAATTCAAAAGCAACATCTCCAAACAGTCAAAATTAGTAAAGGAAATCATACTTTCCTTAATCACAAACAGAAGCAAGGCAGTGCAACTTTAACCTTGTAGTGATGGAACCTCTCTTGATTTGGAGATGTAAATTCACCACCTAAAGCACATAAATAAAACTTGACACATAAATTCTCAAGAGTGATCTACAAATCCATACAAATTTCAAAGACAGAGCCAAATTAAATTACCAAAAAATATAAACATAATTCTTCCAAGCAACAGCCTAATGCGCACTGCGGGGAGGATGACATATTAGGACTCGAAATCAGTTTCTAACTCAATTGTAATGATTCAATAAATCAATAACAGAATTTATCAAATAGATTCCAAGAGAATCATGAACAAAGATCATTTGAAGTCAGTGGGTCAAGGTAGTGAGCAAAGCTCATAAGTTCCATCACTATCTTGTTAACCCCATGAATCACTTCAGATTCACAACAACAGGTAAAGTTTGTTGAACAAAAGAAGAAAATGGAAGAATGAATAAAAGACACGTGAGTATTCAACACTTTATCTAAAGAAAGTCATATGATTTATACCTTATCATTGAGATTAAGTTCAGTCCAACAATGAAAAACGTAATAAAGCTTGCCAAGAAACTCAAAATGGGTTGAAATACATACATGTCATTCCTTCAACAGAGTTGAGCTTTTGAAAAATCATTGATTTGTGATAGCTTTGTTTAGGAAGAAACGTGCGATGAGTTTTTTCTTTTCACTTTTTCAAACAAAAAAACACATAATCAAATCTTTCTCGTGAGACAAACAATAACCAAACCAATCACTCAAACTTTCCTTTTAATTTTGAAATCAAAACTGAAACCATCACGAATCAAGCAAAAACGCAAAGGATAGGGAACTACCTATTAAATTCGGATGTTTGGCGAGGTGATTGTTGCAGATCCGGTGGCGGTGACGAGTTTGAAAAAGGTATTGTTGCATTTTAATGGTGAAGTTGTGAGGTGGGGTGAGCGTTCCGCCTTGGAGGTGAGAGGTGACTCGGCTGAAGATTTAGGGTTTCAAGAAAAAGATAGCAGAGAGAAGGAGAGAACGATTTTGAAATGAGGGAAAGAGGGAAAAATGAAATTGGACCAATGATATTGCAACATTTGGTGAATTTGTTCAGAAAAGTAGTAGAAGGAAAGGTTGATTTTGTTAATTACCAAAAGGAACAAATGTTAGTGCATTTTTTTTGGAGGAAAGGACATTTTCGGAACTATGCTCAATCTTATAGTATATGATATATAGTAGATTCTCAATGTTGGTCCAATCCGTTAGAGTGTATGAGATTTTTCTTATTAATTAACTTTTTGATTTATTTTTTTATATCTAGTATAAAAAATACTCAATCTAATATAAAAAAAATTAGCGATAGATATAATTAACGTAAAAGAATTGTGATCCCCGCCCCGTGGAGTCTCCGCCCCGCCTAAAATGACATAGGGCCAGTTTGTTTCAGCTTTAAAAAAAATGGATTTTTTCTTTGTATTTTTGAAAATAGATTTTCTAAAACCGTTTTTCAAAATATTACAAGTTTTTTATATTCGTTTTTTCTATAATGAAACATTTAATTTGACATCCTATAACATATACATACATAATTGAAGACCAAAACTTAGTCAAAATCATAATTTTTTAAAAGGTTGTATTTCAAAAATGATTTTTATGAAAATCTATTTGAAATAGCTTCAAAATTAAGTGATTTTTTGAAAATTTGATATTCAAATTTTTTTCCATGAAATACCTAAAATTTTTTTCACAAAATTTGATAACACTATAAAAATCATTTTTAAAAAAAGCCAAAACAAACGGGCCCATAATGTCCTTAATTTATGTATAATTTTAAATTATTATGTAAGTTTATTTTTCATTTCATATAATTAATATTATACACAAATTTAAAATATTTATGCATTGTTAGTAAAAGAGTGGGATCTAAATGATTGTTTCAATTTTTTTTAGTTTGAAATATTGGTGGTCATGACACTCAATATTATAGATTAAATATTGTTAAAACAATATATTTATCATAAAAGAATCATTTCTAAATTTTTTGTGGTTAGTTTTTGAAGCTTTTACTATCAATTTGATTTAAAATAATAAATTAAAAAAATCAAATTTATGGATCTCCACATGAACCTTGGAGATCCGCGGAGACGGAGATGGGGGAGAAAATCCCCCCGTAGTGGGATCCGAAGCGGGGATGGAGAATAAATTCGAGGGCGGGGAATGTATCCCCCGCCCCCGCCCCGCCCTATTGACATCCTTATATACAACATGTCAAAAGTTAGTGAATAATATTATTAAATTAATTTGACCTGAATGAATATACATTGACAGACTGTCGTCAAATAAAACATCAACAAAGATACGTAACCTAAGGTAAAATATACATTCACTCAACTTGATTTTTTGCATCCCCATTCCCAATCTAATTTTCAGGGCCGGCCCAAACAATTGGGAGGTCCTGTTCTAAATTTTAATCCAAAAAAATAGACATAAATAAATAATAAAAATAAATATAAGTAAATTTACATATTTGTAAATAACATAATATTTTTTGGGTTGTAAGAACTTGTACGGAGCATAATATTAATTAAAATTCAAGCATGTTTCCTGTAAATTTATAAATTCATTAGCAAGTAATTTATTCAGCCTTATGAAGTATAGTTGTTGCATTTGAGAAAGAACTAGTTTGTTTATTAGTAACATAACCCAAATTATTATTATTATTATTATTATTATTATTATTATTATTATTATTATTATTATTATTATTATTATTATTATTATTATTATTATTATTATTATTATTATTATTATTATAAATTGAGTGAAGGTTTTGTTGATGATGATGCAAATATTGTATTTGTTATTATCGTTGAGTAAGTGCAATCAAACCTTAATATTGTTCTATCATAACTTCTATAGTTTGTTAAAATTTTATTAGAGATATTTGAAGTATCAGGATTTTGTTGTTAAACTAACTTCTTCTTTTTTAAGTGAAAGGTGGGCAAAGCCCCCACAAAATATATATAACCAAAAAGAAGATACAGGGAAAGAGAAGGGGGGGACTAAACCAAAACCCCTTAATGATTAAATCTATAGTTGTGAAGTCCTATAGAATTTCTAGCAAATTTCATGAGGATCTCCCTATGAACCGCATCCCACCAAATAAAATCATTAACAGATAAACTGATGTTAGCAAGTCTATCCGCACATTTGTTCCCTTCCCTATATATATGTGTTACCAAAAAATTAATTGATTTTGTATGATGAAGCACATTCTCCCATCTGTTACGAAGCTCCCAAGGAACAATACAAGGTTTAGAAAAAGCTAGAACCACAAACATAGAATCCGATTCAAGCCAAATGTTGCTCCAATTACGCTGTTTTGCAATTTCGACCGCAAGAATAGCACCGTAAAGTTCTGCCACTAAAGAATTTCCATCACCTATGAATTTAGAGAAACTACCCTTATGATTTCCAACGTGATCTCGGAATATACCCCCACAAGCTGCTCGCCAAGGAATGCCCGACGCCGCTCCGTCCGTATTACATTTGATCCAGTGAAGGATAGGAGGATGCCACAAAAATTCTTTAACAATAAACTCATTTGGAGGGTGAACTTTAATGTTGAAATAAGTAAGAAGTTTGAAGTCCAGAATCGAGTTCGAACCAACCTTCGGAGTGTTATTACCGGAGAAAGCAACTTCAATCTTGATTTCATTTAGAAGAGAGGACCAAGTAAGATTTTTATCTTCAAATCTTCTAACATTTCTCGCTTTCCAAATCTTGCTAATGATGCAAATAACCGCTGCCAGCAGAACAACTTTACCTTGGGCCGAGGACAGCTTATTGTAAGCAATCCAAACGTCCTCGATAGAGCTGAAACTGTGCGACAAAGCTATCGATAAAAAATTCCAGAATTTAGTGCAAACGGACAAAAGAAAAAGAGATGATTGGTAGATTCTTCCTGGGTGCCGCAAAGAGAGCATTGAGAAGGGAGATACAACCCTCTGCTAGCTAAGGAGATATCCGTCGGTATCTTGTTATGAAGCAGTCTCCAAAAAAGAAGAGAATAAGACGCAGGAGAATGCACTTTCCAGATAATCTTTCCCCACTCGAGATCGTTATGTTTACGATAAAGAAACTCATAAGCAATCTTTAAAGTAAGTATTCCATCAATAGCGGGGGTCCAGACCAGAATGTCTTCTTTTTCTTCTACTGACAAGTGGATAAGAGACAGAATGTTAGCAAGGCCAGGAAACAATACCTGAACATCCAGGGGCAGCCTCCACTTCTGATGAAGAATGTAGGCAGCCGAAGAATGTTGTTAAACTAACTTATGTGATATAAATGTAAAGACCATTTGTGGTGGTGGGCCCAGTAGCAAGTATTTTTATATTAAATTAAATTAATATACAAATGTTGTGTTACTTTATACGAGTAGTGTAGTATTAATTCAAATTATAATTTTTGAGGCCCTTTACTTCTTTAGGTTCTTTTGAGGCCTGTGCTGTTGCATAGTTTGCACAGCCACAGGGCCGGCCTTGCTAATTTTCATATTGAAATGAAAAGTTCATGTAGAGGCTTTATACTTTTGTATTGTTCTTGGAATTTATCTATTTCAAACATTTATCTATGGAACCCATCCACCGGTCTGCATTAACGAATACCTTCAATTCTTTCCAATTTAGGCCCTGATGATATCTTTAGTTATGATAATTAAAATTAATCTATGAATGACAGAAAATTCATAGATTATACCATATAAGAAAATGAAATAATGTTATCCATTTCTTTTATAATTACATTCTAATATTCTTCCATACTTGTTGCAACTTATAAGAAAAGACAACGTGATATCTACAATATAAGAAAGTTAATTGATCTGGAAAATACTATTTTGCCCCTTTGCTTCTATGTTGTGCCAAGTGGACACCTTAATTGCAAAGCTTCCCAATCTACTACCTAATGGAATGGAATCACGTTTGGTCTTTTAGAAAATCCAAATACAAGCTTTTATGAATATTTTTATTTTATTTCTTTCTTGAAAAGACAAATCACAAATTTAATTCAAATATTTGTACTTTTTATGAATTTGCAGAGGAAAATGGTTCCCAATGTAACACTAACCTTTCTCATTTTCTCTAAACCTCTCTCTCTATTTTTTCTTCATCTCTCTTCTCTTTCATCTCTATTTCCTGCAAACAAACCCTAACTGAGTTGTGTTTCAAATTTTGTTCTTCCTTGCTAACGAATCCAGATCTGCTATCAAAACTCACTAACGAAACCCTAGGCCCTAGCCAAACCCAAAATCTTCCACACAACGTAGATTATTTTTTATCTCTCTAACTTATCTGTTGAGATGTTTACCTTTTACTTTTTTCAGGTTCCATTGATGCAGTTGGAGTATTTGGTCGACTATCTAACAGAGTTATCGCTTATAGTTTATGATATGACGATCTTTTTGTTTCTTCCTTCCTCAACTTCAATAATGTTTTATCCATTCATATATCACTTTTTGTGATATCTTCTGATTTAGTGTTTGTTGTTTGAGGTTTGGATCTGTTGGATCACGCGGAAGGAAGAATATGTACGCAACCGACGATTTGATGATGTTGCTGAGCGGTTTCGTTCGCGTTTGAAGCTGTGCTGTTCGGTTTTGAACGTTTGGTGATGAATGTTAAGTTGAAACAAGTCTGAATCGGCAAAGCTAGGTGAGATCTTTCTGAGTTTATGTTATTTTCTCTTTAATCTCTCTTCTTTTCTCTCAAACTTTCTAAAGGGTTTGTGAAATTAAAAATGATGAACAACTTTTGGGTTTCTTGATGTTTGTGATTTCTCTGTGTTTGATGTTTTTGGTTCTTTAACGTGAACTTAACAATCGTCTTTCTCTCTTTTTTCCTCACATTTTGAAGGATTTGTATTTTGAAGATGATGATTTTGATGATGATGATTTTGTTCGTAATTGCACTTCCTCAGGCTGCTGCACTCTTCCAAGACCACCCAGATCTTCTTGATGGGTTTATTCATTTTCTTCCCGATGTTTCCGCAACTGCCCTTGCTCATACTGTTGCTCGAAATTCTGGGTTTTGAGATAGGAGCTCTGCACTGCAAACAGTGCGGAAACTGCAAGTTGAAAGGTTACTCTCCATTTTTTGTCCCTTTCTATAGTCATAGGCATACCTAAGGAGCTGAGGTCAGATGCCAACACTGTTGTCAATCGCAGATTGCGGAAAACAACACTATGTTCTAATTCCATTATACAATAGATTTGTTCAAATTCCAAATGCCATGGCTTCTATTTTATCAAACACTGAACGCCAGAGAGGACCAGCACCCTTTTGCTGATTGTAGCTTTACTCATTCAGTAAGGCGTTGCCGTGCTTGCCTCTACGGTATTTATGGTTCATGTGAGGCATGCCTTCAACAGATTATTGATAGCTATAACAAGTCTAATGCCAGCTGTTTAGTCTCAAATTTTCATTCATTTATTTGATCTTCACAATTTTAGTTTTTATACATTAATATGTGAAGTACACTAAACTGCAGAGCAAACATTACTTTTATGGAGGAGAGATGTTTTGGAGACAGAGCAAACAAATCGCAGCATGTGAAATGGATGAAGAGCTTGAGTGGAGCTGAACTTAATAAATTCTTGAGTCTGTCTTTTAATGATAGTTTCAAGATGAACGTCAACATAATTACTTGGTAGAATAGTGAAAATTACGGTGGAAACTGCAGTTGGCGATATAAATTCTGATTCTACTATTCTTGGTAAAACTAAGTTGAAGCTCTTAGTGCAAAAAGATTCAAAATACCGAGACTTTTTGAGCATTGTTGAAGGTACTTTTTTATGTTTGATATGTGACTTTGTTTTCGGGTATAGAACTTACTTCAAGTCTTACAGATTATGATTATTGTAATGAATACATTGTAAACAGCGTTGCAGCTCATGGCAACAAATTAATTCATTTTCTTGACAGGTTACTGGTGTTGATGCTGTAAGATCATTTTCAAGACATTTTACAATACCGTATAAACCATTATGTAGTAGTGATCAAGTAAAGCGATTAGAGCATAGAGTATCAGTGTTACAAAGCCACTTAAAAGATGCTGAAGAAGAATTGGAAAATGTCAGAAGAGGGAAACGCTAGGCTTGACTCATTGTTATCATTCATATGAATAATGATGCCATTTTAAAGCAAAGGTTGACTTATCCTTATGTTGCCCCTGCTACTGAAAAATAACTAAGCAAAACAAATCCACTTGCACTTAGCATGATCTCTAGAAGCATTTTTGACTTAGCCTTATGTTGTGAATTTGTCAATACTGATATTGTTTTCATTGAACATAAATTGTATGAGGAAGCAAGTCAAGTGGCGAATGATGCAATAGGGAGTATACAAACAGTTGCTTCTTTATGTTCTGAAGAGAAAGTGATGTACTTATATAAGCAAAACCATTTGGGAGCAATTGAGTTGCTTATAGAGAGTTTTACTTCTTCTAAGAAAAAGAACAAGCCTTTTCCGAGAAAAATCAGCTGTATCCATCGCGCCCCTTATCAGGAACATACCGAGCTCTGTTGTTTCTATTTGCAGCCTCCCGCAATCTCTGAAGGAGATTCTCTCTGATCATTACCAGCAAATCTACATTGTCGACTGTGATATTCGGACCTGTTTATCTTTTATTCCGTCGTTTGAGTCATCATGGCCTTACAGAACATTCGTGCTGGTAACAGTGATGATGCCTTCTACAAATATAAGATGCCTAGAATGATAACAAAAATTGAGGGCAAAGGTAATGGCATCAAGACAAACATTGTCAATATGGTGGATATTGCAAAAGCTTTAGCAAGGCCAGTTGCATACACAACTAAGTATTTTGGTTGTGAACTTGGTGCACAGTCAAAATTGGATTAGAAAACTGGGACTTCTCATGTTAATGGGGCACATGATACCCCAAAACTTGCTGGTCTGCTCGAGAACTTCATTAAGAAATATGTTCAATGCTATGGCGGCTGTACAATGTATTTTCTGCATTTTTTTGTGAATTGAGTATTGATACAATGGCTATTTTTAATGTACAGAAAACGAAACTTTGCCACTACATATATACTTGATGTTTTATTTATTGTATTGATTACAGTGCTTTATATATATTGAATTGGAGAAATTGAATTTGCGATATATTGTTGCTCATGGGGCTTGTGGTACTTTCTATAGAGGCACATATGATATGATACTCAGGATATTGTAGGTATATATTTCTTTGCATTATGTTTGTGATTTTTAACTTTTTGGTTTGAAATTGAAGATATGATTAAATGTTTTTGAATTTTGAAGATAGAATCAGTGGAAAGATCTTAAGCAATCTGGTGGTGAGTTTCAAATGGTTTTGTATGAAGTGTGACCACTGATACAAGCAACATAACTTATGCCTATAATTCAATTGTGCACGGTAACATTGACGTCTCACCTATAACTTATGCCTATTTCTAATGGTTTATTTGTGCATTTAATCCTTAGAAGTGATATTATAGTATCAATTTTTTTTCTTTTTAGATAAATACATAGAAGTAGATTCTTATAACCTGTTTATTTGTCTGCTATAGAATTTGTACCTTTTTAGTCTTTCAGGTTTATTTGTTCTGTTTTTCTTGGTTGAGTCTGAGTTCTTATTTTATTGGCAGGATTTTGCTTACATCAACTTTGGAGGTATATGGGGATCCTCTCGAGCATCCTCAACCTTAAACCTATTTGGGAAATGTTAACCCTATTGGTACGTGTTTTTATGTCATTCTAACCTATATTTGGCCTAAATGAAATTATATTTGTTGCTACGGTTTAGAAAGATAGCTGTACAAAATAAGCCGTGAAGTTCTGTTATATTTAACTTGTATAAAATATAAATAGCTTATTGTTTGATTATTCTTTATATTTACATATGAAAATTCGTTATTGACTTAAGAAGCTAATATGAGAATGTAGCTTTAACTAAGAAATTAATTATGTCCAAAACAGAAGTTCGTAGTTGCTATGATGAGGGGAAACGTGTGGCTGATACTTTGATGTTTCATTATCATAGACAGCATGGAATAGGTGATTCTCGATCTTCCGTTCCTCTTAATTTCCACTCATTATCTATAAGGTGTAGCCTGTCACATGGCTGAAATTATGACATATAAGATGAGATTAATATGGATGATTACAATGTAAACTCACAAATCCTAACTTAAAGAGCTCAATCTTTCCATTGTATGGACTATTATTATTGTTTTTAAATGTGAATGTGGTGATTACTGGACTATTATTATTGTTTTTAAATGTGAATGTGATGATTACTGAACATGTTAAATTTTCGGAGCTCATACTATTGACACTTTTATGATGCTTCAATGTTTGAAGAATGAATAGCCTTAGATGAAATCCTTCCCATATCAAACTAATAATTTTTATATTTTCATATAATTCACAAGTTTCTATATTGTCTCTCAATTTTCTACTACTATCTATATTGTCTCCCAATTTTCTACAACTATCACATTTCAATTTAGGCCAAAGGTGTTCAAATTTTTATGTCTGTTGAAGATTATTACTCATTCATTAACATGTAAGGCTGGTCCAAAATATTAAGACTCATTCATTAACATGTATTATTTACGTATGGATGTTTAATTTTATTTGTTAATAATAATTAATTTTTATTTCTATATATTAATTTCTTTCCCAACTAAGATTAATTTTCTTTTTTATTACCTACTACAAATATTATCTATTTTATTTGGATTAAATAAATAAATTGGTGTCATTTAAGCGTTTCACACCATTACCCGGTTCACACGAGTAACCATACCAAAATTTGTGTGAACGCACGAGTAACACGTATGTACCGTGTGAACGCAGGGGTAATCAGGCCAAAATCTGTGTGAATGCACAAGTTTTTACATGTTTTATACAATTAAAGAAAATGAAAATTTAAAAATTTAAAATAATGTATGAATCTAATTTATATACGGAAGAAACTATTGAAACCAATTTATTATCTGTTATAAATATAATAAACTATTTTAGTTAGAAAATTTTATCTATTTTTCACAATTGTTTTTTACGAAGTTGTGTTTAATAGTTTTTTTTAACAAAATAAATTTTTAAAAACTTATAAAATTATACTGCAGTCCATTTTTCTTCTTCTTTTTTTCATTAATATTTTGATATTTTTTAATTTGTTTGAATTCTCATGACAAATTGGTGATATATTTGCAGTCCACACCAGAACCCGTGCGGATGCACGGGTAAACACCAGTATTGTGTAAACGCACGGGTAATTAGTTTTGAGAAATACATTTCATTTTTAATTAAATTTAATTGTTTACTATTTTATTTGAATTTCAAAATTAAACTGGTGACAATTCCACAGTCCACACCAGTACCCGTGTGTGGACGCACGAGTAACCAGACCAAATTCCATGTTGACGCACGGGTAACATAGTATTACTCGTGGGGACGCACGAATTATTACATTAAATAAAACATTAAACTTAATTCTTTTATATCATTCTCTTTTTCGACTTTTATGTAAAATTATATTTTTACTGATTTTCATTAAACTTACTTCTCTTTTATCATTCTCTTTTTTTCACAATAATATTTGGATATTTTTTAATTTTATTGAATTCTCATGACAAACTTGTGATATATCCGAGGTCCACAGCAGAACCTATGCGAGCGCACGAGTTTCCCACTAGCTTCATACGCAAGTATTGTTTCATTATGCTTTCATCATTTTATTATATTCACTATTTCATAATTATTTATTATTATTATTAACCGTTTGACTTTTTCTTTAAATCAAATCTATATTATTTCTTTTTAAAAATTAAAATCACATCTACTTTTTTTAACCTATTATTTGTTTTAAATACCTTTAATATACTTATTTATATTATTATTTCTTTTTCAATTACATACATTATCTTTACACATATTATTTATAGAATCTCTACATTAATTTCTTCAATCTAAAACAATATAAATTTTATTTTATTAATTATTTTTTATTTTTAATATTCAATTTTTTATTATTAGTAATTTTATAACTTTTTCAATTTTAACCAAAATATAATCTTTTACTAATATTTTTTATTTGACTCAATTCAAATGCGCGAAAACGACGGGTACCCGTGCGAACGCACGGGTATCACACTAGTTTGATGATTGGAAACAACACTAAATGTTTTGAAATCAAAAAGCAATTGTTATGCTTTTATGTGCTATGGCTGAAGCAATTATCAACAAGCTGAAGCAATTATCAACAAAAAAAAATAGATATAAAAGAACTGTTTTGTTTTGTCAGTACAAGATATTTACAGTCACTTGATAAAAGGATGAGAAAGATAAAAAAGGACAATATATTTCTACGAGACTCGAACACATGATATTATTAGGGTGTCTGTTTTTATCTTCCTCAGGTGATTGTAAATATCTTGTATCGATAAAACTGTTCTTTTATGTCTATTTTTTTGTCTATAATTGCTTCAGCCGCAGTGCAGCACGCAAAATTATAACAATTGTTACTTGTTTTTGATTTCTCAGAATATTCAGATGTTGTTACCAATCATCAAATATCAAGTTGTATTTTCTTATAAGCTGCAATAAATCTGAGAGAATATTAAAATATAAAAGTTGTTTAGATTATAAGAGAATTGGATAACACTATTTCATTTTCAATACGATATAAATATGGATTTTTTTGAAACAAATCACCCGTACCTTCTTGTTTTGTTTCAAGCACAGATGATATTCTTAGACCTTCAAAACTTGGTTCACAGGTAAGGTTCCTATGTCTTTGTCTTCTTCTCTTCTTCCTGCAATTCTTATTCTTATGCTTTATGTTTAAAAATAATAAAATGTTTATCAACTAATTATAATAACACTAATAATAATAGTACCAGCATCAACAAGACAAATGATTTTGATTAAGGGTGGACAACGGTTCGGTTCGGATTCGGGCCCAAAACCTAAAACCGGACCAACCCTCGGGTGAGTTATCCAGACCCAATTTCCGACCGTTGGGCCTTTCGGTTTGGTCGGATCCGGTTTAGTTCGGATCGGTTAGGCAAACCGGTTTAATTCGGTTAAGAATGAAGTTGGGCCATATAACCTTTTAAGCCCAAATTTAAAATTTAACTTATTTTTTTATTTATTTGCAGATTTATAATTACTGGGCCAGGTTAAATTTTGGCCCTTCTTAAATCAGGATCTTTTTATATCCATTCTAAAATTAGGAAATTGAATTATTTTTACTTAATTTTTAATTTAAAAAATAAACATCTTGTTTTTTTGTTATTTCTTAAAATTATTAAAATTAAAACATTTAACATAGCAGAGTAAATAACACAATTTATGTTTGTCCAAAAGTCCACATATGTTCATATTTGTGTTATGGTGATGCTTTCTCCACAGCTGAGGCAAATTTGTCTTCTATTTCTTGATTATAATCTTTTCAATTTTTTTCCTTCAATTTCTATATTGATATTTAATAGACTTGAAGCGGATACAAGACAAAGCAATTTCCTCCTTTATTATGCTATAATTATCCATAACCAACAAGATCCTACATAGAAAAAATAAAACTGATATTAGAAAAAATTCAGAAAATTAAAAAGTTTGATGAAACAAATCTAATGAATTAATTATATAAAAACAAAACTCAACTATAAAACCATATTCAAACATCCAGAGGAGTATCTCATTATCATACATCCAGAGAAACTCAACTATAAAAACAAATCTATATAATATCATACCTCTCCAAAACTCCCAAAGAAGTATCTCAGAATTAAATCATGCATATATTGAAATAGATTTCAAAATTAAGAGAGTTCCAAATTCAAAATTTAGAGTTAGTTCCACAAATGAGTTCATAACAGTTCTAAATTCAGAGTTTGTTTCAAATTCACATAGTTAGTTCCAAATTCAAACATCCGGTTCAAAAGATTAAAATAATTTAACAGTTAATTCTAAACTCACCATCTCAAACACTTTTTGCTCCAATTGCCTTTGAAACTCCAGTGATACTGAAAACAAAAAATACATATTACTAACACTTAAACAAGAGTAAATAAAAAGAATTCCAGCATGACATAACAGAAAAAAAAAAAAAAAGGACTTGTTAAACTTATCCTTTCATTAAGAGGTCCTCCATAAATTTTCTCAGGTTATTTATAATATCTCCCTCAAAAACACATTATACTAAGCAAGCTTTATATATATATATATATATATATATATATATATATATATATATATATATATATATATATATATATATATATATATATATATATATATATATATATATATATATATATATATATATATATATATATATATATATATATATATTATTAAAGGATAAGACATTCAATTTCTCTTAAATATGGCAGCAAGAAAAATGTGTTGATTGAAATACCTCATAGATCTAACAACAGAAGCAAGTTTGTTACTTGAAACAAACTATAAAATGCATTATTTAAGGTTTAAAAAATATAACCTTATGGATCAAGTTTGTAAAACTAATTACACAAGATAGATGCATTATTTTAAAGTTTTCATTAAAAATTGTTAGATATTGAATTTACAGTGTCAGTTTTTAGTTTTTGACGACAGGATAGTGAGTTGTGCAGCAAATCAAGAGTCCAGATCTGAATCTCCTTTCCAAAAGCTTTTTCAAACAAAGACAAGTGGTGTTTTGAGTCTTTCTTCACTGGATTCATAAATCATAACTATTCTAAAAAATATAAAATAAAAAATCTTTTAATTAAAACATCAGGTCAAAAATCACTTAAATGTAAACCTAAACTTAAATCAAAGCCATACAATGTTGCAGCAAACAAAAAAAAATTGAAAAATTAAGTAAGATGTAGTTCTATAGAAAAATAGAATAAACTAACCTCCTTAAGGGTATGAAGATGACATGGGTGGCTACAAAAAATCACAAAACACATGTTAGTGAAACAAATCAAACCCTAATAGAATACATCTATGAGATTAACAAACCACAACATATTATACCTTTCAAACAAACACTAGTAAGTCGTCTTTCTTCAAGTATTGAGACGATATTGTTTACAGATCGATTGGGGTTGGGTCAGATTTCAAAATGAACCTTGTATTTTGAAGTATCATAATTTTGGTAGTGACAACTACGAAGGGGAGATACGTGATAATAAACAAAGAGAGGAACAGAGTGATTGTTCATTGTTGTTCATGGTAGCAACAAAGAAGATGAAGGAATGAAGGAGAGCGGCGGCAGATTGATTTCTGTAAGAATGAATGAATGAGATTAGGGTTACAAAGTGGTTTTATCAAATTGGTCTGGGCCTGAAAATTGGGCTGTGTTATTTGGATAAAACTGAGTAACAAACCAATAGAATAATAAAACTATCGGTCGGGTTCGGGGTCCGACGGGTTCAATAAATCTATCCGAACCCGACCATACTTACCCCTTTAAATCCGTTGTTTTCACCCGCACAAACCGCAGAATCGAATAAACCCGACCGAAAGCTAAAATATTCATACGGGTCGGACGGTTTTTCTCGGTTGGTTCCATGCTGTCCACCCCTAATTTTGATGTGAGATTGATCAACTACAATAGCTTGCTTCTTTGTCATTGTTTGTATCAAAAGTGGCCATTCTTGCTTCCTTGTTCTTTTGGTTTGACTAAGGAAGAGGAACAAAAGAGATTCATTTTCCCACCAAAGGGATGTTCGTTGCTTCACGAGGCTCTCTATTATATTCCTTTTAACAATAATATTTATCATCAAAATTACTTGATTCTTATGTTGCTCGTAAGAAATTGTTAGTGGTACAATGCTACCTACTGTTAATTTGTAATTCCTTGTGTCGAGGCAGGTTGTTACTCGAACACAAGGTGTGTCTAAATGTGTAACAGTTTGTTACACATAAGTTTGTTTTAAATTTAGATAGTTTGTTTTAGATTTAAAATAGATTAGATTTGATTTAGCTCCAAAATAGGTATTTTGGGCTTTTATAGTTTTGGGCTTTGGCTTAGGGAGAAGGCTAACCTAAATCTATAAATAGGGAGTAACCCTCATTATTTGTAATCAAGTCATTAATCTTGTATTCACAGAAGTTGCAGTTGCAAGTGAATAACAGAATTTCCACAGTTTGTGGGCAGAGAGAAACTCTGCAGAAAATACTTCCTTCTTCTCTTTTAATTTCCGCAAACCCTAATCCTAGTTTTGTTCCTATTTTCTTCATTGTCATCTTTAACGATAAGGAATTACTCAAAGGTTTGAGAGTCTAATTCCAACATCTGGTATCTAGAGCTCCGGTTAATCGATTCAAGGCAAGAAGAATGGCGATGGCAATGAATCATCCGAATGGGCATTTTCCAGCAACACTACCAATTCTGAAAGGAGATAACTATGAGAATTGGTGCAAGCAGATGAAGGTTGTATTCTGTTGTCAAGATCTTTGGGATCTTGTAAAAGAAGGGGTAGAACCGCTTGCAGAAGGTGCGAAGGAGGAAGAAAAAGCTGCTTATAAAGAATTGAAGAAGAAAGATTATAAAGCTCTCTTTATAATTCATCAATGTCTGAGTCCAGATAATTTTGAAAAGGTTAGTGATATAGAATCTTCAAAAGAAGCTTGGGAGATTCTTGAAAAATCTTTTGGAGGTGCAGAAAAGGTGAAAGAGGTGAGGTTACAAACTCACAAGAGAACATATGAATTACTTCAGATGGAAGATAGCGAAAGCATAACTGATTTCTTCACTAGGATTACGAAACTAGTGAATCAAATCAAGATATGTGGAGAAGTATTAACAACAAGAGCTGTTGTCTCAAAGATTTTAAGATCTTTGGCTCCTAAGTTCGACCACATCGTGGTAGCCATAGAAGAGTCGAAGGACTTGTCGAAATTGACAAAAGAAGAGCTTCAAGGGACGCTTGAATCTCATGAACAAAGAATGGCTGAAAGAGCTGCGGGCAAGTCGAAGAGCGATGTGGCTCTGCAGGCTCAGTCAGCAAACGAAAAGAAAGGCAAAGGAAGCTGGGCTGGAAATAAAGGTAGAGGTGGCTACAACAATTCGACTGGTCGAAATCAGCAAGAAGGAAATTGGTCGAATCAGAGAAAACCCTCATATCAAGGCAACCAAAGAGGTGGTGCTGCAGGTAGAGGAAGAGGTGGTGGTCGAAAGCCTGACAAGAGTCACATTCAATGTTTCAACTGTCAGAAGTATGGTCACTATTCGACAGTTTGTCCAGAAAAGAATAAAAGTCAAGAAAGTGATGCAAAGTTTGCAAAACAAGAAGAAGAAGAGATGTTGTTGATGGTCACAACAAAAGATGAACATAAATTCAAGGACCAATGGTACTTGGATTCAGGATGCTCATCACACATGTCTGGAAGAAAAGATTGGTTTGTCAACATAAGACCCTCGATGAAAAATATGGTGAAATTTGCAAATGACAATACTCTAGCAGCTGAAGGTATTGGTGATGTAATGATTACGAGGAAAGATGGAAAGAGGTCAGTAATTTCCAATGTGTTGTACATACCAGGCATGAAGAGCAACTTACTCAGCATTGGGCAGTTAGTCGAAAAGAATTACAAAGTTTCGATCGAAGACAAGATGATGAGAGTTGTCGATGCAAGTGGGAGGTTAATCTTGAAGGCTCCTATGTCACAGAATAGAACCTTCAAGATCGAACTCAATGTGATGGAGCACGAGTGCCTTGCAACTGCAGCTAGCAGAGATGAATGGATATGGCACTATCGACTAGGGCATCTCAACTTCAATGACATCAGAGACTTGAAAAGAAAGAATATGGTTTCAGGACTGCCAGAAATCGACATTCCAAACGAGGTATGTGAGGAATGTGTGCAGGCGAAGCAGCACAAGAATAGCTTCAGCAAGGATGCAGGAAGTAAGTCGAAGGCTATTCTCGAAATCATATACTCTGATGTATGTGGACCAATCCAGGTGGATTCGAATGGAGGTAACAAATACTTTGTTACATTCATAGATGATTTCAGTCGAAAACTATGGACTTACCTGATCAAGAAGAAAAGTGAAGTGATCGAGGTATTTGTCAAGTTCAAATCTATGGTCGAAAGACAAAGTGGTCGAAAGCTCAAGGTTTTGAGAACTGATGGTGGTGGAGAATATGTGTCGAAAGACTTCGACATGTTATGTGAGAAAGAAGGGATTATGCATGAGGTGGTGCCACCCTACACTCCACAGCAAAATGGAACTGCAGAAAGGAAGAATAGAACCATCATGAATATGGTGAGAAGTATGTTGAAAGGAAAGCATTTACCTAAGGAATTTTGGGGAGAAGCAGTGTCGACTGCAACATACATTCTAAACAGATGTCCGACAAAGAAGCTAGAAGGAATTACTCCAGAAGAATGTTGGTCTGGTGTGAAGCCTAGCTTGAGCCATCTGAAGGTATTTGGATCTATAGCACATAGACATGTGCCAGATCAGTTGAGAAGAAAACTTGATGACAAGTCGAGTCAAATGATACTTATAGGATATCATTCGACTGGAGGATACAAGTTGTTCGACCCAGTGAACAAGCAAGTAGTGATCAGCAGGGACGTGATCATAGATGAGCTTAAAGAATGGGATTGGACTGAAAATGTCAAGAAGGATTCAGTGAGAATTCTTTATGACGAACCAGCTACTGAAGTCGAAAGAGAAGAAGTTCGACAAGAAGAAGTCAGAGGTGATGCAGGCTCAGGCAGACCTCAGAGAACAAGACACATGCCTGCAAGGTTGCAAGAATGTGTGATTACATCAGATGATGTAGTCAATGATGAAGGTGAGCTGGTACATTACGCTTTCTACGCAGATGTCGAACCTGTCAATGCAACTGAGGCATTGAAGGATTCGAAGTGGGTGAAAGCTATGAATGAAGAATTGAAGTCCATCGAAGACAACAATACTTGGTCACTTGTCGAATTGCCTCAAGGCAAGAAGGCAATTGATGTGAAGTGGGTATACAAGGTGAAGTGTAATCCAAAAGGTGAAGTGACTCGATACAAGGCGAGGCTTGTGGCAAAAGGATTTCTTCAGAAGGAAGGAATTGACTTCGATGAGGTCTTTGCACCTGTTGCCAGGATCGAAACGATCAGGTTGGTTGTTGGTCTGGCGAACATGAACAATTGGCACATGTGTCAGATGGACGTTAAATGTGCATTCCTGAATGGACCCTTGGACGAAGAAGTCTATGTTGCACAACCAGTTGGGTTTGTGAAACATGGAGAAGAGAAAAAAGTGTACAGACTGCATAAAGCACTGTATGGGCTGAAGCAAGCTCCAAGAGCTTGGAATAAGAAGATCGACAGTTTCCTAAGGGAGAAAAAATTTGTGAAGTGCACAACTGAACATGGGGTATATGTAAGAAGAAGCAAGAGTGAATTGCTTATACTATGTCTCTATGTCGACGACTTGTTGATAACAGGTAGCTGCAAGAAAGAGATCGAAGGCTTTAAAGGTGATCTCAGCAAGGAATTTGAAATGTCAGATTTGGGCGAAATTTCATACTTCCTTGGTATTGAATTCTACAAGAGTAGTAGAGGTTTGATGATGCATCAAAGAAGGTATGCAAGTGAAATTCTCAAGAGATTTGAGATGGAAGAATGCAATTCGACTTCGACACCTGCTGAAACAAGATTGCAACTGTCGAAGAACCCAGATGAAGAAGATGTCGACCCAACCCAATACAGAAGACTTATTGGGTCATTGAGATACCTTTGTCACACAAGGCCTGACTTAGCGTACAGTGTAGGTATGATAAGTAGATTCATGCAGAAGCCAAAGGTATCACACCTAGCAGCGGCGAAGAGGATACTGAGGTATCTGAAAGGAACTCTCGACTATGGCATTCTGTTTCCTGCAGCTGATAAGGGAAAAGAATGCAAATTAGTGGGTTACACCGACTCGAGTTGGTGTAGTGATGCTGAGGATCGAAAATCCACAGCAGGATATGTGTTTATGCTAGGTGGTGCACCAGTTGCTTGGAGTTCGAGAAAGGAACCAGTAGTGGCACTATCATCATGCGAAGCAGAGTACATAGCTGCTTCTCTTTGTGCATGTCAAGCAACATGGATGGTGAACTTGGTCGAAGAGATAACAGGTAAAGATCATGGAGCAATTACCATGAAGATTGACAGCATGTCAGCTATCAATCTTGCGAAGAACCCGATAGCACATGGTCGAAGCAAGCACATCGAAATGAGGTTCCATTATCTTCGAGAGCAGGTAGCTAAAGGAAAGATGAATTTGGAACACTGCAGAACTGAGAATCAGATTGCAGATATCATGACGAAGGGAGTGCTGGTCGAAATTTTCAGAAGACTAAGAGCTATGATGAATGTGGATAGCTTAGACACAATGAATTAGGTGGTGTGTTAATTTGTAATTCCTTGTGTCGAGGCAGGTTGTTACTCGAACACAAGGTGTGTCTAAATGTGTAACAGTTTGTTACACATAAGTTTGTTTTAAATTTAGATAGTTTGTTTTAGATTTAAAATAGATTAGATTTGATTTAGCTCCAAAATAGGTATTTTGGGCTTTTATAGTTTTGGGCTTTGGCTTAGGGAGAAGGCTAACCTAAATCTATAAATAGGGAGTAACCCTCATTATTTGTAATCAAGTCATTAATCTTGTATTCACAGAAGTTGCAGTTGCAAGTGAATAACAGAATTTCCACAGTTTGTGGGCAGAGAGAAACTCTGCAGAAAATACTTCCTTCTTCTCTTTTAATTTCCGCAAACCCTAATCCTAGTTTTGTTCCTATTTTCTTCATTGTCATCTTTAACGATAAGGAATTACTCAAAGGTTTGAGAGTCTAATTCCAACACCTACACGCGTGGATAAGTTGATAGAGTTGCATTATTTCATGAGCCTTTGTGAATTTTCATATCCAGTCAAAGACACAAAATTTGTAGTTTCCTTCCTGCTGGCATCTTTAATGTGCTCATTTCAAAGAGCTTACTCACTTCCACAGATGGATCTAATATTTCCATCAAAGTTTTAGCAAAATTGAACTTTGATCTCTAATTAAGAGACTTGAATTGATTCATGCTAACATATCTGGTCTTATCATGCCAGCATCCGACCATCAAAAAGGGGTAATTTTGAGTTTCAAAGATTTTCAGAAAACATTGATCTATTTTTTGTAGGAAAAAACAATAGTATTTCACTGTTTTATACCCTTTAAGGACAATGAAGAGAAAGAAACCAATTTTTGTCAACAAAATTGGAATCAAAAGGCAGCTAACCTCAAGGTGGCAAAAGGAAAACATAAAAGTAATAAAAACCGCCAGAATACTACTGTCAACGAAACAGATTCCTATTTTTCCTTTTTGGCCTGAAAGAGTAAACCAAAGAAAATTCATGTATTCATTGCTAAATGATTTCATTGTGCTTCATGTGCTAAATTTGCTTCGGTTTTGTCTTTGTTAGCTATAGTTTTTAGCCATACTTTTGTCTTTGTAAAAGTTATAGATTGAGTAATAAAATATTTTTGTTTCTTTTGTAAACGTACTTCTGCTTGTGAGCATGAGAATTGACACATTTATGCATTCATCATTCTGTTAGAAACCTTGTTGTGATAGGCAGTAGAGAGAATTGTTTTCTCTCAACTGAGGAGTTTAGGCTTTGGTAATTTTTATTCCATTCTTTACATATATTTCCACTATAATCAGTAAATTCTTCATCCATTTTCAATAGCTGTTAATTTTGTTCTATAATGAAAACTTTGCTCTATCATCAATTAGACACTGCAGAGATAAGAGTTGTGATTCATGAGCGTGCAGAAATAGAAGTATGGAAAATGATCAAAGCTATTTCACTGTTGTATCGGACACAGACTAACAATATTTTTGTGGAGCAACCAAAGAATTATGTGAAGAAAGGTAGTGAGCACAAAGTCTACAAGTTACCGAAGGCATTATCTAACTGGGGATTAATTAACACGTAACAAAAACAAGATAGATTTTAGTTAAAATTGAACAAACTTCATGTCTTTTATGTTACGTAGAGGGAGAATAGTAGTTTAATAGAAGCTTTATAGAGGGAGAATTCTTGACAACAAGAATACAAATTTATACTATACCTTTGCATACATGCTTTATAGAAGCTGTTACTTGCACAGCTAAAAGAAAGGAAAATAGTAGTTTAATAAAAGTTTGAATGAAGAAACATATTATAAAGGGTCCAGTCTCTCACTGTGCACCTTATGTAGAAATTACATTGTTATCACTCATCTAAAAGCTTTTCCTAAGAAGAATGCAATTATGTTCCTGTTCTTGATTGAACCAACTTCAAATTAAACTACACTTTGCCAACCACCACTAAACTCCGCACGTGCTACTCCTCCAAATCATCACAACTGAGAATGTACCTTGTTTCAATTTCATGTAATGCTTTGATCGAGGACTTTGTATATTAGCTGACTAACGGTTTGTTTTAGCTATGTCATATTGAAGCTGAAACTAGTAGGGATGCAAATTCATTACTTTTTTGCAATTTGTGAATTTGATTTCTGTCTACATCACTAAGTGTATGTGTCTAGATTGAGGAATTTTGTATATTATTGGATATATTAGTAACCGATTTGTTTTTGTCCGCTAACGATGCTTGGGAACGAGGTGCGAAACGTTAAGATGTGGAATAAATTCACACCGTCAAAGGTGGCGGCGTTCTTTGCTTGGCAACTGAGTCAAGATAGGATTGTGTTGAAGGATAACTTGTCCATAAGAAAAATTATTGGTAGAGATGATATAAATTGTGTTGGAGGTTGTGGAGTGGAAGAGACATCGTGTCACTTATTTTTCGAATTTCCTGTTTTTTCGAAGTGTCAGCAGATTTATTGCGATGACATGGAGTTAGCACCGTGTATCAAAATAATTGCGATGACATGGAGTTAGCATTGTGTATCAAAATAATTGCAGTGAACACTTTATATCATTTTTATATCCAGTAAAAGTTAGAAAAGGGATCATGTTGATTCTAGGAACGATTTGATTGGCATGTTTGTGGAGTATGTGAAAAGCGAGAAATGCAAAAATCATGATAAGCCAGTTGTTATGGTTAATATTGTTGAGCAGCGTCCTTGGCTGGGTCATCCTTGGAGTTTGATGGTGCATCTCCACAGACTTGACCTCAGTCTCCAGTCCGGTTGGAGCAAAGTCACCACCATTCCAGGTTTGACGAGACCAGTCTCAACGCGTCCCACAGGCACAATTCCAATTCCTCCAATCTTGTAGACATCCTGAAGGGGTAAACGGAGGGGCTTGTCTGATGGCCTCTTAGGCTCGTTGATATTGTCAAGGGCCTCAAGAAGGGTTGGACCCTTGTACCAGTCAAGATTTGTAGAGTGCTCAATCATGTTATTTCCCTCTAAACCAGAGATGGGAACAAACGGAACTTTGTCGGGATTATAGCCAACCTTCTTCCAATATGAAGAAACCTCCTTCATAATTTCATCATACCTAGCCTTCGAGTACTACTGCACTGTCATTGATGCCCCCAGACACAGGGATTTCATTAAGAACATGATTACTGACACGTCCCAGGCTGACTCTGCGTACGAAATAGGAAGACCACTCCCATCATAATAAAAGACAGTAACTATCACTGTAGGGGTGACAGTGGAAGTAAGTGGTAATGATAAATACATAAAGGGATCGAAAGTGATTGAAAATTTTCCACATTCAGGACAAACCAATGTTGATATGTATTGACCCTGGCATACATCAACAAACAATGAATTATTCCGAGCCATATGATTTTTCTAACACTCATACGCAACTTCCTCATCTGACCTATTAAATGAGTCCTTCATTTCAACGTAAGGCTTTGGTTTCACACAATTCAAATCTTCATGCAGCCCATCCAATAAAAAGGCAAGCAATTCTTGAGAATCATGTTGGTTGTGATAAGCAATCAAACATCTCTAATTCTGAAAGTGAACCAAGAAACCTGACACATGGCTCCAGAGAACAGGAGGGGACATCCTGTGGGGAGTCATATTTCCAACTTACTTTAACTAATGAAGGATCTTTTAGCTATGAGCCCGATGAAAAGGCATATGTGATAAAACCCAGTGCACATATAAAGGTCTTTCTTGACTGGACTGAGAGAGAATATGAATTATATGATGCCAGCTATCTGAAAGATCTTCCCGAAGTCCACAAAACCAGTTTCACTGGAAAAAAAAACACGCCAAGAAGCTATTTCTTTGTTTTCATGCTTGGAGGCATTCTTGACTGAAGAACCTCCAGGACCAGATGACATGTGGTACTTCCCTTAATGCAAGGAACACAGGCCACCAAGAAACTGGACTTGTGGAAATTGCCAGAGATTCTGGTATTTCACTTAAAAGGATTCTCTTATAGCAGATACTTGAAAAACAAACTTGACACCTTTGTGAACTTTCCTATTCACAATCTTGATTTGACCAAGTATGTGAAGAATAAGGAAGGACAACCCTATGTGTATAACATTTATGTAATCAGCAACCATTAAGGTGGTCTTGGTCTAGGTAGTAGGCATTATACTGCATATGCTAAGTTGATTGATGATAATAAGTGGTACCATTTTGATGATAGATTGACAGTCATGTCAGTCCTGGTAGTGAAGCTGAAATTAAACCTTCGGCTGCATATGTATTATTTTATCAGAGAGTTGGAAGTAAAAGCCAAATGGTATCATGAGTCTTTTGTTTGAGTGAAGGTATCGACTTACTTGTATCAAAAATACTTCTCGGTAAGAGAGTCCCGTTGAAAAGTGTCAACAACGGTACAAGTGTACGTGGAAGAAAGAGCTTCCACTTGAGGGGGAGCTTTGTGGATAGACTCACACTTGAGGGAGAGTGTTGAAAAAGAATTACAAGTGTGAGTAGAGTAGGAAAATTCCACATTGATTAGGAATGTGGAGAATTGAGCATTTATAAGTGGGAGAGTTCGCATACCAGTCACCTTAAGGCTTTGGGTGAATATGTGGTGTGTTTCTTACAAAATTGTATTGCTCAAAAAAGAAAAGTCACCAAACATTAAAATGCTCCCCGAGTTGCCATAACAAATAAAATGATATTCAAGAGTCCTAAACAAATTTTAAACATTGTTAATTTTAGGGTTAAATATGTTTCTGGTCCCTGTAAATATTGCGGTTTTCAAGTTTAGTCCCTCTAAAAATTTCCTTTAATGAATCATCCCTCTAAACTTTTCCATCCATAACATTAGTCCCTGTCATCAATCTGAGCTAACGGCAGCCTACGTGGCACTATACGTGTAGTATTTTTGAAATTTAAGATTATATTTTATGGATTCTTGATTATCATACGTGGCTTAATACCTATTAACACATTTTGTAATCCAAAATAACTTAAGCATATTTCACGAATCAGATAAGAAAAGAAACCCTAAAATTTCTCCACTCAGTATTGTGACACATTGTCTTCTTCGTTTCAACAGGAGTTGAAGCTCGAGTTCACTCACTTAAATGGTGGTTGTGGTCCTAAAGCAGGTTAGTTATTGTACCATTTAGTCTTCTTCATTTGCATTTTGATTTGTTTATGGTACCGATTTTGTACTTTGTCGAACGAGAATGTTATTTCTTTTGCAATATGTTTCGGGAGGGACCAGTGTGTTCTTTTGTCGCCCGATTTAGGTTTGCCTTTTGATTTGTTTATGGTATCCATTTGCACCCACTTGCACTTTATTGCCCGACAAGTTTATGAATTTTTGCAATTTGTTTTGGGAGGGACCACTATGTTGTATTAAACTGAATTATTGAAATAAAGTGTGAGGGACTAATTTACACCGTACTTTTCTGTCATGACAGGTGAAGGCAATGACGACAAAAAGAAAGAAACCAACACATGGTGCGACTCCTACGAGGAAGAGCGATCGCCTTATGACTCTGAAGACAAGAAACATTGTTGGTCCAGGAAGGAATGTCGAGGATCCACTTGTGATACCAGAAGAGGACATATAATTTTCAATGGGAAAAATGTTTAACAATACTAAGTTTATTATGTAATTTTGTAATCTACTTTTGAACTTGTGTTTGATGCACACTTTTTGATTTATGTGTACTCTTGATTTGAACTTGTGCATTATGCACTCTTTTGTAGCATCTGTACTCTTGTTACCATATGTACTCTTTTGTATTAACATTATGAGATATGGTTTGCAAAACAATGTTTCAATGTTTCAAAATGCTTGCAACATAAGTGGAAATATGATGTTAACCAACAATAACATTACTCATATATTTAAGGTACCATTGCTTATTGATTAAAGAGTAAACTGTTACAATGGAAAGTTATACATTTCAACTGAACCACATTACACAGGACCAAGCTTGGCACCAAACCCTAAACAATTGAACCACATTACACATGGATAGAACACAATAAACATACATTTCAACACATACATTTCAACAACAAATAAACATTGAACAATATCGAAACAATAAGACACATCTTTTTAATTTTTCCAGAAAATTCCTCTTCTTACATTTTGTTCTTCAGAATTTTGTTCTTCTTCTTTGTATCCTCGTACGACCCTTTCAATATAACCTTTCTTCCATGTCTTCATACTCTGTCTTCACCTTCATCCCATCACGATTTCCATATTCTTCGATGTCATCATCCTAGATAAACAAATCACCAGTTTCTACACTATTCTAGAACGGACACCTCCAAAATAACCTCCCTTTATTAGCTCCCTTCTTGCATTGGTATGATACCATCCAACCATTGCAACCACATAAACGACCAACTCGATTCTTCATAAAAGAAGATGCATACGAACCGCTTATTGTTGAGCTTGAATTTCAAATCACCATGGAATACCAAAAGAAAGGTGAAGGGGGGAGAAGATGATGTAACGAAGAAGAAGAAGAACCCAGGCGGAGGCGATAGAAACTGAGTTAGGTCAAGGAAATCATTTTGGGGAAAAAAATTTGGTTTAGTAACTCATGAGAGGGATTAAAAATTTAAATAATGTTTCTGATTCATGAACTAAATTTTGAGCTTCATTTTGTTTCTATTGATTTTGTCCCCTATTGATTCCAACTTGGATTCCAAATATTCCTCTTTTGTATATGGCTTTGGATATGATCTGTCAACGGATGATTACTTGGTGGTTTCATTCTCACATGACAAAAGTAAAACCTTAGCCAATAATTCCATCACATTTGGAGTTTTTCTCATTGAGAAATAATACATGGAAAGAAATTGAGTGTCATGGATTGGTGAACTATACTCACTATGTTTCCATGAATGCTTCTGAAGATCGCAGAGTAGGGCTGCTCTTTAAAGGGGTTATTCATTGGTTGACTTTTCGTCATGATTCATCCATGGATGTTATTGTTGCCTTTCATTTGGTGGAAACAAAACTTTTAGAGATAGATTTTCCATATGACTTTTACCACGAACTTATAGATTGTGATTTGGGGGTATTTGTAGAATTTCTCAGTCTGTGGGCTATGGAAGATGATAAAGTTGAAATATGGGTTATGAAAGAATACATGGTGCATTTGTCTTGGACTAAGATTCTTGTTCTATTTATTGATGTCATTTCCACTCAGTACCGATATGTTGTACAAAAAGGGGAGAAATTATTGGAATAAATGTTGGTAGTGGATTGGTGAAGTATGACAACAAATGACAGTTGCTAGAGCATCGTTCATATTGTAACTATCCATGTCAATCGCAAGTTGCTCTGTATACAGAGTTTCTACTTTCACTCCCTTGTGACAATGAGCAAGCTTAAGAAGACGACACAAACAAGAAGAATGAGGTAATACATTATATCTTGTATAATGAACTATTGGACTGCTGCAATCAATAAGGTTTTAGAGAGTGGTATGATGATTGAGCTGATGTAAAATTTCATGGGATATTTATTGGTCAAAGATTTGTAATAGCTTTGTTGAAAATGTTGAAAGCTTGTGTTTCAAATTAATGACCAACACATGAATTTATAAGACTTCACATCAGAAGAAACATCAAAGTTAAATCACCTCATGAACCTAATTTGTGCCACATTTACATGAATTAGAGTTTTCAAAGAAAAGGGTTTAAGATAAAGTGAATACAGTTTGCACAGGTCATAAACTGAAGAGATGGGTCTTAATTGTTAAACTATTAGCCATAGGCAAAAAATTTGTCTACTTGTTGTATAGAAACTGTGACTAGCTCAGTGAAAACAAGACTCAATAATGCGATTACATGAGGCCGTCAATTCTTTCTATCCTACCTGCATAATTTGATGTTAACCAAGCGTCATTCATTTGATGTTAACCAAAAATCAAAGACAGTCAACCTCCTACCAACAGGAATCATATTTGTTTCTTTGTCAATGAATCCTCTACCTTATTGGTTTCAAGATGACCATTAACATACAGATAAAATCCAAAAATAAAAACGCCAAAACTTGAAAATATAGTGGAATCAATTTTGAGGAACTCCAAGATTGAGCCACTTACAAACCTCATCTTTTTTAGTTCAGAGCAAAGTTGACATAGTTTGACATTAACATCCTATTGAAATATGCATGGATCTTATCCCATGGCTAATATGAATTCTTGCATCCTATGACACAACATAAAATTTCTTTGGAAATCGTTGACTGCAGCCTTGTGAAAAATCGTTGATCTTGTTACTCTCAAACTTCAAATGCTTTGGAGAGGCTTAAGAATTGTGATTGTCACAAATTTAAGAGAAATTAACTTGCCACCCCCTATTTTTATAGTTACCACCCTCCATTTTATGTTATTCCCAAAATGCCCCTGACACTATTTACTCAAAAAATTTACCTTTTTCTGGAAAAAAAATTATTGTTGCCAAAATCATCAAAAAGTAAATTTCCGGTACTGCAGAGCAAATTTCTAGTACCTCTCTATGGTCGATACCGGAAATTCTTTGTTTTTAAAAAAATTCTAGTATCCATTTACTAGAATTTTCAAAATTTCCTGTGCAATTTAAAAAATTAAGTCCCAATATTACCGGAGAAATTTCAAATTTCCGGTATTTTTCATATACCGGAAATTTCAAATTTCCTGTAATATTGGTGATGTGCACTCTTATACCAGAAAATTTTATATATCAACCGGAAATTTGCATACATGTGGTGGTGATGTGCACTCTTATACACTATTCCTGTGATTGTTTTAATTTTCTATGTACCGAAAATTTCAAATTTCCGATATCAATTTTAACTTCTCTGGATACCATAAATTTGAAAAATCCGGTACCGGAAATTTTAATTTTCTGATATGTAGCATTAGGCACGGTAAAGTTGGTAAAATAATCAAAATTTCTGGTACGATACCGAAAATTTCAAAAAATCCGGTATTTTACGGGGATAATTTGGTAAAAACACTCTATTTGAAGGGGTGGCAGGTATAAATTGGGGAGTGGCAAGTTAAATTCTCCAAATTTACCGGAACACTTTAAAAAAGGATGGCAAACAGACCCAAACCCGCGGGGTCCACCTGCATCCGAGTCAATGGGTGAAAACCCGAGTTGACTGGGTTTGGGTTCGGATGCCACCCGATATTTTGGGTGCGGGTTTGGGTAGTGTGAAACCCGCACCAGAAACCCGAAATCACACCCGCTTATATATAGAAAAATATAATCATTGGTTATCATTAATCCAACGGTTTTAATTAAAGTTTTATATAGAAAAATATTTCCAAAAATAATTATATTAAATGATCAATTAAAACCGTTAGATTAATGAAAATCAATGGTTAAGATTTGGAGTAAGTGTTCAACACTTATTCTTGGAGTAAATATAACCCTTCTCATATATATATATATATATATATATATATATATATATATATATATATATATATATATATATATTATATTTTGTGAAAAATTGTAGTAAAAATGTATTTTGCTGCGGGTTTGGGTGAAAAAATCTGAACCCAGCGGGTGTGGCCGTGAGTGTCATTTTGCCACCCGAACAATTTTTGAGTTTGAGTTTGGCTTCGGGTGTCGATTTCAGATGCGGGTTTGGGTAGTGCGAAACCCGTACCCGATCCGACCTGTTGCCATCCCTTGTATGCGTAGGGGTACAATTTTCTATTTTTTTTATAAATATTAAAAAGTAAAATGATAAAATTGTTAGAAATATTGAAGGGTAAAATTGATATTTTTAAAAATTATAGGAAAATAATGCTAATTGTTGGAGTACAAAGTAAATTTTTTATCATTGAATTTATAAGAAAGTGGGGAAACTTATGGGCTTCGGTGATAGGTCCAACTGATAGACCCTAGAGTAAAGATAGCAGAAGTGCGCAACACTAATATGAGGTAGTGGCATTGTTGCATCCTCTGCATAAACTATATTTTATAAAAACTAATATTAGATTGTGGCATTGTCTTTGCATATATCAAATTTTTTTTTTAGAAATTTTAAAAAAATCTCAACTTAAAAAAATTGATTGCATTGTTACAATTCATTTATATTTAATTTTTTGATTGAATGGTTACATTTAATAAAAATTTGGGTTAAGTAATACATAAGTTTTTTATAATAAAAATTATTTCATCCGACATTGAAATCTTATCCAATAGTCATAAAGCTAAGGAAAAAAAATCATGGAAACAAAGACTTTGTATCTTTCTCATAAATTGATCATCTAAATCATATTGAGATTGTCAGTTACGTCTCTTATCTCTTGTGATCTTCACTTTACAAATTTACATTTTAAACTTACAGTCGCAACACACAATCATAGAATTATGTTTATATCACCTTTAGCTCATGAAGCTAAATCTACATATTTTGAACCATACCTTAATTTTATGCATCATCAATCTTATTGTCAATTATAATTAGTATTGTGGGAACTGGAAAGTCTCGAGAAAAGCAACCCAACCATTTAAAATATCGGTGATATCGAATAAATGACCTTGTTCAAAAATTTATTGAGTGTTACAATGAGTTGTTCACAGAAAAAAAGAAAAGTGTGACATCAGAGAAAAATCTCTTAATTAATGTACTTTTTCTCAAGTTGAAGGTGCGTTATTCAATATTGAGTATGCATGGATGGAAGATAACATCGACTGAGAATTCTTCAAAAAGAAAAAAAAAAATTCTACGTATATTCAATATTCATCATCGTCTAATCTAGAAACACCTTCAAATTATCAATATAACTCATCATCTTCAATGGAGTGTCCAATTGGATAAAAGCAGAGTTGTCTCTAGTTGTTAGAAGCTCTATGTAGGTTAGACACAGGTTTAACCATAGAAAAACAAATGGAGGCCCTATTTAAGAACGATTTAACATGACAAATATTTTATGTGACTCTATTTAGCTATAGTTTAAGCCTCTAATAAATTTGAGGCCCTGTGCGCTAGCCCGCCTTGCACACCCTCAAAGACGGCCCTGAATAAAAAAAAAATAGATAAGACAAATGAATAAACAAATGCAAATGCAACTAAACAATCTTGTAATACCGTGCATCATAAATAAAAAAAGTAACAATCATGAAAAAATTAGCTCAACTTAAAGAGGGAAAAAGAACATTAAACAAGGAAAAGACTTTAAATTAACCAATATAATATGAGAGAGTTTATGACACCACTCTCCATAGAAAGAGGACTTTTTGTTTTTTTTTTTTAATTTTGTTAATTTGAGAGATAATTCAATCTTAAAAAAAAAAATTTAATATCAAATAGCCGACTTTAACATTAAATATTTTTAATAATACTAATGTTGAGAGTGTATTTTCAGTGTTTTTTTAGTTTTTTATTTATATATAATATAGTGATAGCTTATATGAATTTCGTTGTCCTAATATTAATCACTTTTTTCTGGAAAATAACTTACTCTTGAAAACACTTTTTTTTTTGTTAAAAAATATATTTTTGAAAGTGCATTTTCGAAATCACATTTTTTTCATAAAAAATTGACTTAAGTAAAAGGATTTCAGCGCGGGTGACCAAGAAGATTACAGGGTCTAATAAGAAATTCTCTTTTCAGAAATTGGGCCTATATTAGTAAAATATAAGTGGGCTCTTGCGTTGGAGCCCAATTACTCTTTAATCCGTCATCTCTAACCTAGAGAGAGGCACTGTCTGCAACTCAGTAAAAGGAGAATACAGCGAGTAGAGAAGAAAACTTGCAAACAACATTTATCTAAGAAAATGTTTCTGCCACATGAATTGATTATCGAAATCTTACTGAGGTTGCCGGTAAAGTCTCTTATACGTTTCAAGTCTGTTTGTAAGTTATGGTTTTCTCTTATTTCTCATGATCCTCACTTTGCTAATTCACATTTTCAACTTAACTCTGAAACACACACTCGTAGAATTCTATTAATATCATATTCAACTCATGAATCTCTATCCATCGATTTTGAAGCATCGGTTGGCTATGACAGCGCTTCTGTTTCACTCAGCCTTGATTATATGTTTCTAGAGGACTTTACAGATTTTGAAGTTAAAGGGTCATGTAGAGGTTTCATACTTATATGCAGTTCCTTAAACATCTATATATGGAATCCAACCACTGGAGTTCACAAACAAATACCTTTATCTCCTTTTGGTTCCAATGTTGATTCCAATTTAGACAATGAATATTTCTATGGTTTTGGGTACGACCATTCAACCGAAGATTACTTGGTTGTTTTAATGTCCTATCATTATTCGGATGATCCTACATTACACTTGGAGTACTTCTCATTGAAAGCTAATACATGGAAAGAAGTTAAGGGTCCTCACTTCCCTTATAGCTCCGAGATTGAGCCCACAGGTGGGTGTCTATACAAGGGAGCTATTCATTGGTTGGCTTATCGTTATGATTTACAAACTGATGTTATTGTTGCATTTGATTTAATGGAAAAGAAACTTTCATATATGCCTTTGCCACATCCTTTGCAATGTGGTGGTTTGTGGGTATATGGAGAATATCTCAGCGTATATACTGAGAATGATACTGATGATGAAGTTGAAATATGGGTCATGAAAGAATACAAAGTGAACTCCTCTTGGACTCTTGTTCTTACTATTGATCTCAGCGTTTGCCCAAATGTGGCCTTTTCTCCATTGTGCTGTACAAAAAGTGGTGATATAATTGGGGCAGGTGAACGCGATAGATTGGTGAAGTATGATAAAAATGGGCAATTTCTAGAGAAACATTCTTATCCTAAATACGATCTTATATGCAAAATGACTATGTATATAGATTCTCTGCTTTCACTCCCAAGTGATGGTGATAACAAGCAAGCTTGAGAAGATGATAGAAACAAGAAGAATGAGGTTATGAAATATTCCCCTTCACTATTTTCTTGATATTTATAATGAACTAGATCATAACTCATAATGTAACAATGGCTATGTATGTATAGTCTTTGCACTGAAGTGTTTAAGTAGATGAGGTTCTTCTGAATCATATGTTTGAATGGTAACAAATTGACAGTTTTGTTTGTGTGATTCACTGTTACTGTTATTTATGTATGTAGCTGGATTTTATTCTAATATATGTTTTGAATATTGCTTGAAATTGTCCTATAAGGTAAATTATTCCAATGAGTTCAGCAGATTGTATACTGTTTGAATTTTTATAGCTATTGCAAATCATTGATGATGAAAATTATATTAAATAGACTATATATCAAATCTGCATTCTTGTATTAGACCCTGATGGAAAAAAATTTGTGGAGCATCCAAAGAGTTAGTGAGCACAAACTCCAAGAGCATGACTTGGCTGAACTGGGTCCTAATAAACTAGTGAAGGCTTCCAAAAGAGCTAATGAGAATGATTTGAGTTCTAATTTATATTGTGGTGCCTGCTAGAAATTACAATTATGCTAGTTGAGAAAGATCAAAATCGAAATTACAATTACATGTCCGAGTGGATACCACATATATTCTACTTGAAGTTACTTATCGGTAATCCTATTATATATGCTGTGCAAAAGTGTTCTTTGCTTTCATCATATAATTTATGGAAAATTTACAAGACTTTCCAGGTGTGTTTGTAAGTCATGGTTTTCTCCTTTATCTCATAATCCCCACTTTGCAAATTCCTATTGTCAACTTAACTCTGTAACCCATAGTCGTAGAATTCTATCAATAGAAACTTCAACTCATGAAGCTAGATCTATAAATTTTGAAACATCCCTGAACGACGATTCTGCTTCTACTTCACTCAATCTTAATTATATGCATTCTCGTTCTTTTATTTTTATTGAAATTAAAAGTTCATGTAGAAGGTTTATGTTTTTGCACTGTTTTTCAAACATGTATCTATGTAATCCATCCTCTGGATTTCACAAACAAATACCTTTGCCCCCTATTGATTTAGATGTCAAATGTTTCAGTTTTCTATATGGTTTTGGGTATGACCATTCAATGGATAAACTACTTGGTGGTTTCAATGTCCCATGATTCAAATGCAGATGTAATTTCATCACATTTAGAAATTTTCTCATTGAGAGCTAATACATGGATAGAAATAGAGGGTACTTACTTCCCTTACATTAATGTCTGTAATGATCCCAAAGAAGGAATACTCTTTAACGAGGTTGTTCATTGATTGGCTAATCGTAGTGATTTATCGATAAATGTTATTGTTTCTTTTGATTTAATGGAAAGGAAACTTTTAGAGATGTTGTTGCCAGATGATTTTGATCATGATCCTACACCTATAGTGATTTGTGGGTATTTGGAGAATTTCTTAGTCTATGGGCTAGAGGAGAGGATACCGTTGAAATATGGGTTATGAAAGAATACAAAGTGCATTCATCTTGGATTAAGACTCTTGTACTTCCTCTTGATGACGTTCTCACTGAGTACTTTTCTCCGATATGCTGCTGTACAAAAAGTGGAGATATTATAGGAACAGATGATGGTACTGGATTGGCGAATGGTATAACATCGTTCCTATTGTAACGATCCACGTGGATCCCATCCCAAGTGGTCATGTATATAGAGTCTTTGCTCTCATTCCCCGACGATAGTGAGCAAGCCTAAAAAGACAACACAAAGATAGAGTTAGTGAAATAGGTAATAGGTTTATTGAAAATGTTTACAGTTTTGTTTGGTGATTCACTGTTATTCCTTGAAGAGTCTGATATTAGTAAGAAAGATTACTAGAAGAAGCAATCTATTAAAATTAGAATAAAAAAGATTATATGAAGACTTTGCATATATGCTTTACTTTCACAATAAAAACAAGTCAACCCAGTAGTTTGATGATAGATTGAATGAAGAAATGTAGTATAAAGGGTTCATTCTCTCATTGTTCACCACCTTATGTGGAAAATACATGTGCAAGCAGTCATCTAAAACCTTTTCCAATGAAGAAAATGCAACAATAAGGCAGAGATTATTTTAGAAAGTTGGTTGGGAGCTCACTTAGTTTTCATTCCTATAACTTTGATGCATACACACACTACTACATTTTCTGTGGTCTCCATCTATAAGTCAAGCTTAACGATGACAGTTTAGTCATCATGGAGAAGAGAACCTTAGATTGCCAAAGAGTTCATACAAGGAAAAAAAACTAAATTCAAATTAATGAGCTACATATGGATTTATTAGACTTCAGATCCGAAAATGCAACAAAATTAAATCACCCCATAATCCTAAATAGAACAACAATTACTACTTAAAGTCCTGACACTTTATTCATTGAATAAAGTGAATATATTGACAATCTGCATATTTAAATATAACATGAGGTATAGACTTAACACTTTATTCAATGAACAAAACTAATAAATCTAACAAAAACAGGATAGGTTTTGTTTTGTAAAAATGGAACACATATGCATGTGTTTTTCTCCACTTAAGAAAGTCTGCAGAAGAAATACTACTGCTGGGTGGATTTCTTTTCAAACTCGTTTAAAATTTTATATTATCGTTTTGTTTCCTTACTGTACAAAAGCACGCATCACAGCCACTGAACCAGCAACTTAATTCGTCTTGCTAGTGAATTTAATTTGTTAATGTTAGGATCAATGAAGTTAGTTAGTTACTTATTTAATTTATGAAGTAATTAACTAATTTGTGTAATAAGCTAACTGCCGTCAAAGTTGCTTTGCATAATCCTAAGAAGTGAATTTTGATCATAATACCTCACATCTGGTATTTAGAGCCAGGTTCGAGCTCTCTTTTAACACAAAATGCATCTTTATTTGTTGTTTTCTATTGCAGACCTTTTGAGCTTGTTTGTGCTCATCAAGAACTCATCAAGATTCTTCTTTATTCTTCCATTCTGTCCTATCAATTTGTTTCCTTGGGATGGACATGGGTTTGAACTTTAAACCGCCATCCGTTTCGAACTTTGAACTTCTGTATTCAATGGGAAGAAGTCATGGAGAACTTGTTGACGTCAAAGGGTGGTATTGTTGAGAAGCATAGTTGAGCCCAAGAAAAAGAGAAATAAAATTAGAGGTGATTGAATTGTTTTGTATTGATTCAATGATAGTATAGTCATTACAATGAATACAGGATACGCTTTATATAGTGATCATGATCAAGTAACAAATCTTAATTAACTTGTAACAAAACTAACTAACTAATAACTACCTATAACAAATATAACATGTAACTCTAACACCCTCCCTCAAGTTGGAATATGGATTAACATTTCAAACTTAAAAAAAAGAAGGCTTAAATGTACCTTTAGTCCCCGTAAGTTAGCGAGTTTTTTATTTTCGTCCCTGTAACTTTTTTTTTGCCTGAGTTCCCGTATTTCACTTTCACGTTCGTTTTAGATTTTCCTGCGGATTTTGGCTTTAGGGACTAAACCGCCAGTAAAAAGTAAGATATAGAGACTCAGACCATAAAAAAAAAACTTACAGAGACGAAAATCAAAAACTCGCTAACTTACAGTGACCAAAAATGCATTTAAGGCGAAAAAGAACAATACAATCCTAGAAAAAAGAAAATACAAGGAAGAAGATTGATAGTGCTAAGAAGTGCCTAGATTTACGACCGAGAGTCAAAGGAGCTCCAAGTGCCACGATCATCACTCAGGATGAAACCACGATCTCATAATTACACTCAAGTAATCTTGGTGCACTGACTCACTACGCTAGGCGCGTGGAGACATGTGTTGGCTCTCTCCTGGGTGAAGTTTTCATGGCTTATATAGTAAGGACCTTCCTGATCTAAAGGCCCAATATATCCATAAACACAAGTGGGCATCCGCTTAGAGGAGTCGCACAAAAGCATGACCTCGTCACCATCTCAACCATTGATATTCATCCAACAACTCCCTGTGTCTCATGCTGGAGCAACTGGTGACAGATCTTACTGTCATCGCTATATAAGTGTGACTCTATATCACACCCTAATATTCATTAATTCACACGTTTTTCACCTTTCTTATTCATCTGATATGTCTTTGTATGTATATTAAAAGTTTCGAAAACATGTAGTAATTATGGTATAAAATTAATATAACCGTATAAAATATATATTTATAACAATAATTAAAGTTCGGGCTCTACACATACATAATTTCTCTTGCGCTCTTATGTCTGCACTTTTATTTGCATTAACGCGTGTAAAATATACTTTTCATTTATATTCATGCTACACTCCTTTAACTTTTATTTAGTAAGCCAACTACACAACATATTGTAATGGGTGCATCCAAAAGTTATCCATTTGGACGAACTTCTATAATTTTTACTACGTGATACCAAATGAGCAATATATGATAATGAGTGCGTCCGAAAGATAGCTTTCGAACATTGCTCTAAAGTTATTTTTTGGGTACACTTTAATTTTTAATTTTTATTGAGTAAGATCAAATGAACAATTGATGATAATAAATGCGTCCGAATAACTTTTAGACAGAATTATTTTAGGAATTTTATAACATTTTTATAAAAAATTCCTGAAGTTCAATATAGTAAAAATTAAAAAAAGGGTTTTGTGATGAAATGTTTCTTTGGGCTGTATTAGTAAAATATAAGTGGAGTGTTGGGTTGGAGCCCAATTCCTCTTTCCTCTTTCATCTCTAACCTAACCTAGAGCCGCTGCAACTCACAAAAAGAAAAGTTGCGTAAAAGAATATCGATCATGTATCTTCCTCATGAATTGACCATTCAAATCTTACTGAGATTGCCGGTAAAGTCTCTCATACGTTTCAAGTCTGTTTGTAAGTTGTGGTTTTCTCTTATTTCTCATGATCCCCATTTTGCTAATTCACATTTTCAACTTAACTCTGCAACACACACTCGTAGAATTCTATTAGTATCAACTTCAACTCATGAATCTCTATCCATCGACTTTGAAGCATCGCTTCACGATGACAAGGCTTCTTTTTCTCTCAACCTTGATTCTATCTTTCCAGAGGATTTTACAGATTTTGAAATTAGAGGGTCATGCAGAGGTTTCATACTTTTCTGCAGTTCCTTAAACATCATCCACCTTTGGAATCCATCCACTGGACTTCATAAACAAATTCCTTTATCTCCTTTTGGTTCCAATTTGGGTACGACGATTCAACCGATGATTATTTGGTTGTTTCATTGTCTCGCATTGATTCAGGAGATCCTCCAATACGCTTGGAGTACTTCTCATTGAAATCTTATACATGGAAAGAAGTTGAGGGTCCTTACTTCCCTTATGGATTTCGAGAGGAAGAGCCCAAAGGTGGTTTGCTCTATAAGGGAGCTATTCATTGGATGGCTTTTCGTTATGATTTACAAGCTTATGTTATTGTTGCATTTGATTTAATGGAAAGGAAACTTTCATATATGCTTTTGCCCAGTAGTCGTTTGGAGTGTTGTTTATGGGTTTACGGTGGATTTCTCAGTGTATATACTAAGTATCACTTTAATGATAGGGTTCAAATATGGGTGATGAAAGAATACAAAGTGAACTCCTCTTGGACTATGACTCTTGTTCTTCCTATTCATTTCTTTTTTCCTTTGTGTTGTACAAAAAGTGATGATATTATTGGGACTAGGGTTGGCAATGAACCAAACTAACTCGAAAATAGTTCGAAACTCGAATCGAAAATTAAATCGTTGAACTAGGTTCATGAACCAAATAAGCTGAGTATGAGCTAAAAACTAAGTTCGGTAACTAAATGAGCCGAACTTGAACTATACATAGTTCGACTCGTTAGGTTCATGAGTCAACTCGATTATATATGAGATAAATTATATTGTCTTTAAATGTAGATTTAAATATTTGCTCTAAATCTTAGTATCATATATTATTTTAATCTAACAGTTTTAATTAATAATTTATATTCTCTAGTGAGCAAAATATTTCTACAAATAATTATTCAAATAAAATTATCGTATAAATTTCAATCTTATAACTTTTATTTTATTTTATATTTTTTATTTAAAAAATATTAATTTAAAATGTTATATATATATATAGACTTTAAAAACATACTTTTAAGTCCGTGAAATAAGCGAATTGAACCTAACAAGATAAATCTAACGAGTTGAATTGAGATGTTCGTGAACTTCTAACAAGTCAAGTTTGACCTGAAAAAAAGTTCGAGATAAACTCGAACTCAAACTCGGCCAATTCTTAACGAGTCGAGTTTGAGCTGAAAAAAAAGTTCGTCATGAACTCGAACTCGAACTCAGTCAATTCTTAATGAGTCAAACTGAGCTGAGGCAAGTTCGACTCGACTCGACTCATTTCCAACCCTAATTGGGACCGACGGTGAAGATGGATTGGTGAAGTATGATAAAAGTGGACACTGTCTGGAGCAACATTCTTATCCTAATTACGATCTAAGCTGCGATTTGACTGTGTATATAGATTCTCTGCTTTCACTCCCCGGTGGTGATGGTGACAACCAGCAAGCTTAAGAAGATGAAACAAGCAACAAGCAAGAAGAATGAGGTTATGAAATATTCCGCCTCACTATTTTCTTGATATTTATTGAACTAGATCCTAGCCCCTAACATAACTATAACAATGAAGGTTGATCCCAATTGACTGTGTATGTAGAATCTTTGCAGTAAAGTGAGAAATGCTTAAGAAGATAATATGAGTAAGTCTGCCACATGAGCTAATCTAATATGTCATGAAATGTTTATTGGTTAACTATTTGTGATATGCTTATTGGTAACATTCACACCTTTGGTTGTGTGATTCACTGTTATTTATTCTAATATGCTGGATTCATTGATGACCGTGTTGGTCAAGATTACAACTACATATGTATTTGAATGACATAGAAGGTTTTCTTCTCTAATTTCAGTGGAATGTAATAAAATTGATAGTTATGCTTTCTCTGTTTCAAACCAGAAAGTAAAAAAAAACTAATTTCAAAATAATGATCTATACATGACCAATTAAATGAATTTTAATACTTTAGATCATAAGAAACATCAGAAGTAAACTGTCTTTGCCGTTGTATAAAGAGTTGTTTATTTTCTCCGCATGGTTTGATTGACATTCTGTTTCACAAACCAAAATGCTTTTATAGATGTCCAAAAAGAGTGCATATTTGATTTTAATTTTGGCCTCTTTCTATTATGGATGAAAGGAAAGCAGAAACTATATAAACAGGCAGAGATAGGAGATATTATATTTTTCATGAGATGGTTTTAAAGCATTTTCCATTCTAATAAATAAAACCAAAACCTTTAAATTGCATTAGGTATCATTGACAAAACTTTTCATTAGTGAGAGAGGATTGAAAGGATGAGGTGATTTTCTTCTCAATCAAACTAGAAGGCACGGTTTAATTAAAATATGCCTTTTCCATTATTTAAAAACTTTAAAATATTAACTTGGTTAAACATTAACATATGTCAATATGTTTTAAAATGTGGTAAACATCAATTTACTTTAAAAAATAAAAGTGTTAAAATATTTATAAGTGATAAAATTAAATATTATTATTATATTATTATTTTAAGGATACTGAGTTCAAATTTGTTTTAAAATATTATTTTATAAATTTGTTACTGATGGAGGGAATATTTTATAAATTTGTTACTGATGGAGGGAAGAAAAGAGACACTGTAAAACCGTGTGTGTCTCTGAACAAAATAGTAACTTCAATTTAGTGTGGGTAATTTGGTTTGTTGAAAAACGTGGCTGATGATGTATGAAGGTGGTCCCACTGAACTTGGCTCAAATGACTTTGATTTTGACTCAAAATCAATTCAAAATATATAAAAAAGTCTTGAACTTGAGGACTTGAGTTTGACTAAAAAGGCTCAAAATTTTGGCTTAGAAGCTTGGCTCACAAAACACTTGAAAATTGATTTGAGATTGTTATAAGAAAAATGGCTAAGAATTTGAATTGGCTTTGGAATATATGGCTAAAAAAAACTCACTTGAAAGTATCATTTTGTCTTAAAATAAAAATCCAATAACAAAATAGTTTTAACAAAGTTTGAAAACAATGATTCAACGCCTTATTTAAATTTGAAAATTGATTAAAAAAAGACTTTTTTAAAACAAAATCCAAACTTTGACCTTGTATTTACTTTTTGATAATGACCTTGAAAAAAAATGAAATGATGCATAATGAATGGACTAAAAATGATGAGAAACAAAATGAAACGGTTGATTTTTTATTTGACTTTAAAATGCATAAAAAAAATTTAAGAGAGAAAAAAATGAGGTATAACACCACCATTAGACCTGTGCGAGACACAAGTTAAATATTTTCTAAGTAAAAAATATATTTTAAAAACATTTATTTAGAAATTTTACTTATATTTAGATTACTATTGTATAGATATAATGTCATTGTTATTAATAATATACATAAAAAAGTTAATTTAACTATTTTTTTTTGTAAATTATAAAATAATTTGTTTATTTATAATTTATTAATAATTTGTGTAAGTTTTAAAAAAATTTGACTCGTTATAATAATCTAATTTGTGTTAGTTTATTAATAATTTAATATATAAAAATTTCCCAAGGTAAATCATATTATAATTTAAAAAATTAGAAATATATTGATATAAATAATTTTGATATAAGTTGCATTTGTAATTTAAAATATAAGTTATAGCGTGTCACAAATTCACAATCCGTTATTGCGATGAAACCAACTTCGACCGTTTAATCTTAGTAGTCAACTAATATTAAAAAAATAAAAATTGCATAACTTAACCCGTTTGCACATTTAAAAAAATATAATTTGCATAATTATATAATTATGTGTAGTTTCAATTTGCATAATCTTAATATTAAATAAAATATATTATAAATATTAAATTGTCTTTTAGTTATAAACTAAAGCCCATTATAAACTATAACCCGTATAAATATAGATTTATTAAATAAGATTGAGTGAAGTATAAAACTAAATTAAATTATTTTTTAATAAAAAATAGTTATAAAGAATAAAAACCCCTAAGATGTGTATAGTAGTATTACGATTTTTAAACAATGCATAATTATTTCTAATAATTCTAAAATCAATAATAATTCCTTATAATTTCTAAAAATATAATATTACATATAGCTACATTTATAAAGATAACAAAAATAATGATGATTCTAATGGTAATCTTCAATAAAACAGTACAAAATAATTAATTTATTATCCTAAATTTAAAATTTAATGTATTTTAATGTAAGGTTTTGTATCTTTTACTCCCGTTTACGTTTTGTATCTGTATCAATTAGACAATAATTATAAATATTATTAGAATCATTTTTTTAATGGGAATAATTTTCTTTTTGATGCGCTCATAAAATAAAATAAGAAGAAGAAATTTATATCATTAATTGAATCAAAATTAATATTGAAATAAAACCAAAATTATATGATAATAATTGGTATAAAACCAAAAAATTAATATTCAATCCTAATTGATATCGGTTATAATTGATATAAAACCATTTATATAATAAAACAAAATAAAGTACATAAAAATAATTGTTTTTTTTGACAGAAAAAAATAATTGGAACATAATAAAAATAAATATTAATATTTATTTTTATTATGTTCCAATTAATCTAATTTAACAATTATTTTTATGGGAAATTGATCCATTATCACCATAATGGGAAATTTATAAAATAAAATGCAAAAAATTTATTATTGATATAAATATTTTTTCTTTTTAAATATTTTATTTAAAAGAAATATATTATATAAACAAATGCGCGTATCAAATCAGAACTCGTGGATATGCACGATTTTGTTACTAGTTATATAATAAGCGACTCGCTAATTACATGGAGGAAGATTAAAGAAATTTCATATTTCACTTGTATTATAGAGATAACAAAAACCAAATTTAAAAACGTGAGGTGAATAATAAATTTGATGAAAATCAATGGTTAAAAAATATATTTAAACATGTATTAAGATTCATCAACAATTAAACTTTTAGTTTTTAACATAAAAAAAGAGAGTGTTTTATTACACCCAAATATATATATTAGTAAAATATAACTGGGCTCTATGGTTAAACTTAAAGCCCAATTCCTCTGTTTTATATTTCATCTCTAACCTAATAGCGATGCAACTCAGAAAACCAATCATGTTTGTGCCTCACGAATTGATCATTCAAATCTTACTCAGGTTGCCGGTAAAGTCTCTTATTCGTTTCAAATCTGTTTGTAAGTTATGGTTTTCTCTTATCTCTCATGATTCCCACTTTGCTAATTCACATTTTCAACTTAACTCTGAAACACAAAATCATAGAATTCTATTAATATCAACCTCAACTCATGAATCTCTATCCATCGATTGTGAAGCATCGCTTCACAATGACAGTGCTTCTGTTTCACTCAACCTCGATTCTATCTTTCCAGAGGATTTTACATGTTATGAAATTAACGGCTCATGCAGAGGCTTCATACTTTTCCGCTGTTATTTAAGCATTTTTATATGGAATCCATCTACGGGAGGTCACAGACAGATACCTTTTGGTTCCAATTTCGATGCCGAATATTCCTTTGGTTTTGGGTATGACGAATCAACCGATGATTACTTGGTTGTTTCAACGTATCAGCATGATTATTTAGAAGATCCTCACTTTGAGTACTTCTCATTGAAAGCTAATGCTTGGAAACAAGTTGAGGCTCCTCACTTCCCTTTTGCCAATAGGTATAACTTACTGCATGAGCCCAGAGGTGGGTCTCTCTATAAGGGAGCTATTCATTGGTTGGCTTATTGTTATGATTTATGCAATAATGCTATTGTTGCATTTGATTTAATTGAAAGGAAACTTTCATATATGCCTTTGCCACATCCTTTCCAATGTGGTGTTTTGTGGGTATATGGAGAATTTCTCAGCTTATATACTACGGATTATAGAAATCATACCGTTGAAATATGGGTGATGAAAGAATACAAAGTGAACTCCTCTTGGACTATGATTCTTGTTCTTCCCGTTGATCTCATTGTTTGCCCCAAAGCGCTCTTTTTTCCATTGTGCTGTACAAAAAGAGGTGATATTATTGGGGTAGATGAAGAAGATAGAATGTTCAAGTATGATCAAAACGGACAATTTCTAGATCTACATTCTTATCCTAATTACGATCTTAGATGCAAAGTGACCATGTATATAGATTCTCTGCTTTCACTCCCTGGTGATGGTGATAACAAGCAAACTCGAGAAGATGACAAAAACAAGAAGAATGAAGTTGTGAAATATTCCCGTTCACTATTTTCTTGATATTTATAATGAACTAGAGCATAACTAATAATGTAACAATGGCTATGTGTGTAGAGTCTTTGCAGTGAAGTTCTTCTAAATCATATGTTTGAATGGTTAACTATTTGTTTATTGGTAATATTGACAGCTTTGTGTGATTCACTGTTATTTATGTATGTAGTTGGATTTATTTTAATATATGTTTTGATTACTGCTTGAAATTGTCTTATAAGGTAAATTATTCCAATGAATTTATGCATGTTGACCAAGATCACAACCATGACTTTGACTCAGCAATTCATTAAAAATTTGAGCATAATTACATATGTATTTGAATGACATTGAAGATTTTGTTCGCTAATTTCGGTGGACTGTAATAATTTTCGTTGTTGTCCTTTGTGTTTCAAACTAATGATCTATACATGTCCACTTTAATGAATTTTAATTTTTTAGATCATAAGAAACATCAAAACTAAAGGACCTCATGAACCTAAATAGTGCTAGCTTACAACTTGGAGTTTTTTTATTAAGTTTGATTAGAGTTGTTGTATTAAAGTAGTTTCTTGTCCTTGCATGGTTTGATTGAAATTCTGTTTCACAAAAAGAGTGTATATTTCATTTTAAGTTGACCTGCTTTTTTTAGAGATAAGAAGAGATGATGAAAGGAAGGCAGAAATTATGTAAACATGCAGGTGGGAGATATTTTATTGTGTTCATGAGATGGTTTTAAAGTATTTTCCATTCTAATAATGAAAATCAAAACTTTAGAATGCATTAAAGGCTTGTTTTTTATTAGGTGTCATTGACAAAATAAACAATTAACTTAACGATTTTTATACCTGTTCATTTCTGGTTCTTTATGGAGGAAAATGTCTCAAAGAAAACAACAAAGAGCGAAAGCTATTTGATTGACTGAATTATACAATGATATCAAAGTTTTATATGCATGCAAATATTGTGTGCAGGCATGTGAAATTTGAACAAAAAACTTGGTTGAATTGGGATAGAATAGAAGTCATAAGGAAGAGGTGGAAATTTAAATTGATTAGGGTGGTCATGAAATTGTTGTGTAAAACTTAATGAGGAAAATGTGAAGCAAGTGGTGAAACAAGTGATGAGGTTCATGATAGTAGAAATAAGAGAATGGATTAGATTGTACTGATGAGGTTATGATGAAGTTAGAAAAGCTTAAGAAGATGATCGACACAAATAAGAAGAATGAAGTTCTGAAATCATATGGTATATGAATGCATTTGTAAGGTGCTGAATGATAGAGTAATATGAGTTTGAACGGATTTGAAGGGTACTGAGTTTGTGGACAGTTTTTGAGTCAGAATGCCACACTAGCTAATGTAATATGTTATGAAATGTTTATTGGTTAACTATATGCAATCAGCTTATTGTTAACATATCGTTATGAAATGGTTATAGGTTAACTATTTGCAATTAGCTTATTTACATAGATAGCTTTGTTTCTTATTTAGATGCCGTTGTCAAAACGAACAATTAGCTTAACATTTTTTTATACCGTTCATGATTGGTTCTTTAATCAGTCGGCAAATCTGAAAAAAGACCAGAGAAAATGTGGTTGAATTTTGCAGAGGAGAATGCTTCAAAGAAAACAATAGAGATAACTATTTGATTGACTCAATCATACAGTGATATCAAAGCTTTATATGCATGCAAATGCAAATACGATGTGCAGCAGTGTGAAATTTGAACAAGAAATTCAGTGGAGTAGGGATGAACCTCATAAAGAAGAGGTGAAATCTAAATTTGATTGAGGAAGAAAGTGAAACTAAGCCGAGAAACAAATGAAGAGAAAGAGATTCATGATAGTAGATTGTACCCAAGTGTTGGATATTATAGAAATAGGAGCTGTGAGAATTATATCATGTAGACTACATTACACAAGGCATTATGTAGGCTCGGGTATAATTTCTTTGAAATTTGAAGAATAGTCTTTTAACCAATCAACACAAACTTATCACATAGTTGTAGTATGGTAGTAGTATCAGTTTAGTGATACGTCTATTAGTAAATGATTTCTAAAATAAGGACCTATCCTTAAAAATTTAGGGGTCTAAAATTTAAAAGTAAATGATATCTAAAATAAGTAGGTCTTTAAATTAAAGGTCCCAAAATTTAAGTAGGATCCCAAGACTTCAACTTTTTCACAAAGTTGTTTTACATGAGGTTCAATAAGAGGGTTGAAAACCAATATTGGCCAGTTGTAACTTTATTTGATGAGCATACATCTTCTAGGACTGTACATAATAGACAAATAAAGACTGAATGGCTTGTCAATTTGACCACATACTTAAACATAGTCCTGACATGAAATCAATTGGGCTAATTGATGAATCAATTGATAGATGGGGAGTGAAATTGTCAACTGGCCAGGTATGTAGAGCTAAAAGAAAAGCAGTAGAATTGATACAAGGTGCTGGAAGGGGCCAATTTACTCATTTAAGGAGTTATGCACAAGAGTTACTAAATTCAAACCCTAACAGTAACGTTGTGCTGCAATGCTCTGATTCAATAAGTGGTTCTGTGTTTGAAAGGATTTATGTATGTTTACAAACATGTAAAGCTGGATTTGTAAAAAGTTGTAGACCATTAATAAGATTTGATGCATATGTTTTGAAAGGAGACTATGGGGGACACTTGGTGGTTGTTGTTAGAAGGGATGAGAATAATCATTCATTTAATGGAAAGAGAAGTTTTAGAGATGTCTTTTCCAAATGATTTTGACCAAGAATCAACTGGTTGTGATTTGTGGGTATTTGGTGAATTCCTTAGTCTATGGGCTATTGAGCACCGTTCTTTTGTTAATATATGAGTTATGAAAGAAGACGGACTGCATTCGTCCTGGACTAAGACTCTTGTTTTGTCTATTATTGTCGTTCCGACTCGGTACTTTTATCCAATATGTTGTACAAGAAATGGTGAAATTATTGGAATATATGGTGGTACTGGATTGGTTAAATACGATGACAAAGGACAATCGTTAGAGCATCGTTGATATTGTAATGATCTTGAAGGATCTCAAGTAGTTGTGTATATAGAGTCTCTGGCTTTCACTCCCTTCTGACAATGAACAAGCTTAAGAAGATGACACAATCAAGAAGAATGAGGTATACTATATTTATCTTATTTATCTTGTACTAGTATGAACTATAGGAATGCTCCAATCAGTAAGGTATTGGAGGGTAATATGATGAGACAGTATGCTACCTGAGCTCATGTAATATGTCATGGAATTTTCATCTGTCAACTGTTTGTAATATGTTTGTTTAAAATGTTGTAACCTTTAATTGCCTGTGTTGTTTGTGTGGTTAACTGTTATTGTTATTTATGCATGTGTGTAACAGATTAAGTTCTATTGTATGCTGAGATCCATGTTAAAAATGGTTTTGTATTGTATTTATAATTTATTTGATGAGTTTAAGCATTACATGACTCTGACTCAAAGCACTTTATTAGAAATTTTATCATGGCCACATTTGTTATGTTCTCCAATTTCAGTGGACTCTAGTAACTTTGGCTCTTGCCATTTATCTATTACAAGTTAGAAATAAAAACTCCAACTAATGAGTTACATCGATAAGAAAGAAAATTACTACTGGAAGCATTTTATTTTTAAAACTAGAATCAAAGCATACATGATAGCTTTGCATACATGCTTTAAAGAAACTGTGATTTGTGCAGTGAAAACAAGGCAAAACAATAGTTTGATAATAGATTGAATGAAGAAACATGTCAGTGAAGTGTTAGCTATGTGATAATAGTTTGATCATGAGTGCCAGTTTAATTGATAATAATGCCAAGTGTCACAATGATTTGATATCAATTAGACACTGCAGAGACAATTGTTAATTAGAATTGGAACAATGTTTGAAAGAAGAATTTAATAAGGTTTCCTTTTTTGGAAGGATGCTATTCTATGTTCAAAACATCTGTCAAATTATTATACTGTTAAATCATCTTATAAGAGTATGTATTGGTAGAGATGATATAAATTGTGTTGGAGCTTGTGCAGGATGTTAACATTGAAATTGTTTGCTTTGCTGACTGTTATTGCAGGATTGTTTAATTGGGGAATTGTTACTTAAAATCACTTATTGCATTATAATTTTAAGCATATTCACAAGTCAACCTAGTTTAGGAGTCCAAAATAAATTGACCCTATTCTACTGTTATTGTCAAAATGATTCATTCTAATTGGATGATAGTTTAAAGTGATTTTACGTGTATTTCAATTAAATTCTTTGTAATTAACAATATTTCAAAGACTTAGTACACTAGAAAATTCTGCGTACCTTATATTAGTTCACTTAAAAATATTTGTATTAGTTACGAGTAGGGGTGTTCGCGGTTTGGTTTGGATCGGTTATAAGACAAAAACTTATCCGATCCAAAGATAAATTTATTTGCGGTTTGGTTCGGTTTTGGATGATATGTTAAAAAAAATCCAATCCGATCCGATCCAATTTAATGCGGTTTAATTTGGATCGGTTTTTGGATATCCAAATTTCAAATTATATTATTATTAGCATTATAAAAATACTAATAAATCATAAATTTGATGTAATATATATCATATAGTATATTAAAAATTAATATTATAAAATGAGAATGATTGATTATTGTTGAAATGGATGAAATAATAAAAATAAATAGATTAAACTAAGCTAATAGATAATATTAATAAAATAATTATCCTATAATAATAAATTTATGTAACATATCATACTAATAAAAAATAAATAAAGTAAAAAAATATAAACATGCGGTTTGGTTTGGTTTGGTTTGGATCGGTTTTGAAAAATGAATCCGAAACCCGATCTGAACCGTTTGGTTCTCACCAAAAGACATCCAAACACATCCAATAAACTTCAGTTTTTTGCGATTTTCGATTTTTTTGGTTCGGTTTACGGTTTTTATTTGGATTGGTTTGGATTTGAACACCCCTAATTACGAGTACCTTTGTACACTAAAAAAAGTCTCTTAGATTAATTAAATAATGCGATTCATGAATTTTCTCTTATGCAAATGAAAGTGTTGAATTATTCAATTATTTCTAATATTTAACAACTTTTTATATTTTAGTAATTTATAGATTGATCTTAAGAAATAATTTCCCTTTTAACATTAGGTTTTGTTTTGTGCCTTAAATTAGAATAACTATTCATTAAATAATTGTTTAAAAATATATTAGATCATGTTAATGTAATTCTAGATTTGTTCACCTAATAAAGAATATTTTTTTATATAATTAAAGACTATCTATTATTTTTATATATTTTAGAAAGTAAATAAAAAAGTAGAGTGAAATTTCAGAAAATTGAAAAAGAGTGAAATTTCAGAAAATTGAAAAAGTAAAGTGAAGGAGAGTATATTAGCCTATTAGGTAACATGTTTATTTAAACAAATATTAGGGATTTAGAATCATTATCGAAATTGTTTGTGTTTGTGATCAGGCAAAATGGAAACAGATTTGTTGTAGTGAATTGAATTGTATAATATATTTCTTCATATTTATAAAGATGAATTATTGATTTCCCTCTTATTTTTTTCACCAATTTTCTTATATAAATACATGTGCTCATCTACACTTAGGGTTTGTTTGGTTCAACGGAGGGGAGGGGAGGAAATTTAATAAAGGGGAGGGGAAGGGAGGGGAGAGGAGGTATTTTAATTAAAAGTATGTTTGGTTCAAACGAGGGGAGGGAAGGGGAGGGAGAATTTTTAATTAAAAATATATTTGGTTCAGGAGGGGAGGGGAGAGATTTTAAAACTAATTTACCTTTTAACCCTTAAAATAATATAACCCTCATGCTAAATCAAATAAAAACAATGTGATATTCTTACTTTTTTTTTGCCAAATCATAAACAATATATATAATCAAACACAAAATATTTACTATTTCAAATACTTTAAAATATATTAAAGCGTAAATAAAATATTAATAAATTTCATACAATAATCATATGATCCATGATCAAATGAATTATTTTATTATCCTGATGATCCATCTCATTCCATAAAATATTTATAAAATTAAATTTTAGATAATATATATAGCTCATATACTACAATTATATATAAATATGTAATTCTGTCAAAAAATATATATATAAATATGTAATACAACACAATAACTTATAAAACAATTAAGTTCTTACAAAATAATAAATCAAAATGAATATAATAAAACACATGAAAAAATAAAGAAAGTTGAGTCACCATATTAATATAAAATAATGGAGTTACCATAAAAAATAGAGGAATTCTAATAAGTCGATAAAAAATTAACGTATAATATATATTAAAAATAATTTAAGATTTTAATTAAAAAGTAAGGATAATTTTGTCAATATAGCAAAAATAGATTTTATCAAAACTCCTCTCCCTCCCCTCCCCTCCAAATCCCTCCGATTTGGAGGAAGAAAAAGTTACTTCAGGAGGGAATCTGATTACCTCCAATCCCCTCCCCTCATAAAAAATTGAACCAAACATACTTAACTTAAAATATTCCCTCCCCTCCCCTCTGAAACCCTCCAACCAAACGGACCCTTAAGGGAGAAGGAAAAATTGTACAGAAACTCTACTGAAATGACCCACAAATCTCCTCCCAAATTCAATCTGTAAATTCCTTCTCCAAAATTCTGCAGAATTCACCTTCATTAATCTATACAACAACTCCAAATAGCCATGTAACCTTCAATACACAGCTTTCATAAACCTGCAAAAAATTAATCAACTGACCCAATAATCTCCACAAATTTATTCCTTCAAATCTTCCAAAAAATAACCTGTATATAGAACCAAAACAAAATTCATACAAACCATAACTCACAACTTTTAGAACCTGTACAAATTGAATAACACAACACCAATATATTTTGTATAGTTTCTTTTTTGTTGCAGAAAAAAGAGAAAAGAAACAAATGCGAAATTAAAAAGTAAAAGAAGAACTGGAATCGCGGATCTACCGGACCACCGCCGCCGACAACACATTCGACAACTTCCATGGGTTCGCGATCTCGATCCCACATTCCACCGCCGCCGTCAACAGTCGGACGAGCTCTCTCCCGCGACGAATTTCTTCGCGCGAAAACCATCTTCGCACCCTCATCATCAAAAGTTTCTTCTATTTGTTATTTGGATCTTTGTGAGAATCAATTTTTTGGAATTATACCATCATCACGGACAATAGACACGTTCCCTTCATTACAGGTTCTTAGAATGCGACAAAATATGTTGAGTGGTTATATTCCTTCACAATTATGCCAACTCAGATCTCTAAAAATCTTGGATCTTTCTAGAAACAAATTACAAGGTTCAATACCTTGATGCATATTCCACCTTCAGAAAAATAGTGCTGATAAAGAATCTTGGATTTGTAGTGGGGAAAGTGGAAGTTTTGAAGGTACTAGTGAAGGAAATGATGCATAAACAATTTGCATACCAACTGTTTGATTAAATGTTTGTGAGAAATTATTATTTTTTCAGATATTTAAAGGGGGTTTAAAACCCCTACAATCTGCCTGTTTTTCTTTAATTCTGCCTTTGTCTGACGTGGCAAGACATGTGGCATGTCACATAAGCTTCGTGACGGAAAATTTTGTGAGGACCAAAATTCGACGAAATTTTTTGTAAAGACTAAAAATAAAAAATGTCATATTTATAGGGACTAAAAACTTATTTAACCTAATTTATAATAATAGTGGTAAAAAAAACATTTTTAATTTTTCTAGTAAATTTATTTTTAGTTTGAATACTCCAAATTGTGTTATTTTTGTGAAAAAAAATAATTGGGCTGTATTAGTAAAATATAAGTGGGCTGTGGCGTTGGAGCCAATTCCTCTTTCATCTGTATCTCTAACCTAGAGAGAGGCACTGTATGTCTGCAACTCAGTAAACGGACGATACAGCGAGCAGAGAAGAATACTTCCAAACAAGATTTTTCTAAGAAGATCGATCATGTTTCTTCCTCATGAATTGATTATCGAAATCTTACTGAGATTGCCGGTAAAGTCTCTTTTGCGTTTCAAGTCTGTTTGTAAGTTATGGTTTTCTCTCATCTCTCATGATCCTCACTTTGCTAATTCACATTTTCAACTTAGCTCTGCAACTCCCAATCGTAGAATTCTATTAATATCATATAAAACTCATGAATCTCTATCCATCGATTTTGAAGCATCGCTTGACGATGACAGCGCTTCTGTTCCACTCAACCTTGATTATATGTTTCTAGAGGATTCTACAAATTTTGAAGTTACAGGGTCATGTAGAGGCTTCGTACTTATCCGCGGTTCCTTAAACATCTATCTATGGAATCCAACCACTGGAGTTCACAAACAAATACCTTTATCTCCTTTTGGTTCCAAATATGGTTCCAATTTAGACGATAATTATTTCTATGGTTTTGGGTATGACCATTCAACCGAAGATTACTTGGTTGTTTTAATGTCTTATCATTATTCAGATGAGCCTACATTACACTTGGAGTACTTCTCATTGAAAGCTAATACATGGAAACAAGTTGAGGGTCCTCACTTCCCTTATAGCTCCGAGATTGAGCCCACAGGTGGTTTGCTCTATAAGGGAGCTATTCATTGGTTGGCTTATCGTGATGATTTACGAAGTGATGTTATTGTTGCATTTGATTTAATGGAAAGGAAACTTTCATATATGCATTTGCCACATGATTCTGACGGTGATCCTTTGCAATGTGGTGGTTTGTGGGTATATGGAGAATATCTCAGCGTATATACTATGAATGATACTGATGATAAAGTTGAAATATGGGTGATGAAAGAGTACAAAGTGAACTCCTCTTGGACTCTTGTTCTTACTATTGATCTCAGCGTTTGCCCAAATATGGCCTTTTCTCCATTGTGCTGTACAAAAAGTGGTGATATAATTGGGGCAGGTGAACGCGATAGATTGGTGAAGTATGATAAAAATGGACAGTTTCTCGAGCTACATTCTTATCCTAAATACGATCTTATATGGAAAATGACTATGTATATAAATTCTCTGCTTTCACTCCCTGGTGATGGTGATAACAAGCAAGCTTGAGAAGATGACAGAAACAAGAAGAATGAGGTTACGAAATATCCCCCTTCACTATTTTCTTGATATTTATAATGAACTAGATCATAACTCATAATGTAACAATGGCTATGTATGTATAGTCTTTGCAGTGAAGTGTTTAAGTAGATGAGGTTCTTCTGAATCATATGTTTGAATGGTAACAAATTGACAATTTTGTTTGTATGATTCACTGTTATTTATGTATGTAGCTGGATTTTATTCTAATATATGTTTTGATTATTGCTTGAAATTGTTTTATAAGATAAATTATTCCAATGAGTTTAGCAGATTGTATACTGTTTGAATTTTTATAGCTATCTACGTTCTTGTATTAGACCCTGATGGAAAAAACTTGACTTGGCTGAACTGAGTCCTAACAAACTAGCGAAGGCTTCCAAAAGAGCTAATGAAAATGATTTGAGTTCTAATTTATATTGTAGTGGCTAGGGGTGCTCAAAACCAAACCAACCCAATAGAAAACCGCAAACCAAACCAAACCAAACCGAAACCGCAAAAAACCGCATTTGGTTCGGATTAGTTTGGGTCATTTTTTAACAAAACCGCACGGTTCGGTTCGGTTTGCGGTTTGTATTTTGTAAACCGAACCAAACCGAATCAAACCGCATTATGTTACAACCTATATTTTACTTAACTCACATTCAACCCAAAATTAAACCTATTATACATTAGCCTTATCAATACGAACAATTTTCTCATCCTTACACATATAATTTCAGTCCCAATCTTCTCAAATCTCTAATAACACTATTTCACCTTCTTTGCTACATACATCTTCCATCTTCTTCTATAATATTTACTCTCCTATATTCTTTCTTTTTCACCTTCTCATTTTTATGTAAATGTTCCGTATTTCAGTTTCATTTTTATCGCACGTCTTCTTCTCTAATCTCTCAACACTTTTTCTTTTTCTTTTTCACCTTCACTAATCTTTCGTCTCTTCTATTTTTTTGTTTCATTATAATAATTTTATATTGTTTTATGCTATTATTTTATGTTTAATATTCCACTTTTGTCTAATTTAATTTTTACATATTACATGGAAAATTGTTGTCAAAATATGACGAGTTTTGTTGTTATTTGTTAGTGTATGAATGTCTAAATATAAAATTATGTTGTCATATATATGTGTATGTATGACTCAATAAAATATTTGTAAAAAACCGAACCAACCGAACCGAACCAAACCGCATTAGTTTGGTTTGGGTTGGTTCGGATTTTTTTTAGAAGTCAACCGAACCAAACCAAACCGCACTATTTTTTCTCTTGCGGTTCGGATGATTTTTTTTGTCAAAACCGTCCAAACCGCACCGCGAGCACCCCTAGTAGTGGCTGCTAGAAATTGTTTAATATAATTAAATATATGATGAGTTTATGCATATTGAGAAAGATCAAAATCAAAAGTACAATTACATGTCGGAGTGGATAACACATATATTCCACTTGAAGTCACCTATCGGTAATCCTATTATATATGCTGTGCAAAAGTGGTCTTTGCTTTCATCATATAATTTATGAAAATTTTACAAGACCTTCCAAGTGTGTTTGTAAGTCGTGGTTTTCTCTTATATCTCATGATCCCCACTTTGCAAATTCCTATTTTCAACTTAACTTTGTAACACACATTGGTAGAATTCTATTAATAGAAACTTCAACTCATGAAGCTAGATCTATAGATTTTGAAGCATCCCTGACCGACGATTCTGCTTCTACTTCACTCAATCCTAATTTTATGCATCCTCGTTCTTTATTTTTATTGAAATTAAAAGTTCATGCAAAGGGACTGTTTTTCAAACGTGTATCTATGTAATCCATCCACTGGATTTCACAATAAATACCTTTGTCCCCTATTGATTTTGATTTCTAATGTTTCTGTTTTCTATATGGTTTTGCGTATGACCATTTAATGGATAACCACTTGGTGGTTTCAATGTCCCATGATTCAAATGCAGTTGTAATTTCATCACATTAAATTTTTTTCTCATTGAGAGCTAATACATGGATAGAAATCAAGGTTGTTCATTGGTTGGCTAATCGTAGTGATTTATCGATAAATGTTTTGTTTCTTTTGATTTAATAGAAAGGAAATTCTTAGAGATGTTGCCAGATGATTTTGATCATGATCCTACACCTATAGTGATTTGTGGGTATTTGGAGAATTTCTTAGTCCATGGGCTGTAGGAGAGGATACCGTTGAAATATGGGTTAGGAAAGAATACAAAGTGCATTCGTCTTGGATTAAGACTCTTGTACTTCCTCTTGATGACGTTCTCACTCAGTATTTTTCTCCGATGTGCTGCTGTACAAAAAGGGGTGATATTATCGGAACAAATGGTGGTACTGGATTGGTGGAATATGATGACAAAGGGCAAATGGTAGAGCATCGTTCCTATTGTAACGATCTACGTGGATCTCAAGTGGCCAAGTATATAGAGTCTCTGCTTTCATTCCCCTACGATAATGAGCAAGCTTAAATAGATAACACAAAGACAGAGGTAGTGAAAAATTCGCCTTCATCTTTTTCTTATATTTATAATTATGTTGTATTATGAACTCTTGGCTGGCTGTATTTGTAGGGTAATATGGCCCAGTATGCCACATGAGCTATTGTAATAGATTTATTGAAAATGTTTACAGTTTTGTTTGGTGGTTTACTGTTATTCCTTGAAGAGTCTGATGTTAATAAGAAAAGTTACTAGAAAAAGCAATCTATTAAAACTAGAAGAAAAGATTATATGAAGACTTGCACAATAAAAACTAGTCAACCCAGTAGTTTGATGATAGATTGAATGAAGAAATATAGTATAAAAGGTTCATTCTCTCATTGTTCACCTTATGTGGAAATACATATGCAAGCAGTCATCTAAAACCTTTTCCAATGAAGAAAATGCAACAATAAGGCAGAGATTATTTTAGAAAGTTGGTTGGGAGGATAAGGAGCTACATGTGGACTTATAAGACTTTAGATCAGAAAATACAACAAAATTAAATCACCCCATAATCCTAAATAGAACAACAATTACTACTTAAAGTCCTGACACTTTATTCATTGAATAAAGTGAATATATTGACAATCTGCATATTTAAATGTAACATGAGGTATATAGACTTAACACTTTATTCAATGAACAAAACTAATAAATCTAACAAATACAAGATAGATTTTGTTTTGTTAAAATGGAACACATATGCATGTCTTTTTCTCCACTTAAGAAAGTCTGCAGAAGAAATGCTACTGCTGGGTGGATTTCTTTTCAAACTCGTTTAAAATTTTACAGCGCTTTTTTTGGCCTTTAACAGCGCTTTAAAGCGCTGCCAAAGCCAGCGCTGGCGTAGGCTACGAAAGCGCTTTTAAAAGCGCTCTGGTAGACCCCCCCTTTAAGAGCGCTTTCCTGGAAAAAGCGCTCTGGTAGGACCCCCTATAAGAGCGCTTTCCTGGAAAAAGCGCTCTGGTAGACCCCCCTTTAAGAGCGCTTCTTAGTAAAAGCGCTGGCAAAGACCAGTAAAAAAGCAAAAAAAATTAAAAAATTACGCAGCATACAAAAGCGCTTTTGGAAAAGCGCTCTGGTAGGCCCCCCTATGAGAGCGCTTTTTCCAGACAAAGCGCTCTCATAGGGGGGCCTACCAGAGCGCTTTTCCCAAAGCGCTTTTGTATGCTGCGTAATTTTTTAGTTTTTTTTGCTTTTTTACTGGTCTTTGCCAGCGCTTTTACTAAGAAGCGCTCTAGTATGTGGACCTTTAAGAGCGCTTTTTAGAAGCGCTGTAGTTGCTAAATGAGGTATTTTTATGTGCAGCCTATAATTTAATCCTCCCAGTCGACCTGTAATGTTTTCGACCTGTAATATTTTCGACCTGTAATATATTTTCGACCTGTAATATATTTTCGACTATATTATTTCAGCCATCAGTAAGACAATATATATACTAATATATACCATTATAATATCCAAAATTATATATATATACATCATTACAAAATTATATATATACATCATTACAAAATCAACAATATTATAGTTCAAATCTGCATGAAAAATTGCTTAATATAAAATTGACACAATTCCTCTTTGATTTCTTCTAACTTTAGCTTCGAGTACCCAGCAGCACGGAATTCGTCAAGGTACTATAAAACAAAAACATAATATGAATAATATATTTAGGTAAATGTAATAAATTATATGAAATTATCTTAAGTTATAACTTTATACCGTGGGAGGAATCTCTAATTGATTCGCCTGAATGATTTCTTTCATAAACCTCAATACAAAGTATCCGCAGTCTGAACTGTTACGCTGTATCAGACACTACATAGAAAAACAAATAAGATTCTATATAAGTTGTCTTGTTTTACCAAGTAGCATAAATATTATAAGCAAATTTGTGAAAAGTAATGTACCTGCACTTCGATCCAGGTGATGTTGTTTGATTTAGTCCGGGATACCTGTGCGTCCCGTTGACTACGGAATACTTGTATTGATCTAATTAACAAATATATAAAAGCATATGTTTAGATCAATCCCACAAATAAGTAAATATATAAATATACACGAATATATATTTAGAACGATCCCACTTACAAATCAACGATTTCCTTCATGGCCGGATAATTGGTCCATTCACCCTTTACCGAATTCAGATAATACACGACTTCCCTTATCGGGTTGATAGCAAGCAGCAACCAGTGTGCTCTATAAATTTAAACAATAGGTTATATGAAAATATTGCTATACACTAAAGAAACAGAGATTAGATGAATAAAGAATGAGAAACTAACCCTACTGGTCGGGTATTATACGCCCAAAGATGCAGACATTCTGTATTGCCGGTGGACATGAATCTATCGACTAAGCGCTGTCTAACAGATTCCGGATCCGAAACAATTTCCATTCCGCTGCAATGGGCGGAAGACACGAACCGGAATCTGTTAGACAATGCAGTCCCGCGCAACACTCTGTCATACAACAACCTTAAATAAAAACATAATAAACATTAGATTCTTTTTATTGAAAAGTGTAAATAAATTATATTGTGGGACTAATTAAATAATATATCGGATGAGTGAATATTACCGGATGTATGATTGCATATTACTGACGCCTAGTTGATCCTGGTCAAAAATCTCTTGCAAGTCGTCAATTGTAATATGTGACTTGAACTCAATACCGAAGACACTTTCATCCATATCGATTTCCCGTAAAGCACCATCCTTCATATCGGACATATCAACCATTGTTGCGAGTGTCGCCCGGTATCGAGGCACAAAAGCACCGCCTTTTCTTGCCGCTTGCTTCCGAGGACCACTGGGTGGTACGCTACGAACCTGCTGCGTCACTTGTTGTGACTCCCGAGCGGATGCCTAAAAATCATATAAGTTAGGTAAAATATAAAATCATGCATATTTTGATTCAGATTATATATTAACACTTTAAATGTACCTCTTTTAGCGATGCAACAGACTCCTCCTCCTGTAAAATCCCTTTACCCTTAATTGCGGGTTTTATAGGAGCAGTCTAAAAATAAAATGTAAAACATAATTAATAAACGGTTTAGAATTGACATTCGAAAACTAAATGATTCATAATCGTTTTCAATTTACCTCATCACTAATGGTAATGAGCTCCGAGGGCCATGCAACAAACGATCCTATTGCATCTCGCAGCAATGTCGTCTCTGAGACCATGTCAGGTACCGGTAGAATCGCATCACGATCTAATACAACATCCACCGATACTTTCAGGTGTCCATCCGGGAGCGGTCTGTGGTGAAGTAAATCTCCCGAAGTGTTGTGCACTTTTCCCTTGCCAACTAGTCGATAATTCGGTTCCGATAAGTATAGTTGGCAAGATGAAATGCCCTAAACCAAAAGTAAATATAAAGTCATTATCATTAATAAAATAGAACAGTTTGTAAGGAAAAAAACTTATAATTACCTCGGGAAATTTCTTTTGATAGTTGATACTAGCCTTATCACTAGTTTCTCTCACCGATGAAGTGTTGCACTTTTCTCTCATATACATATCTTTATCTCTTTGCAATTCAGAGACCTGTGCTTGCAATTCCTGCAACTTTTGCAACACTTCTTCATTGGTAAGATTTGATCTTCTCCTAGAACTCTTATAAAAAGAGGTTGGAGTCACACCATGACCCTTACCCCTCACCCGACCGGGATACTCGGGAGCATCTAGTACTCTACTAAGTACGCTCTCCTCACCGGTGGATGCCGATTGCGACAAGGTCTCCTGTAATTCATTTACATTTAAATAATTATTAGTGGAGATAAAAAGTCATTTATATATTAAAAAACATTTGATTTAATTAAAGACACAGTATTATACTTACACATTCAGTATAAACTCTCTGAACATCGGGATCGACAGCGTGATTCTTGCCCACACGAGCTTCCTTCCACAACACATGTACAGGAAGTGAAGCTTCCTCACTTTTAGTCTCCTCCAACTATGCATTGACACAAACGATAAAATCGTCAATTAAAACATGCACATGTAGACAATTAATTAAATCGAATTTCTATTTACTTACAATTTTATCCTCTAAGCGTGCATATCCCAAACGCCCTTTTTTGTATGGATACGCGGGTTTGGATGCTCTCTCCCTATTCGTGGCACTCTTTTTCTGAAAAGCTTCATCTCTTTGCTTTACAAACTCAGCCCAATCTGCTTCATCAATGAAGGTCGCATACTTTGTTGGCCGTCCCGGTGCAACTTCAAGAAATTTTCCATCTTTATCCTTAAGATAGGTGTTTGTCAAAAAACTTTTCCACCCTCTATATCTCTTGCCGGCCAAACTAAGTATGTAGCTTTTACGTTCATCTGGTATCTCAAAAGTCCTCTGCAAAAAGAGTACGCATAGTGTGTTAGTATAAATAATTTAAACAATTTATCGTCAAGATAATAACAACAATTAACCATATATGATATATACCTGAAGCTCTTCCCAAATCGCTTGTTTTTTCTCCTCCAATTCTAAATTTTTCGTCTTCGATTTCCAGGTAGCTATGGAGACTGGAATATGCATACGGACAAGTGTACCAATATAACTTGTCAACTTTGCAGAATTAGGACCAATTGGTTGTTTATCAGAATTCCATTCCAATCGGTATACTAATCCTTGGTCTCTATGTCGTATGATATCCCTCATAATAGTGATGCCTCGTGCAACCTCTTTTGCTTCAGTATCAGGTGGAGCATTTGTATCCGAAGCAACTCTTTCTTGTGAGTTTTCTTGTAAGTTTTCAGGTGGGTTTTCAGGTGGAGCATCTCTATCTGAAGCCATTGAACCTGTATCAAACAAACTAAAGCACATTAGTACACTGTTAATAAGCTAACAATCTATACAAGTCAAATGGAAGTCAAACCATGCATGTACAAGTAAATCGGAAACGAAATCGGTACAAATCAAAATAAGCGTAAAAAAAGAAAGTTATCGGAATTGAACGAAATTTACATGGCTATGGTAAAACGTCGCCACGGACTCAAAAACAAAGTCGGTTTTCCGAAATTCAGACCCTAAGCCCGACTTTTGATTACGGGCAGAAGCAAAACCGATAAAAAAATAGTCCCGAAATGTAAAGATAAGTGCATGAGCAGCTCCGGAATCGTCAAAATAGTATAGTTACATGTAAAGAAGTCAACAAGCGGATACATGGTTCAAAAGTTATGTACAAAACGAGAATATGCACCAAATTGAATAAAACAAATTAGTCGGACTATGTATACTATTACCTTTATCACTAACGTCTCTTTCTTTTCTTGGTAGGTTTGTGTACTACGCGTCTCTTAACAATGCGGACGGTTGGATTGATCCAAATACCCTCATTATGATCATTTCTAATACAAGATTCATTCTCATTTTGATCGTTTCTTGTACAAGATTCAATGCCAACACCAATATCACCTTGATCTTCAATTTTTTCATCAACTATTTTGTTAGATAAAAGCACTATAGACCATTTCGTACTTGTCGGATCATTGACATAGAACACTTGTTTAGCTTGAGAGGCTAGAATGAAAGGCTCATCTTTGTACCCTACCCTATTGAGATCCACTTGCAAAAATCCTGACTTATCCATTCGTACGCCACTATTATTTTCAACCCACTTGCAACCAAATACAGGAATCTGAAACTTCGCGTAATCAAACACCAAAATGCGCTCGATAACCCCAAAATATGACAAATTTGCAAATTTCGGATTTAAGTCATTCGCACTTGATATGTGCATAGCTTCAGCTACCAAGGTAACACCACTATTTTGCATAGTACTTTTATCATCCTGTTCTTTGGTATAAAATGTGTATCCATTAATTGCGTATGCGCTATAAGAAAGTACAATTACAGATGGACCATAGGCTAAACATCTCAACCTTTCTGTTACTGAAGCAGGATCTGAACGATACTTTGAATAAATATGATCTCTAAACCACGATATGAAACTTCGATTGTGCTCTCGTACTATCCAGTTCTCATTTCTATTTGGATTTAAATCTCGGAGAACAACTTTGTGCATTTCAACAAACGGCTCAACCTCAATCTCATTGTGCAGAACATACAAGTGCACTTGATCCCGTTCGACCATTGATACTGTCACAACTTTATTTCCAATTAGCCTTTTTCCTTCTTTTTTTTCGACAATATGAGATTTGGGGAGTCCAATTGATTGAACATTTGACAGATATTCAGTACAAAACTCAACCGCTTCTTCAGCAACGTATCGCTCGGCAATACAACCCTCCGGTCGACTTCTGTTTTTCACGTACCCTTTTAATATTTTCATATAACGTTCAGCAGGGTACATCCATCTCATATAAGCTGGTCCGCACAGTTGTGTCTCTTTCACAAGATGAACGACTAGATGAACCATTATGTCAAAAAACGAGGGAGGAAAATACATTTCAAGATCACATAAAGTAACAACTATCTCATTTTGCAATGTTGGTAAGATCGCGGGATCGACCACCTTACTGCAAATAGACCTGAAGAAGAAACACAGCTTAGTTATTGCGCTTCTTACTTTTTCTGGCAGAATAGAACGTATACCTATTGGTAAAAAATGTTCCATTATAACATGGCAATCATGCGTCTTCAAACTCTTTAACTTGAGGTCTTTCATGGACACAAGTCTTCTAATATCTGAAGAGTAGCCTTCTGGAACTTTTACTTCACTGAGGAACTTACACAATGTTTTCTTCTCCTTTCTAGATAGAGTGTAAACAGCAGGTGGCAGATATGTTCGTCTTCCTTTCGTCACGGGCCCCAATTCAGTTCTCATCCCCATGTTTACCATGTCCTTCCTTATGTTAACGCCATCCTTAGACTTTCCTTGTATATTGAGTAGCGTACCTATAACGCTGTCAAATACATTTTTTTCAATATGCATAACATCCAGGAAATGTCTTACGTACAACGACTTCCAATATGGAAGTTCAAAGAAAATTGACTTCTTCTTCCACCCACCCTTGACAATTGAATGTGCAAAAGGCTTGCCAAACTGAGTGCTCACATCTTTCACCTTTTCAAAAATTTGATCACCTGACAAAAAAGGCGGGGCTGTACGATGTTCGGCCTCTCCATTGAATGCTTTTCTCCACCCACGGTAGTGATGATTAGAATTTAAGAATCTACGATGGCCGAGAAAGACATTCTTCTGACAAAGCGCCAATCGTGTCGTATCGGTTTCATCTTCACAAACAGGACACGCCTTTTGACCCTTGTTGCTGTACCCGGATAGATTTCCGTATGCTGGAAAATCATTAATTGTTCCAAACAACATCGCCCTCAAGTTGAAACTTTCTTTCCTATACCCATCGTAAACCTCCACACCTCTCTCCCACAAAAACTTTAAATCTTCGATTAAGGGTGCCAAGTATACGTCTATGTCATTCCCTGGTTGTTTAGGCCCAGAAATTAGCATAGATAACATCATGTACTTACGCTTCATACATAGCCACGGAGGTAAGTTATAAATCATAAGAATCACAGGCCATGTGCTATGCGAGATACTTTGAATACCATGCGGGTTCATTCCATCAGTAGACAATGACAACCGAAGGTTTCTTGCTTCTTTTCCAAATTCAGGATATTCAGTATCAACTTTACTCCATTGTGGTGAGTCTGCCGGATGTCGCAACTTTCCATCAATAATTCTTTCATCTGCATGCCAAGTCAAGTGTCTTGAATCGGTCTCACTACGATACATGCGTCTAAATCTCGGAATTATAGGAAAATACCATAAGACTTTAGCAGGAGACAACTTTTTCTTATATCGAGGGGCACCACATTTAGGACACTCATTCAACGCTGCATACTCGTTTCGAAACAAAACGCAATCGTTTGGACATGCGTGTATCTTATCATAGCTCATTCCAATAGAAGACAACATCTTTTTGGCTTCATACGTTCGATTGGGAAGAACATTATCCTCTGGTAGCATATCTTTCATAAGGGCTAATAACTCTGTGAAACTTTTATCCGACCATCCATTGTCCGCCTTTAAGTTGTACAACTTTAACACCGCAGACAATCTTGTGAATTTTGAACAACCATCATACAACGGTTTCTCTGCATCGCTTACCAACCTCTCAAACATTTTGGGACAATCCGCTAGATCTTCTTCCAGCGCTTCTGCAATCTCTTCGACACGATCACAATCGTATGTGTCTGTGCAATCGTCGTTTGAAGCATACTTCCTATTACACCTCGACCCAGCATTCCCGGTACTTTTCTCACCATGCATTGTCCAACATGTATAACTTCTATCAATTCCAAACCGTAATAAATGAGATCCCAACTGATTCCCGTTAACCTTACCCCCGGCATAACAGCAACCCAAGCAAGGACACGGCATTCGAAGCGGGTCTTTGGAGTTCGCAACCGCAAACTCAACAAATTCCCATACCCCTTTCTCGTACTCTTTCGACAATCGGTTTGAATTCATCCATGTCTTATCCATGTCTTAATTAAGCTAAACAACAACGGTCAAACTTCCACTCTTCACAAGTAACCCCTATGGCGAATTCAATTCACAAAGTTAGTAAGTACCTCCTATATTAACTCTCTAAACACATAAAACTAATGTGTTTCTGTCAAAACGCAAAGTATAAACGGAATGAATCCGAAGCAATAAAACGTAACATATATAATCACACAATTTCAGACAAATTCATCATAATACCAGTAATTTGAGAAAGAAATTTACCTCGGATGTTACCGAACTCAAGAAAACGCCAAACGTCGAACTAGGCTGGGAAACGATCAAACTTTCACTATACACAAGTTACCCCTATAGCAAATTCACAAAGTTAGTAACCACCAAGACAAAATCGATTGAACAAAGGAAATCAACAATAGTTTGATGTGTGTACATACTCCTAAATATGTAGTACCAGAGTCAATGATACGAGCTCCAAAGAGATCCAAAGTTATCAATCCAGTCAGACCTATACAAGAAATTCAATTCAATGTATGATTATAATAAGAATGGGTGAATAGCTCATGATGCAGTTAATTAAATACACCACTACTAACACTACTAACACAAGACACACGATGCAGTTAATTAAATACACCACTACTAACACGAAGCTATAAAACTTTTTGCTCAAAAGCAAACCTTATGAATCATCCTTGTCTATATACATTAACTCACTCTTGTTTCATTCTTTACCTTCTCTCTTCCTCATTAATTCAACTCTCATAAGGTATATATTATTACTATTATTATATATTATTTATTATTTAATTTCTATTATTACTATTATCAATAAATTCATTGAAGTTCCTTATGTCGTTGCTATTTCCTCTATTAGCAACTCCAATTCTTTCGTCCGAAGAAGAAATAGAATTGAAGTCACCACCAATGCACCATCAATGGTTATCTTACAGATAATTATAATGCATTAGAATAAATTCCATACACAAATTTATTTTATAACTTATTTGAATTTATTTTAGAAATCATATCCTGGACTCCTTTTAACCCTGTGATACTAAAATAAAATATTTTATATTTACATTAGCATAAAGTCATTTAATACATGCATAAAGAACATGAACAGAATAGAAAGCATGTCATGAATTGCATACAACATACACTAGTTTTACACTTTCTTTTGGTGATGCCATGAGGGTCAAAAAGAAGAAACTCAAGGCCCAGTAGGAGTCATTGTAAATTAACATAGTTCACCACAAGTAAATGTATGATTTAGGATCAATTACAAGCCATTGATGAACATAGTTCCAGATATGTATTCATCAAATAGTTCCCTCAATGGAAATAACCTAACATTTTCCTCTAATTCAAGAAATACTCAAGTAAAAAACTCTTGTAGCTGCTGCAAGGCTTCATGTTTCTCCATGACAGTGCCCAACAATAATTGTATTTGTTAAGAAAAGAGGTAATTCAATTAACAAAATGCTGTGTTTTTGAGTGTAATCTAACAGATTGAGAAACACATACACTTGTTTTATATCTATCTTGCAATTTTCTCTCTTAGAATATATTATTAAACACAACAATCTCATAATGAATCTAAGAGGAAAAGAAAACAACAAAGAACAACAACTGATATTCACAAATACTCACAAACATGAAGCCTTCCAGATATGAAAGCTATGAGAAGTGTGATACCTGGGTGGCGGAGGAGAAGAGACGGAGACGAAACGATGGTGGTGGACGGAGGAGAAGTTCGCGCGATGGTGGTGGACGGAGGACCGACGACGGTGAGGGGTGGGGTTTCTGGTTCGCGTGCAGAGAGAAAAAGAAAGAGAGAAAGTGAGAAACAGTAGAAGCGTGTTTTTGGTTTTAATTTTAGTAATAAGGCTACTAAAGCGCTTCTGGAAAGCGCTCTCATAGCCTGGGCTATACCAGCGCTTTTGACAAAAAGCGCTCTCATTAAACACCCCTACCAGAGCGCTTTTGAAAAGCGCTTTCGTTCCCCCCACGTTCCCCCCACCTACCAGAGCGCTTTTGTAAAGCGCTTTCGTACCCCCCCCTACCAGAGCGCTTTTGAAAAGCGCTCTCATAACCCCCCCCCCCCTACCAGAGCGCTTCTTAAAAGCGCTTTCATACCCCCCCACTATTAGAGCGCTTTTTTAGCGTGTTTTTTAATTTTGTCTTTAGCGAAGCCTATGCCAGCGCTTTTCCTAAAAGCGCTTTCGTAGGGGTGCTGCTAAAAGCCAAATTTGGCGTAGTGAAGTATATAGAGTCTCTGCTTTCATTCCCCTACGATAATGAGCAAGCTTAAATAGATAACACAAAGACAGAGGTAGTGAAAAATTCGCCTTCATCTTTTTCTTATATTTATAATTATGTTGTATTATGAACTCTTGGCTGGCTGTATTTGTAGGGTAATATGGCCCAGTATGCCACATGAGCTATTGTAATAGATTTATTGAAAATGTTTACAGTTTTGTTTGGTGGTTTACTGTTATTCCTTGAAGAGTCTGATGTTAATAAGAAAAGTTACTAGAAAAAGCAATCTATTAAAACTAGAAGAAAAGATTATATGAAGACTTGCACAATAAAAACTAGTCAACCCAGTAGTTTGATGATAGATTGAATGAAGAAATATAGTATAAAAGGTTCATTCTCTCATTGTTCACCTTATGTGGAAATACATATGCAAGCAGTCATCTAAAACCTTTTCCAATGAAGAAAATGCAACAATAAGGCAGAGATTATTTTAGAAAGTTGGTTGGGAGGATAAGGAGCTACATGTGGACTTATAAGACTTTAGATCAGAAAATACAACAAAATTAAATCACCCCATAATCCTAAATAGAACAACAATTACTACTTAAAGTCCTGACACTTTATTCATTGAATAAAGTGAATATATTGACAATCTGCATATTTAAATGTAACATGAGGTATATAGACTTAACACTTTATTCAATGAACAAAACTAATAAATCTAACAAATACAAGATAGATTTTGTTTTGTTAAAATGGAACACATATGCATGTCTTTTTCTCCACTTAAGAAAGTCTGCAGAAGAAATGCTACTGCTGGGTGGATTTCTTTTCAAACTCGTTTAAAATTTTATATTAAAATTTAACACGAGGTATTGACTTAACACTTTATTCAATGAACAAAACTAATAAAACTATGTGTAATATATTTGTTTTAAATGTTGAAAGCTTTAATTGTTTGTGTTGTTCATGGTTATTTATGCATGTGTAATGGACTGAGCTCTATTGTATGTTGAGGTTACCATTTAAAATGGTCTTATATTGTAATTGTAATTTATTTGATGAGTTTATGCATTACATGACTCTGTCTCAAAGCAGTTTATTAGAAATTTTATCATGCCCACATGTATGTGAAGGAAATCTAGTGGAAGCATTCTTTTAGAGAAAGTTGGAAAATGGTTGGGTTTTATAGGAACAAGGTACTCTTGTAAGTTCTACAATACACTTTGAACATTTTTCAATCAAGAAAACAACAAGAGTCATTCTTTCCATGAACCCTGATAGTGTAAAGATAATTATATAGCTTGTGTTGTTTCTATTGCATAATGGTAGTGGTACTACAAAACATGAAGGAACAACTTGCTTTGAAAGTTAGAAGCATCCAATGGAACTATGTAACCTTTTAGTCGAAATATGTTAACCAACCAGGGTAAGATTAAGATATTAACTATTTTCATTCATAGTAGTGTTTTTTTTAAAATCTGAAATCCGGTGTTAAATTATTTTTACTAAAACAATTTATGCAACAAGATAGGGGTGAAATATACATTATGTTTGCATCTGGTTCCAATTCCAATGCCTTCCTTCGTCACCCGACATCTTCATGAGGCAACATTATGTATGAGGTGAAATATAATCCCTGTTTTACACATTCTGTTTCTGATTTTTGTCTGTTTCTTTTAGATTTTTAAAATTCAGATTTATGTTATCTGAGTTGTAGTTATGTTTGTGCATCTCATTGCTGATGTTCTTTGAAATTGGGGTAAAGTTGCTGGTGTTGTCTTTGATATGTTGCTGATGTTCTTTGCCATTTATCTAATTTGGTTGTCATATCTAAGCAAAAACACTTTGAGAACCATGTGTAGACAAACTGTATTGTACTTATCTTAATCTAGTTTATAAAAAAGCAGGATCAATGAACATGAAAGTTATGATCTGCGTTGCATAGGTACCGGTACGTACCCAGTACCCGGTACGGGTACTGGTACGGAGTACGGCATTTTTAGAAAAACTAAGGTACGGGTACGTTAGTATAATCCTTTAAAAATATAATTATAACAATAACTAAACAATTATATTATTTAAAAAATAATTTCCTTGAATAAATCACACTTAAAAGTATTAATAATTCATAAAATCAAGGTTGAATATCAATATTTTCTTCTCCAATGAATGCAGCTTCTAGTTCAGGTTCATCGAGAAAGAGTAACAACTTCAAGAATACCATCTCCATCAAATAGATTCAATTCATGTCCACCAATATCCCACATCTTTGTTACTCCTTCATTATAAATCTTACTCTTTCTTGAAAGAAGACGAAGATTTGTATAAACAAAAACTAAATCCTCGGCTCTTTTTGGATTGAGCCTATTCCTTTTCAATGAGTGAATGAATTCATATGTGCTCCAATTTCTTTTCAATGAGTCTATTTCTTAATTTTTCTTTCAGTTTTTTTATTTATAAACAGAATAAATAAATAACCTAATTTTTACTTAAGCCCAAATTATGTTATCCAAAAAAATTTAATATTGAAAGAAATAAAAATTTTTGGGTACGTGTACCAAATGTGTACCGGTTGGTGTACCAAAGCAAAATAAAAAATTTGGTACGGCTTCGGTGTGCACCGTACGCGTACGGTACGTGTACCGGTATCCGGTACGTATCCGGTACCGGCACTTTACCTAAAACGGAGTACCCGTGCTTCACAGGTTATGATTGGTTGTATTATGTTATTAAATTTATATTGGTTGTGTTAATGTGTGTCAATGCTAATGCATGTATTTATGTTGGCTATTTGAACAAATATTTATATAGATAAAAAAACTTAAATTTTATATGGTTCTTGTAAGTATTAAGTTTTATTTTAGTAACTCTGGTTTGTTGTTATAATGCAACTAAATTTGGTTTAGTTTTAAAATGATAATTTGGTTCAGTTTTAAAATGATAATTGAATTTTAATCAACTCAGATTTTGCCCAGATTTAAAGTAGGAAAATATTAATTGTTAAGAAAATAGGAAAACAACACAGACAAGAATAAATCTCAATCATTCATTATCACCACCACCCCATGATCCCTATTAAAAAGAAAATTAAATTTTTTTCTATAATATAATGACACATGCTCATTCTTGCATTTTTTTTCCGATTCGTTTCGTAATAAATAACATTCCTCTTTGAAGTAATGAATGAGTTCAAATAGCTCATATTTTTAAATTAAAAATAATCAGATATTTTGTAATAATTTTTTTAAAAAAGTAAAATTTTGAAAAGCCTAATATTTGGGCCATCTAATAAATAAATAAAAAATATTTGTTACCAAAAAAGAGAATATTTTTGAACATATTTAAAACTGGCCTAATATGTAAAAAAATTTGATTGATTTTTAAATTAGTTAAGCGAATATGAAAAAACCAAACTATGAAAATGTTTCTGTATATCTCAATCGATGGTTAGGCCGATTTGTGGTTTTAGACCTAACTTAGGCTCTGTTTGGCATGCTATTTTTTGAGCTTATGTCTTATAGCTTATAAGCTCATATAATAATAAAAGACCTGTTTGGTAACAGTCTTTTTATTACGAGCTTATAGCTTATTTTTCTTGCTTATAGCTTATTTTTCATATGTTATTTCAAATAATATTTTAGCTTATAGTTTATCATTTTTTCTTCCATTTTTACCCTTATTATTTTAACTAAAATTCACTTTTACTCTCTATAATTTATTTTAATTTAAATTAAAATAATTATATATTAATGTCCTTTATGTCATTTTAATTAATCAGCTAGTTGAACCGCTAATTTTACCAAACACTTCAATCAGCTTATCAACTATAAGTCATCAGTCATCGGCTATAAGCTATCAGTTATCAGTCAACCGCTATTTTTACCAAACAGAGCCTTAATGAAAATTGAAGAATAAATCTGATAAAAATCAACAACTCAAAAGTATATTTAAACCTATATTAAGATTGATTAACAATGATTTTTTAAATTTTTTTATAAAGAGATTGTTTATTACTCCTTATTGTCATACTTCAATTTTACCCATCGATTAATAAATTAATTCATTTATCATACATTCGCATCATTTGCATATCATAACATGCATTTCATCTCGAATAGTGTTTAAAATATCAACCAGAATAAACTTTCAGATCTATAGACAACGGTTGAATTAATTCTCAAAAGTATGTAAAATTAGCAGACAAAAAATTTCAAAATCCATCTTGCATACGTGAATTTTATTAATATATGGTTCACGTAGTTTAACCTAACGTGCTCGTTTTATTTTTTCAATTCTTTTTGCTGTCGCATTTCGAACAACCTGAGACTCTTTTAACCGGATATTTATTCTACAAAATTTGATTGAAACAAGTTGTTTTCCCAAAATATACAAATTATTTTAGTCCGTTCATTTTAATTTTTCGACCCAAATTTTTATTTATTTTGAGCCATTTTATTTTATTTTTTCCGTTAAAATAAATTAAATAGGATTAACTGCGTTTTCAGTTCAATTTTATTTTGATTATTTAAAATTGTTGATTTTTATTTGATTAATTATTTTGATTTCATTTTAAATTTTTAATTCACCCAAAAGGGCTTTTGTCGGAATAAATAAAAAGGTGAAAATAAAAGTTGGAATTAGTCCTCACTCTCCCACGTAACCCACCATTCCATAATTTTCTCAGTCTTCCCCACTCCCTCAGTTTCCTCATTCTCTAACATTCAAAGTACTCTCTCCATAGACCAAACCAACGCCTCTTCATTTTAAATCAGTCAATATAACCTCTCCTTAAAATTCAATCACCATTAACACATTTGGTTTCACAAAGCTTTAAGAATTCATACAAAAACAACACAGCTGACGAGACCGCCCCAGCCACCGTCAACTTCCGATTCCGCCACCACCAACGGCTTGCCTTGCCCGAATCCGCCTCCGTTTTTCAATTTGTGAGTTTTTCTTGTTGCTCTTTTAATTCTCTAATCCATGTTGAATTTTGTATGATTTGTTTGTGAGAATTTTGTATGATTTTGTTTGCTTTTAATATTATGAATCACTATCTTTGTGAGAGGTTATTACTGAAATTGTGATAGCATACATCACTACTATAAAATCTAAAACGTGTAAGTGACGTCGTAAACCGGTCATAGCAAAAAAAAAAAAATCTAAATTGTGTTATCCTAATGAATTTTTTTTCTCTTCTTTCATTGTTATTATTTTAATTTTTATTTTATTAACTTGTCCATTTAAATAATGGCTTAAATATAAGTTTAATTATTTAATTTTGTTTGATTAATCTTACTAATGGTTGTAATTGATTTAGTTCTATTAATTAATTGTCATTGACTTTATGTTTGTATCCTTAATACCTTGGCCGGCTTATCATGTCCACCTTAATTCAAGATTAAAATCAAGCAATTTCAAATATTTCTGGAAACGAGTTGTGATTTTCAAAAGATTTTCACAATAAACTTGGATGCGAAAAAGGTTGGTTGAACACTGCTTGCTCCTTCAATTCCGAGTATTTAAATAGTTGATTGTTAGACAGACTCATCCTTTCATACTTAAAAAAAATTTAATAAGTGAACCTTTCACATCATCTTTTTTCATAAGAAAAACTCGGATACTTTTTTGCGCCGTGACACCTATATATATTTTTAAAGAGTATAATAGATGAATCTCAAAGATAACTTCTGCAAAAGTTTTTTTAGGATTTTATAGCACAACAGCATGTTCATTTTGTGAAGAAATATTTTGGGCTGTATTAGTAAAATATAACTGGGCTGTTGGGTGCAGCTCACAAAGCCGACAATGCAATGAGCAGCGAAGAAATTTTGGGCACCCAAGGATAAAAGAAGATCGATCATGCTTTTGCCTCATGAATTGATTATACAAATCTTAGTGAAGTTGTCGGTAAAGTCTCTTCTACGTTCCAAGTCTGATTGTAAGTTGTGGTTTTCTTTTATTTCTCATGATTCCCATTTTGCATATTCACATTCTCAAATTAACTCTAACACACTCGTAGAATTCTTTTGATAGATTTTTAAAGATTACCCCTGCAGTTTTGGGGCTAATTGACTATTAGCCAATTACTTTTACTCTAATTATAAATAAAATAGTAATTGAAATATTATAACTTTCATTTTAATTCAACAAACAAAAATATTAATCATTGTTCTTATTTCAAACGTAAATTGGAAGATGACATAGAATTGGAAAAGTAGATAAAATCAACCCTTTACTGGTGATATTCTCTCCACTACATTCTATGTTTCCTCACTACCAAAGAGACCAATGGAACAACCTTACTCATCTTTGTCAATTTTGTGACAATATCACTTTTACTAACCTTTTCGTTGATAGCCTTAATTCTAGTCACAGATTTAATAAGTTTGTCAACTCCGTTTTGGCGTTTATTTGGACTCACATTCAATCAACCTCAAGTTTATTATGGTAGACTTCATTTGACTTTCCAAAAATTGTCAAATGGCTCAATATTGTTGTTCAATGTCAAATGATAGCCGTTGACACGGAAAAACAATATTGAGTCATTTGACCATTTTTGGAAAGCCTAGTCGAAAAACAAAATAAAGGTTACTATAAGAAACTTCGAGAGTTAACAAGTATTGAATGTGAGTCCGCATCATCTCTCAAAGCCAAAACATAGTTGACAGACTTGTTAAATCTACGACTAGAATTAAGGCTATAAACGACAATGTTAGGGAAGGTGATACTGTCACAAAATATCTAAAGATGAGACCATCTCTTGCTCAATACGGCCTCTATGGTGGTCAGCTTTTGCAATTTTACGTTGTCTTCCCATTTACTCTTGTTTCCGAAGGGAATTAGAACAATGATTAGGGTTTTTGTTTGTTTAATTAGAATAAAATTTTGTAACTCTAATCTTTCACTTATTATTTTATTTATAAGAGCAAAAATAATTGGCTAAGAGTTGATTAACTCTACAACTCAACTCATGAAGAATCTCTATCCATAGATTTTGAAGCATCACTTGACGATGACAATGCTTCTTTTTCACTCAACCTTCCAGGGGATTTTACAGGCTTTCAAATTAGAGGGTAGTGTAGAGGTTTCATACTTTTCTACAGTTCCTTAAACATCTACCGAATCCATCCATTGGAGATTATAAACAAATACTTTATCTCCTTTTGGTTCCAATTTAGACGTTGGATATTTCTATGGTTTTGGGTATGATGATTCAACCCATGATTATTTGGTTGTTTCAATGTCTCGCCTGGAGTTCTTCTCATTGAAATCTAATATATGAAAAGAAGTTGGGGTCCTTACTTCCCTTATACCTTCTAGGAGTATGAGCTCAAAGGTGGTTTGCTCTATAAGGGAGCTATTCATTGGTTGGCTTATCGTTATGATTTACAAAGTGATGTTATTGTTGCATTTGATTTAATGGAAATGAAACTTTTATATATGATTTTGCATTGTTATGGTAATCCTTTGGATAGTGGTTTGTGGATATATGGAGAATTTCTCAGCGTATACACTTTGAGTTATAGTAATGATCCAGTTGAATTATGGGCGATGAAAGAACACAAAGTGAGTTCCTCTTGGACTATGACTCTTGTTCATTCTATTGATATCTTTTGTCCATTGTGTTGTTATGTTGTACAAGAAGTGATGATATTATTGGAACAGATGGTGCAGATGGATTGGTGAAGTACGATAAAAGTGGACAGTGTCTGGAGCAACATTCTTATCCAAATTACGACCTTAGATGTGAATTGACTATCTTTAGTGAAGGCATCCCCAAAGTTGCAAAAATGGAACATGGCCATGAGTTCCTTCTTCTTTCTTTTTGCTTTTGAACTCTTCATTCTCAAATTCTGATTTTGTAGGATAAAAGGATAGAAAGTGCATCCAAACAAGTTTTTATGTCATTAACTAGAAATGGCTAGTTACCACAATGCCCTCCAACTAAGTAGTATTCACAAGGTTGCCATTTAGTTACTTCCTAACCAAAACCGTTTGATTCCAACTAATTAACTTAGTCCCTCTTAACATAAATAAACATGCGTTCTTCTAAATCATATGTTTGAATGGTTAATTATTTGTTTATTGGTAACATTGTCAGCTTTGTGTGATTCACTGTTATTTATGTATGAAGTTGGATTTATTCTAATATATGTTTTGATTACTGTTTGAAATTGTCTTATAAGGATGAGTTTATGCATGTTGACTGTCATACCCCAAATTTGTCCTACCCCTTTTAATTCTAACTGGCTTAAGTTCTCATTTCATTTGCATACCCTTCATTAGGTCATCTAACATTCATGCATTCATTAATCAATAAATTTGGCATGAGATCAAGGATCTTGGAAACTATGGCCTCTCCTTCATTCAAGCTTGATTTATCTAGCTATTCTTAGAGTATGGGACTGTGGAAGTTGGGTTTGAAGTATAGGCGTTATGAATTATTCCTCCTCCAGTTACAAGGGTTGTGCTTCATACAAATTCACCGCGGCTAAGGATTAGGATTTATTTCCTAACCAATGTCGTTTAAGGGTTCCTCGTTACTTGCTCTATGCTTCTCAAGAGATTTAAAGGTATTGTTCTTATGGAGTTATCTTGGTCAAAGCTCGATTTGAGATGTTTTATGTGAAGGATTGGGATTGTCTTACCATTCATTTGTTGGGATTGCTTCAAGAGAAAGACGATTCGGATTTGAACGCAGAGTGAGGATTTTCATATGCAAGATTCGTTCATGACTAGTTCCTAGAAATTCAAGTCACACGGACAAAGCGTAATTGAAAGTTGTCTAAATGGCATTCAAGGTCATACTCATTCAATCATCAAAGTTCCCTCTAAGAGCTCAAAATTCAAATTCAAAAGTCAATCTCATTCATCCTAAAGTTAATATTACAAGTCCAAGTGTTCTACATCGTTCAAATTCAAGAGTCAACATCATTCATTCACCATTCAAATATCCTAAGAAAATATCCAATTCCGAAGTTCATCTCAAAGTGTCCATGCCCATTACAAATTCAAAGGCTTTACAAAGTTACAACACAAAGATCATAAACTAATCCCAAGCTGATGCCTAAAAGCTTCAATATCCGTCTTCGAAGCTCCTTCTTCACGCCAACTTCATGCTCAATCCTTTTGCCTCTATTTTGCTCCAAGTAAACCCCATGCCAATAGTCTTGCACCAAAAGAACAAAGCCATATCCTGTACATATACCAACCTACACAAAAGATCATAAACCATTTCAAAAAATGATGCAAATCATGAGCAACAAATAAAACCGAATGCTCATATCCGTTCAACTCCAGGTTTCTTGTTCATTCACCAAAGCTAACGTACTAATAGTGTTACCTTTCATAAGTTCTAACTTACTGGTTGTTAATCCCTAACTGTCCAACTAATGTGCAATAGTCAACTTTCAACCAACAACCTAAATGTCAAAAAACAGAGTTGCCCTAACAGCTTTCATAATTCTAACCTTTATTTACTAACAGCAACTCAATATTAACAAACAGGTTCAGCCCCTGCAGCATGTTTAAAATCAGTAGAAAACTACCATACAAACCACATACTGCATTCAAGACAAGTTATTAAACTTCCACATCAATTCAAAGAAAAAGAGTACCATTCACACTTGAAACAGTCGAGTAGCAGAGCTGTACAAACAGAATTGAAACCACGCTATTTCAGCCACCAATTGCACGATTTCGGCTCTGCATCCATCTTCAAAACAGCCCTGCATACACATAAAAACATCCAATTCACATCAGTTCAAATTCAAAACCGATCCATGCACAGTTTGTATTCAAATCAATCGTGCTCACAAAATCCATTTTCAGTCGTACATTCAATACTCAAAACAGATGCGACATTCCGGACGGCTCAATGGGTTTCACGATCAGTTATAGGTCAGGGCTGAACATCAATGCATAAATATCGTCTCAGACACACAGTGTACGGCATATGATTCAAAAAGGCGTTGTGATGCGAGTTCAAGGATTCCAAGTGTGCAATAAGATTCCGGGATGACATCATATTTCAAGAGGCATATGTCAAAATCAGAAAATCGATATACAAATGCTCCGGTTCAGTCCTAGAATGTGCACTCAGTTCAATGGGAAAACAGTTGGCAATAAAAGCTCACAATTAGCAGCAGCATATACTAACCATTAACAGGGTTTTAAGTTTAGTGTTAACATCTCCTAACTGTCGCCTAACTTCTAACAGTTTAACACTTAACAGTTTTCTAACAACCTAACCACCAAACAGTTACTAACTAACTCCCAGCATCAATAACCGTCCCCTAACAGAATTATAACTACCTACAACAACCTCTAACTGAAAACAGATCCATAACAGAAAACAGATTTCATAACTAACTTCCTCTCCCTAAAAAACCAACTCAATCCTCACCTTTAATCTCCTAACTGTCTCACTGATCCAATGGCTCACAATCTTCACCCTCAACCGAATTCACTCTTCCAAACTCTATATAACAGATCCACTCTCATCTTCAACCTCTCTCTAATCTTCACTCACCATTCAACCTTTCATCATCTTCATCAATCAGACTCTCTCCACTTTTTCTCACCTTCATCCTCTTCACTCCACGCCCATTCACTCTGCAACCACATCTTCTCCACCATCCCCAAAGCACAACTTCCATCCTTCACCAGAGTTCCACCTTTGAACTCTGAACGAAGACGTGCTAAGCCTAATCTCCGTCATCACCCTCAACACTCGTCTCACCGCAACAATAACGATTCACACACAGAGAAATTGCACACGGAAAGAAGAAGAAGAAGAGCAGATCGAAAAGAAGAAGAGCAGAAGGTATATTGAAGAACAAGAACGATAATGATACCTGGGTAGAAGATCACTCACGCGTTTATTTCGCGTTCACAGCTAGGAGCTTTCGTTCGGGTTTTTCATCATCCATCTCCGATCTTCGACAGGTAAGGCTCCGTTTCCACTTTTCTTTCGTTTCGTTGCTTGAGTCTGAGTGAGATCGAGAAAGAGTGAGAACGAGTCGGAGAGAGGAGCTTGTTTCGTTTTGCATACGGTGGCCGGAGAGTTCGATTTCATTGGAGAGGATAGGGCATAGAGGAGAGTGAGAACGGAGTTAGATGATGGTGGAGTTATCGGTGACTCACGGCGGAGACTCTCGCCGGAAATCGTGAGGACGAAAGAGATAGGGTTGGATTGAGAAGAAGTGGATGGTCACAAACGAAATCCCTAGTTCCTCTTTCTATTTTATTTATTTATTTATTTTTAATTAAATTTGGTGATTGATAAACAATTGAAAGAAATCTGAATAACACAATACCCTTGGGCCTTCACCGAATTGCTTCCATTCACCCCCCCTTGGCCCATGCAGCTAAAAATATATACAAAAAACCAAGCTTTGGGCCACAACCTTCTGACTGCACCATAGTTTTGGGTTGTGCACCCCCCTGACTTCAAACATTAGACCTTAATCTTTTTCTTTTTAGATTTTTGTTCAAGTTTTTTAGATATTAAAAATATATAGAATCAATACCATCTTGGTAGCCTTTTGTTGATAAAAAGATGCATAAAAAACATTAGTCTTAGGCTTAATAGATTTTAGTATATTTTAGGTTCGACTTAGAATTCTCTTAACACTTCAAAAGCTCATAAAAATAGTAGCACTTTTAGGTTAATTTTGCACTAATGTTTGAATTGCTTTTGTATCATTTACATGTTGACTTCTATATAATTTTTGTGTGACTTTGTCGCTTGACTTTGGCCTTATTTTAGGCCTATTTCGTTAGTACCATTTTAGATTCCTTTTGTACATAAATAGGAATTAGACAACTTAGATTAGATTTAGGAATAGTTCCCTTATCATTTTCTTTTCCTTTTCAACTTTAAAATACTTAATAAAAAACCGATGAAGATCATACCGTTGCCTTAGTTCATGATAGGAAAGAAATGATTGAGGCGTAGGCCTCGATGTATGTTCTTTCCTACTTAGCGGAGAAGAAATGATTGAGGTGTGAAGCCTCGATGTATTTCTTAGCCGTTATTTAGGGAAACGATTGTGGCGTAGGCCTCGATGTGCTTTCTCTAAATACTCACAAAAGAACTCTTTTTGTAGCTCCTTTACTTAGCGGAGAAGAAATGATTGAGGTGTGAGGCCTCGATGTATTTCTTAGCCGCTATTTAGAGAAACGATTGTGGCGTAGGCCTCGATGTGCGTTCTCTAAATATGCAAAACAAAACTCTTTTTGGTATGATCTAAGTCACAAAATTAAAATCCCCATAAAAAACACCAACCAAAAATACTCCAAAAAACTTAATAAATGGTCAGATTTAACACAAAGTAAGGAAGTGATGCGAGACCTTGTAGTGGGTTCTCGTCATCATGGAATTACCCTAAAAGACACAAACCAATCTCTTTTCTTCTTTCTAAGGGCATTGTTATCTCCGCTCCATTGCATCCTAGGCTGTCCCCTTGTGCAAGAGCGTGAGCGTTAACGCCGCCCAACTAAAAAACACAAAAACAAACAGAAAATCTTTAGCCGAGCTACGGTAACTCTGATTCCTGAAAAGGATACGTAGGCAGCGGGGTAGGGCCCGTGCGAGTACAATTCTTTATTTTCCCTACATTTTGCATTCATTTCGCATTTAGACATAGACATAGTATACACCCTTCAGATAGAAGCAAACATAGGTGGATACCATCGAGTACGATGGGCGCGAGGGGTGCTAATACCTTCCCCTTGCGTAACCGACTCCCGTACCTTGATTCTCTGGTCGCAAGACCCTGTTCCTTCCTTTGTTAGGTTTCCTGGTATTCCTTTCCCTTATGGGATAAATATATTGGTGGCGACTCTGATCATTTTTCGCGAGCGTGCGACAGCTGGCGACTCTGCTGGGGATGTTGCTAGACCTGTTGCTGGTCCATCCTTAGTGAGTCGATCCTAGCCTGCGTTTGTTTGTTTATTTACTGGGTGTTTATTTGTTTTTATGTCTATACCTTGTATATATGTTTGCATGTTTACTTTTCTGCCTGCATATCATGTTTATTTCTGTTTGCACATCATGCATATGGATTATATTCTGTGTTCCTTGGGGTCTTCTGTTCTGTTTTGCAGGTTGGGTGGGATTGTTCTATGAGGTAAAAGGCCCAATACCCAGGCCATGAGTGATACCTTAGGAACTAGGAATAGAGTGGCCATGACGGACAGAAGACGTATGTCTGATTGATCCGATCATGTATCCACGGACAGAGCTTGGTTGAAAGAGGCAATATCGTATGATTACGCCTACTTTCAATCCTCTGTTGGCTTTTTTGACCTACCTTGACCTAGATTCACCTGTGAGTGGGGAGGGATATACATGACAGGTATCGTTGGTGACTATTCTGTTCTGTTGGTGACTATTGGTTTTCCTGGTAGTCAAAAAGGTGTCGGACCTTTGATCCTGTGACATTCGACCTGTATCAGTTATTCAGAAGTTTGTACAGTGGTTACTAAGATTATGTGGACCGTTGACCCCATGCTGTTGCATCGCATAACATCATTTCTTTATCCACTTCATTTATGGGGGATCCTAAAGTCTATTTCCAAAAAAAAAAAGAGAAAAATAAAAAAAGAAAGAAAAGATATTCTATACAAAAAAGAGAAGCTTTGATTCCAAAAAAAAAAGAGAAAAATGAAAGTGTATGAAAAGACTTTAGGATCTCTCATAAATGAAACATGCATTCATACTATCATGCATATCATGGTTCTGTCAAAGACTTATGGAACCATTTCTATTCAGATTTCAAGATCAACAACATATTTGACTTCTCACCGCCACAACTCCAAAGTCAACTATGGAACAACTCCGTGAGGAAATGGACGAGATGAGGGAACAAATGGGTCATCTTATGTTGGAGATGCAAGATTTGGTCCATAATCAGGATGCACTAAAAGAAGAGAATAGTCAGTTGAAGACTCAATTGAGCTTGGTCATGGAAGTTCTGAAGACGGTATTAAGGAAGGAAGAGGATGTTGTCCCTACTGCGGCAACAGAAGTTGTTGATCCCTTCTCTTCAATAGGATCCCGTCCCACTCATGGAATACCTCAGGAAGTTCCTTCTCAACTCCATGTGCCATTACCTCCATGCCAATCTGTTCTTCAAGGGGGCCAAATGTGTGGGAAAAAGCCTAAGATACCTCAGAGAATTCTCAATCCTATCCCGATGCCTTACGCTCAGTTACTTCCCTGTTTGCTGGAGCTTCAGTTGGTTGAGCTACGAGAATTGGCTACGCCTGAAAAGCTTCCCCCCAACTTTGATGCCAATGCTCGATGTGAGTTCCATTCTGGGGCACCTGGTCATGATGTTGAGCATTGTAGGGCACTGAAACATCAAGTTCAAGATCTCATTGATTCAGAAGTGATTTTGTTCACCCCTGAGGGTATGTTTGTTCGAGGAAATGGGGTTCCAATTGCGATGGAAGAAAAGGTTGATTCATACTTCTATGTCAGATCTACTTCAAATCAGAAGCATAATGCACCATCTTGGGTTCCAGGTTTCCCACCTCATCAGTCTCCATTTGTTTCACAGCCAGGTCAAAAGAGGAAGACACCTGAACAGAATGGGTACTGGAATCATTGCCATCAGCAGGGTCCACAAATGCCAAGGAGACCACCAAGAAGGATTGACCCAATTCCTATGACCTATGGTCAGCTGCTTTCTCATTTGCTCAAGGATTCTTTGGTCCAATTAAGGGAGTTTAAGCCCCCTCCAATACCAATTCCTCAAGGATATGACTTAAATGCAAGGTGTGAGTACCATTCTGGGACATCTGGACATTCAACTGAGGATTGTAGTATTTTGAAACACAAAGTCCAAGATCTCATTGACTCTAAAATAATATCATTCACTCCAAATGGCCTACGCATAAAGCGAAGAGTTCATGCGTAAGTGAATGCCCGTATTCCAGAAAGTATCAAAAAAAAAAAAAGAGAATAAGCCCAAATGGGGTCAAGGCTCCTCAACTATGGCAATCATCATTTCACTTCTGCATTCTCATTTTCAGTATTTCCTGTTTTGTAGAAGGCTACTTCCTTGTCTGAACTCGTTGGTATGGTAATAATGAAAGCACCACAAATTCTCGAACAACTTTGTCAGAATCTTCTTTCCAAGAGGTAATCAAGAATTTCCTGTAGAAGCACCTCTCATTCTCAAGGTTCTTGTGCTCAGTTGTATCCGTGGAGGTTGGTGTTTCAGTTGGTGTTTTGGTCTTCCCTTACAACAGATAACTTCTCTAAGTTTGATGACCACGCAAGGTTCCTCCATGTTTGATAGTAAATACTTCTTCAATGAATATGCTTGGGGCTCCCGCACGAGGGATAAGCAAGACGCACTCTTATCTTGAGCATTGCATCATTCGCCTTGCTCGAATCCCTAAAGCATTACAAATTCTTGGGTGACTTCGTCAGAATTTTCTTCCGTGTGATAATCAAGAGTGTTCTTCACAATGCTTCTCATTCTCAAGGTCCTACTTCATATATCAGTTGCCTTTTCTCAGGATCTCCTTCTCAGTGGCCTTGCTAGTTAACAGAGACAAGAAGAATATGAGAAACAAATTGACGTGGTTCTATTGCCTTGTACTCATCCGTTTCCTTGTTTGTTGGAATCACAATTGGTTAAGATTCTAGTATTGGGTCTTCTTCACCACAAGTATCTCTTGAGTTGATGATCATACAAGTTTCTTTCCATTTAGGATGGCGATTACTACTCTAGAAACTATGCTTGGGGCTCCCGCACGAGGGATAAGCAAGACGTACTCTTATCTTGAGCATTGCATCACTCGCATTGCTCGAATCCCTAAAGTAAGGCAAAAGTTTACAATTCATGGATGACTTTGTTGGAGTTCTCTTTTGAAGTAATCTGAAGTGTTTGGAAGGAACTGCAGAAAGTATTCAAGCTCAACAAGTCCAGACGGAGTCAAGTCTCCTCAACAACGACACCCATTTAGTTTCTTACTGCATTCTCATTGTAATTTTTCATTTGTGTGTTTAAGCATTTATAGCATGTAAAAACTTGTTAATTTCTGAATGAAAATAAATGCATTGTTTATGTTTGTTTTGAAGAAATCCATTCGTTATCACTCATAAAATGTTTTTGGCATTACGATACCAACTCTACTAATCACTTGCTTAGGCAAAAAGCTGAGGGAGAATGATGAAAAACAAAAATGCAAAACCTCCAATTGTGTGCTTTTGAATAAAACCCTACTGAGGATGTACAGGCATTATTTCAAATCCCCAAACACCGGAGATATAAGGGAGATAGACCCTCGTTAACCCCTTTGGGCCTTGAAGTAGGAGTTTCTTTTCTAATCATAAAAAAAACCTTATTTTAACCTTGGGGCAGGGTAGTGTTCATTTAACTTGATCGAGTGTTCAAAACTCACCAGAAGGGCATACATTTAAGGGTACAACAATGGTTATCCTTCAAAAGGTTGAGGAATGTCAAAAATGCAATGATTATCCTTATTTCATCAAAAGATCAAGAGATGACGATGCCACAATGGTAATCCTTCATCAAATCAAAAGAATGAGGCAGTCGCAATCACCTCCAACGAATCAAAGATAATGCGAGGTCACACGACTTGTTCAAAAAAAAAAAGAAGAAAAAATGGCGAAAAAATAATGAAAATAAAAAAAGATGAAAAGAAAATAGCAAAAGAAAAAGATGATGAAATTGCCAAGCAAGAACAAAGTCGTGTGATAATGAATCAGAAGAATAAAAGGTGAGCGACCGCCATGTCCAAAAAACCTCATTGATTCCTCAACCATTTCAAATTCCTTGTAAGGGATGAACACTCGTGTCTAGTTAACTGAACGTAGGAATGGAGAACATCACGAAGGGGGGTGGGCACCAAATAATTTTGAGCCTAAAAAAATCCTTTGTTTCTAAAACCGTGAACCCGGCCAAATTACAACCCTTAAAAGTCCTAATTGAAGTAGGGTTTATTTTGAAAGCGCACTCCGATGAGATAGCGTTTAACTAACTCCCAATGAAGCGAGACTCATATCCATGTTGGTATCGTACGTTTGCTTTATCTTCCATATGCAAAAAATCGAGGTGGTGTCAACTAGCGATTCGATCACAAGAGGTCGCAACCTCATTTCAATAAAAAAGTTTCTTTAAACTTCAAGACTAACGTACACTTTGCATTAGAATTATCATTCCTAGAATTAACATTCTTTTGCATACAAACATCTGCTTAAACATCAAAGAAATTTCAGGATGAGAATCAGTGAGCAACTTGATCATGTCAAAGTACAAAGGACTCGAGAACTCCGAGGAGTAAAAGCTAATCATCTCAAATGTTGACCACCAAGGGATAGGTCTCTGAAGGAATCCGTTGGGCATAGACAATTGATGCGCTCTTTGATTACTCTGAGGGGAAGAGTTTGAAGACTCCGTTGAGCGTGGAAAAGTTGTTTCCACGTTTGTTTGACTTCAAAACAAAGAAAGCTTGAGGATTCTAAGTAAGATGTACCTAATCAGGGGCAATTGAATCGAGGTTGGACCTCTCAAATTCAGTACATCTGGGGAAATCATGTCGATAAATCTCTTCAAGCTTTGATCAATCTGGGGCAATCATGTCAAGGAATCTCCCTCAAATTCAACCAATCTGGGGCAGTTACGTCGAGATTCGACAAATCTCTCCAAGGATCCACTGGGGCAGTTTCCTTCATGGGTCATGAAACTTGGGGCACGATCTTCTGAATTTTAGCGTCCTCTCCCTAATCATAGGAGTTTATTTCTCCCGGAAACTTGGTCTCCCCAAGCATGGAGTTTATTTCTCCCGAGAGTTTGCTCCATTCCTCAGGCATAGGAGTTTATTTCTCCTAGGAGTTGTCCTATTTCCCTAATCAAGGCTCCTTATCTGGATTCCTCATCCCCAACATGGCGAATCGAGGAAATCTCCTCAAACTGAAAATCCTCCAAGTAGTGGCACATGGTGAGAAGTCAGAAGTTATTCCACACTCCACAAGCCAACAACCAGAAGGGGCATCTTACAAATCAAAGTCCAATGTCTATTGGCACCTCCACATGGTCCTTAACACTAAGGGGATTCTCCCTGGTGTTTACCTCACTAATGCCTCTATTTGGCACTCTGCATATAGTGTTCATTGCATATAACATTGCATCCTCAAAAGCGTAGCATATCCATCAAAGCGGATCATTACGCCATGAAAAATTCAAACATGCATACAAAGTTTAAGCCAGATAATACAAATCAGCCCTCAATCAGGACAATGACACATCCCCACATAAAATGTCCTTACAAACCCCGATTGATATCTGCTACTACATCACAAATCTCCTCTACCCATGGTGCCGATACTTGGTTTTACCAATCCCCAATCCCCAGTCTAAGTGCTTTTCAATAATTTTTTTGTGGATCGTAGGTCTGTCAACCTTATCCTCATCCTTTTTCATTCCTTGGGGATCGTAGGTCTGTCAACCTTATCCTCGTCTTTTTCGTTTCTTGTGGATCGTAGGTCTGTCAACCTTATCCTCATCTTTTTCAATTCTTGTGGATCGTAGGTCTGTCAACCTTATCCTCATCTTTTTCATTTCTTGTGGATCGTAGGTCTGTCAACCTTATCCTCATCTTTTTCATTTCTTGTGGATCGTAGGTCTGTCAACCTTATCCTCATCTTTTTCATTTCTTGTGGATCGTAGGTCTGTCAACCTTATCCTCATCTTTTTCATTTCTTGTGGATCGTAGGTCTGTCAACCTTATCCTCATCTTTTTCATTTCTTGTGGATCGTAGGTCTGTCAACCTTATCCTCGTCTTTTTCAATCCTTGTGGATCGTAGGTCTGTCAACCTTATCCTCATCTTTTTCAATTCTTGTGGATCCTAGGTCTGTCAACCTTATCCTCGTCTTTTTCAATCCTTGTGGATCGTAGGTCTGTCAACCTTATCCTCGTCTTTTTCATTTCTTGTGGATCGTAGGTCTGTCAACCTTATCCTCGTCTTTTTCATTTCTTGTGGATCGTAGGTCTGTCAACCTTATCCTCGTCTTTTTCATTTCTTGTGGATCGTAGGTCTGTCAACCTTATCCTCATCTTTTTCATTTCTTGTGGATCGTAGGTCTGTCAACCTTATCCTCGTCTTTTTCAATTCTTGTGGGTCGTAGGTCCGTTGACCTTACCCTAGTTTCGAGCCACAGATCGTAGGTCCTACCTTTCCATCAAACCCGAATTTTCCAATTACTTCCATGCAATAACCATTTCCATCGAGAACCTCGTATTGGCACCATTACCACGTTACAAGCTATCACCGTTCATCCAATTACTCATTGTAAATTCTTCCACCAGAAAAAACAAAAACTTTCTTTCCCCAGCAGATATCAAAACAAAAATGGAAAAAATTAAGGATAGCATTCATATCATCTTTTCAGGACAAATTTCTGGTACTGTGATATTTAATCTTCTTCCACCTTGAAGGTTCGAAAGACTAGCATCAATCTCACCTTCAGGTTTAAGACGATTAAATAGGGGCAGCTGTCATACCCCAAATTTGTCCTACCCCTTTTAATTCTAACTGGCTTAAGTTCTCATTTCATTTGCATACCCTTCATTAGGTCATCTAACATTCATGCATTCATTAATCAATAAATTTGGCATGAGATCAAGGATCTTGGAAACTATGGCCTCTCCTTCATTCAAGCTTGATTTATCTAGCTATTCTTAGAGTATGGGACTGTGGAAGTTGGGTTTGAAGTATAGGCGTTATGAATTATTCCTCCTCCAGTTACAAGGGTTGTGCTTCATACAAATTCACCGCGGCTAAGGATTAGGATTTATTTCCTAACCAATGTCGTTTAAGGGTTCCTCGTTACTTGCTCTATGCTTCTCAAGAGATTTAAAGGTATTGTTCTTATGGAGTTATCTTGGTCAAAGCTCGATTTGAGATGTTTTATGTGAAGGATTGGGATTGTCTTACCATTCATTTGTTGGGATTGCTTCAAGAGAAAGACGATTCGGATTTGAACGCAGAGTGAGGATTTTCATATGCAAGATTCGTTCATGACTAGTTCCTAGAAATTCAAGTCACACGGACAAAGCGTAATTGAAAGTTGTCTAAATGGCATTCAAGGTCATACTCATTCAATCATCAAAGTTCCCTCTAAGAGCTCAAAATTCAAATTCAAAAGTCAATCTCATTCATCCTAAAGTTAATATTACAAGTCCAAGTGTTCTACATCGTTCAAATTCAAGAGTCAACATCATTCATTCACCATTCAAATATCCTAAGAAAATATCCAATTCCGAAGTTCATCTCAAAGTGTCCATGCCCATTACAAATTCAAAGGCTTTACAAAGTTACAACACAAAGATCATAAACTAATCCCAAGCTGATGCCTAAAAGCTTCAATATCCGTCTTCGAAGCTCCTTCTTCACGCCAACTTCATGCTCAATCCTTTTGCCTCTATTTTGCTCCAAGTAAACCCCATGCCAATAGTCTTGCACCAAAAGAACAAAGCCATATCCTGTACATATACCAACCTACACAAAAGATCATAAACCATTTCAAAAAATGATGCAAATCATGAGCAACAAATAAAACCGAATGCTCATATCCGTTCAACTCCAGGTTTCTTGTTCATTCACCAAAGCTAACGTACTAATAGTGTTACCTTTCATAAGTTCTAACTTACTGGTTGTTAATCCCTAACTGTCCAACTAATGTGCAATAGTCAACTTTCAACCAACAACCTAAATGTCAAAAAACAGAGTTGCCCTAACAGCTTTCATAATTCTAACCTTTATTTACTAACAGCAACTCAATATTAACAAACAGGTTCAGCCCCTGCAGCATGTTTAAAATCAGTAGAAAACTACCATACAAACCACATACTGCATTCAAGACAAGTTATTAAACTTCCACATCAATTCAAAGAAAAAGAGTACCATTCACACTTGAAACAGTCGAGTAGCAGAGCTGTACAAACAGAATTGAAACCACGCTATTTCAGCCACCAATTGCACGATTTCGGCTCTGCATCCATCTTCAAAACAGCCCTGCATACACATAAAAACATCCAATTCACATCAGTTCAAATTCAAAACCGATCCATGCACAGTTTGTATTCAAATCAATCGTGCTCACAAAATCCATTTTCAGTCGTACATTCAATACTCAAAACAGATGCGACATTCCGGACGGCTCAATGGGTTTCACGATCAGTTATAGGTCAGGGCTGAACATCAATGCATAAATATCGTCTCAGACACACAGTGTACGGCATATGATTCAAAAAGGCGTTGTGATGCGAGTTCAAGGATTCCAAGTGTGCAATAAGATTCCGGGATGACATCATATTTCAAGAGGCATATGTCAAAATCAGAAAATCGATATACAAATGCTCCGGTTCAGTCCTAGAATGTGCACTCAGTTCAATGGGAAAACAGTTGGCAATAAAAGCTCACAATTAGCAGCAGCATATACTAACCATTAACAGGGTTTTAAGTTTAGTGTTAACATCTCCTAACTGTCGCCTAACTTCTAACAGTTTAACACTTAACAGTTTTCTAACAACCTAACCACCAAACAGTTACTAACTAACTCCCAGCATCAATAACCGTCCCCTAACAGAATTATAACTACCTACAACAACCTCTAACTGAAAACAGATCCATAACAGAAAACAGATTTCATAACTAACTTCCTCTCCCTAAAAAACCAACTCAATCCTCACCTTTAATCTCCTAACTGTCTCACTGATCCAATGGCTCACAATCTTCACCCTCAACCGAATTCACTCTTCCAAACTCTATATAACAGATCCACTCTCATCTTCAACCTCTCTCTAATCTTCACTCACCATTCAACCTTTCATCATCTTCATCAATCAGACTCTCTCCACTTTTTCTCACCTTCATCCTCTTCACTCCACGCCCATTCACTCTGCAACCACATCTTCTCCACCATCCCCAAAGCACAACTTCCATCCTTCACCAGAGTTCCACCTTTGAACTCTGAACGAAGACGTGCTAAGCCTAATCTCCGTCATCACCCTCAACACTCGTCTCACCGCAACAATAACGATTCACACACAGAGAAATTGCACACGGAAAGAAGAAGAAGAAGAGCAGATCGAAAAGAAGAAGAGCAGAAGGTATATTGAAGAACAAGAACGATAATGATACCTGGGTAGAAGATCACTCACGCGTTTATTTCGCGTTCACAGCTAGGAGCTTTCGTTCGGGTTTTTCATCATCCATCTCCGATCTTCGACAGGTAAGGCTCCGTTTCCACTTTTCTTTCGTTTCGTTGCTTGAGTCTGAGTGAGATCGAGAAAGAGTGAGAACGAGTCGGAGAGAGGAGCTTGTTTCGTTTTGCATACGGTGGCCGGAGAGTTCGATTTCATTGGAGAGGATAGGGCATAGAGGAGAGTGAGAACGGAGTTAGATGATGGTGGAGTTATCGGTGACTCACGGCGGAGACTCTCGCCGGAAATCGTGAGGACGAAAGAGATAGGGTTGGATTGAGAAGAAGTGGATGGTCACAAACGAAATCCCTAGTTCCTCTTTCTATTTTATTTATTTATTTATTTTTAATTAAATTTGGTGATTGATAAACAATTGAAAGAAATCTGAATAACACAATACCCTTGGGCCTTCACCGAATTGCTTCCATTCACCCCCCCTTGGCCCATGCAGCTAAAAATATATACAAAAAACCAAGCTTTGGGCCACAACCTTCTGACTGCACCATAGTTTTGGGTTGTGCACCCCCCTGACTTCAAACATTAGACCTTAATCTTTTTCTTTTTAGATTTTTGTTCAAGTTTTTTAGATATTAAAAATATATAGAATCAATACCATCTTGGTAGCCTTTTGTTGATAAAAAGATGCATAAAAAACATTAGTCTTAGGCTTAATAGATTTTAGTATATTTTAGGTTCGACTTAGAATTCTCTTAACACTTCAAAAGCTCATAAAAATAGTAGCACTTTTAGGTTAATTTTGCACTAATGTTTGAATTGCTTTTGTATCATTTACATGTTGACTTCTATATAATTTTTGTGTGACTTTGTCGCTTGACTTTGGCCTTATTTTAGGCCTATTTCGTTAGTACCATTTTAGATTCCTTTTGTACATAAATAGGAATTAGACAACTTAGATTAGATTTAGGAATAGTTCCCTTATCATTTTCTTTTCCTTTTCAACTTTAAAATACTTAATAAAAAACCGATGAAGATCATACCGTTGCCTTAGTTCATGATAGGAAAGAAATGATTGAGGCGTAGGCCTCGATGTATGTTCTTTCCTACTTAGCGGAGAAGAAATGATTGAGGTGTGAAGCCTCGATGTATTTCTTAGCCGTTATTTAGGGAAACGATTGTGGCGTAGGCCTCGATGTGCTTTCTCTAAATACTCACAAAAGAACTCTTTTTGTAGCTCCTTTACTTAGCGGAGAAGAAATGATTGAGGTGTGAGGCCTCGATGTATTTCTTAGCCGCTATTTAGAGAAACGATTGTGGCGTAGGCCTCGATGTGCGTTCTCTAAATATGCAAAACAAAACTCTTTTTGGTATGATCTAAGTCACAAAATTAAAATCCCCATAAAAAACACCAACCAAAAATACTCCAAAAAACTTAATAAATGGTCAGATTTAACACAAAGTAAGGAAGTGATGCGAGACCTTGTAGTGGGTTCTCGTCATCATGGAATTACCCTAAAAGACACAAACCAATCTCTTTTCTTCTTTCTAAGGGCATTGTTATCTCCGCTCCATTGCATCCTAGGCTGTCCCCTTGTGCAAGAGCGTGAGCGTTAACGCCGCCCAACTAAAAAACACAAAAACAAACAGAAAATCTTTAGCCGAGCTACGGTAACTCTGATTCCTGAAAAGGATACGTAGGCAGCGGGGTAGGGCCCGTGCGAGTACAATTCTTTATTTTCCCTACATTTTGCATTCATTTCGCATTTAGACATAGACATAGTATACACCCTTCAGATAGAAGCAAACATAGGTGGATACCATCGAGTACGATGGGCGCGAGGGGTGCTAATACCTTCCCCTTGCGTAACCGACTCCCGTACCTTGATTCTCTGGTCGCAAGACCCTGTTCCTTCCTTTGTTAGGTTTCCTGGTATTCCTTTCCCTTATGGGATAAATATATTGGTGGCGACTCTGATCATTTTTCGCGAGCGTGCGACATTGACCAAGATCACAACTATATGACTTTGACTCAGCAATTTATTAAAAATTTGAGCATAACTGCATGTGTATTTGAATGATATTGAAGATTTTGTTCGCTAATTTCGGTGGATTATAATAATTTTCGTTGTTGTACTTTGTATTTCAAACAAAACAATAACCAACTTCAAACTAATGATACACTACCACTTATATGAATATTAATTTTTTAAATCAGAAAAAGCACCAAAACTAAAGGACCTCGTGAACCTAAATAGTGCTAGACTTACAACTTGGAGTTTTTTTTTTATTGAAGTGTGATTTGAGTTATTGTATATCTTCTTTTGAAGTGAAAATATCTTTGGCCTCCCATTGAAATTTTATATTGTCTTTGCTGTTATTGTATCAAAAGTAGTTTCTTTTCCCTGCATGGTTTGATTGAAATTTTGTTTCACAAAAAGAGTGGATATTTCATTTTAGACTTAAATAGTTAGTTGGTCCCGGTAAGTTGGTAAGTTAGCGTGAAGTGTATATTTCATTTTAGGCTTAAATAGTTAGTTGGTCCCTGTAAGTTAGCGTGTTTTTGATTTTCGTCCCTGTATCTTATTTTTCTTGGATATGATCCCTTAATATTAAAATCTTTTTGGTTTTAGTCCCTAAAGTTAAAATCCGAAGGAAACCTGCAGATTTTCCTGCGAATCTTAGTTTTAGGGACTAAGTCCAAAAGAAATTTAATATTTAAGGACTTTATCTAAGAAAAAAAAGATGGGGACAATTTATCTACCCATCACAAAAAGTTGGATAGTGTACATTCCGCAAATCACGTTGCATCATTTAGTTTTATCTTATTTAATTAATTATTAAATAGTATACTTTTGGTTGTTTCCAAAACATTTTACATTGAAGGTAACTTTATCCAATTTGAGTTGGGTAGATAAGAATTCACCAAAAAAGATACATGGACGAAAACCAAAAACACGCTAACTTACATGGACCAAAAGACTATTTAAACCTTATTTTAACTTGACTATGTTTATAAGAGATAAGATGAGATGATGAAAGGAAAGTAGAAATTATCTAAACATGCATGTGGGAGATATTATATTATGTGGGAGATATTATATTGTGTTCATGAGATGGTTTTAAAGTATTTTCCATTTTAATAATGAAAATAAAAAACTTTAAATTGCATTAAAGGCTTGCTTCTTATTAGGTGTCACTGACAAAATAAACAATTAACTTAACAATAAAATCGAATCTCGCTAACATTGTTTATAAATTTAACCCATATTATGTAATATGTTATGTGTGGGAACCAACATTAATTTACTTTGTTTTTCATTTTATGGATTTACTATCTAAGAAAATAAAGTAGCAACAAATCCTAATGAATTCTACTTTGCTTTAGAAATAACAAAGTTTAGATGGGTCAAAGTTATGAAAAAGAAAAGTATTAATATGATTATGGCTAGTAATGAAGAGTGGAATGAAGATCCAGATCTTATCAAAAATCTTTTTATATAGTGTTATTAGAAGCTCTATACAACAGGTGTGGAGATTGAAGAGTGAATTCAAACCAAAACCAAATTTCCTAATCTAGATAGTAACATGGTGGAGCAGTTGAATGGTGAATTGAAGTCAGAAGAGATAAAGAAGTTTGTCTTTGCCATTTGTGTAGAAGGTCGAAGATGAATATAAAGATGAGTGAAGAGATAAAATGTAACAAACTCTCAGTGGTGAAAGTTTAGTTATGAGAAGTTATGAAAAACTGTTACACCAAGGTGTTTAAATACACCAATGAAACATACTACGTAGGCAAAGCTAAAAATGCTAAACAAAGCTAACTGCCACGTAAGCATAACAAACTATTACTATGACCCAGAAACTAACAATGCTTCTGGAACAACCAAGCTTATATTTCTGAGTTAACAAAACACTTTTGAATATGAATTATTTATAACACCATCCCCTAATTCATATTCAGCTAACTAAACTCTACAACACCAAAATCATCTCTCAAATAGATAAAGTGTTTAGTCTTGACAACTTTAGTTAGAACATCTGCAAGTTGCTTTTGAGAGCTACTCTGTTTTTATCAAATATCAAATAAGATTATTCTTGAATCTTGTTCATGAAATAAAAAAAATAGTTTTCTAGATTCTTCGAATTTGTATGTTTAGAAAACTACTAGAGGATCCTGATCCTCTTTTTACTTTCTATTTTACATTTCGTTCTTTTATTGTCTTCTTTGTTCTATTTTTATTTCATTCAGATGAATCAAATTCTCACGTATACCCTATATTTCGGATCGAGGTATGAAATTTGAATATTTTCTATTTCTTTTTTTATCTATGTCATGTAATTGAATATTCTAGGGAATTTTATTAATAATAATAGATTCTAAGTAAAGTTTCGTCCATTATTTGTCTTAAAAATCTCGTATGCATAGATGCAAACCAAATGTTTGATACTCGAAGTAATGATTTGATGAATTTTTCTATTATTTTTATAGACATATCTGGAAGAAATAATAGAAATCAAATTTGATCTTTTCTTGTATTCGGAAATAATATATTTTTAAGTCAAATGACTTGTATGGAACTTAGAATAGAAGAAGCCCTTTCACGGGAGGAGAGGAGTACCAATTGATTCCTAGGAACAATAAGATTTTATCCGAAATATCGACAGATTCTTGCAGAGTTAGAACCAAAAAAGTATTCAAAAGAAAAGAAGGGACAGTCTACGAGAAATCATATATAAAATGAAAAAAGACTCGAAGGTTCCATCCCTTAAAATGCTAGGAGGTGTTCGGAAATGGTTTGAAGTAGTTGAATAGGAGGATCACTATGACTATAGATCTTGGTAAATTTACCAAAGATCAAAATGATTTATTTGATATTATGGATGACTGGTTACGGAGGGACCGTTTTTTTTTTGTGGGTTGGTCCGGTCTATTTCTCTTTCCTAGTTCCTATTTTTCCGTGGGGGGTTTGTTTACGGGTACCACCTTTGTAACTTCATAGTATACTCAATTGGTACCCGTGAACCAATTGGGCATGAGCTATTGACATTTTAATCATATTTGCTGTGATGTTCATGAATAGTTCTGAATAATACCAAGATTTTAATCTTTGGACCATAGGGGATGGAATTACTTTGATAGTTTGTACAAGTATTTTTGTTTCACTAATAACTATTATTTCAGATACGTCATGGTACAGAATTATTTGGACTACAAGATCATATCAGATTATTGAGCAAGATTTGATAAGTACTAGTCAACAAATTGGAATTCATTTATCAACAGATTTTTTTCTTCCATTTGAACTAATTTCAATAATTCTTTTAGTTTCTTTGATAGGTGCAATTGTCGTAGCTAGACAGTAACGAATCTTTAGAGAACTAGTAATTGAGACTTGTGGCCTCTAAGCTCAACTTGAGTACAAGTCTAGGAAGACAAATGCAACTACTAGAGAAAGAATGAGTCCCTGTCGAAATTCTTCTTCAAGAATGACAAGGAGACATAAGTAACTAAGAAACAAAATTGATCCCTGTCAGAATTATTCAATAAGATTGACAAGGAGATTCATATGCAACTAAACAAAAGTGGTCCTTGTTAGAAGTCTTTAAGAAGACAAACAAGGAAGATCACAAATGCAACTAAGGAGAGAGAATGATTCTCGTCAAAAGCCCTCAACAATGATGAGAAAAGGTTTAATAACTGTAATTATGACTAGTGTGACAAAGTTGAATCACGGTGGAGATGATTCTTTTCAAAATAAAAGATATTACATATGAGTATCAATGCAGGAGGAGATAGTTTCACAAATTTACATTTGAACAACTATGGACTACACTTGGAGTTACTGAAATATGCATCAAGGAAGAGTGTTGAAATTGATGCATACTTCTAGAACATTCTAGCAAAAATAATTGACAATGTTTGGAGAAAACTAGAATAGTCTAAAGTTTCTACATGTGTCTAGATTGTTCTAATAATTCTTAGATTAACTTATAGCTTAGAAAGTTCTATGTCAATGTAATGTAAAAAAGACAAACAAAAGTCTAGATAGTTATATTCTAGAAACATCCTTAAACACCTATAAATAGACAAGTATATGTTTAATTGTATTCAAGCGTTTAAGTCTTTAAGGTCCAATATCAATAACATTGGAGGCTTTATCATACTATTAATCTCCTCCTACAGTAAGATGCTTACTTATGTGTTGCTTCTTGTTCTGTGTTACTAAATGCTCTAATACTAGCTCTCACACAACTATTAACTTTTTACACAATCCAACTACATTCTAAACTACCACTACTACCTCAACTACCAACAAGAAACATCAAAAGTAAAGGACCTCATGAAACTAAGTAGTGCTAGATTTAAATCTTGGAGTTTTTTTACTGATGTTTGATTAGAGTTGTTGTATATCTTCTTTTGAAGTCAAAATATCTTTGGCCTCCTATTAAAATTTGATTAGAGTTGTTGTATATCTTCTTCTTAATTTTATATGATTTAATTTGGAAATTAATTAATTGTTGTATTGTGAGTTGTGTACCTTAAATGATGTATTGAAAGTTGTGTATCATAAATGAGATGCAATGTAATTTGCATTGAATCGATTAAATTGTGGTTTATTAAATAACAGAATAATTTGAATTTGAATTTAAATTAAATCTATAATAAAGTTAATTTAAAAATATAATAAATCATAAATTGATTTAAATCAAAAATAAATTTATTAATTAATTTAAAAATATATAAATAAGATAATAAGATTGTTAAATTACTATAAATAAAATGTAACAGTAAAATTAAAAATAACTTATGTGTGTGTTTATATTTTTAAAAATTTAAAGGTGTCTATTAAATTTTAGGGTTAAATACGTTTTTAGTCCCTATAAATATGGAACCCTGCATTTTTAATTAGTCCATATAAATTTTTTTTTCAATGAATGGTCCTTCTAAAATTTTTATACATGTAATTTCAGTCCATGCTATTTTCTAAAATTTTAAAAACTGTTTAATTACCTTTTAGTTTTTAAATTTTTGAATAATTTTTTTTTATATATGTTTAGAATACTGTAAAATATTTATTTACCAAGTTTTAGAATTTTTTAAAACGAGAAGAATTAAATATGAATTTTTCAAATTTCAAAAAATAATGATAAAAGTAATGAAAATCTCAACTTAGAAGTTAAATTTCGAGTTTCTTTTTTTTCCAGAAACTTTTAAAACATTATGAACATGTTTGCAAAATAATCATTCTAAAATACACATTAGTTTGAGAGTAGGGACTGAAACTAAGTGCATAATAATTTTATAAGGACCATTCATTAAAGGAAAATTTTATAGGGACTAAAAATGCAGGGTCGCATATTTATAGGGACTAAAAACATATTTAACCCTAATTTTTATTTATTTATTTAGAATCAATCTAAAGTCATACCATTTTTAAATTATTCTTTTATTTTTATTTTTACCCTTACATGTTTTTTTTACAATATAATATTTGAATTTTTCAATTATTTATTTTTCATTTATTATAAAACAATTTTTAAATTCTAAATTATAAATTTAAATTGATTTTTTGTTTTGTATTTTGATTATTGATTGAATTGAGATTTTTTTTTAAAAAAATTTAATAACTTATTATTTTTATTTGTGAATAGATTTATCTATCTTCATCCATGAGAGTATATGCATCTATTCTAAGAATATCAAAAAGTTAATTACAAATAATAAATAATAATTTAAGATTTATTAATGTATATATTAGTAGAAAAAAAAATAGATCTAAGAATATCGAAACAAAAGAAAAAAGAGTGACAAATCGTTTTTTATTGATTATTTAGTTTTTTCTTTTTAATAGCATTTAATGATGTCTTCTTAATTTTAATTGATTTAATTTGACAATGTATTCATTATTGTATTATGGTTGTGTACCATAAATGCAATACAATGCAATGCATGTCTGGCGATTATTACCAATTTATTTGATAAAATTATTATTATTAAATAAGTGATTTGAATAATTGTATTACTTATTTATTAGTTATATGCTGAAGGCAGAGTGATCCATGATAACATTCTTATGGCATATGAGTTGTTGAGAGGATACAATCGCAAGCATATTTCACAGAGATGTGGCATTTAAATGGACATCTAAAAAGTGTATGATACGATTGAATGAACATCATTGGAAATATTATGAAGGAGATGAATTTCTCAAGTAAGTTCATTGCTTGGGTTATGGAATGTGTCAGCATGGTTTCTTACAAATATTCAATAAATGGCCAAGTTACTGATATACTCAGAGCAAAGAGAGGTTTCAGGCAGGGGGACCCAATGTCTCCATTGCTCTTTCTCCTGGTTATGGAGTATTTACACAGATGTTTGGCCAAGCTACAACTAAACTCGAATTTTAATTTCCATCCCCTCTGTGAGAAACTCTGTATAAAAAACATCTGTTTTGCAAATGATTTAATAATGTTTACGAGAGGAGATGCAATGTCAGTCAATATTAGGATGAAAATATTCAATGAGTTTTCACAAGTTATGGGACTAAAAGCACACCCTGCCAAATGTAAATTGTACTTTGGAGATGTCCACCAAATTGTGAAGGAAGAGATTATGGCTAAAATTAGATTCAAGGAAGGGGATCTCCCTTTTAAATACTTAGGTGTTCCCTTGGCAAGTAGGAATCTCACAATCAATTAATGTCAACCCCTTATCGAAAAAGTCACTGCTCGTACCAAGCATTGGTCTGCTCGTCTTCTTAGCTATGCGGGTCGGTGTCAACTAATAAAGAGTGTACTCTTTGCTATGTCTGCGTACTGGTTGCAGGTTCTTCCTCTCCCGAATCAGATTATGAAGCACATTGACACTATATGTCGCAGTTTTTTATGAAGTGGCTCTAATTGTAGCAAAAAAGCACTAATTGCTTGGCAACGATTTGTAAACCAAAAGCTGTTGGAGGCCTATATATGGTGAGTTTGCAACATTGGAATCAAGCTACATTGGGAAAATTACTGTGGAACATCAATATAAAAGCAGATCGGCTGTGGATTTAGTGGTTGGATACCTTTTATTTCAAAGAATGTGATATTCTGGACTGGCAGACTACAACTTCCTGCTCATGGATTTTGAAAAAAATTGTCAAATACAAGGATAGTTTAAGAAGCAAAGCATATTGGTCTGAAGTTGTAAAGACAGAGAAATACAAAACAAGTATCATGTACAAGGCTATATGTGGAACTCATGATCAAATGAGATGGAAACGAGTTCTGTTTGATAATTTTGTGAGGCATAAAATTGGTTTCACACTTTGGATGGCATTGATGAAAAGACTACCAACAAAGGAAAGATTGGTGAGATTTGAAATTATAGGTGATCCTAAATATTGTTATTGCAATATGGAGGAAAGTCTGCAACATCTATTGTTTGAGTGCAGGTACACTAAGCAAATATGGAATGACATTCTTAATTGGTTGAAGGTGCAACATATCCATATGGAGTGGGACCAAGAGATAGAATGGCTCATAAGAACTACAAAGAAGAAAGGCTTGCAATGGAAAATGGTGAAAATGGCGCTTGCGGAAACAATCTATAAAATTTGGCATGAAAGGAATAACATCATCTTCAATGGAAGAAGTATCGACCTGAAACTTTCTGATAAGATTATATCCATTGTAAAAACTAGATGTAGTAGTGTTAGAAGATTGAGTATACGAGTTAATGGTACGCAACTCAAAAAGTTGGGTAAGGTTACCCTTAGTATAAAATGTCTTGAAAACAACAACCAAATGTATTATTTAATAAATAATTAAATATGTAAAAGTTAAATGGTGTTATGCGATTGGCTGAAGGTACACTACCCATCTTTTTGTGATGGGTAGAGAAGTTGTCCCCCAAGTTAATATGTATACTTAGTTAGTGGTTGTTTTTGACTCCTGGATCTTCGGATCAGATTGTAATCACTGTGGTAATAAAAGTAATGCTTTGATTCCAAACAAAATTATATGCTAAAGGTGCAAAAATAAATTCTAATTTAGATGTAATTATGCCTCATATATTTTATTATATTATCATGACAAAATTAAGATAAATTATTTAAAAAACATCGAAGAAATAGAGAAAACGAAACAACATCATATTAGTTGGTTAACAAGTTTCTACATCAAATAGCAATTTTTTGAAATGAGAGAATAAGAACAATGATCAAGTGTATTTTAAAAAAATCTTATCTAAGAACACAAAAATAATATGAGTTCACTAAAGGATAGATCAACACAAAAAGAAAAGATTCATCCGACATATGAATTCATAAAAAATATATGGATTCATCAAAAAATAATTAAATTGAACAACTAAGATCAATCAACATGGAAATGGACATAAGTACTACTAAGTAGTAACATGCAATATTTGCCATAGTGGTCAAGGATTTCAACCCAAACAGTGCATGCATGGGCTTCAGGCAATGTTGAAAAGTCATTAGCTCGTAATCATTGAGTCACAACTTGAAATGCAATGTTATCTTTGACATCATGTCTGTTGTGAAAAACAATACCAATAACAAAGTATAATAGGGAATTAGGGAACAGAAGAAGAGGAACACAAGAATTGGTTATAACTGCTATTCTTTCACTTTCTCTTAAAACAAGATTACAAGTTTACAAGAATAACAAATAACCTCTCTTACCCTAAATTAGGATTTGCAGCTTAGCAATGATGAGAGACTAGTATGCTATTTATAATAAAACCTAACATACTAACTAATGGGCTTTTTCAGCAAGGCCCATTACACAAGCCAACTTAATAAACAAGCTAACTTAACAAATTAGGGTTTAAACACTAAAACCTAATTTAACATGCTAACAACCCTAGCATCTTCGACATCTGCATGCTAGACCCATCTTCGACTACAACATGCACACTTCGACACCAGCATGTGAACAATCCTTCGACTTCATGCTTAACTCTGTCGAACTGTCGAACCAAGAAACTACCCTTCGACAATATTAGAGTTCGATCCAATATCTCACAAATCTCTACCTTGGACCTAACTCTACAACGTCAAGGAACAAACTAGCTTTCTTCATGCAGCTTTATCAACTGCATACAGTGGAAAAACTTGCAACTCGGCAATGTCTTGGTGATCATATCAGCAGCATTGTCTTCAGTCGAAACCTTCAGCACTTGGACTTCTCCACGCTCGATTACTCCTCTGACAAAATGCAGCCTCACATCAATGAGCTTAGTTCGCTCATGATAGGCTGAATTCTTTGATAGGTGTATTGCACTTTAACTATCACATTTAACAGTGATACCTCGACCTTGAAGTTTCAGCTCCTTCGCAAAACCTTCAAGCCACAATGCTTTTTTCACAGCTTCAGTTAGGGCAATATACTCCGCTTCAGTGGTTGATAGAGCAACAACCTTCTGAAGTGTTGCTTTCCAACTAATTGCAGTGCCAAACATAGTGAAAACATATCCAGAAATAGATTTTCCGGAATCCATATAACCTGCATAATCAGAGTCGACATATCCTTCTATTACTGCTTTACTATCTTCACCCAAGGCTCCACCATAAATTAGAAATCTATTCAGAGACCCATTTATGTACCTTAAAATCCACTTCAATGCTTGCCAGTGAGCCTTTCCAGGGTTCGCCATGTACCTGCTTACAAGACTTACTGCATATGCTATATCGGGTCTAGTACAGACCATAGCATACATCAAAGAACCAACTATATTAGCATATGGGATGCTATTCATATAGGCTCTTTCAACATCAGTACTGGGACACTGATCAATACTCAGCTTGAATTGAGGGTTTGTTGGAGTCACAACTGGCTTCGAATTCGACATACCAAATTTTTCGAGAATCTTTCGTAGATATGCCTCTTGAGATAAGCATAACTTCGAATTCTTTCTATCTCTTCGAATGTCAATTCCAAGAATCCTGGAAGCAGCTCCCAGATCCTTCATATCAAACTCCTTATTAAGTTCAGCCTTCACCCTCGTCACATCTTCAACATTGTTGCTTGCTATGAGAATATCATCCACATAAAGCAACAAAATAACAAATGAATTACCAGGCCAAAATCTGAAGTAAACGCAGTGGTCGAACTGATTTCTAATGAAACTTATGCGTGCCATGAACTTGTCGAATCTCCTATTCCACTGTCGAGGAGATTGTTTCAGCCCATACAAATATCTCTTTAAATTGCACACACAATCTTCCTTCCCCTTTTCGACATACCCTTCAGGTTGCCTCATCAGGATCGTTTCATCTAGATCACCATACAAGAACGCAGTCTTCACATCCATCTGTTCCAGTTCAAGATCGAACTGTGCCACCATGGCAAGCAACATTCGAATGGACTTATGCTTCACAACAGGAGAAAACACATCATTGAAGTTGACACCTTCTTTCTAAGTGAAACCCCTTGCAACTAACCTTGCCTTGTATCTTTTCGACGTCACTCCTTCAATTCCTTCCTTAACTTTGAAAATCCATTTACAGCTGACTAACCTTGCCCCAACAGGTTTCTTGATCAGTTCCCAAGTATGATTATCATGAAGAGATTTCATTTCATCATCCATGGCCTTCAGCCATTCAGTCTTATTTCGACTTCTCATAACTTCCTTATAGTCTCTAGGTTCTTCGTCTAGAACCTCACTTGCAGAGATTAAGGCATAAGCTATAAGATCTGCATATCCAAGTCTCTGAGGTGGCTTGATGACTCTTCTCGACCTATATCTCGATAATAGGTAGTCATCGTCAGTTTCCTCAACTTCAGCATCTTCTGCTTCTTCTTCGACTTTATCTGGGATATGCAATTCAGCATCAACATGCTCCACCTCAACAGGAATCTCTACCTGTTCCAGCTCTTCGCCAGATGTTTCTGTACTTCGACCAACATCATTAGTTTTCTTAAAAGCCATTTCAGCTTCATTGAAAACTACATCTCGACTGGTGATACACCTCCTGTGACCTGGCTCTAGGCACCACAGCCTATAAGCTTTGACTCCTTCAGGGTATCCCATGAACATGCATTTCAGAGCTCTAGGTTCGACCTTGTCTTGCCTAATTTGAGCATAGGCTACGCAGCCAAATACTCTCAGTTTGTCGAGATCTGGTGGATGTCCCGACCAAACTTCTTCAGGTGTCTTCATATCTAACGCTGTCGAAGGACATCTGTTTATCAGATATGTTGCTGTCGAAACAGCCTCAGCCCAGAACACCTTCGTTAACCCCGCACTAGTCAACATGCATCTGACTCTCTCCAAAATAGTTCGATTAAACCTTTCAGCCAAACCATTTTGCTGTGGAGTACCTGCAGTAGTTCTATGCCTTGCAATACCAGAGGCAGCACAAAAACTGTCGAATGCCTCATTGCAAAATTCAAGGCCATTGTCGGTTCTCAACCTCTTGACCTTTCTGCCAGTCTGATTTTCAACCAGAGTCTTCCAACTTTTGAAATTCTCAAAAATTTCATCCTTAGTCTTCTGGATGAATACCCATAATTTTTTGGAATAATCATCTACTATGGATAGAAAATACCTTGTTCCTGAATGTGATGGACACCTTGTAGGCCCCCAAAGATCAGCATGGATGTAATCAAGGGATCCATGTGTTCTTTGTTTGCCTTTGTTGAACTTCACTCTGCAAGATTTTCCAAGTACACAGGGTTCACAAAACTTCAGCTTTTCGACTTTGTCTCCACCAAACAGATTTTGTTTCCCTAATTCGACCAGACCCTTTTCACTGACATGGCCCAATCTCATGTTCCAGATTTCTGTTTTTGACAAAGGTTTCGTGGATGTAACATTTGTCGAACCACTTACAACTTCAGCCTCAAGGGTATACAAGCCTTGTTTCTTCACGCCTCTCAAGACTTCCTTCGAACCCTTCATGACTCCTAGGATACTTTTCTCTCCTTGGAAAACATATCCTTTCTTGTCGAATTCACCAAGAGAAAGCAGATTTCTCTTCAAATCAGGAACATACCTGACTTCAGTCAACAACCTTATTGACTCATCATGGAGCTTGAATCTCACAGATCCAACACCTGCAATCTTGCAAGCCTTGTTGTTTCCCAGCAATACTGATCCACCATCTTGATCACATAATTCCTCGAACAAGTCTTTGTTTGGAGTCATGTGCCAAGTGCAACCTGAATCCATAATCCACTCCTTCTTAGAGTCACTGCTTGAAACCACAAGAACATCAGATGATTCGAAATCATCTTGAACAATGGCAGCGTTGCCATTATCCTTACCTCCATGATATTTCAGGCGTTCAGGGCACACCTTTCTTGTGTGACCCTCATTCTTACAATGGTAGCATCGAATGCCAGATGCTTCGCCACTGTAAGACTTTGACTGGCTTTTGCCTTTCTTCTTGTCGAACTTACCATCCTTTCGTAAGAGTTTTCCTTTAACGGCCAAACCTTCGCCAACAGTCGAAGATTTATGCTCCTTTCGTTCATTCAAGTCCTTAGAGTACAAGGCTGATTGAACTTCTTCAAACGTCAGGGACTCCCTTCCATACAAGAGAGTTTCTTTGAAGTGAGCATGTGATCGAGGCAAAGAACACAATAGTAACAGCGCTTGATCTTCATCATCGATCTTCACATCAATATTTTCAAGATCAAGAATCAGCTTGTTGAACATATCCAACTGCTCAGCCAATACTTTGTCTTCAATCATCTTGAATGAATACAAAGCTTGCTTCAGGTAGAGTCGATTTACTAGCGATTTGGTCATATACAAACTTTCAAGTTTCACCCATAACCCTGATGTCGTCGTCTCCTTTGATACCTGTCTGATAACCTTATCACCAAGGCTTAACAAAATTGCGCTGTGAGCTTTCTCGATCATATTCGTCTTCTCTGCTGCCGTCAATTATGCATTCATGGCTGCCTCTCCCTTCAACGCTTCCAAACAACCCCGCTGAACCAGTAGGGCTTTCATCTTCAAGCGCCACAGACCGAAATCATTCACTCCGGTGAACTTTTCAATCTCATACTTTGTTGAAGGCATCTTCTCCACGCTCACCACACCAATTTGTTGTGAAAAACGATACCAATAACAAAGTATAATAGGGAATTAGGGAACAGAAGAAGAGGAACACAAGAATTGGTTATAACTGCTATTCTTTCACTTTCTCTTAAAACAAGATTACAAGTTTACAAGAATAACAAATAACCTCTCTCACCCTAAATTAGGATTTGCAGCTTAGCAATGATGAGAGACTAGTATGCTATTTATAATAAAACCTAACATACTAACTAATGGGCTTTTTCAGCAAGGCCCATTACACAAGCCAACTTAATAAACAAGCTAACTTAACAAATTAGGGTTTAAACACTAAAACCTAATTTAACATGCTAACAACCCTAGCATCTTCGACATCTGCATGCTAGACCCATCTTCGACTATAGCATGCACACTTCGACACCAGCATGTGAACAATCCTTCGACTTCATGCTTAACTCTGTCGAACTGTCGAACCAAAAAACTACCCTTCGACAATACTAGAGTTCGGTCCAACATCTCACATATCTAACAAAGCAGAAGAAACCTACGAAGACCGATCGAAATCAGAAATAAGAACAACCGAAATCAAAGAAAAATTTAAGTTTTATATAAACTTACAACAAAGATGAGAGCTAACTATAGAAATAATGAGAACACCATGAATCGATTTTTGCTATTCCAATGTTTGGTATCGATGTGTGGAAGCCTATTTGTAGAGGGGAAGAATAGAGGGTAAGAAGCATTGATAACCAAAAACGTGTGCAAAATTTAAAAGGGTTTACATTGGAAAGTAACACAAGGATTTGGTTGTTCAACTTCGCATTTAAAGTTTGTAGGGAAAAATAGAAAACCTGAGATACATTCAAGCAGCAAAGTTTGGCTAATCAATGAAAAGGATATTTGGAACTTTTCCAAAACATCTTGTCTTCTTTTATATGGTAGATTGTTTTAGAAATAATGAATAATTACCAAAACAATTTTTAATTTTAATTTCTTAGTTTAAATATATTTTTATTTTATTGATTTAATTTAAATATTTATTAGAATATTAACTTTGAGAATTTATTTTCTATTTTTTTTTAGTTTTTTAATCATTTATAATATATTAATAGCTTATATTTTGATCTCCTATATTAATAAAAAAAAATTGATCCACATAAGCGAGATTCGGTTTACCCCCCTCTAAAAAAAAACTTATTGGACAAACCTTGCAAAATAAAGATTCCATCAATATTGACCCTGATCAGTTTTTTTGGCCAAGATTCTTAGAATCTTGCCTACGTGGCATTTTTGGTAGTGCTGACTGTACAACACATAAGCAATGTGGCACAGTCAGCACTGCCACGTGGAATTTATTTTTTTTGAATTTTTTTTTTAAAATTAATATTTTTTAAAAAAAAAAATATTTTTTTTTTTAAAAAAATTAAATTTTTTTTTAAGTTAATATTTTTTTTTAAGTTAATATTTTTTTTTTAAAAATTAATTTTTTTTTTTAAAATTAATATTTTTTTACGTTTAAAAAAAATATTTGACAGTACCTGCGGATTTACGTACGGATTTAAAAATACCTGCGGATTCACCAACGGATTTGATAATACCTGCGGATTTACCTACGAATTTGACAATACCTGGGGATTTACCTTTAAAAATACCTGCGTATTTACCTGCGGATTTACCTACGAATTTGACAATACCTGCGAATTTGACAATACCTGCGAATTTATCTGCGAATTTGACAATACCTGCGGATTTACCTACGAATTTTCCTGCGAATTTGACAATACCTGCGGATTTACCTAAGAATTTGACAATACCTGCGGATTTACCTACGGATTTAAAAATACCTGCGGATTTACCTACGGATTTGACAATACCTGCGGATTTAACTACAAATTTAAAATTACCTGCGGATTTACCTTTAAAAATACATGCGGATTTACCTGCGAATTTGACAATACCTGTGGATTTACCTACGGATTTGAAAATACCTGCGAATTTATATATAATAAAATTAAATTTTAAAAATAATTAAAAAAAACAGTAAAACAATTTTGGAAAAAAATTAATAAAAACGTAAATTTTTTTTAATTTTTCCAATTTTTTATAATTCTTTTTCAATTTTTTTATAATTTATATATAATAAAAACGTAAAAAAAATATTAATTTTTTTAAAAGAAAAATTAAAAAAAATCAACAAAATTAATAAAAAAAAATTTAAAAAAATATTAAATTTTTATTAAAAAAAAAATTAATACAAAATTTTTTTAAAAAAAAAAATTAAAAAAATAAATAAATTTCACGTGGCAGTGTTGACTGTGCCACATAAGCAATGTGCTGTACAGTCAGCACTACCAAAAATGCCACGTAGGCAAGATTCTAAGAATCTTGGCCAAAAAAACTGATCAGGGTCAAATTTGATGGAATCTTTATTTTGCAAGGTTTGTCCAATAAGTTTTTTTTTTAGAGGGGGGTAAACCGAATCTCGCTTATATGGCAGGGGGTAAAGTAGTATTAACCCTTTTTTTAATCTTAGATTCAACTATTCTTAAATTTTGTTGGTCTCCTCATTTTTTATGATGTGGACTATGTTGAATAAATATTTTTCACGTTAATATTTAAGTTAAATGTATAATAAATTTATTTTTTAATAACTTATAAATTTAATCAAATTATTTTTTTCCATTTAAAAACTGATTGATTTAAGGGAACCTATCATCCATAATAATTTTAGAAAAGACTCCATGAAAATAGTGAAGAGGATAAAGCACTAGACATCAAGACTTCTTAGTTATGCAGGTAGAATGCAACTTATTAGAAGCGTTGTTATTGATGTGGCAAATTGTTGGATGTAGGTTTTTCCTCTGCCTCAAAAAATGATTCTTGAAATAAAAGCGATTTGTCAGAGTTTCTTGTGGAGTGGCCCTGACATGGTTACAAGGAAAGTTCCAATTTCTTAGGAGAATATCTGTGACCCTACAAATGCAGGAGGCCTCAACATCACCTCCCTTGAGGAGTGGAACCAAGAAACCGTTGGAAAGCTTTTATGGAACTTGCAAACAAAGCAGGGTAAGTTTTGGGTCAGGTGGGTTAATAGCTACTACCTCAAAGGGCAAGATGTGTTGCAGTGGACTATTTCTGCTAGCTGCTCATGGATGTAAAAGAGAATAATAAAATGCAGAGAAATAATATGGAACACTACTTGTTTAGTAGAAGTTATGGACACAGGGACTTATATAACTAGATATATGTATAAGGAGCTTAGAGGAGAAAAACAACAAGTGAATTGGAGGAATATTATGCTTGATAATCATGCTAGGCCTTGTGCGCTTTTTACGCTTTGGATGAACTTGAATGGAAAACTGCCTACTAAAGACATGGTGATGCGCTTTGGTTTCATTGCAGAAGCAAAGTGCAGTTTTTGTGATGAACAAGAAGCTATTGATCACGTGTTTTTTTTTGCGTAAGGGAGTAACTACATTTGGCAAGATGTTCTTAGGTGGATGCATATTCAAAAATTATATTGCCAGAAAACTAGAAGAAAGAAGTGAAATGGATGATGAAGGAAGCCAACAAAAAAGGAAGAAAGACTCATGTCATGAAGATTGCTTTTGCTGAAACAATTTATGAGGTTTGGCGGAATCGTAATAACTTGTACTTTTCAAATAGATATATAGATCATTTGATGGTGAATAAAATTAAGCATAATATTATTGTTAGATGTCTTATGAAAAGGTTGGATAGTCATGTGAATGTTGCCAAAAATTGTATAGAATAGGTTGGATAGTCTCCTGGATCCTAAGAATCGGTTGTATTAACGGTTTTGTTTTAGTTTAATGAGATATAGTGCGTTTATTAAAAAAAAAAAAAGACTCCATGAAAATGTGAACTTTAAGGTTGAATTATTTTATATAGTCAAATCTCACAGCCTTGTTACAAAATTTTTAAGAAATATTTTGATTTTCTATTTTTAAAATATGATTTTTAGATTGTCTTAAAGTTAATCTTTGCTTCTCCGTATTCAAAATTTTCTTGAGTTTGTTTGTTTCAGTTTAAAAAAATATATTTCTTCTTTGTATTTTAAATAATTGTTTTTTAAAATAGATTTAAATAGTCATTTGATCCTTGTAAGTTGGTGTGTTTTTTATTTTGGTCCCTGTATCTTATTTTTCTTGGAAATGGTCCCTGAATGTTAAAATCCTTTTAGTTTTAGTCTCTAAAATTAAAATTTGCAGGAAAATCTGCAAGAAACCTGCAGATTTTCATTCATATTTTCATTTTAGGGACTAAAATCAATAGAAATTTAACATTTGAGGACTTTATCCCTAAAAATAAAAATACAGGGACGAAAAACAAAATCACGTTAACTTACATGGACCAAAATACTATTAAAACTTTTAAAACTTTTGATATTTGTTTTTCTAAATTTAAAAGACTAATTTAAACACCATATAACATAAATAAATATACATTATTGATTTGATATTTGTTTTTCTAAATTTAAAAGACTAATTTAAACACCATATAACATAAATAAATATACATTATTGAAAAGATTAACACATAGTCAAATTCACAATTTTTTTAAACATAATGTATTTTAAAAATAATTTTTATAAAAATCTATTTGAAATAGTTTTAAAATTAAGTGATTTTTTGAAATTTTGATATTCAAAAATAGTTTCACTAAAATAATAAAATATTTAAAAATAATATTTTAATAACAACTATTCAGATCAAATTTTTTATTTGAAACTTTTATAAAAAAGTTTCTTTTGTAATTTTTTTACATGAACTATACAAATTATTTTAAAAAAACATTTTAAAATCTAAAAGAGTTTAATGGTAGTACACTGACAGTATAAACTAACTTTACACATACAACCAAACAAAATTCTTGCACTTGCGATGTCATATTAGTTTTTTTTAATTAAAATTATATTTTAATTAGATACATGGTTGTGATTGGTTGACCGCGTAAAAATATTTTACGCTGTCAGTGCATATCCCTTTTTCTCATTCTAAAATCAAAATTGATTTTCTTTTTAAGATCAATTTCTGCCTTTTATCATTTTCGAGAATCCATATAAATATTAATAGAAAACAAATAAATTTTTAATTTTTCTAGTGGAAAAAGAAAATTTTAGTTTGAATACTTTAAGTTATTTTTGTAACGAGAAATAATTTGGGTGTATTAGTGAACTATAAGTGGGTTATTGGGTTGGAGCCCAATTCCTCTTTCATATTTCATCTATAACCTAGACACTACAACTCAGAAAACGGAGAGTGCAGCTAAGAAGAAAAGTTGCAAACAACAAGATCGATCATGTTTCTGCCTCACGAATTGATTATCCAAATCTTACTGAGGTTGCCGGTAAAGTCTCTTATACGTTTCAAGTCTGTTTGTAAGTTGTGGTTTTCTCTTATTTCTCATGATCCTCACTTTGCTAATTCACATTTTCATCTTAACTCTGCAACACACACTCGTAGAATTCTATTAATATCATATAGAATTCTTCAATCTCGATCCATCGATTTTGAAGCATCGTTTCACGATGACAATGCTTCTTTTTCACACAACCTTGATTCTATCTTTCCAAAGGATTTTAGAGGTTTTGAAATTAGAGGATCATGTAGAGGTTTCATACTTTTCTGCAGTTCCTTAAACATCTACCTTTGGAATCCATCCACTGGACTTCATAAACAATTTCCTTTATCTCCTTTTGGTTCCATTTTACATACTGAATATTTCTATGGTTTTGGGTATGACGATTCAACCGATGATTATTTGGTTGTTTCAATGTCTCGCATTAATTCAAGAGATCCTCCGTTACGCTTGGAGTACTTCTCATTGAAATCTAATACATGGAAACAAGTTGAGGGTCCTTACCTCCCTTATGGATTCCAGGAGTATGAGCCCAAAGGTGGTTTGCTCTATAAGGGAGCTATTCATTGGGTGGCTTTTCGCTATGATTTACAAAGTGATGGTATTGTTGCATTTGATTTATACGAAAGGAAACTTTCGTATATGCCTTTGCCGAGTGATTGTTATGGTAGTCCTTCGGATAGAGGTTTGTGGATATATGGAGAATTTCTCAGTGTATATACTTGGAATTATAGTAATGATACGGTTGAAATATGGGTGATGAAAGAATACAAAGTTAACTCCTCTTGGACTATGACTCTTGTTCTTCCTATTGATCCCTTTTTTCCTTTGTGTTGTGCAAAAAATGGTGATATTATTGGAACAGATGGTGAAGATGAATTGGTGAAGTGTGATAAAAGTGGACAGTGTCTGGAGCAACATTCTTATCCTAATTACGATCTTACATGTGAATTGACTATGCATATAGATTCTCTGCTTTCACTCCCCGGTGGTGATGGTGACAACCAACAAGCTTAGGATGCTTCACTATTTTCTTGATATTTATATTGAACTATAGCATAGCTCCTACTGTAACAATGCAGGTTTCCCCAAGTGGCTTTGTATGTAGAGTCTTCGCATTCATGGTGAATTGAGAAAGCTTAAGAAGATGACGGACGCAAACTAGAAGAATGAAGAAGAATGATGTTTTGAATCATATGTTTGGATGCAATTGTAGGGTACTATGTCTTTGATTGCATTTGTAACGAGTAAGTGTGCCACATGAGCTAATGTTTATTGGTTGTTTGTATGATTCAATGTTGTTTATGCATGTAGATGGGTTTTATTCTAGTATATGTTTAGGTCAATGTTCATTGCTTGAAATTGTCTTATAAGGTTAATTATTCTGATGAGTTTATGCATGTTAAACAAGATCACTTAAAATTTGATCATAACTACATATGTATTTGAATGAAATAGAAGGTTTTATAGATGCCCAAAAAGAGTGTATATTTGACTTTAATTTGACTTGTTTTTATTAGATGATGAAAGGAAAGCGTCTAAACAAGTTTTTTCTTATTAGGTGTCATTGACAAAATAAACACTTAGCCTAAGTGCCTAACTATTGTATACTCTGAGAAATATCATAAAGGGTTAATAGTCATTTGCCCCCCTGCAATAGTAGCGATATTCGGTTTACCCCCCTTTTAAAAAAAAATTTTGTTTTACCCCTCTATAATATTAAAATTGTAAGTCTTTTGTCCCCTAAGAGGGAAAATTACCCCCTGTAAAATATATTTTTTTGATTTTACTCCCTGGTTTTTACACGTTTAGGGGGGTACCCAAATATTACAGGGGGGTAAAACAATTTTTTTTTTTAAAAGGGGGTAAACCGGATATCGCTACTATTGCAGGGGGCAAATGACTATTAACCCTATCATAAACTATGTATACCACGGATTATCACAATTATATAAAATAGACTATTTGTCAAATATACATTATTGTGTGAGACCGTATTTGAAAATATTTATGTGGAGCAGCCAAAGAGTTAAGAGTTATGTAAAGAGAATTAGTGACCACAAACTCCAAAAGCATGACTTGTCTGTACTGAGTTCCAATAAACTATTGAAGGCTTCCAAAAGAGCAAGTGTAAATATTGACAACATTGTTTGTGTAATAAAATAAAGAGAAATAAGATAAAAGAGAGGAGAGAAAGATGAGAATAATTTTGTATTATTTTATTGGTGTATATTTTACAATGAGGTATACGGACAATGTAATAAATACAAAATATTATAAATAAGGAATAAGATGCTTGAGGGACAATCATCTAATTATTCATAACACCCCCCTGGGATGATACCCATTGAAAAAAAATCTAGTGAAAGAAAAAGAGTACAATATCTTTTGAATGAGAACTGCCACGTTAAAAACCTTACCATGAAAACATAATGGAAGAAAACAATGGTGAAGGAAAAAGAGTGCATAATATATTTATTTCTCCCCCTCATGCATACATTTATATGTGAGACAATATTTTTTGTAGTAGTTGCTTAATAGTTCTTTTTGGAAGTGACTTCATATAGTGCTAATAGTTATGAAGGATTTGATGAAGTTGTTTCAATGAGTTGTTTTTTAGATCTCCATGAAATTGGTGTACCTCCACAAGTAAACAAGTGACATATTTGTGATATACCATTATAGGATCTAGTAAGTAACATAAACCTCTATGGTAACAAAGTATTTGTCTGACTTTGTTTCAACTTCTTTGTGTATGTGAAGAAATGTATATTTCTAATAGATTGATAGAAATTGATATATCATGGCATATATACTTAGCAAGACACACAAGTGCTCGAATTACACTAAGATATGGTACTTCTAAAACAAGTAGTTTTCCTCATTTTCTCAAGGTCTGAAAAAGTCTTATCCAATCCAATGGTCTAACATCATAGTGGTAGACAATATTTATCCATACACGAACGTTTTAATACCTTTTATATATAAGGTTTTTAATATATAAATATTCTACTTTCCAAAATACTTAATTTGTTAACATAGACATAACTTTATCTTTTCTAAGTCTTTTATCTCAGACCGTTTCTTTAAAAGATTTATAAATTTTGGAATCTCTTCAATAATTTCAATAATTTTATGTCATCCACATATAGAAAATGATTTTCTAAACCTTTTTTTATAAAAAATACAATGACATATGTATTTATTTGTATATCTGCAAATATTCATTGAGACAATTGTTCAAATTGATGGAGTAGCTTTCTCGAGATCCAAAATTATCTATATCTGAGATATTAAACCCTTTAGCGAGTTTCAATAAATATCATTATCAAGTGAGTCCTATAAGTAAGATGTCACAACATCCATCATGTTCAAATTAAGCCCTTCATATGCTACAATGCTAATCAAATATTGAAAAATTAATTAAATTCACTACAGGTGGATATGTTTCATCAAAATCATTCTTAGGTCTTTGTGAAAATCTTTGAGCAACAAATCAAACTTTATGACATCCTTATTTTGATTTTTCACAAAAACTCATTTATATCCCATTGGTTTTACACCTTGAGGTGTTGGGACTACATGTTCAAAATTGAGTCACTTGTAAAGTGAGTTTAATTCTTCAGTTGAATATATTCATTTTGGTCAATTCTCACTTTGTCTACAATCTTTGATAGACTTTGATTCATGATCCTCGTTATCATTTATCATCTTTAGCGCTATATTTTATTTGAAGACAATGTCAATATTGACTTTAGTTTGGTTTATCTTACTTTCAATTCCACCGCATTTCATTAATGACATAAGTTACCGAGATCTCTTTATTTCAGATTTCAAGTACTTGATTAGTTCTTCTGGAACTGAAAAATAAATTATGTCAAAGTGCTCTTAGAATTTTCATATTCTCACTTGGGTCATCTTTAACTTTAGTTTCTTTTGTAATATGAGCTTATCCAATAGGAGAATCCACTTTGAGTGGAGTATTAACAACTGGTAATTTGTTTCATAAACTTTGCAAATGAATAATATTTTGAACTTTTGATTCATATTGGTTTGTACCAGGATCAAGAGAACAATTTATTTTATCAATTGAACTTCTGGTTCTCATTTGAACTTTGGATTCACACTTTCAGTTGATTATTCTCTCCCCCTAATATTGAGAAAATTAATTTATCAATTGATAATCATCCTACTAGACTTCAAACAAGTATCTAATTATTGGATCAAGATACATCCTCAAATACAAGATTCAGATAAAAGATATTTTCTTAATATTATTTCAAAACTCATCTTAGCGTACTATATTGGAGCAAACGAATAATCACAACACATCCAAAATTTTACTTAGATGAGAGATATTAGGTTATTATTCAAAATAATTTGTAAGTAAAGAGGAGAATTAACATATACTATCTTGTTGGCTTAATGTGAATGAATATATTAATATTCATATTTTGTGTTTCAAATATCATGATCTTACAATTATCAATCATACAATTAACTTTAGACGTCTAAAGAATAGATCTTCAAGTCCAATTTTTTTATGAACATACGCTACAAGATGTTCGATAATAATTTTAATAATATATGTGATAATTATCAATAAAGTTCTGAAAAATTCAGAAACTGAGATCTTAGTCTGAGAAAACAACTTCACAGACTTCTGGTTGTGGTGAGTAGACAATAAATATTTGCACAATATTTTAGTCGATGCAATAATTAATGTCATGAAAAACTCAATTTCTCAGATTTTTATTTTCCTTTAGAAACACACAAAATTTATTGGAATAAAGAAACTTCTGGTTCTTCAATACTAGTTTTCGCATCATAATACATTCGGGATTGAAGAAACTTCTGATTCTTAAATACTAGTTTTCAGATTATAATAAATTCGGGATGACCCAACCGATTTTGCCAACATTCTTAAATTTAATTTGTAAACTTCTGGTTTACAATTATGCTTATGTTTTATGCTTGTTTAATTTGTCAAATTTGAAATAAAATGAAATGCCACCGTTTTATTATTTTACTAGAAATTTTAAAAAAATATTTTTGATATTTTTAAATGCATACAAAGTATATTAAAATAAATTATTAATATATTTATCATATTTAAAATTTATTATATTTAAAATTTATTATATTTAAAAATAAATATATATCATGAAATTATTTTATATTAAAATTACATTATCTTTAAATTTAATATTTTTTGTTAAAAAATTAATATAATTGAAAATAAATTGTCAATGGTAATTGGCGCTAGACTTGGTAGAGAGAACCACGGTTCGATCCCCGCAATTGCGATCGGATGGAAACACCGAACTATATCGGTGGTGATAAGCCAAAAAAATAGACAAAATATTCATTTTGGTCCCTTAACTATACCCCAAAGTCCATTCTGGTCCCTTATAATTGCCAGGTGGTTTATTTTGTTTGAGAAATAAAATAGAAAAGGGAAGTGAAATAGAAACTTCATTTGTCATTGTTGGTTCTTGGAGGAAACCCTAACACAACTGCCATTGACGAATCTCCAAGTTGAAGTTGCTGCGAACGAAGACGAAGAAGACATTCAAGGTGAAAGCGAAGACGACATCAGAGGTAAGTTTCTGCATCTGTATTAGTAACGTAGTTAGGTCTGATACTTTATTTTGTTTTTTATTCCATGTTTCTAAAATCATTGTTCTTCATGTCTATCTAGGGCATAGTCTGAAATGGATGAATATATAATCATTACAATCTGCCATAGTGGTGAATTTGCTAGTGAGGACTTGAGTGTGTACGAAGGACCTATAAACTGTTTTGGACCTGTAATTATTTGTCATGTTAAAATTGTTATTCTTGATTATGTTCAAGTGCATACCAATCATTTCCCATTTCATTCAAAAATCAAAACTCAATACATACTATTAGCAAGGTATAACCAATCATTTCCCATTGATAACTTTAAAATTCAATACAGAATTTTTCAATTTAAACATACTAATTCAAAACATTACAACATACTAATATAAACTTTTCCAGATAAGCAACACTAAAATAACACTGAACAACCTTTTCCATTTTTTTCCAGAATTCATCATCTTCATCAACTCCTTTGTCTTTTATTTCAATCTATCATTTGTTGCATTTAAAGATACCAAATCAGATTTCTTGATATCGAACCACAAATCCTCTATTATTTGATCTGCTCCAGTATGATGTTGAAAATTAGAATCAGTATTCGTTCAGGATTGGAAAAAGTTAGGTAAAAAGGACCTTATCTAGTGTGATACTTGTGAATTGAGATATAGAAAGGTGACGGTGGACCCCTGGGTGTTCAATTATTTAAAATTTTGAATATTCAAGTCCGCTCGGGTAGCAAGGGCCCTCTCCTCGTCAGTCTTATCCTTAATGGAAGCCATAGAGCGACGAAAGAAAGATTCCCGAACGGCAGCTGCTTGAAGAGCATCTCTGAGAGTCTTCATCAAGAGGGTATACTCAAACCCAAGGCTAACCCAACCAGAGTACTCATCATTAAAAGATTTCGACCAATGAAACCTAAACCTACCCCTCAACCTCATCCTCGGATCCCCGATCTCATTCAAAATCGGCTTGCCCTGCATGTCCAATGCTGGCACTCGTAGAAAAACTGAATATATGGCCGCCTTTTTTTGAGGGCGGAGAAGATAGTATCGCGATTTAAAGTGCTTCAGGGAGTCAGAAAATGCTTTGAAGAACTTCTTAGCCTGCTTCAAAAAAACCCAACTGAACCGACCAGACAGTACCTTTGTTCTCTTTCTTACTCTAGCATTGGAGTGCCTTGCAGGTACAACACCCCTTTTTTCTCTCAACCACCGTCGAAGATTCCGACGTTGCTGCTGACCCACTCATTCTGATCACCCCGTATCAGCAAGCAACCGACCTAATTGTTGTGTGGAACTTACATTGTATTTTGTGTTAGGGTTTGTGCAGTCTTTGTGAATTGTGACCTCTCTAATATCATCCTGGTAGAAAAGTAGGATTGTGTCTTTGAGTTGTAAGCTCTGTTGATCATTCAAGTTTCAGCACTGTTTATATTGTATACCTTTTCATTATATGTTGTTTAGAGATCAGTGTCTCGACATCTCTTAAGACATCTGAGATATAAATATCAGAATTTCAACGATAATTTTTTTTACGACGAACTCATCGATCATTATCCAAATTTAAATTAGGCATATATTTTATTATAGTACCAAATAGGTTTTAATGTATATAAAATCAAGGGTTAATAGTAGTTCACCCGTGTAATGTTAGCGAATTTTGCTTTTTCCCCTCCCTACCTTTTGGTAGCGGTTTTTTAAAAAAAACCGTTGCCAAAACCTGCCTTTGACAAAGGTGAGGGTAAACCGAAACATGCTCATATTACAAGGGATAAACTACCATTAATCCTAAAATCAATTGTATCAACCATTTTTTCTAATAAAGAAATTGTTTCATATCATTTATTATTTTATGAGACAATTATGAAAGTAAAAAATCTATTTAATCCACAATATTTATCCCACGTCTAATAATTTTAATAAAAGATAAATAATATTTTTATTTAATTATTTATATCAACTATGTATTTTCATGTTCATATATAAATATAATATAGATAATATCATCTTAGAAGTGGTGCACCAACATTAGAACTAAACAATAAAGTTATATTAAAAAATTTAAAAGTATTAACTATTTTTAAATAAACTTATGTTTTAAAATGTGATGACTACATTAGATTACAATGTAGCAAAAATTAAACAAAAAAAGATTTCAAAAATATTATATAAATTTTTTTGGCCATTATACTGTACGGTACGTAATTAAATCATATGTTAAATGTTAAATTAGTATTAAAATTTTATTACTAAAAAATACTAACAATCAACATAAAGCATCCATTTGGATTCAAATATTTCTAATCATTAAGTATTAATTTTCTCATGGAGGCTAAGCGAAAAAACTATTCATTACAACATTGAAAACATGCACATTTGTTTTGAAAATACAATAAAATAATGGATAAATTTGTAATTATAAAAAATTATGTTGCAACAATTAAAAATAAAATCTTCTAATGATATGTCAAGTAAGATATTTTTACACCAATCTACTTAAGTCAAGTTAGATGGATAAAATTATCCACTTTTTATCAATGGGTAATGAAGTTGGCCTTTTATTTTATAATTACAAATTTATCCTAAATACATTAAATATATGTTATCATTTCCAATTTAATTGAACTCCTCCACAATTTACACCATTTTCCATATGTCTCTTTTCAGTGCCTCCATCACGTTCATGTATGTATTGAGTAAGGATCTATTTCATTTCTTAAACTTCATTTCTCTTTCGTTACTATAGTTTTGTGTGTATATTACACATATTTCTAAAACATATGACATATATTTATTATTTATTTAACTTTATGCACACAAAACTATAGTAATGGACCCTCCATTTTTTAGGAAATAGAGTGGATGCTTGCTCGTATGTATTTATAATGGTGAATACTCATCCATAATATATATGCTACTCCACTTCAACCTTTCAAATTAAGATTTAAGATATAAATGACACCATTTTTTTATAATAAATTTACAAAGGTTTTATTTTTGATATTTTTGAATATATTTAAAATATATTAAAATAAATGATTAATATATTTATTATATTTAAAAATAAATTAATATCATTAAATTATTTAATTTAAAATTACATTATCTTTAAACAAATTATTTCTCTTTGTTAAATTTGATTTTATTTCCAAAGTAAATTTAAGATTTGAATTGACTCAAATTTTTAATTAATTAAGGATCATAAGTCGGTTTCATATTTATATATTTAATTTTTTAAAAATAAAATAAAATAAAAATTTATCATTCATAATAATAACACTAATGATTATTTTACAATTGTTCAGGGTGAAATTTGAAAAGTATATTGTAAAGTTACAAAGTCAAAATTTAATACTAAATCGACATATATAATCATGTAAATAAAATTGATCTAACAAAAAGAATAAATATTTTTGAATTTATAATGTTTTATTAGTCCAATAATAGATTTACAATCCTTTATAGAATAAATTATCACTCTCATCTATTATCAAAATTGTCTGGGATGAGCAGAACAGGTGGCCAGCAATAGTAGGCTCGAACGCTTGATCTTCGGTGACAAATGAGAAAAAAGGGGGTTGTACCTGCAAGGTACTCCGATGCCAAAGTAAGAAAGAGAACAACGAGGTAGAGCAAAAAGTATGAGATTTTGGGCAAAGTTAGGATTACCTTGCTCTCTAGAGGTAGAGGGTTATTTAGAGTGTTCTCTTTGAGGTGGATTGGGTCGCGCTATATTTGTGGGTCTGGGCGTGATTCTAGGGGGCAAAATATAAGAGAGAGTTGACCAGGTCTTGACTAGTCGAGCATGAGGTACTAGCCGTTACCGGGGACGAAGTCTCAGCGTGTTCGGCTAATCCTTAGTTGTGGGAGGTCTCGATATTAACCATGTTCGATCGAAGGGGAGACTACTTTCCTATTGGTTCTATGGATTGGGCCAATGATTATTGGGCCGGTTATACCAATGAGTGGATTAGGCCAATTGGAACAATTGGGCTAGTCCAGAACAAAAGCTCCCCAAGTCGTAGCTTCTGGTTGTAGAAGTAATGACTTAAGGTCGCCAGGAACGGGAATATGAGACCCTCCGAGGAGGGGTGTTGCTATTGCTGGACGGGATAGTGGTGCTCGAATGGACCAGGCGTCAGACGGGGAGATGAACAGTTTGTTTGGAAGTGGAGAGGTAGCGTGTGTGTGTTTGCCTCGAGCTCTGTGTTGCATTTAATGCGTCATGATGCCTAGCCTAGCCTCTAGGGTTTAGGGTTTAATGATGATTTTCTCCCTTCCCGAGTTGAGCGTACAGGGCACGTGAGGGTTTGTGGACTAGTTAAACGCCCTTTCACTTGACTAGCGATGGAAGGGTGGGTTTGATTTGATTGTCGAATTCACTTGTTTCCTCTGCTTTTCAGGTGATAATGGTCGAGCCAACAGATGATCGGATGCTTGCCTCTACCTCGACAGTTAGACTTATACTTAGACAATGACAATTTATACTTATACTTATACTTAGAGTCGGGGATTATGAAAAGAATCATGGAGCACAAGGATATGGTAGTGCAGTACTCGCAGGTCTGTGATAAGTGCCAAAGTGTAGTTATTCTTGTATATAGTTTTACGATACTTATCATCTCTTTTTCCTCAACTTGTGCGTGAATGCGAAGCGTGCCCTGCGACTTTGGAATTCAATAAATAGGGGAAATCAATTTTTTATAGGTATGGGTTGGGTATTTTTGAGTCCTAACACATCACAACCACTTTTTAGTAGAGAGAGCTTTAAAACAACAATGGAGTTTTCATTTTGATGATCCGGAGTCGGATTGCTCATCAATCCGAGTTGACAAACCAAGAGATTTGTGATTCTTCTTCTCTTATCTCTATGTATTCTCTATTTGTGGAGTTTGTTTGTAAGTTTACTCTAAACCTATGTATATTTTTACTCTATTGTTGTATAAAGTTTGCTTTACAAATCTTTGTAGGTGTTTTCTTGATTTTTTTTGCTTAAAAGCTTTGGATTTGTGTTGTTATAGACATATAGCTCATGAATTTTGATTAGGGGGATATCTGATATAAAAAAAATTGTTATTGGATCGCATTTGTAATATATAAACGCAATGATTGAAAAAAACTGTGATATACAATTACAAGAAAATATTATCATATAAATCAAATTATATATACATATCATATGTAGGTATATGTATTATGTAGATACTAGATACATCAATATAGTGCTTCGTTCAAATTGATGATTATGGTAACAAAGTAATAAATATTTTGATATATGGACATATTTGATTGTGTTTTTATTTATTTATTTATTTATTTATTAATTATTATTATTATTATTATTATTTCGAATATACATGATGATGATGATATAGACATATATTTAAAGATACAGTCAATTTGTTCCAGTATCACAAAAATGATTTTTTTTTTATATCTAAAAAAACAAATATGATCAATCATAAATAAAAAAAATACACATATTTGTTTTGCTATTCTTGATAGGTTCTTCGGTAACTATGTAGATAATTTGTTTTGTTATCCTTCTGGGATGCTTAATAAGTTATTCAGGAACTATATAAATAATTCGTTTTGTTATCCTTCAGGATGCTTAATAAGTTCTTGAGAAACTATATAAATAATTTGTTTTTCTATCCTTTAGGGATGTTTAATAAATTCTTCCAAAGCTATATAAATAATTCGTTTTCTATCCTTCAGGGATGCTTAATAAGTTCTTCAGAAACTATATAAATGATTCATTTTGTTATCTTTCAGGGATGTTTAATAAGTTTTTCAGGAATTATATTTTCTATGTGTTGTTTATAAATATATTGATTATAAAATATATAATATAAACAAAAAAAATAAAATGAATAATAGTACATTCTAAATCTCATAATTTCGTGCTGATAACGTGTTATAAAATAAAGACAAATAAGATAAAAGAGAAGAGAGAAAGATGAGAATAATTCTGTATTATTTTATTGGTGTATCTTTTACAATGAGGTTGGTCCTATTTATAGGACGAAATATAGACAATATAATAAATACAAAATATTAGTATAATTAAGAAATAAGATGCCGGTAAAAGAACACTGGTCATGTCTCTTAATACATCATTAACTTTAACTTGTGTCCCTTGGAGCACATGTTAGCTTTTTCCATAATAGTAATAATATATTAAATAAAATAAATAATAAGTTTGATAATTTATTAAGGTCGAAGCCCAATTCCTGATTCATCTCTAACCTAACTTGGAGGTGCTGCAACTCGGAAAATGGAGAATGCAGCAAATTGAGAAGAAGACAGGTCATGTTTCTCCCTCACGAATTGATCATCCAAATCTTACTGAGATTGCCGGTAAAATCTCTTATACGTTTCAAATCTGTTTGTAAGTTGTGGTTTTCTCTTATCTCTCATGATTCCCACTTTGCTAATTCACATTTTCAACTCACAACCAATCGTAGAATTCTATTAATATCACCTTCTGAATCTCTATCCATCGATTTTGAAGCATCGCTCGACGATGACAGTGCTTGTGTTTCACTCAACCCTGATTCTATCTTTCCACAGTATTTTCAAAATTTTTATATCACAGGGTCATGTAGAGGCTTCATACTTATCTGCTGTTCCTTAAACATCTTCATATGGCAACCATCCACTGGAGATCACAAACATATACCTTTATCTCCTTTTGGTTCCAATTTAGATGCTGCATATTTCTATGGTTTTGGATATGAAGATTCAACCGATGATTACTTAGTTGTTTCAATGTCTCAGCATGGTTATTCAGACGATTCTCCATTACACTTGGAGTATTTCTCATTGAAAGCTAATACATGGAAAGTAGTTGAGGGTCTTCACTCCCCTTATACCTTAGACGATGATCCCAGAGGTGGGTGTCTCTATAAGGGAGCTATTCATTGGGTGGCTTTTTGTCATGTTTTTGGATATGACGTTATCGTTGACTTTAATTTAATGGAAAGGAAACTTTCATATATGCATGTGCCATGTTCTAGTCCTTCCCGCTGTGATTTGTGGGTATATGGAGAATTTTTCAGTGCATATGTTAGGAATTATTCTAATGACACGGTTGAAATATGGGTGATGAAAGAATACAAAGTGAACTCCTCTTGGATTATGACTCTTGTTCTTCCTATTGATCGCATCCCAAACGATGACTTTTCTCTATTGTGTTGTACAGAGAGTGGTGATATTATTGGGTCAAATGATGGCGTTGGGTTGGTGAAGTATGATGAAAATGGACAGTTTTTAGAGCAACATTCTTATTCTAATTATGATCTTAGTTTGCAAGTGACTATGTATATAGATTCTATGCTTTCACTTCCCAGTGATGGTGACAACGAGGAAGATTAAGAACAATGAGGTTTGAAATATTCTCCTTCACTATTTTCTTGATATTTATATTTAACTAGAGCATAGTTCATAATTTAACAATGCAGGTTGATCTCAAATGACTATGTATGATTCACGGTTATTTATGTTTGTTGCTGGATTTTATTCTAATATATGTTTTGGTCAATGGTCACTGCTTGAAATTGTCTTTTAAGATAAATTATTCTGATGATTTTATGCATGTTGAACGAGATCACAACTACATGACTTTGAATCAAAGCAATTCCTTAAATATTTGATCATAACTACATATGTATTTGAATAGAATAGAAGGTTTTGTTCGCTAATTTCGGTGGACCGCAATAATTTTCTCGGTTGTCCTTTGTGTTTCAAACCAGAAAAAATAACCAATTTCAAACTAATGATCTATACATGGCCATTGAAATGAATGTTAATACTTTAGATCATAAGAAACATCGAAAGTAAACCACCTCGTCAACCTAAGTAGTGCTAGTGTATATCTTATTTTGAAGTGAAAATTTCTTATTGAAGTTTTATACTGTCTTTGCCGATGTTGTATCAAAAATAGTTTATTTTCCCCTGCATGGTTTGATTGAAATTCTGTTTCACATAAAAGTGCATATTTGATTTTAATTTGACCTGTTTTTATTAGGGATAAGATGAGATGATGAAAGTAAAGCAGAAATTATCTTAACAACCAAGTGTGGGATATTGTGTTCATGAAATGGGTTTAAAGCATTTTCCATTTTAATAACGAAAAACAAAACTTTTAAAGTGCATTAAAGGCTTGTTTCTTACTTGGTGTCATTGACAAACTAAACAATTAGATTAACTATTGTATACTGTGAGAATTATCATAACTATTGTATACATGTTCATGACTGGTTCTTTACTTAGTGGGTAAGTCTGAAAAAGACAAGTTAAAATATGTACATAGTATTTTACAGAGAAAAATACCTCAAAGATAACAACCAAAAGCGATAACTATTTGATTGACTGCATTATACAATGATATCAAAATTTTTTATGCATGCAAATATTGTGTGTAGGGGTGTGAAATTTGAACAAGAAACTTGGTTGAATTGGGATAGAAGTCATATGGAAGAGGTGGAAATTAAATTTGATTAGGATGGTCATGAAAGTTGTGTAGAACTTAATGAGGAAAAAAGTGAAGCAAGTGGTGAAACACATGATTAGGTTCATGATAGTAGAAATAAGAGAATGGAGTAGATTGTACTGATGAGGTTCATGAAGTTAGAAAAGCTTAAGAAGATGATTGACACCAACAAGAATGAGGTTCTGAAATCATATGTATGAATGCATTTGTAAGGTACTGATAGAGTAATATGAGTTTGAATGGATTTGTAGGGTACTGAGTTTGAGGACATTTTATATGAGTCAGAATGCCACACTAGCTAATGTAATATGTTATGAAATGTTTATTGGTTAACTTTATGTAATCAGCTTATTGTTAACATTGTTATGAAATGGTTATAGGTTAACTATTTGTAATAGGCATATTTACTTTGATAGCTTTGCTTGTGTGATTTGCAGTTATTTTGGCTTATGAAAAGTGCATTAAAGGTTTGCTTCTTAATTAGATGCCATTGACAAAATAGACAATTAGCTTAACATCTGTCTTCTATATAATAAGAAAATTAATGATTCTGAAAATCTCGCTGTCCTTATCTATAATTTTGCCACCTTTTTAAATTGGGGTAATTTTGATGCAAAATTTATTTTTTTAAACTATTACTATTACTACCATTATTATCATATCTCTTTTTAATAAAGTGCCAATAATTAAAATTTAATATGTATTGAAAAATATTAAATTATAACATAATACAAAATTTAATAATTAATTTTTTCAATTCATTGTTACAATGAGAATTGCGTCGTCATATTCATCAAAAAAAAAAAAATTAAAATTTCTTTATATTTATGTAACTTTTTTATTTAATTTTAATTTAAAGCATTAATATTTGTTTAATTGTTTTATTTGTGAAATAAACTCTTCTTATTTGTTTATTTGTGAAATGTCAATTCGAAAATTTTTATAAAAAAATTTCAAACTAAAAGAAATATTTTAATTGAATGATTAAAGATAAATTTAGATAAATTTTTCAAAACAAAAAAAAATTATTATAAATAAAGTTGACAAACAAATAAGTTATGTAAATAATATGATTATACACAAAACAATTATTATTTATTAGTAGAAAAGTTGAAGATATAAACGAAATCGAGATGATGATGAAAATTAAAATAGTAATTCTTTAATAATTTAATTTTAAGAGTGAATGTTCATTTTAGTCCTTCACAAAAACCGCAGAAGTGATATTAATCCCTGAAAAAAATTTCTTATTAAATCCCTTACAAGATTTGACCGAACCATTTTATTCCATCTACTAATATTTTTTTTAAATCGGGTTTTTTCTTACTTTTGAACCGTGATTTGAGTGCCAGTGAAAACTCATTTTAGTCCCTCACAAAAAAGGGAGAATCCAAATTAGTCTTTGAAAAAAAAAGGTCTCTATTTAATCTCTTACAGAATTTAATCAAGTCATGTTAATTCCTCTTTTAGTATATTTTTCAAATCAATTTTTTTTTTAATTTTTAAATTGTGACTGGACTCCTATTTTACGACTGTTGATTTGAAATTATTTGTGAAGGGGTTGTAGATAAATCATCGCGATACCACAATATTCTTTTCTTTGTTGAGTTTATTATCAGGCTTATGGGTGGGTGACTATGGTTTTTCTTGTTATGTATTCTTGTGTATTAGGTGTTGTTATTGTTTCAGTTGTTAATGATCTTTTAAGAAAATTTAGTTCTGCTACTGGGGTGATTTATGATAATTTCTTACTTATGTAAATAATACTGGTGGCGAAAATAATACACATGGTGTAAGAAAATTGGTTTATACCATATCTCTTAGATTTTGATGATAACAAATTAGTTAATGAACAATTAAGTATACTTACATATGTTCAAGTGTGCATGATCATTAGTTAAAGAATTTATCGGGCTCTGACTCTGATAGTAACATATGAAGAGAAACTTTAGACTTAGATTATGAGATATTAGAATCTGATTACTCAAATTCTAAATGATACGATTTCGATGTTTCACAACTAGGTGATTTGATCGTCCATTTAACACATCAAAGAATACCAACATTGCTCTAAAAGTAACTAATGATTTCTACACCTAAAAATCTATTCAAACTCTTCTACGGAAAATACTCTAAAATAACTAGAAATTTCGAAAACTTACTCATTAAATTGAGTTTTGAAGTTGTTGGAATATGTTGATGTTGACATTAACGGCGAACTCGAGAGAAAAAAACAACTTTGGTGAAAGTTTAATTTTTGAGGTTGAGAGGGTTTGAGAGTTTCGAAATGAGAAATGTGAAGAATGGAGAGGAGAATAGTCTAACACGAATATAACATAAAATGTTTCCGTATATGCATCTACGAAAGCTTCAATATGTGCATCTACGAAACAAAACAAATTTTTTAATAAAAAGTGCTTCATGAGGTATATCTAAGGAAGCAGAGAGCATTTTAGATAAGTCGCATGAGATGGAGTAATATAATAGGAATTTTGAAATACTACACATAATATTATCCTTCCATTAATTATATCAAAATTAAAGTTAATAAAATCTTATTTAAGATCAATTATGTTTTAAAAAAATATAATTATTTATAATCAATTAAAAATAAATATTAAATAATTTTGCATCCTAAAAAAATGCAATTTTAGTTATGATAATTTAATACATAATTATTGATATAAATTTTTTTATAAAAAGTATACAATTTTTTATTAATATAAATATTTTCATAAATGCAGAGAAGTTTGATACAAATATGTTTATAAACAAAAAAAAAAAAAAAATTCTAGAAAAAAATATTTTTATAAAGAAGAAAAGTTATGGTTTTCTCTCATCTCTCATGATCCTCACTTTGTGGTTCAACTTAACTCTGCAAAACCCAATCGTAGAATTCTAATCATATCAACTTTAACTCATGAAACTCGATCCATCGATTTTGAAGCACCGCTTAACCTCGATTCTATCTTTCCAGAGGATCTTAGAAATTTTAAAATTAACGGCTCATGTAGAGGCTTCATACTTTTATGCGGTTGCTTTGACATCTACCTATGGAATTCATCCACGGGAGTTTGCAAAGAAATACCTTCTCCTTTGAGTTCCGGTTCTTATGATCATTATTGCTATGGTTTTGGATATGATGAATCAACCGAAGATTACTTGGTTGTTTCAATGGTTTTTCATAATTACAATGTACCAAAATTATACTTGGAATACTTCTCATTGAAAGCTAATACATGGAAAGAGATTGAGGGTCCTCATTTCCCTTATACCTCCGAGCATGAGCCCACAGGTGGGTCTCTCTATAAGGGAGCTATTCATTGGTTGGTGGATCATTATGACATATATACTACAGATGTCGTTGCCTTTAATTTAATGGAAAGGAAACTTTCATATATGCATTTGCCACATGATTCTGACGGTAATCCTCTGCGTCGTAGTCGTTGTGGTGGTTTGTGGGTATATGAGGATTTTCTCAGCGTATATATGAAGCCTTATAGAAAAGATACGGTTCAAATATGGGTGATGAAAGAATACAAAGTGAATTCCTCTTGGACTTTGACTTTTGTTCTTCCTACTGATGTCATCGACTACTTTTGTCGTCCATTGTGCTGTACAAAAAGTTATTGTGACAAATGATAGATCTGTATTGGTGAAGTATGATAAAAATGGACAATTTCTAGAGCAACATTCTTATCCTAAATTGCAAGTGACAACGAGCATTGCATTGTTTGATCATTTTGTACTGTTATAAAATGATGCAATACTGATATAAATACTGCATATATCATAATTCAATTCTCCACCTCTTTCATTGCAATTCAAATCAATTACTCTCTCATTTTCAAACAAGTGTCTTAGCATACAAACTTTCATTGAAACTTTGTTGGTTTATTCTGTTTTCTAAATGTTGAGACATTTTAGGAAAATCTAGATTGAAGACCTATTTTTATGGAGAAGATTATGTACTTTTATCAGCCTTCTTGCTGCATTTTTGAAGTCTAAATCCAGTTCAGATATGTGCTTTAAATAGATTGTCACTAACCTAGTTTTAGAGTGGAACTTACGTGTGTTTTAATAGGGTTTGTGCTTGTCAATTATGAGCCTCTCTAATATCATCTTGATAAAAGAGTAGGACTGCCTCTTTTGAGTTGTAAAGTCTGTTAGTCATTCATAAGCTTTTAAGCATTGAGTGGTTATGTGTCCTTGAAGTGTGTCTTCTAAAATATTTGAACTAATAATCACAATTGTGATTGAGGGGGAATGAGAGCGGTCTCATACCTCAGTGAGTCTTAGGTAGAATCATAGCATGGGTAGTGATTAAGTGAGAAGGAAATAAACTGAAGGTTGTTTACATAGGACTTTGAATTGATACTATCATAGTGGACTTATCCCTGGCTTGGTAACCTCTAGGCGTAGGTGTTGTATACATAGAACTGAGTGGACAAATCTGTGTGTTCATTTATTTTTCAGCACCTTTAAACTGCATTTATCTTGTCATTGAGTGTTGTTCAAATATAAGTGTCTCGACATCTCTTAGGACATCTAATATCTACATACCAAAATTTTAATTGGTATCAGAGCAGCATACTGCTCTGTATTTGGGTGAGATTCAGGGAAGATACTTTCTGGTACAATGAACAGGAAAGGAGAATTTGTGAATAGACTACCCATTCTTGATGGAACCAACTATGACTATTGGAAAACTCATATGGTGGCCTTTATTAAATCCATGGACAACAAGGCATGGAAATCTGTGGTCAAAGAATAAAGTCCTCTATTGGCTAAAGATAAGGATGAGAAGATTACTGAATTACTGAAGGAGGAGGAAGACTGGGATGATGAAGATGATAAATATGCTCTAGGAAAATATAAAGCATTGAATGCCCTGTTCAATGAAGTGGACAATAACATCTTCAGACTAATAGGTAGTTGTACTGTTGCTAAAGAAGCTTGGGAAATTTTGAAGACTGCTCATGAAGGAACCTCTAAGGTAAAGATGTCAAAACTTTAACTTCTTACTACTAAGTTTGAGAACTTAAGAATGAAGAAAGATGAGAATATTCATGACTTTCACATGAATATTATTGAGATAGCCAATGCCTCCAGTGCATTGGGAGAGAAGATGTTAGAAGTCAAGTTGGTTAGAAAAATTCTCATATCTCTTCCAAAGAGGTTTGACATGAAGGTTACTTCCATTGAAGAAGCCCAAGATATAAACAACATGAAGGTTGATGAACTCATGGGATCTCTTCAGACCTTTGAACTAGGGTTTGGTGAAAAGTATGAAAAGAAGAACAATATAACCTTTGTGTCTAATGATGAAAGTTCAGAAGATATAGGTGACATGGCTAGAGATGAAGGGTTATCTGAAGACCTTGTGCTACTTGGAAGACTATTTAATAAGGTGTTTAAAAAGATGGGCTGGAAGTCAAGATCAAATGTCAAGAACAAGTCACTCGATATCAGCAATAATCAGGATGTTGGGAGAAGGTCCAGAACTGAAAAATAGTCCTACAAAGGAAAATGAGTTCAGTGTCAATACTGTGAAGGGTATGGACACATAAAAGCTGAGTGTCCTACTTATCTCAAGAGGAAGTAGAAAGGTTTAGCTTTGTCTTGGTCAGAAGATGATTCTGAGAGTGACACTAAAACTTCTTAATAGGTTACTTCCTTGACTGGAGTTTGTGATAAAGAATCAGATTATGAAGAGCTTACTTTTGAATAGCTCGTCATATCTGTCATACCCCAATTTTCGACCCTAAGATCATACATCCTTTGCATTTTAATCACTAATCAAGAGCACCATTGTGAAGCTCTATCTTTGGTACTGTGATTATCTCTGAGGGGAATTATCGAGCATTTCTAGCTTTTTATTTGTTTAATACTAACCAAAATTCAAAAAATATGCATTTTTGTCTCTTTTGTTTATATTTTACAGGTAAAAGATCGGACAAAAATCAAAACAGTGCAAGAAGAAAATTTTTGAAAATTTGAAGGTGGAAATCAATTTACCCATATGGGAAATCAATTTCCTGTGCGCAAAATTCAAAAAAATAAGGAGGGAAGCATGACATCATTTTGGCACCTATTTTCTTTGATCATTTTTGCCATTTTACCAATTTTCCACCTCACCAAAATTAATTCCTTTCATTAAACCCATTTTAGTCTCATTTTACCATTTAAACACCAATTAAACACAAATTAATTACCAAATTCAAAATGACCAAATTGCCACTACTCTTGCTCCCATCCTATAAATAGAGGTCTCTACTCTCTCATTTCTCAAGCTTGGAAAGCCAACAAACGCCTTGCAATTTCTCTCCTCATCCCTACCAAATTCACCAAAGCTCTTTTTCTTTCATAAAGTTTGTGAGTCACATCTTGAACCTCACAAAATTTGAGCTAAACCACCATCCATTTCACTTTTTTTCTTCAAATTGTTGAGAGATCAAGATTTGTATTGGTGATTTTTGAAGTGGATCTAAGTTTTGTTCAAGATTTGGTAATTTTCTTCATCCTTTTTCATCTATCGTAATGTGATTCTTTTGTGTTTGTGTGTGATGCATCTTTGATGCTATATTGGTCCAATTTGATGGTGAATTGATGGAAAATTCGTGCTCTAATTGATATGTGATCATAAGGTGTTTGAATGTTTGCCTAAATCAAGTTTTATGGTTCATAATGCTGTTTTTTAAAAACTGTGCGCAGGAAATCGATTTCCTACAGAGGGAAATCGATTTCCACTTTGTTTTTTGCGCCAGATTTGAAGTCTGCAGGCAGGAAATCGATTTCCTACAGAGGTAAATCGATTTCCAGTGAGGCAGAATGCTTGTTTTTGTTATTTTTGACTTGTTTTTGGTTCTAACTCTTCTTCTACTCCAATCTTTTGATATTTTCTTTGAATCACAAATTAGAGGCCTAATTTCTCTCTAATTTCAATGGACTTAGGGCGTCGATAGGATGAGAATCCAAATCCGCAAAATTAAGTGATTGAAATTATGGATGAAAGGAGCTTTTAATGTGATTCCATCTTTTATTTCTTTTTCTTTTGATCGATGAAAGTCTTAATACCTTGAGAATTCTTATGGATTCTTAGTAAAGACTAGATCGCTCCTCATTTTTCTTTTCGTGCGGTATTGCTTTCGGAGAGTGATCTACATATCGCTTCTCTCGCATGCATTAGCACATAAAGTTTTGACCGGCCTCGTTGTAGGGTGATTTCTACATAAATCACTTGGCGATCTGCTTAACATAGCGCAATATTTCGTGTCCCGAATCATAAAAAGATCAAATATGGAAGAGAATTGTATGCGGTTGATTTTAGACTTATGGAGATTTATCGTGTAGTCGCTATGATTTTATCAAGCTTCTGATAAATGTCCATTGAATTTAAATCCGAGAACATCCTTCACTCACCATCGATCTTTCTTACTAACTTTGATAACATACTTGACAAGTTTCAAGATGGTTATCTTTAACATCTAACAATTGATTTTAATTTCCACAATTTATTATATTGCTCTTTATATTTTGCTTTATGCTTTATCATTTCATCATATTTACATTCCGCTATTTTCTCTTTGTCCATTTGGACACTATGTTTATGTTTCCACTATTTTCTTTTTGTCCACTTGGACCATACTTTACTTGTATGCTAAAACACTAATAATCAACAAAAATCTAAAAAACACATAAGGCTCTCTTTCGGACTATTGGTTACTATCCGGAGCATTTTGGAGATTTGGACTTATGGACTTAATACCTCTGGACCCTTATTCTGTTATTACTCTGTGATTGTTCTGTCTGTCTGGCATTGGATTGTTGTCTATTTGTGTATGCAGGTATTTCCTTGAAAGTCCTTGATGATTAATTCCAAGGCATTGAGATAAGGATTTTACCCGAAAACAGCCGTTACTCTGTCCGATTTTCGTCAGAATGTTAATGTGCTTAATGCAAAGTGGTGATAAGATAATGAGTTCATCTGGATCCCCAAGTGATAATGTGTTGGTATTAGTAGTTCAAAGGATGGGAAATCTACCTTGACCCATAATGTCAAGTGTTGGCTTCTTCTTCGGTTAGACCATTCTTTTCCTTAGCTTTTATTTTACGCAATAGGATAGCCTCTTCATCTCCTCCCCTTATTTAATTTTCAAAATGTTCTCCCTTTTTTAAAAACCTTCTTATGTTTGCAATCTTTTCAAAACCTTTCTTTTAAAAATATCTTTTGCCCTTAGTGGTTTTTCTTCAAAAGTTTAGACACGACTAATTGTTGAAACGAATGGCGATACCCCACGATTTTGAAATTGATTGATATAATGAGATCTTTTCCGCGTGAGAGAGCTAGTGGCATACTCGTTGATTTTATCCGAGTTAGAGCCCTTCTTTCATTTGCGATGCAAAGAACTCGTTTGTTCTCATGCTCAAGATCAATGGCTGAGTATTTCTCTCCGACGACGATAAAGTGTTTATTCGTTTTTAAATTTTTTTCCCTTTTAAGTGGAACTACATTAGCTCTGACTTCTCCATTGCACCAAGGAGGTATGTAGGCACAAGGCTTAATGTATTGCCGAGCTTATTTTAAAAATAAAACAAACCCTTTTTTAGCACACACGACACAGATTTTCAAAAAGGTTCCTGTGGAATACCACAGATATGAGGGGTGCTTAAAACCTTCCCCTTGTATAATCAACACCCGAACCTGAGTTCTCTTTTTGTTTTAAAAAACAAACTTTGGGTTTTACGTTCTTTTCCCTTTTCCTTTGGAAACAATAAAGCGCGGTGGCGATTTCAAATGAAATATTGAGTCAATCCTATGGCTTAGATCTCAGATTTTCCCTGCTACAATATCATACAAGGAGTTGTGCCTCAGAAGTGAAAAAGTATGTCAACAAGTATAAGATCAAAAGAAAGTTGTTGCACAACTTAAGGATGAAAAAGTGAAGCACCTATCCACCATCTATGAACTGAAAAGTGAAGTTGTATTGCTCAATTCAAAATTGGACAATATGACTAAGTCTGTTAGAATGCTTAACAATAGTTCTAATGTGCTGGATGAGATTCTTCAAACTGGGAAGAATGTTGGAAATGTTAAAGGTGTTGGGTATAATAATCGAGGTGAAATCAAACGTGAAGTGGCTGAAGTGAAGTTTGTTCAAGCTAAAGGAAAACAAAAGATGTTAGATCAAATGTTCCAACATCCTCAAAGACATCAAAAGAATTTCTTAGGAAGTAAGAATCAAAGATGGAGATGTCATTACTGTGGAAGGTTTGGTCATATAAAACCCATATGTTACAAGTTATGTCGTTATCCCAGACCTGTATCACAACCTAGAAAAGAACAGATTGTTGTTAAAACAAAGAAGTGGACTCCCAAAAAGGTTGTGTCTGCACTCATAGCTCACACGTCTCTCAGAGATTCTGCTAGAGAGGATTGGTACTTTAATAATGGTTGTTCTAGAAACATGACTGGTGTCCAAAATTTCTTGGTAAATTTTATCAGTATTCCTAGGAAACTGAATTCTTACCAAACACATAAGTTCGAATAATATTCCAAGGAATACTAATCCTAGGAATACCACTCCAAGGAATAATATTTCTAATCTTGAAACAAACACACCCTAAGTAATTTATCCAGAAAAAACTCGACCGAGCTGAAATAGTTAATAAACCAAATCGGTTATAATGATCAAAGTCTGACACATGTCAATATTAATAGGAATATGATTGAGAAGACATTTATTAATGGTAAAGAATATCAAGATTCAGAATTTGAAATAATCAAGTCTAATTTACCATCACCATTAAAATGTCATAACAATCAAGATCAACTAGAAAATAGAAGAAAATATTCACAATTCCCTAAATTAACCCATTGTTTATTATTCTTCATTAGTAAAATCATTATTGATGTACTTTTACAAATATTTTTTTTATGGTGAATTTTTATCTGCCGAACTTAAAAAGTTGGGTAATGTTGTTGTACATATCCCTTAATTCTTTGGACCTGGTGTCTAAGTCGGATGTGCCGAGCAACGCTAAGAAGTAGTAGCAACCGACCTGTCACTAAAGCGTCTAGACGTCGAAAACCTGGATGACAACCTGGAGCTATCGTGGCTGACTCGGAAATAGAGGAATCAATGGTCAGAAGACGTTACAAGTCATTGATGGAGTCGATTACGTATGATTAAGGACATTACAAGTATTTATGCACGATTACAATTACGAAACTGATTAATGGTTATTAGACCATGTACTTCACTATAAAAAGGGCTCCCGACTGAGGGATAAGCAAGACACATTCTATCTTTAGCTTGCACCACTTGCACTGCTCAAATCCCTAAAGCAAATACTTATAAACTCCTGTGTGACTTTGCCTGAATCTTCTTCCGGGGAGTAATCTAAAGTGTTATGCAGAAACATTTGGCGCCCACCGTGGGGTAAGATTACCCTTAGTGTAAAATGCTCTGAAAACAACAACTAATTATACTATTTAATAAATAATTAAATATATCATATCATACTAAATTATAATCATATAACTTTATCCCACCAAAATTTCCCGCCCAATATTTTTAATAATAAATAAATTAATAAATTAATTAACTTCTTTCCACCAAAATTTCCGCCCAATCTTTTTAATAATAAATAAATAAATTAATTAATTATTTAAATCCAATATGTAATTTTAATATTTTTATTCTCATATGTCAAAAAATAAATAACTTTAAATTTATAATTTCTCTCACTCAAATTTTGATTCTTAGTTATGAATTGTTTTTCTTTTATTTCAATTTTATAACTATACTTATTTTTTATTTCAATTATTAATTTGAATAAATAATTTATTTTATTTATTTATTAATTTTATAATTTTTATTTTAAGTAAAGCTATAATATATAAAAAATGACTCACTTATATTTTAAAAATTAGAGACACAATTAAAATAAAATTATCTATATCAATATATTTTAAATTATTATAATCTATAATATAAGAAAAGTATATCTTTTTCAACAACTCCTCTGGATGCGACACGTGGCTTCATGGTAGCAAGGAATTCTCTTTTTCAACTTTCAACCTGGTGCATCCACGTCACCACTCTTTTGGCTTCTCAAATATTCATCCGTTTCTAACTTTCAACCTGGTGCATCCACGTCACCACTCTTTTGGCTTCTCAAATATTCATCTGTTTCTAACATGCAACAGCAGTTAATAATCCATCCCTCCAACTTCCACATGCAGCAGTTATGCAAATGAAAAGTTTCAACTGCTTCACTCTCAATAATGCTACTCAATTTGATATCTATCATATAAGAAAAATCTCCCTTTTCTTGATCATTGGGACTGTCCACATCAGCTGATGTCTCCACAATATTCCACATCAGCAGCCTCAACCTTCTATTCTTTGATCCATAACTTCCAACCCTTCTGCCTTCCAAGCCCTCCACCTTCCACATTCCAAAACGGTTTTATCATTACTATATATAACCAATCATACTTTCACATTCTCTATCATTTTCATCAAACCTAATCGTGGAAATTTTGGTTTATACTATTTTTGCAATTGCAGCCATTCCCACTACTATTCATGGACAGACCGATATTTAACCTTTGTTCCTTTCTTTTCTGGATAGAAAATATCTTTCATGTTATTTGCAGGTTGAATTTGTAGTGTATCATTTTGAATTTGTAGTGTATCATTTTGAAGTACCAATTGGCGTCACTCCATAGTATATGGTTCGTTTTTTACTTGGGTTGTTTCCAATTCCTATTTTCTATTTTTTTAGTAACAATTTAAATATTGTCCTAATCCATGTGTTTTGGATTTTTTTTTCTAGTGCAGACAGTAGCAAACATCGTATATACGATTCGTTTGAAATAAATATTCTTCTTTGACTGCCTTGAAAGTTTGAGCAGTAGAAGTAGAAATCAAGTTGGCTGGTGTCAATATACAATGGAGAATCTGCTTGAAATTATTGGGTTATGCTTGCGCAAGTTTTGTCGAAATTGTAGATATTATAAAAGGTAAATAACATGATATTTTATATTAATTCATAGAATGAACTTTAATTTTTTATATTTTAAGTGCAAATGTTAATAAATAAATCTCATAGATTGATTAATTTTATGTTTGAGTGGTATTTATATTAAATCTTAGTAATTATCGAAATTATAGATATTATAATATGTAAATAAGATAATATTTTATATTAATTCATAGAACTAAAGAATATTTTAGTTAGGTCAAATTAAGAAATTAAGTTTATCAATATATATAAAGTTAGTTTTATAAAATATTATTCATATTTATTTATTGTAAGGTCGAACAAAATAAAAAATAAAGATATAATATAATAAAATATTACAAATTAAAACGTATACATAATTTTGAAATGTATAAGAAAATAGAATCAAAGAATAAAAAAAAAACAGCATATTTTTTTAGGTAAATAAAGAGTTTTGAAATGAAAAGACATAAATCATTTACCTATAAAAAAAATCATAATCATCTTTAATTGATTGCAACTTAAATTTTTGATTTAATCTTATTGCAACTTTTGATTTATTATTTTGATTTTTGATTTAATGTGATTGCAATTTTTAACTTCTTATCCATAACACTCCAAGCATTATGGTCGATTTGAACGTGATTTTAAAGAGTGGTTTGTTGAAATAATGAAGCAGCACACCTATTTTCTTGATATGATCAAGAAATAATTGGTATATTATTGCAAATTTAAATAAATAGATTTCATTGATTAATTGATTTTATGTTTGAGTGATATTTATATTAAATCTTAGTAATTATAAAAATTATAGATATTATAATATATAAATAACTTAATAGTGTATATTAATTCATAGAACTAAAGAATATTTTAGTTAAGTCAAATTAAAAAAGTAAGTTTATCAATATATATATATATATATAGAGGAGGGATGTATTGACTTCAAGAGTAAGTGTTGAACACTTACTCCAGATCTTAACCATTGATTATCATCAATCTAACTTTATATATAATTTATAAAGTTAGTTTTATAAAATATTATTCACTACAAGAAAAAAAAGCAATTTACGACACAAAGGCAACGACAGTTCCATGAAAACCGCCCTCTTCCTTATATAACGATGGTTGCCGCAACGGTTTTGGAAAACCGCCCCTGATACTCGCGACGGTTTTGGGCCTAAGTGTCGTCCTCTTAAAGCTGTGACGGTTTATGAACAGTCGTGCCCTAATTTTTCCAACAGTGATAATGACTATGAATGTTTATCAGCTGTCGTCCCCCAAATTTTTTACAGCGCGCTTAATTGTAGAAGTGTGAGGAAGAGGGCTGCGACTATTGATGAACCGTCGTCCCCCAAATATTGTATTGGCGCTACACTTAACTAGAGAAGGTGCTACACATAATTGGAGGAAGAGGTAAAACATTTGTTTTTTATTTTAGGTTTCTGGGTATCTCTCAGCTCACGTCTCTCTCAGCTTCCAACAATGATTTCTGATTTTAGGGTTTTTGAGCTCACGCATCTCTCTCTCATCTTGATACAAATAAGCTTCCTACAATTGTCCATAACCGCACCCCGGTGTCTTTCCTTCTAAAACCCTAAATTGTTTTTAATTTCATTTTTGCTTCTGTTTTGTATCTAATGTTGTTGTTCTTGTAACTTCTAAAAACTTTCTTGCTTCTGATTTGTATGTATTGTTGTTGTTCCTAAATGGGATTGAGGTACAAGTCTAGAAGATATTTGTTATGTAAAAATCGTGTTTTGTCTCTTTTAAAATTGTTTTTCACAAACAGATATGGTGGGTTTTTACATTATTAAGGAAGACAATGAAATTTATGGTTTATAAATATGGAATACAAGCTTGAGAAGTATAGATCCCTTTAGAATTTTTGCTTATATTTGTCTGTATTATATATTTTAGTATTTTGATTCCAACAATCGATTTCTCAAAGTTCTGGATTTGTTTTGTTTTAGGTTGTTGAACAAGAATTGTCCGAGTTATGTCATTTGATTAGAACTACCTCGGTCATCTTCTATCTCAGGTACTAGTAATTTTCATTGCTTAAAATAGTTGATTTCGAATCATTTTCCAATTGTGTTCTGCTTCAGCTGCTTAGTTTCTAGCATAAAATGCTGCATCTTTCTCTTTTTGTTTCTTGTTGTTTATGGCATGCAAGTGTTTTATAAACTACAATTGCCAAACAAAGATTTGTAATTATTTATTTGTCAACATGTGCTTATGATTGGTCATGATTTTTGAATTATCATCTTTTCCATGAGGCCTACAAGTAGTATTTTACACAACGGGCCTTACATATTCTTAGGCCAGAGAATGGTTCACATTTTCTCTCTGTTAGGTCTCTTTTTTGTTACTGATTTAGTTCTTTCTAATGTGTTAATTGATTGTCTTTTGAAGTTCGAAATGTGTGATGATGCAATTGAAGTTTTTCACTTATTATCGGAGCAAAAAAACATGAAACCTGATTTATTTACCCTTACTCCTATATTGTCTACAGACATATAGGTGGTAATTTAGTGTTCTACAATGCTGTTTTAAGCTCTTTTATTAATTCGGGTCGTTCTTCTTGTGCACTTGAATACTATGAACATATGATTATTAAAGGTTTTAAGCTTGGATAAATATAGTTTTGTTGGGCTACTAAGTGCACTTTATGCTGAGCGAAAAATTGATGAAGAAGTTACTAAGTGTGGTTGTACTAAGTGCAATTTTCTTAGTGAGTATCACTTGGCTGCCATGTGCACTTTGCTAAGTCAGTATCACTTGGTTTCCATTGTTTTTAGATCAACAGTTGTCTAGAAATGCATGTATGATAGTGAAGCATATGTTTAGGAATCCATTCACATATTATAATCAATTACAGTTATCCTACATCATCTCTGGTAGTACATTAAAGCCTTTGCCAATCAACAGCAGGCCATGTTTGAGCCGGACTGTGATAAACTCTAATTAGAAATGCATATTAAATACTTCACTTTATACATATTTTAATGATTAACTGACTAATGTTTATCTAATTAAGAATTATAATATTACATACTTTGTGATGCTATAGTTTGGTAGAACTATGTCAAGTATTTGTTAATAGATTTGATACATGTTGTGTATACTGCAGCTTGTACATTTTGAACTAAAGAGAACCACCAGTTGTTCAAGTCGGTTGTTAAAGTAAGGCTCAGTTTTCACAATTCATTGTGGTTTTAGGGATTAGTATCAATTTCAAGTGTTGTTTGTGATTTTAAGCTGGTTGATTCTAATTTCTTAGATCCTGGGCGAGATAAGGTTGTTGCTCCAATTGTAAGGTTTGAAAATGTTGATCATGTGTCTAAGTTATCTTCTATATTGGTGTCATGATGAGTTTCCTGCTCTCTTTACCAAGTATCGTATGTCTACTCTTTGTTTCTTTAGGTTTTGGCTTGGATTTGGAATTGGTGGCGATTACCCTCTTTCTGCTACAATCATGTCTGAGTATGCAAACAAAAAGACTCGAGGCGCATTTACAGTTGCTGTTGCTATGCAAGGTTTTGGAATTTTTGCTGGTAGAGCTGTTGGAATTATAGTTTATATATTTTTAAAGCCTTTTAACCTGCTCCAGCTTTTTATGTTAACCCAATTCTGTCCACAGTTCCACAAGCGGATTACGTTTGGAGGATAGTCTTGATATTCAGTGTAATTCCGGCAGTGTTGACATACTATTGGAGGATGAAAATGCCTGAAACAGCAAGATACACTGCTTTGGTTGCAAAGAATGCTGAACAAGCTGCTGCAAATATGTCAAAAGTTATGCAAGTTGAGATAGAAACTGAATTGGAAAAGCTTCAACAATTGGATCAAAATCAAAGACATGGAGAGAATAATTTTGGTTTGTTTACAAAAAGGTTTCTTTGTTGTCATGGAGTACATTTGTTTGCAACTTCTACTACTTAGTTCTTGATGGATATTGCTTATTATAGTCAGAATCTTTTTCAGAAAGATGTTTTCAGTGCAATTTGATGGATACACGAAGCTAAAACCATGAGTGCCCTTGAAGAAGTTTATAAAATTGGTAGAGCACAGACACTTATTGCCCTTTGCAACTTTGTTCCTGGCTACTATGAGAAAATTTTCCGCACTAGCTTTCATGTTTGCCTGCGTCAAGTGGAATCCTTAATATCAATAGGATATGGTACAAACTGCATTTAACTTGCTTGTTGATTCTTCTAGTGTTAGTGTTGTTAATTCTAAGTATTTTTTCTTGTTATATTTTATTAATAAATTTCATAGCTACAATACATTTTTTTATTTTTTTAAAAAAAATTATTTTATTTAGCGGGGGTTATAAACTTCCGCAATCAGCATAGAGTTAAAAAGATCATACAAACTTCACGACGGTTTGTAACCGTCGCTACTTACAATTTACAACAGTGTTGTGACTGCCGCGATTAATAACAACGGTTGGAGTGGCAGTTTTAACAACCGTCGCAATACACCCTAGCGACACACGTTTTTGCGACAGTTACACAACCGTCGCGCCTTACCTTTTACGGCGATTCAAACCGTCGTAACCTGCCAAAACTAACCGTCGCGATTGGCCAATTTTCTTGTAGTGATTGATATTTATTTATTGTAAGGTCGAACAAAATAAAACAAAAATAAAGATAAAATATAATAAAATATTACAAATTAAAAATATATACATAATTTTGAAATGTATAAGAAAATAGAATCAAAGAATAAAGAAAAAAAACAATACATTTTTTTAGGTAAATAAAGAGTTTAGAATGAAAAGACATAAATCATTTACCTATAAAAAAGTTAAATATCATAATTACCTTTAGTAATCATTGATTGATTGATTGCAACTTTTAATTTATGATTTAATGTATGTGATTGCAACTTTTGATTTCTTATTCTTTTAGTACTTACCACATGTATTTTTAAATTATTAGATTTGAGAAAATATTGTACTTTTATATCTTACAAAATTATACTGTTTTTACAATATTGTATGATCTACCTAAAAAAAAATATAATTTCGAGAAAATATTGTACTTTTGTATGATTTACCTAAAATTATCTAATTTTGTAAGATATAAAAGCCTTTTTAACGACCCATACGTTAAAATCATTACGTTGGGGATAATTTAATTGATATAGAATCAATACATTAAAATCATATCAATTACTTACCAATATCTTAATTGGTATAAAACAAATACTTTACAAATATATTTAGTACTCCAATTATATTGATGTTGTATCACCAAACATTGAGTGAATCAAATTATCATTAAAAATTAATAAAAATAATTTATCTCACTTGATTTCCTTCAAAATTATTTAATAGAAACTTTCCAAAATACTGAATTTATCAACCTAATTTTAAAACCAAATTTCATAAGGTTAGAAGATGTCTAACCTCTCATTTAACAAAAAGATTAATATTATTAGATACATATTTTAATAAAGTGTTTTAGGCATATCATTGCTTTTATATATTGTATGGATTTTTTTGATAAAAAATGCATAATTAAACTAACTACTATTTTCTATTTTCACTTTAATAAGATTTCTTACTAATACTACTAAATTATTTAAAATATAAAATTTGAAAGTTATATATATATGAGATTTTTTTAGAGATTATCAAATAAAATAAATATATTAGATCTATTGACTATTTTTTAAAAAACATATTTAAAATAACTATGGGTGTTAATAAGCATAAGTAATCGAATGAAACATAAGTACTGTATGAATAAATAGTAATAGAATGAAACATAAGGAATGTATGAATAAATAGTAATAGAATGAAACATAAGTATTATATGAATAAATAATATCAAAATTGTATGATATTTTTTATTAATCATACAATTTGTTTGTCATTTATAAAATTTAAAATTTTAACTGGACAAGTTCATCAATAATCAATATATATTTATCTATATATAATATAATATAATTGAAATATTACCATTAAAACTTTAATGGGTCAATTCTATCCAAATACAAAATAATATATTACGGATACACACGGGTAATTATATGGTACGCGCATATGGTACTGATATTAACACATTTAATTAAATGTTGAATAATAACGAGAATAAGTTTACAATTGATTTAAATAGTTTTATAAATAATTCCGAAATAAAAATATTGATGAAAACATGAAGTTACTGATCAAAATATTAAATATTAACGGAAAAATAATATTTATTGATCAAAATATTTAATATTAAAATAAATGAGCGTACCACACTGGTCCCAGTGCTAATGAACATGTATCCCGTTAATATTCAAAATATTGAATATTAACTGGAGTACGGAGTTATTGATTAAAATATTGAATATTAACGGGAGCACGAAGTTACTGATCAAAATTTTGAATATTATCGGAAACATTAAGTTACTGATCAAAATTTTGAATATTAACGGGAACAAATTTTGAACAATAACGGGAACACGAAGTTACTAATCAAAATAATAAATATTAACGGAAATACGGGGTTATTGACAAAATATTGAATATTAACGAGAACACGAAGTTACTGATAATTTTTTTGAATATCAACGGAAACATTAACTTACTGATAAATTTTTTCAATATTAACGGGAACACGGAGTTACTGATCAAAATAATGAATATTAACGGGAACATAACTTTACTGATAAAAATATTGAATATTAACGGGAACAAATCTGGAATACGTTGAAAGTAAATGTGACTAAGTTTATTGCATAGGACAATCGACATTGTGTATTTTTTATTGATCTTCCCAATTTTTATTGCATATTAATAAAATAACACTTCATTATTCTATTCTTTATCAATTTCATTTTTAAGTTTATTATGTATCTTTGCTGAACGAAATGTATCATAATAATAATTACATCAATTTCTTTTTTTTATAAAAAAAATATAATATTGAACAAAATAAGCAAGAACATGAAGTTACTAATCAAAATATTGAATATTAATGGGAACATGAAGTTACTGAATAAAATATTGAATATTAACGAGAACATGAACATACTGATCGAAATATTGAATATTAAAACAAATGAGCGTACCACACTACTCCCCGTGCGAATGCACGAATATCCCGTTAATATTTAAAATATTGAATATTAACGGGAGCACGAAGTTATTGATTAAAATATTGAATATTAACGGAAGACAAAGTTACTTATCAAAATTTTTAATATAATCGGAAACATTAAGTTACTGATCCAATTTTTGAATATTAACGGGAACACAAAGTTATTGATCAAAATAATGAATATTAACAGAAAAACGGAGTTACTGATCAAAATAAAAAATATTTACGGGAACTTGAAGTTACTGATAAAAATATTGAATATTAACGGGAAAAAGTTTGGAGTATTAACAGGAATACGAAGTTACTGATCAAAATAATGAATATTAGCAGGAACATGAAGATACTAATCAAAATATTGAATATTAACGGAAACATGAAGTTACTGAATAAAATATTCAACGAGAACATGTATTACAGATAAACATATTAAAAATTTACGGGAACATGAAGTTACTGATCGAAATATTGAATATTAACGGGAAAATAATTTTTATGGAAGAAAATATCTCAAACTTTGCCCCAACCTATTAAAAACAAATTTCTATATTTTACACATCTGGTTTTATGACATTTACCTCTAGAATGCTTACACAAAAAAAAAATTACCTCTAGAATAATATATATATATATATATATATATATATATATATATATATATATATATATATATATATATATATATATATATATATATCTATATATATATAGAACAAAATAACATGGCCACAACAGGTACGCATGCGGACGCACGGGTATCACACTAGTTGTCAATGATATCTAAATAACAAATATCCCTGCATCCAGTGTTTTAAAAATCGGACCGGTCATCGAACCGGTGAGGGTACTGGGTCACTGATTTATCGGTCGAACCACTGGGTCACTAGTCGAACCGCACGACTAAACCGGATTAAACCAGATAAATCGGTTGAATAGACATGTCATTATATAGGTATAAAACCGGTCGAACCGGATGATTCAATCTCTAAAAAAATATAACTAGCTTTTAAATTTTTTAAAAATATCATATCATAAATTCACAATTTCATAACTTAAATTCAAATTTTAAACAAAGGTATCACACATAACAAAATAGTAAAAAATTACAAAGTCTAATTGCAAACAAAGTCTAATTACAATATAATCTAAACAAAGTCTAATTACAACATAATCTAATTGAATAGTTTATAACAAAATAACGTCAATGTGTACCAAATTTAATTCAAAATAGGATCCTCCTAAAAAGAAAATCAAATAAAATTCAATATGTTTAAGCTATTTAAGAAAATTTATTAGCAAAGATAACAAATAGACAATAAAGTTTTTAATTTGTCACTAACGAAAAAACTATGTGAGAATGCTATTTAAGTAATACACTACTAAATATATTAAAAAAGAGTTTAAAAGAAATGTTAAAAAAAGTTTTTAGAAAAAAGTTTAAAAAAAAAAAAATTAAACCGCCGATTTTCCGATTTTCCCGATTTTTCCGGTTTTCACCGATTCCCACCGATTTGATGGCATACCAGATCCGACTATTGAACCAGACCGGTTACCTGATCGGTTTCCGGTTCGACCGGCCGGTCCGGTTTTTAAAACACTGCCTACATCGTACGGTGTACAGTCTAGTTAAAATTAAATAGTATAATGAGATGGTTGAAGATACATTATTTTTTTATGAGTAGAAAAATTATCCCGCTCTTTTATCGTTTAGAACTAGAAATGACAATTCAATAAATAAAAACTAGAAACTATAAATAACTAAAAACAAAGAAATAAAATTACTTTTACTCTAGAAACTTGCGGTCCCTCAATTGTAGAAGTTCATCAATCAAGACAGTTAAATTCATGTGAGATGAGCCACCTTCCTGAACTGCCATTTTGGCCTTATCCCCAAACTCTAGAGCACTCTGTCTGATTTTCTCAGCTTCATCACCACCATCCATTAACCTCCTCACAGCCTTCTCAATACTCTCTCTACTCACAATCTTTTCTCTTTCCCCAAACCCCATCATCCTCCACTCAGCTGCACCCACCTCCACCCCAATCCCCTGCACCTGCGTTATCAACTTCTCATTGTAGAATTGCTCACCATGAACCGGCCATGTTATCATCGGAACCCCCGCACTAACAGCCTCCACGGTTGAATTCCACCCACAATGCGTCAAAAACGCACCCACAGCATGGTGGTTCAGAATCATAACCTGCGGTGCCCACCCCTTAATAATCAAACCCTTCTTCTTCGCAATCATTCTCTCTTCAAATCCCTTCGGCAACCACTTTTCTTTCTCTTCTTCACTCTCATCTTCCTTCCCTTTCTTCTCTGGAACAACCCATACGAATTCGTGACCTGATGCTTCTACAGCACACGAAATTTCGTAAAGCTGTTTATCTTCAAAATGGCACACACTTCCGAAGCATATATACAACACCGAGTTAACTCGCTTTGAGTCGAGCCAACTCAAGCACTCATGCATGTTCACCACGCTCTGTTCTCCTCTCTCTGATTTCTCTTGAAGTGTTCTACGAATAAGAGAAGCTGGACCAAGATGCCAAGCTTTGTGACCTGTGGTTTCCTCGTAGTGTTTGATGTAGTCTTCACCGTCAAGTTCAGCGAAACTGTTCACAATGATTCCATTACTTTTGAACACCGTTTCCAAAAGCGCTTCCAACAGTTCACTCATTACCTTCGGCGGTGTTGCGTTCATGGAGATAGAATGAGGAAGGTCAGGAATTACATAACATGAAGATTCATAAAGAGAGTTTGCTTTAACAGATTCAATGGCACATATAGCAAAGAGTGAGAAACCGTTGAAAGCGAATCTAGGAATTTGAAGCTTGTTTGCAAGCTCATCAACCCACGGAAACAAGAAATCCGCGACGATGCAATCAGGTGGGTTCTGCTCGACAAACTGTTGGATAGGTGGTTGGAGAAGAGTGGTGACTTGGTAGATTTTAACGAGTTTATCAGTGTTAGTGGCGGAGGAGAGGCTTTCAACGCCGTCAGGGAGGCCAAGTTCCTGGGAAGGAAATGGAACGGTGTGAAGACGGAGGTGTTGGTTTAAAGGGATGGATTTACGAAGGATTTGAGCGTTGGAAGGTGTGGTTATGATGGTGACATGTTGACGGCGTGAAGCGAAGAGAGTTGCTATATCGCATAGAGGGATTATATGACCAGGTGCTAAGTAAGGTATGAAGTAGATTTTAAGGGGTTTCTCTTCTCCTTCCATATTCATCTTTGCTTTTCCCCTAGCTTCTTACGCTCTTTGTATTTTGTATCGCCGGTTCCTTTTTGAAGGAGTGTTATAACCGGGAACAGACAAGCAATGAATTCTCTTGTGTGGTTTACAATGACAATCACTTTAAATGTTTGTCGGTTTCTATATATATAGCCTCTCGACTTGATACTATGATTAAAATGCGTGCCTTATCGATAGTACTAGCTTACAAATGGTTTGGTTTAAGATGGCAAATTCTTATCTACCAAGGTAACTTTATTCAACTTACTTGTCAACTATTGAAATTTGAAAGGTCCATGTGTCCACTTTATCATATTGTTACTAATGCATATTATTATTTTGGCAAAATATCTATTTTGGTCTCTTAACTATACCCCTAAGTTCAGTTTGGTCCCTTAACTTTTTTTCGTGTCAAAATGGTCCTTTAACTTTTTAATAGATGCATATGAGTCCCTTCCATCTACTCCGTTAGTTAAAATCTGTTAAATGTCTACGTGGCATTGACAGGTGGATTTGACCTAGTATTGTGATGGATTATCGTCGGAAAAACCGACGCTAAAAACTATTTCTGGATTTTTTTTAATTATTGTTCATCTTCTTCCCAAAAAATTTTCCTTCAAAAAAACCCAAAAATTTGATGATAACAACAAACCATAAACCTTCATTATGCACCATTAACATGACCTTTGTCATCCTCCAACCCAAACCATAAACCTGCAAAATCTAACAGAGTAGCCACAAATTATCTTCAACTTTTGTCACTTTACCAAATCACAACAACAACAAACTCATGTAAATAAAACACATCAACATGACATAAACCTCACAAATTCAAAATCAACACCACCAAACTCACCTCTAAACACAATCTGATTCAAGAACCTGCACAAAAACAATAAATCCTCTTCGACCTCAATGCAAAATCTATGGATTAAAGCAAAATCAAAACAGAACAAAGAAGAGTGAGAAAAGAAAATATCATAAACGGACCGAAAGCATGGAAGCACCCTTCCGCCGTCTACGGCCAACCGTGTTCCATCCTCCCTCCGCACCAGATCTCCGTTGAAGCCCCCACCCCTCCGACAACCACTTTTTTCATGATGTTTTTGTTGCTTGTGATTTATTGTTGAGATTGCAGGACTTGATTGCATTGTGTTCATTTGATTTTATAGAATTTGTTGTTGTTAGTAAGAGATGAAAAAGAGAGGAAGAGAGAAGTTTTGTTCACGTTTTATGAGAGAAAGAGATATGCTGTTATGGGTGGAAGAGATATGATTTTATGGAATTTTTTTTGTTAGTAAGAAATTTATGCTGTTCACGATTTTTAGTAAGAAATTTTGAGTTTTTGTTGATATCCCCAAATTTTTAAGTTTTTTTTAAGAAAAATTTTGGGGAAGTAGATGAACAACAATAATTTTTAGCGTCGGTTTTTTCGATGCTAAGTCCCTCACAATACTTGGTCAAATCCACATGTCACTGCCACGTAGACATTTAACAGACTTTGACTAACGGAGTGGAAGGAAGGGACTCATATGCATCTATTAAAAAGTTAAAAGACCATTTTGGCACGAAAAAAATTAAGGGACCAAACTGAACCTAGGGGTATAGTTAAGGGACCAAAATAAGTATTTTGCCTATTATTTTATGGCCCCATTTAAAAGTTGGATAACTTTATCCAACTTAGTTTTGTCAAAATTTGAGAGGTCCATTTATCTACTTTTATTATATTATTAGTAATAGACACTAATGTTTTATAATTACAAATTTAACCCAAATACATTAAATGCAGGTTATTTTATCCAATTTAATTGAATGTTCACTCCTCCCAAATTCATTTGCTTGCCATCGAATCGGTTGATGTATACGTATGTAGGGGTGTTCGCAGTGCGGTTTGGTTCGGTTTTGAGCATAAAAGTCATCCTAACCGCGAGATAAAAATGCATGCGGTTCGGTTTGGTTCGGTTAATTTTAAAAAGTCATCCAAACCAAACCAAGCCAAACCAATGCGGTTAGGATTGGTTCGGTGGACTGCGGTTTACACCATAAAATAAAAATGTACTAAAATAAAAAAAGAAAATAATTCATTCTTCCATACTTATATTACATATATTACAGTATCATTAAAAAGAAGTTTTTCATACTAATTACACCAAAATAATTCATTATTCCATACATGTATTTTACACCAAAATTACTACCATATAACTGTATCATGTATTTTACAGTAGCATACTATGTATTTTACATATACTACATACTAAATTACTAATATAACTTTAGTTATTCATACTACATACAATATACAGTTTTTCATACTAATAAACTACATACTACATATACAAGTATCAGATAACTTCAGTTCTAAATATTAATACAACATTACAACTTCAGGACTAAATATTATCAGTACTACATATACATCAAATGCTTCTCTAGAATGAGTGAGAGAGAAATCAAAGAATGAAGTTGAAATGTTGAATAGGAAGGAAGAATGAAGGAATAGTGAGTCACGTGACGTGAGTGTACAATATTGCAATTGGATTGGAAATATAATAAATTAATTATAGAAATTCAAAATTTTAGTTAAATATGTGGTTCAGTTTGGTTTGGTTCGGTTTTGTGAAATGAAAACCGCAAACCGAACCGTGCGGTTTGGCCAAAAAAATCATCCAAAATCATCCAAACCAAACGCGGTTTTTGCGGTTTTCAGTTTGGATTGGTTCGGTTTGCGGTTTTCCTTTTGGATTGGTTCGGATACGATCACCCCTATATGTATGTATCTCTTGCTCCACTACAACTTATAAATAAAATGAAATGCCACCGTTTTATTATTTTACTAGAAATTTGCAAAAAAAAAATATTTTTTATATTTTTAAATGCATACAACATATATTAAAATAAACTATTAATATATTTATCATATTTGAAATTTATTATATTTAAAAATAAATATATATCATGAAATTATTTTATATTAAAATTACATTATCTTTAAATTTAATATTTTTTGTTAAAAAATTAATATAATTGAAAATAAATCGTCAATGGTAATTGGCGCTGGACTTGGTAGAGAGAACCACGGTTCGATCCCCGCAATTGCGATCGGGTGGAAACACCGAACTATACCGGTGGTGATAAGCCGAAAAAAATAGACAAAATACCCCTTTTGGTCTTGTAACTATACCCTAAAGTCCATTCTGGTCCCTTATAATTGTCAGGTGGTTTATTTTGTCTGAGAAATAAAATAGAAAAGGGAAGTGAAATAGAAACTTCATTTGTCATTGTTGGTTCTTGGAGGAAACCCTAGCATAGCTGCCATTGACGAATCTCCGAGTTGAAGTTGCTGCGAACGAAGACGAATACGACATTCAAGGTGAAAGCGAAGACGACATCAGAAGTAAGTTTCTGCATCTGTATTAGTAACGTAGTTAGGTCTGATACTTTATTTTGTTTTTTATTCCATGTTTCTAAAATCATTGTTCTTCATGTCTATCTAGGGCATAGTCTGAAATGGATGAATATCTAATCATTACAATCTGCCATAGTGGTGAATTTGCTAGTGAGGACTTGAGTGTGTATGAAGGACCTATAAACTGTTTTGGACCTGTAATTATTTGTCATGTTAAAATTGTTATTCTTGATTATGTTCAAGTGCATACCAATCATTTCCCATTTCATACAAAAATCAAAACTCAATACATACTATTAGCAAGGTGTAACCAATCATTTCCCATTGATAACTTTAAAATTCAATACAGACTTTTTTAATTTAAACATACTAATTCAAAACATTACAACATACTAATATAGACTTTTCCAAATGACCAACACTAAAATAACACAGAACAACCTTTTCCAATTTTTTTCCAGAATTCATCATCTTCATCAACCCCCTTGTCTTTTATTTCAATCTATCATTTGTTGCCTTTAAAGATACCAAATCGGATTTCTTGATATCGAACCACAAATCCTCTATTATTGGATCTGCTCTAGTATGATGTTGAAAATTAGAATCAGTATTCGTTCAGGATTGGAAAGAGTTAGGTAAAAAGGACCTTATCTAGTGTGATACTTGTGAATTGAGATATAGAAAGGTGACGGTGGACCCCTGGGTGTTTAATTATTTAATATTTTGAACATTCAAGTCCGCTCGGGTAGAAAGGGCCCTCTCCTCGTCAGTCTTATCCTTAATGGAAGCCATAGAGCGACGAAAGACAGATTCCCGAACGACAGCCGCTTGAAGAGCATCTCTGAGAGTCTTCATCAGGAGGGCATACTCAAAACCAAGGCTAACCCGACCGGAGTACTCATCATTAAAAGATTTCGACCAATGAAACCTAAACCTACCCCTCAACCTCATCCTTGGATCCCCGATCTCATTCAAACTCGGCCTGCCCTGCATGTCCAATGCTAGCACTCGTAGAAAAACTAAATATATGGCCGCCTTTTTTTTAGGGTGGAGAAGATAGTATCGCGATTTAAAGTGCTTTAGGGAGTCAGAAAACGCTTTGAAGAGCTTCTTAGTCTGCTTCAAAAAAACCCAACTGAACCGACCAGATAGTACCTTTGCTCTCTTTCTTACTTTGGCATCAAAGTGCCTTGTAGGTACAACACCCCTTTTTTCTCTCAATCACCGTCGAAGATTCAGACATTGCTGCTGACCCACTCATTCTGATCACCCCGTATCAGCAAGCAACCGACCTAATTGTTGTGTGGAACTTACATTGTATTTTGTGTCAGGGTTTGTGCAGTCTTTGTGAATTGTGACTTCTCTAATATCATCCTGGTAGAAAAGTAGGATTGTGTCTTTGAGTTGTAAGTTCTGTTGATCATTTAAGTTTCAGCACTGTTTATATTGTATACCTTTTCATTATATGTTGTTTAGAGATCAGTGTCTCGACATCTCTTAAGACATCTGAGATTTAAATATCAGAATTTCAACGATAATTTTTTTCACGGCGAACTCATCGATCATTATCCAAATTTAAATTAGGTATATATTTTATTATAGTATCAAATAGGTTTTAATGTATATAAAATCAAGGGTTAATAGTTATGAAATGGTTATAGGTTAACTATTTGTAATAGGCATATTTACTTTGATAGCTTTGCTTGTGTGATTTGCAGTTATTTTGGCTTATGAAAAGTGCATTAAAGGTTTGCTTCTTAATTAGATGCCATTGACAAAATAGACAATTAGCTTAACATCTGTCTTCTATATAATAAGAAAATTAATGATTCTGAAAATCTCGCTGTCCTTATCTATAATTTTGCCACCTTTTTAAATTGGGGTAATTTTGATGCAAAATTTATTTTTTTAAACTATTACTATTACTACCATTATTATCATATCTCTTTTTAATAAAGTGCCAATAATTAAAATTTAATATGTATTGAAAAATATTAAATTATAACATAATACAAAATTTAATAATTAATTTTTTCAATTCATTGTTACAATGAGAATTGCGTCGTCATATTCATCAAAAAAAAAAAATTAAAATTTCTTTATATTTATGTAACTTTTTTATTTAATTTTAATTTAAAGCATTAATATTTGTTTAATTGTTTTATTTGTGAAATAAACTCTTCTTATTTGTTTATTTGTGAAATGTCAATTCGAAAATTTTTATAAAAAAATTTCAAACTAAAAGAAATATTTTAATTGAATGATTAAAGATAAATTTAGATAAATTTTTCAAAACAAAAAAAAATTATTATAAATAAAGTTGACAAACAAATAAGTTATGTAAATAATATGATTATACACAAAACAATTATTATTTATTAGTAGAAAAGTTGAAGATATAAACGAAATCGAGATGATGATGAAAATTAAAATAGTAATTCTTTAATAATTTAATTTTAAGAGTGAATGTTCATTTTAGTCCTTCACAAAAACCGCAGAAGTGATATTAATCCCTGAAAAAAATTTCTTATTAAATCCCTTACAAGATTTGACCGAACCATTTTATTCCATCTACTAATATTTTTTTTAAATCGGGTTTTTTCTTACTTTTGAACCGTGATTTGAGTGCCAGTGAAAACTCATTTTAGTCCCTCACAAAAAAGGGAGAATCCAAATTAGTCTTTGAAAAAAAAAGGTCTCTATTTAATCTCTTACAGAATTTAATCAAGTCATGTTAATTCCTCTTTTAGTATATTTTTCAAATCAATTTTTTTTTTAATTTTTAAATTGTGACTGGACTCCTATTTTACGACTGTTGATTTGAAATTATTTGTGAAGGGGTTGTAGATAAATCATCGCGATACCACAATATTCTTTTCTTTGTTGAGTTTATTATCAGGCTTATGGGTGGGTGACTATGGTTTTTCTTGTTATGTATTCTTGTGTATTAGGTGTTGTTATTGTTTCAGTTGTTAATGATCTTTTAAGAAAATTTAGTTCTGCTACTGGGGTGATTTATGATAATTTCTTACTTATGTAAATAATACTGGTGGCGAAAATAATACACATGGTGTAAGAAAATTGGTTTATACCATATCTCTTAGATTTTGATGATAACAAATTAGTTAATGAACAATTAAGTATACTTACATATGTTCAAGTGTGCATGATCATTAGTTAAAGAATTTATCGGGCTCTGACTCTGATAGTAACATATGAAGAGAAACTTTAGACTTAGATTATGAGATATTAGAATCTGATTACTCAAATTCTAAATGATACGATTTCGATGTTTCACAACTAGGTGATTTGATCGTCCATTTAACACATCAAAGAATACCAACATTGCTCTAAAAGTAACTAATGATTTCTACACCTAAAAATCTATTCAAACTCTTCTACGGAAAATACTCTAAAATAACTAGAAATTTCGAAAACTTACTCATTAAATTGAGTTTTGAAGTTGTTGGAATATGTTGATGTTGACATTAACGGCGAACTCGAGAGAAAAAAACAACTTTGGTGAAAGTTTAATTTTTGAGGTTGAGAGGGTTTGAGAGTTTCGAAATGAGAAATGTGAAGAATGGAGAGGAGAATAGTCTAACACGAATATAACATAAAATGTTTCCGTATATGCATCTACGAAAGCTTCAATATGTGCATCTACGAAACAAAACAAATTTTTTAATAAAAAGTGCTTCATGAGGTATATCTAAGGAAGCAGAGAGCATTTTAGATAAGTCGCATGAGATGGAGTAATATAATAGGAATTTTGAAATACTACACATAATATTATCCTTCCATTAATTATATCAAAATTAAAGTTAATAAAATCTTATTTAAGATCAATTATGTTTTAAAAAAATATAATTATTTATAATCAATTAAAAATAAATATTAAATAATTTTGCATCCTAAAAAAATGCAATTTTAGTTATGATAATTTAATACATAATTATTGATATAAATTTTTTTATAAAAAGTATACAATTTTTTATTAATATAAATATTTTCATAAATGCAGAGAAGTTTGATACAAATATGTTTATAAACAAAAAAAAAAAAAAAATTCTAGAAAAAAATATTTTTATAAAGAAGAAAAGTTATGGTTTTCTCTCATCTCTCATGATCCTCACTTTGTGGTTCAACTTAACTCTGCAAAACCCAATCGTAGAATTCTAATCATATCAACTTTAACTCATGAAACTCGATCCATCGATTTTGAAGCACCGCTTAACCTCGATTCTATCTTTCCAGAGGATCTTAGAAATTTTAAAATTAACGGCTCATGTAGAGGCTTCATACTTTTATGCGGTTGCTTTGACATCTACCTATGGAATTCATCCACGGGAGTTTGCAAAGAAATACCTTCTCCTTTGAGTTCCGGTTCTTATGATCATTATTGCTATGGTTTTGGATATGATGAATCAACCGAAGATTACTTGGTTGTTTCAATGGTTTTTCATAATTACAATGTACCAAAATTATACTTGGAATACTTCTCATTGAAAGCTAATACATGGAAAGAGATTGAGGGTCCTCATTTCCCTTATACCTCCGAGCATGAGCCCACAGGTGGGTCTCTCTATAAGGGAGCTATTCATTGGTTGGTGGATCATTATGACATATATACTACAGATGTCGTTGCCTTTAATTTAATGGAAAGGAAACTTTCATATATGCATTTGCCACATGATTCTGACGGTAATCCTCTGCGTCGTAGTCGTTGTGGTGGTTTGTGGGTATATGAGGATTTTCTCAGCGTATATATGAAGCCTTATAGAAAAGATACGGTTCAAATATGGGTGATGAAAGAATACAAAGTGAATTCCTCTTGGACTTTGACTTTTGTTCTTCCTACTGATGTCATCGACTACTTTTGTCGTCCATTGTGCTGTACAAAAAGTTATTGTGACAAATGATAGATCTGTATTGGTGAAGTATGATAAAAATGGACAATTTCTAGAGCAACATTCTTATCCTAAATTGCAAGTGACAACGAGCATTGCATTGTTTGATCATTTTGTACTGTTATAAAATGATGCAATACTGATATAAATACTGCATATATCATAATTCAATTCTCCACCTCTTTCATTGCAATTCAAATCAATTACTCTCTCATTTTCAAACAAGTGTCTTAGCATACAAACTTTCATTGAAACTTTGTTGGTTTATTCTGTTTTCTAAATGTTGAGACATTTTAGGAAAATCTAGATTGAAGACCTATTTTTATGGAGAAGATTATGTACTTTTATCAGCCTTCTTGCTGCATTTTTGAAGTCTAAATCCAGTTCAGATATGTGCTTTAAATAGATTGTCACTAACCTAGTTTTAGAGTGGAACTTACGTGTGTTTTAATAGGGTTTGTGCTTGTCAATTATGAGCCTCTCTAATATCATCTTGATAAAAGAGTAGGACTGCCTCTTTTGAGTTGTAAAGTCTGTTAGTCATTCATAAGCTTTTAAGCATTGAGTGGTTATGTGTCCTTGAAGTGTGTCTTCTAAAATATTTGAACTAATAATCACAATTGTGATTGAGGGGGAATGAGAGCGGTCTCATACCTCAGTGAGTCTTAGGTAGAATCATAGCATGGGTAGTGATTAAGTGAGAAGGAAATAAACTGAAGGTTGTTTACATAGGACTTTGAATTGATACTATCATAGTGGACTTATCCCTGGCTTGGTAACCTCTAGGCGTAGGTGTTGTATACATAGAACTGAGTGGACAAATCTGTGTGTTCATTTATTTTTCAGCACCTTTAAACTGCATTTATCTTGTCATTGAGTGTTGTTCAAATATAAGTGTCTCGACATCTCTTAGGACATCTAATATCTACATACCAAAATTTTAATTGGTATCAGAGCAGCATACTGCTCTGTATTTGGGTGAGATTCAGGGAAGATACTTTCTGGTACAATGAACAGGAAAGGAGAATTTGTGAATAGACTACCCATTCTTGATGGAACCAACTATGACTATTGGAAAACTCATATGGTGGCCTTTATTAAATCCATGGACAACAAGGCATGGAAATCTGTGGTCAAAGAATAAAGTCCTCTATTGGCTAAAGATAAGGATGAGAAGATTACTGAATTACTGAAGGAGGAGGAAGACTGGGATGATGAAGATGATAAATATGCTCTAGGAAAATATAAAGCATTGAATGCCCTGTTCAATGAAGTGGACAATAACATCTTCAGACTAATAGGTAGTTGTACTGTTGCTAAAGAAGCTTGGGAAATTTTGAAGACTGCTCATGAAGGAACCTCTAAGGTAAAGATGTCAAAACTTTAACTTCTTACTACTAAGTTTGAGAACTTAAGAATGAAGAAAGATGAGAATATTCATGACTTTCACATGAATATTATTGAGATAGCCAATGCCTCCAGTGCATTGGGAGAGAAGATGTTAGAAGTCAAGTTGGTTAGAAAAATTCTCATATCTCTTCCAAAGAGGTTTGACATGAAGGTTACTTCCATTGAAGAAGCCCAAGATATAAACAACATGAAGGTTGATGAACTCATGGGATCTCTTCAGACCTTTGAACTAGGGTTTGGTGAAAAGTATGAAAAGAAGAACAATATAACCTTTGTGTCTAATGATGAAAGTTCAGAAGATATAGGTGACATGGCTAGAGATGAAGGGTTATCTGAAGACCTTGTGCTACTTGGAAGACTATTTAATAAGGTGTTTAAAAAGATGGGCTGGAAGTCAAGATCAAATGTCAAGAACAAGTCACTCGATATCAGCAATAATCAGGATGTTGGGAGAAGGTCCAGAACTGAAAAATAGTCCTACAAAGGAAAATGAGTTCAGTGTCAATACTGTGAAGGGTATGGACACATAAAAGCTGAGTGTCCTACTTATCTCAAGAGGAAGTAGAAAGGTTTAGCTTTGTCTTGGTCAGAAGATGATTCTGAGAGTGACACTAAAACTTCTTAATAGGTTACTTCCTTGACTGGAGTTTGTGATAAAGAATCAGATTATGAAGAGCTTACTTTTGAATAGCTCGTCATATCTGTCATACCCCAATTTTCGACCCTAAGATCATACATCCTTTGCATTTTAATCACTAATCAAGAGCACCATTGTGAAGCTCTATCTTTGGTACTGTGATTATCTCTGAGGGGAATTATCGAGCATTTCTAGCTTTTTATTTGTTTAATACTAACCAAAATTCAAAAAATATGCATTTTTGTCTCTTTTGTTTATATTTTACAGGTAAAAGATCGGACAAAAATCAAAACAGTGCAAGAAGAAAATTTTTGAAAATTTGAAGGTGGAAATCAATTTACCCATATGGGAAATCAATTTCCTGTGCGCAAAATTCAAAAAAATAAGGAGGGAAGCATGACATCATTTTGGCACCTATTTTCTTTGATCATTTTTGCCATTTTACCAATTTTCCACCTCACCAAAATTAATTCCTTTCATTAAACCCATTTTAGTCTCATTTTACCATTTAAACACCAATTAAACACAAATTAATTACCAAATTCAAAATGACCAAATTGCCACTACTCTTGCTCCCATCCTATAAATAGAGGTCTCTACTCTCTCATTTCTCAAGCTTGGAAAGCCAACAAACGCCTTGCAATTTCTCTCCTCATCCCTACCAAATTCACCAAAGCTCTTTTTCTTTCATAAAGTTTGTGAGTCACATCTTGAACCTCACAAAATTTGAGCTAAACCACCATCCATTTCACTTTTTTTCTTCAAATTGTTGAGAGATCAAGATTTGTATTGGTGATTTTTGAAGTGGATCTAAGTTTTGTTCAAGATTTGGTAATTTTCTTCATCCTTTTTCATCTATCGTAATGTGATTCTTTTGTGTTTGTGTGTGATGCATCTTTGATGCTATATTGGTCCAATTTGATGGTGAATTGATGGAAAATTCGTGCTCTAATTGATATGTGATCATAAGGTGTTTGAATGTTTGCCTAAATCAAGTTTTATGGTTCATAATGCTGTTTTTTAAAAACTGTGCGCAGGAAATCGATTTCCTACAGAGGGAAATCGATTTCCACTTTGTTTTTTGCGCCAGATTTGAAGTCTGCAGGCAGGAAATCGATTTCCTACAGAGGTAAATCGATTTCCAGTGAGGCAGAATGCTTGTTTTTGTTATTTTTGACTTGTTTTTGGTTCTAACTCTTCTTCTACTCCAATCTTTTGATATTTTCTTTGAATCACAAATTAGAGGCCTAATTTCTCTCTAATTTCAATGGACTTAGGGCGTCGATAGGATGAGAATCCAAATCCGCAAAATTAAGTGATTGAAATTATGGATGAAAGGAGCTTTTAATGTGATTCCATCTTTTATTTCTTTTTCTTTTGATCGATGAAAGTCTTAATACCTTGAGAATTCTTATGGATTCTTAGTAAAGACTAGATCGCTCCTCATTTTTCTTTTCGTGCGGTATTGCTTTCGGAGAGTGATCTACATATCGCTTCTCTCGCATGCATTAGCACATAAAGTTTTGACCGGCCTCGTTGTAGGGTGATTTCTACATAAATCACTTGGCGATCTGCTTAACATAGCGCAATATTTCGTGTCCCGAATCATAAAAAGATCAAATATGGAAGAGAATTGTATGCGGTTGATTTTAGACTTATGGAGATTTATCGTGTAGTCGCTATGATTTTATCAAGCTTCTGATAAATGTCCATTGAATTTAAATCCGAGAACATCCTTCACTCACCATCGATCTTTCTTACTAACTTTGATAACATACTTGACAAGTTTCAAGATGGTTATCTTTAACATCTAACAATTGATTTTAATTTCCACAATTTATTATATTGCTCTTTATATTTTGCTTTATGCTTTATCATTTCATCATATTTACATTCCGCTATTTTCTCTTTGTCCATTTGGACACTATGTTTATGTTTCCACTATTTTCTTTTTGTCCACTTGGACCATACTTTACTTGTATGCTAAAACACTAATAATCAACAAAAATCTAAAAAACACATAAGGCTCTCTTTCGGACTATTGGTTACTATCCGGAGCATTTTGGAGATTTGGACTTATGGACTTAATACCTCTGGACCCTTATTCTGTTATTACTCTGTGATTGTTCTGTCTGTCTGGCATTGGATTGTTGTCTATTTGTGTATGCAGGTATTTCCTTGAAAGTCCTTGATGATTAATTCCAAGGCATTGAGATAAGGATTTTACCCGAAAACAGCCGTTACTCTGTCCGATTTTCGTCAGAATGTTAATGTGCTTAATGCAAAGTGGTGATAAGATAATGAGTTCATCTGGATCCCCAAGTGATAATGTGTTGGTATTAGTAGTTCAAAGGATGGGAAATCTACCTTGACCCATAATGTCAAGTGTTGGCTTCTTCTTCGGTTAGACCATTCTTTTCCTTAGCTTTTATTTTACGCAATAGGATAGCCTCTTCATCTCCTCCCCTTATTTAATTTTCAAAATGTTCTCCCTTTTTTAAAAACCTTCTTATGTTTGCAATCTTTTCAAAACCTTTCTTTTAAAAATATCTTTTGCCCTTAGTGGTTTTTCTTCAAAAGTTTAGACACGACTAATTGTTGAAACGAATGGCGATACCCCACGATTTTGAAATTGATTGATATAATGAGATCTTTTCCGCGTGAGAGAGCTAGTGGCATACTCGTTGATTTTATCCGAGTTAGAGCCCTTCTTTCATTTGCGATGCAAAGAACTCGTTTGTTCTCATGCTCAAGATCAATGGCTGAGTATTTCTCTCCGACGACGATAAAGTGTTTATTCGTTTTTAAATTTTTTTCCCTTTTAAGTGGAACTACATTAGCTCTGACTTCTCCATTGCACCAAGGAGGTATGTAGGCACAAGGCTTAATGTATTGCCGAGCTTATTTTAAAAATAAAACAAACCCTTTTTTAGCACACACGACACAGATTTTCAAAAAGGTTCCTGTGGAATACCACAGATATGAGGGGTGCTTAAAACCTTCCCCTTGTATAATCAACACCCGAACCTGAGTTCTCTTTTTGTTTTAAAAAACAAACTTTGGGTTTTACGTTCTTTTCCCTTTTCCTTTGGAAACAATAAAGCGCGGTGGCGATTTCAAATGAAATATTGAGTCAATCCTATGGCTTAGATCTCAGATTTTCCCTGCTACAATATCATACAAGGAGTTGTGCCTCAGAAGTGAAAAAGTATGTCAACAAGTATAAGATCAAAAGAAAGTTGTTGCACAACTTAAGGATGAAAAAGTGAAGCACCTATCCACCATCTATGAACTGAAGAGTGAAGTTGTATTGCTCAATTCAAAATTGGACAATATGACTAAGTCTGTTAGAATGCTTAACAATAGTTCTAATGTGCTGGATGAGATTCTTCAAACTGGGAAGAATGTTGGAAATGTTAAAGGTGTTGGGTATAATAATCGAGGTGAAATCAAACGTGAAGTGGCTGAAGTGAAGTTTGTTCAAGCTAAAGGAAAACAAAAGATGTTAGATCAAATGTTCCAACATCCTCAAAGACATCAAAAGAATTTCTTAGGAAGTAAGAATCAAAGATGGAGATGTCATTACTGTGGAAGGTTTGGTCATATAAAACCCATATGTTACAAGTTATGTCGTTATCCCAGACCTGTATCACAACCTAGAAAAGAACAGATTGTTGTTAAAACAAAGAAGTGGACTCCCAAAAAGGTTGTGTCTGCACTCATAGCTCACACGTCTCTCAGAGATTCTGCTAGAGAGGATTGGTACTTTAATAATGGTTGTTCTAGAAACATGACTGGTGTCCAAAATTTCTTGGTAAATTTTATCAGTATTCCTAGGAAACTGAATTCTTACCAAACACATAAGTTCGAATAATATTCCAAGGAATACTAATCCTAGGAATACCACTCCAAGGAATAATATTTCTAATCTTGAAACAAACACACCCTAAGTAATTTATCCAGAAAAAACTCGACCGAGCTGAAATAGTTAATAAACCAAATCGGTTATAATGATCAAAGTCTGACACATGTCAATATTAATAGGAATATGATTGAGAAGACATTTATTAATGGTAAAGAATATCAAGATTCAGAATTTGAAATAATCAAGTCTAATTTACCATCACCATTAAAATGTCATAACAATCAAGATCAACTAGAAAATAGAAGAAAATATTCACAATTCCCTAAATTAACCCATTGTTTATTATTCTTCATTAGTAAAATCATTATTGATGTACTTTTACAAATATTTTTTTTATGGTGAATTTTTATCTGCCGAACTTAAAAAGTTGGGTAATGTTGTTGTACATATCCCTTAATTCTTTGGACCTGGTGTCTAAGTCGGATGTGCCGAGCAACGCTAAGAAGTAGTAGCAACCGACCTGTCACTAAAGCGTCTAGACGTCGAAAACCTGGATGACAACCTGGAGCTATCGTGGCTGACTCGGAAATAGAGGAATCAATGGTCAGAAGACGTTACAAGTCATTGATGGAGTCGATTACGTATGATTAAGGACATTACAAGTATTTATGCACGATTACAATTACGAAACTGATTAATGGTTATTAGACCATGTACTTCACTATAAAAAGGGCTCCCGACTGAGGGATAAGCAAGACACATTCTATCTTTAGCTTGCACCACTTGCACTGCTCAAATCCCTAAAGCAAATACTTATAAACTCCTGTGTGACTTTGCCTGAATCTTCTTCCGGGGAGTAATCTAAAGTGTTATGCAGAAACATTTGGCGCCCACCGTGGGGTAAGATTACCCTTAGTGTAAAATGCTCTGAAAACAACAACTAATTATACTATTTAATAAATAATTAAATATATCATATCATACTAAATTATAATCATATAACTTTATCCCACCAAAATTTCCCGCCCAATATTTTTAATAATAAATAAATTAATAAATTAATTAACTTCTTTCCACCAAAATTTCCGCCCAATCTTTTTAATAATAAATAAATAAATTAATTAATTATTTAAATCCAATATGTAATTTTAATATTTTTATTCTCATATGTCAAAAAATAAATAACTTTAAATTTATAATTTCTCTCACTCAAATTTTGATTCTTAGTTATGAATTGTTTTTCTTTTATTTCAATTTTATAACTATACTTATTTTTTATTTCAATTATTAATTTGAATAAATAATTTATTTTATTTATTTATTAATTTTATAATTTTTATTTTAAGTAAAGCTATAATATATAAAAAATGACTCACTTATATTTTAAAAATTAGAGACACAATTAAAATAAAATTATCTATATCAATATATTTTAAATTATTATAATCTATAATATAAGAAAAGTATATCTTTTTCAACAACTCCTCTGGATGCGACACGTGGCTTCATGGTAGCAAGGAATTCTCTTTTTCAACTTTCAACCTGGTGCATCCACGTCACCACTCTTTTGGCTTCTCAAATATTCATCCGTTTCTAACTTTCAACCTGGTGCATCCACGTCACCACTCTTTTGGCTTCTCAAATATTCATCTGTTTCTAACATGCAACAGCAGTTAATAATCCATCCCTCCAACTTCCACATGCAGCAGTTATGCAAATGAAAAGTTTCAACTGCTTCACTCTCAATAATGCTACTCAATTTGATATCTATCATATAAGAAAAATCTCCCTTTTCTTGATCATTGGGACTGTCCACATCAGCTGATGTCTCCACAATATTCCACATCAGCAGCCTCAACCTTCTATTCTTTGATCCATAACTTCCAACCCTTCTGCCTTCCAAGCCCTCCACCTTCCACATTCCAAAACGGTTTTATCATTACTATAATGAGATGGTTGAAGATACATTATTTTTTTATGAGTAGAAAAATTATCCCGCTCTTTTATCGTTTAGAACTAGAAATGACAATTCAATAAATAAAAACTAGAAACTATAAATAACTAAAAACAAAGAAATAAAATTACTTTTACTCTAGAAACTTGCGGTCCCTCAATTGTAGAAGTTCATCAATCAAGACAGTTAAATTCATGTGAGATGAGCCACCTTCCTGAACTGCCATTTTGGCCTTATCCCCAAACTCTAGAGCACTCTGTCTGATTTTCTCAGCTTCATCACCACCATCCATTAACCTCCTCACAGCCTTCTCAATACTCTCTCTACTCACAATCTTTTCTCTTTCCCCAAACCCCATCATCCTCCACTCAGCTGCACCCACCTCCACCCCAATCCCCTGCACCTGCGTTATCAACTTCTCATTGTAGAATTGCTCACCATGAACCGGCCATGTTATCATCGGAACCCCCGCACTAACAGCCTCCACGGTTGAATTCCACCCACAATGCGTCAAAAACGCACCCACAGCATGGTGGTTCAGAATCATAACCTGCGGTGCCCACCCCTTAATAATCAAACCCTTCTTCTTCGCAATCATTCTCTCTTCAAATCCCTTCGGCAACCACTTTTCTTTCTCTTCTTCACTCTCATCTTCCTTCCCTTTCTTCTCTGGAACAACCCATACGAATTCGTGACCTGATGCTTCTACAGCACACGAAATTTCGTAAAGCTGTTTATCTTCAAAATGGCACACACTTCCGAAGCATATATACAACACCGAGTTAACTCGCTTTGAGTCGAGCCAACTCAAGCACTCATGCATGTTCACCACGCTCTGTTCTCCTCTCTCTGATTTCTCTTGAAGTGTTCTACGAATAAGAGAAGCTGGACCAAGATGCCAAGCTTTGTGACCTGTGGTTTCCTCGTAGTGTTTGATGTAGTCTTCACCGTCAAGTTCAGCGAAACTGTTCACAATGATTCCATTACTTTTGAACACCGTTTCCAAAAGCGCTTCCAACAGTTCACTCATTACCTTCGGCGGTGTTGCGTTCATGGAGATAGAATGAGGAAGGTCAGGAATTACATAACATGAAGATTCATAAAGAGAGTTTGCTTTAACAGATTCAATGGCACATATAGCAAAGAGTGAGAAACCGTTGAAAGCGAATCTAGGAATTTGAAGCTTGTTTGCAAGCTCATCAACCCACGGAAACAAGAAATCCGCGACGATGCAATCAGGTGGGTTCTGCTCGACAAACTGTTGGATAGGTGGTTGGAGAAGAGTGGTGACTTGGTAGATTTTAACGAGTTTATCAGTGTTAGTGGCGGAGGAGAGGCTTTCAACGCCGTCAGGGAGGCCAAGTTCCTGGGAAGGAAATGGAACGGTGTGAAGACGGAGGTGTTGGTTTAAAGGGATGGATTTACGAAGGATTTGAGCGTTGGAAGGTGTGGTTATGATGGTGACATGTTGACGGCGTGAAGCGAAGAGAGTTGCTATATCGCATAGAGGGATTATATGACCAGGTGCTAAGTAAGGTATGAAGTAGATTTTAAGGGGTTTCTCTTCTCCTTCCATATTCATCTTTGCTTTTCCCCTAGCTTCTTACGCTCTTTGTATTTTGTATCGCCGGTTCCTTTTTGAAGGAGTGTTATAACCGGGAACAGACAAGCAATGAATTCTCTTGTGTGGTTTACAATGACAATCACTTTAAATGTTTGTCGGTTTCTATATATATAGCCTCTCGACTTGATACTATGATTAAAATGCGTGCCTTATCGATAGTACTAGCTTACAAATGGTTTGGTTTAAGATGGCAAATTCTTATCTACCAAGGTAACTTTATTCAACTTACTTGTCAACTATTGAAATTTGAAAGGTCCATGTGTCCACTTTATCATATTGTTACTAATGCATATTATTATTTTGGCAAAATATCTATTTTGGTCTCTTAACTATACCCCTAAGTTCAGTTTGGTCCCTTAACTTTTTTTCGTGTCAAAATGGTCCTTTAACTTTTTAATAGATGCATATGAGTCCCTTCCATCTACTCCGTTAGTTAAAATCTGTTAAATGTCTACGTGGCATTGACAGGTGGATTTGACCTAGTATTGTGATGGATTATCGTCGGAAAAACCGACGCTAAAAACTATTTCTGGATTTTTTTTAATTATTGTTCATCTTCTTCCCAAAAAATTTTCCTTCAAAAAAACCCAAAAATTTGATGATAACAACAAACCATAAACCTTCATTATGCACCATTAACATGACCTTTGTCATCCTCCAACCCAAACCATAAACCTGCAAAATCTAACAGAGTAGCCACAAATTATCTTCAACTTTTGTCACTTTACCAAATCACAACAACAACAAACTCATGTAAATAAAACACATCAACATGACATAAACCTCACAAATTCAAAATCAACACCACCAAACTCACCTCTAAACACAATCTGATTCAAGAACCTGCACAAAAACAATAAATCCTCTTCGACCTCAATGCAAAATCTATGGATTAAAGCAAAATCAAAACAGAACAAAGAAGAGTGAGAAAAGAAAATATCATAAACGGACCGAAAGCATGGAAGCACCCTTCCGCCGTCTACGGCCAACCGTGTTCCATCCTCCCTCCGCACCAGATCTCCGTTGAAGCCCCCACCCCTCCGACAACCACTTTTTTCATGATGTTTTTGTTGCTTGTGATTTATTGTTGAGATTGCAGGACTTGATTGCATTGTGTTCATTTGATTTTATAGAATTTGTTGTTGTTAGTAAGAGATGAAAAAGAGAGGAAGAGAGAAGTTTTGTTCACGTTTTATGAGAGAAAGAGATATGCTGTTATGGGTGGAAGAGATATGATTTTATGGAATTTTTTTTGTTAGTAAGAAATTTATGCTGTTCACGATTTTTAGTAAGAAATTTTGAGTTTTTGTTGATATCCCCAAATTTTTAAGTTTTTTTTAAGAAAAATTTTGGGGAAGTAGATGAACAACAATAATTTTTAGCGTCGGTTTTTTCGATGCTAAGTCCCTCACAATACTTGGTCAAATCCACATGTCACTGCCACGTAGACATTTAACAGACTTTGACTAACGGAGTGGAAGGAAGGGACTCATATGCATCTATTAAAAAGTTAAAAGACCATTTTGGCACGAAAAAAATTAAGGGACCAAACTGAACCTAGGGGTATAGTTAAGGGACCAAAATAAGTATTTTGCCTATTATTTTATGGCCCCATTTAAAAGTTGGATAACTTTATCCAACTTAGTTTTGTCAAAATTTGAGAGGTCCATTTATCTACTTTTATTATATTATTAGTAATAGACACTAATGTTTTATAATTACAAATTTAACCCAAATACATTAAATGCAGGTTATTTTATCCAATTTAATTGAATGTTCACTCCTCCCAAATTCATTTGCTTGCCATCGAATCGGTTGATGTATACGTATGTAGGGGTGTTCGCAGTGCGGTTTGGTTCGGTTTTGAGCATAAAAGTCATCCTAACCGCGAGATAAAAATGCATGCGGTTCGGTTTGGTTCGGTTAATTTTAAAAAGTCATCCAAACCAAACCAAGCCAAACCAATGCGGTTAGGATTGGTTCGGTGGACTGCGGTTTACACCATAAAATAAAAATGTACTAAAATAAAAAAAGAAAATAATTCATTCTTCCATACTTATATTACATATATTACAGTATCATTAAAAAGAAGTTTTTCATACTAATTACACCAAAATAATTCATTATTCCATACATGTATTTTACACCAAAATTACTACCATATAACTGTATCATGTATTTTACAGTAGCATACTATGTATTTTACATATACTACATACTAAATTACTAATATAACTTTAGTTATTCATACTACATACAATATACAGTTTTTCATACTAATAAACTACATACTACATATACAAGTATCAGATAACTTCAGTTCTAAATATTAATACAACATTACAACTTCAGGACTAAATATTATCAGTACTACATATACATCAAATGCTTCTCTAGAATGAGTGAGAGAGAAATCAAAGAATGAAGTTGAAATGTTGAATAGGAAGGAAGAATGAAGGAATAGTGAGTCACGTGACGTGAGTGTACAATATTGCAATTGGATTGGAAATATAATAAATTAATTATAGAAATTCAAAATTTTAGTTAAATATGTGGTTCAGTTTGGTTTGGTTCGGTTTTGTGAAATGAAAACCGCAAACCGAACCGTGCGGTTTGGCCAAAAAAATCATCCAAAATCATCCAAACCAAACGCGGTTTTTGCGGTTTTCAGTTTGGATTGGTTCGGTTTGCGGTTTTCCTTTTGGATTGGTTCGGATACGATCACCCCTATATGTATGTATCTCTTGCTCCACTACAACTTATAAATAAAATGAAATGCCACCGTTTTATTATTTTACTAGAAATTTGCAAAAAAAAAAATATTTTTTATATTTTTAAATGCATACAACATATATTAAAATAAACTATTAATATATTTATCATATTTGAAATTTATTATATTTAAAAATAAATATATATCATGAAATTATTTTATATTAAAATTACATTATCTTTAAATTTAATATTTTTTGTTAAAAAATTAATATAATTGAAAATAAATCGTCAATGGTAATTGGCGCTGGACTTGGTAGAGAGAACCACGGTTCGATCCCCGCAATTGCGATCGGGTGGAAACACCGAACTATACCGGTGGTGATAAGCCGAAAAAAATAGACAAAATACCCCTTTTGGTCTTGTAACTATACCCTAAAGTCCATTCTGGTCCCTTATAATTGTCAGGTGGTTTATTTTGTCTGAGAAATAAAATAGAAAAGGGAAGTGAAATAGAAACTTCATTTGTCATTGTTGGTTCTTGGAGGAAACCCTAGCATAGCTGCCATTGACGAATCTCCGAGTTGAAGTTGCTGCGAACGAAGACGAATACGACATTCAAGGTGAAAGCGAAGACGACATCAGAAGTAAGTTTCTGCATCTGTATTAGTAACGTAGTTAGGTCTGATACTTTATTTTGTTTTTTATTCCATGTTTCTAAAATCATTGTTCTTCATGTCTATCTAGGGCATAGTCTGAAATGGATGAATATCTAATCATTACAATCTGCCATAGTGGTGAATTTGCTAGTGAGGACTTGAGTGTGTATGAAGGACCTATAAACTGTTTTGGACCTGTAATTATTTGTCATGTTAAAATTGTTATTCTTGATTATGTTCAAGTGCATACCAATCATTTCCCATTTCATACAAAAATCAAAACTCAATACATACTATTAGCAAGGTGTAACCAATCATTTCCCATTGATAACTTTAAAATTCAATACAGACTTTTTTAATTTAAACATACTAATTCAAAACATTACAACATACTAATATAGACTTTTCCAAATGACCAACACTAAAATAACACAGAACAACCTTTTCCAATTTTTTTCCAGAATTCATCATCTTCATCAACCCCCTTGTCTTTTATTTCAATCTATCATTTGTTGCCTTTAAAGATACCAAATCGGATTTCTTGATATCGAACCACAAATCCTCTATTATTGGATCTGCTCTAGTATGATGTTGAAAATTAGAATCAGTATTCGTTCAGGATTGGAAAGAGTTAGGTAAAAAGGACCTTATCTAGTGTGATACTTGTGAATTGAGATATAGAAAGGTGACGGTGGACCCCTGGGTGTTTAATTATTTAATATTTTGAACATTCAAGTCCGCTCGGGTAGAAAGGGCCCTCTCCTCGTCAGTCTTATCCTTAATGGAAGCCATAGAGCGACGAAAGACAGATTCCCGAACGACAGCCGCTTGAAGAGCATCTCTGAGAGTCTTCATCAGGAGGGCATACTCAAAACCAAGGCTAACCCGACCGGAGTACTCATCATTAAAAGATTTCGACCAATGAAACCTAAACCTACCCCTCAACCTCATCCTTGGATCCCCGATCTCATTCAAACTCGGCCTGCCCTGCATGTCCAATGCTAGCACTCGTAGAAAAACTAAATATATGGCCGCCTTTTTTTTAGGGTGGAGAAGATAGTATCGCGATTTAAAGTGCTTTAGGGAGTCAGAAAACGCTTTGAAGAGCTTCTTAGTCTGCTTCAAAAAAACCCAACTGAACCGACCAGATAGTACCTTTGCTCTCTTTCTTACTTTGGCATCAAAGTGCCTTGTAGGTACAACACCCCTTTTTTCTCTCAATCACCGTCGAAGATTCAGACATTGCTGCTGACCCACTCATTCTGATCACCCCGTATCAGCAAGCAACCGACCTAATTGTTGTGTGGAACTTACATTGTATTTTGTGTCAGGGTTTGTGCAGTCTTTGTGAATTGTGACTTCTCTAATATCATCCTGGTAGAAAAGTAGGATTGTGTCTTTGAGTTGTAAGTTCTGTTGATCATTTAAGTTTCAGCACTGTTTATATTGTATACCTTTTCATTATATGTTGTTTAGAGATCAGTGTCTCGACATCTCTTAAGACATCTGAGATTTAAATATCAGAATTTCAACGATAATTTTTTTCACGGCGAACTCATCGATCATTATCCAAATTTAAATTAGGTATATATTTTATTATAGTATCAAATAGGTTTTAATGTATATAAAATCAAGGGTTAATAGTAGTTCACCCCTGTAATGTTAGTGAATTTTGCTTTTCCCCCTCCCTACCTTTTGGCAGCGGTTTTTTCAAAAAAACCGTTGCCAAAACCTGCCTTTGGCAGCAGTGGGGATAAACTGAAGCATGCTCATATTACAGGGGATAAACTACTATTAATCCTAAAATCAATTGTATCAACCATTTTTTCTAATAAAGAAATTGGTTCATTTCATTTATTATTTTATGAGACAATTATGAAAGTAAAAAATCTATTTAATCCACAATATTTATCCCACGTGTAATAATTTTAATAAAAGATAAATAATGTTTTTATTTAATTATTTATATCAACTATGTATTTTCATGTTCATATATAAATATAATATAGAAAATATCATCTTAGAAGTGGTGCACCAACATTAGGACTAAACAATAAAATTATATTAAATAATTTAAAAGTATTAACTATTTTTAATGAAGGATAACTTATTATTTCCTCTCCTTAATCCTTAAATATTTATTATTCTCTTTTCTTTCAATTATATAAATTTATCTTCCACATGTCATTAATGAAGGATAATTTTGTAAAAACCTTCATAATTTCTCATTTTCATACAACAATTATTATTTTTCTTAATCTGTATGAAAAGTCTAAAACGACTTATAATAAAAAACGGAGGGAGTATAAAATTTTATTACTAAAAAATAACAATCAACATAAAGCATCCATTTTGTATTCAAATATTTCTAATCATTAAGTATTAATTTTCTCATGGAGGCAAGCGAAAAAACTATTCATTACAACATTGGAAACATGCACATTTGTTTTGAAAATACAATAAATAATGGATAAATTTGTAATTATAAAAAATTATGTTGCAACAATTAAAAATAAAATCTTCTAATGATATGTCAAGTAAGATATTTTTACACCAATCTACTTAAGTAAGTCAGATGGGTAAAATTATCCACTTTTTATCGATGGGTAATGAAGTTGGTCTTTTATTTTATAATTACAAATTTATCCTAAATACATTAAATGTATGTTATCATTTCCAATTTAATTGAACTCCTCCACAATTTACACCATTTTCCATGTGTCCACTTTAATTGACGATTCACTCTTTTCGGTGCCTCCATCAAGTTCATGTATGTATCGAGTAAGGATCCATTTCATTTCTTAAACTCCATTTCTTTTTCGTTACTATAGTTTTGTGTGTATATTACACATATTTCTAAAACATATGATATATATTTATTATTTAATTTAACTTTATGCACACAAAACTATAGTAATGGACCCTCCATTTTTTAGGAAATGGAGTGGATGCTTACTCGTATGTATTTAAAATGGTGAATACCCATCTATAATATATATGTTACTCCACTTCAACCTTTCAAATTAAGATTTAAGATATAAATGACATCATTTTTTTATAATAAATTTACAAAGGTTTTATTTTTGATATTTTTAAATATATTTAAAATATATTAAAATAAACAAATAATATATTTATTATATTTAAAAATAAATTAATATCATTAAATTATTTAATTTAAAATTACATTATCTTTAAACAAATTATTTCTCTTTGTTAAATTTGATTTTATTTCGAAAGTAAATTTAAGATTTGAATTGACTCAAATTTTTAATTAATTAAAGATCATAAGTCGGTTTGATATTTATATATTTAATTTTTTTAAAAATAAAATAAAATAAAAATTTATCATTCATAATAATAACACTAATGATTATTTTACAATTGTTCAGGGTGAAATTTGAAAAGTATATTATAAAGTTACAAAGTCAAAATTTAATACTAAATCGACATATATAATCAAGTAAATAAAATTGATCTAACAAAAAGAATAAATATTTTTGAATTTATAATGTTTTATTAGTCCAATAATAGATTTACAATCCTTTATAGAATAAATTATCACTCTCATCTATTATCAAAATTGTCCGGGATGATCAGAACAGGTGGCCAGCAATAGTAGGCTCGAACGCTTGATCTTCGGTGACAAATGAGAAAAAAAGGGGGTTCTACCTGCAAGGTACTCGGATGCCAAAGTAAGAAAGAGAACAACGAGGTACAGTAGAAAGTATGAGATTTTGGACAAAGTTAAGATTACTTTGCCCTCTAGAGGTAGAGGGTTATTTAGAGTGTTCTCTTTGAGGTGGATTGGGTCGCGCTATATTTGTGGGCCTGGGCGTGATTCTAGGGTGTCGCACGCTCGCGAAAAAAAGAACAGAGTCGCCACTAATATATTTATCCCATAAGGGAAAGGAATATCAGAAAACCTAACAAAGGGTAAGAACAAGGTCTTGCGACTAGAGAATCTAGGTACAGGAGTCGGTTACGCAAGGGGAAGGTATTAGCACCCCTCACACCCATCGTACTCGATGGTATCCACCTATGCTTGTTTCTATCTAAAGGGTGTGTACTATGTCTAAGTCAATATGCGAATGAATGCACAATGTAGGGAAAAAAAGAATTGTACTCGCACGGGCCCTACCCCGCTGCCTACGTATCCTTTTTAGGAATCAGAGTTACCGTAGCTCGGCTCACGATTTTCTGTTTGTTTTTGTGTTTTTTAGTTGGGCGGAGTTAACGCTCGCGCTCTTGCATAAGGGGACAGCCTACGATGCGTTCGAGCGGAAATAACAACGCCCTTAGAAAGAAGAAAAAGAAATGATTGGTTTGTGTCTTTTAGGGTAGATGAGTGATGAACAGTTCCCAATACCGGGCCACTCACCACTTTCTCTACTTTGTTTTAATTTTAACCATTGTTATGTGTTTTAAGTGTTTTTGGTTGGGTATTTTTTAAGGGGAATTTGTTTGCGATTCGAATCACATAAAAGTGTATAACGATAGAGAAACAGATTAGGGAATGAATCTCACTCATCTCTCTTCCATTATATAGTGATCGAGAAATAGATTAGGGAATGAATCCCACTCATTTCTCTCCCACTAAGTGATTGAGAAACATATTAGGGAATAAATCCCACTCATTTCTCCCTCACTATTAGTAACGTGTGATTCGCTTCTTCTGTTTATTAAGTATTTTGAAAGTTGAAAAGAAAAAAGAATGAAATGGGGCACTAATTCTAAATTCTAATCTAAGTTGTCTATACAAGGAGATAAAAACTATACATTTTATTAAAGGAAACTATACATGGGATAGCTAAAGGAAAGTCAATATGCAACAAATAAGTGATATTCACAAACACACATATGTCAATTAATTCTAAAAATCGAGACTAAAATTGACTCCTAAGTCTATTAAAGAATTATTTACAAGGAAGTATTAAAAACAAAGAAATTCAACATATTGTAAAAAAAAAAGTTTATTAAAAAGGATTAAAACAATTAGAAAAATTAACAAGAAATTGTGACAATTATTTAATCAACCTAAAAAAATCTAAGAGCAATTTTTATGTATTTTTTATCCGAATTAAAATTGGAACTATGAGTTAAAAATAAAAGCAAAACAACAATTAAAATGAAAATCTAATCTACACTGCAGGGAGGTGTAAAAGCAATTGGGAAATGAACTAAAGTTGTGTTATGAGGCATCTGGGCCAGAAACAGGGGTGTGTGGAAAGCATGGGCGTGCTAAGGCCCAATCACACTGTGGTGGTGTACTAGTGAAGCACGGGTGTAATCCAGAAAAGGGCAAGGCCCAATACGCGCGTGGCCCAGCAACCAACAAACCATTTGATCCACATATATTCATCATTTGTCTCAGCATGTGATATTTATTATTCATCTTTTTGCATATCGTTTTTTTTGTAACGTGACATTAAGGGATGAATGTATGTCAATTGGTCAAGACTGGATTAAATGAATAAGGACAAACATAGCAAACTCAACCAATTAGGACCTGCCACCACACATATTAATCATTATAATAAAACAAAAAAAAAATAATATGGAAAAGGAACCAGCGCATGGACGCCACGTATGCAAACGGCAAGGGCAAAGGGAATTAGAACTCAGACGCCGGAGATACCACTCCGGTAGTCTTCTCCGGCGAGTCAAACAACCAGACCGCCACTACGCACCCAGAAACGTATGAAACCGGTGCCTCACCACTCGTTTTTTTGTCCCCTGATCTCAAATCCACCGTCAGTTTTCTTTAACTCTCCCTCTAATACTTAAACCGTGAGCCTCATAAAACCCAAACATGAAAAAAACTTCACAAAACGTAAGAGGCTTATTCCATAACCAAACTCATACTGCCTAGGACTCAAGCACAAGATCTACACGTTTAAACACACAATATCTCATGTTAATAGAATCACAGTTCAAGAACGAAGCATGCATAATGTAATACGGTGAAAGAACTGACTCTTAAAAAAGTTTTGCAAACAAATGTTGCGGTGAGCAAGAGTCGCCACCGATTTTTATTTTATCCAATTTATAGGAAAGGTAAAAAAGAACAGAAAAAAGACCCTTTTTTAAAGAAACGGGATCGGGGGGTAAGTTATGAAAAGGGAAGGTATAAGCACCCTTTTCATCCACAGTTCTCTGTGGGCTCTTAGTTTGCTTAGCTCATGTTTGTTTGTTTTAAAAGTCAAAGTGTGTGTGTGAAGAAGTGTTTGTTTTCAGAATATTTTATCTTGAGTTAAGTTAGCTAGCATTTGATTAAATTATCTTGTATTATCATACAATCCTAAGGCATACATCTAAACAGATAATAATAGCGGGAAATTAAAATGCAGAAATTAAAAGTGCGGAAAGATAACTCTACGCTATTACAAAAAATATCCTTGCAACCTATACATCGATTTCTAGAATTTTAAATAGATAAGATACTTTAAACGAATAAATACAACCATGCGACAATCATTGAGAGTTTGAGGGGAGAAGAAGAATCGAAAATAAGAGTTAGTCTTTGAAAAATAAATGAGAGACCTAAATCTAAAATAATTATTAAATTTAACTTAATTTTATCCTAATTCTAAATCAAAACCTAATTAAATTAATTGTGACTAAATTTAACTAATAAAAATTAGTGTTTTACTAATTATTAAATAATTACTAGAATTAAATTGCTTAAGTTAATTACCCTAAACTAATTAAATTAATTAAAAAATTAAACCTAAAATTAAACTAAATCCTAATTAGTGTTTTTTTGAATCTGTTGATTAAAAAAAACAATTAAAACAAGTTAATAAAAAATAAGCACAAAAAATAGAAAACAATGGGCCAAGTGTGAGGTGTAGTCAGCAAGAGGTGGTGCAGCATAGCGATTCGAATTGGGCTGGATAAGAAAAAGCCCAAATGACATTGTGAGAAAAAAACCTAAATGCAATGTAGTCGTCCGCCCCTTTCTAAACAATTTCTCACGCTCTGCATTTCTTTCCAAATCGAAATGGACAAACCTCTCATCTCTCACAATACACTCTTAGTCTATCCCAGAAACAATCATAAACCTCTTGTCATCTTAAGTTTCAAACACAGCATGATTTGGCCACCAACAAGCATGAGTGATATCGATTCAAATGGAAGAAGCACATACACAAGAACAAAAATTAAACAGAATAATTATCAACTAACCTGAAAAACTTTTGGATCTGTGAATGATGCGATTCCGTTGATGAAGAGGTATTGCTTGAAGACGAGTTTGACGAAACCTCGGTGACAGATCGCAAAACTGGTTGCGATACGTGACTTTGATGTCGCTGAGTCGAATTGCTGTGATGATGGATGTTGTTGACGAGCGTAAGTGATGTCGCACGACTGTCTATTATTGTCAGCGGCGAGGAAATTGATTTGCAGGTGTTGGTGCGCTGATGTCGTTCTATCGAGTGGCTGCGGTGCTGCTCGCGAGGGAGGGATTCGTGGATGATGTCGCAGGTCCGTAGGCTGCGGTTGCTGTTCGATGCGGTGGTGTGAACGGTGGTTGTGGGGTTCCACAGCGGAGCAGATCGGAGATGGTGTGTGTTCGGACCCTTATTCTTTCTTCTTCTCTCTTTCTCAGTTTTGATCCGATTTTTAATCTTCTCTCCCCTTAACAACAACCTGAAAAACTTTTGGATCCGTGAATGATGCGATTCCGTTGATGAAGAGGTATTGCTTGAAGACGAGTTTGACGAAACCTCGGTGACAGATCGCAAAACTGGTTGCGATACGTGACTTTGATGTCGCTGAGTCGAATTGCTGTGATGATGGATGTTGTTGACGAGCGGAAGTGATGTCACACGACTGTCTATTGTTGTCAGCGGCGAGGAAATTGATTTGCAGGTGTTGGTGCGCTGATGTCGTTCTATCGAGTGGCTGCGGTGCTGCTCGCGAGGGAGGGATTCGTGGATGATGTCGCAGGTCCGTAGGCTGCGGTTGCTGTTCGATGCGGTGGTGTGAACGGTGGTTGTGCGGTTCCACAGCGGAGCAGATCGGAGATGGTGTGTGTTCGGACCCTTATTCTTTCTTCTTCTCTCTTTCTCAGTTTTGATCCGATTTTTAATCTTCTCTCCCCTTAACAACAACCTGAAAAACTTTTGGATCTGTGAATGATGCGATTTCGTTGATGAAGAGGTATTGCTTGAAGACGAGTTTGACGAAACCTCGGTGATAGATCGCAAAACTGGTTGCGATACGTGACTTTGATGTCGCTGAGTCGAATTGCTGTGATGATGGATGTTGTTGACGAGCGGAAGTGATGTCGCACGATTGTCTATTGTTGTCAGCGGCGAGGAAATTGATTTGCAGGTGTTGGTGCGCTGATGTCGTTCTATCGAGTGGCTGCGGTGCTGCTCGCGAGGGAGGGATTCGTGGATGATGTCGCAGGTCCGTAGGCTGCGGTTGCTGTTCGATACGGTGGTGTGAACGGTGGTTGTGCGGTTCCACAGCGGAGCAGATCGGAGATGGTGTGTGTTCGGACCCTTATTCTTTCTTCTTCTCTCTTTCTCAGTTTTGATCCGATTTTTAATCTTCTCTCCCCTTAACAACAACCTGCAATCAGTATATAAGCATTTTGATGTAAGAAATTTCTTATTGCTCTGAAAGAAAGTATGAACACAAAACATTAATGTTGATGTTAGTGAATTTTATGTTAGTGATGTACTGATGAGAAGTATGATGTAATTTTGGTTTTGGTTTTCTTGATTGTGAATTATGTTAGTAATGTTTTTGCAGGTTAGTAAAAATTTGATGATGATTATTGTTTGGCAGACTACTAAATTATGCAGGTCTGTGTTGTTGTGCGAGTTATTTTAAAAAAAAAATTGAGACTTGGTTTTATTGTAAAAATTAAGGTGATGATGTTAACGTGAGAAAAGTGTGAGTTGTGGTTGAAAGTCTGATGCATTGTCACGATTTTGTTACTGTAAAAACAAAATTTTTTTTTTTTTTTTGACAAAACTGTAAAAACAAAATTGAAACGTGAAAAAAAGGACAAAATTGAAACATGAAAAAAGATAGTACATATTCATAAAAAAAATATATAATTGTGAAAAACTTATGAATACATTGTTAGTGAAAAATTAACCCCCAACAAGGTTAATAAAAAAAATTTAGAAACGAATCGCCGTCAGACACATGTTTATTACATGGTTAAAACAAATTAAAGATGACAATCTGAAAATAAAATTGGGGTCTCATGTAAAAATCATCGGCCAAGAACATTGGAAAAATCATTTTGAAAAATGGGAGGCCTCAGGTGTCATCATTGGCCAAAATATAGGAATAAAAAAAGAGCTTTATAAAAATAAGTTGAAAAAAAAGTTGAAAAACTATTGATAGCAGTGTGAGTGGAAATTGTGAGAAGTTTGTAAAATTGTTGATGAAAAATGTGAAGGTGGAGTGCTCTATTTATAGAGTGGAATTAGGTCAAGACCGATCCTAAAAAGGAAATGATCCAACCCAAAGGCCCATGGACCTTCTTGATCCACAAGATTGAGAACCTGGACGTGCTTGTGTCCAGGTACAGGTACGTCCAGGTGCAAAAAGATTAAAATTAGTTTAAAAAAGATTAAAATTAGTTTAAAAAAAACTAACAAAGTGCATCCGACGGGATTCGTACCCATGACCTTTTATTTGCAAACCTTACTTCTTAACCAACTGAGCTATGTTATTTATTTGAAATAAAAACTCAATTGAAAGTATATGAAGCATTGGTCACATTTTTCTATTTATTAAAATATAACAATTTAATAGTAAACTATTATATTTTAAAATAGACTTTAAATTGAATATTTATAAAATTCAGGATGTCAATGTAAACGAATCCAAGATTTTTATAAAACCCAATTTTTAAAAGAGTTTTGAATTTTTGAAAAGTGTGGGCAAATTTTGGGGTACAACAGTTGCCCCTGTTCAATCTTCTTAAACCTGAAGAGGTAGATTGGCATGTTCGCCATTCGTGATCTGAAGGTGGAAGAGGATTGAACACTTAAGTGCCCAAAAATTTGCACTCGCCGGTGCGGGAAGTAATGATGCTGGAGATGGGCTTAAAGATGCCATCCAAATGTTGACAGAGTGTTGTCTGAGATGGGCTTAAAGATGCCATCCAAAGTAGATACTTTTTCAGAATGATTGTGTGAAGCAGATGCTTTTCAGGATGAATCAGATATCTTGGTCGTATCTGATGGATAATACCTTTTTGAGTATTCAGAATGAGTCGTACACTAGACTGTATCTGAAAGAGAGGTTCATCAAAATGAAGTAATGCCTTACAGAGGACTATCTGGAGAGGTTCCTGAATAGGGTAAGTCACTGACTGATGTAAAGAGGATTAGGCTTTAGACAAAGCTCGGGAAGAATTGTTTTAGAGAAGACTGACTAAAAAGCTCCTTGAAAGGGCAAGAGATGTCTTGGAAAAGATTGGACATGTTAAAGAAGATTACCTAAAAAGGTGGAGATACGTCTTAAACAAGACTAACCTAGAAAGGCTCCTAGAAAGGATATGATATGTCTTAAACAAGACTCACCTAGAAAGGATATGATACGTCTTAAACAAGACTCACCTAGAAAGGCTCCTAGAAAGGATATGATATGTCTTAAACAAGACTGGCCTAGAAAGGCTCCTAGAAAGGATATGATATGTCTTAAACAAGACTGGCCTAGAAAGGCTATGATATGTCTTAAACAAGACTTACCTAGAAAGGTTCCTAGAAATGATGTGATATGTCTTAAACAAGACTACCTAGAAAGGCTCCTAGAAAGGATATGAAACGTCTTAAAAAAGACTACCTAGAAAGGCTCCTAGAAAGGATATGAAACGTCTTAGAAAAGACTACCTAGAAAGGCTCCTAGAAAGGATATGAAATGTCTTAGAAAAGACTACCTAGAAAGGCTCCTAGAAAGGATAAGAAATGTCTTAGAGAAGACTACCTAGAAAGGTTCCTAAAAAGGATGAGAAGTTCTTTGATTGTTTCTGAATTATCTTTGAAGAAAGACCCGGAATGAAGCATCAGAATTGTATTTGTGTCTTGAATGAGCGTTAAGATTGAATCGTTGATACAATTTTGCACTGTATCTGGATGATAATGTTCTTTTGATGGTGAAATGACCTGAAAAGGCAAAATTAGTTTTATGCAATGTCATGATGCATGTATTGAGATTCTCGAAATAAACGAGAGTACAGTATGTTATGCATGTATTATGAATGATGCAGGGATGGACTATAAAGTCGAAGCATATCAGTAGCTTTGTATAGCAACTGCTGGTTGAGAAAATAAATCTCTGTGTGTTGCTGGAGATAATGACAAGAGGATTGAGAATTTCTGCCTTTCATTCAAGGATATCCAGCTGGGAATTTTTCGATCTTCGCTTGGGGATGAGAGTAACTTGAGTGATCTGATCCTGATGTGTCCTGGGGATAAGAGAGAAGAAAAATCTTCCGGTGTACTATCTGATCGAGCTCAGGTGTGAGTGTCCACTTTAATGGAGATAGCGAGTCTGAATAAACTCTGTTGGAGAATAAGATTGTGTCGGAGAACCGGAAGCGTCGGAGATGTAAACTTCATTGGGGAACCAAGCTTCTGTTGGGAAGAGAATATTTTAAGATTGTTAGAACAAGATTTGTTCTGATCAATTATATTAGTTTTGATGATAACAATAATATGAATTTTGCCTTAGATAATATGGTACTCTAATCCAATGCAATTTCCTTTTCAGGAAATATATAAAGAGTACGCATAATTCAGCGCTCAGAAGCTTTGTCTCAAAGGGTTCAGCATGCAACATCAGAACATGGTCTGGCAAGACATCAGAAGATGGTCGAAGCAGTATCAGAACATGGGTCTATGGAAGCATCAGAAGAACAAGAGAACAGAAGCACTGAAGTTCTGATGGTATCACGCTCAGAAGCACTTCAAGGTCAGAAGATCAGAAGATGCTATGCACCAAGCTGTTTGACTCTGATGATATTCAAACGTTGTATTCACAAACATCAGATCAGAAGAAAGTACAAGTGGCAAGCTACGCTGACTGACAAAAGGAACGTTAAAAGCTACTAAAGGCTACGTCAGTAGACACAGCGTGAACAAGGCTCGAGGTAGTTGACAAAAGCGTATAACATTAAATGCGATGCTGTACGGAACACGCAAAGCATTAAATGCACTCAACGGTCATCTTCTCCAACGCCTATAAATATGAAGTTCTGATGAGAAGCAAGGTTAACGATTCTGAATATTTACAACGTCTATTAACTTGCTGAAACTCTGTTCTACTCAAAGCTCAGAATCTTCATCTTCATCAAAGCTCACTACATTGCTGTTGTAATATATTAGAGAGATTAAGCTTAAACGATTAAGAGAAATATCACAGTTGTGATTATCGCTTTTAAGAAGCATTTGTAATACTCTTAGAATTGATTACATTAAGTTGTAAGGAACTAGAGTGATCGTGTGGATCAGAATACTCTAGGAAGTCTTAGAGGTTATCTAAGCAGGTTGTAACTAGAGTGATCGTGTGGATCAGTATACTCTAGAAAAGTCTTAGAGGGTATCTAAGCAGTTGTTCCTGGAGTGATCAGTGTGTGATCAGAAGACTCTGGAAGACTTAGTTGCTGACTAAGTGGAAAACCATTGTAATCCGTGCGATTAGTGGATTAAATCCTCAGTTGAGGTAAATCATCTCTGCGGGGGTGGACTGGAGTAGTTTAGTTAACAACGAACCAGGATAAAAATAACTGTGCAATTTATTTTTATCTGTCAAGTTTTTTAAAGCTACACTTATTCAAACCCCCCCCTTTCTAATTGTTTTTCTATCCTTCAATTGGCATCAGAGCGCCGGTTCTAAGGTGCAAGCACTTAACCGTGTTTAGAAAAGATTCAGGAAGAGAAAAACGCTTCAGTAAAAGATGGTTGATGAAAGTGAAAAGTCTACACCTGCATCTACATCTGGCTCTGCTGAGCAATACAACGGTAACAATGGTTATACTAGACCGCCGGTATTTGATGGTGAAAACTTTGAATACTGGAAAGATAAACTGGAAAGTTACTTTCTTGGTCTAGATGGTGATCTATGGGATCTTCTGATGGATGGTTACAAACATCCAGTAAATGCCAGAGGCGTAAAGCTGACAAGGCAAGAAATGAATGATGATCAGAAGAAGCTTTTCAGGAATCATCATAAATGCAGAACTGTTTTGCTGAATGCTATCTCTCATGCTGAGTATGAGAAGATATCTAACAGGGAAACGGCCTATGACATATATGAGTCCTTGAAAATGACTCATGAAGGAAATGCTCAAGTCAAGGAGACTAAAGCTCTAGCTTTAATCCAGAAGTATGAAGCCTTCAAGATGGAGGATGATGAAGACATTGAAAAGATGTTTTCAAGATTCCAAACTCTTACTGCTGGATTGAGAGTTCTTGACAAGGGATACACCAAGGCTGATCACGTAAAGAAGATCATCAGAAGCTTACCCAGAAGATGGGGTCCTATGGTGACTGCATTCAAGATTGCAAAGAATCTGAATGAAGTTTCTCTGGAAGAGCTTATCAGTGCCTTGAGAAGTCATGAAATAGAGCTGGACGCAAATGAGCCTCAAAAGAAAGGTAAGTCTATTGCATTAAAATCAAATATCAAGAAATGCACTAACGCTTTTCAGGCTAGAGAAGAAGATCCTGAAGAATCAGAATCTGAAGAAGAAGATGAACTGTCTTTGATCTCCAGAAGGCTAAATCAACTCTGGAAGACCAAGCAAAGGAAGTTCAGAGGCTTCAGAAGTTCAAAGAAATTTGAACGTGGAGAATCTTCTGATGACAGAAGATTTGACAAGAAGAAAGTCATGTGCTATGAATGCAATGAGCCTGGACACTTCAAGAATGAATGTACAAATCTTCAGAAGGAAAATCCCAAGAAGAAATTTCATAAGAAGAAAGGTCTTATGGCAACCTGGGATGAGTCAGAAGATGATTCAGACTCTGAAGATGAGCAGGCCAACTGTGCGCTGATGGCGACAGAAGATGACGGATCAGAATCTACATCAGAATCAGATTCTGAAGAGGTATTTTCTGAACTTACTAGAGATGAGTTAGTTTCCGGTCTAACTGAACTTCTGGAACTCAAGTCTCAGATTAGTCTCAAATACAAAAAGCTGAAAAAGCTATTTGAATTTGAAACAAAGAAGCTTGAGTTGGAAAATTCTGAATTAAAAGAAAAACTTTTAAAATTATCCAATAATGTTGGATCTCCTTCTGATTCAGAAAAATCCACTCCTAGTCTAAACCATATTCTGAAAGAATATGATTTAAGTTTCAGGAAGTTCTTATCTAGAAGTATTGGCAGAAGTCAGCTAGCTTCTATGATATATGCTGTGTCTGGAAACAAAAGAGTCGGCATTGGTTTTGAGGGTGAAACCCCATACAAACTTGAACCTGTTGATGAAATGAAATTCACATACAAGCCATTGTATGATCAGTTCAAGTATGGCCACTCCCATGATATTAGGCACACTTCACATGCTCAAAGTTTTCACATAACACACACCAAAAAGCATGTGACACAACCTAGGAAATATCATGAAACTCACATTAAAAATTATCATGCTGTTCCTCCTATTGCTTACAATGTTAAACCCAAGTTCAATCAGAACTTGAGAAAATCTAACAAGAAAGGACCCAAGAAAATGTGGGTACCTAAGGATAAGATTATTCCTATTGCAGATATCCTTGACTGCAAAAAGGACAAAGCACAACATGTCATGGTACCTGGACTCTGGATGCTCACGACACATGACAGGAAGAAGGTCTATGTTCCAAGACCTGGTGCTTAAGTCTGGAGGAGAAGTCAAGTTTGGAGGAGATCAGAAGGGCAAGATAATTGGCTCTGGAACTATAAAGTCTGGTAACTCTCCTTCCATTTCTAATGTACTTCTTGTAGAAGGATTAACACATAACCTCTTATCTATCAGTCAATTGGGTGACAATGGTTATGATATAATCTTTAATCAAGAGTCTTGCAAGGCTGTAAATCAGAAGGATGGCTCAATCCTATTTACAGGCAAGAGGAAGAACAACATTTATAAGACAGATCTGCAAGATCTTATGAGTCAGAAGGTGACTTGTCTTATGTCTGTTTCTGAAGAGCAGTGGGTCTGGCACAGAAGATTAGGTCATGCTAGTTTGAGAAAGATTTCTCAGATTAACAAACTGAATCTGGTCAGAGGACTCCCTAATCTGAAATTCAAATCAGATGCTCTTTGTGAAGCATGTCAGAAGGGCAAGTTCTCCAAACCTGCATTCAAGTCCAAGAATGTTGTTTCTACCTCAAGGCCATTAGAACTCTTGCACATTGATCTGTTTGGCCCAGTCAAAACAGCATCTGTCAGAGGGAAGAAATATGGATTAGTCATCGTAGATGATTATAGCCGCTGGACATGGGTAAAATTCTTGAAACACAAGGATGAGACTCATTCAGTGTTCTTTGATTTCTGCATTCAGATTCAATCTGAAAAAGAGTGTAAAATCATAAAGGTCAGAAGTGATCATGGTGGTGAATTTGAGAACAGATCCTTTGAAGAATTCTTCAAAGAAAATAGTATTGCCCATGATTTCTCTTGTCCTAGAACTCCACAGCAAAATGGAGTTGTAGAACGAAAGAATAGGACTCTGCAAGAAATGGCCAGAACCATGATCAATGAAACCAATATGGCTAAGCATTTCTGGGCAGAAGCAATAAACACTGCATGCTATATTCAGAATAGAATCTCTATCAGACCTATTCTAAATAAGACTCCCTATGAATTGTGGAAGAATAGAAAGCCCAACATTTCATATTTCCATCCTTTTGGATGTGTATGCTTTATTCTGAACACTAAAGATCATCTTGGTAAGTTTGATTCAAAAGCTCAAAAATGTTTCCTTCTTGGATATTCTGAACGCTCAAAAGGCTACAGAGTATACAATACTGAAACATTGATTGTAGAAGAATCAATCAATATCAGGTTTGATGATAAGCTTGGTTCTGAAAAACCAAAGCAGTTTGATAATTTTGCAGATTGGGATATTGATATATCAGAAGTTGTTGAGCCAAGAAGCAAAGCATCAGAAGCAGAGCTTCTCAGAAGCAAAGAATCTGAAGATCAAGTATCAGCTTCTCTGGAGAATCTAAGCATTTCTGAAGAACCATCTGTCAGAAGATCATCCAGACTCATCTCTGGTCATTCAGAAGATGTCATTCTTGGAAAGAAGGATGATCCAATCAGAACAAGAGCATTCCTTAAGAACAATGCAGACTGTCAATTAGGTCTTGTATCTTTGATCGAGCCAACTTCTGTTGATCATGCTCTAGAAGATCCAGACTGGATAATTGCTATGCAAGAAGAACTGAATCAGTTTACAAGGAATGATGTTTGGGATCTTGTTCCTAGACCAGATGGATTCAATATAATCGGCACAAAATGAGTTTTCAGAAACAAGCCCAGAATTAGAAGATGAGAAATTCTTATATATGGGTATCTTCTGAAATGAAATCTTTGTCTTAAGAAGTTCTGATTGAAATCAAATAGAAATGGTGATTCAGTTATTACTAACGTTTCATTGTCTAAGTTGACTCAGAATCTCTTTAAAAGCAAAACAGCTGTAACTGGCTATCCAGATGGTAAACACGTGTTCACTACTCCTGGACAAGCGTGCGTGCAGTTGAGGGGACGTCTACTTAGGTAACTGTGCAAGTCACGTCTTTTGTCATTATTATCTCTCCTCATGTCACGTAACATTAAATGCTTTTCATCATTAACTCCCTTTCAGTTTTTCTTTTTATATTCTTCAAACGATTCTTTTCCCTCTTATATTTCTCTCACTTTGCATACAGTTTCTTTTTCGTTCTCTCTCTTTACATTCATATTGTCATACCCCAAAATTTGCCCTCATATATTTACAAATGTCACTTTATTTCAAATAAATGACGTAACACCGTTGGTAAGGATTCAAGGTACAAGAGCGAGAGGTCCAGGGCTCGAACCTCGCTTCTGACATTTTTCACTTTTTATTTATTTATTTATTTGTCACTAACCTCATTTTTATTTATGTTAAAAATCACAAAAAATAGTTTTCTTAATCAATTTTTACTTTTTTTCAATTTTAATTCAAAAATAACCAAAAAAAATATTTTTAATTTTCGTTTTCTTTATTTAAGGTATTTTTATATTTTATTTTTCATCTAATTCATGATTTTCTTCATAAAATAGTCAAAAAATCATAAAAAAAAATATAAAAAGGAAATTTCTCATTTAACTTTGGGTCCAAGTCAATCAGCATTAAAATATTTGATTTGATTTTCTTTTGCCTTAATTGATTTCCTATTTTGTTTAACCTAATTTTTCTGTTATAAATACTAACATTTTTATACACTAGAGAAAACGAACAATCTCTAGACTAATAACCCTTATTTGTGGCCTGATACCCTTCTTTTACCGTTCACCAATTCACACTTCAGCCACAAACACTACAAATTTCTAACCCTTACAGACCCGTTCACGTACAAAAAAAATTAACCATTATACCACACAAATTGTCAATCCATTTTCTTATTCGCAAACCAAAATCATTTTCATAATCTAGTCAAATATGTCATATTAACCTTCATCACCATACTGTACCAATCTCTATAACTTTCATAAACCCTCCATGTTACAAACCTTGTTTGAAAATATAACCAAAACCTTAAGTTTTTGTATCATAAACCCATCAACCTTCACAAAATTCCATCAATACACAAAACCTTCATTAATAACCTTTCACTGAAACATTCATAATCTCTAACAATGAATTTCAATATCTCTTAGTTACATGTTCTTTGCTAATTTGTTCTTACTATTTTCTATTTGTTTTTTTTCAACTAATCACTTATGCAGGATTTTATTAACAAAAGGAATAAGGTGATAGCAAAGCAAGAAGCAGGTTAGATTGGATAAAAGCAGAGAAGAAAGAAGAACGTTCCCGCTCGAAATCGCACCAAGCAAAGTCGTCGCTCACTTCAGATCCGCAACCGGACTTCCACGCGAACACCAATCCGCCCCTGGCGATGAACATATCGCAACCCCAACGGCACCGCCGCGACAACACCGACGACAACTGAGACCTACGCACGACTGCGACTTTGAAGCCGCGCCGCCCCCTGACTCCGACGTCCACCCGCCATGCCTCCCTCCATCCGCACGTGCAAACTTGCCATCAAGGTCAGCCCTTCTCTTTTGTTTTGAGTGATGGTTTGTGTTGGTATGTTGATGGTTGTTTGGTTGAAATATGAAAGGAGAAAATTTTGCTAATTTTAGTTTCAAAAATTTTGTAAAGAAATATTGAAGAAGAGAGAGATTGAAATTTAATGGAGGAAATGGTTTTACTGTGTCTGTAATGTTGACGTTGTTGTTCAATTTGATTGTGTTTTTTTCCTATTTTAAAGAGAACCATGCCACGTGTCTTTATGTGATAGGTCATGGTATGATTTAAAAAATCCATATGCATTTTGTTTGTCATTAGATTTTCAGGTGAGAAGTTAGTGAACATGGTGGAAAGTCTCACCACATACTCGCTTCATATTATTTTTTTATTTGTCTTATTATTATTTATTTTTTTTCTTAGTTAATTTACTTTAAAAAAAAAACATTAAAAAACAATGAAAAGTAAAAAAAAAAAAAAAGATTAGTTTGTTTAATATTAAAAACACAAAAATATGTTGCTTAATTTTCAATTTCTTTTTAGAATTTAATATATGTATTTATATTTTTTTAATTAATTGTCATAAATATTTGTTAGCATTTTCACTTCATTTCTAATCAACATTTTATGTATATATTCGTAGTAACACTTTTTTTTGTTTTGCGAGGTACTACACTTGAGGCTTTCGAATTATCTTCATGGATATTTACAAGTTACTTAATTTTGCACACTTAATCGTTTTATTTTCATTCAGTTGTTGTAATAATTTTTCATCCCTGTTTGGAAATTTTAATCCCCTCCCCGAAGCCATGTAATAGTTAGGACTCTACTTTTCTGCTCTTTTCTTGCAATATTTATCTGCGTGTGATAGTAAAATAGGGCGTGGAAAGACATAGAAATCAATCGTAGATCACTAACTGAGATTAAATATTCGAATCCAACACACATGCTTAGTGCACACACTCACCCCTAGGGTACGCCCCTCTTTGGTTGCCTTCGATTATATGGTCGTGTCCCTCGAATATAGAGGTATCTAAAGCAAATGTCCCTCGATAAACAAAAAATCATCAAAGATCATGGTCCCTCGATGACCCTCGAATTGTTGCCTACGAGTGCATGATCTAGTCCCTCGATTGAGATGATTTGTCCCTTCGAATATTGCTAAAGGTACCTCTACCTGTTGCTTTCAAACGACCTCGATGACCCTTCGATGACCCGCACGTCCAATATAACAGGGACTACCTACTCCTATATAGTATGGATAGTCCTGGGAACCTTAAAAATTACAGAAAAAGACCAATCAATTAGGGTAGTGCTCTTAAACTGCCTAGCTCAATAAAAATATATTTTCAATACTATTTCAAAAGACTAAGGCTACGCATTTACGCTAAAGTCCTTATGTCCCTTTCAAAACAAACAAACAAACATGAGCTAAGCAAATTAAGAGCCCATGGAAAACCATGGATGCAAAGGGTGCCTTACACCTTCCCTTTGCATAAATTACCCCCGAACTTAGATTTATTTAAAAGGTTTTTTTTCTGTTTCTTTTTGCCTTTCTGACTTAGTTTGGATAAAATAAAAGTCGGTGGCGACTCTTGCTTACCGCAACATTTCGATATAAAAGTCAGTTCACCGTATTACAGAACTGGCGACTCTGCTGGGGAGTCTTTAAGAGGGGTTTACCTTAGGGCTTAGTTCATTATAAATGTTTTTAATTGTTTGTTTGTATGCTTTATTCTTAAGGACTGTTTTGGGTATTTACTTGTGTGAAAGATCCTAACCCGGATCTGAGTACCTTAGGTAAATGGCATGAGACCAAGGAGACTGCACAGCGTATACTGATGTGGTTGATATGGTGGCCATCGTTAGTGTGACACATTGGTTTGTCCTGGTGTTCTTTGGGATCCGACTTGAGGAAACACTTGGCTGCTGCGTGGTGTCATCAAGCACTAATTTGCCCCTAGAACCTTAGTTGAACTAAACTTTGGCCTTTTAGAAAGTAGCGAGATGGCTGGCTTTGGTTCCGACTGAAGTTGGTTGATACTCGAAGCTACACTCATATGGACTGGACTTTCGGGACCTTTTCGGTTGGTGATTCGATCGCCGAACTGAAATAAGCGCCTTCGAGAAAGGTCAATGATATGAGCTCCCTAGAACCCGATCTTTATATAGGACAGGTTGAGCCGACTAAACTTCAGTGGGGAGGGTACTTACCTTTGAACTTCATGCAAGCCTTTAAACCTAAGGCTACTTGTGTGACTTGTTTGTGTTCATTACCTAACCATTTGGTTTCCTCGCAGGATTTGTTTATACACTAACCGTTTGGTTTCCTTGCAGGATTTGTGTGTACGCTAACAGCTTGAATTCATTGCAGGATTTGTGTGCACACTAACAACTCGAGCTCTTTGTAGGACCTACTCGTCCTCATCACCTAACTAACCTTTTTCAAGGATCTCAAGTATTTTGGGCGCACAATTCCAGGTGCCATCATCAAGAGCCAGATTTCTATCAAGGGGCAAGAGGATTTATTTTCCTCTAGCCAAATGCCTTCAAACTCAAAAGTACCGTACCCTGAATCAGAGGCTATGACCCACTGGATATGGTGAGCTTGATTCTTATAGAAGGATGTTGAAAGATGAAAGTCAAAGTTCTTCAGAAAAAGATGCAACCAAATTCATTTTTGATGTTGCAGAGATCCTTGAAAACATTGCATATGCATTAACATACATATCATTGCATAACAGGTTTCCAAACAACGAGCTTCTCATTTCCTTCCGCAAATTCTTAAAGTTGGATACTTACAACTCCTGTGTGGCTTCGTCGGAATCTCCTCCCTAGAAGTAATCTGCAGTTTTAGAAACGAGCACTTGGTTTGTTTTCCACTCTGGGGCACTTGGTCAGTCGATCGATAATTGTCAACCAGTTCGAGATAAGGTACAAGACCTGATTGATGCAAAGGCTATCATATTCACACCTGCAGGCCAGATTTGAAGTTCTCCTTCGACTCAATGGACCTTCTGAAGCAACAAGTCCATATGGAGAAAATCTCCTCAATGTTGGCAATTCGTAATTTCTCATGCATTTTCATGCGTAATCTTTCTTGTTCTTGTTCAATACTGTCTATATGCAATACTTGTTTGTTTTTGAACTATAATAACGATGCATTGGATATGTTTGTCTTGAAAAAATTCATTCGCTCTCGCTCTAATATGTGTTTATTTGCTTGTGATACCAAACTCTCAATGATAAAGCATGATGACTCCGAAGGGAGAATGACGAACATATAATACCCATAATCTCAAATGATGTGCTTTCGAGTAAAACCCTGTTGATGATGTACAGGCATTGTTTCAAATCCAAACACTGGAGATATAAGGAAGTTAATCCCTTGTCAACCCCTTTGAGCCTTGAAGTAGGAGTTTCTTTTCTATACGAAAAACCCTCACATTTAACCTAGGGGCAGGGTAGTGTTCAGTTAACCTGATTAAGTGTTCAAAATTCAGCAGGAGCTCGCATCTAAGGATAAAATAATGGCTATCCTTCAAAAGGTTGAGGAAAAGTCGAGACCGCAATGGTCATCTCTCGCAATAGGAGGTTAAAATATGACGATACAACAACGACTATCCCTCGTCGACCAAGAAATGAGGCGGTCACAATCTTTCCAACAAATCGAAGACGTCTCAGGATCATACGACTTGTCAAAAAAATGAATCAAAAAAAAAAAAAAGCCCGCTGAGTCAAACTTGAAAACAAGTGACTTGGGTAAAATTTAGGGCATCCCGCTGGACTTCAAACTCAGAATTCAAAAGAATTTGTCCAGGCAAAAGTTAGGGAAACAAAAAAGATCCTCAACAAAAGGGGCAAATTCGCGTTTCTATAAATTCAAGATCGTGTGATCAGACACCAAGCATAAAAGGTAAGTGACTGCCATGTCCAAAAACCTCATCAACTCCTCAATTATACGTCTCAAACTCCTCTTGAAGGATGAATGCTCACGTCAAGTTAACTGAACTTAGGTTGAAGAACATCACGAAGGGGGTGGGCACCAATAAAATTTTGAGCCTAAAAATCCTTTTCTTCCTAAAAACCGTGAACCTGACCACGTTACAACCCTCAAAAGTCCTAATTGAAGCAGGATTAATTCGAAAGCATACTATAAACGAGAATACGGTAAACCGACTCCTAGGAGTTTTGCTAAAACGTTTGAGTTGGTATCACACCACCTTTCACAAAAATCGATGTTTTGACATCCTTTCAAAAAAATTTAAAAAAAAAAAAAAAAAACTTCAAGACAAACATGAACTTTGCATTAGAATTATATTTCTCATATTAAACATTCTTTGCATATGAACAAGTAATTGACACCAGGAAAGCTTCCATCATGAACTGCAGATGGAAATTTTAATCCTCTCAAGGGGCAAGTTGTCTTCAGAACTCCGTTGAGTTCGAGCAAGAATATCTCAAATTTTGATCACCCTAAAAAACAGTCGAAATACTCTGTTGAGTAAGCGCTCAGATATCTGTGGAAATCAGGTCAAGATTCGATAAATCTCTCAGAAGCATTAGGCAATCAGGGGCATTTGCCCAAGCACGGTTGAAATTACCTCCAACCCTGATCAATCAGGGGCATGATTCCTAAGTTCAGGATACAGGGGCATGGTTGCTTACGGTAGCACAGAACTCAGAAAGTCCTCCCGACAGACAAAGTCGCTTCAAAGGCGCCTCAAAAGCAGAAATGTTTCCTACGCTTGACTCAAGTCAGCTAAAAAGCTTGTATATATAAGGAGCATATTATCACTCCATCTACCAGAGGCAATTTGGTCATAGAACCTCTCAAAGACGTTGAACCACCAGAAAGGCTAGGCCACCACTGGGGGCATGTTTCATTAGTCACAAATTTCAGGAAGAGCTGTTTAGTTACCAGTATCACATGGTGTCAGTATCAGTCTCTCATGCGAAGTTCTAGTTCCCGTAATTTCAAGTATCAAGCATACCGGGTTACTGAAACCAGGGGCAGGTAGGCTCCCACAAGCGAAGGACCATATATGGTTAAAAAGTGTTTTCCAACAGCAAGTACTCAAAAACATGGGGCAATGGAAGATTTGAAATTCCCTGGAATCTTCCCCACAGAGTTGTTTTCACAACAATATCCCCACAAAGTAATCCTCGATGAGTTATCTTCAAGTAATCTCTTCCCAACAGAGACTTGGCTCCCCAACATTACAGGCTCTCCGATACAATCTTCTTCTCCAACAGGGTTTATTTAAACTCACTGTTCCCAGTAAAGTTGGCACTCACAGTGGAAACTTGGTCAGTTATCCATCTCTCTTATCCCTAGTTAGGGCACATCAGGATCAAATCACTCAAGCTACTTTCATCCCCAAGCGGTAATAAAAATTCCTAGCTGGATATTCTCGAACGGAAGACAGGAATTCTCAACACAATCACCTTGTCATCATCTCCAGCAGCATACAGAGATTTATTTTCTCAATCAGCAATTGCCATACAAAGTTACCAATAGGCTTCGACTATACAGTTCATCCATGCATCATTCACAATACATACATAACATACAACATTCTCGTTTATTTCGAGAACCTCATTACACAATACATGCATCATGACATTGCATAAAACTTATTTTGCCTTTTCAGGTCATTCCACAATCAAAAGAAAATTATCATCCAGATACGGTGCAAAGACGATTGTATCAACAATTCAATCTTAACGCTCATTCAAGACATAAATACGTTTCTGATGCCTCATTCCAGGTCCTTCTCCAAAGATAATTCAAAGAATTTCCCATCCTTTATAGGAACCTTTCTAGGTAGTCTTTTCTAAGACATTTACCAACCTTTCTAGGTAGTCTTTTCTAAGACGTTTATCAACCTTTCTAGGTAGTCTTTTCTAAGACATTTATCAACCTTTCTAGGCAGTCTTTTCTAAGACATTTATCAACCTTTCTAGGTAGTCTTTTCTAAGACATTTATCAACCTTTCTAGACGTTTATCAACCTTTCTAGGTAGTCTTTTCTAAGACGTTTATCAACCTTTCTAGGTAGTCTTTTCTAAGACATTTCTTAACCTTTCTAGGTAGTCTTTTCTAAGACGTTTGTCAACCTTTCTAGGTAGTTTATCAACCTTTCTAGGTAGTCTTTTCTAAGACGTTTATCAACCTTTCTAGGTAGTCTTTTCTAAGACATTTCTTAACCTTTCTAGGTAGTCTTTTCTAAGACGTTTGTCAACCTTTCTAGGTAGTTTGTCAACCTTGCTAGGTCAGTCTTGTTTAAGACATATCATATCCTTTCTAGGAGCCTTTCTAGGTCAGTCTTGTTTAAGACATATCATACCTTTCTAGGTTAGTCTTATTTAAGACGTATCATAGTCTTTCTCGGTAGTCTTCTCCAAGACATATCTCCACCTTTTTAGGCAATCTTCTCTAACACATTTATCCAATCTTTTCTAAGATATTTATCGTCCTTTGAAGGAGCTTCTCAGTTAATCTTCTACAAGACACTTCTTCCCGAGCTTTGTTTAAAGCCTAAATCTCTCTACATCAGTCAGTGATCTACCCCATTCATAAACCTCTTCAGATAGTCTGCTATAAGACACTAATTCATTTTGATGAATCTCTCCTTAAGACACAATCAATGCATATGACTCAGTCTGAAAAAGCATATGCTTTAGGAAATACTCTTTCAACACATAGATGGCATCTTCGAGCCCATCTCAGACAACTTCCTGTCAACATCCTGATGGCATCTGTAAGCCCATCCCCGTTAAAAAGTCCCTGCACCTGCAAGGGCAAATTTCTTGGTATTCTAGTGTTCAATCCTCTTCCATCTTCAGATTCCGACTGGCACACAAACCACTCTACATCCTCAGATTTAAGAAGATTGAACAGGGGCAGCTGTCATACCCCAAAATTTGCCCTCATATATTTACAAATGTCACTTTATTTCAAATAAATGACGTAACACCGTTGGTAAGGATTCAAGGTACAAGAGCGAGAGGTCCAGGGCTCGAACCTCGCTTCTGACATTTTTCACTTTTTTTTTTTATTTATTTATTTGTCACTAACCTCATTTTTATTTATGTTAAAAATCACAAAAAATAGTTTTCTTAATCAATTTTTACTTTTTTTCAATTTTAATTCAAAAATAACCAAAAAAAATATTTTTAATTTTCGTTTTCTTTATTTAAGGTATTTTTATATTTTATTTTTCATCTAATTCATGATTTTCTTCATAAAATAGTCAAAAAATCATAAAAAAAAATATAAAAAGGAAATTTCTCATTTAACTTTGGGTCCAAGTCAATCAGCATTAAAATATTTGATTTGATTTTCTTTTGCCTTAATTGATTTCCTATTTTGTTTAACCTAATTTTTCTGTTATAAATACTAACATTTTTATACACTAGAGAAAACGAACAATCTCTAGACTAATAACCCTTATTTGTGGCCTGATACCCTTCTTTTACCGTTCACCAATTCACACTTCAGCCACAAACACTACAAATTTCTAACCCTTACAGACCCGTTCACGTACAAAAAAAATTAACCATTATACCACACAAATTGTCAATCCATTTTCTTATTCGCAAACCAAAATCATTTTCATAATCTAGTCAAATATGTCATATTAACCTTCATCACCATACTGTACCAATCTCTATAACTTTCATAAACCCTCCATGTTACAAACCTTGTTTGAAAATATAACCAAAACCTTAAGTTTTTGTATCATAAACCCATCAACCTTCACAAAATTCCATCAATACACAAAACCTTCATTAATAACCTTTCACTGAAACATTCATAATCTCTAACAATGAATTTCAATATCTCTTAGTTACATGTTCTTTGCTAATTTGTTCTTACTATTTTCTATTTGTTTTTTTTCAACTAATCACTTATGCAGGATTTTATTAACAAAAGGAATAAGGTGATAGCAAAGCAAGAAGCAGGTTAGATTGGATAAAAGCAGAGAAGAAAGAAGAACGTTCCCGCTCGAAATCGCACCAAGCAAAGTCGTCGCTCACTTCAGATCCGCAACCGGACTTCCACGCGAACACCAATCCGCCCCTGGCGATGAACATATCGCAACCCCAACGGCACCGCCGCGACAACACCGACGACAACTGAGACCTACGCACGACTGCGACTTTGAAGCCGCGCCGCCCCCTGACTCCGACGTCCACCCGCCATGCCTCCCTCCATCCGCACGTGCAAACTTGCCATCAAGGTCAGCCCTTCTCTTTTGTTTTGAGTGATGGTTTGTGTTGGTATGTTGATGGTTGTTTGGTTGAAATATGAAAGGAGAAAATTTTGCTAATTTTAGTTTCAAAAATTTTGTAAAGAAATATTGAAGAAGAGAGAGATTGAAATTTAATGGAGGAAATGGTTTTACTGTGTCTGTAATGTTGACGTTGTTGTTCAATTTGATTGTGTTTTTTTCCTATTTTAAAGAGAACCATGCCACGTGTCTTTATGTGATAGGTCATGGTATGATTTAAAAAATCCATATGCATTTTGTTTGTCATTAGATTTTCAGGTGAGAAGTTAGTGAACATGGTGGAAAGTCTCACCACATACTCGCTTCATATTATTTTTTTATTTGTCTTATTATTATTTATTTTTTTTCTTAGTTAATTTACTTTAAAAAAAAAACATTAAAAAACAATGAAAAGTAAAAAAAAAAAAAAAAGATTAGTTTGTTTAATATTAAAAACACAAAAATATGTTGCTTAATTTTCAATTTCTTTTTAGAATTTAATATATGTATTTATATTTTTTTAATTAATTGTCATAAATATTTGTTAGCATTTTCACTTCATTTCTAATCAACATTTTATGTATATATTCGTAGTAACACTTTTTTTTGTTTTGCGAGGTACTACACTTGAGGCTTTCGAATTATCTTCATGGATATTTACAAGTTACTTAATTTTGCACACTTAATCGTTTTATTTTCATTCAGTTGTTGTAATAATTTTTCATCCCTGTTTGGAAATTTTAATCCCCTCCCCGAAGCCATGTAATAGTTAGGACTCTACTTTTCTGCTCTTTTCTTGCAATATTTATCTGCGTGTGATAGTAAAATAGGGCGTGGAAAGACATAGAAATCAATCGTAGATCACTAACTGAGATTAAATATTCGAATCCAACACACATGCTTAGTGCACACACTCACCCCTAGGGTACGCCCCTCTTTGGTTGCCTTCGATTATATGGTCGTGTCCCTCGAATATAGAGGTATCTAAAGCAAATGTCCCTCGATAAACAAAAAATCATCAAAGATCATGGTCCCTCGATGACCCTCGAATTGTTGCCTACGAGTGCATGATCTAGTCCCTCGATTGAGATGATTTGTCCCTTCGAATATTGCTAAAGGTACCTCTACCTGTTGCTTTCAAACGACCTCGATGACCCTTCGATGACCCGCACGTCCAATATAACAGGGACTACCTACTCCTATATAGTATGGATAGTCCTGGGAACCTTAAAAATTACAGAAAAAGACCAATCAATTAGGGTAGTGCTCTTAAACTGCCTAGCTCAATAAAAATATATTTTCAATACTATTTCAAAAGACTAAGGCTACGCATTTACGCTAAAGTCCTTATGTCCCTTTCAAAACAAACAAACAAACATGAGCTAAGCAAATTAAGAGCCCATGGAAAACCATGGATGCAAAGGTTGCCTTACACCTTCCCTTTGCATAAATTACCCCCCGAACTTAGATTTCTTTAAAAGGTTTTTTTTCTGTTTCTTTTTGCCTTTCTGACTTAGTTTGGATAAAATAAAAGTCGGTGGCGACTCTTGCTTACCGCAACATTTCGATATAAAAGTCAGTTCACCGTATTACACATATCATAAACCCTAGCAGTTTCAAATATCTGCAAATTCATCATGAATCCATCGTCAAGCTCTGGGAATCAAGATAATGATCGGAAACAAAAGAGAAAGGCAACTGCTGAACCAGAAACCAAACCAAAAAGAGTAAGGATCACCTATGACCCTCTCAAAGTGTATCAACCCCTTGACGGTACCCCTCAATCACCTCCCTCTTCAAAGACCTCCACCACCTCTTCCTCCTTCATCCTCTCGGAACCACCTTCTTCACCATCTGATATCTCCTCCCCTTCAACCCTTCCATCAGATATTTCTTCTTCTCTCTCACACCCTTTTCCCACCAGAACACCTAATCCCTATAGTGTTGTTCTTCCCGACTCAAGGTTCACTGTCAACCCTCCAACCCCTACCACTCAATCTTATCTGGAGCTTTTACATTCTGATGTAAATGGCTGGTTGGAGATTCTAGGTGCTGCTCACCTTAACCATCTGGATGAGTATGCTACAAACAACCTTTGGAATACCTTTCGTCAGGATTTTCTGGATAAGGCTACAGACACTCAGAGAAGGATTATGTCTGAAGCTCCTGGTGTTCGTGGTCTCCGGTTGGAAGTTGGTGAGAGCAGCCATCACCATCTCATCAGGAACAGAAGTGTTCTTGAAAGGAAGATACCAGCAGATGAGTTGGAAGAAGCAAATCTCTGCAGAGACATCGTGGTGTGGAGACCATGGTTTCCTGTGCTGACTGGAGATTTTCAGTGGCTGTTCAACTGGTTCAGAATGAACCCTGTCGCACGCTCGCGAAAAATGAACAGAGTCGCCACCAATATATTTATCCCATAAGGGAAAGGAATATCAGAAAACCTAACAAAAGGAACAGGGTCTTGCGACCAGAGAATCAAGGTACGGGAGTCGGTTGCGCGAGGGGAAGGTATTAGCACCCCTCACGCCCATCGTACTCGATGGTATCCACCTATGTTTGTTTCTATCTAAAGGGTGTCTAACTATGTCTATGTCTAAATGCGAATGAATGCAAAATGTAGGGAAAATAAAGAATTGTACTCGCATGGGCCCTACCCCGCTGCCTACGTATCCTTTTCAGGAATCAGAGTTACCGTAGCTCGGCTCACGATTTTCTGTTTGTTTTGTGTTTTTTAGTTGGGCGGAGTTAACGTTCGCGCTCTTGCATAAGGGATCGCCTAGGATGCGTACGAGCGGAAATAACGGTGCCCTTAGGTGCCAACGAGGCAAAAGAAAAAAGAAATGATTGGTTTGTGTCTTTTAGGGTAATTCCATGATGACGAAATCCCACTACAAGGCTTCGCATCACTTCCTTACTTCGTTTTAAATCTTAACATTTATTAGGTTTTTTGAAGTGTTTTTGGTTGGTGTGTTTTTTTTAAGGGGATTTAATTTGTGACTTAGATCATACCAAAAGAGTTTTTTTTTGAGTATTTAGAGAATGCACATCAAGGCCTACACCTTAATCGTTTCTCTAAATAGCGACTAAGAAATACACCGAGGCCTCACACCTCAATCATTTCTTCTCCGCTTAGTAAAAGAAATACAAAAGAAGTTCCTTTTTTGTGAATATTTAGAGAATGCCCATCGAGGCCTACGCCACAATCGTTTCTCTAAATAACGGTTAAGAAATACATCGAGGCTTCACACCTCAATCATCTCTTCTCCGCTAAGTAGGAAAGAACATACATCGGGGCCTACACCCCAATCATTTCTTTCCTACTATGAAATATAGTAACGGTATGATCTTCATCGATATTTATTAAGTATTTTAAAAGTTGAAAAGGAAAAGAATGCAAAAGGGAACTAATCCTAAATTCTAGTCTAAGTTGTCTATACAAGTCTAAATCCTAATGTGAACATGATGACTAAATTCTAAAAGAAGCATTAAAATAGTATTAACAACATAGGCCAAAATATGGCCAAAAGCTAAGCAACAAAGTCACACAACGATTATACAAAACAAATATGGAAATAGTACAAAACGATTCAAGCATTAGTACAAAAGTGAAACTAAAAAAAACTACTATTTTTTTATTGACTTTCTAATGAAGCAAAGAACTACCAAAAATGTCAATTTTAATCCTAACCAATCTACTATTTTTATGTGTCTTTTTAATGAGAAAATTCTAAGACTAAAATTAAACCCAAAAGTGATCTAAACAATCTAACAAGGAAATTTTTATTAGTCTTATTGTCTTTTAATATCTAAAAAACCCTATAAAAAAAAATTCTAAAAAGAAAATCAAAATCTAATATTTTTTGTATGGAGTCAGGGGGTTGAAAATTGAATTCAGTGGTGCATTTCAGAAAATAGGCGTCTGGCCCAAACAGAGGAGGCCCAGAGGGTTTTTTTTTGTTGCTTAGATTCAGTTTTCCAAAAAGGTGCCTAGCAATGTGCCTCAGGGGGGTACGCTACAGCAATCTAAGTCTTGGCCCAAAGATTCAATTATCATTCAGACTTTATCGTTTTTCTTCAAAAATAAAATAAAAGAAAACAAATAATTAAAAAATGAAAATAATTGAAAGAGGGAAAGACTGAAATTAGGGTTACTTGTTGAGACTATTGGACTTCTGAAGAACTTCTTCTCTCTTCTCGCGAACTCTCGACGGTGCCGCCGGAACGAAGCTCTCTCTCCGATCAAACTTCTTCTCTCATATTCACCGCTCAGGCCTCATAACTCGGGTTCATCTTTTCGTTCGTCTTCGTGGTTTCAATAACAAGATCTAATGCCAATCGGAGAAGAGATAGAGGCCTAGCGATCGGAGCAATCCCGGCGACTGTTGATGAGCACTTGTGGTCACATGAAGGATATCGCGGCGGAGATTGCGGCGTGACTAACGCTCCGGTTGCAAAGAGCTGAAGAGGAGGATCGGAGATTGCTTTGTGCAGAGAAGGAACTTTTCTCGTTCTCCTTGTTGTTGATGATTCAAGTTGTTTCGTGGTGATTGAAGAATGAATCGATGATGATGAAGAAGTTCTTGAATCAGAAGTTTGGTTACAAGTTTGGTAGAGGTGAGTTCCCTCTTCTTTCGGTTATACGATTTTCTTGCTTCTTTTCCCTTTTGTTATCGATTTCCTCTTTTGCAAATTTGAAGTTGATGGGATGAAGATGAAGGTCGGATTATGTGGAAATTGATGATAGAATTTTCTGGTTTTTTGTTATAGGTTGAAGATGAGGATTATAGAGATGGAAACAGAGTGGTGAAGAGTCTTGAATCGACTGAAGAATGGATTGAAGGATGGTGATGAAGCTCTTGAAGGTGGTTGCAGAATTGAATTGAAGTGAGTTAGAGATAAAGAGGGAAGATTGAGAGGTTGAAGAAGAATCGGTGATGAAGATTCAGAGTTCAGAGAGTGTGAATGGTGTGTAGTGGAAGTGCGACTCTGAAAAATGAATGGTGAAGATGGGAGACAGAATCGAAGAAGAGGGTTGAGTGAATGAAGGCTTGGATTTATAGGAGTATTCAAGGTTAGTCCTCTCTGAATTTCTCTGGAATTTCTGTTAGAGTTCAGATAACTGTATGCTAGGTTTGGTTATAATTCTGTTAGGTTTTTCTGTTGAGAAGTTAGTTACAAACTGTTTTGGTTAGTTTTATTTTGAAATTCTGTTTATTTGCAGGTGACTGGGCTGTATATGGAGACATGTGTGGCAGGGTATTGTTCTGAGTTTTATACTGATTTTTCCAATGTATGTGTGCTGGACTGTTAGTGAAGCTGTATGTGTTATGTGCAGGTCCTGGATAATCTCATAGAAACGAAATCTACAGCAATTTCAACCCCACTAGATAAAGTTCCTTGGTACAATGTACCAATCGGTGGATTGCCAATTACGTTACCAAAGTCTTCACATGCTGCTTCAAGATTATTCTTTTTAGCTTCGGCACACCTGTCGCAAGTGCTTTTTACCTTTTTTATTTTTTTGAAGTTGTCAACTTATTTCAATAGTCCAAGGTTTAACAATAGATACTTTATTGGTTTTGCAAAGATATATGCCAATGGTTGAAATAACAAAACGTGTCACTGCCGATAATAGTTCCAGCAAAAATAGGCACCTGATTCTTCTTTGATGGTATACTTTGAGGAAGACTTTGAAACATTTTGTGTGTGTGTAGTTCTTTTTGTAATAATTTTTTGATCAAACTTGTACTACAATGAAACTTGCATTCCAAGATAAAAATGAACTTCTTTCCACAATCATATGATTTTTCATGTTTTAATATCCAATATGATCAAAATATATCTAAAAAAGAAGAGGTCGGATTCCATCTTGAATGAGGAGGTCAACATGACTTGGTCAACAAATGTCAAAAGTCAACTTATGTCAAATGAGATCATCTTTAGCTTTCCTTCCCTTTTCCAAATTTAAGTGATCAATCCTATACTTTTCTCAATGCTTGATATCAAAAGATCTTGCACTTCAATCTTCAAACTAACCATTAATCCAATATCTTGTGATAGAAGAAACAAACTCGAACAATGGTTGCCCACACAATGAAGTATATATGAGGCCATAACCCTAATCAGGAAATCTTGATTCAAGTGACTTAGGAAATAAACCTTAGGTCAAGTAATAAGTAATGTGATTAGATGTTTTCCATATGACCTATATCAATCACATTCTTGATTAAGCGCCAAACATCCCTTTTTGTGAGGAAATAACTAACCTTTTGCCAAGACCTACGTGAAACTCCAACTTGCTTCATGACCCTTGATCCCTTGCCAGTTTATTGATTAATGAATGCATGAGTTGGATTATGACCTAAATGATGTATGTATGTGAATGCAAAGCCTAAGCCAGTTAGAAGTTAAAGGGTAGGACAAATTTGGGGTATGACAGCTGCCCCTATTTAATCGTCTTATACTCGAAGGTGAGATTGGCGCCAGCCTTTCGAACATTCGAAGTAAAAGAAGATTAAATACCGAAGACCTGAAATTTGTCCCGAGGAGATGGAGTGGTCTTTATTCTTTTATTTTTGTTTTGATATCTGCTGGGGAAAGAGAATTTTTTGTTTTTCTGGTGGAAAAGTTTACGGGTGTAATGGTTGAATGGGGAAAGAGAATAATGACTTGCTGGGAATTGAGAATTGGTTTTACGGTAAGAAATTATGGATGAATGGTGGTTGTCAGGCGAGAACTGACTTCACCAAGGATATCAGACGAGGACTGAAAAATGATGGAAATGATTTGCCAGGGCGGGGACTGGATTTTGAAAAAGGTTTGCCAAGGCGAGAATTGGACTTTGAAAAAAGTTTGCCAAGGCGGGAATTGGACTTTGAAAGAAAGTTTGCCAATGCGAGAATTGGGCTTTGAAAAAAATTTGCCAAGGCGGGAATTGGACTTTGAAAGAAAGTTTGCCAATGCGAGAATTGGGTTTTGAAGAAAGTTTGCCAATGCGAGAATTGGGCTTTGAAAAAAATTTGCCAAGGCGGGAATTGGATTTTGAAAATGATTACCAGGACGGGAACTGGATTTGGAAAATGATTACCAGGACGGGAACTGGATTTTGAAAATGATTACCAGGACGGGAACTGGATTTTGAAAATGATTACCAGGACGGGAACTGGATTTTGACTTGATTTGTCAGGGCGAGAACTGGGCTTTGAAATTGTTCGAAAGTTGGAAGGTAAATGGTTCACAACACGGGGGTTAGATCCAAAAGTTTTCTGTACGAGGGAAGAGATCACGGAGACTAGTGACGACTAGACTCGATCAAAAGACGTCGGTAATCACTGGAGATTCACGAAGATGTTGATGCTGGCGAAGCATAAGAATTACATTAATCCCTCGGGCCAAAGGCGGGGTGTAACTCATCAAGAGTGGCAATCGTTCGAATTGCCACACACCAAGTATGGTTATTCAAACGGTTGAAAAATGAGATGGGTTGAATGCCCACCCTCATTCACACTCTAATCTTCACGCAGCACACGGGAAATAACCTCGGAGACAACGATTTTGACGAAAAAGACATTGTATCCTACCCACACTGGAGAGAGAAGATGACACTTCTTCTGAGGGTATATATGTTACTTCGTACCTTTTGGGCACACACAAACTGGCTTCTGCATTGATGTATGTTTGAATTTTTGTATGGCGTAATGATCCACCTTAATGGAAATGCTACGCTTTTGAAAATGCAATGTTATATGCAATGGATTCTATATGCAAAGTGCCAAATAAAGGCGTTAGCATGATTATTGGGGTCCGTTGCTCGTGGTCTTGAGCTATCAATATGAATCGGTGTTGGAAAACCTACAGTATCAAAGATTATTGGCAACTACCTTGAGGGTTGGAATGTAGCTTTGTTGGGGAGGAAGTGACTTCATCTGACTTTCCCTACTTCTTGAATTGCTTGGGGATGGTGAGCTTGAGGAGATTCCCTCGACTCGCCATGTTGAGGATGAGAACTTCAGAAGAGGAGACCAAGTCGGGGGAATGGGACAACTCCCATGAGAAATAAACTCATGTGCTTGGGGGGGAAACCATGGTTCCAGGAGAAATAAACTCCTATGATCGGGGAGAAGGCAATAAAACTCAGAAGATTGTGCCCCAAGCTTCGTGAACTACGGGGGAACTTGCCCTAAAGGATCCTTGGAGAGATTTGTCAAATCTTGACGTAACTGCCCCAGATTGGTTGAACCCAAGAGAGATTCCTCGATGTGATTGCCCCAGATATGCTGAATTTGAGAGGTCGAACCTCGATTCAATTGCCCCTGATTGAACAACAGTGAATGGATGCTTCAGTTGACAGAGTTTTCACACAACTCGCCCTTTGGAGTAATCGGTCTTTGAAGTGAATGGCTCATGGAATCGATCAACTTTTTCTGCAGTTGTTCATTGTTGGATCTTCCTTGATGTCAAGTGTCTATTCACAAGTAAAAGATATTTGTTTTGACGATGCTAATATTAATGCAATGCTTATGCTAGCTTCGAAATCAAAGTTATTAAAACAAAGTTGTGACATTCAGTGTTTGAATTATTTGTCATATCGATATCAACATAAATGGTAAGCAAACATCTAGGAGTCAGTTTTACACAACTCGCTTTTGAAATAAACCCTGCTTCAATTAGGTCTTTTTGAGGGTTGTAACGTGGTCTGGTTCACGGTTTTTAAAAACAAAGGATTTAAGGCTCAAAGTCTAACCTAACCCACCCATTCTTCGTGATGTTCTCCAGTCCTAAGTTCAACTTAACCTGATACGAGCGTTCACCCTTCAATAGGAGTTTGAGATGATTGAGGAACCAATGAGGCCTTCTGGACATGGCGGTCACTTTACCTTTCAATTTTGGTGTCTGATCACACGACTTTGTTCTTTCGATGAGGATCTTTATATTATAATCCTTGTTTTTCGCTTCTGCTTTCTTGTTTCCCTAACTTTTGCCTGGACAAATTCTTTTGAATTTTATTTTGGAGTCCAGCGGGATGCCCTAATTTTGCCTAAGTCACTTGTTTTCCAGTTGGTGACTTAGCGGGCTCTCTTTTTTTTTTATTCACTTCTTTTTTTTTTTGGAACAAGTCGTGTGATCTTGAATTTCTGATTTGTTGGAGGTAATTGTGACTGCCTCATTCTTTGATTGATGAGGGATTATCATTGTGGTATTCACTTTCCTCAACCTTTTTAAAGACAACCATTGTTGTGTCCTTGGATACACACTCCTAATGAATTTTGATTGCTCGGTCAGGTTAATTGAACGCTACCCTGCCCCTGGGTTAAATGTGAGGGTTTTTGTTTTTTTTTTTTTGTATAGAAAGGAACTCCTACTTCTAGGCTCAAAGGGGTTTACGAGGGTCTAACTCCCTTATATCTCCGGTGTTTGGGGATTTGAAACAATGCCTGTACATCCTCAGCGGGGTTTTATTCAAAAGCACACAATTAGAGATTTTGCATTTTTATTTTTTTTCATCATTCTCCTTTTGATGTTTTTGCTTAATCAAGAGTTTGATATCGATAAACAAAAAGATATGAGTGAACACGAATGGATTGATTCGAAACTAGCATATGCAGTGCATTTTTATTTTTATTAAAACAAACAAGTTTTACATGGAAGAAACATTTAACAAAACAAGGAAAACTACAAATGAGAATGCAGAAATGAATTGATGATTGCCATTGTTGAGGAGGCTTGACTCCGTCTGGACTTGTTGATCTTGAATACTTTTTGTAGTTCCTTCCAAACACTTCAGATTACTTCAAAAGAAAACTCCAACAAAGTCACCCAGGAGTTGTAAATTTTGTGTTACTTTAGGGATTCGAGCGATGCGAGTGATGCAATGCTCAAGATAAGAGTACGTCTTGCTTATCCCTCGTGCGGGAGCCCCAAGCATAGGTGTTGGAGAAAGTATTTGCCATCAAACATGGAAGAACCTTGCAAGTTCATCAAACTTAGAAAAGCTATCTTTGTAAGGAAAGCTCGAAAAACACCAACTGAAACAACAACTCTCAGGGATATAACTGAGCACAAGAACCTTGAGAAGGAGAGGTGCTTTTATTATTATCCTACCAACGAGTTTAAACAGGGAATTTGTTGATTTTTGAGACTTTCTAAAATCCAGGCTCTTACTCGGGCAAGGGAATTCCATTCACACACATGTTTCCTCCTTGAAGGGTTATGTACCTCTCATCAATCAATTGTTGTACTTTGGCTTTGAAAGCGTTGCAGTCCTCAGTTGAGTGCCCTGCTGATCCAGCGTGATATCCACATTGCACATTAGGGTCATACCCAGGTGGAAACGGCTGTGGTGGAGGCTTCAGAGATTTGGGAGTCACCAACAAGCTTTGAACTAGATATGGCAGAAGTTTACTGTATGTCATAGGAATCTGGTCCAACGGAGCATTTCTTCGTTCCAAATTATTTCTAGGTTGGCGTTGATTCAGATGAACTTGTTGATGTGGAGCACATTGCTTTTGTGGCAGATACTGAACCGGTTGTTGTTGGACCATCTGAGGTTGTTGATTGATAGTGGTGGCAAAGGCTTGTGGAATATATTGGCCAGGAGAAACTAGTACCATCTGATAGTTAGGAACCTGAACCTGAGGATAAGCAAGGACTTCCTCTTCTTCAATCTCAGAGATTGCGTTTGTTTCACTTTTCTCTTCTTCTATGAATTCGGGAACGTTGGCCATATCCTGAATTTTACCCATCTTTAAGGCGTTTTCAATTCGTTCCCCTACGACCACCAAACTTGAGAATTCGGAGGAAGCACATCCAACCATCATATTCAGATATGGATCTTTCAAAGTATTCATGAACATGTCTACAAGCTCTCGTTCCAAAAGAGGAGGTTGGACTCTGGAAGCACTACGCCGTACAAGGGCTTTCACAGCGCTTTTTTTGGCCTTTAACAGCGCTTTAAAGCGCTGCCAAAGCCAGCGCTGGCGTAGGCTACGAAAGCGCTTTTAAAAGCGCTCTGGTAGACCCCCCCTTTAAGAGCGCTTTCCTGGAAAAAGCGCTCTGGTAGGACCCCCTATAAGAGCGCTTTCCTGGAAAAAGCGCTCTGGTAGACCCCCCTTTAAGAGCGCTTCTTAGTAAAAGCGCTGGCAAAGACCAGTAAAAAAGCAAAAAAAATTAAAAAATTACGCAGCATACAAAAGCGCTTTTGGAAAAGCGCTCTGGTAGGCCCCCCTATGAGAGCGCTTTTTCCAGACAAAGCGCTCTCATAGGGGGGCCTACCAGAGCGCTTTTCCCAAAGCGCTTTTGTATGCTGCGTAATTTTTTAGTTTTTTTTGCTTTTTTACTGGTCTTTGCCAGCGCTTTTACTAAGAAGCGCTCTAGTATGTGGACCTTTAAGAGCGCTTTTTAGAAGCGCTGTAGTTGCTAAATGAGGTATTTTTATGTGCAGCCTATAATTTAATCCTCCCAGTCGACCTGTAATGTTTTCGACCTGTAATATTTTCGACCTGTAATATATTTTCGACCTGTAATATATTTTCGACTATATTATTTCAGCCATCAGTAAGACAATATATATACTAATATATACCATTATAATATCCAAAATTATATATATACATCATTACAAAATTATATATATACATCATTACAAAATCAACAATATTATAGTTCAAATCTGCATGAAAAATTGCTTAATATAAAATTGACACAATTCCTCTTTGATTTCTTCTAACTTTAGCTTCGAGTACCCAGCAGCACGGAATTCGTCAAGGTACTATAAAACAAAAACATAATATGAATAATATATTTAGGTAAATGTAATAAATTATATGAAATTATCTTAAGTTATAACTTTATACCGTGGGAGGAATCTCTAATTGATTCGCCTGAATGATTTCTTTTATAAACCTCAATACAAAGTATCCGCAGTCTGAACTGTTACGCTGTAGCGGACACTACATAGAAAAACAAATAAGATTCTATATAAGTTGTCTTGTTTTACCAAGTAGCATAAATATTATAAGCAAATTTGTGAAAAGTAATGTACCTGCACTTCGATCCAGGTGATGTTGTTTGATTTAGTCCGGGATACCTGTGCGTCCCGTTGACTACGGAATACTTGTATTGATCTAATTAACAAATATATAAAAGCATATGTTTAGATCAATCCCACAAATAAGTAAATATATAAATATACACGAATATATATTTAGAACGATCCCACTTACAAATCAATGATTTCCTTCATGGCCGGATAATTGGTCCATTCACCCTTTACCGAATTCAGATAATACACGACTTCCCTTATCGGGTTGATAGCAAGCAGCAACCAGTGTGCTCTATAAATTAAAACAATAGGTTATATGAAAATATTGCTATACACTAAAGAAACAGAGATTAGATGAATAAAGAATGAGAAACTAACCCTACTGGTCGGGTATTATACGCCCAAAGATGCAGACATTCTGTATTGCCGGTGGACATGAATCTATCGACTAAGCGCTGTCTAACAGATTCCGGATCCGAAACAATTTCCATTCCGCTGCAATGGGCGGAAGACACGAACCGGAATCTGTTAGACAATGCAGTCCCGCGCAACACTCTGTCATACAACAACCTTAAATAAAAACATAATAAACATTAGATTCTTTTCATTGAAAAGTGTAAATAAATTATATTGTGGGACTAATTAAATAATATATCGGATGAGTGAATATTACCGGATGTATGATTGCATATTACTGACGCCTAGTTGATCCTGGTTAAAAATCTCTTGCAAGTCGTCAATTGTAATATGTGACTTGAACTCAATACCGAAGACACTTTCATCCATATCGATTTCCCGTAAAGCACCATCCTTCATATCGGACATATCAACCATTGTTGCGAGTGTCGCCCAGTATCGAGGCACAAAAGCACCGCCTTTTCTTGCCGCTTGCTTCGGAGGACCACTGGGTGGTACGCTACGAACCTGCTGCGTCACTTGTTGTGACTCCCGAGCGGATGCCTAAAAATCATATAAGTTAGGTAAAATATAAAATCATGCATATTTTGATTCAGATTATATATTAACACTTTAAATGTACCTCTTTTAGCGATGCAACAGACTCCTCCTCCTGTAAAATCCCTTTACCCTTAATTGCGGGTTTTATAGGAGCAGTCTAAAAATAAAATGTAAAACATAATTAATAAACGGTTTAGAATTGACATTCGAAAACTAAATGATTCATAATCGTTTTCAATTTACCTCATCACTAATGGTAATGAGCTCCGAGGGCCATGCAACAAACGATCCTATTGCATCTCGCAGCAATGTCGTCTCTGAGACCATGTCAGGTACCGGTAGAATCGCATCACGATCTAATACAACATCCACCGATACTTTCAGGTGTCCATCCGGGAGCGGTCTGTGGTGAAGTAAATCTCCCGAAGTGTTGTGCACTTTTCCCTTGCCAACTAGTCGATAATTCGGTCTCACTACGATACATGCGTCTAAATCTCGGAATTATAGGAAAATACCATAAGACTTTAGCAGGAGACAACTTTTTCTTATATCGAGGGGCACCACATTTAGGACACTCATTCAACGCTGCATACTCGTTTCGAAACAAAACGCAATCGTTTGGACATGCGTGTATCTTATCATAGCTCATTCCAATAGAAGACAACATCTTTTTGGCTTCATACGTTCGATTGGGAAGAACATTATCCTCTGGTAGCATATCTTTCATAAGGGCTAATAACTCTGTGAAACTTTTATCCGACCATCCATTGTCCGCCTTTAAGTTGTACAACTTTAACACCGCAGACAATCTTGTGAATTTTGAACAACCATCATACAACGGTTTCTCTGCATCGCTTACCAACCTCTCAAACATTTTGGGACAATCCGCTAGATCTTCTTCCAGCGCTTCTGCAATCTCTTCGACACGATCACAATCGTATGTGTCTGTGCAATCGTCGTTTGAAGCATACTTCCTATTACACCTCGACCCAGCATTCCCGGTACTTTTCTCACCATGCATTGTCCAACATGTATAACTTCTATCAATTCCAAACCGTAGTAAATGAGATCCCAACTGATTCCCGTTAACCTTACCCCCGGCATAACAGCAACCCAAGCAAGGACACGGCATTCGAAGCGGGTCTTTGGAGTTCGCAACCGCAAACTCAACAAATTCCCATACCCCTTTCTCGTACTCTTTCGACAATCGGTTTGAATTCATCCATGTCTTATCCATGTCTTAATTAAGCTAAACAACAACGGTCAAACTTCCACTCTTCACAAGTAACCCCTATGGCGAATTCAATTCACAAAGTTAGTAAGTACCTCCTATATTAACTCTCTAAACACATAAAACTAATGTGTTTCTGTCAAAACGCAAAGTATAAACGGAATGAATCCGAAGCAATAAAACGTAACATATATAATCACACAATTTCAGACAAATTCATCATAATACCAGTAATTTGAGAAAGAAATTTACCTCGGATGTTACCGAACTCAAGAAAACGCCAAACGTCGAACTAGGCTGGGAAACGATCAAACTTTCACTATACACAAGTTACCCCTATAGCAAATTCACAAAGTTAGTAACCACCAAGACAAAATCGATTGAACAAAGGAAATCAACAATAGTTTGATGTGTGTACATACTCCTAAATATGTAGTACCAGAGTCAATGATACGAGCTCCAAAGAGATCCAAAGTTATCAATCCAGTCAGACCTATACAAGAAATTCAATTCAATGTATGATTATAATAAGAATGGGTGAATAGCTCATGATGCAGTTAAATAAAAGTATATAATATATATTTTATCAAATTCCAAAATCTATATAGCTATGTATGTACTAGCTAGGGTTATTGTTGTTGTTATTATATATAAATAAAAGTATATAATATATAATATATATTATATATTATATAGTTTATATATATGCATAATACTGTTTGGTGCAGTATTGTCCATCTCAAACTTCCAGATATGTATTCATCAAATAGTTCGTAGTAACAGTTAGAAACTGCGCTATTTCTTAGAAACTTCGTAGTAACTACCTTTTCACTAAATTAAGAAATATTGCAGGATAACTTCATGTGAATTCTAATGAATGAAAAACTGTCTGTAATGTGAGTTTTATGGCATATGGAGGGAATGGTATGATTTTAGTGCTGGTCTCTGTTTCATGAGATGTTTCATTTTTAATTATGTTCATACTGATACTATTATATATTCATTTTTATATCATTTAATTTATATTCAGTTTTATGCCCAAATATATGATGGGCATCGGTTATGCCACTAGCTAGTTATATAACTTTACACGTATGTATATACCGACATGCCTCAAAATCCACTACATATATCATCATTGGTAGAGAAATATTGCACCTCCTCCACTATCTTATACAACAGTCAAGAAACTTTACTCACAATTTCAATTCTACTAAGATAACAAGAGACTCACAATTTCAATTGTACTAAGATAAGAAGAGGCTAAGGACATAAATGGAGACCACAAATTAAGAATAAGAGCCTCTCTATGGAACAGAACTCAAAAGATAAGAAGAGGTTAAATTTATATTTTGTGAAAACCATACAAGCAGACCCCAAACAATCCAACAGCCACCATTTCACAGTTCAACAGAACTCAAAACCCTATCACTTAGAAGTTTCTGGAACAAACCCTATCACCTAAAATCACACGTTTCTGGAACTAGGCAATTGCTAACAGAAATATTATGTATATATATATATATATATATCAAAGGCCTTAAGAAAAGAGCATTCCATCAAATTCAGAATCACAAGGATACATTGATACATCTAGGGTTTTGTTAAAAGCTATGAGAAGTGTGATACCTGGGTGGCGCAAAGCAAGTTGCTACCAGAGGAGAAGAGACGGAGACGAAACGATGGTGGTGGACGGAGGAGAAGAAGTTCGCGCGATGGTGGTGGACGGAGGACCGATAAGGTTGACGGAGGACCGATAAGGTTGACGGAGGACCGACGACGGTGAGGGGTGGGGTTTCTGGTTCGCGTGCAGAGAGAAAAAGAAAGAGAGAAAGTGAGAAACAGTAGAAGCGTGTTTTTGGTTTTAATTTTAGTAATAAGGCTACTAAAGCGCTTCTGGAAAGCGCTCTCATAGCCTGGGCTATACCAGCGCTTTTGACAAAAAGCGCTCTCATTAAACACCCCTACCAGAGCGCTTTTGAAAAGCGCTTTCGTTCCCCCCACGTTCCCCCCACCTACCAGAGCGCTTTTGTAAAGCGCTTTCGTACCCCCCCCTACCAGAGCGCTTTTGAAAAGCGCTCTCATAACCCCCCCCTACCAGAGCACTTCTTAAAAGCGCTTTCATACCCCCCCACTATTAGAGCGCTTTTTTAGCGTGTTTTTTAATTTTGTCTTTAGCGAAGCCTATGCCAGCGCTTTTCCTAAAAGCGCTTTCGTAGGGGTGCTGCTAAAAGCCAAATTTGGCGTAGTGAAGCTAATTCTCTCCATCTTTGTGCATACTCTTTGAAAGACTCATCAACCTTCTGAGTTAAACTTTGGAGTTGTAGTCTAGTAGGAGCCATGTCACTGTTGTACTTGTAATGCTTGAGAAAAGCCTCTGCTAGTTCATCCCAAGTGCGGACATGAGCTCGTTCAAGACGCGTATACCATTCAAGGGATGCCCCACTAAGGCTATCCTGAAAGAAGTGCATTAGAAGCTTATCATTTTCTGCATACGGAGCCATCTTGTTGCAGAATGCCTTGATGTGACTCATCGGACAAGTGGTACCCTTGTATTTCTCAAAACTGGGGACTTTGAACTTAACAGGAATCTTGATATCAGGCACTAGGCACAAATCAATAGCATTTAAACCGGAGGAGCTTCGACCTTCTAGAGCTTTCAATCTTTCTTCCAGGAGATGGAATTTTCTCTCATTTTCCTCGATTGGGAACTTGAAAGCTTCAAATTCAGAATCGTTCTCATGATGTGTATCCTCCTTATTAGGAATTTCCACGAGCACAGGTTTTGACCCCCCATTAGCAACAGTGGTCGGAGTACCATTAGCCAACTTAGCAACACTTTGTCTGAGCTCTTCTTGCCCATGAACAACAACATTGAGAGTCTCCAAGAGTTGGGTCATCCTCTCCCCCATAACATCCATGTCCTTACGAAGTTCAGCCTGATTTTGTTCAAGACGGTCCATGATTCTCCTCTGATTAATTCTCGTATGATACATATGTAGGGAAGTCAGTTTCGTTGACGAAGCAGAAATCTGGATTGAAAGAGGACCCCAATAAGCTTCTGATAGAACTATGAGATGCATGATAATATGAATGCAATGTTTCATTTATGGGAGATCCTAAAGTCTTTTCACAATCTTTCATTTTTCTTTTTTTTGGAATCAAAGCTTCTCTTTTTTTGTATAGAATATCTTTTCTTTTCTTTTTATTTCTTTTCTTCTCTTTTTTTTTTTGAAATAGACTTTAGGATCCCACATAAATGAAGTGGATAAAACAATGATGTTATGCAATGGAACATCATGGGATCAAGGTCCATATAATCTTAGTAACCACTGTACGATCCTCTGAATAACTGATGTAGGTCAGATGTCATGAGATCAAAGGTCCGACACCTTTTTGAATACCAGGAGAACCAATAGTCACCAACAGAACAGAATAGTCACCAACGGTACCTGTCATGTATATCCCTCCCCACTCACAGGTGAATCTAGGTCAGGGTAAGGTCATGAAACGCAGTATACGGTCCGCCCGAAGGTAAGCATCATCACAGCGCGGATGCGGGTGACGATAATACCTCCGTTTGAAACCACTACTCTGCTCGTAGTCACATGATCCATCCCGAGACGTACACCTCGAGACAAACCATGCTCCCACTCTATCCTAGGGTACCTAAAGTGCACTCATAGCCTGTGTATTGGGCCTTTTACCTCATAGAATCATCCCACCCAACCTGCAAACAGAGAAAATATATGGCCCCCACGGGGACCCATAATATAGTCCAGATGCTTGCGGAAAGTAAACATGATATGCAAGCAAGAAATAAGCATGATATGTAAGCATATATACAAAATGAAGACATATAAGCAAATAAATAAACACCCAATAAAAGAAACAAACAAAGGCTAGGATCGACTTGCTTAGGTAGTCCCCAGCAGAGTCGCCAGCTGTCGCACGCTCGCGAAAAATGAACAGAGTCGCCACCAATGTATTTATCCCATAAGGGAAAGGAATATCAGAAAACCTAACAAAAGGAACAGGGTCTTGCGACCAGAGAATCAAGGTACGGGAGTCGGTTGCGCGAGGGGAAGGTATTAGCACCCCTCACGCCCATCGTACTCGATGGTATCCACCTATGTTTGTTTCTATCTAAAGGGTGTCTAACTATGTCTATGTCTAAATGCGAATGAATGCAAAATGTAGGGAAAATAAAGAATTGTACTCGCACGGGCCCTACCCCGCTGCCTACGTATCCTTTTCAGGAATCAGAGTTACCGTAGCTCGGCTCACGATTTTCTGTTTGTTTTGTGTTTTTTAGTTGGGCGGAGTTAACGTTCGCGCTCTTGCATAAGGGATCGCCTAGGATGCGTACGAGCGGAAATAACGGTGCCCTTAGGTGCCAACGAGGCAAAAGAAAAAAGAAATGATTGGTTTGTGTCTTTTAGGGTAATTCCATGATGACGAAATCCCACTACAAGGCTTCGCATCACTTCCTTACTTCGTTTTAAATCTGAACATTTATTAGGTTTTTTGAAGTGTTTTTGGTTGGTGTGTTTTTTTTAAGGGGATTTAATTTGTGACTTAGATCATACCAAAAGAGTTTTTTTTTGAATATTTAGAGAATGCACATCAAGGCCTACACCTTAATCGTTTCTCTAAATAGCGACTAAGAAATACACCGAGGCCTCACACCTCAATCATTTCTTCTCCGCTTAGTAAAAGAAATACAAAAGAAGTTCCTTTTTTGTGAATATTTAGAGAATGCCCATCGAGGCCTACGCCACAATCGTTTCTCTAAATAACGGTTAAGAAATACATCGAGGCTTCACACCTCAATCATCTCTTCTCCGCTAAGTAGGAAAGAACATACATCGGGGCCTACACCCCAATCATTTCTTTCCTACTATGAAATATAGTAACGGTATGATCTTCATCGATATTTATTAAGTATTTTAAAAGTTGAAAAGGAAAAGAATGCAAAAGGGAACTAATCCTAAATTCTAGTCTAAGTTGTCTATACAAGTCTAAATCCTAATGTGAACATGATGACTAAATTCTAAAAGAAGCATTAAAATAGTATTAACAACATAGGCCAAAATATGGCCAAAAGCTAAGCAACAAAGTCACACAACGATTATACAAAACAAATATGGAAATAGTACAAAACGATTCAAGCATTAGTACAAAAGTGAAACTAAAAAAAAACTACTATTTTTTTATTGACTTTCTAATGAAGCAAAGAACTACCAAAAATGTCAATTTTAATCCTAACCAATCTACTATTTTTATGTGTCTTTTTAATGAGAAAATTCTAAGACTAAAATTAAACCCAAAAGTGATCTAAACAATCTAACAAGGAAATTTTTATTAGTCTTATTGTCTTTTAATATCTAAAAAACCCTATAAAAAAAAATTCTAAAAAGAAAATCAAAATCTAATATTTTTTGTATGGAGTCAGGGGGGTTGAAAATTGAATTCAGTGGTGCATTTCAGAAAATAGGCGTCTGGCCCAAACAGAGGAGGCCCAGAGGGTTTTTTTTTGTTGCTTAGATTCAGTTTTCCAAAAAGGTGCCTAGCAATGTGCCTCAGGGGGGTACGCTACAGCAATCTAAGTCTTGGCCCAAAGATTCAATTATCATTCAGACTTTATCGTTTTTCTTCAAAAATAAAATAAAAGAAAACAAATAATTAAAAAATGAAAATAATTGAAAGAGGGAAAGACTGAAATTAGGGTTACTTGTTGAGACTATTGGACTTCTGAAGAACTTCTTCTCTCTTCTCGCGAACTCTCGACGGTGCCGCCGGAACGAAGCTCTCTCTCCGATCAAACTTCTTCTCTCATATTCACCGCTCAGGCCTCATAACTCGGGTTCATCTTTTCGTTCGTCTTCGTGGTTTCAATAACAAGATCTAATGCCAATCGGAGAAGAGATAGAGGCCTAGCGATCGGAGCAATCCCGGCGACTGTTGATGAGCACTTGTGGTCACATGAAAGATATCGCGGCGGAGATTGCGGCGTGACTAACGCTCCGGTTGCAAAGAGCTGAAGAGGAGGATCGGAGAGTGCTTTGTGCAGAGAAGGAACTTTTCTCGTTCTCCTTGTTGTTGATGATTGAAGTTGTTTCGTGGTGATTGAAGAATGAATCGATGATGATGAAGAAGTTCTTGAATCAGAAGTTTGGTTACAAGTTTGGTAGAGGTGAGTTCCCTCTTCTTTCGGTTATACGATTTTCTTGCTTCTTTTCCCTTTTGTTATCGATTTCCTCTTCTGCAAATTTGAAGTTGATGGGATGAAGATGAAGGTCGGATTATGTGGAAATTGATGATAGAATTTTCTGGTTTTTTGTTATAGGTTGAAGATGAGGATTATAGAGATGGAAACAGAGTGGTGAAGAGTCTTGAATCGACTGAAGAATGGATTGAAGGATGGTGATGAAGCTCTTGAAGGTGGTTGCAGAATTGAATTGAAGTGAGTTAGAGATAAAGAGGGAAGATTGAGAGGTTGAAGAAGAATCGGTGATGAAGATTCAGAGTTCAGAGAGTGTGAATGGTGTGTAGTGGAAGTGCGACTCTGAAAAATGAATGGTGAAGATGGGAGACAGAATCGAAGAAGAGGGTTGAGTGAATGAAGGCTTGGATTTATAGGAGTATTCAAGGTTAGTCCTCTCTGAATTTCTCTGGAATTTCTGTTAGAGTTCAAATAACTGTATGCTAGGTTTGGTTATAATTCTGTTAGGTTTTTCTGTTGAGAAGTTAGTTACAAACTGTTTTGGTTAGTTTTATTTTGAAATTCTGTTTATTTGCAGGTGAATGGGCTGTATATGGAGACATGTGTGGCAGGGTATTGTTCTGAGTTTTATACTGATTTTTCCAATGTATGTGTGCTGGACTGTTAGTGAAGCTGTATGTGTTATGTGCAGGTCCTGGATAATCTCATAGAAACGAAATCTACAGCAATTTCAACCCCACTAGATAAAGTTCCTTGGTACAATGTACCAATCGGTGGATTGCCAATTACGTTACCAAAGTCTTCACATGCTGCTTCAAGATTATTCTTTTTAGCTTCGGCACACCTGTCGCAAGTGCTTTTTACCTTTTTTATTTTTTTGAAGTTGTCAACTTATTTCAATAGTCCAAGGTTTAACAATAGATACTTTATTGGTTTTGCAAAGATATATGCCAATGGTTGAAATAACAAAACGTGTCACTGCCGATAATAGTTCCAGCAAAAATAGGCACCTGATTCTTCTTTGATGGTATACTTTGAGGAAGACTTTGAAACATTTTTTGTGTGTGTAGTTCTTTTTGTAATAATTTTTTGATCAAACTTGTACTACAATGAAACTTGCATTCCAAGATAAAAATGAACTTCTTTCCACAATCATATGATTTTTCATGTTTTAATATCCAATATGATCAAAATATATCTAAAAAAGAAGAGGCCGGATTCCATCTTGAATGAGGAGGTCAACATGACTTGGTCAACAAATGTCAAAAGTCAACTTATGTCAAATGAGATCATCTTTAGCTTTCCTTCCCTTTTCCAAATTTAAGTGATCAATCCTATACTTTTCTCAATGCTTGATATCAAAAGATCTTGCACTTCAATCTTCAAACTAACCATTAATCCAATATCTTGTGATAGAAGAAACAAACTCGAACAATGGTTGCCCACACAATGAAGTATATATGAGGCCATAACCCTAATCAGGAAATCTTGATTCAAGTGACTTAGGAAATAAACCTTAGGTCAAGTAATAAGTAATGTGATTAGATGTTTTCCATATGACCTATATCAATCACATTCTTGATTAAGCGCCAAACATCCCTTTTTGTGAGGAAATAACTAACCTTTTGCCAAGACCTACGTGAAACTCCAACTTGCTTCATGACCCTTGATCCCTTGCCAGTTTATTGATTAATGAATGCATGAGTTGGATTATGACCTAAATGATGTATGTATGTGAATGCAAAGCCTAAGCCAGTTAGAAGTTAAAGGGTAGGACAAATTTGGGGTATGACAAACCCTTCTGAAAAAGCACCTCACATGGTCTTTCCAGTAGTGGTTTATCCTGCTGAAGTTGCTGGTCCTACTCCTCCAACAAACCTAGCAGCTATTCTTCAAGCGTTGGAAGATGGAACTTCTGAGCTGCCTGAACCAGAATATGCTAAGGCTACTTCTGAGTCAGACTCAGATGAGGAAATGGAAGATGCACAAGCTGAAGATCTCCCAGAAGATCACCCTGCTGATATTGCTGTCCCTTTTGGCAGAAATTCAGGTGCCTCTTCTTCTGGTGAAACCTCAGCTCTGATGGAGACCTTGGAAACTCTTCATCAGAATCAAGCTATGATGGCTTCTCGTTTGGACGCGCAAGAAGCAGCCAATGCTGAGTTTCGCTCCTTCATGGCAAGGCAAGTTACAAGCACTGACGGGATTCATGATGTTCTGGCGCGGATTTTGCGTAGGCTAGGATCTTAGTCCTTTGGTCTTTGTAGTTTTCTTTCCTTGTTGCATCTGTTTTTCCTGCATTCCTCTCCTGTAATCCTTCTTGTTGGTTATAAATGAAAAATTTTCTTTGATTTACATTCCAGTGATTTTATTTGTCGTTTTATACATCTGAATCTTTTGAAATATTCTTTTTGATGTTATGACAAAAAGGGGGAGAAGATAAATGATAAATGATTTGATAAATCTATCAGTTGCTGGGTACAGCTCCCACACATTTACTAACAAGAACTGCAAGTTCTATATGGTTTGAGTGTTTTGCAGGTATAAAGAAGTGAAAAGAATCTTCAAAGCAAAGCAAACACAAGAAGCAAAACCATGGAAACTGAAGCAAGCTGAGTGCTGTCAAGCTTCAGAAATCAGAAGCAAGAAAGAAGAATGAATCAGAAGCACTGATAATAGAATTTGATCCATATTTGTCTATTTGATCTGACAAAATTCTATTTGCTCTGATACATTATTTTAGCCTATATGGCTCTGATACATATCATGTGTTCTAATATACATTTTATGTTCTGACTCGTTCATGCTGACTTTTGTCGTTTAGTTTTTGTTCTGTAACATTTCAGGATGTAGAGATGCTCAGATGATGCTCTGGTACATTCAACAATGTTCTGATACAAATCTAGCATGAAGTGATGTTGGTAGAAATTCAAGCTCTGAAGCTATCCGAGGGAAGCAGAAATCAGAAGCTGCGAATGTTCTAAAGATCCAGAAAACTCAAGTTCTGAAGCTGTCCTAGATGGAAGCAGAAGTCAGAAGCTGTGAATGTTCAGAAGATCAAAGAAATTCAAGTTCTGAAGCTGTCCTAGATGGAAGCAGGAATCAGAAGCTGTGAGTGTTCTAGGGATCTAAAGAAATTCTAGTTCTGAAGCTGTCCAATGGAAGCAGAAGTCGGAAGCTATGAATTCTCTGAAGACAAAAGCTTATATGATCGTCTCTACCGAAATAATCAGGGAAGTCTTTTATTAAAGTTCTTCGAGTATTTATTTCAGGGGGAGATTATTTATCTCAGGGGGAGATTGTTAATCTCAGGGGGAGACATATTCATATGCTTATGCTATAGCTGTGTAATTTGTCTTTTGCCGTCTGTTCTTTCTGATCGCAAATTCATATCATTTATATATGTTTTTGTCATCATCAAAAAGGGGGAGATTGTTAGAACAAGATTTGTTCTGATCAATTATCTTAGTTTTGATGATAACAATAATATGAATTTTGCCTTAGATAATATGGTACTCTAATCCAATGCAATTTCCTTTTCAGGAAATATATAAAGAGTACGCATAATTCAGCGCTCAGAAGCTTTGTCTCAAAGGGTTCAGCATGCAACATCAGAACATGGTCTGGCAAGACATCAGAAGATGGTCGAAGCAGTATCAGAACATGGGTCTATGGAAGCATCAGAAGAACAAGAGAACAGAAGCACTGAAGTTCTGATGGTATCACGCTCAGAAGCACTTCAAGGTCAGAAGATCAGAAGATGCTATGCACCAAGCTGTTTGACTCTGATGATATTCAAACGTTGTATTCACAAACATCAGATCAGAAGAAAGTACAAGTGGCAAGCTACGCTGACTGACAAAAGGAACGTTAAAAGCTACTAAAGGCTACGTCAGTAGACACAGCGTGAACAAGGCTCGAGGTAGTTGACAAAAGCGTATAACATTAAATGCGATGCTGTACCGAACACGCAAAGCATTAAATGCACTCAACGGTCATCTTCTCCAACGCCTATAAATATGAAGTTCTGATGAGAAGCAAGGTTAACGATTCTGAATATTTACAACGTCTATTAACTTGCTGAAACTCTGTTCTACTCAAAGCTCAGAATCTTCATCTTCATCAAAGCTCACTACATTGCTGTTGTAATATATTAGTGAGATTAAGCTTAAACGATTAAGAGAAATATCACAGTTGTGATTATCGCTTTTAAGAAGCATTTGTAATACTCTTAGAATTGATTACATTAAGTTGTAAGGAACTAGAGTGATCGTGTGGATCAGAATACTCTAGGAAGTCTTAGAGGTTATCTAAGCAGGTTGTAACTAGAGTGATCGTGTGGATCAGTATACTCTAGAAAAGTCTTAGAGGGTATCTAAGCAGTTGTTCCTGGAGTGATCAGTGTGTGATCAGAAGACTCTGGAAGACTTAGTTGCTGACTAAGTGGAAAACCATTGTAATCCGTGCGATTAGTGGATTAAATCCTCAGTTGAGGTAAATCATCTCTGCGGGGGTGGACTGGAGTAGTTTAGTTAACAACGAACCAGGATAAAAATAACTGTGCAATTTATTTTTATCTGTCAAGTTTTTTAAAGCTACACTTATTCAAACCCCCCCTTTCTAAGTGTTTTTCTATCCTTCAAAGATAACTCCTCGAGGATTACTCTGTGGGGATGTTTTGTGAAAACAACTTTGTGCGGAAGATTCCCGGGAATTTCAAATTTTCCATTGCCCCATGTCTTTGAGTACTTGCTGTTGGAAAACACTTTTTAACCATATATGGTCCTTCGCTTGTGGGAGCCTACCTGCCCCTGGTTTCAGTAACCCGGTATGCTTGATACTTGAGATTACGAGAACTAGAACTTCGCATGAGAGACTGATACTGACACCATGTGATACTGGTAGCTAAACATCTCTTCCTAAAATTTGTGACTAATGCAACATGCCCCCAGTGGTGGCCTAGCCTTTCTGGTGGTTCAATGTCTTTGAGAGGTTCTATGAATTGTGACCAGATTGCCTCTGGTAGATGGAGTGATAATATCCCCCTTGTATATACAAGATTTTTAGCTGAATGAGTCAGGCGTAGGAAACATTTCTACTTTTGATGCGCTTTTGAAGCGACTTTGTCTGTCGGGAGGACTTTCTGAGTTCTATACTATCACAAACAACCTGCCCCAGTATCATGAGTTTAGGAACGATGCCCCTGATTGATCAACACTTCTGAGAGAGTCTTCGAGTCTTGACCTGATTGCCCCAGATATATGAATTCCTACTCAAAAGGGTATTCAACCTTTTTTGTGCCCCTAAGGGTGATCAGCATTTGAGATATTCTCGCTCGAACTCAACGGAGTTCTGAATACAACTTGTCCCTTGAGAGGATTAAATTTTTCATCTGCAGTTCATGATGGAAGCTTTCCTGGTGTCAAGTACTTGTTCATATGTAAAGAATGTTTATTATGAGAAATATAATTCTAATGCAAAGTTCATGTTTGTCTTGATGTTTTAAAAAAGATTTTTTTTTTTGAAAGGATGTCAAAACATCGATTTTTGTGAAAGGTGGTGTGATACCAACTCAAACGTTTTAGCAAAACTCCTAAGAGTCGGTTTACCGTATTCTCGTTTACAGTATGCTTTCGAATTAACCCTGCTTCAATTAGGACTTTGGAGGGTTGTAACGTGGCCAAGTTCACGGTTTTAGAAGAAAGGATTTTTAGGCTCAAAATTTTATTGGTGCCCACCCCCTTCGTGATTTTCTCCAACCTAAATTCAGTTAACTCGATGCGAGTGTTCATCCTTCAAGAGGAGTTTGAGACGATTGAGGAACCGACGAGGTGTTTGGACATGACAACCACTTACCTTTTATTGTCGACGTCTGATCATACAATCTTGAATTTATAGTCACAAGACTTTTCCCTTTTGTTGAGGATCTTTTTGTTTCACTAACTTTTGCCTGGACAAATTCTTTTGAATTATGATTTTGATGTCCAGCGGGATGCCCTAATTTTTGCCTAAGTCAATTGTTTTCAAGTTGTTGACTTAGCGAGCTTTCTTTTCTTCTTTTTTTTGATTCGATTCATTCTTTTCTTTTTTTGAATAATTCGTATGATCCTGAGACGTCTTCGATTCGTTGGAAAGATTATGACTGCCTCATTTCTTGGTTGATGAGGGATAACCATTGTAGTATTGACTTTCCTCAACCTTTTGAAGGATAACCATTGTTGTATCCTTAGATGTGTACTCCTGATGAATTTTTGAACGCTCGATCAGGTTAACTGAACACTACCCTGCCCCTGGGTTAAATGTGAGGGTTTTTTCGTATAGAAAAGAAACTCCTACTTCAAGGCTCAAAGGGGTTGACAAGGGATTAACTTCCTTATATCTCCATTGTTTGGGGATTTGAAACAATGCCTGTACATCATCAACAGGGTTTTACTCGAAAGCACACCATTTGAGATTATGAGTATTATATGCTCGTCATTCTCCCTTCAGAGTCATCATGCTTTATCACCGAGAGTTTGGTATCACCAGCAAAGAAAAACATGTTAGAGCGAGAGGGAATGTATTTTTTTTCAAGACAAACATATTCAATGCATCATTATTATAGTTCAAAAACAAACAAGTATGACATATAAGCAGTATTGAATCAAAACAAGAAAGATTACGCATAAACATGCATTATGATGTAGAGATTGTCAAAGTTGAGGATATTTTCTCCGTATGGACTTATTGCTTCAGAAGATCCGTTGAGTCGATGGAGAACTTAAAATCTGGATTTCAAGTATGAATGGTGATAACCTTTGGATCAATCAAGTCTTGAACATTGTCTAAGAATGGTTGATAATCATCAATCAACTGACCAAGTGCCCCGAAGTGGAAAATAAGCCAAGCGTTAGTGTCTCAGCCTGCAGGACACTTTAGATTGCTTCTAGGAAGAAGATTCCGGAGAAGTCACACAGGAGTTGTAAGTGTACAGCTTCAGGGATAGTAAGAATAAAGTAGTAAGAAAATGAGAAGCTTGTCCTTTGGAAACTTTGGTTGCAGCTTCGTCTGAAGACCGTTGACTTTCGTCTTCGAACGTCCTTCTATAAGAATCAAGCTCACCATATCCAGTGGGTCATAGCCTCTGATTCGGGGTACGGTATCTTTGAGTTTGAAGGCATATGGCTAAAGGAAAATAAATCCTCTTGCCCCTTGATAGGAACAGTACCTTTGATTTTGAAGGCATCTGGAATTACGCGCCCTAAATACTTGAGATCCTTGAAAAAGGTTAGTTAGGTGATGAGGACGAGTGAGTCCTACAAAGAGTTCAAATTGTTAGCGTATACACAAATCCTGCAAGGAATTCAAGCTGTTAGCGTACACACAAATCCTACAAGGAAACCAAACGGTTAGGATATAAACAAATCCTGCAAGGAAACCAAACAGTTAAGGTATAAACAAATCCTGCAAGGAAACCAAACGGTTAGGGTATAAACAAATTCTGCAAGGAAACCAAACGGTTAGGATATAAACAAATCATGCGAGGAAACCAAACGGTTAGATAATAAATACAAACAAGTCACACTAAGTACAAGGTGATGAGGAAGAGTAAGTCTTACGAATAGTTCAAACAGATCCTGCAAGAAAACCAAACGGTCAGATAACAAACAAGTCACACAAGTAGCCTTAGGTTTAAAGGCTTGCATGAAGTTCAAAGGTAAATACCCTCCCCACTGAAGTTTAGTCGGATCAACCTGTCCTAAAATAGTAACCGGGTTCTATGGTGCTCATATCCCTGATCTTTCTCGCGGGCATTATCTCAACATGGCACTCGAACGGCCAGCCAGAAACATCCCTAGAGTCCAATCTCAATGAGTGTAGCATCGAGTATCAACCGACTTCAGTCAGGAATCCAAAGCCAGCCATCTCGCTACTTCCTATAGGCCAAAGTCAAGTTCAACTAAGGTTCTAAGGGCGAATTAGTGCTTAGTGACACCACGCGGCAGCCAAATGTCTCCCCGATCACTTTCAAGGGCCATCAGGACAAACCAAAGCGTCGCACTAACGGTGGCCACCAGATCAACCATATCGATACATGTCGTACAGTCTCCTTGGTCTATTGCCACATACCTAAGGTACACTAGATCCGGGTGTAGGATCTTTCACACAAGAACATTCCCAAGCAGTACCCTTAAAAATAAAGCACACAAACAAACAATTAAAAACATTTATAATGAACTAAGCCCTAAGGTAAACTCCTCTTATAAAAATCCCCAGCAGAGTCGCCAATTCTGTAATACGGTGAAAGAACTGACTCTTAAAAAAGTTTTGCAAACAAATGTTGCGGTGAGCAAGAGTCGCCACCGATTTTTATTTTATCCAATTTATAGGAAAGGTAAAAAAGAACAGAAAATAGACCCTTTTTTAAAGAAACGGGATCGGGGGTAAGTTATGAAAAGGGAAGGTATAAGCACCCTTTTCATCCACAGTTCTCTGTGGGCTCTTAGTTTGCTTAGCTCATGTTTGTTTGTTTTAAAAGTCAAAGTGTGTGTGTGAAGAAGTGTTTGTTTTCAGAATATTTTATCTTGAGTTAAGTTAGCTAGCATTTGATTAAATTATCTTGTATTATCATACAATCCTAAGGCATACATCTAAACAGATAATAATAGCGGGAAATTAAAATGCAGAAATTAAAAGTGCGGAAAGATAACTCTACGCTATTACAAAAAATATCCTTGCAACCTATACATCGATTTCTAGAATTTTAAATAGATAAGATACTTTAAACGAATAAATACAACCATGCGACAATCATTGAGAGTTTGAGGGGAGAAGAAGAATCGAAAATAAGAGTTAGTCTTTAAAAAATAAATGAGAGACCTAAATCTAAAATAATTATTAAATTTAACTTAATTTTATCCTAATTCTAAATCAAAACCTAATTAAATTAATTGTGACTAAATTTAACTAATAAAAATTAGTGTTTTACTAATTATTAAATAATTACTAGAATTAAATTGCTTAAGTTAATTACCCTAAACTAATTAAATTAATTAAAAAATTAAACCTAAAATTAAACTAAATCCTAATTAGTGTTTTTTTGAATCTGTTGATTAAGAAAAACAATTAAAACAAGTTAATAAAAAATAAGCACAAAAAATAGAAAACAATGGGCCAAGTGTGAGGTGTAGTCAGCAAGAGGTGGTGCAGCATAGCGATTCGAATTGGGCTGGATAAGAAAAAGCCCAAATGACATTGTGAGAAAAAAACCTAAATGCAATGTAGTCGTCCGCCCCTTTCTAAACAATTTCTCACGCTCTGCATTTCTTTCCAAATCGAAATGGACAAACCTCTCATCTCTCACAATACACTCTTAGTCTATCCCAGAAACAATCATAAACCTCTTGTCATCTTAAGTTTCAAACACAGCATGATTTGGCCACCAACAAGCATGAGTGATATCGAATCAAATGGAAGAAGCACATACACAAGAACAAAAATTAAACAGAATAATTATCAACTAACCTGAAAAACTTTTGGATCTGTGAATGATGCGATTCCGTTGATGAAGAGGTATTGCTTGAAGACTAGTTTGACGAAACCTCGGTGACAGATCGCAAAACTGGTTGCGATACGTGACTTTGATGTCGCTGAGTCGAATTGCTGTGATGATGGATGTTAATGACGAGCGGAAGTGATGTCGCACGACTGTCTATTGTTGTCAGCGGCGAGGAAATTGATTTGCAGGTGTTGGTGCGCTGATGTCGTTCTATCGAGTGGCTGCGGTGCTGCTCGCGAGGGAGGGATTCGTGGATGATGTCGCAGGTTTGTAGGCTGCGGTTGTTGTTCGATGCGGTGGTGTGAACGGTGGTTGTGCGGTTCCACAGCGGAGCAGATCGGAGATGGTGTGTGTTCGGACCCTTATTCTTTCTTCTTCTCTCTTTCTCAGTTTTGATCCGATTTTTAATCTTCTCTCCCCTTAACAACAACCTGAAAAACTTTTGGATCTGTGAATGATGCGATTCCGTTGATGAAGAGGTATTGCTTGAAGACGAGTTTGACGAAACCTCGGTGACAGATCACAAAACTGGTTGCGATACGTGACTTTGATGTCGCTGAGTCGAATTGCTGTGATGATGGATGTTGTTGACGAGCGGAAGTGATGCCGCACGACGGTCTATTGTTGTCAGCGGCGAGGAAATTGATTTGCAGGTGTTGGTGCGCTGATGTAGTTCTATCGAGTGGCTGCGGTGCTGCTCGCGAGGGAGGGATTCGTGGATGATGTCGCAGGTCCGTAGGCTGCGGTTGTTGTTCGATGCGGTGGTGTGAACGGTGGTTGTGGAACCTGCGGTTGTTGTTCGATGCGGTGGTGTGAACGGTGGTTGTGCGGTTCCACAGCGGAGCAGATCGGAGATGGTGTGTGTTCGGACCCTTATTCTTTCTTCTTCTCTCTTTCTCAATTTTGATCCGATTTTTAATCTTCTCTCCCCTTAACAACAACCTGAAATCAGTATATAAGCATTTTTATGTAAGAAATTTCTTATTGCTATGAAAGAAAGTATGAACACAAAACATTAATGTTGATGTTAGTGAATTTTATGTAAGTGATGTACTGATGAGAAGTATGATGTAATTTTGGTTTTGGTTTTGGTTTTCTTGATTGTGAATTATGTTAGTAATGTTTTTGCAGGTTAGTAAAAATTTGATGATGATTATTGTTTGGCAGACTACTAAATTATGCAGGTCTGTGTTGTTGTGCGAGTTATTTTAAAAAAAAATTGAGACTTGGTTTTATTGTAAAAATTAAGGTGATGATGTTAACGTGAGAAAAGTGTGAGTTGTGGTTGAAAGTCTGATGCATTGTCACGATTTTGTTACTGTAAAAACAAAATTGAAACGTGAAAAAAAGGACAAAATTGAAACATGAAAAAAGATAGTACATATTCATAAAAAAAATATATAATTGTGAAAAACTTATGAATACATTGTTAGTGAAAAATTAACCCCCAACAAGGTTAATAAAAAAAATTTAGAAACGAATCGCCGTCAGACACATGTTTATTACATGGTTAAAACAAATTAAAGATGACAATCTGAAAATAAAATTGGGGGCCTCATGTAAAAATCATCGGCCAAGAACATCGGAAAAATCATTTTGAAAAATGGGAGGCCTCAGGTGTCATCATTGGCCAAAATATAGGAATCAAAAAAGAGCTTTATAAAAAAAAGTTGAAAAAAAAGTTGAAAAACTATTGATAGCAGTGTGAGTGGAAATTGTGAGAAGTTTGTAAAATTGTTGATGAAAAATGTGAAGGTGGAGTGCTCTATTTATAGAGTGGAATTAGGTCAAGACCGATCCTAAAAAGGAAATGATCCAACCCAAAGGCCCATGGACCTTCTTGATCCACAGGATTGAGAACCTGGACGTGCTTGTGTCCAGGTACAGGTACGTCCAGGTGCAAAAAGATTAAAATTAGTTTAAAAAAAACTAACAAAGTGCATCCGACGGGATTCGTACCCATGACCTTTTATTTGCAAACCTTACTTCTTAACCAACTGAGCTATGTTATTTATTTGAAATAAAAACTCAATTGAAAGTATATGAAGCATTGGTCAACATTTTTCTATTTATTAAAATTTAACAATTTAATATTAAACTATTATATTTTAAAATAGACTTTAAATTGAATATTTATAAAATTCAGGATGTCAATGTAAACGAATCCAAGATTTTTATAAAACCCAATTTTTAAAAGAGTTTTGAATTTTTGAAAAGTGTGGGCAAATTTTGGGGTACAACACATAATAATGCCCTGTAAACAACACACGTCCTATCGCATCTTGCTAGCGTACTGAGGCGAAGATTTAAGAACTCACCTGGCGTCGAACCGCAAAAACGATAACTTCTACAAGCTTGGATCTTGGAGATGACGTGAAACTCAAGGGGAACACCACGTTGACTGAGAAATAGACTCAGTTCTTGGAACTTGATGCTTGTATTCTCTTTTTAAAGAACTCACAGTGATGATAGAGCCTGAATATTGGAAGCGATAATGATGATATGAGCATGATTTGAAATGCAAATTGATGATGACGATTGGAGGATGCAGGGAGAGTGATAATGATGTGAAGATGGAGTGATAAAGGTGATGATGTGGTTTGTTTCTGGAAGTGAAGGTTGTTACGGTGGTGTGGTGATGACGGTGAAGGTTGGTTATGGAAGTGAAGGTTGTTGGAGGTAGTTAGAGAAACGGTTATGGTGGAGAGAGAGAGGAGATGGTCGAGGGGGATGAAGAGTGGAGAGAAGAGAGATTGGAAAACTGAAGAGATAAAAAAAAGAATGAAAATGAAGTCCTCTTGATTTGTGGAGAATTTCTGGTTTTATATGGAGTATGAGGTGCATAGCTTATGGTAGGGATGGTGTGTAGTGTAACTTTCCTCATGCTTAGTGAACAAGTGTGTACTTGGAGTAAGTTTTTTTGCATGCTTTCTTATACTCAGCATGTTGCATGGCTAATTGGAGTAAGGCACTGATGGATCATGCGCGTGTTGCAGATTTCTTTGGCTTGAAGCTTTACACTAACTGAACATTCAACATGCCCACTTTGTTCATATGCATCTTTAGCTAGGGCTCTCTATTTACTTTAAACTTAGGATCACTGTGAAGCTGAAATGGAAAGGAGCAATATTCGTGTTGGAATTGTCGAGAGATGAGGCTTACACTGTCTTCAAAAATAGTTGGAAATCTGGGGTGACATCATTGCATGGGCTTGAACGTGCGCAGCTGGATTTTGGCCTGGAACCCTAGTCAACGTACATTCCCATATGAGTAACTTTGGAGCTTTGTATCTTGATGATTACGTAACCACAAACAACATCACTTGGTTCATTGGATAAAGTACATGGGATACAAGAGCTTGGTGTGGTAATAGAATCCTGAAAATGCTTGTAGATCACTAAAATCAATTCTAAAAACGGCACACCACGTGTTCGTTGTATTGTCTGCGCGTCACTTGGATTTCTGCCCATCCAGATGTCCAGCCTTGATCAGTGTGAGACTGTGACTTTAGAGTCTCATTAATGATTCAATGTTCATCCAATTGGCTTGGTTTTTGTTTCATCGTGTAGAGGAAATGGAGTAGAGTAGGTGCATACCAAGTTTGCATTTGTGGGGTTCCTGAATTGCCTTGAAATTCTCTTCAAATATGGCACATCACATGTTTGATGAAATGCTTCACGTATGGCCTAAAATTTGCCCAGCATTGTGACTTGATCCAAGTGAAAAACTTCAACTTCGAACCTTAATAGCTCTTCAACCAAGCTTCAAATGAAAAAACTCTCAACTAGAGAATTGTAGCATGCCATGATCTGAACATTTTTAATGTTGGGAATTTTCTAAAGTGAGGCCTTTTGACACGTGTAAATCAAGGCTGAAGTGGACTGCTCATCAAACTTTTTAGGAGCCAAAGTTTCTTCTAAGTATAAAAACTTTCCATTTTGATTTTTTTTTCTATTTTTGGCAACTTTTGTCAAACTCCCGATTTTATTCATTCCTTGACTTTTCTTGACCGATTTTCTACCCAAAGTCAATATTTAAGTGATTGACCTGGTTTTGACCCAAAAGTCAACTGTTCTGATTTTTCTCTGATCTTAATGAAATTCCCGATTAATCTGTTTCTGACCAATGGCAATCCACTAAACACTTCCACATAGTCATCTTACCATTTCCCTTCATAAAATCAGCTCTTGATCAAATGTGTTGACCAAAAAGTCAACTGTGTTGACTTTGGTCAAGAAACCCTAATTCAGGATAATCAGATGAACAACAAGCTTGTACTTTCTAACCAATGCTCTGACTTGAGGGTTGGGAAACCCTGATTCAAGAGTGCCCTCAGAAGAATAATTCCACAGGACCAGGCCTCCGGTTCTTATACTTGATCAGGAATTCTTTGTACCAGGAGCACGTTTTCTTGTCACCTTTTGTAACAGTAACCATGATATGAATGCATGAATTCGGCCATGACCTAAATGATGTATGCATATGAATTATAAGCCAGATAAATAAGGGTAGGATAAATTTGGGGTATGACACAGGGGGCAAAATATAAGAGAGAGTTGACCAGGTCTTGACTAGTCGAGCATGAGGTACTAGCCGTTACCGGGGACGAAGTTTCAGCGTGTTCGGTTAATCCTTAGTTGTGGGAGGTCTCGATATTAACCATTTCTGATCAAAGGGGAGACTACTTTCCTGTTGGTTCTATGGATTGGGCCAATGATTATTGGGCCGGTTATACCAATGAGTGGATTGGGCCAATTGGAACAGTTGGGCTAGTCCAGAACAGGAGCTCCCCAAGTCGTTGCTTCTGGTCGTGAAAGTAATGACTTAAGGTCGCCAGGAACGGGAATATGAGACCCTCCGAGGATGGGTGTTGCTATTGCCGGACGGGATAGTGGTGCTCAAATGGACCAGGCGTTAGACGGGGAGATGAACAATTTGTTTGGAAGTGGAGAGGTAGCGTGTGTGTGTTTGCCTCGAGCTCTGTGTTGCATTTAATGCGTCATGATGCCTAGCCTAACCTCTAGGGTTTAGGGTTTAATGATGATTTTCTCCCTTCCCGAGTTGAGCGTATAGGGCACGTGAGGGTTTTTGGACTAGTTAAATGCCCTTTCACTTGACTAGCGGTGGAAGGGTGGGTTTGATTTGATCGTCGAATTCACTTGTTTCCTCTGCTTTTCAGGTGATAATGGCCGAGCCAACAGATGATCGGATGCTTGCCTCTATCTCGACAGTTAGACTTATACTTAGACAATGACAATTTATACTTATACTTATACTGATACTTAGAGTCGGGGATTATGAAAAGAATCATGGAGCACAAGGATATGGTAGTGCAGTACTCGCAGGTCTGTGATAAGTGCCAAAGTGTAGTTATTCTTGTATATAGTTTTACGGTACTTATAGTCTCTTTTTCCTCAAATTGTGCGTGAATGCGAAGCGTGCCCTGCGACTTTGGAATTCAATAAATAGGGGAAATCAGTTTTTTTATAGGTATGGGTTGGGTATTTTTGAGTCCTAACACATCACAACCACTTTTTAGTAGAGAGAGCTTTAAAACAACAATGGAGTTTTCATTTTGATGATTCGGAATCAGATTGCTCATCAATCTGAGTTGACAAACCGAGAGATTTGTAATTCTTCTTCTCTCATCTCTATGTATTCTCTATTTGTGGAGTTTGTTTGTAAGTTTACTCTAAACCTATGTATATTTTTACTCTATTATTGTATAAAGTTTGTGTAATACGGTGAACTGACTTTTATAATCGAAAATGTCGCGGTTAAGCAAGAGTCGCCATCGACTTTTATTTTATCCAAATATCGGAAAGGCTAAAAGAACAGGAAAAACCTTTTAAATAACATAGGGTTCGGGGGGTAATTATGCAAAGGGAATGTGTAAGGCACCCTTTGCATCCATGGTTTTCCATGGGCTCTTAATTGTTTTGCTCTTTGTTTTCATTGTTTTCAGAAATGTAGAAGAAAAGAATAGGGACTTTAGCTCGTAAATGAGCGTAGCCCTTTTGAAGATTTATGAGAAAGAATATGAAAGATTTTTATAGCAAGGCAAAGCAATTAGGGACAATTACCTTATATTTTGAAAAAGGAGTTCTTTTAGCCTTTCAGGGTGAAAGGGTCTATCCTTGCCATAAGAGGGCAGGAAGCCTTTCATTTGGAGGTTGAAGGGTCATCGAGAGTTCGTTCGCCATAAGACAGTCCCTTGCCATAGAGAGGTAGGTAGTCTAAGGGAAGGATCAGAATAGCCTTTTCGTAGGCAGCTAGAGGATACCTCAGCCTTTCGTAGGCAACTTCCGAGGGTCGAGATCATGTTTAGTGTATCAAAGGCAGCATCATTAGGGACCCATGATCTTAATCGAGGCAACATGGCTGAGGTATCCTCGTATTCGAGGGACTGGCTATTCTGTAGAAACATAAGGCAACAAGGCAACAGGCAACAGGTAACAGAGAGGTTACCCCAAAAGTGTGCGTGTGTGCACCAACCACGTGATTAGTTTAGAATATATTATCTTATAACAGTTAAATGATTCTAGTTTAATTCAGGGTTGCACTCCCTAAAGTTACTAACCACAACAATTGATAAACAAATATAACTAAAGCAAATACGGGGAAGGGGAAAATGAAACCAGCGGAGGAAAGGGGAATTGAAACCAGCGGGATAATAACATTAATAGGTCTAACACGAGTAATAATTAATATCAGGGTTTAGGGTTACCGATATTCGAAGCTTTGACATTTGGCAAACCCTGAAAAATGAAGAAGAGAAAGGTAGAAAACTTTTTGTGGCAAATACAAGGCATTGATAATAAATAAAAGAGGAATTACGTAATTAAAAATAAAAAAATAAATATAAAAAAATATTAGAAGACTTAGCTTTTGGTCGGGCGAAGCGCGTGGCCGAAGAACTTGAGATAACCCTGAAAATTTGCGCAAAGAAGAGAAGTGGTTTGTGAGTGCATTAACTGATTTGAACCCTAATTGATTACAAACCCTAATTGATTACAAACCCCTAAAAAGTTTACAAACCCTAAAGGGTTATTTAAGAAAACTTATTGTGACCCAAAAAGGCTTGTAAGGCTTAAAAATGTGTTAGTGGATAACACCTACCTACACACCTAAGGATATTAGGATTTATAAATGCCTCGAGGTTAACAAGTATTAAAATTAATTGATTAACAAGTATATACAAAAATAAAATTTTATTGTTAAAAAAAGGTTATAGATAAAATTATTGAAAAAAAACGCGTTTTCGATTAAAAATAAATAAATATAAAATTATTATAAAACTATTTTAATAAACAAAAAAGTAATAAAAGAATTAAATAAAAGAGAAAAGAAATAAAAGACAATTATGCAATTAAAAATAAATAAATATAAAACTTAGCTCTATGATCCAGTGTGGCATATTGATGAGGATGCACCATGGAATAGCGTATTTTGGACCCTTGGATCGTTCCCCCTATGAATCCAACGGTGAGATGCTGAGGATGCATGATGATGGCGTATGAGTCAGGTACGCTGGATCTGGCGAACAATTGTAACATGCAAATTAGGAGAGAAAAGGAAAAAACGTGACATGCTTGGGGATCGAATCCAGGTTGTCATGGTTCCCAACTATGAGCGCCAGCCATCTGGGCTATTTTCTTTCGCTGCTAATAATTAGACAAAGAAGCAATAAATAAAGAAAGCGTTAATGGGAAATAAAACGAGTCAAACACTGGGCCCCAGGTGCTACTGAACCAACCAATTGTGCGAGGAAAGAGAGAATGTCTCTGTTGACTGGCTGATAGGGTAGCGCCACGCGTGGAGGGGAGAATTCAATTGTTGACTGACGAATTGGAGAAAGCCACGCGTAGAGGGTCGCTAGTCATCTTCTTCGTTGATCCTCCAGCCCAGAATAGCTACGAATCCCCCACGACCTGGCTACGATTTCTGCAACTATCATTCCTAGCAAACCCCAACGAACATGAATCTGCAAAATACGACGTCAAGAAAGCATAAACATTATCCAGTCTCACTAAAGCACGTCTTGCGAGTTCAATTATAGTATTATCGTGGCCTGAAACACGTTGCAAAGCCTGCTACGAAGGATTCGACCCCTCACGCCCTAACAATGGTGAATGTCTAAAAGCTTCAAAACTCGATGATGAGTGTTTTGAACAAACCTAAACATCAACATGAACAAGAAAAAACATATCAAATTCATTTAAACGGCGAGGATAAAATATTTGAATTTAAAGAAGATGATACAACCATGGTAGTCGAGGGAGGGCATCCTGGGACTGTTAGAGCTTGCATGAAGGCATGAATCGAATCCTGGACGTCTCAGGATGATGGTGAGGTGATTAAAATTGATTGAGAACGACTGAAAGTTTCTTTTTGAATTGCCCTAGAACTTTGTTTATTTTGAAGCTTCGAAACCCTTATGTTTCAGCAATTTTCTCGTCCTCCTCTGGCTGCCAAGGTTGTGCATATATATATAGAATCAAATTAGGGTTGGAAACTTTGGAGAAATCAAATCATTTGGTGATGTGGAAATTTGAAAAAGATTTTGAGTAAAATCTTTCTTCATTTGGACCAATTCTATTTCAAGCACCTGCTTCCTTTAATCTTGGCCATTTGGAATAGATTTGATTTGATTAAATATTGGGAGAATGAATCACAAAATTTATTTCATTTAAAAATGATTTTGTTTGATTTAATTTGAATTTAAATGAATAAAATCAAATATAAATAAAATAAAATCATGAAATAAACTTTATATGGTCAATGGGCTCCTTATAGGCTTGAAATTTCGTGGATAGCTTAAACATTAAGGCCCATTTGAAAAGAAATCCAAAATTGCTCCATATTGGCTTCATGCATTTTCTCAAAATTCGACCAACTTCGACAAGGCATATCTCCCTCATTATTTATTATATGAAGATATTGTAGGATTTTTTAGAAAGCTTAAAGAGTCTTCTAAAAGCGCCTTTTGGTTTCATCTCAATTGGGTCTACCATGTTCAAGTTATGAACTTTGAGAAAAAATGACTTTTTGTGATCTTTTAGGAGGACCTATAATGTTTTGATCCATATTTCTCAAATGAAGCATTTCTGGCCTTGGCTTGTGAGAGGCAAAGTTGTAGAGAATTCAATTTCCTTCAAAATGAGCTTTGGTTGGGAAATTTTTGATGTTCCATGTGAGAGTTATGGCTAGTCAAAGTTGGGTTGACTTTCTCCTTAAAACCCTAATTTAGCAACCTTTGAATTTCTTGATTTCTGATATTTTCTCAATGAACCATGATCAATCCTTGATCAAATGGTGAATGATACTTCAAAATAAGGATGTTGACAAAAAATCAGGAGTTTTGACTGTACTTTGACCATAGTTTGACTTTCAGGTCAACTAGTCAATTATTGATCGTTTGGGCCATTGAGTGAGCAATATTTCGAATCAAGGCTTGGGACTTGGCATGAAGATACTTTGAATCATATGAGAGGCCATGTAGTCCACTTGAGGTGTCAGAAGTTCAGATTCCTTGATTAAATCAAAAACCCTAATTTAGAGGCTGTTGTTTAGGAGAGAGACTACATGCTTTCTTCTTGTATATCTTTGAGCATATGAGTCAAAATATTTTGAAATATGATGGGCAAATTTTGGGGTATGATAGCTGCCCCTGTTCAATCTTCTTATACCTGAGGATGCAGATTGGCTTGTGTGCCTGTCGGAATCTGAAGGTAGAAGAGGATTGAACACTAGAATACCCAGGAATTTGCCCAAGCTGAAGTAGGGAGTTTTTGTAGGAGATGGGCTTAAAGATGCCATCCAAGCAGAGTATTGTCGGAGATGGGCTTAAAGATGCCATCTGTCTCGATAAGTTTTTGAAAGTCAGAATGAATCGTACGTTAGATTATATCTGAATTTGAAGTGTTTAGAAGTAGTTGTTGAATGTTAATCGTGTCATTTATGTTCGTAGTAACAAAATTTAGACTTTGACAGTTGATTGCGTCTACCTCGTTTGTGATGATAGAGCTATATCTTGGAAGGTTGATCGTGTCAGCACCGTTCGTAGTAACTGAATTAGATCTTGGAGAGATGATTGTAACGCTCCAGACTGCTTTCAGGATGATCGACTAACCCCACAAACCAACACGGGTCTTTTCAGCATGCTTTGACCTCACTCGCACGCTTTCCAGGAAACTTCCCAGAAGGTCACCCATCCCTATACTACTCCAAGTCAAGCACGCTTAACTGTGGAGTTCTTATGGAATGAGCTACCGAAAAGAAGATGCATCTTGTTGGTATAGGTAGTACCCATCAATCCTTATAAGCTTTCCTTCAACCATGCAGTCCCATACCTGCCTGGCCTTAGGATTCCTCTCATTCCGATGTGGCGACCACCATTGCCCACTTCGGCCTTAGGTGTTCCATGCGGTGCAACCAACCCTCGCCTTCTTCGGCCTCGGGTGTTACATGCCCACCAGCTTCCGCATGGTTCGTCCTCGAACCACATCGTACTGGGAGAGGTCTGGCTCTGATACCATTTGTAACGCCTCAGACTACTTTCGGGATGATCGACTGACCCCACAAATCAACACGGGTCTTTTCAGCATGCTTTGACCTCACTCGCACGCTTTCCGGGAAACTTCCCAGAAGGTCACCCATCCCAATACTACTCCAAGTCAAGCACGCTTAACTGTGGAGTTCTTATGGAATGAGCTACCGAAAAGAAGATGCATCTTGTTGGTATAGGTAGTACCCATCAATCCTTATAAGCTTTCCTTCAACCATGCAGTCCCATACCTGCCTGGCCTTAGGATTCCTCTCATTCCGATGTGGCGACCACCATTGCCCACTTCGGCCTTAGGTGTTCCATGCGGTGCAACCAACCCTCGCCTTCTTCGGCCTCGGGTGTTACATGCCCACCAGCTTCCGCATGGTTCGTCCTCGAACCACATCGTACTGGGAGAGGTCTGGCTCTGATACCATTTGTAACGCCCCAGACTGCTTTCAGGATGATCGACTAACCCCACAAACCAACACGGGTCTTTTCAGCATGCTTTGACCTCACTCGCACGCTTTCCGGGAAACTTCCCAGAAGGTCACCCATCCCAATACTACTCCAAGTCAAGCACGCTTAACTGTGGAGTTCTTATGGAATGAGCTACCGAAAAGAAGATGCATCTTGTTGGTATAGGTAGTACCCATCAATCCTTATAAGCTTTCCTTCAACCATGCAGTCCCATACCTGCCTGGCCTTAGGATTCCTCTCATTCCGATGTGGCGACCACCATTGCCCACTTCGGCCTTAGGTGTTCCATGCGGTGCAACCAACCCTCGCCTTCTTCGGCCTCGGGTGTTACAATGATCGCGTCTACACCGTTCGTGATGATATAATTAGATCTTGTAAATAAAATACCATAACGGGTCATACATTAGACCATATATGATAGAGGACGTCAGAACGAGTCATGCATTAAACCATATCTGAAGGAGAATATAGATCATATCTGTTGGAGGGTGTCAGAACGAGTCATACATTAGACCATATCTGAGGAAGGGTGTCAGAACGAGTTATTCATTAAACTATATCTGAAGGAGAATACCAGAACGAGTCATACATTAGACCATATCTGAGGAAGGATACCAGAACGAGTCATACATTATACCATATCAGGAAGTAGGACATCAGAACGAGTTATTCATTAAATCATATCTGAAGGATAATGCCAGAACGAGTCATACACTAGACCATATCTGATTGAGAATACCGGAACGGGTCATACATTAAACCATATCTGATGGATAATGCCAGAACGAGTTATTCATTAAACCATATCTGAAGGATAATGCCAGAACGAGTCATACATTAGACCATATCTGATAGAGAATGCTTGCTTGTTAGAGTTGATAAGTTTATTTGGTGAAGTTTTGGAATGTAAAAGGCTTGTCAGAATGAATCATCAGCTTGATTATATCTGAGAGGAATGCTTGTCGAGGCGGAACCTGAAAACAACGTTAGAAATATGCAATGTCATGATGCATGTATTATATAGTAATGTATGCAATGTATGAATATGATGTATGTCTGATGCTGTTTGGAGTGTTTTGAGAAAATAAATCTCTGTATTATTGTGATTCTGATGCATGGTCTTGTCTTGAAGATATGCAGCTGGGAATTTATGATTTCTGCTTGGGGATGATCAGTAACTTGATGTACCCTGACTGGTGATTAGAGATATTAACAAACCATGTTTGGGGAGAAGCAGGTCGGGGAACCGACGATGTCAAAGATGTGAACTCTGTTGAGGAGCTATGTCTTTTGTTGGATGAGTACGTTTGAGGATATCTTCTTTGAGGATTACTCTGTGGGGATATGATCTTGTGAAGTCGACTCTGTGGAGAAGCATGGATGCCTTGAACATTGCCCCCAGTGATTATAGCACCTGCCATTCCTGGACTCGTATTGATTGGAAAACGCCAATGAATATTGATCGAAGCGTTGAACATGCCTTGTATAACTTTGCCTCAGCTAGTAGGAACTTGAAGAGATTCACCTCGCGAGGACTTTATGAAGTGTATACTGTAGGCGACATGCCCCTAGTATTCATAAACTTAGTATGATGCCCCTGACTGTTTGGATTTTTGAGAGATTCTTGGCATCTTGATTTGATTGCCCCAGATTGTTTGGACAAAACGTGTCATGCCCCTTGTATACGTAAGAGACATGGCTTATTGTCTGTCGGGATAACTTTCAGTCATTAGTTGTACCCTGTGCAAATTCTTTCTGTTGCTAACATTTGAAATTATGTAGCAGAATATGTTTAATAATGAATTCATGAGATGCAATGCATACGTCTGTTGAGTTTTTGAAAAACATTAAAAGTGGAGATGTAAAATCATGATATTTATAAAAACATGATGTTTGTAAAAAACAGGATATCAACCTAGCATTTGTAGTAAACCTTAAGGAGTCGGGATACCTTTTTGGTGACAGTATGCTTTCGAACTAACCATGCTTCAATTAGGACTTTCAAGGGTTGTAACGTGGCTTGGTTCACGGTTTAAGAAACAAAGGATAATGGCTCAAAATTTGATTGTACCCACCCCTCTTCGTGATGATCTTCAGTCCTAAGCTCAGTTAATTCAACTTATGCATTCAGGTTCCAAGAGACTTTTGGATTTGCACCTTTGATAATGATGATGGTTCACAAGCAAAGCGAACTTTTGAGATGGTAGTCACTTCTTCCTTTTGGTAGTCACAACATTGTGTTGTTCAGGAGTTTATTGACTTCTCTTTTTTCATCTTTTTTATATCCCTAACTTTTGCCTGAACTGTCTATTTTGAGATTACAGTCAGCAGGATGTCTTGATTTTTGCCTAAGTCTTCTTTTTTGATTTTTGACTTAGCAGGCTTTTCTTTGTATATATGTTTTTTCATTCACTCATTTTTTTTGAAAGATATTGACTGTCTTGCTTAATGATTGATGAACCATTATTGGCTTTTGATTGACGTCTCCAACACTTCTTTGATGTGTGCGGATGAATGCTTGTGATTGACACCTTTGTTGAAAGGTGTACTGAATGATTCTCTTAAAATAGAATGCACAGCCAAATTAACTGAGAACTACCCTGCCCCAGGTTATGATCAAGGGTTTTAATTAGTACAAGAAAGAAACTTCTACTTCTTAGGCTCAAAGGGGTTGACGAGAGATTAACATCCTTATATCTCCACTGTTTAGGAATTGAAACAATGCATGTACATCGTCAGCATAGTCCGTTCAAAAGCATATTGTATGAGGTTGCGGTATCATTTTCGTCATCCTTCCCTCAAAAGGCTTACAACTTTAGCAGGAGTTAAGTATCATAAAACAAATGCAAAGTAAAGACGCAATTTAAAATTAGTGATAGAGAAGTAAATTATTCAAGACAAACATATGCAATGCACTGATGATGATTATTAGAACATATAATGTCTATCATAAGTCAAATGTTTAAACAAACAGAGAAGAAACTTGCAAATGAAAGTAGATCTAATGATCCAAAAGTTCGTCAGTCTAGACGTCAATCAGTCTTGTCATGACTAGGCATAGGAGCGGTGATCACCACAGGAGTTTCAGGAGGGTTGAATTTGATTTCTCCGTCATTGATTAGATCATGAATCTTATTCTTCAATGTCCAGCAATTGTTTGTGTAATGTCCAGGAATGTTGGAATGGTACGCGCACCTCGCATTGAGTTTATGGCCAGAGGTGTTAGAATTTTTAGGAGCATCCCTCAGAATAATCAATCTGATCTTCAACAGATGTTGTAATGTTTGAGTCGACGACATATTGATTTTGGTGAATTGACTCTTAGGTGCATCTGGCTTGCGTCGTTATTGTGGAACTGGTGTAGAGATTCAGAGTATCCGGGGTTCGAGCTTCCGGAATGTGTATCTGATAAGAATGTTTCAGAATGTCCGGGGTTCGAGCTTCCAGAATGTATATCTGATTGGAATGTTTCAGAAGTCTGGGGGTCAAGCTTCCAGAATGTTCATCTGATTGGAACTTTCAGAATGTCCGGGGTTCGAGCTTCCGGAATGTATATCTGATTGGAATGTTTTAGAAGTCTGGGGGTCAAGCTTCCAGAATGTTCATCTGATTGGAACTTTCAGAATGTCCGGGGTTCGAGCTTCCGGAATGTATATCTGATTGGAATGTTTCAGAAGTCTGGGGGTCAAGCTTCCAGAATGTTCATCTGATTGGAACTTTCAGAATGTCCGGGGTTCGAGCTTCCGGAATGTATATCTGATTGGAATGTTTCAGAAGTCTAGGGGTCAAGCTTCCAGAATGTTCATCTGATTGGAACTTTCAGAATGTCTGGGGTTCAAGCTTCCGGAATGTATATCTGATTGGAATGTTTCAGAAGTCTGGGGGTCAAGCTTCCAGAATGTTCATCTGATTAGGATTGATTTGTAAATGGTATTTTTCTGACCAGTTGGTCGACCTGAAAGGAAAAGTTAGTTTTATGTGATGTTATGAATGCAAATGCAATCTTTTCAAGGATCTTTAGGAATTTAGTTAGCAACATTAGAAAATAGTTTGGTCGCGTCTTTGTCTGAAGAATTCTGACTTTTGTCGTTGAACGTCCTTCTTTGAGAATCAAGCTCACCATATCGAGTGGGTCATCGCCTCTGATTCGGGATACTCCTGAATTGGAAGGTACGTGGCCAGAGGAAAATAAATCCTCTTGCCCCTTGCTAGGTACTGAGTCTTTGAATTGGAAGGTGTGTGGCCAGAGGAAAATAAATCCTCTTGCCCCTTGCTAGGTACTGAGTCTTTGAATTGGAAGGTGTGTGGCCAGAGGAAAATAAATCCTCTTGCCCCTTGATTAGGAAATCAGTCCTTGATGGGAGTCCCTGAAATTATGCGCCCTAAATCCCTAGGATCCTTGAAAGGGTTAGTTAAATCATGTTATGCTTATGATGCATGATGTCATGCACATGTAATGCATTAAGCAAAGCATGAGGTTATAAGGACGAAATGTCCTACAAGTAAATCCTGCAAGGAAATGGAAGGGTAAAGCATAAGGTAATAAGGACGAAATGTCCTACAAGCAAATCCTGCAAGGAAATACAAAGGTTAGATAACAAACAAGTCACACAAGAGTCCTTAAGTGTAAAGGCTTGCATGAAATATGACCAGGTGACTACCCTTCCCCAAAGGTACTTCTAAGGATAAGGACGATATCAGCAGCGGGTTCTACCAGTGACCCAGAATTGTCAGCCCCTTCTAAAGCACCCTCGAACATGGTACATGCATACCACGCAATGATACTTTAGGAAGAAACCTATCTGAGCTGTAGTATCGGGTCGCGACCATAACTTGGCATGCACCAAGAATAGCCCTCCCACTACGTTCCTAAAAGTCAGGATGGGTTAAAGGTGGCTAAAGGTCCTCGAGCTGACTTTTATAATCGAAAATGTCGCGGTTAAGCAAGAGTCGCCACCGACTTTTATTTTATCCAAATATCGGAAAGGCTAAAAGAACAGGAAAAACCTTTTAAATAACATAGGGTTCGGGGGGTAATTATGCAAAGGGAAGGTGTAAGGCACCCTTTGCATCCATGGTTTTCCATGGGCTCTTAATTGCTTTGCTCTTTGTTTTCATTGTTTTCAGAAATGTAGAAGAAAATAATAGGGACTTTAGCTCGTAAATGAGCGTAGCCCTTTTGAAGATTTATGAGAAAGAATATGAAAGATTTTTAGAGCAAGGCAAAGCAATTAGGGGCAATTACCTTATAGTTTGAAAAATGAGTTCTTTTAGCCTTTCAGGGTGAAAGGGTCTATCCTTGCCATAAGAGGGCAGGAAGCCTTTCATTTGGAGGTTGAAGGGTCATCGAGAGTTCGTTCGCCATAAGACTGTCCCTTGCCATAGAGAGGCAGGTAGTCTAAGGGAAGGATCAGAATAGCCTTTTCGTAGGCAGCCAGAGGATACCTCAGCCTTTCGTAGGCAACTTCCGAGGGTCGAGATCATGTTTAGTGTATCAAAGGCAGCATCATTAGGGACCCATGATCTTAATCGAGGCAACATGGCTGAGGTATCCTCGTATTCGAGGGACTGGCTATTCTGCAGAAACATAAGGCAACAGGCAACAGGAAACAGGCAACAGAGAGGTTACCCCAAAAGTGTGCGTGTGTGCACCAACCACGTGATTAGTTTAGAATATATTATCTTATAATAGTTAAATGATTATAGGCAACAGGCAACAAAGAGGTTACCCCAAAAGTGTGCGTGTGTGCACCAACCACGTGATTAGTTTAGAATATATTATCTTATAATAGTTAAATGATTCTAGTTTAATTCAGGGTTGCACTCCCTAAACTTACTAACCACAACAATTGATAAACAAATATAACTAAAGCAAATACGGGGAAGGGGAAAATGAAACCAGCGGAGGAAAGGGGAATTGAAACCAGCGGGATAATAATATTAATAGGTCTAACACGAGTAATAATTAATATCAGGGTTTAGGGTTACCGATATTCGAAGCTTTGGCATTTGGCAAACCCTGAAAAATGAAGAAGAGAAAGTTAGAAAACCTTTTGTGGCAAATACAAGGCATTGATAATAAATAAAAGAGGAATTATGTAATTAAAAATAAAAAATAAATATAAAAAATATTAGAAGACTTAGCTTTTGGTCGGGCGAAGCGCGTGGCCGAAGAACTTGAGATAACCCTGAAAATTTGCGCAAAGAAGAGAAGAGGTTTGTGAGTGCATTAACAGATTTGAACCCTAATTGATTACAAACCCCTAAAAAGTTTACAATCCCTAAAGGGTTATTTAAGAAAACTTATTGTGACCCAAAAAGGCTTGTAAGGCTTAAAAATGTGTTAGTGGATAACACCTACCTACACACCTAAGGATATTAGGATTTATAAATGCCTCGAGGTTAACAAGTATTAAAATTAATTGATTAACAAGTATATACAAAAATAAAATTTTATTGTTAAAAAAAGGTTATAGATAAAATTATTGGAAAAAAACGCGTTTTCGATTAAAAATAAATAAATATAAAATTATTATAAAACTATTTTAATAAACAAAAAAGTAATAAAAGAATTAAATAAAAGAGAAAAGAAATAAAAGACAATTAGGCAATTAAAAATAAATAAATATAAAACTTAGCTCTATGATCCAGTGTGGCATATTGATGAGGATGCACCATGGAATAGCGTATTTTGGACCCTTGGATCGTTCCCCCTATGAATCCAACGGTGAGATGCTGAGGATGCATGATGATGGCGTATGAGTCAGGTACGCTGGATCTGGCGAACAATTGTAACATGCAAATTAGGAGAGAAAAGGAAAAAACGTGACATGCCTGGGGATCGAACCCAGGTTGTCATGGTTCCCAACTATGAGCGCCAGCCATCTGGGTTATTTTCTTTCGCTGCTAATAATTAGACAAAGAAGCAATAAATAAAGAAAGCGTTAATGGGAAATAAAACGAGTCAAACATTGGGCCCCAGGTGCTACTGAATCAACCAATTGTGCGAGGAAAGAGAGAATGTCTCTGTTGACTGGCTGATAGGGTCGCGCCACGCGTGGAGGGGAGAATTCAATTGTTGACTGACGAATTGGAGAAAGCCACGCGTAGAGGGCCGCTAGTCATCTTCTTCGTTGATCCTCCAGCCCAGAATAGCTACGAATCCCCCACGACCTGGCTACGATTTCTGCAACTATCATTCCTAGCAAACCCCAACGAACATGAATCTGCAAAATACGACGTCAAGAAAGCATAAACATTATCCAGTCTCACTAAAGCACGCCTTGCGAGTTCATATATGGTATTATCGTGGCCTGAAACACGTTGCAAAGCCTGCTACGAAGGATTCGACCCCTCACGCCCTAACAATGGTGAATGTCCATAAAAGCTTCAAAACTCGATGATGAGTGTTTTGAACAAACCTAAACATCAACATGAACAAGAAAAAACATATCAAATTCATTTAAATGGCGAGGATAAAATATTTGAATTTAAAGAAGATGATACAACCATGGTAGTCGAGGGAGGGCATCCTGGGACTGTTAGAGCTTGCATGAAGGCATGAATCGAATCCTGGACGTCTCAGGATGATGGTGAGGTGATTAAAATTGATTGAGAACGACTGAAAGTTTCTTTTTAAATTTCCCTAGAACTTTGTTTATTTTGAAGCTTCGGAACCCTTATGTTTCAGCAATTTTCTCGTCCTCCTCTGGCCGCCAAGGTTGTGCATATATATATAGAATCAAATTAGGGTTGGAAACTTATGGAGAAATCAAATCATTTGGTGATGTGGAAATTTGAAAAAGATTTTGAATGAAATCTTTCTTCATTTGGACCAATTCTATTTCAAGCACCTTCTTCCTTTAATCTTGGCCATTTGGAATAGATTTGATTTGATTAAATATTGGGAGAATGAATCACAAAATTTATTTCATTTAAAAATTATTTTGTTTGATTTAATTTGAATTTAAATGAATAAAATCAAATATAAATAAATTAAAATCATGAAATAAACTTTATATGGTCAATGGGCTCCTTATAGGCTTGAAATTTCGTGGATAGCATAAACATTAAGGCCCATTTGAAAAGAAATCCAAAATTGCTCCATATTGGCTTCATGCATTTTCTCAAAATTCGACCAACTTCGACAAGGCATATCTCCCTCATTATTTATTATATGAAGATATTTTAGGATTTTTTTAGAAAGCTTAAAGAGTCTTCTAAAAGCGCCTTTTGGTTTCATCTCAATTGGGTCTACCATGTTCAAGTTATGAACTTTGAGAAAAAATGACTTTTTGCGATCTTTTAGGAGGACCTATAATGTTTTGATCCATATTTCTCAAATGAAGCATTTCTGGCCTTGGCTTGTGAGAGGCAAAGTTGTAGAGAATTCAATTTCCTTCAAAATGAGCTTTAGCTGGAAAATTTTTGATGTTCCATGTGAGAGTTATGGCTGGTCAAAGTTGGGTTGACTTTCTCCTTAAAACCCTAATTTAGCAACCTTTGAATTTCTTGATTTCTGATCTTTTCTTGATGAATCATGATCAATCCTTGATCAAATGGTGAATGATACTTCAAAATAAGGATGTTGACAAAAAATCAAGAGTTTTGACTGTACTTTGACCATAGTTTGACGTTCAGGTCAATTAGTCAATTATTGATCGTTTGGGCCATTGAGTGAGCAATCTTTGGAATCAGGGCTTGAGACTTGGCATGAAGATACTTTGAATCATATGAGAGGCCATGTAGTCCACTTGAGGTGTCAGAAGTTCAGATTCCTTGATTAAATCAAAAACCCTAATTTAGAGGCTGTTGTTTAGGAGAGAGACTGCATGCTTTCTTCTTGTATATCTTTGAGCATATGAGTCAAAATATTTTGAAATATGATGGGCAAATTTTGGGGTATGACAGTTTGCTTTACAAATCTTTGTAGGTGTTTTCTTGGTTTTTTTGCTTAAAAGCTTTGGATTTGTGTTGTTATAGACATATAGCACATGATTGATTAGGGGGATATCTGTTAGCTTTAGATTCTAGAGATAGGTTTGGAGTTAACATCCACATAATATTGAAGTTTAATGTCTCTGTATTGTTTGATCGGTTGAGACATTTTCGAAAGAGCAACATGGTTGAACTCTCGTTGGTGTTGTAGAAATGGACATTGATGTGAGGGATATGTGGTGATTCTGATGAGTATTGTAAGTTGAGTGCAACGAAGTGATAGGTTTAAGTTTGTTATGAGTAGTTTACATTCGTGCCAGATTAGTTTGTCCTCTCGAAAGTGCATTTATTTTCAATATATTATAATTTACTTTTCCGCACTTTACATTAAAACTCATATAATATGAACTTAAGAACTAAGAGTCCGTCGAACGACAATTCTTTCCAACCAGTCCCCGTGGAGACGATAGATTTTCGAAATACTATTTCTAAGTATTTTGTTGCTTGCCCTCTACCGCTTCAACCGTATGAGAGAATATGGTTAATGCAGGAAAGTTCAAAATGCAAACAATGTCATGTATCAAGTTATGAGTTGATTAATTAATATATTATGACAATAATTAACAATAAAATTAGGACAAATTATCAAAAATAGTGAGTTATTAAATAAAAAAAATTATTTTTGACTTACTCTTAAAATTAATATACTATCACTTAGATTGTTTTATTAATTTTTAATTTTCTTATTTTTATTTAAATTTATTTATTATATAAAACAAAAATAAAAAAAACTAAATAATATGGTTTAAATAAAAAACAACCGAAATAAATAAAGTTATTAATATTATTTTGGCATGCAAATATTTATGATGAATATTTCGAAACATGTATTTCTTCATAGCAGTACGTATGCTCATTATTTTTAACACAAAAAAAATGAATGGTCATAACTAACATTGGAAATATGCACTTTTTACTTTCAATTTATTATAGCAAAGACTTAATTTATAATTTAATATGCACTATCAAACATTGACGAAGGTGATGAACAATCTACAGGAAGTGAGGAAGCTGATCCTATCAACGAAGATAAGATCACAAATGAAGCTTCGAGCAAGCCAGAGTTAATGAACAAATCGAACCAACCTTTTGAGACGATTACCTAGCCTGCAAATGCTTCTACCAACACTCCTCGAATTCCATCTCAAGTTGAACTGGATAAACTCAAGGCCACAAATCCTGCAAGTTTTCTCAAGGCTATGATGAGTGCAAGGAGTAGCTCGTCTAATAAGGGTGGAGATTATTCAACAGCTTCAGGTGAAAAAGCTACCGAATCAGCTAGCCAAAGTCTCTTTCGCCAAATCAAAGAAAAATCTTCGATGTAGACTTGGTTCACGCTGTAAGGAGTAATGTTAACATCTGCTTCAACCTCAGGGACTTACTGAAGAAAGTAGATATGTTGACTGTTTCTGAAGACGTTTCTCAAGTGTTAATTTCACTGGGTTTTTTAATTGACCAACTCAAATCAGATCAACTTCGAAAGCAAGATGTGAACCAAAAGATTGTTGATAAAACAAGTGTTCAAACTTCTTCGTGGAATGCTGCCAGTGCTTCAAACGCCAAAGTTGAAACTATGCAGATTCAAAACTCGAAGTATGAAGCGGAATATGCAACTATTGAGAAAAACATTAAGCCATGGGAACAACAGATCGAAGAGTTGAAGTAAAAGATACAAGCTGGGAAGGATCGTCGGGATAAGATTCGATAACTCGATCAACAAGAGCTAGATGAAGAGATAAAAACTGGCGTTCAACATATCGAAAATGACCAATAATTGGAGACTAAAGTCGAAGAGTTGAAAAGACAGTGCATTGTAATCGAGCGTCTCCTGGTTGTGTCTGCTTCACAATATGCTCAACTGAAATTTTCTCTTCCCATTGACTTTGATGTTTAATCATCCAGCACTTTTCATACTTTTAACTTCAAACTCGTTTTGTGCTTATCTAATGTTATGTTCGACTTTTTTCATGAATGACTGTTATTTTAGGATGTATCATATTGGAATATTTCCATTTTGGTGCTTTTTATTTAAAGTAAGCCATTTTGGCTTCGCACTACTTTTATTGTAATTTCGCCATTATGCTGATCTCTTGTAGGAATGGCTGGTACTTCTTCAAGTACTTTCCATTTACTCTTAGGATCATTCAATCTTTTGCTAATTCTTCTATTTCATAAGCATTATTTGAAAATACTTTTAAAATTCGGAAAGGCCCTTCCCAATGTGGGGACCATTTACCTAACACTTGATTCCTTTGATCTATAGGCAAAATAACTTTCCACACTAAATCATTAACAATAAAAACTTTACCTTTGACCTTTTTATTATATGCTCTAGCCACCATTTCCTTTTGTCTTCTTAACATTTCTAAAGCACACAATATTTCTTCGTGCCTTTGAGTCCTGACTGATTGAAAGTAGATTTCAACTGGCAATACTGCATCATGTCCAAATGTATGTAAGTTGGAAGGGTGTAGTGTTAGTTGCTTATTTTGGTGACGTTCGACATGCCCGAAGTGCTTGATCCAGAGTTTTATGCCAATTCTTTGGTTTTTTTCCTACATGCTTCTTTATAAGAACAATTATTACCTTTTTGGCTGCTTCGACATGACCATTTGCTTGGGCATAATAAGGTGTAGATGTTAATAATTTGAAACCTGTTTCCTTTGCAAACTCCTGCATTTTTCGACCAGTAAAGACTGATCCCTATTTTGCTGTTATGCTTTCTGAGATTCCAAATCTATAGAGTATGTGTTTTTGAATAAATTCAATAACGATCTCTTGATCTACGTTTACTAAAGGTATGGCCTCTACCCATTTTGTAAAATAATCAATCCCTACTAAGATATATCTTTGCCCTTTTAATGAAGTAGGTCAAATTTCTCCAATCAAATCCAATGCCCAACCTCTGAAAGGCCATGGCTTTATAATTGAGTGAAGTTCACTTGCCGGGGCATGCTGGACACTTGCATGCATCTGACACTCTTGACATCCTTTAGCAAATTCTATACAATCTTTCAACATAGTGGGCCAATACATTCCATAACGAAATAATAACCATTTCATTTTATGTCCTGCTTGATGGGCTCCACAAGCTCCATTATGAACACTAGAAAGCGCCAAATATGCTTCACTTTCTCCTAGGCATTTTAACAAAATTCCCTTAGGAGTCTTCTTGAATAGCTCATTCCCCATTAAGAAATAAGACAATCTCTAAATCTGGTCTTTCGATCTGTGTCTGTCGAAGGGTCTCTGTGCTAGTTGACAATTCGACCCCTCCAATATGTGTTTATTAAATTGTCAATAGTCAAGATTTCAAACTCCTCTTGGTTGGCAAAACCTAACCGTGTAGTCTCCAAATCTATTGGATATAATCTAGTAGCCATTGCTTTTCCTCTGACTTCGACCAACTTTTCCAATCTTTCTTTTGACAATTTGTATCCTGAAGTAATTTTTGCCAGATCATTCGCCTCTTGATTATTTATCCTGAGGACATGCTTTATATCCATGTATTCGGATTTTTTAAGCAAATTTTTTACCACAAAAAAGTACATAACCAATTCTCTTTAATGCACTTATATTTCTTTGTCAGTTGCTTGATTACTAATTCAGAATCTCCTTTAATTTCGACTCTGGTTGCCCCCAATTTCAACAAAGCTTCAAGTCCTGCAAGTAGGGCTTCATATTCTGTTTCGCTGTTTGAACATCGAGGACCTTTGATCCTGTACTTGAGTTTTGTTGGAATTCCTTCAGGAGAAATTATCAGAATCCTAACTCCATTACCATCTTTATGGGTGGAACCATCAAAGAACAATCTCCATGGTTTTACTTCAACATAAATCTGATGGTTTTCAACCACCGCGTGGTCCACAATGAAATTTGATATTATCCGACCTTTCATTGCTTTTAAAGGAAAAAAAAGGTTGGAGAGTACTCAGTAAGGGCTAGAGCCCATTTGCCAACTCGACTGTGTAATATTGGCTTTGATAACATGTGTTTAATAATGTCAAAATGCGAAGAAACATAAACATCAACTGATTTTATATAATATTTAAGCTGTATACAAGAGAAATGTAAACATAAGCAGAGCTTTTCTATTTCGGTATATCTAGTCTCTACATCATTCAATACTCTACTTAGATAATAAATGGCTCTTTCGATGCCATTTTCATCCTCTTGTGCTAACATGCTACCTATGATAGTGTCAGAGGCTGATATGTACATTCTCATAGGTTTGTTCACATTCGGAGGAGACATGATGGATGGATGCACCAAATACTGCTTTATCTTGTCGAAAGCTTCTTGATGTTCTTCATTCCACTCAAACTTCCCCTGTTTCAGGCGAAGGAGTGGAGAAAAGGCTTGTGTCCGGCCACTCAAATTAGAGATGAATCTTCTCGGGAAGTTGATCTTTCCTAATAATGACTGCAACTCCTTTTTTGTTGATGGTGCTTTCATTTCCATGATAGCCTTTGTCTTGTTTTGATTAATCTCTATCCCCTTCTTACGGGCCACAAAGCCCAAAAAATCTTCGGCCTTGTAGTCTTGATGAATTTGCAACAAAGAAGCCTTTCGACTTCTGTTTTGATTTTTGAAAGAATTTCTGGAGCGAACCTTCTAGGAGTCTGCTTGATGGGCTTCTTGTCATCCTTGATAGGCACCTTTAATTCGACCAGATCTCTTTTTAAACCAGGCATTTCATCATAATCCCAGGCAAATCAATCTTTGTTCTCCTTCAGCAATTCGATGACTTTTGCTTTTACCTTGGGCTACAGTTTCGTGTTGATGTATGTAATTATCTTCAAGCTTCCATCTCCAAGATCTACTTCTTCAAGAGGATCTTGAGCCAGCATCTTAGCACTTGACGCCATTGGATCTTTCTCGAACCCCAAGGGTTCTTCATCATAAATAACATCCAACTTCTAACTCACCTGTTCCGTTAAAACATGTCCGTCAGGGGGCTTTGGAATGAAATGCACTCTAGGTCCTATTTTTTGTGTTTCATCACTTGTTGCTTCGAGAGCCATGTTATTTATGTCAGCTTCGAGAGCCTCTTTTCTTTTGTTCTTGGCCACATAAGCTAAAAGCTTTTCGAAGAAAGAAGACTCAAACATAGTCAATATCTTCATCCCAGCCAATTAGTTGTATTTCTGATGTTCCTTCAACATCTTCAGGGTCTTCTATTATCTCTATGTTCCACTGGAAACCATTTGGGTGGAGGGTTAAATAATAGAGAGCATTTTTTCTAGGTGAATAAACATCTTCTGCTACTTGGCATGGCCCTGTGTTAGCCAAGTTTCTATTGAAATTTTTCTTGTCCACCTGATTTACGTCCATCATAAAGTAACTTTAACCCCCTTCGACATTATCGACTATACCATCTTCTCTCTAGATGGTTAATCTTTGATGCTTGCAGCCCCAGCAGTGAACTTATTGCTGCTTGATTCTCCTACATCATTTGAGTTCAGCTCTCTTTCCGCCTTCTTGATCCTCTGGTGCCTCCTTTACTGGGACCTTGACATGTGGTTTTTCCTTTGTAGTTTTCCAACCTATAGGACTCTCCCTTTGATGTCTATAATTGTCCCCTATACGCCATGGAGATTCTCCCTCCTTGGTCGAAAATCCTCCATTTCTCTCTTCCAGCATTAACTTGGGTCCAACGATCGGTAGGCACATCAGCATGGAGTTTGAAGGTAACTCTCCTTGCTTTCGGATGAGGGCTATCTGGCCTCTTGGACATTCCCCTTTTATCGAAGACGTAAATATTGGGGTTTCTTCCCTGTCGATCCCATCCAACAGTAAATGGAATCCTCTCAAGCACTTCTGCCATTTCACTATCATATACTGCCCCACACCTAGGGCACATGAGGCACTCTGTTTCAGATTTATAGCAATGCACCCGGAAACCCAGAAGGCTTTCTCCTGGTCTCGGATAAACCTTCATTAGATGGCTCTCTTGCCTCCAATTTCCTTGAGTTTTGATACACTGGGCCCTCTCATAATTTTCAGCGACCCTTCGACTCAGGATGATGGAACACCTGGGGCATACCAGCATCTTCTCAGAATTCGTCTTATGACACCTCCAGAGATACTCTCGAAGGCTTTCATTCGCCTTTAGATACCCATAACTCGTTTTCTCTTTTTCCATCATCAGAAACCTCTCTAATTCCTCCATCTCTGGTGTTGGTTGGTTCAGGTCCACCATATTCACTCCCAAAGCAGGAATTTCATAAATATGCACTTTCTCAAATTTCATTCTAAGGCCTTCAGTAGCCTCATTCAATCTTCCCATAAGGCCTTCAGTAGCCTTAGGTCCAAAATTCTCGACAGGGAAACCTTCGACATCAGTGTTGAAGGGAGCATTATCAAATTAGGCTTTTAGTAGCCTGCTTTCCAGTGGAGACATCTTCCACTTTCTTCGCCTCACTATCTCCAAACTCCACCATATCCACCATGTTGATCTCCAGTGGTTCATCATAATTGGTATCCACAACATGAAGGGGGTCAGCATTAACCTTCATATGGCTTCTGGCTCTGTCAGCGAACTTCAAACGTCCATCCTTGGTAGCATTTTGAATAAGATCCCTGAAAAGAAAATATTGTGAGGTTTTATGGCCAAGAAATCCATTATATTTACAAAACCCTCTTTTCTTCCGTTGCTCTAACGGAGGAATTTTAGTATTAGGAGGCACTATCATCTGGCCATCTTTTACCAATAAATCAAAAATCTCATCACACTTGGTAACATCAAATGTATATGTTTTCTTAGGAAATTTATCGTTCTTTTCTACTTCGCCAAGATTCTTTCTATTCAAAGGTGTAAGTACTTTACAAGCATATGGAGGTGCCTCTTTTAATTCAGCCTAATCTACTTCAACTTCCTCATAATTACAGGAATCATTGAAGGTTTTGAATTCCTCATCTTCGGCTTCGACATAAGCCACTCTTTCTTTTTTATAACTTTTATTTGCTCTGGCCTTTTCAACCTTCAATCGTTCGACTTGTCAAATTCTATCTGCTAATTGGGCCATATCCCTCAGATATTGGGTATCTAACTTATTTCTAATGGAATAATCTAGCCCTTCTGCAGCCATTTCGACTAGTTCATGTTCACGAACTACTATGAAACACCTAGATTTTAATAAACGGAATTTGTTCAGATAATCATCTATTGGCTCGGTAAACTTTCTTTTAATGCTAGCCAATTCCTTGAGACTTATCTTAGTCTGCCCTATGTAAAACTATTCATGAAACAATCTTTCTAGATAAGGACATGTATCTATAGAGTTTGGTGGCAAAGTAGTGAACCATGTAAATGCATTCTTTGTCAAAGAACTGGGAAAATATTTTATCCTCAAATTTTCACTATTCGCCAAATCCCCTGCCTCAGTTAAATACCTGGCTATGTGTTCGACTGTCGATTCACTGGTATCCCTTGAAAATTTTGTAAATTTGGGGATCTTACAACCCCTTGTAATTCAGTTTGTAAAATAAATCCACGTGTTTACATATTTATGTACTGGGCCATAATTTGGGCGTCAAAGCCCTGTGTTCATGCCGTTCTGGGCCATAATTCTTTTGATCATGGTAGTTAAGTTATTTCCCGCCACCATGTTATCTTGTCTAACCCTATGTATTACTTCGTCTGTATTTTGATCTCTATTAACCATCACTACTCTTCTAGGTTGTTCTTCAGGGGCCTGTTGTAGAACCTCTTGTTGTTATACCCTTGCCCCCATGTCTCTTTCGACGACATTAGGGGAAATATATGGTGTTCATCTCTCTAACAAGAACCCCGACCATATCGTGGTTGCTAGCGTCCATTTGTTGCCTAAACGCTGCCTGATTATTGGTTATTAATGTAGGCATTTGGTTCGACGGTCCTTGGTTTTGGGTACTTTAACCTATAGAGCCAGCATTTTGGATTGGAGAAAAAGTATCCATATTAGGTTGTGTATATGTGGATGTGCCATTATGTAATCCTCCCATATAAGAGGATGGCATTCCATACGGTTGTTTCCTCTAAGGCCTAACACTCTCAAAACCTGGTGGCCTAGGAGTTGAAGGTTGTGCCTGATTTCCAAGATATGTTAAAAAGAACCACCTTGAGTTTTTTATGTGATATCTGTTGTACTCAAGAAAGGAGGCACAATGGTCGAACTAATTGTGGGTATAGTCCCTGTGGACATTGGTATAGAATTATTTGTAGCAATAGATCCCGTGGATGTGGGCATGGCCTGAGAACTATTGTGGCCATAGATCCTGTAGATGTAGGCATGGCCTGAGATCCAGGTATAGATGTCAAAACATTGGTCGAACTTGCAACGATCGTGCCTGACCCTTGTGGAGGATTTTTTCCTCCTTGATCACTGCCATTTTTCTGTTATATTTTCTTTTAAAAATGGGTTGTAAACTGCTAGTAGATTTACCACTCCAAAGGTTCATACAAGGTCTTGGTATATTCTAAACTAAAAGAACACAAGCAGATATAACTGAGACTTATGAACCTTTAAACTCTTCGACACTGGTCCCACTAGGCGTGCCAATTTGTTTACAGTAATTTCTGGTAAACAACCGCTAGTCTTCCAAATCAATAGATATATTTTGGTAACTTACAGGATCGACTAGATTGATCCTGCGACATGTGTCTAAAAGTTTATAATTTTTATGATTGAGTTCATATTCTAAAGGAATACTTCGAATGTGTAACAAATGTAAATACAATACAATACGTAAATACAAAATCTAAATAAATGACTTTAAAAGACTTTGATGATAACTATAAAAGACAAGACTCGAAAGAGAAAAATATGTAAATGACTTGAATTTGAAAAATTGAGACTAAATGAAAAAATACAAATGGTGTTACACGTACATTCTCAATGAAAACTCTTTCTCCTTCACTTAGTACTTGAGCGATTTTTTGAGTGATTTGTACAAAATGAACACACCTGAATCCTACCATTAAGATCCTTATTTATACTAATTTGACCCTAGCAGTCTTACTATAATAAAATGCCACGTCGTCTCTTTGCATGCGCTTCGACTTCCTGATGCTTCCACGTGTCTTTCTAACCAAATGAACCACTTTGAAATTCAAAAGATCCCCACTCGAAGTTTTGAAGTGCGAAACAATGTGACTTTGTCAACACGTATCTCTAAAAAATACTTCGAAATATCCTAAGTCTTTTCGTCCTTTTGACTTCGAAAATATTATAACCCACGCCTTGCTTCGACTTAGGAGAAACTTCAACGTAAAGAAACTTAAAAACAACCTTATAAATCCATTCTTCCTTCGAAGCACACAACTCTTTTTAGAATATTTACTTGTCGAAACCTCCAGCTAACACCCATGCACCACTTTTTTTCTGACGTGAAACAACAACAAAAAACTATTTTGGGCCTCCCTGTCTGGGTCTACGCCTATCACTTAGGCATACACCCACTTCCGATACAAACCCCCTGATTCATATAAAGTCCTCATTAGAATTAGGTCTTTTTTCCTCTAGTTTTCTTCCCATTATTTTTAGGTTCTAAAACAATAAAACCATTAAAATTTTGTTAGATTTTTAGGTGATCGTTGGCATTAAAAACTCATAAAAATAATAGTATTGTATAGGTTAATTTTGTACTAATGTTTGAATTGCTTCTTTTATTCTTTTGTATCATTTCCATGTTATTTTTGTATAATTGTTGTGTGATTTTGTTGCTTAGTTTTTGGTCATATTTTGGCCTACGTTGTTAGTATCATTCGTATACTCCTTTTAGAATCTATCCCATTACCATGTTAACTTTAGGTAGATATTCCTTTGTACACAAATCCTATAATCATTAGGTAGATACCATGACAACATTAGGATAGATTTTCCCAATTGCTTTTCCTTTTTCAACTTCAAAACACCTAACAATTACTCAAAATAAATCCCTTTAAAAAACATCAAGAAAACATATAAAACACCTAATAAAGGTTAAAATTTCATAAAAAGGAAGATGAAGTTCAAGTCTCGCTTGCTTAAGGGAGTCACTTGAAATTATTCTCCCAACCATAAAAAACACTCAACAAAGAGTAACTCAAATCTCGCTTTCTTAAGGGAGTCACTTGAAACACTCGACAAACATTCTCTCTCTTCTTTCTTGCCTTCGGGACTTTCTTAAGGGCATGTTATTTCCGCTGGATCGCATTGTAGGTCGTCCCTTATGCAAGAGTGTGAACGTTAACGCCTCCCAACTAAAAGATACTAAAACAAACAAAAACATTTGAGCAGAACTACGACGCTCTGATTCTTCATAAGGAGATATGTATGCATAGAGGCAACTCTAGCGAGCACAACTATTTAAAAAACCCATTCCTCCCGTAATGTTTATTATCCTTTCATTTCCCATTTAGCAAGTAAACATACTAGTTAACACACCCTTTGATTGGAAACAAATTTAACTGAATTCTGTGGAGTACCACAGACGCAAGGGGTGCCATACCCTCCCCTTGCGTAACCGACTTCCGTACCCTTTCAAGTTTCACCGATCGTAAGACCTTGTTCTTATTCATTTTAGGTTTGCTAACGCTCCTTTCCCTTTATGATAAATATGTTAGTGGTGACTCTGTTGTTATTTTTTCACGAGCGTGCGACAATTATAAAGATCAAAGTATGACACATGTCAATATTTAATAGGAATATGATTGAGAAGACATTTATTAACGGTGAAGGATATCAAGATTCTGAATTTGAAATAATCAAGTTTATTTTACCATCACCATTAAAATGTGATTACAATAAAGATCAATCATATAAAATGACTTTTAATAAACTACGAGCAAAAATTGCTCTAAAATAGAAGAAAACATTCATAATTCCCTAAATTATTTCATTGTTGTTTATTAGTCTTCATTAGTAAAATCATTATTGATGTACTTTTACAAATATTTTTTTATGGTGAATTCTTATTTACCCAACTCAAAAAGTTGGATAAGGTTATCTTACATATCTCATAATTCTCTAGACTGGGTGCTCAAGTCGGATGTGCCGAGTAACGCTAAGAAGTTGTAGTAGCCGACCTGCTACTAAAGCGTCTAGAAGTCGCAAAACGGAATGATAACCTGGAGCTATCGTGGCCGACTCAGAAACACAGGAATCAATGGTAAGAAGACAATACAAGCCATTGATGGAGTCGATTACATATGATTAATAAGGACATCACAAGTATTTATGGACGGTTACAAGTGTTACGAAGCTGATTAATGGTCATTAGACCATGTAATTCACTATAAAAAGGATTTGGCTGTGGGATAAGCAAGACACATTCTTTTTTGAGCTTGCACCACTTGCACTGCTCAAATCCCTAAAGCAAATACTTATAAACTCTTGTGCGACTTCGCCGGAATCTTCTTCCGGGAAGTAATCTAAAGTGTTCTGCAAGAACATTTGACGTCCATCGTGGGATAAAGTTACCCTTAGTGTAAAATGCTTTGAAAACAACAAATAATTATATTATTTAATAAATAATTAAATATATAAAAATTAAATAGTATCATATGATTATGATTATGTGATTCGTTGAAGATACATTATTCAACTTTTCTTTTTTTAGATAGAGAAATTATCCCCTTCTTTCATAATTTAAAACTAGAAATGACAATTCAATAAATAAAAACTATAAACTATAAATAAAAACTATAAACTATAAATAAATAAAAACAAAAAATTAAAATTTACTTTTACTCTAGAAACTTGCGGTTCCTCAATTGTAGAAGCTCATCAATCAACAGCGTTAAATTCACGTGAGAAGAACCACCTTCCTGAACTGCCATTTTAGCCTTATCCCCAAACTCTAGAGCACTCTGTATGATTTTCTCAGCTTCATCACCACCATCCATTAACCTCCTCACAGCCTTCTCGATACTCTCTCTACTCACAATCTTTTCTCTCTCCCCAAACCCCATCATGCTCCACTCACCTGCACCCACCTCCACCCCAATCCCCTGCACCTGCGTTATCAACTTCTCATTGTAAAATTGCTCACCATGCACCGGCCATGTTATCATCGGAACCCCCGCACTAACAGCCTCCACGGTTGAGTTCCACCCACAATGCGTCATGAACGCACCCACAGAACGGTGGTTCAGAATCATAACCTGTGGTGCCCACCCCTTAATAATAAAACCCTTCTTCTTCGTAATTATTCTCTCTTCAAATCCCTTCGGCAACCACTTTTCTTTCTCTTCTTCACTCTCCTCTTCCTTCCCTTTCTTCTCAGGAACAACCCACACGAATTCGTGACCTGATGCTTCAACAGCACATGAGATTTCGTAAAGCTGCTTATCTTCGAAATGGCACAAACTTCCAAAGCATATATACAACACCGAGTTAACTCGCTTTGAGTCGAGCCAACTCAAGCACTCATGCATGTTCACCACGCTCTGTTCTCCTCTCTCTGATTTCTCTTGAAGTGTTCTACGAATAAGAGAAGCTGGACCAAGATGCCAAGCTTTGTGACCAGTGGTTTTCTCGTAGTGTTTGATGTAGTCTTCACCGTCAAGTTCAGCGAAACTGTTCACAATGATTCCATTACTTTTGAACACCGTTTCCAAAAGCGCTTCCAACAGTTCACTCATTACCTTCGGCGGTGTTGCGTTCATGGAGATAGAATGAGGAAGGTCAGGAATTACATAACATGAAGATTCATAAAGAGAGTTTGCTTTAACAGATTCAATGGCACATATAGCAAAGAGTGAGAAACCGTTGAAAGCGAGTCTAGGAATTTGAAGCTTGTTTGCAAGCTCATCAACCCACGGAAACAAGAAATCCGCCACGATGCAGTCAGGTGGGTGCTCCTCCACAAACTGTTGAATGGGTGGTTGGAGAAGAGTGGTGGCTTGGTGGATTTTAACGAGGTTATCAGGGTTAGTGGCGGAGGAGAGGCTTTCAACGCCGTCAGGGAGGCCAACTTCCTGGGAAGGAAACGGAACGGTGTGAAGACGGAGTTGTTGGTTTAAAGGGATGGATTTACGAAGGATTTGAGCGTTGGAAGGTGTGGTAATGATGGTGACATGTTGACGGCGGGATGCAAAGAGAGTTGCTATGTCGCATATAGGGATCATATGACCAGGTGCTAAGTATGGTACGAAGTAGATTTTAAGGGCTTTCTCTTCTCCTTCCGTATCCATCTTTGCTTTTTTTCTCTCTCTAGTTTCGGATACACTCTTTGTATTGTATCACCGATTCCTCTGTGAAGGAGTGTTATAACCAGAAACAGACAAACAATGAATTCTCTTGTGTGGTTTACAATGACAATCACTTTAAATGTCTGTCGGTTTCTATATGTATAGCCTCTCAACTTGATACTCGCATTAAAATGTGTCTTATCTGTATTAGTTTATTGTGTACTTCGATGCAAGGAAAGATCCAGGAAAGATCAAGAAAGAACTTAGGTGTCTTAATAGGAGTATTTGGTTAGACATTATTGTCAGGGTTATTATTTGGTAGATTAGGAATAAAATTTTGTTTAAGAGCGTGACAAATCAGTTTGGTTGTCCAATCTGTTTAAGTTTTAGTGTAATGTTTATGTTCCTTTGTATTGGGATTGAGTATTTGTACTTGCTTTACTACATCCCTTTTGTTTATAATTTTTTTTTATTGTTTACTCAATTGATTTTAAGATGATTTGGTTTAAGATCTTGTAAATAGATTAAAAAATATAATTTAAAATAACATTATATTCTTATAGCCAGGGATGCAAATTTTTGACGAATAAATTTATAGCTAAGAAATTGTGAAGGATAAAATCTATGACAAAATTGATGAAATAAACTTACATGGATTTGAAGGACGATGCAGGCTTGTATGTGCAATGTGCATATACACGACATCAGTTTTGAGAACAAAATTTACAAATGGTAAAATCTGACAAAATGCTACAGTAATTAAATTAAATTAAGTATACAAACTTTTTTAATATTATTTGCTAACTGAGTTATATTTTTATTTTTTTTGACAATATATTTACTTACTAACTTATTTACTAACATATTTTTTTAATTGTTTTTAAAATAATATTTGTTAAATATTGATTTTTTTAATCATTGTTTTGAAAACTATTTATTTACTAATTTTTAATCATTTACTAACATATATATATATATATATATATATATATATATATATATATATATATATATAATTTAAAAAAATTTCAAAAATACATATTCTAAAAGAGCATCATATTTATTCAATTCAAAAATTATGACATATGTGCATTATGTTGAACAAGTGATTTCAAGCACAAGACATATTGACTGAACTATGGTATATTTCTTTAATTGTTAATACAACAGTCTGCGTTAGTAGCGAAAAATAAATGTGTGAGAGAGGAGGGAGAAAGGGAGAGAGAGAGATGGGGAGAGAGGGAGAGAGAGAGGGGGATGGGGAGAGAGAGAGATTGCATTATATATAACTTATAAAGTCTTGACTGATTCCTCTTGGCCTAATCCTCTTCACAGTAAACAAAATTTTTAAGAATTTCACTAATAGTATATGCTGAGATTTTACCAGGTTATGTTCACGAATTTTAGTTGACAGAAAGATTTTCACAGAGATCCCTCAAATCCAAAGTGGAGTTTTTCACAAGTTAAGCTCACAAACCAATATTGAGATTTTGACCATCTAATCTCGTAAATCAAAGTAAGATTTCTAAGACAACCTCCATAACCTACCAAAAGAGACTTTAAGAGAACTGCACTCTTGATAAAATAGTTGAACACCTGTACAACTAAAACCTCACAAAAGTGTTTCACTCACAAAGGCATTAAGGAAACTTTTAGTAAAAGAAAGAATATAAGAGAGATAGAGATAGAGAGAGAGAGTAAAAGGGAGAAAAATAATTTAAAATTGAATTCTGGTGTGAGAAATAGTAAGAAGGTCCATCCTTATATATGAGACAATGCAACTCAAAAAGGAAAACAATCTATGGACTTTTTAATGCTCATTATCGATCATGTAGTTTTAAAAAAGAAAGTTTTAAAATTGAATCCTTACTAATCAACTATCAACCCTAATAACCGACTATGAGGAATTACAATTGAGATAATCGATTAGGTATATTAAATAATCGATTATTCAGTATAATTTTCTCTCACACTTGATTATTTGAGTTTGTAATTAACTAGCTATATGCGAAAAACATTTTTAGGTGATATTATTAAAAAGAGAGGTTCCTTAAAAACTTTTTTATGAGTGTGAGAGTTACCTTAGTAACTTATGAATTACTCCACCTTTTTCCAATACTTTGGTCACTCAGACACTACGCTAACCGCACAATCAACCACACGAGTTTTCACCCTTAATCTCTTTCACAACTTTAAAGCTTCAAATTCCTTGCTATATAATATTTGAATTTATCCCTTAAATAAAACCTTGAATCTATTCTCTAACCAGGTCTAAGATAACTTCTATTGTGTATGCATAAAATATTTTATCTATGATTACATGCTATTTGTGTGTTTCTACTATCATTTCTATTGTTTCATTAACACTTAACATGATGTGAAACATATCTCACTATTTTCTTTTGTATGTTCTCTTGTTCTATTTTTATACAGATAAAAACTAACATATTTTAACAAAGTAAACATCGGTTTCTTTTCAAGAGAACATAGTAGATGCTTATTTCTTAACGTTGTGTCCGTGTATTGGTGTGTTCTGCAAGTGCACGAAAATATCGTAGTAATAAAATATTAGCGAACCCACAGGGATCAAATATCAAGCCACCATTATCTATTGTCGCAATGTAATTCTAAGGCGATTAAACTTGATGGGAAAGAATTAAAAACAAATTGGTTTTGAAAATTTAACAAAGTCGGGACCAGAATGTGGTTCGCATCGATCAACAGTACTCACAACTACGCCAGCTTAATTAATTAAATCTAAATAATATTTTTCTCAATTAAAAGAAACTAATTTAAATGAATATTTTGTTGTCGTGCAGTCGAAACCAAATTTTAGCCTAAAATATATTCTGGAGCTTTCGCGTGTCAGCATTGTTTAAGTGTAAACTTATGTTTTTTTGAAAATTAATTACTTTTGATTAACTAAAAAGTTATTTTGGGTGAAAAATAAGTCTAATGTCGCCCGCCTAATCCTGGAGTTTAAGATGTTACAATTTAAAAGAAATTTTGCTTTCGCATTTAACTTAGGGTTCCTTTCTTTCGAAACAGAACCAATATCTCTAAACTAACGCTTTCGCGATAAATATTTCAATAAAAAACCGTGTAAAAAAATCTTAAAAAACAAATCGATCTCAATTTAATTGTTTAATTCACGACTTAGATGCGAGTACAATTGAAAAGACGGTCCTCACATTCCTGACTCTAATGATTTAGCCTGACAGATACATCACATTAAACTTATTGCAATTAGCATACATATATAACATGCATCAGAAATCCTGTTCTTACACTAAATCTTACACTTACACCGTATGTACGGATGCCAGTGTTCATGTACGGACGATACTATTCATGTACGGACGAATACTATTCATGTACGAACGCTTATTTTTAATACCTAGACGTGCATTAACCAACTTCATTACTGCATTAACCAAGTTTTTACACTGCATTAGCCAAGTTTGATGACTGTTAAAAAATATTTTTAATACATGGATGTTGCATTAACCAACTTCATTACTGCATTAACCAAGTTTTTACACTGCATTAACCAAATTTAGTGACTATTGTAAAATACTGTTGGGTGTAAGTATTGGTGTAACAATTGAGTGTATGAATAACATTACTCAACATGCATATTGAATATAATATAAATAAGTGCTTATGCATGTACTAGTAGAAAATCAAAACATATATAGTTAAATATGTTAGAAGTCCTGACAACTTTTAATTTTAATTCCTATAAAAAAAATTTTTAAATCATAGTTTTCGCAATATTTTCAGTCTCTATTTTTTATATTCTCCTGTTAGATTCTACTGCGGAAGGCTTTTGTGACATGTCACGTGTCATCTCATAAAGTCAATATTAAAAAAAATAATTTGTGAAGATTTTAAACCCAATTAAATAATTTAAAAAATAATAAAATTTCAGAATAACAACTTGTAGGTGGAAGTTTGTTCAAAATTAACAACTTGTAGGTGGAAGTTGATTCAAAATAACGTTTTCACGTGTTGGAACCATAGGCATTGTGGACCCTGCATGAGTTGTAGGCTTATAAAGAGAAACTAGTAAGAGACCCGTGCTTCCGCACGGGAAATTTAATTACGATATTGTGTAATAACTAAAAAATATGTAATAATTTAGAATCTTCAAATAATAATCATGAAATAAAAAAATAACAACAAAATATTTGTTAATGTCATAACAATTAGATAGTATCAAATACAAATATAAAAGTTTAGATATAAATGCAAAATTTGAAATGATTTTTTAACTTTTTTTTAAAATGCACACTATTCTTATTGATTTAATTATATTAAATAATCATACACAAAGAAGAAAAAATATAATTGTGAGATAGAGAAAAAATTAATATATAAAAATAATGATTTTGTCTCTTAAATTAAAATAATGATTGATTAAACTAAAATAAATATTTTCTTGTTAGTGACCCGTGAGATTTTTAAATTGACTCATGAGACTGACAATTTAGAAACATGTAAATATAAAATGAATGATTTAATTATAAATGAATAATAATCATGAAAATTCATTTATATTAAATAACCATATAAAAAAAGAACATGAGTTGGAAAAAAAAAGAAATTTAACAAATACAAATATAAATTTTTAGATATAAATGCGCATATATATATATATATATATATATATATATATATATATATATATATATATATATATATATATATATATATATATATATATATATATATATATATATATATATATATATATATATATATATATATATATATATATACACACTAAAGGTTCTTTGGCCTGTGTTCACTGCATGAGAAGTTTCCTACCATAAAATTAGAACAAAAAATTGAAGAAAGATCCATTTCCCTTGAAAACAAATAAACTCAAATCTCTAATTTCTTAAACAGAAGTACATATACAAAATTATTAATTATAAGCTAAAAATCAAAATAAATGAACCAATAAGACAAATAATTATTTCAAGCATAAATTTAATTACAGCAAAACAAATTAATACAATAACGATGTTGTGATACTATGTGGTTAATAGAGTTCAAATATAAATTTTATTTGATAATTAAAACTAATCACAGCAAAACAAATTAATACAACAATGATTACATTGGGGAAATCAAGTGAACAACAGGGTACAAACAATGCTCATGAAACTCTCAACAGAATGCTGGTAAGGTATGCACCTTCTGGGTATGATGGATCAATAAGATGATCACAAGCAGCTCCAACATCTCTTAGAACAATATGATTTTTCTCTTTACCATATATGTTGCACCCTAATAAAATAAAAAATGTAATAATACATTAACTTGCCATAGATACTTAGTGAAATGTCTATCCACTACTGTCAAAGTGTCAAAGTATATAAAAACATAAATATAATAAGTTTATCCACTAATCTTCTTTAGATAGCCCAAGTGTCAAAGTATATAAAAACATAACTATAATAAGTCTCCTTCAAGATATAAGTTCTTTTAGTTCAATTTTAACAATTTGCTCTAGATGTAATTATATTTGGGGATGTAGATTGCCAAGCAATTAAAAACAACAGTCTGCTCCATTGCCCAAAACTGCTACTCGGCTTAGCATTATATATATAAATTAACAGCCCTTTCATGTATAAATATGACATTTCATGGAAAAGATACCTATATCTTATCAAAAGGTGGATCAAAATTGCTGGATAAAGCAAGTATAGAAAGGACTTACCGTGGGAAAATCACCTTAGCATTTAAGGTTGAAGTGACCCTATACTCAAGATTTTCCCAAAATACTGGTAAAAGTCAAAAAGTGATGCTGATCTGTAGCAGGGAAAATATCAGGTTAAGCATAGATGCAGTTCCCAATGAAAAAAATCAATACTTATACAAAAGTACAAAGATATGGAAATTAAAAAAAAAATCATAAAATAATACATTGCTTTTACAGTTTTCTGGTTCCACGAGATTTTTGGTTATGAACAAAAACAATAGATGTGTTGAACCATAAACAGAAAATAGATGCAGCATAAAGTTGATGACAAAATATAACACAAACTGTCATAGTAGTATTTGCCTGTAATAAAATCCCTTCTAGACTATAATGACTTTGCTTGTACTACTAATATATCATTCAAAAATGGATTCAAATGGTGACAATTAAGATTATGGAGCTTTTAAAGTTCTTAAGCAACATACTGAAATAAGGATTCAAATATATTATTCAAAAACAGAACAATGCAAGGATGTTTGGAACCGAACAAAAAAATTGTAGAATGTTCTGACAGAAACAAAAGAGTGAAAACTTATAAAAGCACAAACAAACCATGCTTAGAATCTCAGGAAAAATGATACCTTTACATCTTGAATGACCATTTCAAGGTGTTGTTGGCCATTTTTCTCATAAACAACCCAAAGATCAACAACCCTAATCAGGGACGGATCTAGATACTCTAAATTGGGGGCAATTGACCCCACATACTGAATTTTAATTTTGATAAATAGTTGAAAACTTTATATTTTGACCCCACTCAAAATAGAGTGATGCCCCCACATCACAAATGACATCAATTCATCGTCAATCTGTATTTTTATCAACTATTTTGTTTTAGAATTTTTATTTTGTTTTAGACAAATTCTGCACTGCACATTAGTTGGTATACAATTATCATTTAAGTAAAAGAAAAAACATGAATACTTTTAGACTATCTATTTATTTCCCTTCGTATTAGGTTGATTTTTTTTTTTTTTGATTAGTATTAGACTGGATTCTTTACAAATTCTTTAAATGAAAATTTAGAAATTTGATTATAATTTATTATTATTATTATTATTATTATTATTATTATTATTATTATTATTATTATTATTATTATTATTATTATTATTATTATTATTATTGTTGTTGTTGATGTTACTTATATATGTTGGATAAAGTTGAAACAATTTTGAATTTGTATCAATTTTAAGTTGAGATACTTTTAAGTTGAGATGATTTATCCGATGAATTAAAATTAAAGACAATTTCAAAATCTAAATAACATTTTCACAAAGATAAGTAATAACTTTTTTATTAGTATATAGCAAGAGTTTTTTTTTTCATTTTATAAAGAAAATTTTATTGCTTTGACTTGATTTTATTTAGGGGTGGCAAAACGGGCCCGACCCGTTGGACATGTCTGTTTTGCCCGTACTTTAGTGCAGGACGGACTAAGGATTTAGGCATTCACCCTCTAATGTGTCCGTCTCGCTCCATTCCATTTTCTCTGCCAGCTTTTGCGGGCATGGTCATTTACATTTTTTTTTTTAGGCTTAAAAGGTGTAGTGCCCGCGGGCTTTCCTCGCCCCACCTTCACTTTTTTGCAGGATGAACCTAGATTTTAGGCCTGCATCCCCATCTACGTCCGCTCCGTCTCGCCTCGTTTTTTTCCGTTTTTTTTCGAGACAGATCAAAACGGGCGGACATGCCCATTTGCCACCCCTAATTTTATCAATCAAAGTATTATATAAGATAGTGTTGAAAATGATAAAGAAAATTAACTTTCAAGTATAAAGCCAATATAACGATAAATAAATTTGACCCCTCTTATCGAAATTTTCTGGATCCGTCCCTGACCCTAATCAGCATTTTCCAGACTTGGTTCCCCTTGACCAAATCGTTTATGAGAATGAGAGCCCTTGACATTGTTCCTGGGGTAGATGGCAAGCATAACTAATCAGGGAAAAAATAAAAACATTATGAATGAAAAAGTATAGTAAAGGCAGGTGTAAAAAAACCAAAACTCCCTAGTATTTTTTGGACAAAAAAACATTTTGAGGGGTTTGGCAAATGAAACAAATAACACAAACTCTGTAATGGACAGTGTCACCAGGTATTACTAAAGGAAAGTTTTCAAAGCATTTCAAAACCGATTAACATGTAAAGCAGGAAAGTGTGATATTTATAAAGAAGCAACAGATTAAAACGAACCCCAGAGCCACGAGAAGCATAGGCGTTCATGCTTTTGCATATATTTGTTAAACAAAAAAAACTCAAATGAAGAGAAATACAACGTGATGGCAGGAGGCGGATTGAAAACGTGCGGGAAGCATACCTGATTGTGGTTTCGTTACCGGCGCTTGAGAGGAAATAAGGAGGGTTCCGAAACTTTGATTTGAGAGCAATGGAGGAAGAAAGGGAACGAAAACTCTGCAACTAAGAGTGAGGAAAGTGAAAATGATGAGTGAGAATGATAGGGAAAGTAGTGTTGTGTTGGAAGGAAATGTGAAAGCAAGTACAAATTTGCATAAGCTGTGGAATGAGCAAACAACACATGGCAATTGAAAATATTCAATTTGTTAATTACTAAAGTAACCTTTTGTAAGGGTAAAGTTTTTGTGGCAGAAGGTTAAATTAGGGAGTTTGGTCAATTTTATAATATTGAGTAGATAGTAGATACTTAGAAAATATTAAAGGAGTTAGTCCATATATATACAACAAGGAAGACATGTATACTGGAACTTTCATGGAATGTTTACTATATATATATATATATATATATATATATATATATATATATATATATATATATATATATATATATATATATATATATATATATATATATATGAAAAAGGTTCATACACTGAGAATGTAAAATTATTTTACACTGTCAACCAATCACAATCTTGTATCAAAATAAACCACACTTTATATTAAAAATTCTTTTAATGACAAGGCACTTCGTTAGTTTTTTATTGGATAACAGTGTAAAATGATTTTACACTGTCAGTGCATATAAATTAAACTATATATATATATATATATATATATATATATATATATATATATATATATATATATATATATATATATATATATATATATAAAAGTTTAATTTATATACACTGACAGTGTAAAATTATTTTACACTGTCATCCAATAGAAAACTAATAAAGTGTCTTTGTAATAAAAAAGTTTTTAATTTAAAGTGTGTTTTATTCTGATACAAGGTTGTGATTGGTTGACAGTGTAAAATAATTTTAGACTGTCAGTGTATGAACCTTTTTCTCATATATATATATATATATATATATATATATATATATATATATATATATATATATATATATATATATATATATATATATATATATATATATATATATATATATATATATATATATATATATATATATATATATGACGACAAAGTAAACACCATGGAGAATACTATAGGAAGCCAAATTTGACACGATCATATAGGTGAAAGTGAGAGTTTGGAGTTTGAATCATCAAACGCCCCGTAGCAATACAAGTTTTAAATTTCTTTTATTAACTTCATAAATTTTTTTTGGATAATTTTTTCATGAAATATTTAAATAGGAATATTGTAGCTACAATTTATAAATATAATTTATAAATATTTAAATAGGAGAAAAATATACCTCGTACTCCTATCATTCTCTCTCTATCCCTACAATTTTTAAAATATTTCAATTCTATCCTTTTAATTTATAAAATAATTTTATTATTTAATATTTATCATCTCACACCCCTATCAAAGTGCATCGGATAATTTGCAATCAAGTTTTTCGATTTGTAATTTTTCTTCACCGGACATCTTGCAATAAAGTTTTCCGGTTTGTAATCTTTCTTCACCGGATAACTTGCAATCAAGTTTTTCGGTATGTAATTTTTATTCACCAGATAACTTGCAATCAAGTTTTCCAATATGTAATTTTTCTCAAATAACTTATGCAACAATGAAAAACCCAATCCTAAACTAAATAAAACCGTGGCCTATTCAAATAGACATGATTTTTGCAACTTATGAAAAAATGTATATCCCACGCTTGAGAACCGTTGCCTAATATTGTAGATAACTATTTTATTTACTTTTGGCCACGATTTTCCTTGTTGCCTATGTAAGTTAATTTGTGCGCCTAAGAGGGGTGAATTAGGTGATGGTAGATTTTTGTCTTTTATTCTTTTACGATCTTGTTGAGTGTGATGAAAGCAATAAAAGCGGAAAGTTAATGAACACACAATGTATACTGGTTCCCCTCACAGGTCGAGAGTACTCCAGTCCCCTTGCCAATTAGCAAGAGATTTCACTATAATGTTATGACTCTTACAAGACTCTTCCTAGCCCTTCTAAAGACACAACAACCAATAACACCTTTCTTGGATTTCAACAAGTCCTTAAGAGAACACCCTCCCTAAGGATATCTCTTATTTCTAAAACTATGGACAACAAGGTTACAACCTTACAATCTTATATCCACACTTGGAACAATAATATATAATCAATACAAACATAAAGAATTACAAGTGGTTGAATATTTTTGGTAATAAGTAAAGTTTTCTCACAATAGGTTCTTATGTACTTAATGGAAATGATGAAGAAAATTTTCTAAGTATATGAAAGTGTATGCTAAAAATTTTCTTTCTCAAAAGAGAAGTTTGAACACAATGAATATTTGAAAGCAAGAACACGACAAAATGATTATGAAAAATTGATGGTTGGTGTGTGTTTTCAAAAAGAATCAAGAAGCCTTTATATAATGTTAAACACCCTTCCAAAAGGCTGCAAAAACATTCTCAAAAGGGTGCAAACACATGACTTAATTTCAATTTCGTATGGCTGAAGAAACAATGAAAAGATGCAATGTTTCAGTGGTAATCGGTTACCAAGAGCAGGGTAATCGATTACCCACTCCCAACATTCACAATTTTTGAAAATTTTAACTCAGTAACCGATTACTGAGACAGGGTAATCGGTTACCCATACAAAAACCATTGGGAATACTTTTCTTAGTTTCTGTAACTAGTTACCATATAGGCAGTAACTGATTACTTCATCAAAAAAGCCAAAAACCATTTTGAAAAAAAAATTATGCTCAAATGTGTTTTAATCAAAAACTTTTTAAAGGTAATGTATGATATGAGTGGATTTTCCATTGATTACACAATTAGACCTAAGTGAGTTTTTCTTTAACTTATTTACCATACATTTGATCAAGATATTTTGATGATTAAACTTGTATATTGAGAAGAGTCTTGATCCAAGTCCTTTTCCAAAAGCCATGGTGATGTTTTGTCTTCATAAAAAACTCTTGAAGAAGCTTGTCTTCACATTCTCCCCCTTTTTGGTGATGACAAACCAATCTTAGATGAAAATTTCGTGTAATGTTGCTTTTGCCTTATGATTGCCTTTTGCTCCCCCTAACACCGATACTCCCCCTTTATGTAAGAGTATTTCTTGAATTTGATAATTAATTATTCTTGAGCTACATATGGTTTTGAGATCTTTCTCCCCCTTTGTCATTAACAAAAAGGAATGAAAGAATAATAAAAATTATAGTAAATAGCATGACACTTGAACATAGAAATATTTAATGCAAACATAATAACGTAATGCAAACATTATTTTTAGAACATACAAATTAAACACACAACATAGAAGAAAATAGCATGAAACTTAAACATAGAAATATAATGAAACTTAAACAAAATGATAATGAGACTAAATGACTATTCTTGCTCATCCATGTTTTCTTCCTTTTCCTCCTCTTATTCCTCTTCATGTTGGCTTTGAAGCATATTTATTTGGAGTTGAATATTGTTAAATCGGTTGATCATATATGAGTCCATGACACACATCTTGTTGTAGGTTAACATTTGAAGGTTGTAGATAGCTTCATTTATGTATCCTTGTCATACCCCAAAATTTTCCCATACTATTTCTCTCCTTCAAAATCAAATCAAGGCACATGGCTCAAAGACATCCCTCCTAAACAAGGCTCAAGAAGCTAGGGTTTGTGGTTTCCTGAAGAAAATCAATGAACCAAATGCTCCAATGCATTTCATATGGCTTATGATATTTCAAACTATCTCCATGACAAAATTCAGGCCTCAATTCAAAGGATTGGTCACTCAGTTGCTTAGAAAGTCAACAATCAACTAGCTTGACCTAAAAGTCAACTGTGGTCAAAGTACAGTCAAAACTCTTGATTTTTTTTGTCAACAACCTCATTTTGAAACATCATTCACCATTTGATCAAGGATTGATCATGGTTCATCAAGGAAAGATCAGAAATCAACAATTACAAAAGTTTCTAAATTAGGGTTTTCATAGGAAAAAGTCAACTGAACTTTGATCAGCCATAACTCCCACATGGAACATCATAGATTCTCCCATCCAAATCTCATTTTGAAGGAAATTGAATTCTATATAACTTTGTCTCTCACATGCCAAGTCTAAAAATGCTTCATTTAAGAGATATGACTTAAGACATTATAAGTTCTTTTTTAAAGTCAACCAAAAGTAGTTTTTTGTCAAAGCCAATATCATCAAGATAAGTTCTTCAAACGAAAAAAAGCTTCCAAAGTGGCTTGTAGGGAACATCTTGAGGTTTCCAAAAAGTCCTAGAAATCCTCCATATCTTAAAAATTGAGGGAAATATGCCTTGTCAAAGTTGGGCAATTTCAAAGAGAAAAATGTGAACAAAAGAGCTTCAAAATGAATTTTCTTGCAAACAAGCCCAATATTTTATGATCCAATCTTGCTATACAAGTCATCTAGAAGCTCCAATCTCTAGGCCACGAAATTTTGATTATTATTTGATTTTTTAGTGAATTTTAATCATTAAAAATTGATGAAAATCAAAGATTTAAAGAAATTATGGAGAGATTTAATTTAATTTTAATTACCAATCATTCCAATCATCAAATCACACCATATATGATACAAATTTCGTGCACATGGATATTGTTGAGAAAATATTGAGATTTTTACAAATTTGGAAACATGTACAAACTATGATTCAATCAAATATTAATCTCCTAAATTGCAAAGATTTGAAGCTATTTTGTTAACCTAAATCCCTCTCATATATATGGGTCTGCCATTGAGATCAAGAGGGAGAGGATTTTGACAAAAAATTTGCAGCTTCATAACCCTTAACAAACTCAAAAAATTCAAGAGAAAGATCAAAACGATTTCCAAGTTGCAGGGTAGTTTAAGAGGTTTGGAAAATCAAACAACATTCTTGGGTCACTCGTGAATCTTTTCCAATCATCGCAAACTTTCTAGGCGTTAAGAATCTTTCTCAGTAACTCACAGTTTGCCCAATTTCTTTCAAAACTTAATTCTGCGAATTCATTCATCATAAACATAATTTGATGGCATATATGTGTTTATAACCGTGTTTGCGAACTGTTTTAATCGTTAATTGCTAGATTTTGTACAGAAATCAAGATGTGCCATGGCTAGGGTTCATCTTCGTGGTTTCGGGGAATTAGAGTTCCACGTGATCGTGAGATTGTATACAGTTGATATATGCTATTGTTTGGTGTTGTTTGATGTTCATATGCAGGTTTTGAGATGGGAGGTATACGGCCACACGGAAAAACCGTTGCCATATCTCTGTAAATCGCAAGGTAGAAGATGACCTCCCAGGCGCAAAATCCGTTTTCAAATTGTTCTTATATGTTATATTATTATATTACGCTTTCTCTGCATTCGTTTAACAGCGAAAACATGTAGCTCCGCTGGCAAAGTCACTATGGTGTTCAGCGTGAGGGCCCGGGTTCGAACCCCACCCTCCACGCTATATTTTGGTTATTTATGTGTTATGACTTGCAGATAGATCCGGTATACGCGAGACCGTGCACGTATCATGCACCCTCAGCATCTGGTGGTCAGATCAATTTCCAGATTCATCCAACGCGCCTCAGGATGCAAGAACGTCATGGACCCTCAACAATCCACCACACCAGATCCAGCTAAGTCTCCTTTTTCTTTTATTTTCTTTTTTTTTTTAATTTTATTTTCTCTCTTTTCTTTTATTACATAATTTGTTTTATTACATATTGTTATTTGTTAAAACCCTTTAGAAAATAAATTCTTTTTAATTTCTCTCTCTCTTTTTTTAAGTACAATAAAAATATTTATCTTATTTTAATTATTATTAAATAATTTGTTTTAATTGTTTTAAATTAGGTTAATCTATTTAAATCATTATGTTTAATTAATTGTAATTATCTTATTAAATGATAAAAAAAATATATTAGGTTTAGATATTTAATCGAAACTTGTTTTTTCACCGAATTAATTAATTAGGTTGAGAAACCAATAATTAATTAAATTTGATTTTATTTGTTCTATTAATCATAATTAATTCGTACCCTGATCAGGATTTACGAAGATCGCTCCTACACTGAAATTTTTCTCTTTTTCTTTGTGTAGCTTCAGGGTTAGCACTAGGGTTTCCTCCGACTACGAACCATATCAGATCAAAGCTAAGTCCCCGATTCTATTTCTTTTTACATTTATTTTTGCCTTTTAAATATCTATAATTATTTTTGCCTTTTAATTTCAATTATTTATTTTTGCCTTTCTGATCAATGAACTGGCCATACACTCACCCCTTTGTATTTGTTTTTCCTTTTCCAAATTTTCAGGGTAAGCCAACCGTCAAAGCTCGACTAGTCGGTAACCCTAAAACCTAATCTAATTTATTTTTCTTTCTTTTAAATTATTACTTGTGTCAGACCTGTTGCACTGTTAGTTCTATTATTCCTTTTCCCCCTTCCCCATAATTTATTATGTAACTGCTTCGAGGTTGTATTGTCTGGCCTTGAAGGCACTTAAAACTGCATTATATTACTGCGTGGTTAGTAATTTTAGGGAGTGTTAACCTCAAATTAAATTAGAATCATTTAAATTACAAGATAATTTATTCTGAATCTAATCACGTGATTGTTGCACCCACACACCTTTTATGGTACCCCTCTTGTTGCCTGTTGCCTGTTGCCTTATGTTTTTCAGTGCAGAATAGCCAAGTCCCTCGGATACGAGGATACCTCAGCAATGTTGCCCTCGATTCATTCAAAGATCATAAGTTCCTAATGATGCTTCCTTCGATTCGCTAATATGATCTCGTCCCTCAAAGTTGCCTACGAAGTGCTGAGGTATCCTCTGGTTGCCTAAACGAAAAATGGCTATTCTAATCCTTCCCTTAGAATACCTGCCACTCTATGGCTAGGGACAGTCTTGTGGCGAACGATAATTCGACGATCCTTTAACCTCCAAATCAAAGGACTTCCTTACCCTCTTATGGTAGGGATAGCCCTGAAAGGCTAAAAAGAACATTTCTCATCTAACCAGGTAATTGCCCCTAATTTCCTTGCTCTGGCTTAAATCTTTTCTTACTCAAAATCTTTTCTAAACACACTACACTTCTTTCAAACAATTCAAACGAACAAGTGAGCTAAGCAATTAAGAGCCCATGGAAAACCATAGATGCAAATGGTGCTTTACACCTTCCCTTTGTATAACTTACCCCCCGAACTCAATCTCTTTAAAAGGTCTTTTTCTGTTCTTTTAGCCTTTCCTAATTGGATAAAATAAAGGTCGGTGACGACTCTTGCTTACCGCGACATTTCGATAAAGTCAGTTCACCGTATTACAGAACTGGCGACTCTGCTGGGGAGAATTTTCTTATAAAAGAGGGGTTACCTTAAAAGTTTAGGATTCACTTAAATGTTTTCTATTATTTGCTTTGCTTGCTTTATTTTTCAGGGCTGTTTTGGGAAAAATGAAGGACGAATCCTACTCCCGGATTCAAGAACACTTAAGATAGGAGCGGCATAGTCATGGAGACCTCCCTTGTGCATGGTTGGGATTGGTCAAAATGAAGTTCGCGCTTGAGTTAGGCCTCCACTGGTTATTGTGTACCTCTTTTGCATGAGAGAGGTTTATGCATGTATCTTTGGGTGCGTTGGAGCTCAGGGACCTTTAGTCACCTTTAACCAATCTTAACTTTTAGGAACGTAGTGGGAGGTCTATTCTTGGTGCATGCCAAGTTATGGTCGCGACCCGATACTACAGCTCAGATAGGTTTCTTCATAAAGTATCATTGCGTGGTATGCATGTATCACGTTCGAGGGTGCTTTAGAGGGGGCTGACAATTCAGGGTCACTGGTAGAACCCGTTGCTGAAATCTCTTTATCCATATAAGTACCTTTGGGAAGGGTATCTCACCTGGTCAAAACTCCATGCAAGCCAAGCCTAAGGAAATTGTGTGATTTGCGTAGACTTATCTGTGTTTGTGACTCATGCATCCATGCATCATTCATACATATCATGACTAACTCATTCCAAGGAGTTAAAGGATTGTTAACCATAATTTGTTTTGTAGGTCATGGGAATCAAAGTTCATAAACCTTTCTGCCTCAGCTTCAAGGGAGTACCTACATCTCTGAAGATTATTTATGATAATGTTTCTGGTGCTTTTGTGCTTCCCGAGTCTCTTAACAGATTAATCAGCCTGGTACGGACCAAAGTGGACGAAACGCTCCTCAACACAATGATCCGGTTTTATGATCCTCTTCTTCATTTCTTTACTTATAGGGACTTTCAGTTGGTTCCCACATTAGAGGAATTTTCCTCCATACTAGGATTACATGTGCTTGATCAGATGCCCTACACTGGCGAAGAAGAGATTCCTAAGTTAGAAGACGTTGCTGCTGCATTGCATTTGCCTCGATCTAAAATAAAGAAGTTTTGGGTGAATAAAGGAGACTACACTAGTTTGCCTATCGAGTTCTTGTATAGTCAAGCTAAAATCTTGATTAATGCTGCAAGTATGGATGCTCTTGAAAAAGTCCTCGCTCTCCTGATCTATGGGCAAGTCGTGTTTCCTCGTTACGACAAAATTGTGGATGTGATTGCCACTAAGATCTTCATCAGCAATAATCTCGTTCCTACCTTATTGGGTGACTTGTTGCATTCCATCCATCATCGATCATCTAAAGGAAAAGGTTTCGTTCTTGGATGTGCACCTCTTCTACATAAGTGGTTTATTTCGCACTTACCCCGTTTCGTGATAAAGAATGAAGAAGGTGGGACTTGGGTTCAAAGAATCATGAGACTTTCATACGATGATATCATTTGGAACCAAAAAGAGTTTGAAGGAACCCATTTGTTTGATAGTTGTGGAGATTTCCCAAATATACCTCTTCTTAGTACCCGATGAGGAATAACTTATAATCCCATATTAGCTCGACATCAGTTTGGTTTCGCTTGACAACCAGAAAGATCATTCCGAGCAAGACTTTGAGAATCTAGGCAAAAGAGATTGGCATCAAAATAAGAATAAACCATAGTTTCAGAACCGGAAAACGAAGAAACACTATCCAACCAATCCGAGCAGTCAGAGTTAGAATCTGAAACTATGGCAGAGGATCTACCTCCCGCAGAAAGACGTTTAGGTGATTACGAAAGAGCTAACGCATCACTTGGCAGAATGACAATAGTAAATCAACTGGTCAATGTGGCACACTTCCAATTACATCCCTCTATTATTCGCCAGTTGGAGAGCAAACCCTTTTCAGGAAGAATCAACGAAGATGCGAATAAGCATCGACAGAGATTCCTCACCACCACAACATCGTTAAAAATAGAAGGCCATTCTGAAGAAGCCAAGAGACTTGTGATGTTTCCATTCACTTTATCCGAGGATGCGAAAGAGTGGTTTTACTCACTTCCAGCGGGGAGTATCACAAAGTGGCAAGAGATGGAAAATGCTTTCCTTAATGTGTATTTCCCTGCTTCAGTTTTCATTCGAAAACGATATGACATTGTCAATTTCAAACAGAAAGAAGGGGAATCACTTGGAGATGCATATAAGAGTTTTAAGAGGTGTTTGGTTGCATGTCCTACTCCTAACATGGATGCAACCGAGCAAATGCAAACTTTTGTGAATGGTCTACGAGTCAAGACAAAACATCTTATAGACACTGCTGTCGGTCGGTGGCTCAACAAATTTCTCAACAGCCACTGGTATCAAGAGGATCATAGAAGCAATTGCCGTTAATGAGCATGTTGAGTTGTATGATCGCACAGTGAATCAAACAGAAGGTAAGATTGATTTAAAGCTTGCAGATCAGGTTGTTAAAATGGAGGACCAAATTGCAGCTGAAGTCGAGAGAAGACTCAAGAAGATGATTGTTAAGACTCAAACTGTGGCTCAAGTTCAACCGGCTCAAACTGTCAGCTCTGAGATTTGTAACGGCCCTCACCAAACTGTGTATTATTTTGTAACTCCTTAACAAATTGAAGAGATTAAGTTCTTGATGCAAAACAATTCTTATTCTAACACCTATAATCCGGGGTGGAAGAATCATCCAAACTTCTCTTGGAAAGATCAGCAACAACAAGTGCCTCAGAAGGCAGAATGGGAAGTAGCTATTGAGAGACTGGCCGAACAATGTTCTCAGTTTCAAGAAGAGACGAGAAACAACCATAGGAACACCACAACTTCAATCAAAAATCGGGAAGTTCAAGTGGGTTAGATAGCACAACATCTCACTCTACAGACACAAGGTACCCTTTCGAGCTCAACTGTGAATAATCCTAAAAACCAAGAGAATATCAATGCTGTCATAACAAGAAGTCATAAAATACCAAAGTCTGAAGAAAAAAAGGAAATAGATGACAACTTGGTAATAGAGGTAGATCTTGAAATAAGAGAGAATGTGAAAGAACCTGAAGTAATGACACTATCGGGTAAGCCACTTGAAGAGAAAAATAAAAATGAGGCTAAACCGGTGATTAAATTACCATTCCCCTCTAGAGTAGCCAAGAAGGATTCGAAAGTGAAGGATTTTGAGAAGTTTACTGCAATGTTCAAAAAGTTAGATATTAACTTACCCTTCTTTGAAGCACTGGAGAATATACCTTTGTACAAGAAATTCATGAAAGAAGTGATTTCTTAAAAGAGACCAGTAGGAGTGGAGCCTGAAGTGGTAACCGGAAAGTGTGGTAGAGTCTCACCAGAAAGGAGGATCCCAATCAAGAAGAAAGACCCTAGAGTAGTGGTAATTCCTTGCACTATCAATGACAGATCGTTCAAGAAGGTGTTAATTGATTCTGGTTCTAGTGTAAGTTTAATGCCATTGTCTATCTTCAAAAAGCTTGACATTGGAAAGATAAGCGAGAGTGAGACCAAATTGAAATTTGCTGATCACACCATTAAGCAGTCATATGAGATAGTTGAAGATGTATTGGTGGAGGTCGGTAAGTTTATCTTTCTAGTTGCTTTCCACATTATGGATATTACCAAAGATGAAGAGACTCCCATCCTTCTTGGGCGGTCATTTTTTATTACTAGTCGATGCAGTCTGGATCACGAGAAAGGGACACTAACAGTAAAATCATTTGATGAAGAGGTAACAATGAATGTCTTGGACGTCAAAAAGAAAGGTGCATTTGGAAATAATAAATCGTCGGTTGGTATGATTAGAAGTGAGGGAGAAAGCAAAATTTCAAAACCCCTCCCAGAAAAAGTATCGAGCATAGTCTCTCATGTGGGCTCAGCTCAGGCATCTATCATAAGTTATGCGTTCATTCAAGAAGTCAAAAAGAAGAAAAAAGAGGACAATCAAAGTGAGAAGATGAAAGTGGATAGTAACTTGAAGAGAAAAGCAACCAGGTTTGGAGAAGTGACAAGCAACCAGGTTTGGAGGAGGAAGTACCCTCCTTAATAAAGGATAATGGATCGTCGAGCCATGCGACGTTAAACGAAGCGCTTTGTGGGAGGCAATCCACGGTTTTAATAATGCGATTTACTTTTTGTTTTGTTTTTTAGAAAATAAAGAAAAGTGGGTCTCTCTGGTGAAAGCTAGGAAGCGGCAGCTGGAGTCGCAGTACCCTCTGTGAGTTCACCCTCGCTATCTCGAATTTAAACATTGAGGTCAATGCTTGGTTCAAGTGTGGGGGGGATTTATTTCGTTCTGTTTTTATTTTGAGTATTTGTTTGTCATAGTATTTCTATGCTATTATGTTTACCAGGTGTTACAGATTGATGAGATTTACCGGATGGTTGATGGAGTGGTAGTAAAAGGATGAAAGATCCAACCCAAACTTGCACCCCAGGCATCCCTAGAAGTTGATTCAACCAAAAATAATTGTTGGACGCAACTTGATGACACCAGACCGAGATTGAAAGTTGGTACACACGAACCGGAAAAGGAGCAACATCACACGATAAGTACTATGGATCCTGTAAGCTATACCCAACATGGTGAGAACACAAAAAATCCAAAAATATATTATCATAAAAGAGTAGTCAGGTATGACTTTATCACTTTGAATTTACGTACATTCTGCTCATATGACACTACATGATGACACACACTGAGGCACGTTGTTTCTGTTTCCCTCTGAGCCTTTCTAGCCTTCCCATGTTTATTTTTATCCATTGTAAACCCCTTTGAGCCTGTATCCCTTGTTTGTGTTAACCACATATATTAACTCCTGGCAAAAAAGAAAAAAATATTTCTAATTTCTTACCCTGCTCGGCATTAGTGTTGTAATGTTATGTTATATCAGTGTAAAAATTGTAAGTTTGGGGTAGTATACCTAAAGAATGGCGAGTGCGAAAAAAATGAATGAAAAAAAAAGAGAAAAAAAATGTTGAGACATCAAAGTTCCTTAAGAAAAGGAAGAATTCAAAGAAGCACTCGCCTAAACAAAGAGACTCATTGATTTATCACACACTCAAAGCAAAAAAAAAAAAGGAATAGAAAGAAGGGTGTGGTTAAATCCTATGATGTGATAAGAAGCACGAAAACAAGAAAAACAACACGGATGCTGAGCCTATAACCCTTGTGTATCCTTTTCCTTATTTATCTCACCGCACCTAAGCCCCGCTACATCCCAAAGACCTCAAAAAGTGTGTGTAGAGTGTTTGTGTATGAAAGTAGAGTTTACTCAAATTTAAAAGTTGGTATTGCATATCATGACTTGTGAGTGAAGTTCATTTAAACCCAGAGAGAACTGGTGAGAAATGTGAAAAAGCTTGCAGGTGAAGGAGTACTTTGACGTGGAAGTGAAGCGAGAAACCCGGTTCGTGAAACTGGAAAAATTGATCGGAAAGGTATAAGTTGAGTTGCAAAAAGCATTGGTTGTATTGTGGTAAGCGTGAATTCAGGGGTGACCTTTGTTTTGTTCTCTCATGCATCACTTGAGAACAAGAAATAAGATAAGTTTGGGGATGTGATCGATCACCATTTCTACTTAGTTTCGTCATAAATTCGGCATAAGATCGTCATACTTGGTAACACTTTGTGGTTGTTTTCAAGAGTTTTTCATTGATTCCTTTAATATTAGTTAATTGCTTGCATTATGTTTTTGTGCCATTTATCATGTCTTTTTAGATGCTTTTGATCTCTCTACTTGGTCGTTGTAGGTTAATTCTGGATCAGATGGAAATTTCATTGGTGTAAAAGAAGCTGAAGATCGTGACAAACGTGTACTATTTTGATCATAACTAGAGCTTCATAACTCGGAATGACGCGGTTCCGGTGGAAAAATTTCGCTAACGAAGAGGGCTACAACTTTGATATTAAAGTCAAAGCCAAATTATGAAGTCAGAGGCTGACACGATCAGCCCATGTCAAGTGAAACGGCTGTGTCCAACCTGCTGAAGGATTCTCCCCAAAAGTGGCAGAAGTTGACACTGTTAGCCCGTGTCAAGTGACACGGCCGTGTCAGCTGGTGCGGACAGAAATTTTAAATTTTCTATTTTGTTATTTTTAAAGCACCAGGGGCATTTTGGGTGTTCTGTCTTGGACCTGAAAAACCTAGAACAGATTAAAAGTGATTTTGAGACAAGAGGGGAGGCACTTTTTGCATCGTACGATAGAATTCCAGAAAGAGGAGAAAGATAGCTTATCTAGGTTTTCGGAGACGGAGAGATTTAATGGTGGACACCATTGAAGATCAAAGTTCCAAATTATCTTTGTAATGTCTAAGTTCTTTGTTTTTTGTTTCTTGAATATTATGAGAGGCTAAACCCCCCAATGCTAGGGGGTGTCCCTGATTTGATTTGTAATGACTCTGGATTCCGTATTTCTTTAATCAAATGTTCGTATTATTCAATTCTATTGTGTAATGTTTTTAATGTTGTCTTTATCGGATCAATAAGGATTTTTTAGTGGTTAACAATTTGTAGGACTACGATTGTTAAGGTTTGTATACAATTGAACCTTATAGTTATCACCTAGGACTAGGGATACCGTAAGGTTATTTAGAAATTCTTGATTAATCTCAGCTTTGGTTTTCTCATATGTCTCTAAGGACTTAGGTAATAGGATTATAAACCAAAAGGTTTTCACTAAGGACTTAGGAAAACATCCTTAAGAATAAATAACTGTATTCTATGAACTTGTTAAAGAGATCTTAATCCAGAGGAGTTATAAAGCAAATCACACACCTTACCTTGGCATTATTCTAATTTTATAAAAAGTTCAATTTTAATTTCAGCAATAGTTGTATTATTTCAGCTTATTTCATTCATCATTAAAACAACAACCTTATGTTTTTGTTTAATTGAATTATAATAATAACTTGTATTTTCTAAGCAGTCCTCGAGATCGATACTTGGGGTAAACCCATTATAACTACATTGGTGAAAATAGTACACTTGCTATTTTTCCGATCAGGGCGTTTCTCCGAGGATGAACTGAAAGCTGTTCTGACGACCAAGCAACTCCAAAAGCCCGAAATTCCATCCACCTTATCTGTCCAATCCCCGACGGCGACTTTGAGCTCGTCCCGCTGGGAGACGACCCCAACAGGAAAGTGAAAATTGGAGCAGGACTTCCCGACCTTGCCAAGAAACTGTGCAAGCATATCTTCATCATAATGCTGACTTATTCGCATGGAGCGCAACGGAGATGCCCGTGTTGGTGCTTTTATTGGTTGATTGGCATCTATGTTTTGCTAAAACATAATAGCAACAAAACATAATACAATGTGTAATCTTGCAAATATAAAAAGAACAAAACTGGTACAAGCAAGATGTTTTATGGAATGTCATGACTTCAACCATGATATCGCGCCTGTAGAACTGGAATGAAGATTCAATTTGATTCTCAATAGATACAGAATATTTTATGAATATTATGTAATCCTATGTGGCGCAAATTTAAAGGTCAAAAGAATCAAGTCAGAATATTGAAGAATCAGATTAGAAGATTGAAGATTCAACAGTTTCTAATTTAGGAGATAAATTAGGAATCTCATGATTAAAAGACCTTGATTGTAGCAGAAGATTTCTGCAGATTTGTAACAGCAAGAAGTGCTGCGATTTGTAAGCCCAAGTCCAATTGGGAATAGGTTATAAATAGAAACCTTTGTAACCTAGTTTTACATAGAAAACCTTGTTTAGAAAAGATGTAGTCATTAGAGTTTCTATAGGTAGACCACCCAGGTTGTGGGATGGCTGCCTTGTCCTTCTCGAAACCTGTAGGTAAGAGAAGTGATTGTTCTCACTCGAAACCTGTAGGTAAGAGTTGAGTATTGTGTTCTTGATTGAAGCTGTGAAGCAAGATCAAGTTATTGTTCATTGTTAATTGTGTAAATAGCTATTGCAGGGTTATAATAGTTAGGCATCACTAGGGAGTGAGCAGAGGTTCTCTTGTCTTGGATGGATGTCTGAGATAAAGGTTGCATTGGGTAGTGACTAGGTAAACCAGAGGTTGTTTATTTGTAAACCAGAGGTTGTTTACATAAAATGGTACTATTGATAGTGAAATCTTCTTCCTGGCTTGGTAGCTCCCAGAATAGGTAGTTAAACCGAACTGGGTTAACAATTAACAGTGTTATTTATCTTTTGCATTGTATTGTTTGTTCAGTCGTGGATGTTGTAACATCGTGTATAACATTAGGTTCAGGTTTGACAGTTGTTCCTTTACAAAACCAATAAAGTTTACAATCTGGTTATGTTGACTGAACATATATGATCCCAGAGCTCATTGACTCCTTCTTAGGGGTAATCAAAATTGGGGGATCTTTCTGTTCTGCCTCTGCTACTTTAATAATAGATCAGATGTCTTGACATCGAGAATGACATCCTGAGTCTGTCATACCAGAATTTTTCAGCCCGGACTCGACTCTGAGATCTCTTGTCATCAGCTTAGCATAACTCTGACCGCTAGGGCTATAGCTCAACATAGGCGTAGGGAGTCTCCCGAGAAAGCGGAGGCTTCCGAGAAAGCTGTAAAAAACCTCCTAGAGGCAATATTTATTTCTGAGGTCAAGTATTCTACTTGGCTCTCAAATGTTATACTCATCGAAAAATCTAATGGAAAATGGAGAATGTGTGTTGATTATACTGATCTTAATAGGGTTTGTCCCAAAGATGCTTATCCATTACCTAACATTGATAGCCTGGTTGACAACTCGACCGACTATAAACTCTTATCTTTTATGGATGCTTACTAAGATATAATCATATTCCCATGGCAAAATACGACAGAAAATACATGGCCTTCATGACCGAGTCGGACAACTACTACTACAATGTAATGTCATTCGGACTCAAAAACGCCGGGCAGCGGATGATGAACACGGTATTCCGAGGAGAAATCAGGGACACTCTCGAAGTGTACATGGACGACATGATCGTAAAATCCCGAGAAGGATCAAACCACACTAATCACCTCAAACGAGTGTTTGACCGAGCGAGGAAATGCAAGATGAGGTTCAATCCCGAAAAATGCACCTTCGGGGTACGAGTCGGGAAATTCCTTAGTTTCTACCTGACAGTGTTAATAAACGTCTCAATATATAGGTATATTATGATTTTATTATTTTTTTAAGTTTTTATCGTCAATATCAGGTATACTAGATCGATTAATCCAATGCGAAGCGAATTATAACATCGGTGGTAGTTTACTTTAAACAGTATTTTAATTTATAAATCTATCATATAAGAAAAGTCTACCATTTGGGACTTTGTTAGGCTATCCACATCAGCAACTCTTCTATGGTTGATCCACATCAGCATCCTCAAAATTAACTTCTTCTTCCACTATGATTCGACAGTTACGTCCTCCTGTTTTTCAATTTCCACTATCCTCATAACTACCCTTAAACCCCATCCTCTTTCACGGTTACGAAACTTTCCATCTCCCCCTTCCAATCTTCTTCTACAGCGGTTTCACAAAACCCTTTCTCTTCCAAATAGTTTCTAATTTCTCTGTTGCAGTTACAGATACTTTAATTCTCTACCCATCCACGTTCTAAACTGCTACACTTTGGTTGATCAATATACGCCCATCCACGTTCCAATCTTCTTCTTCTACAGCGGTTTCAGACAACCATTTATCTTTCATTGGGCTTCTGATTTATTCGTCTTTTCTCTCTTTCAACTTTGATTTTGATTTAGTTTTCAAAGTTTCAGGTTTCATCGTGTTGGCTCACGCGGAAGAGGAAAGATTCATCGCCGATACAGTTTCTGATGATGCGTCGGTGTTGGTTGTGGTGGACGGAGATTAATACTCTAAAAGAGGTTCAGTTTTATATATTTGTTATTACTTTGTATGATTTGTTAAATTCTGTTTGGATAAGCTGTGACCTAAGTTTGATGTGGGTTATGCAGGTTCGATGATGAAGCACAAGTTTGCTTCGCCATAAAAAAGAAAGGATGGCAATGAGAGAGATTGATCGGTTCTTTTTAGTATTTTGATTTTGTTTATGCTTTGAACCTCCATTATATTTGTATTTTTGATTTGGTATGTATTGACTCTTGCACTTTTTTTTTGTTTGATTGTTTAAAGTTCTAAGATGGGTGTAGCTCAGGACGCTAACGACCTTGACGATGGCCCCTTGGAGATAGGAATGGGTATGCATCTATTTGGTTTATCTGTCTGTTTAATTTTCAATTGGGATTTGATTCTCTAAGGCTGTGTATAAACCATACATTGGTGATTCATAGTATTTGTTATGTTGTTATTTAGTTTCACCATAAATTATTTATGTTCATTGATGTTGCAGAATACAGAACTGTATCTGGAGTTGCTGGCCATTGGTGCAGATTGATTCTCTAAGGCTGTGTATAAACCATACATTGGTGATTTATGTATGGAGGTGAGTTATTCTTATGAAGGTAGCTAAAGTTGTAATTGCAGTTTGATTTATATATCTTTCTTGGTGCAGATTGATGCCCATATTGGTGGTGTGACTGATTTGGCATTTCCTCATCCAAATAAACAACTTTGTATTGTGACTTGTGGAGATGATAAGTTGATTAAGGTGCATAAGATCTACAAATTGTCATTTTTTATTATGTAAATAAGTTGTCTATTTTTTAATGAAACATTTTATCATCGTTGGATTATATACTTTGTCGTTATTTGATGCCAATCCGATTTTATGGATATATTGTTGCTTTGATTAGAGTAGTTTCTTCTTATTGCAAGTGGAATGCAAGTCGCAACTGCAGGCAATCCAGGTCCATAATTTCCAGCTTCGTTCGTGGTCTTCAGTTATGACAATTTTCAACAGCATGTAACAGATTACAACAGCGTGGATCAAAGTATTGAGGGTCTCCTGAAAGACAAAAGATTATGGTCAAGGGCGATCTTTTAAAGGTAAGTAGATAAATATATTGTTGAATGTGATACTAAGTAGAAAACTGTTGAATGTGCCAGAATTGAAGTCGACTTTGATTGAGTACGTCTTTTCTATGGAAACATTAATCAACATTTGGTTCTCACTATTTTATGCTGGGTATTTTTGAATTGAATTTTCCGAAACGACGCGGTATTGCTACTGAAATTCTGAATCATCTTTCAAAATTGCAATATCCTCTCAATATCGAATTATATCCATCCTTTAGGTTCACAATATAATTTAGTTTGTTCTTTCAGATTAATCTCGGGATATAGTCGTTGTCTTTTGTGCAAAAGGATGCCGCAAGGAGAAATATTCTGTTGACAACGTTGAATTACAGTATATCAAGTGCTTTTGATGTTCTGCAGTCATTAGAGACGCATGGTGGGAATAGGAATATGCTGAAGCAGAAGCAGCGTGATGAGTTTGTTCATAGATGGAATCTTTTCAAGTACAAGCTTAACAAGGCCGTGTCTGCGATGTCGCATCTGGATTATGACTTGGCTCTGTTTTACGTGAGGTCTTCTGATCATGATCTTTATGCCATTCACTCCATTGTGTATCATGCCTCTCATGAAATTGAGGCATCACTCACATGCTTTAAGGATCCTCCCTTTCCCTAGGTTTCGGTCTCAACTTCTGTCGCGGCTTTCATTGCTTTCTCTTATGTTTATGCAAAACGGCATAAAATTTTTAGAAATAAAAGCAAGCAATTTTGATGCTCTCACAATAGGACAGATGTTTGTATGATTTAAAGAAAGCACAACATGTATCATTATATAAGAGGTACGCTGATAGGCTTGATTTTAAATTGCTGGAATGATCAACTCCTGTTCAGCATGTTGTTTTCCTATTATGGTTGTTCTTTGTAATCAGTTTTTTTAGGAATTTATTACCTTTTCAGTATGATGACTTAAGTATGATGACAAAATGCATGCTTTTGAATTAGCTTAATGTTGCAATTTTAGTGAATCATTGGATTGGCTATGTTTTAATTTGAATACTTTTTCAGGCAAGGATACTTCTGGAGTCTGGATTTGATGCATCAAATAGTGAAAGTTCATCCCAACATGCTCATGATGCTATTCCCTTATCAGAAAATTCAAACCGGACTTGATTTGAAAATCAGGAGCAGGAGGAAATAATCAGTCATGAGGAATATTTTAGAGTATTAGATGAGCTAAAAATTAAGAGTCATACATATGATACTGATGATAAGGACACAAACACGCACGATGGTAACAACTCGTGCCTAGCAACATGCACAATTAGCAATGACGACGATGATGATATTTGGATGAATTCTTTGCCATATTCCTGCAGACGAAGAAGGAGTGTATGAAGAGCTTGGTTTTCTCACACCATGAGTTGGAACAAGATGGTTTAAGGCTCCGGAGCTACTTTATGGATCGACTAATTACGGTTTAGAGGTTGATCTTTGGTCATTAGGATGTGTTTTTGCTGAGTTGTTTACATTGAAGCCTTTTTTTCCTGGAACAGGTGATATAGATTAGATTAGTAGAATCATTAGTGTTTTGGGTAATCTCAACAAGGAAGCTTGGAATGGTTGTTCTAAATTTCCTGATTATGGGAGAATTTCTTTTACTAAGGTGGAAAACCCTATTGGTATTGAAGCATGCATGCAGAATCGTTTGCATGATGAAGTTTCCTTGGTGAAAAAATTGGTTTGTTATGATCCAGCTACGAGAGCCACTGCGGCGGAGTTACTTCATGACAAGTACTTCTCTCAGTTGTGATTCCTTTCATTAGAAATGAAAAAGACTAAGATGATTTAATTTAGGCTTCAGAGAAATTTTATTTGTTTATTGTTTTGTTCTTAAAAATTTAAAAGGTTGTGCTTTTTCAGTCTATGAGATGAGGACTAGAAGATATTAGATTAAAACCAAATTATGTCAATTTTAGAGGGATTAAACATTTTGTTATTAATATCTGTACCATAAATATGAATTTAAGGGGGCATCATTCATGCAATCAAATTATTCTCTCACAGCTTTGTTAATTAAACTTGACTATTTAATTTCATGTTTCAAAAATATTAGTTTTTTATGTGCCCTTTGATTCACCATTATGCGTGAAGAACATGAAGAGTGGCTGTTTGATATTTGATGCATGGGTGCTCTTTTGGTTCTTGCTTAAAATTAGATGAAGTGAATTTGACATAAAAAATTAATATATAGAATACATTTTTCATTGTTTCTCAGACCAAGTGACCAAGTTAATATATATTAATCAATTCCAATGATACAATAAAAAACTCCGTTAAGAAAATACAATAAACATATTCATTATAAAGGATTATTCTAAGAAAAAATCTACTTGATATGCTAAATAAAGAATATTAATTATAAAGGATTATACTAAAGAATAATCTATTTAATATACGATGAGAATATTCTATAATATGCTATAATATGTTTACATACTATTCCAATATTAATATTTTAATGTTGAATATACGCTTCCTTTGTTGGAGTATTATATAAGAGTATTAAAACTGAAATCATATTTGTTTAAATACTCTTATTTGTTTTTTATTTGATCAATATATATGACAAATTAACAGGAACAAATTTGGAATATTAACGGGAAGACGAAGTTATTGATCAAAATAATGAATATTAACGTAAACACATAAACCAAGTAATTTTTTCATCATTAATTGGATGAGTTTGCATATTTATACATATAAATAAATAAGCGACCAAAAGCATTTTTTAATTTGAATAGTGATTTTAGAATTGAAAACACTAATTGGTCATTATGTTATGGTTAGGATGAAATATTTTTAAAAATTTGTCATACTAAAAAGGGAAAAAATTGTATTATTCCAAAACCAAGTTGTATCTAGATATTTTCATATAATCATTACAAAATATTAAAATATTCAATTTTTAGTTTTCGAAATTGCAAAATTTGGATTTATAGATGTTTGATATTAATTATTATATTAATCAATTTGAGAATCATAAAATTACATATTTATAAATTTGAGCATAAATATTTTAATGTGAAATTCTATTTTTAATAGTAATATAAATGCTTATACATTTTTTCTATAATTAAAGAAAATAAAAGTAAATATATTTAAAATAATGTATAAATTCAAACACGAGAAAAATGAGTTAATTTTAATTATTTATGTTACTGATATTTTTATTTTGAAATTATTTTAATTAAAGATACAAATAATTTGTTAAGAAAATAAATGGAAAAGTGAGTTATATGTTACTGATTAAAATATTGAACATTTACGGGGATATTAAATATTTGATCAAAATATTGAATATTAATCGGAACATGAAGTTACTAATCAAAATACTGAATAATAACGGAAAGGTGAATTTACTAATTTAAATACCTGAAGTTACTGATGAAAATATTGAGTATTAAAAAGAACATGACGTAACTTCACAAAATATTGAATATCAACGGGAACACAAATTACTGATCAAAATTTTGAATATTAACAGAAACTTTAAGTTACTGATGAATTTTTTTAATATTAACGGAACAAATTTGGAATATTAACGGGAACACGAAGTTATTGATCAAAATAATTAATATTAATGGGAACATGAAGTTACTAATCAAAATATTGAATAATGAATATTAGCGGGAACATAAAGTTACTGATCAAAATATTGAATATTAATGGGAACATGAAGTTACTAAATAAAATATTTAATATTAACGAGAACATAAATTACTGATCAAAATATTGAATATTAACGGGAACATGAAGTTAATGATAAAAAATTTGAATATTGTCGGAAACATTAAGTTATTGATCCAAATTTTGAATATTAACGGGAACAAATTTTGAATATTAACGCAACACGAAGTTACTGATCAAAATAATAAATATTAACGGGAACACGGAGTTATTGACAAAATATTGAATATTAACGAGAACACGAAGTTACTGATAAATGTTTCAAATATTAACAGAAATATTAGGTTACTGATAAATTTTTTGAATATTAGCGGGAACAATTTGGAATATTAACGTGACCGGCCACGAAGTTATTGATCAAAATATATTATATTAACGGAAACATGGAGTTCCTGATCAAAATAATGAATATTAACGGAAACATGAAGTTACTGACCAAAATATTTAAAATTAACGGGAACAAATTTGAAATATTAACGGGAATACGAAGTTATTGATCAAAATAATGAATATTAACAAGAACACGGAGTTACTTATCAAAATAATGAATATTAACGGGAACATGAAGTCACTGATAAAAATATTGAATATTAACGGGAACAAATTTGGAATATTAACGGGAATATGAAATTACTGATCAAAATTTTAAGTATTTGGCGGGAACATCAAATTACTGATCAAAATATTGAATATTAACGGGAACATGATGTTACTGAATAAAATATTGAATATTAACGGAACATGAATTACTGATCAAAATATTGAATATTAACGAGAACATGAAATTATTGATCAAAATATTAAATATTAACGGGAAAATGAAGTTTATAGATCAAAATATTGAATATTAACGGGAACATCAAGTTAATGATCAAAATATTGACATCTTTTATTATCATATTAATCTATCCCCTAATATTTATTCTTTCACTATCATCTTTTATTTCCATCAATCCCAATGCGCGAAAACGACGGGTACATCAAGTTTATAGATCAAAATATTGAATATTAACGGGAACATCAAGTTACTCATCAAAATAATGAATATTAGCGGGAACATGAAGTTACTGATCAAAATATTGACTATTAATGGGAACATGAAGTTATTGAATAAAATATTCAATATTAACGAGAACGTGAGTTACTGATCAAAATATTAAATATTAACGGAAACACGAAGTTACTGATCGAAATATTGAGTATTAAGGGGAAAATAATGTTTATTAATCAATATATCCCAAACTTTGGTCCAACCTATTGAAAAGAAATTTCTATATTTTACATATTAGTTTTTAGGATATTTACTTCTACAATAATATCTATATTGAACAAAATAACACTTTCCCTATCATCTTTTATTTGCCTCAATCACAATGCGCGAAAACGACGGGTACCCGTGCGAACGCACGGGTAAGACACTAGTTAAAATATACAAAGTTAACTTAAAATTACAAAAAAAATGTTTTATTTATTTATGAGATTATGAAAATTGATTATGAAGATCGTAAAAATCAAAATATACTTGTAATGTTATATATTTATATATATATATATATATATATATATATATATATATATATATATATATATATATATATATATATATTTTGTATGATTTAAATATGAACCTATACATATTCCAATATCTCATTTTTATTAAATGATATTGATAGTATAATCAAAATTTTCTTTTACGCATAATTAAAATAAAACATGCGTACATTAATTTGACTTTTATTTAATAAAATATGACACTCACATTTTTCTCAAATATTTTTTTAATTTTTTGACATAATAACATACGTGCATGATGCATGTCCATCACTTTCCTCAAGTCCTCCTTCTGAATATCAAAGTGAATTGCTCAGTAAAAAAAAACAAAATATCTAAAGAAAAACATCGCGTAAATAGGAGAAATATATATATATATATATATATATATATATATATATATATATATATATATATATATATATATATATATATATATATATTTATGGAAAAAGTGTATTAATTATTCAATTGTAATATACTACTACTATTATTTATAGTCAAATTCTATTGGTTCAAATAATTTATGATCCAAAAAAAATTTATTCAAAAAGGTATACGGGAAAAATTGTTTTTGATCTAAATATTTGTATGTAAACGATACCTAAACATAAATAATATTTGTATATGAGAAAAATCTATTAATGATCTAAATGTTTTTATATATGAAACATGATATTTTATTCAAAAAAATTTCTTCAAAAAAGGTATATGGGAAAAAAACCATGATTGATTTAAATATTTTTATATACAAAAATTTACAATTGATTTAAATATTTTTGTAAACGATACCTAAACATATAATTTTTTTATATATATTTGTGATTCAAAAAATTTTGATTAAAAAATGGTATATGGGAAAAAATCTATTATTAATTTAAATATTTTTATTTATAAAATTTACTATTGATCCAGATAATTTTCTAAATGATACCTAAACATAAATAATATTTGTACACAGAAATAAATCTATTATTTATCTAAAAATTTTCATTTAAATTTTATTTTTGATTGAAAACAAATATATTATATGGGTCTTGCTAACCAGTGCCCTCAGGGCAATGGTTAAGCATTTCAAAAAAATTTTTTTTTATAGAAAATGTAATATTTCAATTTTATAGACATTAAATACACAGATTATCGAGATAAATTTACTATTTTTAAAGTCTTAACAATTGCTCTGAGGGTACTGGTTAGCATTTCTCATATTATATAAACAAATGCACGTACCATACCAGAACTCGTGCATATGCACAGATTTGTTACTAATTATCATTTACAACTAAACAAATCAATTTTCACGGTTAGTAAAATGACTATCAATAACAAATAGATGAATTAATTTCTATGGTTAATAAAGTGACTATCATTTACAAATAGACAAACCACTTTCTATTGTAGTAAATTGAGTGTCATTTAATCTGAAGGGAATTGAGTTTGAGACCCCATTGGTACAAATTTTGTAATTTTTGTTTTAAATTTAGAATAATTTAAGATTACTAGAAATCATGAGAATTACTTATCATTAATGTACATTGGTCTAGTGGTAAACACCTAATTTTTTTTTTAAAGAGCCTCCGTTCAACTCCTTATAAGAAACAATTTTTTCTTGAGAAATTAGTTAAAATTCATATTTTCTTAAATTATATCATCATAAAATAAGAGTAAATAAAAATATAATATTTTTACAATTACCATTTTCATATATTTTTTAATAAAATATTTAATAATTATAATATAGTAATTTAAGTTTGTTATAAAAATATTACACAAGGTAAATATTTGAGACTAAATTTTCTTTAAATTAGTTATATTTTTTTAATATCATCGACATAAAAATACGTATAATTACATTATAATATTTACTATATTTTTATTAATGGTGTAAAAAACAAATTATATTTTCAAAGAAACTTCTTCTCTCTCTCACGGAAACACTTTTTTCTACTCTTGACTTCTCATTGTCATTGCTCATTCCTCATCTACGCCCAAGTGTTAAGTTAGGAGTAAGATTCATCATTCAATCAATATTAATGGTACAAAATCAATGGACTACAAAATTTATATCCTATAGTATAGTGCTTTTCCATTGGGATTTGATTATTCATTTTTTATTTTGGAACATATGATACATAATAATAATAATAATAATAATAAAAATAATAATAATAATAATAATAATAAAGCAAAATGAGAACTTTGGCAAAATGAGAACATATCACACATTCTTACTCTTTAATTTACGAGACAAAAACTCCCTTCCTCTCTCTCTCATCTTTATTCTCACGTGAATTTTCTCTATGCTTTTCACAGTTCTCAACCTCCTTATTCCCATTATTCAAAACCTCATTTTCATTAATAATTTCGATGGTGATTTGCATATTACAAAGGGAGGACGGAAATCAAAATAGAACATAAATGAAAAAAGAAACAACAACGATGGTGCACTACATCTTCTTCGGTGGTGATCTTTGTCAAGTTAAATCCTTCGAATCTTCTTGCTCTGTTTCCGATTTGAAATCCTCTCCTCTTCTTTTACTACTTGTGATTTGTTTCTACTCTATGCCTTTTGCTATTGTTATGTGTTGTTTAGCTGCGTGTGTGGTTCTGCGCGGATCTGATGGGTTGCAGATTTTAATGAAGGTGCGTGAGAGCTGGAGAGTTTGGGGTTTATGGAGTGTGTGAGTTGAGGTTTTGTGTCAGGTCTATATAAATCTTTCGTTCTCACTATTTATTTAGGGTTTTACATGTTCAGCTTCAATTAGGGTTTTTGTTCGATTTTTGTGTTTATTTTGCAGAACGTCAGGATTACCAGGGAATCATATAAGCTGCTCACTGCACAACTCATTCCTAAGTTCTTCAAGTTCATAGCTTTTTTTACATTCTGTTGAGACAGAGTCAGAAAGCATAGCAAAATGAAGTTTTAATAAGTGAATATTATGCTGATTCCTAATGTAAATGGTCTTCAAAGTTCTCTGATTGCTTTTGATTTACATTATGTTACCAATTATATTCGCCCCCTTTTTAAAATTTTCAATGAACTATTTGAGTTGTTTGACAGGTTAGAGATTATCAAGATTTTAGATGTATTTATCTATTTAATTTTTAGGATATGTCAAGTTGGGATTCTAATATGTAAGATATATAAATAGGTTTTGAAAATGGATGTACGCACCTAAATTCTTAGTCTGATGTACATTAATATGTCAGATTATACGAGCATGGTGCAACATAAATTTGTTTTAGTTTTTTCTCTTTGTCTTTATGACTGGACAATGCAATTTTGATTTGGATTGTTATTGCAGGTTTTGGAAATTTACATGCCCTTACTTGCTCAAGGCTACCTGCTCTCTCTCCGTCGCCGAGAAATGGCAGAATCAACACCTTCGCCACTTTAACATCCATGAGTATTAAGTTTCTACTGATTCTTTTCACTATTTAGTTGAATATATGTTGTGAAGGAACAAAACAATTGGTCCTTCTTTGCCTTTTTCAGTAAAATGCATTTTGGTTCCATTTACGTCGATCCCTACTCTCATTTTAAAGTAGGGTTCATAGATTTGGAGATAACTTTTCTTTTATTGAAAAACTAAATTGTTGGAGATGTATTATAAATTTTGTGGACATATTGGATGGCATCTCTTTGTTTGTTCTATTTCGTCAAATATGAAAGGTTTGAATGATGATTATGAACATTTTGAGCACGGTAAACATATGCATGGATAAGCAATTTATTTTATTTCACTTTTCTACTCTGTGTTAGTATTCTATGATCTATTATATATGCTTGTGGTTTTGTTTAGTATTTTTTGGTTTACACTTTGGTTAATATATATTTTTATTTATTACAATTTAAGAATATTTGTAATATTTATAATTTTCTCTGTAATGGATGGTGTAACATTTATAATTTGGTTTAATATGTATTTCGCTTAAATGTAGTTTGAAATTCTTTATTTATGTGATTTTTTTGGTTTACTCAACAGATAAAATGATACTCCCTCCGTCCTAATAAAAACATTTGTAACTTATTCCCATTTATAAATATAGTTGTATTAATATTATACTGTTTTTAAAATTACTTTTCCATCTCTTTCTTCTCTAACTCTCTACTTCTTCATAATGAACCCCTAAATCCTCCCCAAACACTCTCAATACACTCTATAAAAAACATTTAGAGTTTTTATTTGATGTGATCGCCTTTTTTCTTTTTCTTTTTTCTTAGGTGTATCTCTGGTTACACCAGATACTAAGAGTTTAATACCTGATCTAAAATGTAATCCAAGTAATATTTTTTAGGAATTTTCTTGTTTTTTAAGTAATTTCTTTTTCTTGTTTTGTTGTATCTGCTTGTCTTGTTATGATTCTAAGAGCATTGTTTGGCAAACCCCAACTGTTTACACCGGGATTTATTTTCTGGTTTAGAGTTATTTCACTAGTTTCTCTAGTGTTTTTTCTGGCCGCCATCGTTTTATTGGTCCTCTTTTTTGTGTTTCTCATTCAGACACAACTAGAACTGCTCTCATGCCACAACAAATTATGGATAGTTGTGGTTTCCGTGATGGTCATCTTCTTTAATTGTGGTTTCGGGGTATATATTATTTGGTTAGCTAGAGATTTTCTTAAAGAACATGGTATATAGCTAGAAGCATTTTATATAGTTTATTTAAACTTTTATTATGTATTTCGATTTAAGGTTGTAATCTAATTTAGATTTTCTCTAAGAAGATCTTGTTTAGGTAGAAGTATTTTAGCTTTTTTATTTAAGTTTTTATTATGTATTTTTAGCTCAGTTGTAATGTTTGAAAATTCAATTTATTCACTCAGTGTTAAAACGTGAGATCCTTAAATAAATTATATTTAAATGCAAAAAAAATGTATTAAAGAACACTTAGATCAACTTGCGTTTAATAATATTTCTTCTTCAATCAACTTGTTTCTACTTTCTCAGTTTCATAGCTCTTCTCGTTACCCCCAAACTACACTTCGCTTTTTTTTCTCTTGAACCCTAAATTTCTCTTCTCCGTTACTCCACTTTTATCTCTGCTTCAAGAAAAAGTTGACAATGGATCTTAAAGACAGGGTTCAACCTTCTTCCACAACGAAGAAAGAAGTTGAAGAATTTAATTGCTATCAATGTGTTGCTTAAATGATTGCTGGTTCATGTTTCGTCGGACTTGCTGTTGTTGCTGTGGATCAGCGCATTTTGAAGAAAGAAACAAAATGCAATCCTACACCAGACGCTATGGAGAAACTCGTAATGTATGAAATTTTCTCATATGCTTTAGTTTTTCCCTCCTGCCTTGTAGCTCACACCCTTAAAACTTAGAATCTCAATACACTTATCAAAGAGCACCTGTATAAATGCGCCGCCATGCTTCCCTTATCAATATTTTTTGTGGCGCTGGTATTCATGACGCTTTTGTTTATGGAGATTGCGGTGATTAAGCTGAGACGCTTCACTTGTGGAAACAACTATAAAATAGTTTAAGTTTTGGGTGTTGTGTTCGTTGTTGGTATTCTATGATATATTATATTTGATTGTGGTTTTGTTTAGTATTTTTTGGTTTACACTTTGGTGTAATATGTATTTTTATTTAGTATAATTTAAGAATATTTGTACAACAGATAAAATGATACTCCGTCCGTTCTAAAATATAATATAAAAATATTTGAAACTTATTCCCATTTAAAAATATAGTTGTATTAATATTATACCATTCCGTTTTTAAAATTACTTTTCCATCTCTTTCTTCTCTAACTCTCTAGTTCTTCTTCACAATGAACCCCAAATCCTCCCCAAATCCCCAAATCCTCCCCCAACACTCCAAATATACTATCAAAAACATTTAGAGTTTTTATTTGATGTGATCGCCTTTCTTTCTCTTTCTTTTTTCTTAGGTGTATCTCTGGTTGCACCTGATACTAAGAGTTTAATACCTGATCTAAAATGTAATCCAAGTAATACTTTTTCTTGTTTTGTTGTATCTAGTTTTCTTGTTATGATTCTAAGAGCATTGTTTGGTAAACCCCAACTATTTACACCGAGATTTATTTTCTAGTTTAGAGTTATTTCACTAGTTTCTCTGGTGTTTTTTCTGGCCAGCATCGTTTTATTGGTCCTCTCTTTTGTGTTTCTCATTCAGACACGACTAGGACTACTCTCATGCCACGACAAATTATCGATATTTGTGGTTTCCGTGATGGTCATCTTGGTTTCGGGGTTTATATTATTAGGTTAGCTAGAGATTTTCTTGAAGAAGATGTTATTTAGTTAGAAGCATTTTATATAGTTAATTTAAACTTTTATTATGTATTTCGATTTAAGGTTGTGATCTAATTTAGATTTTCTCTAAGAAGATCTTGTTTAGGTAGAAGTATTTTAGCTTTTTTATTTAAGTTTTCATTATTTATTTTTAGCTCAGTTGTAATGTTTGAAAATTCATTTTATTCACTCAGTGTGACACAATGTACCTCGTGTTTATTCAAACTACTATTTGTTATCTCATGAATCCTAGTTGAAATGTCTCAATCAATATCTTCAATCATTTATTCAAACAGTATATGTATTTTTTAGAACGGAAAACCAAAACATTTTTTTAAATGTTTTCTCTTTTACCTTCCTTTCAAGTTTTCATTCTAAAAACACATCAAACTCTTTGTTATTATTAATTGTTGTTTTGTAAATATGTATTAAAATGCATAAAATTGGAAAACGTGAGAGCCTTAAATAAATTATATTTAAATGCAAAAAAATGTATTAAAATGCATATCTTCCAGTGTCTTACATAAATTAAACAACAAAAATGAAATGATGTGGAGACTACTTGTGCGTGCGCGCGCTTGCGTTTAATAATATTTCTTCTTCAATCAACTTGTTTCTACTTTCTCAGTTTCATAGCTCTTCTCGTTACCCGCAAACCACACTTCGCTTTTTTTCTCTTGAACCCTAATTTGCTCTTCTCCGTTACTCCACTTTTATCTCTTCTCCAAGAAAAAGTTGACAATGGATCTTCAAGACAGGGTTCAACCTTCTTCCACAACGAAGAAAGAAGTTGAAGAATTTAATTGCTATCAATGTGTTGTTTGCTGGTTCATGTTTCAACGGACTTGCTATTGTTGATGTGGATCAGCGCATTTTGAAGAAAGAAACAAAATGCAATCCTACACCAAACGCTATGGAGAAACTCGTAATGTATGAAATTTTCTCATATGCTTTAATTTTTTCCTCTTGCCTTGTAGCTTACACCCTTAAATCTTGGAATCTCTATACACTTATCAAAGAGCATCTGCATAAATGCGCCGCCATGCTTCCCTTATCAATATTTTTTGTGGCGCTGGTATTCATGATGCTTTCATTTATGGAGATTGCGGCGATTAAGCTGAGACGCTTCACTTATGGAAACAAATCTAAAATAGTTTTAGTTTTGGGTGTTGTGTTCGTTGTTGGTTTTCTATGATATATTATATATGATTGTGGTTTTGTTTAGTATTTTTTGGTTTACACTTTGGTGTAATATGTATTTTTATTTAATATAATTTAAGAATATTTGTACAACAGATAAAATGATACTCCGTCCCTCCTAAAATATAATATAAAAATATTTGTAACTTATTCCCATTTAAAAATATATTTGTATTAATATTATACCATTCCGTTTTTAAAATTACTTTTCCATCTCTTTCTTCTCTAACTCTCTAGTTCTTCTTCACAATGAACCCCAAATCCTCCCCAAATCCCCCCAAATCCTCCTACTAATCCTCCCCCAATCACTCCCAATATACTATCAAAAACATTTAGAGTTTTTATTTGATGTGATCGTCTTTCTTTCTCTTTCTTTTTTCTTAGGTGTATCTCTAGTTGCACCTGATACTAAGATTTTAATACCTAATCTAAAATGTAATCCAAGTAATACTTTTTCTTTTTTTTTGTTGTATCTGCTTTTCTTGTTATGATTCTAAGAGCAGTGTTTGGTAAACCCCAACTATTTACACCGAGATTTATTTTCTGGTTTAGAGTTATTTCACTAGTTTCTCTGGTGTTTTTTCAGGCCGGCATCGTTTTATTGGTCCTCTCTTTTGTGTTTCTCATTCAGACACGACTAGGACTACTCTCATGCCACGACAAATTATCGATATTTGTGGTTTCCGTGATGGTCATCTTCTTTAGTTGTGGTTTCGGGGTTTATATTATTTTGTTAGCTAGATATTTTCTTGAAGAAGATGTTATTTAGTTAGAAGCATTTTATATAGTTAATTTTAACTTTTATTATGTATTTCGATTTAAGGTTGTGATCTAATTTAGATTTTCTCTAAGAAGATCTTGTTTAGGTAGAAGTATTTTAGCTTTTTTATTTAAGTTTTCATTATTTATTTTTAGCTCAGTTGTAATGTTTGAAAATTCATTTTATTCACTCAGTGTGACACAATGTACCTCGTATATATTCAAACTACTATTTGTTATCTCATGAATCCTAGTTGAAATGTCTCAATCAATATCTTCAATCATTTATTCAAACAGTATATGTATTTTTTAGAACGGAAAACCAAAACATTTTTTTAAATGTTTTCTCTTTTACCTTCCTTTCAATTTTTCATTCTAAAAACACATCAAACTCTTTGTTATTATTAATTGTTGTTTTGTAAATATGTATTAAAATGCATAAAACTGGAAAACGTGAGAGCCTTAAATAAATTATATTTAAATGCAAAAAAATGTACTAAAATGCATATCTTCCAGTGTCTTACATAAATTAAACAACAAAAATGAAATGATGTGGAGACTACTTGTGCGCGCGCGCTTGCGTTTAATAATATTTCTTCTTCAATTAACTTGTTTCTACTTTCTCAGTTTCATAGCTCTTCTCGTTACCCGCAAACCACACTTCGCTTTTTTTCTCTTGAACCCTAATTTGCTCTTCTCCGTTACTCCACTTTTATCTCTTCTCCAAGAAAAAGTTGACAATGGATCTTCAAGACAGGGTTCAACCTTCTTCCACAACGAAGAAAGAAGTTGAAGAATTTAATTGCTATCAATGTGTTGCTTGCTGGTTCATGTTTCAACGGACTTGCTATTGTTGATGTGGATCAGCGCATTTTGAAGAAAGAAACAAAATGCAATCCTACACCAAACGCTATGGAGAAACTCGTAATGTATGAAATTTTCTCATATGCTTTAATTTTTTCCTCTTGCCTTGTAGCTTACACCCTTAAATCTTGGAATCTCTATACACTTATCAAAGAGCATCTGCATAAATGCGCCGCCATGCTTCCCTTATCAATATTTTTTGTGGCGCTGGTATTCATGATGCTTTCATTTATGGAGATTGCGGAGATTAAGCTGAGACGCTTCACTTATGGAAACAAATCTAAAATAGTTTTAGTTTTGGGTGTTGTGTTCGTTATTGGTTTTCTATGATATATTATATATGATTGTGGTTTTGTTTAGTATTTTTTGGTTTACACTTTGGTGTAATATGTATTTTTATTTAATATAATTTAAGAATATTTGTACAACAGATAAAATGATACTCCGTCCCTCCTAAAATATAATATAAAAATATTTGTAACTTATTCTCATTTAAAAATATATTTGTATTAATATAATACCATTCCGTTTTTAAAATTACTTTTCCATCTCTTTCTTCTCTAACTCTCTAGTTCTTCTTCACAATGAACCCCAAATCCTCCCCAAATCCTCCTACTAATCCTCCCCCAATCACTCCCAATATACTATCAAAAACATTTAGAGTTTTTATTTGATGTGATCGCCTTTCTTTCTCTTTCTTTTTTCTTAGGTGTATCTCTGGTTGCACCTGATACTAAGATTTTAATACCTGATCTAAAATGTAATCCAAGTAATATTTTTTTTTTTTTTTTGTATCTGCTTTTCTTGTTATGATTCTAAGAGCAGTGTTTGGTAAACCCCAACTATTTACACCGAGATTTATTTTCTGGTTTAGAGTTATTTCACTAGTTTCTCTGGTGTTTTTTCAGGCCGGCATCGTTTTATTGGTCCTCTCTTTTGTGTTTCTCATTCAGACACGACTAGGACTACTCTCATGCCACGACAAATTATCGATATTTGTGGTTTCCATGATGGTCATCTTCTTTAGTTATGGTTTCGGGGTTTATATTATTTTGTTAGCTAGATATTTTCTTGAAGAAGATGTTATTTAGTTAGAAGCATTTTATATAGTTAATTTTAACTTTTATTATGTATTTCGATTTAAGGTTGTGATCTAATTTAGATTTTCTCTAAGAAGATCTTGTTTATGTAGAAGTATTTTAGCTTTTTTATTTAAGTTTTCATTATTTATTTTTAGCTCATTTGTAATGTTTGAAAATTCATTTTATTCACTCAGTGTGACACAATGTACCTCGTATATATTCAAACTACTATTTGTTATCTCATGAATCCTAGTTGAAATGTCTCAATCAATATCTTCAATCATTTATTCAAACAGTATATGTATTTTTTAGAACGGAAAACCAAAACATTTTTTTAAATGTTTTCTCTTTTACCTTCCTTTCAATTTTTCATTCTAAAAACACATCAAACTCTTTGTTATTATTAATTGTTGTTTTGTAAATATGTATTAAAATGCATAAAATTGGAAAACGTGAGAGCCTTAAATAAATTATATTTAAATGCAAAAAAATGTATTAAAATGCATATCTTCCAGTGTCTTACATAAATTAAACAACAAAAATGAAATGATGTGGAGACTACTTGTGCGTGCGCGCGCTTGCGTTTAATAATATTTCTTCTTCAATTAACTTGTTTCTACTTTCTTAGTTTCATAGCTCTTCTCGTTACCCGCAAACCACACTTCGCTTTTTTTCTCTTGAACCCTAATTTGCTCCTCTCCGTTACTCCACTTTTATCTCTTCTCCAAGAAAAAGTTGACAATGGATCTTCAAGACAGGGTTCAACCTTCTTCCACAACGAAGAAAGAAGTTGAAGAATTTAATTGCTATCAATGTGTTGCTTGCTGGTTCATGTTTCAACGGACTTGCTATTGTTGATGTGGATCAGCGCATTTTGAAGAAAAAAACAAAATGCAATCCTACACCAGACGCTATGGAGAAACACGTAATGTATGAAATTTTCTCATATGCTTTAGTTTTTTCCTCTTGCCTTGTAACTCACACCCTTAAAACTTGGAATCTCAATACACTTATCAAAGAGCATCTGTATAAATGCGCCGCCATGCTTCCCTTATCAATACTTTTTGTGGCGCTGGTATTCATGATGCTTTCGTTTATGGAGATTGCGGTGATTAAGGTGAGACGCTTCACTTGTGGAAACAACTCTAAAATAGTTTTAGTTTTGGGTGTTGTGTTCGTTGTTGGTATTCTATGATATATTATATATGATTGTGGTTTTGTTTAGTAGTTTTTTGGGTTACACTTTGGTGTAATATGTTTTTTTATTTAATATAATTTAAGAATATTTGTACAACACATAAAATGATACTCCGTCCGTCCTAAAATATAATATAAAAATATTTGTAACTTATTCCCATTTCAAAATATATTTGTATAAATATTATACCATTCCGTTTTTAAAATTACTTTTCCATCTCTTTCTTCTCTAACTCTCTAGTTCTTCTTCACAATGAACCCCAAATCCTCCCCAAATCCCCCCAAATCCTCCTCCAAATCCTCCCCCAATCACTCCCAATATACTATCAAAAACATTTAGATTTTTATTTGATGTGATCGCCTTTCTTTCTCTTTCTTTTTTCTTAGGTGTATCTCTGGTTGCACCTGATACTATGAGTTTAATACCTGATCTAAAATGTAATCCAAGTAATACTTTTTTTTTTTGTTGTATCTGCTTTTCTTGTTATGATTCTAAGAGCATTGTTTGGTAAACCCCAACTATTTACACCGAGATTTATTTTCTGGTTTAGAGTTATTTCAATAGTTTCTCTGGTGTTTTTTCTGGCCGACATCGTTTTATTGGTCCTCTCTTTTGTGTTTCTCATTCAGACACGACTAGGACTACTCTCATGCCACGACAAATTATCGATATTTATGGTTTCCGTGATGGTCATCTTATTTAGTCGTGGTTTCGGGGTTTATATTATTTGGTTAGCTAGATATTTTCTTGAAGAAGATGTTATTTAGTTAGAAGCATTTTATATAGTTAATTTTAACTTTTATTATGTATTTCGATTTAAGGTTGTGATCTAATTTAGATTTTCTCTAAGAAGATCTTGTTTAGGTAGAAGTATTTTAGCTTTTTTATTTAAGTTTTCATTATGTATTTTTAGCTCAGTTGTAATGTTTGAAAATTCATTTTATTCACTCAGTGTGACACAATGTACCTCGTATATATTCAAACTACAATTTGTTATCTCATGAATCCTAGTTGAAATGTCTCAATCAATATCTTCAATCATTTTTTCAAACAGTATATGTATTTTTTAGAACGGAAAAACCAAAAAAATTTTATAAATGTTTTCTCTTTTACCTTCCATTCAAGTTTTCATTCTAAAAACACATCAAACTCTTTGTTATTATTAATGGTTGTTTTGTAAATATGTATTAAAATGCATAAAATTGGAAAACATGAGAGCCTTAAATAAATTATATTTAAAAGCAAAAAAAATGTATTAAAATGCATATCTTCCAGTGTCTTACATAAATTAAACAACAAAAATGAAATGATGTGGAGACTACATGTGCGTGCGCACGCTTGCGTTTAATAATATTTCTTCTTCAATTAACTTGTTTCTACTTTCTCAATTTCATAGCTCTTCTCGTTACCCCCAAACCACACTTCGCTTTTTTTCTCTTGAACCCTAATTTGCTCTTCTCCGTTACTCCACTTTTATCTCTCCTCCAAGAAAAAGTTGACAATGGATCTTCAAGACACGGTTCAACCTTCTTCCACAACGAAGAAAGAAGTTGAAGAATTTAATTGCTATCAATGTGTTGCTTGCTGGTTCATGTTTCAACGAACTTGCTATTGCTGATGTGGATCAGCGCATTTTGAAGAAAGAAACAAAATGCAATCCTACACCAGACGCTATGGAGAAACTCGTAATGTATGAAATTTTCTCATATGCTTTAATTTTTTCCTCTTGCCTTGTAGCTTACACCCTTAAATCTTGGAATCTCAGTACACTTATCAAAGAGCATCTGCATAAATGCGCTGCCATGCTTCCCTTATCAATATTTTTTGTGGCGCTGGTATTCATGATGCTTTCATTTATGGAGATTGCGGAGATTAAGCTGAGACGCTTCACTTGTGGAAACAACTCTAAAATAGTTTAAGTTTTGGGTGTTGTGTTCGTTGTTGGTATTCTATGATATATTATATATGATTGTGGTTTTGTTTAGTATTTTTTGGTTTACACTTTGGTGTAATATGTATTTTTATTTAATATAATTTAAGAATATTTGTACAACAGATAAAATGATACACCGTCCTTCCTAAAATATAATATAAAAATATTTGTAACTTATTCCCATTTAAAAATATATTTGTATTAATATTTTACTTTTCCGTTTTTAAAATTACTTTTCCATCTCTTTCTTCTCTAACTCTCTAGTTCTTCTTCACAATGAACCCCAAATCCTCCCCAAATCCCCCCAAATCCTCCTCCTAATCCTCCCCCAATCACTCCCAATATACTATCAAAAACATTGAGTTTTTATTTGATGTGATTGCCTTTCTTTCTCTTGAAGGATAGAAAAACACTTAGAAAGGGGGGGTTTGAATAAGTGTAGCTTTAAAAACTTGACAGATAAAAATAAATTGCACAGTTATTTTTATCCTGGTTCGTTGTTAACTAAACTACTCCAGTCCACCCCCGCAGAGATGATTTACCTCAACTGAGGATTTAATCCACTAATCGCACGGATTACAATGGTTCTCCACTTAGTCAGCAACTAAGTCTTCCAGAGTCTTCTGATCACACACTGATCACTCCAGGAACAACTGCTTAGATACCCTCTAAGACTTTTCTAGAGTATACTGATCCACACGATCACTCTAGTTACAACCTGCTTAGATAACTTCTAAGACTTCCTAGAGTATTCTGATCCACACGATCACTCTAGTTCCTTACAACTTAATGTAATCAATTCTAAGAGTATTACAAATGCTTCTTAAAAGCTATAATCACAAACTGTGATATTTCTCTTAACGTTTAAGCTTAATCTCACTAATACATTACAACAGCAATGTAGTGAGCTTTGATGAAGATGAAGATTCTGAGTTTAGATTTGAACAGCGTTTCAGCAAGTTTGATATGAGTTGTTTTGGTGCAGAATCGTTAACCTTGCTTCTCATCAGAACTTCATATTTATAGGCGTTGGAGAAGATGACCGTTGAGTGCATTTAATGCTTTGCGTGTTCCGTACAGCATCGCATTTAATGTTATACGCTTTTGTCAACTACCTCGAGCCTTGTTCACGCTGTGTCTACTGACGTAGCCTTTAGTAGCTTTTAACGTTCCTTTTGTCAGTCAGCGTAGCTTGCCACTTGTACTTTCTTCTGATCTGATGTTTGTGAATACAACGTTTGAATATCATCAGAGTCAAACAGCTTGGTGCATAGCATCTTCTGATCTTCTGACCTTGAAGTGCTTCTGAGCGTGATACCATCTGAACTTCAGTGCTTCTGTTCTCTTGTTCTTCTGATGCTTCCATAGACCCATGTTCTGATTCTGCTTCGACCATCTTCTGATGTCTTGCCAGACCATGTTCTGATGTTGCATGCTGAACCCTTTGAGACAAAGCTTCTGAGCGCTGAATTATGCATACTCTTTATATATTTCCTGAAAAGGAAATTGCATTGGATTAGAGTACCATATTATCTTAAGCAAAATTCATATTATTGTTATCATCAAAACTAAGATAATTGATCAGAACAAATCTTGTTCTAACAATCTCCCCCTTTTTGATGATGACAAAAACATATATAAATGATATGAATTTGCGATCAGAAAGAACAGACGGCAAAAGACAAATTACACAGCTATATCATAAGCATATGAATATGTCTCCCCCTGAGATTAACAATCTCCCCCTGAGATAAATAATCTCCCCCTGAAATAAATACTCGAAGAACTTTAATAAAAGACTTCCCTGATTATTTCGGTAGAGACGATCATATAAGCTTCTGTCTTTAGAGAATTCATAGCTTCTGACTTCTGCTTCCATTGGACAGCTTCAGAACTAGAATTTCCTTAGATCACTAGAACACTCACAGCTTCTGATTCCTGCTTCCATCTAGGACAACTTCAGAACTTGAATTTCTTTGATCTTCTGAACATTCACAGCTTCTGATTTCTGCTTCCATTCAGGACAGCTTCAGAACTTGAATTTCTTTGATCTTCAGAACATTCACAGCTTCTGATTTCTGCTTCCATCTAGGACAGCTTCAGAACTTGAGTTTTCTGGATCTTTAGAACATTCACAGCTTTGAATTTCTGCTTCCCTCGGATAGCTTCAGAGCTTTGAATTTCTACCAACATCTCTTCATGCTAGATTTGTATCAGAACATTGTTGAATGTACCAGAGCATCATCAGAGCATCTCTACATCCTGAAATGTTACAGAACAAAAACTAAACGACAAAAGTCAGCATGAACGAGTTAGAACATAAAATATATGTTCGAACACATTATATGTTTCAGAGCCATATAGGCTAAAATAATGTATCAGAGCAAATAGAATTTTGTCAGAACAAATAGACAAATATGGATCAAATTCTATTTTCAGTGCTTCTGATTTCTGAAGCTTGATAGCACTCAGCTTGCTTCAGTTTCCATGGTTTTGCTTCTTGTGTTTGCTTTGAAGATTCTCTTCACTTCTTTATACCTGCAAAACACTTAAACCATATAGAACTTGCAGTTCTTGTTAGTGAGAGCAACTGATTAAATCAAATCATTTATCACATATTTCTCCCCCTTTTTGTCATATCATCAAAAAGCAAAAAAGATTCAGAGACAAACAAAACGAAACACACGGAGGAAGAAGATGATTTCATTGAGGTTCAAACAGCAGTTACAGAAGTACATGAAGATAAGAAAGATCAGATGCACAAAGACAGATGCAACGAAAAGAAAGAAACAACACAGACTCAATCTAAGATGGCCCTAGTCTTGACAAGATCTTGGTCAGCATCTCTTGAACCTTATTGTTGTGTCCTTCTTGCCTCACCATGAAAGCGCTATACTCAGCATTGAGTGAGCTTTGCTCATCCTGTCTCTTCTGAATTTCTTCCAGAGTCCTTGCAAGACGAGAAGATTCATCAGAAGAAGCTTCACAGCTTCTATCCACAGGGATGACATGTTGATCTGCAGCTTCCATAGATAGATCATTTGCAGGGATTTCCTCAACAGGATCTGATTCAGCAACATGATCTTCAGCATCTGCTTCTTGCATAGAAGCATCTCCATATTCTGCAGCAGGAATTTCCGAGTCTCCATTTTCAAGTGCCTGAAGAATGGCAGCAAGATTCCTGGGAGCAGAAGGACCTTCAACTACTGGTGGGTCAACAACTTCTGGAATGACCAAGCTTGGATCTTTCTCAGAAGGATTTTCCCTCAGATAGTCAAAAAGAGTCTTGAAATCTCCGAGCAGAACAGGATAATCAGGAATAAAGATAACAATATCCCTGCATGGATTTGCTTCCATTTCAGCAGCCAATCTTAATTGTTCCATCTCATCCAAGAAGGGCTTCTCTTCCAACAGATGTCTTCCTTTGAGACTAGCAAACCAGAAGTCTTCATAATTCCTCAGAATTCCACGAGGCCGTGGGGCAGCAGCTACACAGGCTTCCTGAAGTTCTAAAAACAGAGCATCTGATTCTCTGCGAAAGATCCTCCAGAAGTTCCGCATAGCAACATCATTCAATCCAGAACTTTCAGCAATTCTGAGAGCATCAAAGGTACTTCTGAGATTCCTCTTTATGTTTTCAAAAACTACACCAATAGGATATACAGGGCGGAATTTTATTTGAGTTTTTGAAAAGGCTGGGTTGGAAGTGAAGTACGGATGAGGTTCTCTATCCAACCTATAAGAAGATTCTGCTTCAGTATCAGAATCTAACACTACCACTTCAGCTTCAGGACGAGGCTTGGGAGTGTAGTTGCAATCACGGAGCAGCTGCTCATGTGATGCAGAGGTTTGAAGAGGAGAATCACAAAGATTGTTTTGAGAGGTGGAGGGAGTATGTTCAAGAGTAGCATTGAGAGAAGGTTGAGATGGAAGGAGAGTTTGAAGGGGTGGTATATCCAGAACAGGATTTATGGTAGGTGGAGAGGAAGGAACGGTTATAGGAGAAGATGGAGGTGTAAGAACATGGACAAAGACAGGTGATTCTGATGTGGCTTTTTCTGGTTCAGGTGTAGGGACAACCTCTATTGGTGCAGCTTCTGAACAAACAGCAGGAACAGAATCAGGTTCAGAAATGCATATACCTTTGGAACCTCTCAGAAAAGCTTTGGCCACATCCTCAGTCTTCTTCTGCTTCTTACTCTTCGGCTCTTCAATAATCTTTGTTTTGCCGCTAGCGATTTCTTTCCTTCTGACATATGCCAGAACTTCTGGTTGATTCTCAGCCTCTTGAGAGATATTTTCTTCATCAGATTCTTAAAGAATCATCTTTCTTTTTCTGATGTTCTTCTTCTCAATAACTTCAACAATCTCAGCATTGTTATTTGACTTCTTCTTCTTTTTCTCAGCTTCCTTCTTTTTCTTCTCAAAATCAGCAGAGACAGCCTTAGCAACCTTTGCAATCATTTCTTCTGGGACTACTTCTTTATTGGTGGTAGCAGCAGGATGATCAAACTTTCTTTTGGTCCTTTCTTCCTTCTTACGATTCACTTTAATGGGAGCACCTTTGTCTTGATCTTTAAGACTCTTATCCTCTTTTTGTGACTTTAGATACTTAGTTCTGACTTCAGGTACCTCACTATTGAAGAAGGTTTCAAAGTCAGCTAGTACTGGTTTTCTTCTGATTCTTGTTCCAGCTAGAGGTTGGGGAACTTTGAGGATAGTGTCAATTATTTTCATCTTCTTTAAAGAGAAAGCATTCAGACAGGCTCCAGAGGTGACAGCAAGGTCTTTGATAATACCTTCAGACTCCAGACTCTCAACAATCTTGGAATGCACCAGAAGGTTTGTAATAATTCTACCAAAAGGAATGATTGTTCCACCATTTTCTTTTCTGAAGGCGTTTCTGGAATCCTTTACTGCTTTCCACATATGGTTGAAGATAATGTAAATCGCATCAACCTTCTTCTGAGTGGCAATGCAATAAAGAATATACCTTTGATCATTACTGATGAAATCCGAGGCATGTGTTGATTTCCTATGGTAGAAACACCCAAGAAGGATCTTTGTCCAGATTCTGTAGACATCTCTCAAATTCTTGACGTGTTTTGTTTTCTTGACATTTGGATAGAGAGTGGATAGAACATCTCCCATATCTGCCCTTTGATCAAACTCAAAAACCCCTTCAGGGTTTTTCAGATCAAACATCATTCTTAGGATGTTTTCAGTAATAACAACAAACTTTCCATGGACGAAAGAAAGTATAGATTTTGGAGCAACCACAGCATGTACCCAGAACTCCTTGACAAGATCCGGATAAACTGGACCAACGAACTCAGCAAACAACGAGGTCCATCCTTGAAAGATAATGTCTTCTTTAAGGTGAAATTGGTTTTCTTCAATGTTGTCAAAGTCAACCATGAGTTCACACAGAACTTCCAATTCATCTTTAGGAATGGAGCATGCAACAACAGGAGTGAGTTGCAAAGTTTCTTCTTGGAGATGATGAGGAACAGATGACTCAGCATTTTGGGATGAGAAGGCAGCCATGGATGCAGAATGAACAAAAACGAACAAGAAAAGCGAACTGGGTTTTCGATTAGGGTTTTTAGAAAACGGCTAAGAACTTTTCAAACGAGAGAATGCAAGGAGAGAGAGAGACAAGGGAGCGAAAAAGATGTAAGATATGATTTGAAAAGAATATATAGAGACGGATTTGAAAAGGAAAATAATAAGAAATATAAACTGAACAGTTCCAGAATCAAAAGAAATCAATTTCATTAAATGATGAGTGACGTAAGAAGAGAGAACGTGGTAAATGAAATGATTTAAAACAGTTACCTAGGTCGGCGTCTTTTCAACTGCACGCTTTGTACAAACCGTACAGACACGTGTTCACCATCAGATAATAGATGACAGCTGTAAATTTCAGAATAGACTTTACGCCTACAGATTCTGATCACTGCTTCTGATCTGATCAAGTTTCTCTTCTGGAAACATTCCTTCTGAAGTGTGCTGATATAAATCTGAATGATCTTCTGATCCATTACTTCTGATATACACAGCTTCTAGAGGTTCACTTCTTTGTTCTGCAGCTTCTGATAAGACAAAACTGTATCTGCAGAAATTCTTAAGCGCTTTGTTTCATTAGAAACAAGTTTATCATCAAACCAGATATTTATTGATTCGTCCACAATCAATGTTTCAATATTGTATATTCTGTAGCATTTAGAGCATTCAGAATACTCAAGAACGAAACATCAATGCTTTAGAGACAACCAAAACAGATGGTTCCAAGACTAATAAACTTTCTTTTCTGATTTCCTACGAACATAGTTTTTTCAACAGATTTAAGAACCAGAACTTGGAAGACAATCTTTCTTCCCTTCAAGTGTTGAGACCAACTTGAGTCCAGGTGACATGACATGTTGATTTTTATCTTCTTTGTCTCCAAGAGAATCTGCAAAGGAAATAGTCTTTTTCTTTGGTACCCACATTTTCTTGGGTCCTTTCTTGTTAGTTCTCCTCAAGTTCTGATTGAACTTGGGTTTAACATTGTAAGCAATAGGAGGAACAACATGATAATTTTTAATGTGAGTTTCATGATATTTCCTAGGTTGTGTCACATGCCTTTTGGTGTGTGTTATGTGAAAACTTTGAGCATGTGAAGTGTGCCTAATATCATGGGAGTGGCCATACTTGAACTGATCATACAATGGCTTGTATGTGAATTTCATTTCATCAACAGGTTCAAGTTTGTATGGGGTTTCACCCTCAAAACCAATTCCAACTCTTTTGTTTCCAGACACAGCATATATCATAGAAGCTAGCTGACTTCTGCCAATACTTCTAGATAAGAACTTCCTGAAACTTAAATCATATTCTTTTAGAATATGGTTTAGACTAGGAGTGGATTTTTCTGAATCAGAAGGAGATCCAACATTATTGGATAATTTTAAAAGTTTTTCTTTTAATTCAGAATTCTCCAACTCAAGCTTCTTTGTTTCCAATTCAAATAGCTTTTTCAGCTTTTTGTATTTGAGACTAATCTGAGACTTGAGTTCCAGAAGTTCAGTTAGACCGGAAACTAACTCATCTCTAGTAAGTTCAGAAAATACCTCTTCAGAATCTGATTCTGATGTAGATTCTGATCCGTCATCTTCTGTCGCCATCAGCGCACAGTTGGCCTGCTCATCTTCACAGTCTGAATCATCTTCTGACTCATCCCAGGTTGCCATAAGACCTTTCTTCTTATGAAACTTCTTCTTGAGATTTTCCTTCTGAAGATTTGGACATTCATTCTTGAAGTGTCCAGGCTTATTGCATTCATAGCACATGACCTTCTTCTTGTCAAATCTTCTGTCATCAGAAGATTCTCCACGTTCAAATTTCTTTGAACTTCTGAAGCCTCTGAACTTCCTTTGCTTGGTCTTCCAGAGTTGATTTAGCCTTCTGGAGATCAAAGACAGTTCATCTTCTTCTTCAGATTCTGATTCTTCAGGATCTTCTTCTCTAGCCTGAAAAGCGTTAGTGCATTTCTTGATATTGGATTTTAATGCAATAGACTTACCTTTCTTTTGAGGCTCATTTGCGTCCAGCTCTATTTCATGACTCCTCAAGGCACTGATAAGCTCTTCCAGAGAGACTTCATTCAGATTCTTTGCAATCTTGAATGCAGTCACCATAGGACCCCATCTTCTGGGTAAGCTTCTGATGATCTTCTTTACGTGATCAGCCTTGGTGTATCCCTTGTCAAGAACTCTCAATCCAGCAGTAAGAGTTTGAAATCTTGAAAACATCTTTTCAATGTCTTCATCATCCTCCATCTTGAAGGCTTCATACTTCTGGATTAAAGCTAGAGCTTTAGTCTCCTTGACTTGAGCATTTCCTTCATGAGTCATTTTCAAGGACTCATATATGTCATAGGCCGTTTCCCTGTTAGATATCTTCTCATACTCAGCATGAGAGATAGCATTCAGCAAAACAGTTCTGCATTTATGATGATTCCTGAAAAGCTTCTTTTGATCATCATTCATTTCTTGCCTTGTCAGCTTTACGCCTCTGGCATTTACTGGATGTTTGTAACCATCCATCAGAAGATCCCATAGATCACCATCTAGACCAAGAAAGTAACTTTCCAGTTTATCTTTCCAGTATTCAAAGTTTTCACCATCAAATACCGGCGGTCTAGTATAACCATTGTTACCGTTGTATTGCTCAGCAGAGCCAGATGTAGATGCAGGTGTAGACTTTTCACTTTCATCAACCATCTTTTACTGAAGCTTTTTTCTCTTCCTGAATCTTTTCTAAACACGGTTAAGTGCTTGCACCTTAGAACCGGCGCTCTGATGCCAATTGAAGGATAGAAAAACACTTAGAAAGGGGGGGTTTGAATAAGTGTAGCTTTAAAAACTTGACAGATAAAAATAAATTGCACAGTTATTTTTATCCTGGTTCGTTGTTAACTAAACTACTCCAGTCCACCCCCGCAGAGATGATTTACCTCAACTGAGGATTTAATCCACTAATCGCACGGATTACAATGGTTCTCCACTTAGTCAGCAACTAAGTCTTCCAGAGTCTTCTGATCACACACTGATCACTCCAGGAACAACTGCTTAGATACCCTCTAAGACTTTTCTAGAGTATACTGATCCACACGATCACTCTAGTTACAACCTGCTTAGATAACTTCTAAGACTTCCTAGAGTATTCTGATCCACACGATCACTCTAGTTCCTTACAACTTAATGTAATCAATTCTAAGAGTATTACAAATGCTTCTTAAAAGCTATAATCACAAACTGTGATATTTCTCTTAACGTTTAAGCTTAATCTCACTAATATATTACAACAGCAATGTAGTGAGCTTTGATGAAGATGAAGATTCTGAGTTTAGATTTGAACAGCGTTTCAGCAAGTTTGATATGAGTTGTTTTGGTGCAGAATCGTTAACCTTGCTTCTCATCAGAACTTCATATTTATAGGCGTTGGAGAAGATGACCGTTGAGTGCATTTAATGCTTTGCGTGTTCCGTACAGCATCGCATTTAATGTTATACGCTTTTGTCAACTACCTCGAGCCTTGTTCACACTGTGTCTACTGACGTAGCCTTTAGTAGCTTTTAACGTTCCTTTTGTCAGTCAGCGTAGCTTGCCACTTGTACTTTCTTCTGATCTGATGTTTGTGAATACAACGTTTGAATATCATCAGAGTCAAACAGCTTGGTGCATAGCATCTTCTGATCTTCTGACCTTGAAGTGCTTCTGAGCGTGATACCATCAGAACTTCAGTGCTTCTGTTCTCTTGTTCTTCTGATGCTTCCATAGACCCATGTTCTGATTCTGCTTCGACCATCTTCTGATGTCTTGCCAGACCATGTTCTGATGTTGCATGCTGAACCCTTTGAGACAAAGCTTCTGAGCGCTGAATTATGCATACTCTTTATATATTTCCTGAAAAGGAAATTGCATTGGATTAGAGTACCATATTATCTTAAGCAAAATTCATATTATTGTTATCATCAAAACTAAGATAATTGATCAGAATAAATCTTGTTCTAACATCTCTTTCTTTTTTCTTAGGTATATCTCTGGTTGCACCTGACACTAAGAGTTTAATACCTGATCTAAAATGTAATCCAAGTAATACTTTTTCTTGTTTTGTTGTATCTGCTTTTCTTGTTATGATTCTAAGAGCATTCTTTGGTAAACCCCAACTATTTACACCGAGACTTATTTTCTGGTTTAGAGTTATTTCACTAGTTTCTCTGGTTTTTTTTCTGGCCGACATCGTTTTATTGGTCCTCTCTTTTGTGTTTCTCATTCAGCCACGACTAGGACTACTCTCATGCCACGACAAATTATCGATATTTGTGGTTTCCGTGATGGTCATCTTGGTTTCGGGGTTTATATTATTTGGTTAGCTAGAGATTTTCTTGAAGAAGATGTTATTTAGTTAGAAGCATTTTATATAGTTAATTTAAACTTTTATTATGTATTTCGATTTAGGGTTGTGATCTAATTTAGATTTTCTCTAAGAAGATCTTGTTTAGGTAGAAGTATTTTAGCTTTTTTATTTAAGTTTTCATTATGTATTTTTAGCTCAGTTGAAATGTTTGAAAATTTATTTTATTCACTCAGTGTGACACAATGTATCTCGTATATATTCAAACTACTATTTGTTATCTCATGAATCCTAGTTGAAATGTCTCAATCAATATCTTCAATCATTTTTTCAAACAGTATATGTATTTTTTAGAACGGAAAACCAAAACATTTTTTTAAATGTTTTCTCTTTTACCTTCCTTTCAAGTTTTCATTCTAAAAACTCATCAAACTCTTTGTTATTATTAAAGGTTGTTTTGTAAATATGTATTAAAATGCATAAAATTGGAAAACGTGAGAGCCTTAAATAAATTATAGTTAAATGCAAAAAAATGTATTAAAATGCATATCTTCCAGTGTCTTACATAAATTAAACAACAAAAATGAAATGATGTGGAGACTACATGTGCGCGCGCGCTTGCGTTTAATAATATTTCTTCTTCAATTAACTTGTTTCTACTTTCTCAGTTTCATAGCTCTTCTCGTTACCCCCAAACCACACTTCGCTTTTTTTCTCTTGAACCCTAATTTGCTCTTCTCCGTTACTCCACTTTTATCTCTTCTCCAAGAAAAAGTTGACAATGGATCTTCAAGACAGGGGTTCAACCTTCTTCCACAACGAAGAAAGAAGTTGAAGAATTTAATTGCTATCAATGTGTTGCTTGCTGGTTCATGTTTCGTCGGACTTGCTATTGCTGATGTGGATCAGCGCATTGTGAAGAAAGAAACAAAATGCAATCCTACACCAGACGCTATGGAGAAACACGTAATGTATGAAATTTTCTCATATGCTTTAGTTTTTTCCTCTTGCCTTGTAGCTCACACCCTTAAAACTTGGAATCTCAATACACTTATCAAAGAGCATCTGTATAAATGCGCCGCCATGCTTCCCTTATCAATACTTTTTGTGGCGCTGGTATTCATGATGCTTTCGTTTATGGAGATTGCAGTGATTAAGGTGAGACGCTTCACTTGTGGAAACAACTCTAAAATAGTTTTAGTTTTGGGTGTTGTGTTCGTTGTTGGTATTCTATGATATATTATATATGATTGTGGTTTTGTTTAGTATTTTTTGGTTTACACTTTGGTGTAATATGTATTTTTATTTAATATAATTTAAGAATATTTGTACAACACATAAAATGATACTCCGTCCGTTCTAAAATATAATATAAAAATATTTTTAACTTATTCCCATTTCAAAATATATTTGTGTTAATATTATACTTTTCCGTTTTTAAAATTACTTTTCCATCTCTTTCTTCTCTAACTCTCTAATTCTTCTTCACAATGAACCCCAAATCCTCCCCAAATCCTCCTCCAAATCCTCCCCCAATCACTCCCAATATACTATCAAAAACATTTGGAGTATTTATTTGATGTGATCGCCTTTCTTTCTCTTACTTTTTTCTTAGGTGTATCTCTGGTTGCACCTGATACTAAGAGTTTAATACCTGATCTAAAATGTAATCCAAGTAATCATTTTTTAGGAAATCTAAACAGAAAATAAATACCGGTGTAAATAGTTGGGGTTTACCAAAAAATGCTCTTAGAATCATAACAAGAAAATCAAATACAACAAAACAAGAAAAGAAATTACTTCAAAAACAAGAAGATTTCCGTGATGGTCATCTTCTTTAGTTGTGGTTTCGGGGTTTATATTATTTGGTTAGCTAGAGATTTTCTTGAAGAAGATGTTATTTAGTTAGAAGAATTTTATATAGTTAATTTAAACTTTTATTATGTATTTTGAATTAAGGTTGTGATTTAATTTAGATTTTCTCTAAGAATATCTTGTTTAGGTAGAAGTATTTTAGCTTTTTTATTTAAGTTTTCATTATTTATTTTTAGCTCAGTTGTAATGTTTGAAAATTCATTTTATTCACTCAGTGTGACACAATGTACCTCGTATATATTCAAACTACTATTTGTTATCTCATGAATCCTAGTTGAAATGTCTCAATCAATATCTTCAATCATTTTTTCAAACAGTATATGTATTTTTTAGAACGGAAAACCAAAACATTTTTTTAAATGTTTTCTCTTTTACCTTCCATTCAAGTTTTCATTCTAAAAACACATCAAACTCTTTGTTATTATTAATGGTTGTTTTGTAAATATATATTAAAATGCATAAAATTGGAAAACGTGAGAGCCTTAAATAAATTATATTTAAATGCAAAAAAAATGTATTAAAATGCATATCTTCCAGTGTCTTACATAAATTAAACAACAAAAATGAAATGATGTGGAGACTACATGTGCGTGCGCGCGCTTGCGTTTAATAATATTTCTTCTTCTATTAACTTGTTTCTACTTTCTTAGTTTCATAGCTCTTCTCGTTACCCCCAAACCACACTTCGCTTTTTTTCTCTTGAACCCTAATTTGCTCTTCTCCGTTACTCCACTTTTATCTCTCCTCCAAGAAAAAGTTGACAATGGATCTTCAAGACAGGGTTCAACCTTCTTCCACAACGAAGAAAGAAGTTGAAGAATTTAATTGCTATCAATGTGTTGCTTGCTGGTTCATGTTTCAACAGACTTGCTATTGCTGATGTGGATCAGCGCATTTTGAAGAAAGAAACAAAATGCAATCCTACACCAGACGCTATGGAGAAACTCGTAATGTATGAAATTTTCTCATATGCTTTAGTTTTTTCCTCTTGCCTTGTAGCTCACACCCTTAAAACTTGGAATTTCAATACACTTATCAAAGAGCATCTGTATAAATGCGCCGCCATGCTTCCCTTATCAATATTTTTGTGGCGCTGGTATTCATAATTCTTTCGTTTATGGAGATTGCGGTGATTAAGCTGAGACTCTTCACTTGTGGAAACAACTCTAAAATAGTTTTAGTTTTAGTTGTTGTGTTCGTTGTTGGTATTCTATGATATATTATATATGAGTGTGGTTTTGTTTAGTATTTTTTGGTTTACACTTTGGGGTGATATGTATTTTTATTTAGTATAATTTAAGAATATTTGTACAACAGATAAAATGATACTCCGTCCGTCCTAAAATATAATATAAAAATATTTGTAACTTATTCCCATTTAAAAATATAGTTGTATTAATATTATACTTTTCCGTTTTTAAAATTACTTTTCCATCTCTTTCTTCTCTAACTCTCTAGTTCTTCTTCACAATGAACCCCGAATCCTCCCCAAATCCCCCCAAATCCTCCTCCTAATCCTCCCCCAATCACTCCCAATATACTATCAAAAACATTTAGAGTTTTTATTTGATGTGATCGCCTTTCTTTCTCTTCTTTTTTCTAAGGTGTATCTCTGGTTGCACCTGATACTAAGAGTTTAATACCTTATCTAGAATGTATTCCAAGCATGTCAACCAAGAGGCGAGGAGGTCTTATAACTTGGTGCAACTTGTGTACGTCGATTAACAAAATATGGATATGGTAAGGTGAACCTTAAGATACCTAAATCAAGAGATATGAACATATTCTAGCCTGATATTCCCTCTTTCCTATCAAGCGACTTCTTCTGAAATTCTACAATCTAATGGTGTAGTAAGTATGAGACGAGGGGTTAGAGGACAGACAAAAGGACATTAACTGCGAGTAGGCACGTTACATATATGTTGGCTTCTTCTTGTGAAGAAATTCCAAGGATGACCCTGTGCCACATATATTGCAGGAATTCTCGGGCTTTGGTCTCGGGAATGGGTCGGCTCCTTAGTTCAGGAGTTATTCTTCGGGGATGAAATCTCGGGGATGTGTACCTTACCTTCTCCTTTTGTTGTTTCCTTATGGGTGAATTTCTATGTGAGATTTGGACCCAGGAAATTGGACGAGTTGAATCGTTGTAGATGTTCAATGTCAGTTCCATGGTTCTCTATAGTCATATGAGTTACTTACCATGTAGATTGGAAATGTACGCTATTAGGTCTTGTTTCTGAGAGCAGATAGACAGGTAATCCCGGAAGACCATACCTTGAGGGTAGCTCCCGAGAGAAGGATGGCAGGTAAATCCGGAAGACCTATTCTGGAGGAAGCATGTACCTAATATCCGAACATGTGATATGCTCTTAGAGTATCTAATCGGGTGGTCAGTGGACACTCAATCGTGGTGTTGTGAGTTGACATGCTTTCATGTACTAGATAGTGAGAAAATGTTAGGGGCTGAGATGGATTTTTAGTTTGTGTATGTACCTTGTAGAGCCGAGAGGACCCATAAGATAGGGGAAATCACTGAGATTTAGTAATCTCACCCCATTCATCTTATTATTTTTTTCAGGTACTGTGCAAGATCGAGTTTTGCTAGATGCTTGGATCAAGAGATTTTGATCGGATGTCGTGAAGGTTATGCCTGATCTTTTCTTCCGCTGTGTATTATTATCATTGTGTAGCTATACTCGTTGTATCCATCTTCAAGATGATTTTGAAATGTATACATCTTATGTTATTATTCCTGACTTTTGTATGTACTCAGTACCAAATATTAGTATTTTGCTGATATGATTCTAGACACATATTGGTAGGGTATTACAGTACGGTTCAAACAAAAACATACAAACAAAGTAAATACTTACCACAATCCTACACGACAACATGAAAATGAAACGGATCCTAAGTACAAAAATCATACAAAACATTCTAAAACAAAACAACCTCAATCACGAATAACGCCTAGCAAAAATTCATCGGTAGATGAAAAACACCGAAACATGGGGAATTTGACACACCCAACAATCTTGCAAACAATAGACAAAATTATGCATTCATCCAAAAAAAAGTATCGAAAATGCAACGATACGAATCACAAGGGCTTTAAAGGTTGTAATATGGCTCGGTTAAAAAACAAGTGATAATTCCTAAAGCTAATCAAAACAAAAACTTGCCTAAACCTAAGGGAGTAATTACTTCCACAAAGTTTCAAAAAATACAACTTCAATCCAACTCTCTTCTTCATCACAAGTTGCCAAACCAAACACAAAACTTGTTAGCACAATCTTATTCTACTACTCTTTTTGTTATTTTCTTTTTCAAACCTTTTCTCTTTTTTCTTTCTTTTTCTTTTCTTTCTTTCTCACATTTTTTCTTTTATTTTCTCAAACATATACCAACCGCGTCATAAAGAGGCAAACATCCTCTCCCCAACTTGAATCCAACCACAATATACATTGAATACTCCCTACTTTCTAAGGCAAGGTAAAAATACAACTAAACATCATAGTTAAGGGTTAAAGAAAACAAAGAATCAACATCCATACGCAATTGAAAACCAAACGCTCATAGACAAGCATTAAGCAAAAACAATATGGATATTAACAAAAAGGTTCAAAGGAGGTTTCTAATGCTCACACACTCACAGGGTGAAATTATATTTAGCTATGGTAGCTGCACTCAAAATCAGACAAGTGCCTTGATCACTTTCGTGCATTCACAAAATCAATACAAACGAAAGATTAAACATAATAATATCAAGTTAAAACAAGAAATGTCGATCACTCGCATATGTACACAATGGAAAGCCACCTCACATTTATGGTAAAAAGGGAAAACTAATTGTGATTCAATTCATGAACAAGTTATGCAAAAAGAATGAGTAATATGAAATCCGTACAAATAAAAAGTCTCCTAAACATGTTATTCTATAGAAAGCGATAAACGAGTACCTTGCAACGTACAATTTTTAACAATCCTTACCGCACAACCGGCATGTTGAATCTATCAAAATCGGAGAACTACCAATTGCGACTCCAAGTAATCGGTCAAAATTTGAGTCTAAACAAAAACAAAAGAATTAAAAAATAAAACTATAAAAATATACTATACTATAAAGCCTTTTTGTAAGTGGGAAAAAGGCTAGCCAAGTGAACCATTAAAAAGAATTCACTGGCCAAAAGTTACAGGGCGCGCGACGCGGGCCAAGAAAACCAATTGAGAAAACCAGAATTTCCAATGCAGCCTCCACTTAACACTTATACATCTCATTTACAGAAAAATAGAAAAATAAAACCGTTGGGGTGCCTCCCAACAAGCGCTCATTTTACGTCGTTAGCTCGACGCCTTTATTGTGCACGGTAGTAACTTCCTCCGTGCACGCCAACGCTTTTGATTTGGATTTTTTTATTTGGATTTGTTTACATGCCCTTACTTGCTCAAGGCCAATGCAATTTTGATTTGAATTTTTTTTACATGCCCTTACTTGCTCAAGGCTACTTGCTCTCTCTCCGTCGCCGAGAAATGGCATACTCAACACCTTCGCCATTTTAACATCCATGAGTATCAAGTTTTTATTGATTCTTTTCAATATTTAGTTGAATATATGTTGTGAAGGAACAAAACAACCGGTCCTTCTTTGCCTTTTTCAGTAAAATGCATTTTGATTCCATTTACGTCGATCTCTACTCTCATTTTAAATTAGGGTTCATGGATTTGGTGATAATTTTTCTTTTATTGAAAAACTAAATTGTTGGATATGTATTATAAATTTTGTGGACGTGTTGGATGGTATCTTTTTGTTTGTTCTATTTCGTCAAAAATGAAAGGCTTGAATGATGATTATGAACATTTTGAGCACGGTAAACATATGCATGGATAAGCAATTTATTTTATTTCGCTTTTCCACTCTGTGTTAGTATTCTATGATCTATTATATATGTTTGTGGTTTTGTTTAGCATTTATTGGTTTACACTTTGGTTAATATGTATTTTTATTTAGTATAATTTAAGAATATTTGTAATATTTATAATTTTCTCTGTAATGGATGGTGTAATATTTATAATTTGGTTTAATATGTATTCGGCTTAAATGTAGTTTTGAAATTCTTTATTTATGTATTTTTTTTGTTTTGCTCAACAGATAAAATGATACTCCCTCCGTCCTAAAATATAATATAAAAATATTTGTAACTTATTCCCACTTATAAATATAGTTGTATTAATATTATGCTTTTCCGTTTTTAAAATTACTTTTCCATCTCTTTCTTCTCTAACTAGCTGTTTGTTGGGACGTTCCTGGATCCACGAGGCTAGTGCTCTTATATCTACCCTACATTAGAAACTGAAGTTTATCAGAAATGATAAGATAGTGATCATAAATGGTGAGCGAGCTATACTAGTGTCACATCTCTCTTCCTTTCGTGTTGTTGAAGCTGATGAAGCTGTTGTTGGGACATCGTTCCAAGCTTTGATTATTGATGATGATAGTAAGAAGAATGAGGCATCTATTTCTTCATATAAGGATGCTAAACAAATTATTTACCAAGGCCCTAATGATGTGTGGGGGCGGGTAATTGAAATATCTGGCAACCAAAATAGGACCGGATTGGGTTTCTCATACAAGGATAATGGGCCCACACGCCCAAGATCAGCTTTTGCGCCTTATCAGGAGATATTTCACAGTGGAGGCTTTGTCAACCCAAGACACCCTGAGGTGGATGTCATTCTTGAAGGAGAGCCAGAATTTGAATATCCCAACTATGTGGACGCACGGAGGAAGAGCCCAGAATTGGATTTCTATTAACATTCCTACTTGTGTTCACATTTTAGAGTAATTTGTTTTTCTTCGTACTTTTTTCAAAAAAAAAAAAATCATTCCACTCTGCCCAAGGTGAAAATGACGTTGTAGGGCTTACCTTTTTTATTTCAAAATCTTAAAATCATTAATAAAGGATATTTTGTCATCCAACCCTGTTTTTATTTTTTTACTTTTTCTGAAAAATGGTAACACCAAAAAACCTTTTTTAAATTTGTTTTGAAATAATCTGCATAACTACTTGTTGCACTCAGTTTTCTAAAAACAACCATAATCATATGTGCAGATTGATTTGTGAAATTGTTGAAAACAATGACTTTATGCTCTCTCCCAACTTTGAATCCACTGTGTATGAAGCTGAAGAAGAGGAGTTGATTGAAATCCCAGAAGAGGTCACTCGGTTGCTCGAGCATGAGGAACGAACCATTCAGCCAGACAAAGAGCCATTAGAAACAATTAATTTGGGATTTGAAGAAGACAGGAAAGAAGTCAAGAATGGGGCACTGCTTCATCCTGAGGTGAAAAGGAGTTTGATTGACTTGTTGAAAGAGTATGTTGATGTTTTTGCTTGGTTTTATCAAGATATGCCAGGTTTGGATACAGATATTGTGGAGCATCATTTGCCATTGAAGCCAGAATGTTCACCTGTCAAGCAAAAGTTAAGAAGGACTCATCCTGAGATGGCAGTAAAAATTAAAGAAGAATTGCTAAAGCAGATTGATGCTGGTTTCCTTGTTACCTCAGAATATCCTCAATGGATCGCTAACATTGTGTCGGTACCAAAGAAAGATGGAAAAGTTTGCATGTGTGTGGATTATCGAGATTTGAATAAAGCTAGTCCGAAAGATGATTTCCCTTTACCTCATATTGATATGTTGGTGGACAACACAGCAGAGTTCAATGTTTTCTCCTTTATGGATGGATTTTCCGGATATAATCAGATTAAGATGGCTTCTAAAGATATGGAAAAAACAACGTTTATCACACCATGGGGAACATTCTATTATCGAGTGATGCCCTTCGGGTTGAAGAACGCTGGTGCTACGTACCAGAGGGCTATGACAACCCTATTCCATGATCTGATGCATAAAGAGATTGAGGTATGTGTTGATGATATGATTGCTAAGTCTCAAAGAGAGGAGAATCATGTTGAAGACTTGTTGAAGCTAATTCAGCGTTTGAGGAAGTTTCGTCTCCGTTTGAATCCTAACAAGTGTACTTTTGGTGTCCGTTCAGGAAAATTATTGGGTTTCATTGACAGCCAAACCCTAGTTGGTCAAACATCTCACTTTGGTTAACCTTTGGTCCCCCTTTACAATTATCCCTTTATTCCTCTCCTCAAATTCCTTTGGCAGCCATTTTTGTTCATCCACTTCACTCTCATTCTCCTTCTCTTTCTTCTCCAGAACAACCCATATGAATTCATAACCAGATGCTTCTATCGCACTTGCAATCTCATACAATTGCTTATCAGGGAAATAACAAAAGGTTCCAAAGCTTATATAGAGTACTGAGTTATCTTGCTTTGAATTGAGCCAAGTCAAATACTTTTGCACGCTCATGGTGCTTTTTTCACCTCTCATAGACTTCTCTTGAATGGTTTTACGAACAAGAGAAGGCGGTCCAAGATGCCAAGCCTTATGACCAATGGTTTTCTCGTAATACTCAACACATTCTTCTCCATCGAGCTCTACGAAGCTATGGCAGGTCGAATCACACTTGCTAAATCGATTCTTGAAGCTATTCCGACGTATTCCATGATGTGTAATAGAATGCCTCGTGGAAGCATGAAATAAATAGAGAGGGCGCAAAGGCAATTCATCTGGGGCGATATGGATGAGAAGCAACATCTCCATACTATTAGGTGGAGAAACCTTTCTAAAAGCAAAAAGGAATGGGGGACTGGATTTGAGAAAGCTTAAACTCGTGAATCAAGCATATCTAGTCAAGCTTTGCTGGAAATTCTATAGAGGTGGGAAAATGTTGTGGTGCAGAATGATCAAAGGTAAGTATGGTAGGAACTATGTTGGTGACTGAATAGGGTTTGTCAAACCTTATGACCCTAGTCATTGGGGGAGTATTGTTAAGTGCTAGTCAAGGATTAATAATAATGTTGCCTGGAATGTGGGCAATGGGGGAAGAGTTAACGCTTGTAAAGATTGTTGGGTCGATCATAAGAGTGTTCTAAAGTTTCATATTAAAAGTTTGTCAAAAAAAAAAAGGTAATATACAAGCACCTCTGAACAAAAAGGTGAATGAGCTCATAACGGAAAATGGAGATTAGGATTGAGTTACTTTTAGTCAACTGTTTCATTAGGACATGCTGTAAAAAATGGGATGGATTTCAGTGACATTACTGTATGGTGACTTTCATAACTTTGGTTATCAAATTACTTTAAAATATTAATATAATTGTATTACTTATTTATTGATCCATACAGGGACTAAAGTCACCAAAGTTATGGTTCGGTAAAGTCACTTAAACCTAGTCCGTAAAAAGTTGCAGCTATTCACCCCCTTGCACTGAGTTAGGCGTGGATGATTGCAAGTGGTGAGGCACCTCAACTGGTAAGTTTTTGATTGTCTTTGCGTATGAGAATTGGACTGACACAGGGAACAACACTAATTTAGGCATTGGAAAACTATATGGAGAATTAAGGTTCCTGAACGAATCCATACTCATATGGATGACAAATCTAAAAATTTAAAAATGAAAACAGTTTTTGTAAGTATTCATTCAAAAAATTATTTTAATTAGAACTATTCAAACAACATGAACGGATAAGATCTTCAAAATTCCAAAAAGCAAATTATTTGTTTAAGAATCTCAAATAATGTAAATAGAACATCAGCCTCATATCTGCAAAAATGTATCAAGGTTAAAAAAATTAACAAGGTTTTCCTTCTTTCACTATTCTCAAAATTTCATCTCTAAATCAATTGAATTGACAAGCCCTGAAACTTTCTTCTTTTCCCTCAAAAACTGCTAAGTAAAATTTCCATAATTATGTTGTCATTTGGAGGCTCTTGGAGTTTGTTTTGTCCACATAATGCCTTGTGTAGTTCCTAGACTTTGTGCTTACTATTTCTCTTCACATAAATATGTTCAATTCATGTCTCATACAAGAATGCAAATTTGACATATAGTCATATATGATTTGCAATAGCTATCGTCATGCTCACACTATTCAATCTGCTAACAGGAGCAAACACTTCTGTACAATCTACTCCATGCTCCTATTTCTGCTATAATGAAACTTCACACTTGCACCGCATGCTTCATTTTCTCTTCAAAAGAAGCTATGCAACAAATCTAATCAAAATTCAGTAAACATATTTGCGTTATGCCTATTCCTAACCGTTAATAATGAACACCCTTAACTGTAGCTTATCACCTTGCAAACTGCACTTTCTAATACTTAAACCCCTTTATTTGAAAACTCCGGTAGCGCTATTTAGGTTCATGAGTTTGTTTAGTTTTGATGTTTCTTATAATCTAAAGTATTAAAATTCCCGTAATTGGTCATATATAGATCAATTAGTTTGAAATTAATTTTCTTTCCCGAACTGAAACACAGAGAGTACAAGCACCAAAATTATTAGAGTCCACAGAAAGTAGAGAACAATCAAAACCTTCTATTTCATTCAAATACATATGTAGTTATGATCAAATTTTTAATGAATTGCTTTGAGTCAAAGTCAGAGTTTTGATATTGATCAATATGGATAAACTAATCAGAATCATTTTCAAACAGGGACAAAAACATTAGATAAAATCCAGCTACAGCCTACATACATGAATAATAGTGAATCACACAAACATAGATGTCAATGTTATCAATAAGCATGTTACAAATACTTAACCAATAACCATTTCATGACATATTATATTACTCCCTCCGTCTCATAATAAGTGTCCCATTTGCAGTTTTTCCTTGTCTCAAATTAATTGTCCATTTACAATTCCAATGCATCAATCATTATTATTTTTCCACTATTATACCCCTATTTATTAACTTTCACGTTATTCAACTACTATTAATAGGGGTATTCTAGTAAATGACATTAACTTTTTTACTAAAATCAACACATCCAATCATTTTCTTAAAAACCGCGCATTACTCAAATGGGACACTTATTATGAGACGGAGGGAGTAGCTCATATAGTACACTTGCTCGTGGTACAAATGCATTCAAACACATATGATTCAAAACGTCATTCTTCTAGTTTGCGTCCGTCATCTTCAGCTATCTCAATTCACCATGGATGCAAAGACTCTACATACATAGCCACTTGGGGAAACCTGCATTGTTACTGTAGGAGCTATGCTCTAGTTCAATATAAATATCAAGAAAATAGTGAAGCATTCTTCTTGTTTGTGTCATCTTCCTAAGCTTGCTGGTTGTCACCATAACCACCAGGGAGTGAAAGCAGAGAATCTATATACATAGTCAAATTGCATCTAAGATAATAATTAGGATAAGAATGTTGCTCCAGACACTGTCCACTTTTATCGTACTTCACCAGTCCATCTTCACCATCTGTCCCAATAATATCATCACTTTTAGTACAACACAATGGAAAAAATGGATCACTGGGAAGAGCAAGAGCCATAGTCCAAGAGGAGTTCACTTTGTATTCTTTCATCACCCATATTTGAACCATATCATTTGTGTAATACTTAGTATATACACTGAGAAATTCTCCATAAACCCACAAACCACACTCCAAACGACTACCGTCAGAATCAGTCGGCAAAAGCATATATGAAAGTTTCCTTTCCATTAAATCAAATACAACAATAACATCAGTTTGTAAATCATAACGATAAGCCACCCAATGAATAGCTCCCTTATAGAGCAAACCACCTTTGGGCTCATCCTCCTGGAATACATAAGGGAAGTGAGGACCCTCAACTTCTTTCCATGTATTAGATTTCAATGAGAAGTACTCCAAGCGTAATGGAGGATCGCCTGAATCAATGCGAGACATTGAAACAACCAAATAATCCTCGGTTGAATCGTCATACCCAAAACCATAGAAATATTCAGCATCTAAATTGAACCCAAAAGGAGATAAAGGAATGTGTTTATGAACTCCAGTGGATGGATTCCAAAGGTATGGATTCCAAAGATAGATGCTTAAGGAACTGCAGAAAAGTAAGAAACCTCTACATGACCCTGTAATTTCAAGACCTCTAAAACCCTCTGGAAGGTTGAGTGAAAAAGAAGCATTGTCATCGTCAAGCGATGTTTCAAAATCTATGGATCGAGATTGATGAGTTGAAGTTGACATTAATAGAATTCTACGAGTGTGTGTTGCAGAGTTAAGTTGAAAATGTGAATTTGCAAAATGGGGATCATGAGAGATGAGAGAAAACCATAACTTACAAACAGACTTGAAACGTATAAGAGACTTTACCGGCAACCTCAGTAAGATTTGGATAATCAATTTGTGAGGCAGAAGCATGATCGATCTTCTTTTACGCTTGGGTGCTGTGCGCAAAATTTCTTCACTGCTCACTGCATGGTCGGCTTTGTGCAGCGCCGCTCTAGGTTACAGATGAATGAATGATGAAAGGGGAATTGGGCTTCAACCCAAGAGCCCACTTATATTTTAATAATACAGCCCAAAATATTTCTTCACAAAATTAACATACTACTGTGCAGAAAATTACAATTAACATAATAATTAGGTGATGTCTAAGGTGAACCACCTAATAAGTGGTTCATGGTGTACCATTATTAATAACCGTTAGATAGATTAATTCTACTATCATAAAATCATAAAATATAATAAAGCAAAAAGAGTTTTATGGCAAGTTTGCCATTTGTCAAAAAAATAGAGCTCTTACTATTTTAAAAGATACTATTAATGGAAATATTACTATAATTATCATTATATTTTTTAATATTTAATTAATTATTTCATTAATTTCTAGCTATTACTATTTATTGAAGACTTTGTATTGCCTTTTCCTTCGACCAATAAGCAACGGCCTGTATATTTTCAAATTTTTTCTCTTTTTCCAACACAAACCCGTTAGCATTTCTTTGTATTTCCAACATAGTAATAATTAAACTACATATGCAGGTCTATCTCCATCGTTCTCTCTTTGTCTTTCTCATTTAAACTACATCCTCTCTTTCTCATCAAACAATAAAAAGAAAAATTTAAACAAAATCTCACACAATTTCAACAGCCAAGAATTAAACGAATTGCAAAGATTACCTCACAGATGCGGTTGTTGGTGCTCGAATGCGGAAGAGGCAGCGACGTCGGAGTGGATGGGCGTTGAAAGTGGAGTTGCTTTTGTCGGGGGGGGGGGGGGGGGGGGGGGGCGGTCTATGGAGAAACACGAAGAGATAGGTGTGTGGATATGTTGAGCGTAGAAGGTGAAAACGGTGTGATGCTGGGCGTCCGTCGCCGGTGCGGGAGCGCGGCGGTGAAGGTGGCGTTGGTTGTTAGCATTTCCGATCTGCTATCGTCTGAGGCTTCTGGTGAGCACGATGGGTGCTTCGAGAGAGAGTCTGATGTTGATCCGATCGTGGTTGCGCGATGGATCTCACCATGGTGCACGAATTTTGCGTCGAGATGAACAATGGTGATGATGTCATTTTCTCGATGGTCTTGGTTGTTGTCTGGCGGTGAAGCGTTGAAAACCACAGTGTACAGTGGTTTGGAGTGACTTATCTTCTTCCTTTTAGATCAAAATCTTTTATTATTATTTGTTCGTTTTCTCCATGATATTAGAATGCACACTCAAGATAATATAACTTCAACTATTTTATAGCATCTTCTCACTTTTAAACATGTATTTCTTTCTTTTGTTTCCTTTGAATAGAGCTTATGCTATGCAGCTTGTGTTTGTGAGTGATACCAGCTTTGTTACGGAAGAGACAAAAAACATAACTATGGATTCCACAAAGAACTCAATAAGCTTGGTAACAAGTAAGGACTAATATGTGAAATGATTTTGTTTCTTTTTGCATCTTGATATAAGTTTTCTCAAGATAAAAACAAAATTTTTTTGTAATTAAATCTATTAATTTTTCTAGGGATGGGTATTTGTTTGTTTTTTCACTTGATTTTTCGAAATTGCAATTGCAATGACTAAGATATGTTCATCTTTGAAGGTTTGGACTGTTGGCTTCAACTCTGAAGGAGAAAAAGGCGGCTGAAAACTCTTCAGCATGAATCTCATCCTTTTATTTGTTCAGTTTTATTCAAGAATGCGGTAGAATGTAGGAAATTATTTACTGCAAACCCGGTTAAGATATTCGCAGTTGCGTGCAGAGGGTACGCTCTTTACACAAAAGAACTATTCTATGTGATAAACATGTCAGCTGAAAAGAGAAATTTCTAACTACTTTATTTTACTTATTCATTTTAAATGTTATTTTAGGTTGGAAGATGGTGCAACAACAAATTAAGAATAAAAAAGATTCCATAGAAAGAATATACATGAAGGATTAGTCCTTAGTCTTAGCCCTTATTTTAAATTAGTGATTGGAATATTTATTTACTGTTTTCATGTCATTATGGTGTTCCTCAGTTCTGCATTTGAGAATTTTAATGTAATTGATATTGAAATATCATACTCATTTAAGTAATATAAATAAATCAAATTTTTATGTTCATATCATTTCATATGTTATATTACTATAATTTTTTCTTTATTACTGTGTGGAGTTTAGTTTTCTTATTTATGAAAATAATCTAAAGGTATTATCCTTTATTCATCAAATCATTAAATCAACTATGCAACTAATAAAGTTCTCCCTGTAAAATATTAATTATACTTATTACAAGAATCTCAGACATATATTTATATCATTTACGAGCCACATTTATGGTGTTTATTAATTGTATATGTTTCAATTTATCCCGGAAAGCGGATCAGATAGGATTAAGAAAAACTTTTAGAGAAACCAACATTCAAACGATTTCATTTCCTTTGTTGAATCATTCATTGTAGGTGAATTTTGAGTGAAGGGAAATATATATGTTATTAAGCATACATAAACACATCTATAAGATAACAACAACCAGCTTATATATTAAATTATTTATTTTATGAGGTTAAAGGTAGTGCATTGACAGTGTAAAAAAGTTTTACACTGTCATCCAATAAAAACAAATTGTTTTGCCATGTCATATAAGTTTTTTTAAAATTACAGTCTGACTTGTTCTGATTCATGGTCGTGATTGGTTGACAGTGTAAAACAGTGCATCTTCCATTTTGTCTTATTTTATATATACTACTAATAACTTTCCACTTATTTTTATGTTAACATAACTTTATTTTGTACACTGTAAATAATTATAACGTAATTTTTTAAAATAAAAATTTTTTATCCTGTGCCTCGCACGGGTATACATACTAGTATCTTATATACACCAATCACACTAAATTTCTCTCTTTAAACCTACTTTCAGAAATTAAAAAACAGTGAAGAACTTATTTTGTTTTCTGTGTGTCCTCTGCCATTGTTCAATTCATCAATTCTCTCAAACCTTTAATCATATTTCATCTTTTTATTAATATTTCATTCTTCAGTTCTCTCCAATACATATCTTTCATCTTCTCTTTTTTGTTATAATATTGAACTTTCAGGTGATAATTATAAAGTTACATAAAATTATTTGGTTTGAAGTTTAAATTGAATATAAATTCTTCAATTTTTCAATTTTAAACTGATTCGGTTCATGATTCTCAATTCAAGGTTAATAACATGGCATTTTTCAAATGCCCTCCTGTTAACTGATTTGTTCTTCCTTTTGCTTTGATAATTTTTTTATTTAACAGTTTCAATAAATTAATTGCGACTGTAAATTGATTTAGATTTTGAAGTTAGGGTTAAGAAATTGAAAAAAAACTTGTTATTTAGAGTTTTGTTGTCGCAAGAAGCTTGAGACACAAATAGAAGAGAGAGGTGCGGCCATGATTAGAAAAAGATTATATGTGTAATCCTATGCGGTAATGCCTATTATAAATAGATATAATTTTTTGATCTATTGGTCTTAAATTGATTTTTATAATGGTACACCGGTGAGGGATTTACTTACACCCTCACCCTAGAATTCACCTAATAATTATATTTAAATTTATTATTTATTTTTATTTAATATATTATTGATTATTCAGTAACCCAAAATAAAAAACATATTATTGTTAAAATCAAATGAATAGGTACACAGTGAGTGGTCACTTATATATCCAAAATAGAAGTAACAGACTAGCCTAAATACATGGAAAGAGTAACGGTTATTCCTAATTAGTAGATTTATATGCTAACACGCCCCCACAAGCTGGACGGTGGACGGAGGCAAGGCTAAGCTTGGTCATGAAGGAAGAAAAGGCCGGTGTTGAAAGAGGTTTGGTTAGAACGTCGGCAATTTGTGCAGAAGAAGGAACATGAAATAAATTGATAAGACCTGATTCCAGCTTTTCACGGATTAAGTGGAAGTCCATTTCGATGTGTCTGAAACGCTCGTGAAACTTCGGATTATGGGCTAAGTAAATCGCAGATCGGTTGTCAGAGTATAATGCAGCGGGTTGAGGAAACTAAATGTGCAAATTTTGAAATAAGTATTGGAGCCACTGAATTTCACAAGTGAGGTTGGCGAGTGTGTCGTATTCTGCTTCAGAGCTGGAGCGGAAAATGGTGTTCTGCTTCTTCGATTTCCATGAAATTAAGGAGCTGCCAAGAAAAACAACAAAGCCTGTGACAAAGCGTCGTGTGGAAGGGCAAGTAACCCAATCGCTATCTGCAAAGTCGGAAAGAATTAAGTTAGAAGATGCAAAATAAAGCAGCCCCCGTGTAGGACTATATTTTAAATATTGCAATATCTTAGTAGCAGCTTGATAATGTGTAACAATAGGTTTAGACACAAACTGGCTAAGTTATTGAATTGCAAAGGCAGTGTCGGGTCTGGTTGTGGTTAAAAAATTAACAGACCTATCAGTCTACAGTATCGTGTAGAGTCGTGATAGGGAGGAGATGTTGTGCAATGAAGTTTCAAAGAGAGATTATATGGACTAGGAGAAGGTTTAGTAGCAAGCATATCTGTTTTCTTTAGTAAATCAAGAACATAGTGATGTTGATTAACTAAAATACCAGATGTGGAGTGTGCTACTTCAAGGCCTAAAAAGTATCGAAGTTGTCTAAGATCATTGATACATAATTGGTTATGAAGAAGGGACTTCACATGGTGGATTTCATGAAGGTTGTTACCTGCTAAAACTAAGTCGTCTACATACACTAGTAAAGCAGTGAAACTATTAGCACAAGATTTTGTAAATAAAGAGGAATCGGCATTGGAAGAAATGTAACATATAGAAATTAAAAAATAGATAATTTTGAATACCATTGACGACTAGCTTGTTTGAGTCCATAGAGACTTTTATTAAGCTTGCAAACCTGTGCGGGAGAAGAGGAAGGAGGGGTGAAACCTTTGGGAATGGTCATGCACACTTCCTCATTGAGATCTCCATGGAGGAAAGCATTATTAATATCTAGTTATTCTATATGCCAATTCTTGATGGAGGCTAAGGCAATGAGTGTCCAAACAGTAGTTGATTTGGCAACAGGTGAGAAGATGTCGAAGTAATCGACACCTTTAAGTTAAGTATATTGTTTTGCGACGAGTCTAGCCTTGTATCGGTCAATAAATCCGTCAGCATGGTATTTTACTTTATATCCATTTACAACCAATAAGTGTTTTATTGGGTGGGAGATCAACAATGGTCTAGGTGTTGTTTTGTGGAAGTGCGTTAACCTCATTTGGCATTGCTTGTATCCAACAGTTATGCTTATTGGCTTGTGCAAAGGTGGTTGGTTCATAGGTATAAGAAAGGGATAGGAAGAAAGTTTTATCATAGGATATGGCGGAGGAAAGGAGAAAGGGAGGTTCGGGATATTTAAGGAAGGAGGATTGGGTGCATTGAAGAAGGTTGCAGTGATAAATGTTTAGGTAGGAAGGAGGTTTGGTTTGTCTAATGGAGCGACCAGGGGCCGGTGTAAGGGGGTTAGGTGTTAGGGCATGAAGTTGTGGTGGAGAAGGGGGTGGGAGAAGTTTTGTCCTTGGGGGAATCAGGTTTGGTGGTGGTATAGGAATTGGAGAAGTGTTTGGTAAGGGTGGGTTGGATGCAAGAGGGAAATGGTTAGTGTTATCCAAATGAAGAGTTTCTAAATAGGTGTTGTCCTGATGACATGTGGGTAAAGGTGGAAGGGGAAGGTGATCATGAGCAATAACAAAGGGATAATGAGATTCATAAAATAATACATTCCTGGAAACAAAAAATTTGTTAGTAAACAGAATAAATAAGAGATATCCTTTGGTACCTTGTTTATAACCTAGAAAAACACATTTTGTGGATCAAGGATCAAACTTAGTATGATTTTGTTCAATGGTGAAAGCATAAGCAAGACATCCAAAGCATTTTAAAGTGTCATATGAAGGAAGTTTATGAAAAAGTAAAAAATAGGAAGTATTATTATGTATAAGAGGAAAAGTTAGTCGATTTATAAGATGAACGGCATGAGCTATGGATAAATGCCAAAAGGATGTTGGTAAACTTGCTTGAAAAAGCAAGGATCTTGCAACATTGAGGATGTTTTGATGTTTCCGCTCAATAATACCATTTTAATGAGGGCATTCGACACATGATCGATGATGTGAGATGCCTTGAGAGTGATAAAAGTAATTCATAAAAAATTCAGGCCCATTGTCGGTGCGAATGCATTTCAATTTTGAATAAAATTGCGTATTAATAAAGGAAATAAATTTAAGCAAGTGTGTGCAAGTTTCACTCTTCTAGGTCATGAAGTTGACCCAAGTAAAATGGATGAAGTCATCAACAAGAGTTAGAAAATACTGTTTATTATCGACAAAGGGGCACAAGGGCTCCAAATGTCAACGTGAAAGAGATCGAAAGCATTAGAGGTGGTACTAATACTATCAGGATAGGGTAAGTGTTTATGCTTAGCAAGGTGACAAAAATGGCAAGGTATATTTTTATTCATATCGTATGTAATATCAGGAAAAAGACATGACATAATTTTGTGAACAGAATCAGAAGGGTGGCCTAAACGTGTGTGCCACAGGCTAGAAGAAATATATTGGACAAAATTACAAGTAAAGGGGGGATAAAGGGGAAGGCATGGCTCGAGCTTGCAGAACATAGAGGTTTCCAAGTCTGTTAGCTGAACCAATCATTTTCTGGGAATTTTGCTACAAAATAAGACATTTGTTGTTAGTAAAAGTGAGGTGACATATAGATGAGTCAATAAGCTTAGTAGCAGAGATTAAATTAACATTGAAGGTTGGAATATAATAAATATTAGTAAGAGTTAAAGAATTTGAGAGTATAATGGTTCCTACGATGTTCATGGATACAATAAAATCGTTAGAGAGTTTCATGTTGATAGGAGTAACAAATGAGTAAGATGAGAAATTAATGAATTTGGGGGTGATGTGATGTGTAGCACCTGTATAAATTACCCAGTATACAGGTGGCTTACCATCCATAGAAGAGGAGATAAAGTTAATGTTGGGGAGAGTTGGCTCGGGAACAACATGAGAAGAGTTCAATGGTTGTTGTTGAAGCAACTGCAAAATTTGGTGATACTGATCTTGTAAGGGTTCCATAGAGATAGAAGGTGTCTGATTGGTGGTAGAAGAATCCTCAAGAGTAGTAAAGCCATTCGTATTGTTGATGGAAACTTTATAGCTCTTGTATTGATAACCCGGTGGGTATCCATGTTTTATGAAGCATGTCTCCACCGTGTGGTTAGTGCATCCACAATGTGTGCAAACTCTGTTAGAGGAGGAACCACGACCATTGTTAGAGCGACCTCGGCCACGAATTGAATATGTGCCACGAGTGCCCCTAGTAGGATTAGCAGGTTACAAATTCATCACCATGGTGGGATTTTCAGAAAGAGCAAGAGTGTTTGACCGTCGTTCCTATCCAAGAACCATGGAAAAATTCTTGTCAACAGACGGCAAAAGGTCAAGAAGGACAATCTGAGAGCGAACAGTGGAAAAAGATTCATTGAGTCCCTTTAGAAATTTTATATTACGATCCTGAGTCTTGTACTTGTGAAGGTACGATGCAGCATCACAAATGCAAGGGATATCACACGTATAATTGCGGGTTGGGTGTAAGGAATCAATCTGCTCCCATAAAGATGCGAGTTTTATGAAGTAGTTGTAAACATCTAAAGTTCCATGTTGAAGAATGGTCAAAGTATCTTGCAAATCATAAATTTTCAAGATATCTCCTTGAGAGAAACGGTTTGCCAAATCTGTCCATATGTCATGAACATTGTTAATCCATAAGATACATTGGATAATGGTTTCTTAAATGGAATTTTGTAGCCAAGATAAAACCATGTTATTACAGCATAGTCGTGGATCGTAGAGTAAGTTACCAGGAACAAACTGAGAAAATGTGTCATCTATAAAGTGAAGCTTGTTCTTCGAAATTAGTGAAACATTTATAGCACAACACCAGGAGTTATAGTTGTCGTGGTTGAGAAAAAGAGTGACTAGAACAAGTGAAGGGTTTTCTTTGGGAGTTAGATAATAGGGGTTTGATGGGTTCCTTGCGAAATCGGCGAATGGGAGTGGATTTATGAGGGAATTTGGAGGTTGAGGGAAAGAGAAACATAGGGTTTTAAAAAGGGAAAAATGAATTTGTCGTGAACTTTAGGGTTCTGGGTGTTAGGGACCAAATAGTAGTAAATTTCACATCTTTTATTGGTTCCTTTTAACCAATTCCTATTCAAATCATATGTTTTTAATCACACTATAGGCAAAAATGCAATTATTCTTGTTCTAATTCTAGTTGAGTAGGTATTTCACTCTGTTTGCTAGTTTTGTAGAGTTTTTGCTTCAAGAAGTTGGAGATTTGAATCACAAAGAATGAGCCGAGCAAGAGAACCAAGAAATCAAGCCAAGAAGTGGAAATCCACTCTGTTCGCGCCGCGTCCCCATGTTGGCGCCGCGAACTGAAGAAAATCCTGCCAGCGTGTCTTAGTTCCAATTCTGACTTTTGAGTGGCATGTGCGCAAGGTGGCGTGAAAGACAGCAAAAAAAGCACTTTTTGGAGTTATTGGTTTCTATTGGTCACTTAAGGAGGCAAGAGGAATAACAATCATTTCTTTTGTCTTATTGGAAGGGAAACTTTGTGTAATTTGAGATATATCTCCATAACTTAGGTTTTTATTTTATTATTGGATTTGGAAAAGAAAGAATATAGAGAAAATAGGGAAAAAAGCCAAAAAACGAATTTCATCATTCTTGTGAGCTTGCAACCATGGTGATGAGGAACTAAACCCTTTTTCTTTGCTAAGACTAGAGGTACCTATTTCTCATAACTCTATGTATCTCTCTTAAATATTCATGTATGTGAATCTCTCATTGATTGAATATAGTATGAATCTCTTGTTTTGAAATCTTATCTTTGATTTATATTATTGTTGAAAAAGATAATATAAATATTGTTTTAGAGATTTATTCAAACAATGCATAAATTGTAGAAATAGATCTATGTATTGTTTATCACTTGTATTGCTAGATAATGATGGTTAGATGCATGTTTAGGTGAAGAAATTACCTAAAGTTTTGTTTAACAATTATTACAATATTATTTAGGAATAAATGATATTGAGGCAATACTAGATTGTATTCATGAAATTAGAATTCATATACATGGTTTGAGGGAATGCATGAGTTTGGAATAGTGAACACTAATCTTGGCAAAGCACTTTTTATTTGAGAAAATCATATTTTACTGTCTTAGTGTGTTTCTAAAATTCGAGATAAATTCCAAACACAAACCAAACCAATTGTTATTTATCAACTTAAAATGATTGCAACTATAGAACGGGGGTAATATCACCCAATCTCTGTGGATACGATACAAAAAAATATTTGCCGAAAGTATACTTTTCAACACTGGGCAAAGGTTGAAGGAGAATCGGAGATGAGAATTTGTCTATCTTGATGGTTTATGATGAAGTTTGTGAATAGGATTCTTGAAGCGATGGAGATTTCTTAGTTTCTAGGTTTGGTGATGATTTTCAAGTGATGAATCTAGAAGACTCCTGGAGCAAGGAGATTTCTGGGGAAAATATTTTGAGAGAGAGAGAGAGAGAGATAGAGAGGTAATGTAGATAAAGAAGGATATGAAGAAGGTGAAAGGAAAATTTTGATTCTGAGGATTGTAAGGATAAGCAGAATCGAGAGGGGTCAGTAAGAAAGAGACAAATGGCGAAGAGAGAGAGAGAGAGAGAGAGAGAGAGAGAGAGAGAGAGAGAGAGAGAGAGAGAGAGAGAGAGAGAGAGAGAGAGAGAGAGAGAGAGAGAGAGAGAGAGAAGAAATGGATTAGAAAGGAGTTACTTCTAATACCATAATGATTATTCAGTAACCCAAAATAGAAAACATATTATTGCTAAAATCAATTGCATAAGTTCATAGTGAGTGGTCACTTATATATCCAAAATATAAGTAACAGACTAGCCTAAATACATGGAAAGAGTAACAGTTATTCCTAATTAGTAGATTTATATGCTAACACATATTAATATGTTCACCGAATTTAAAAAGTGCCCTCATCTTCTCTAATTAACGGAAAACTAATTAAGAATTGCACTAGTTTGATGAAGAATCTCATACCACGTAAATTGAACATCAACTAAAACTGTTTTGAGAATCTCAAAAACTCATATCATGAAGAGTTGAACTCAGGCCCTTTAAAATACATCTTACGTCTTTACCACTAGACCAATGTACATTCATGGTAAGTAATTCCCATGATTTCTAGTACTCTTAAACAATTCTGAATTTAAAATACAAAATACAAAATTTGTAACATTAGGGTCTTGAACCCAAGTCCCTTTAGATTAAATCACAGTCAATTTACTATAATAGAAATTGATTTGTCTATTTGTAAATGATAGTTACTTTACTAACAATAGAAATTAATTTGTCTAGTTGTTATTGATAGTCACTTTACTAGTCATATAAATTGATTTGTCTAGTTGTAAATGATAATCATTTTATTAACAATAGAAATTGATTTGCCTTAGGTAAAAATTATGTACATAATTTTTAATATTAGTAGAAATCATGGGAATTAATTGTCATGAATGTACATTGATTTAGTGGTAAAGACACAGAGATGTCATGAATTCCTTATAAGAAACAATTTTGACTTTTATGATATTAAAAAAAAAATCAATTTAATATTTAAAAAATGAAAAATAAAAAATAAAATTCAACGTGGCAGTCCAGTCATGGTTTAAAAGAATAAAAAAACCGGTTTAAAAGTAGGAAAAAACCGGTTTAAGAAAAATATTAGCATAACGACTAATATGATCCTGTTAAATTTTGTAAGGGATTAAGTCAGGTCTATTTTTTGTGAGGGAGTAATTTGGCTTGTGTAATGTTTGTGAGAGACTAAAATGGATCTTTACTCTAAAAATAATAGATACAAATTGAGATGAGAAACTAAATAATACATCACATATTTACACATATCCTCCCCGAAACCTTTTGTCGGAAAAACCACAAAGTTCTAATATAGTTGGTTGCTGAATCCTGAACTATCTAAAATGACAATATGCTTGCACTCTCTTACTGTTGAAAAATAGAACATGACAAACATAAGAAAAATAGTTACCCCAAGAACCAAGATTGTAAACATGACAGTAAAAACATTACTATCAATATTACCTCTATGATGCCTAACTTTCTCAAGTAATTGCTCCATGCACTCTACATGGTGAGCTATATCACCTTCAGGGGTGCCCCAAAAATTAAATAACTGTTCAAGTTCCTAATAGAAAACAAAGACAATAGTGAATGAAATAATGCAATATTCATAGTCAAGGAATTAATGAGCACACATAAGTTCTTCGTAAAATAAAATGTTACTAACCATTCATTTTCAATCAGTTGCGCACATTAGTCCATATATGATTTATTCATCCCTTGTATATATGTTTTGACAATAGATAAATATCACAAAAATCTGATAATGTAAGTAAAAAAAAGATGACAAAGCAAGTTGGAAAAACAATTACCTCGATAAAACCATTTGGATTAAGGAAATTATGATTCTTTGATAAACTGAATGCATATTCTGCAGCAATGCGACCATCCCGGCGAGCAACATATTTAAAAAAATTTAGTATGTTTGCCTAATCACTTCCAATATCTTCAAATACACAAAGATAACCAAAAACTGGTACACATTATATATATATATATATATATATATATATATATATATATATATATATATATATATATATATATGTATGTATGGTTGTGTGTTAAGTTTTACCTGAATTTAAAAGGATAAAACTCAACACTTGAAAAGCAGAGTTGACTACAAAGCTAGTTTGACATGTTATATACACCTTATAGATCCAACAAAGCTAATTTAAAGAACTTACAGCTTGCGTCGAGGTGACCATCCAACATGTGCTTCAAGCATATAAATCTTACCCTTTTAGTGTTAGATAAACTTATGTTGTCTTCAACACCACGTGTTTTACCATTTCTTTGAATGTTAAACATGCAATTAATTAAAATATATGTAAAAAATTAACAAAAAAAACCAAACTTTATGTGGATTAAACAACAATGTGAATCAAATGCAAGTATTATATCAAAGCTTCATAACAATGAGAAAACAAAAAGTGAAAAGCAGTAAGAAACATGATGGTTGAAGTGGGTTCTAACAGAAAACTGTATTACACTTAACTAACTGAAAACAGATCTATGAACGTGTTGTCGAGTGTGGATAGTGGAAAATAGGTATTTGTTCAAGAAGACCTAACTTTCCCTTCCAAATTCCACTCTCAATAATTAGAATCCCATAGTTCACACTATTTCTTCACTCTGACCGTTTAATCCTAACATTAACAGACACCACCTCTTATTTCTGTTACTAACTAATTCAAGACCCGCTGAAGCATATAACAAAGATCACATAATTTGAAAGATTACGATTGCAACTATAAGAACTAAAGGCTTAAGAAGGTCCTTTCATTGAATATCACACCCAAAACTTGAATTATCAAGAAGAATCTTTTCCTTTCCTATTTTCTTACCCAGAATGTTTTCTATTTCTCAGTAAAGACTTATATATGCACTTTGTTCTACATCAAATTCGCATACCGTCTATACTCTACAAACAACAAAAACATAATTCATATGTCATGCCAAAATATCCCCATACATACTAAATCTCTACAATAAATGAAAATACCAAACACTTCTACTATTCTACAACTAACATAGTAAGGCCAAAATAAGGTACATGAGACATGTATCTATCTATTTCTATATGTCAAGGCACACTTTTGATTAACAAAACATAGAACATCTAGAACATCTAAGTAATATGTCAAGACAATCTTTTTTATTCTATGAGTTTGCAACTAAGGTCTGTACATTATATAAACATCTAAAAGTTAAAACTTTCACATTCTGTGTGACAACAAAATCATAGTAATATTAAGAGTTAGCAACATCTTGGATTTTATAAAGAGGAATGTGATGTGGAAACTTGTACAAAGTAACAACTTAAAGATATTTCCAAACATTAAAGTTCGTACTTGAGGCATTATAGTTTATGATACTATATTGGCATCTTATAAAGAACGCACTCTATATTGGATCTATGTTCACTAAAGCATGGGTTGTGTGAGCAGGGATAGCAGTAACAATAACCTCATCTCTAGCTATGGTCACTTGAACATAACCAATATAAGTTACTGCACTGTTTTCCACATGTTATAGATAATGTGAACTCGGAGATTTTGACAATGATGTTTAAATCCAAAAAAAAAAATCTTCATTCAATAGAATCATATATTTAAGCTGTATAACTTTTGATAACCTTAATTTTGCCTACATAACACTCGAGGTAATTAGTTTGAGGTGAACTAATGGCTTTTTTTTCCTACAAAGAAAAATTGCAAAAAAAAAATATAAACTAATAATAAAATTAATTTCCAAAATGCTTAACTTGATTTATAAAATGTACGTGGGTTTCGATTTTCCATCGAGAACCCCCTAACTTAAAAAATCAAACACAAATAAGAGTAAGAGAAGGAACTAGAGGAAGAAAGATGCATAAAAGAATAACAAAATATATAAAAATGCCCATGGATTACCAATAATTGAAAATAAATGGAAGCTGATTCAACTTTTGCCACGCCGACACAACGCACTCTTCAGCCTTGGGTTCATTTTTCGAGTAAATAGTTTTTGCTAATCCAGATATAGATTCAACTAAATTGATGTTTCAATACAGTTTACGAATATAGAGTTTATAAAATGCATAACTGAAGAAGAACAAAAAGCAGTTACCTGAGTTTTTTCGCAAACAGTGAACTCAATCAGAACTTGTAAACACAAAATAATGAAATTAAGAAGAAATTAATAGAGAAGATGAATCGATTGAGTATGACTGGTGAATAGAGGCCTGGGACGAAGGTGGTGCACGACGGCACATGGAGAAAAGGGGGTGCAATTAGGGTTATGCAGTTACTTGTTTTTTAGTTTCATAGTGTATAGACGATTTCTATGTTTACTTGATGTTAATATTTCAACAAGCGGAAAATTCGTAGGTGGACACATACCTAAGAAATTGTTTTACACACAACCAATCATAGAATTTTAATTAATTAAAAAATAAATACTGAATTTTCTCTTTCCTTCATAATCTCAACCACCCCATGAATCCAAATAAAAACAAAATTAAAATTAAAACAAATTAAAAAATTACTCTTTCTTATTAGTTGTTCATAAGAATAAGGATTTAGGCCCGTGTCCATGCAAGAATTGCTCCAAGTAAAGCAATGTGTGTCACTCCAATCTCCAATGTGTCCTTTGAGTACTAAATACATTGAGCTGAGTGAAATTTGAAAATGATATTGAAATTTGGATTGTGGCTTTTCAATTTTGCCTGGAATTATGTTTCCTACACAACTAGTAACAAACCCGTGCGTACGCACGGGTTCTGATCTGATACGCGTATTTGCTTGCATATATTTATTATAAATATAAATTTAAAAAAGAAAAAATATTTAAATTAGTAATAAATTTTTTTTCGTATATAAAAATATTTAAGTCAATAATAAATATTTTCCCGTATATCATTTTTGAAAAAATATTAGATCATAAAATAAAAATGAGTTTATTATTATTTCATATATACAGATATTTTAATCAATATCATATATTTACTGTACTTTTTTTTAATATTGTTTACAAAAAAATTTAAATCAATAATAAATTTGTTCCCGTAGATAAATTTTAATTTAAAATTCTTTTTTTTTTGGATCTAGTCAAATCTATTTTAAAAAATAATCAAACATATTAAAATCAATTATACATCTTTAAAAATAAAAATTATTTAATGTTGTATTAAATAAATCATTAAAAATTGACAACAATCTAATTGTACTAAAATTCATACGCAACTATTGCCTTAAGAAAACTTTGTTATATATTTTTTAACAAACATTAATCTATATTTACATGCAACTAAGAGTTTACTATTTTTGATTCTGCTGGATCTTTTGGTGATCGCTGGATCCTTTGGTGATCGCATGTACTTTTTTTGAATTAATAAATTCTTTTAGTTAAAGAAAAAAGTTTACTATTTTTTTTCATATATACAAGTATTTTTATCAAAAAAAACATTTTTAAAAAGTAATAGAAATATAGATAATAACATCATACCATAAATTTAAAATTTAATACTAATAATTATATTTTAATATAATATTTCTAATTTTAGACATTACATTATCTTCTTAAAAAGTAATAGAAAATAAATAAATATTAAAGAAAATGAATTGAAAAAATAAAGTAAATTTGGTAATAAAAGAAATACTATTTGTTTTGATATACTTTGCTTATTCTGATTTATCTTTTAATATTAAGAGTGAAGACCCATTTTAGTCCCTCACAAATATTACACGAGTCAAATTAGTCCTTCACAATAAAATAGACCCAATTTAATCCCTTATAAAATTTAACCGGATCATAGTAGTCCTTCTGTTAATATTTTTTCAACTCGGTTTTTTCCTAGTTTAAAATCGTGACTGGACTATCACGTTGGATTTTATTTATTTTTTAATTTTTAAATACTAAATTGATTTTTATTTTTAATTTCATTTTTAAACAATTATAAATTAATAATATAAAAAAGTCAAAATTGTTTCTTATAAGGAGTTGAACTCAGACCCATGTGGTTAATCTTAAATAATTCTAAATTTAAAATACAAAATACAAAATTTGTATCAATATGGTCTCAAACCTAAGTCTCTTCAGATTAAATGACAATCAATTTAATACAATAGAAATTGATTTGTCTATTTGAAAATGATAGTCACTTTACTAACAATAGAAATTGATTTGTTTAATTGTTATTGATAGTCACTTTACTAATCGTAAAAATTGATTTGTCTAGTTGTAACTGATACTCACTTTATTAACAATAGAAATTGATTTATCTAGTTGTAAATGATAGTCACTTTACTAACAATAGAAATTGATTTGTCTAGTTGTAAATGATAGTCACTTTATTAAAAATAAAAATTGATTTATCTTGTTGTAAATAATGGTCACTTTACTAACAATAGAAATTGATTTTTCTAGTTGTAAATGATAGTCTCTTTATTAACGATAGAAATTGATTTGTCTAGTTGTAAACTAAAAATCATTTAACTTGAAGGGACTTGGATTTGAGACCTCATAGGTAAAATATTTATGTATATAATTTGTTAATATTATTAGAAATCATGGAAATTACTTGTTTAAAAATTACTTTATAAGAAACAATTTCGACTTTTTTGATATTATTCATTGATAACTGTTTAAAAATGAAATTAAAAACAAAAATTAATTTGATATTTAAATAATAAAAAAAATTTAAAAAATTCAACGTGTCAGTCCAGTCACGGTTTAAAAGTATGAAAAGAATCGGTTTAGAAGTAGGAAAAAACGGATTTGAGAAAATATTAGCAGAAGGACTAATATGATCCGGTTAAATTTTGTAATGGATTAAGTTGGATCTATTTTTTTTGTGAGGGACTAATTTGACTCTTGTTAAATATTTTTAATTTTCTTATTCTGATTGCAACACCTCATTATCTTTTAATATTAAATATTTTTAATTTTCTGTACTATTGATACTCCATCCTACATTTCTATCCTATACTTCTATCATTTAATTTAATATTAAACTTTTTAAGTTTTCTGTACTATACATACTTCATCCTACATTTCTATCAATGTCGCTTTTTTCTTTTGTCAATATCATTCAATGTCTACTATTACCTATTACGTTGTTTTTGCCTACTATTATCTATTATGTTGCTTATGTTCAGTGTACTCTAAAAACGGTCTAATCTCATTTATAATTTGAATCATTCATCTATATATTTCAATTTAATATATAACTTATACAATCTAATATTTATAATCTTATACTATATGGTATTTCTATTAATATATAGCATTTCCATTAAAGTGATTTTTATGTAAGTAAAAAAATACTATATTTTTGTGGGTAACATAAATAGAAGATTATTTTATGGATAATATATTATAATATTATTCTTTCAAAGATAAAAAAAAATGAAGGTTTAATTTTGAAAAGATTGTAATAAGAATAGTAAGATATTATTTTGAATAAAAACCAAATCATACTCACTAATGATTACGTAAAAAATGAAGGTATCATTTTGAAAAGATTGTAATAAAATAGTAAGATATTATTTTGAATAAAAAAATCAAATCAAATCAAATTATTTTATCTCTTTCACGTTCTCTTACTATTTGTAACTTTTTTCTTCCCTACTTTTCTATTGTAAAGAAATCTTAAATATAACGTATGAGGAAGAATATTAGTAAACTACAAATATATATTTCTTTTCAATCATCTTCTCTTCTTCTTTTTTTCAAGAAAAAACTTATAATGATTGAAGCAAAATCGCTTACAACCACCACCAGTCCTATGTCACTGAAGTATATAATGGAGCTACTGTTTATAGATCTATTTTTTTAAAAAAAAAAAAAAAGTTATTTAAAAAAATATTAATTCTCATATGCATATTATGGTCCTTAATCTTGGTAAAAAAAACTTTAAAAAAAATATTGAAAATAATTAAAGAGAAATCTATTTGGTGAAAAAAATGATGAAAAACAAAGTCATGTGTAAATGAAAAATCATAAAAAAACACAATCAAACTCAATTAAATGGTCAAATATTAATGAATAACATAAAGAAAATTAACTAAAATGCAGCAACAGAAGGAAAAAAAAATATAAAATTGAATATGTTCTTGCATTAAAGGAGAGAAAACATGAGTTATGGAGGAACATTTTTTAAGAATAAACAAAATAAAACTATAAAGCATAAGAAGAAGAAATGAGGGAGAGAAACTTCTATTTCAACAGGCTGGCTGTGATTTTCTTGACTGTGATATCCTAGTCAATGTTACTGTTATCTTGGACTTTCAATATGTATGGCTTTCAATTTCTGCAAATTTCACATCAACTTTTAAAGGTTATCAAAGCAATAAAAAGATATAAATACAATAATAAAGTTTCATATCATAGAACCATATTCTCAACATTAAAAACCAGTGATATGCTGCAACAACAAAAAATCAGTTCTTCACCCATTAAAATTTGAAAATGGAACAAAAGTTGATAACTTTCTTCTTGTTAGGGATGACAATGGGCAGGGTTTGGGCAGGATACTATAGTACCCGTCCCCATACCCGCAGTTTAAAAAAATCCCCGTACCCGAGCCCAAACCCGCGTGGGTATCAATATTCACGCCCGTACCCATACCCTGTGGGTACCTCAATGCCCATACCTGTACCCGTTTACCTGCATTTATAGTAAAATTAAATCGTTTAATTACAAAATATCATATAATTTAAGTCTTTTTAACAATATTAAAAAAATTATGTATGATATTGTTGAGTTAAGAAACAAATAAACACTTTTATTAAAATGTGTAATGATTTAATAGCGATATATTTTTAAAAAAAATTTAGAATCATTCATTTTTATATAATAATATAAATGATATTATAGAAATATGTAGTATGGGTATGGGGCGGGTTGGGTAGTAAGGTACCCGTGCCCGCACCCATACCCGCATATTTTAATGGGTAATTACCCGTGCCCGTGTCCATACCCATTTTTATGGGTATTTATCCTACCCGATATGGGGTTTTTTGTGGGTACCCACTAGGGATGGGCCAAATTGCCATCCCTACTTCTTGTTGATGAAATCTTACCTTGGCTTTCCTCCTCATTTTTGTTCAGTATGCATTACTCTACTTTAAATCTTTTACTCCTCTTTATTTTGGAAGCCAATTCAGAAGAAAAAAGTACACCATATCCATCAATTTACACCTTTCTTAATGTGAGTCTTTTTCAAATTGAGAAAAAAATATTATACACATCATCGGATCCATACAAATAAAGTCAAAAACAATATATCAAAAGATTGGAAATCAAATATCCAAAATAGAAAAACACAAAAAAAAAGAAAAGAAGGTATGATTAGTTATTTACCAGGAACAATTTTCGCTCCTTCTATTGTTCCATTTCAGGATCATATTCATACATATAACAAAATAAAAACCTGAAATATGAGTTTTAACTTTTAAGATAAAGATTAATGTTGAATGCTACAACAATAGAAACTTTAAAATCTCTAGGTTCAAAGTAATTAAATAGAATATATGCAAGTAAGAAACTAATGGGAATTCCAACAACAAAACTGAAACCCCCCAAGCAAAATGGTATGAAAGAAAAGTTGAACAAACACAAAGGCGAAAAACCTGCAACATAAAAAACACAAAAGTTAAACAAAGTGAAATCTAAAAGAAAAAGATGGTGAAATTTGAAAAACACAAAAGTTGGAGAATCAAAAACTACAACATCAGAGTTTCAACATTGCAACACACACATATTGCTCACGGTTTGACCTATCACGGTTGCTATTGCAAATATGCATATTGTTCACTCACATGGGAAGGTTTGAAAAAAAAGAATCCCAATAGAACCCGATGACATCATCAAATGAATTACACCTACCAAACAAAGGCATGATTGAATTAATATGTGGTTGAAATAGAACAAAGTGACATCACTGGTTGGAAAAAGTAATTTTTAGACACAAATTGCCCCTAAAATGTTGTGGTGGCAGTCAAAGAGAAAAGGACAAAAATGTTTTTTCCAGAACACCTTCCTTTCTTATATTATAGATATTAAAATGTAACAGTTATTTAAATTTAAAAAATTAGACATTTAAATAAAAAAAATTATATAAAAAAATAGTAGAGTGACACATGAGAAGCATTGAATATCAGATGCAAAATATTAAAGCAAGAGGGCACTTAGATTTTTTTTTACCCCTAAAATCAAAAGAATTTAACATAAACTCAGAAAGATAAACGTAATTTTTTCATATACGTTACATAATAGATGTTTAGGTAAAATAAAGTTCACATTAAAATGGCTTATTTGTTTCCTAAAATAAAAACGAGATAGCATAATAATGGTTTATTTGCTTCTTCTAATGTTTTTGTGATTATTAAAATTGTCTTTCAATGACATCACAATTAATCTAACACCTTACTCTGTCTTATTCTCTTAAGCTCATCGATCAAAACCGTCAAATTCTCATGTGACGAACCACCTTCACAAACAACATGTTTAGCTGTTTTTGCTAACTCTTTAACTCTTCCTCTTATTCTAACTGCTTCCTCACCACCGTCCATCAACCTTCTTAAAGCCTTCTCTATACAATCTTTCCCCACCACCTTTTGCATCTCTCGAAAAGCAGTCGTAAGCCACTCATCCACACCGACTTCAACTCCAATTCCATGCACCTCAGTTATCAACTTCTCATTATAGAACTGATCGCTATGTACTGGCCACGTGATCATCGGAACACCGGTACTCACAGCCTCCGCCACAGAGTTCCACCCACAGTGAGTCAAAAATGCACCCACGGCACGGTGGCCCAATATAACCACTTGTGGTGCCCAGCCCCTTACAATCATCCCTTTACTTTTCTCTTCAAAACCTTTAGGAAGCCATTTTTCATTCTCCACTTTACTCTCATTCTCCTTCCCTTTCTTCTCGGGAACAACCCATATGAATTCATAACCCGATGCTTCTATCGCACTTGCAATCTCATACAATTGCTCATCAGGGAAATAACAAAAGGTTCCAAAGCTTATATAGATTACTGAGTTATCTTGCTTTGAGTTGAGCCAGGTCAAATACTTTTGCACGCTCATGGTGCTTTTTTCACCTCTCATAGCCTTCTTTTGAATGGTTTTATGAACAAGAGAAGCCGGTCCAAGATGCCAAGCCTTATGACCAACGGTTTTCTCGTAATACTCAAAACATTCTTCTCCATCTAGCTCTATAAAGCTGTTAATGATGAAGCCATGGCTTTTTTGTGCTATTGTAAGTAGAGGATCAATGAATGATTTGGAATCTATGGGTGGTGTTGAACTAATGGTGACATCGTAAGGGAAATGAGGAACAAGGAAAGAACCGGAAGCATCCTCAGGGAGAGGGTGTAATTTGAGGGCTTCCATGGCACATATGGTAAAGAGTGAGAAACCGTTGAAGGCGAATCTTGGAATGGTGAGCTTGTTTGCGAGCTCATCCACCCACGGGAATAAAAAATCCGCCACGATGCAATCAGGCGGATGCTGCTCCACGAAATTCTCAATGTGTATCTGGAGGAGTGTGGTGGCGTGGAAGATTTTACCAGAGCTGTCGAGGTCAGTGACCGAGGAGAGATTTTCGACGCAGTCAGGGAGGCCAACTTCTTGAGAAGGGAATGGAAAAGTGTGAACATTGAAGAAAATGTTGGATTTGGGAAGGATTTTAGCGTTTAAAGGAGTGGTGATGATTGTAACAAAGTGGCCTCTTGAGGCAAAGAGAGAAGCTATGTCGCATAGAGGGATCATGTGGCCTGCTGCTAAGTATGGAATGAAGTAAAGTTTGAGTGGTTTCTCCATTTTTGTGGTTGGGAAGCTACTCTGCCTTGTGCTTTTGCATGCAAATTCAGTTCATTCCTTTATATAGCAGGAACTGGAAAACGACGGATTTGGATAAGTCAAATGATATTGTGGTCATCGTTTGTCCATTTTTGTGGCTCACTTTCCATCAAATTATTGTTTTAATTTTATAGTTGAAGATGGAAAAATCGACTTGGAATCTTTGGATAAGCCAAAGGATGATGCGGCCTGCTCCATTGAAATAGGAAGAATCGGCATTTTAAAAGATAAAAACTAGAATCAGCTTTGTTTTGGGATCAACTGGGCGGCTTCTAGTTCAATTAAATTGCAATTTTTAAAATTATACCATTTACTCGTTATAAAATACACTTATATAGTAACCAAAAAAAAAAAATAGACTTATATTTAATGCATTTTAATTGATAAGAAGAGAGAAAAAACCAAGCATCAGCCTTGTTTTGGTATCTAGTCACTTTATTTCCAAAAATAAGTGTCTTAATTTATTATTTCTGCATTAATGATAATTTAAAGGCAAAATACCCTTTTTCGTCCTCTAACTTTTACTCGAGGTCCAATTTCGTCCCATAATTTTTAAAAAGTTCAAATAACTCCCTTATCTATTAAAAACGTACCACAAGAGTCATTTCCGTCCAACACAGGCAAACGGACGTTAGTAGAAGCTTATGTGGCAGCTTATGTGGACGTTACTGTACTCTTCTCCTTCGTTAAAAGGAATTGGGGGATAGGGTTAAACCAGATTCTTCTTCATTTTCCAGATTCTTCACAAATTGGGGGTTAGGGTTTGCTTGATTCCAACATTTTGAGATTGGGAAGAAACTGGGGGTTAGGATTTTGCAGGAACATGAAGTCGCATCAATGTTCTTCTCATATCTCAGCAGGTAGCCATGAAAGTTTGAATTCTGAGAATTGTAGGAAAGCGAATCTGCATTGTAATGTTGTGGTATGCCATTGTGGAGCTAAAGCCACCCTACGAAAGTCCAAGACAACAAAGACTTTTGGAAGACAATTTTGGGGATGTCCCAATTTTAAGGTATCTTAAGTTTTTAGAGATTGTTGGTTTTCTAAGTTTATGGTAATTTAACAGCAATCTATGGCACATGTAGGGGCCTGTGAATCCTGGGTGTGGATTTTTCGAATGGTATTTGGAGGAAGTTGTAGATACAGATGGTGATTGTATGCAACATATGGTGGAAAAGTTAGGAAAAAAATTTGAAGAGATACAAATGGATGTTACCAAAGTTAGATTGTCAACTGAAGAGATAAGGCAGGAGACTGATCAAATTCAAAGGCAACTGAAGAAGATGATGAAATTGGAAAAATTTTGTGGCTTGATGATTATGATCATGTTATTGGTTCTGTGTTTTTTTAAGGTCTAGGTTGCTCATGTTAAGGTTTAGGTTGATAAGGAATTAGATGTTATTGGAAAAATCAGTAGATGTTATTGTTGATGTAATCCGTAGATGTTTAGCTTGATGATGTAATTTTAAAGTTTACCAATTGATGTACCTTTTATCATTAATGAAATCAGTGGTTTGGTTAGTGTTAAAATTATCAGTGGTTTGGTTAGTGTTAATGAATACAATATCAAACATGTGTTTCAAATTGAAAGATTGCAATAACACCATACATGTTCATTATCCATACATGTTCAAAACCAAACTTGTTCAATACCATACATGTTCAAAACCATAGATGTTCAAAATCAGACATGCTTAAAAGCTTACATGTTCAACATAATACATGTTTAAAAGCATACATGTTCCAAAAGCGACACTGCCAAAATATGAAACTAACAGTCTAAACAATCTAAATATCCTAAAAATTCTAAACATTCTTCTTGGATGAGTTTCTCTTTGTTGGAGTTGTCCTTCTAGTAGTTGGGCCAATTCTTGATGCTCCTAATCTTGTGGTTGGTCCAGGTGGTACCCAAGGTGTTGGTGCCCTTCTCACTCCTAATTTCTTTGCCTTCTGAGCAGCAGGTTGTCTGCTTCTGGATGTCTGAGAAGGCTGAGTTGTTTGCTGTTGAGTTGGCTGAGAAGCTTGTGTTGGTTGCTGGTGAGTAGGCTGAGAAGCTTGCGTTGGTTGCTGTTGAGTAGGCTGAGAAGCTTGTGTTGGTTGCTGTTGAGTAGGCTGAGTAGAAACCTGTTGAGAAGCTTGTTGAGTAGTTTGTGTTGAGTTTTGTTGAGTAGATTCAGTAGTTTGTGTTGGCCCTGTTACCTTACATGTGGCTTTGTTGTGCCCAGATTTCTTGCATCTACTACACTTCACAAAAACGAGTTATTTTGAATAAAACTGTAGATAGCGACAAGTGACTCGAATATCGTCTCACAAGGATTCTTAGTTGTTACTAACCGAATGGAATTCGAATTAAGGGGGGGTTGTTTCGTGTTCAATTATAAAAATGCAGAAAATAAGTTATTATAAAAAAGTGATTATCTGAATAAGCTGAAACGAATCAACCCACTGTATCAACTTCCGACTTATCATTGATCCCTATAAAATTTCAATTCCCTAAACGGGTCTGATCCTATTCGACTACAAAAACTACTGACAAGCGCAATAGCAATTATACGAAGTCTGTCCCTGAATTCCGGATAAAGCAAACAGATTATAAGCTATTGTGAATTAAGCAAACACAATATGATCGAACGCGACAATGCAAAAGCTACACTAATCACGAAATTGATTCAAGAACAGACAACAATCAAATTAAAGAATTCTATCATATAAAAACAATTAAATTAAGCAAGCAATTGTAATTATAGATTGAATTCAAAGGAACAGATTAATGGAAAATTATAAAAGAACCTCAAAGCGGCATCTGATTACAGTGAATTGATCCTCGAGGTTTAGTTCTCCATTACCGTACAGAGCAAAAGAGTGGAAACAAAATTGTGAATAGTAAAACGTGATAAACAGTAACACGGCTGCTAGACCTATTAGGAATCAGCCAAAAAACGTTTATGACCCAACTGGGTCGAATGACAAAACCAGGCCCACTACTAAACGACCCAAAAACTGAAAATTAAATAGTGCTGCAGCTTTAAACACAATTCTGGGAAATATAGGTTCCGATTCTGACTTTGACTCCAACATAAAAGTTGTAGCTCTTTTTCTTAGCTTTCCGGCGATTATTAGAACGCCTCAATCGGACTCCCGGAACTCCAGTTATGATCGTTTCCGTGCAGACTACTAAAGCTGAAAAATAAATACGAAAATCAAATAACAATAAAAATAATTTAAAATATAAAAACATTATAAAATACAAAAATAAGACAAGCAAACTATGGAAATGTATAAGTACAACCGTAGAGGAATGTGCATCAAAATACGCTGATCAAATTCCCCCACACTTGAACTTTTGCACTCCGAGCAAAATGAAAAACAAAACAAAGAAAGCAGAAATACATCAATAGTTACTCATCCTAGGCTACCAATCTTCTTCCGGTAAGTTTGCATCGATAAGTACTAGTCTTGCACATTAAGGACATCGTAAGAACACTAACCACAAATATGAAGACATAAGCCTCCTAAATACAAAAACCAATTCAAATCATATTATTATACCATAGCCTAACTTACTAATCCTTTTTGCTCTTTTTCATTCAGGCGCAATCACATTAAGCCCGTTATCTCCACACACTTATAGCAGGACGACCGGTTAGTGACTCTGATCCTTTTTTGCACGGGGTTCCGGTACTGACGTGGCATAACCTTTTGTTTACTCAGATGTAGTTGCGGGGGATCGGACCGTAATCCTCCCTACCAAGTTCAGCACCAGAAACCGCTGAACCAACTAAAAAAGAGTTTTGAAAAACTTTTTCTTTTGAAGGTTCCACAACCGTTGGGTTAAGTGACCGGGTGAGGGTCACCAAACTTAGAAGGTGCATTCCCTTTTTCTTTTTTTCTTTTTTTCTTTCGGAACACTCACTTATATTCATCGGCTTCCCTGCGTAAAGTGTGTGAGAGATGGTGCCGACTGCTGAAATAAACTACTCAAGAGCTGTCAGAGAATGAGAATTTAAGGCTAAAACATAATAAAAAAATTTCAAATCGATTTCCATATGCAGGAGACTTACGGTGTTAGAACGATACCAATCTTGTGAATTTTTCCCACGTCTCCGCAAACTCGACTCAAATCAGTCTATAGCCTAAAACTTTCAAGAAGATGCATTTTTTATTGGTTGAAATTAAAACAAAAACAAAAAAAAATTGAAAGAAAACAAAACAAATAAATGATTCTCTCCCCCACACTTAAGACATACATTGTCCTCAATGAAAGAACATTAATATAAAATAAGAGTGAGAGAAAGGAAAGAACACACCCGAGTAGTCAAGGGGGATAAGTGATCACATAAGCTGCCTTTCCCAAAGAGATATCTTCTACATTTTCTTCTTCCAAAGTGGGGCTCTCATGGAGTAGCTTTGGGTAATGCTCATCGTCCTTAAAAAGTGGTTTAGCTCCTTCGCCTTTTATTCCAGGATCAAAGAATGTTCTTCTAAAAGTAAAAGTGTCAAATGGACACGTGAAGGTGCTCTCATCTTTCACGACATCAAGGAACCAAAGGTTATGGGGCTGCCTCACTACTTTTGCTACATCTTCAAGTGAGATCCTATGCACACACATGGACGAACTAATATCATAAATGTCATCCAAGGTCCATCCAATTCCTTTCTTATGCTTCTTCAAAACCTGCAAAAACTTACTTTCTTGATCAAAATAAAGTTTAGAAGAAATTATAACCGGAAGTTTTTCATTCATCTCTAAATAAGCATATTTAAGATTTTCAGGAATTGGTTTCAGCTCTTGGGAAGGTGGTTGTTCAATGGATGGTTTGTTCCGGGCAGCCGGGATGTCGAGAGCTTCATCTACATGAACAACTTCATTTGCAACCTCATCTGCAGTAAGAATATCATTTTGCAAGGCAAGCTCAATTTCAGCACAAACAGAGCAAATATTAGTGTCAGTACAAACATCACAAGAGTAAACATCATCAAAACCAGACAATGATGGAAAATCATCTGCAAACGAATCAGTACAAATATCATCAACATTTTCAGAAAGCAACTCTATTTGAAAAATGGATTGCTCATCCAAGGGTTGTTGGTTTGCTCCTTGAGCTTGCTGCATGGCATTCATCAAAGTGGCAAGTTGTCCAATCTGTGTTTGCAAAGTCTGAAGAGTAGAATCTATGTGTTGTTGATACTGAAGATTATTTGCAGCCATTTGTTTGACAATATCCTCTAGTGAAGGTTCGGAAGGTGCAGAGCACACAGCCTGAAATTCATTCAGATGCATATGCGGATCCTCACCTGCAAAACCATTAAACCTAGGCAACAAATGTGTTAAACCATATTCCAATTCAAAAGGTACATCAACATCAGGATACTCAATGCATAAGTTCGCATCAGGGGCAGCCAACTGCCTTAAGGTTCTTTGTTCAGCCATGGGTTCAACATACACCGAAATACCGACGATGTCCCATACATGCATAAACGAATAGAAAGAATAAAAACGATTAAATAAATTCAGAAAAATATAAAAACACGAAATTTAATCTAATTAAGACAAATTAGAATTTTAGGATTTTTTTTGTATTTTTTTTACTCTATGAAAATAGTAAAAAATTCATTAAAAATAGAAAAACGATGAATTTGGCAATTTTGGCTCAAATTCCCTTACTCTTTTAGAGTAAGGAAGTATTAATCGTACGATTTTTCTACTTCCAGTAGGAAAAACTGTTTACAATCAAACACAATGTTTTTCAAAAACTGAATTTTTCGACTCTAAACGCGAATTGGCCAAAACCGTGAGGAAACTATGGCCAAAACACACAAACACTACACCTAGGACTCTAATATCAGTTAATATTCACAAGAATCCCCGGCAACGGCGCCAATTTGATCCGCTGTCGCACGCGGATCAAAAACGAGTTATTTTGAATAAAACTGTAGATAGCGACAAGTGACTCGAATATCGTCTCACAAGGATTCTTAGTTGTTACTAACCGAATGGAATTCGAATTAAGGGGGGGTTGTTTCGTGTTCAATTATAAAAATGCAGAAAATAAGTTATTATAAAAAAGTGATTATCTGAATAAGCTGAAACGAATCAACCCACTGTATCAACTTCCGACTTATCATTGATCCCTATAAAATTTCAATTCCCTAAACGGGTCTGATCCTATTCGACTACAAAAACTACTGACAAGCGCAATAGCAATTATACGAAGTCTGTCCCTGAATTCCGGATAAAGCAAACGGATTATAAGCTATTGTGAATTAAGCAAACACAATATGATCGAACGCGACAATGCAAAAGCTACACTAATCACGAAATTGATTCAAGAACAGACAACAATCAAATTAAAGAATTCTATCATATAAAAACAATTAAATTAAGCAAGCAATTGTAATTATAGATTGAATTCAAAGGAACAGATTAATGGAAAATTATAAAAGAACCTCAAAGCGGCATCTGATTACAGTGAATTGATCCTCGAGGTTTAGTTCTCCATTACCGTACAGAGCAAAAGAGTGGAAACAAAATTGTGAATAGTAAAACGTGATAAACAGTAACACGGCTGCTAGACCTATTAGGAATCAGCCAAAAAACGTTTATGACCCAACTGGGTCAAATGACAAAACCAGGCCCACTACTAAACGACCCAAAAACTGAAAATTAAATAGTGCTGCAGCTTTAAACACAATTCTGGGAAATATAGGTTCCGATTCTGACTTTGACTCCAACATAAAAGTTGTAGCTCTTTTTCTTAGCTTTCCGGCGATTATTAGAACGCCTCAATCGGACTCCCGGAACTCCAGTTATGATCGTTTCCGTGCAGACTACTAAAGCTGAAAAATAAATACGAAAATCAAATAACAATAAAAATAATTTAAAATATAAAAACATTATAAAATACAAAAATAAGACAAGCAAACTATGGAAATGTATATGTACAACCGTAGAGGAATGTGCATCAAAATACGCTGATCAATGTGGCTTTGTTGTGCCCAGATTTCTTGCATCTACTACACTTCACAATTAGCCCAGTTCTCCTAAGTTTTCTGTCAGACCCATCTATCTCTCCTTGTTCCAGATTCCTTTTCTTCTTTGGTCTTCCAGGCATCTTTCTGTACTTTGGAGGATGGACATCTGGGTATTGTGTTTTTTCCCATAGGTTTGAACCATTAACAGGGTAAATGACTGGTTTGTATACTGCAATGTACCTGCTCTTCTTATAGTACTCAGGAATATAATCTTCAAATTTGAAGTTCCTACTCTTCATGCATGACAAGGCATGCACACATGGCAAACCAGTTAGTTCCCACCTCCTACATGAGCATTTGCTGTCTTTCAGGTTCACTGTAAACATCTCATTTGGATCTTGCACATGCTTAACTTCAAATATATGTTCATCAGACATCCTACATATTAGATAAACCAAACCATCAGAAGTAACTAAATATTGTTTATCATACCAAACCATGCCAGGTACATCAAATATATGTTACACACCTTACAATCCAATTGTTTGTGCATGTACTAGTTTTCTCCACTTGCTTTCTTATGTTTGGTAGCACTGCATCATCAGACAGATTTTGGAACCTCATCCTGTTGGTTGCCCACCTCTCCATGAAATAAGTTCTGATCTCTTCAATCATTGTTATAAGAGGCTTGGACCTTGACTCAAGTATCACACTGTTGAATGACTCAGACATGTTGTTGAGTAATGTGTCACATTTGTTGGTTACCTGGCATAACATTCAGAAGCATTCAGAACCATTCAGAAATAAGTTTAAAAATTTCAGTGAAGTTTACCTTAAAATGTGATTTACTCCAGAATCTGGGAGATGTCTTCAACATATGCAGATATGCCTCACCATTGATAAGCCTCATAGCCCTCGTTTCTCTTTCCCAAATGAGATAGCATCCTCGGGGAGAGGGTGTAACATGAGGGCTTCCATGGCACATATTTTAAAGAGTGAGAAACCGTTGAAGGCGAATCTCGGAATGTTAAGCTTGTTTGCGAGCTCATCCACCCACGGTAATAAAAAATCTGCCACGAAGCAATCAGGTGGTTGCTGCTCCACGAAATTCTCAATGTGTTTCTGGAGGAGTTTGGTGGCACATGGAAGATTTTACTGGAGCTGTCTAGGTCAGTGACGGAGGAGGGGTTTTCGACGCAGTCAGGGAGGCCAACTTCCTGAGGAGGGAATGGAAAAGTGTGAACGTTGAAGAAGTTGTTGGATTTGGGAAGGATTTGAGCGTTTAATGGAGTGGTGATGATTGTAATTTGTAACAAAGTGGCCTCGTGAGGCAAAAAGAGAAGTTATGTCGCACTGAGGGATCACGTGGCCTGCTGCTAAGTATGGAATGAAGTAACGTTTGATTCGTTTCTCCATTTTTTATCTATGGCAGGTCGAATCACACTTGCTAAATCGATTCTTGAAGCTATTTCGATGTATTCCATGATGTGTAATAGAATGCCTCGTGGAAGCATGAAATAAATAGAGAGGGCGCAAAGGCAATTCATCTGGGGCGATATGGATGAGAAGCAACATCTCCATACTATTAGGTGGAGAAACCTTTCCAAAAGCAAAAAGGAATGGGGGACTGGGTTTGAGAAAGCTTAAACTCGTGAATCAAGCATATCTAGTCAAGCTTTGCTGGAAATTCTATAGAGGTGGGAAAATGTTGTGGTGCAGAATGATCAAAGGTAAGTATGGTAGGAACTATGTTGGTGACTGAATAGGGTTTGTCAAACCTTATGACCCTAGTCATTGGGGGAGTATTGTTAAGTGCTAGTCAAGGATTAATAATAATGTTGCCTGGAATGTGGGCAATGGGGGAAGAGTTAACGCTTGTAAAGATTGTTGGGTCGATCATAAGAGTGTTCTAAAGTTTCATATTAAAAGTTTGTCAAAAAAAAAAAGGTAATATACAAGCACCTCTGAACAAAAAGGTGAATGAGCTCATAACGGAAAATGGAGATTAGGATTGAGTTACTTTTAGTCAACTGTTTCATTAGGACATGCTGTAAAAAATGGGATGGATTTCAGTGACATTACTGTATGGTGACTTTCATAACTTTGGTTATCAAATTACTTTAAAATATTAATATAATTGTATTACTTATTTATTGATCCATACAAGGGACTAAAGTCACCAAAGTTATGGTTCAGTAAAGTCACTTAAACCTAGTCCGTAAAAAGTTGCAGCTATTCACCCCCTTGCACTGAGTTAGGCGTGGATGATTGCAAGTGGTGAGGCACCTCAACTGGTAAGTTTTTGATTGTCTTTGCGTATGAGAATTGGACTGACACAGGGAACAACACTAATTTAGGCATTGGAAAACTATATGGAGAATTAAGGTTCCTGAACGAATCCATACTCATATGGATGACAAATCTAAAAATTTAAAAATGAAAACAGTTTTTGTAAGTATTCATTCAAAAAATAATTTTAATTAGAACTATTCAAACAACATGAACGGATAAGATCTTCAAAATTCCAAAAAGCAAATTATTTGTTTAAGAATCTCCAATAATGTAAATAGAACATCAGCCTCATATCTGCAAAAATGTACCAAGGTTAAAAAAATTAACAAGGTTTTCCTTCTTTCACTATTCTCAAAATTTCATCTCTAAATCAATTGAATTGACAAGCCCTGAAACTTTCTTCTTTTCCCTCAAAAACTGCTAAGTAACCTTAAATTATGATTATATATACTTGCACCCATTCAATTTCGGAGGGTATTGTAAAATTTCCATAATTATGTTGTCATTTGGAGGAGGCTCTTGGAGTTTGTTTTTGTCCACATAATGCCTTGTGTAGTTCCTACACTTTGTGCTTACTATTTCTCTTCACATAAATATGTTCAATTCATGTCTCATACAAGAATGCAAATTTGACATATAGTCATATAAGATTTGCAATAGCTATCATCATTCTCACACTATTCAATCTGCTAACAGGAGCAAACACTTCTGTACAATCTACTCCATGCTCCTATTTCTGCTATAATGAAACTTCACACTTGCACCGCATGCTTCATTTTCTCTTCAAAAGAAGATATGCAACAAATCTAATCAAAATTCAGTAAACTTATTTGCGTTATGCCTATTTCTAACAGTTAATAATGAACACCCTTAACTGTAGCTTATCACCTTGCAAACTGCACTTTCTAATACTTAAACCCCTTTATTTGAAAACTCCGGTAGCACTATTTAGGTTCAAGAGTTTGTTTAGTTTTGATGTTTCTTATAATCTAAAGTACTAAAATTCCCGTAATTGGTCATATATAGATCAATTAGTTTGAAATTAATTTTCTTTCCCGAACTGAAACACAGAAAGGACAAGCACCAAAATTATTAGAGTCCACTGAAATTAGAGAACAATCAAAACCTTCTATTTCATTCAAATACATAGTAGTTAGGGTCAAATTTATAATGAATTGCTTTGAGTCAAAGTCACATAGTTTTGATATTGATCAATATGGATAAACTAATCAGAATCATTTTCAAACAGGGACAAAAACATTAGAATAAATTCCAGCTACAGCCTACATACATGAATAATAGTGAATCACACAAACATAGATGTCAATGTTATCAATAAGCATGTTACAAATACTTACCAATAACCATTTCATGACATATTATATTAGCTCATATAGTACACTAACTCGTGTTACAAATGCATTCAAACACATATGATTCAAAACGTCAGTCTTCTAGTTTGCGTCCGTCATCTTCAGCTATCTCAATTCACCATGGATGCAAAGACTCTACATACATAGCCACTTCGGGAAACCGGCATTGTTACTGTAGGAGCTATGCTCTAGTTCAATATAAATATCAAGAAAATAATGAAGCATCTTTCTTGTTTGTGTCATCTTCCTAAGCTTGCTGGTTGTCACCATAACCACCAGGGAGTGAAAGCAGAGAATCTATATACATAGTCAAATTGCATCTAAGATAATAATTAGGATAAGAATGTTGCTCCAGACACTGTCCACTTTTATCGTACTTCACCAGTCCATCTTCACCATCTGTCCCAATAATATCATCACTTTTAGTACAACACAATGGAAAAAATGGATCACTAGGAAGAGCAAGAGCCATAGTCCAAGAGGAGTTCACTTTGTATTCTTTCATCACCCATATTTGAACCATATCATTTGTGTAATACTTAGTATATACACTGAGAAATTCTCCATAAACCCACAAACCACACTCCAAACGACTACCGTCAGAATCAGTCGGCAAAAGCATATATGAAAGTTTCCTTTCCATTAAATCAAATACAACAATAACATCAGTTTGTAAATCATAACGATAAGCCACCCAATGAATAGCTCCCTTATAGAGCAAACCACCTTTGGGCTCATCCTCCTGGAATACATAAGGGAAGTGAGGACCCTCAACTTCTTTCCATGTATTAGATTTCAATGAGAAGTACTCCAAGCGTAATGGAGGATCGCCTGAATCAATGCGAGACATTGAAACAACCAAATAATCCTCGGTTGAATCGTCATACCCAAAACCATAGAAATATTCAGCATCTAAATTGAACCCAAAAGGAGATAAAGGAATGTGTTTATGAACTCCAGTGGATGGATTCCAAAGGTATGGATTCCAAAGATAGATGCTTAAGGAACTGCAGAAAAGTAAGAAACCTCTACATGACCCTGTAATTTCAAGACCTCTAAAACCCTCTGGAAGGTTGAGTGAAAAAGAAGCATTGTCATCGTCAAGCGATGCTTCAAAATCTATGGATCGAGATTGATGAGTTGAAGTTGACATTAATAGAATTCTACGAGTGTGTGTTGCAGAGTTAAGTTGAAAATGTGAATTTGCAAAATGGGGATCATGAGAGATGAGAGAAAACCATAACTTACAAACAGACTTGAAACGTATAAGAGACTTTACCGGCAACCTCAGTAAGATTTGGATAATCAATTTGTGAGGCAGAAGCATGGTCGATCTTCTTTTACGCTTGGGTGCTGTGCGCAAAATTTCTTCACTGCTCACTGCAAGGTCGGCTTTGTGCAGCGCCGCTCTAGGTTACAGATGAATGAATGATGAAAGGCGAATTGGGCTTCAACCCAAGAGCCCACTTATATTTTAATAATACAGCCCAAAATATTTCTTCACAAAATTAGCATACTACTGTGCAGAAAAGTACAATTAACATAATAATTATATTTAAATTTATTATTTGTTTTTATTTAATATATTATTGATTATTCAGTAACCCAAAATAAAAAACATATCATTGTTAAAATCAAATGAATAGGTACACAGTGAGTGGTCACTTGTATATCCAAAATAGAAGTAACAGACTAGCCTAAATACATGAAAAGAGTAACGGTTATTCCTAATCAGTAGATTTATATGCTAACACGCCACCACAAGTTGGACGGTGGACGGAGGCAAGGCCAAGCTTGGTCATGAAGGAAGAAAAGGCCAGTGTTGAAAGAGGTTTGGTTAGAACCTCGGTAATTTGTGCAGAAGAAGGAACATGAAATAGTTTAATAGGACCTGATTCTAGCTTTTCACGAATTAAGTGGAACTCCATTTCGATGTGTCTGAAACGCGCGTCAAACTTCGGATTATGGGCTAAGTAAACTGCAAATCGGTTGTCAGGGTATAATGCAGCAGGTTGAGGAAACTAAATGTGCAGATTTTGAAATAATGGTAGAGAAGATTGCTTCATGACCAAGACCTCCTTAGTTCAATCCTTGCATAATGTAAAATTTTGATTTTTTTTTCCAGCTTTGTTTGATAACTAAATATAATTAAAATAAATAAATAAATGGATTAAAAAATAATTGAAATAAAAAATAATATGTCTACCTCATAAAATTATTACACATGGCAGTCCAATCATGATTCAAAAGTAAAAAAAAATAATCGGGTTGAGAAAAATATTAAGAGAATGACTAATTTGTCTCGTTAAATTTTGCAAGGGATTAAATGTAGATTTTTTTATTCTTAGAAATCAATTTGGACTTTTTAATTTTTGTGAGGGACTAAAATGGGTCTTCCGTCTTTAAAAATGAGACTTTTTTTTTTACCAAGGCAAAACTAACTTCTTTCATTCAATAAAATGGGTTCAATACAAGGAGGTATACAATTAACGTAACTACGTCGAGACCAGGAATTGACCGCCTTTGTTAGATAATGAACAACCATATTCGCTTGACGCTTAACAAACTCTACCTCAAAGTTTGGAGATTTAAGTAATAAAAAAATTAGACATTTAAATAAAATAAAAAAATTATATAAAAAAAATAGTAGAGTGACACATCAGAAGCATTGAACGTAAGATGCATAATATTAAAGCAAGAGGGCAATTAGATTTTTTTTTACCCCTAAAATCAAAAGAATTTAACATAAACTCATAAAGATAAACGTAATTTTTTCATATACGTTACATAATAGATGTTTAGGTAAAATAAAGTTCACATTAAAATGGCTTATTTGTTTCCTAAAATAAAAACGAGATAGCATAATAATGGTTTATTTGCTTCTTCTAATGTTTTTGTGATTATTAAAATTGACTTTCAATGACATCACAATTAATCTAACACCTTACTCTGTCTTATTCTCTTAAGCTCATCGATCAAAACCGTCAAATTCTCATGTGACGAACCACCTTCACAAACAACATGTTTAGCTGTTTTTGCTAACTCTTTAACTCTTCCTCTTATTCTAACTGCTTCCTCACCACCGTCCATCAACCTTCTTAAAGCCTTCTCTATACAATCTTTCCCCACCACCTTTTGCATCTCTCGAAAAGCAGTCGTAAGCCACTCATCCACACCGACTTCAACTCCAATTCCATGCACCTCAGTTATCAACTTCTCATTATAGAATTGATCGCTATGTACTGGCCACGTGATCATCGGAACACCGGTACTCACAGCCTCCGCCACAGAGTTCCACCCACAGTGAGTCAAAAATGCACCCACGGCACGGTGGCCCAATATAACCAGTTGTGGAGCCCACCCCCTTATAATCATCCCTTTACTTCTTTCTTCAAAATCTTTAGGAAGCCATTTTTCATTCTCCATTTTACTTTCATTCTCCTTCCCTTTCTTCTCCGGAACAACCCATATGAACTCATAACCCGATGCTTCTATCGCACTTGCAATCTCATACAACTGCTCATCAGGGAAATAACAAAAGGTTCCGAAACTTATATAGAATACTGAGTTATCTTGCTTTGAATTGAGCCAAGTCAAATACTTTTGCACGCTCATGGTGCTTTTTTCACCTCTCATAGCCTTCTCTTGAACGGTTTTACGAACAAGAGAAGCCGGTCCAAGATGCCAAGCTTTATGGCCAACGGTTTTCTCGTAGTACTCAACACACTCTTCTCCATCCAGCTCTATAAAGCTGTTAATGATGAAGCCGTGGCTCTTTTGCGCTATTGTAAGTAGAGGATCAATGAATGATTTGGAACCTATGGGTGGTGTTGAACTAATGGTGACATCGTAAGGAAAATGAGGAACAATGAAAGAACCGGAAGCATCCTCAGGGAGAGGGTGTAATTTGAGGGCTTCCATGGCACATATGGTGAAAAGTGAGAAACCGTTGAAGGCGAATCTTGGAATGTTAAGCTTGTTTGCGAGCTCATCCACCCATGGGAATAAAAAATCCGCCACGATGCAATCAGGTGGTTGCTGCTCCACGAAATTCTCAATGTGTTTCTGAAGGAGTGTGGTGGCATGGAAGATTTTACCGGAGCTGTCGAGGTCAGTGACAGCGGAGAGATTCTCGACGCAGTCCGGGAGGCCAACTTCCTGAGAAGGGAATGAAAAAGTGTGAACGTTGAAGAAGTTGTTGGATTTGGGAAGGATTTTAGCGTTTAAAGGAGTGGTGATGATTGTAACAAAGTGGCCTCGTGAGGCAAAGAGATAAGCTATGTCGCATAGAGGGATCATGTGGCCTGCTGCTAAGTATGGAATGAAGTAAAGTTTGAGCGGTTTCTCCATTTTTGTGGTTGGAAAGCTACTCTGCCTTGTACTTTTGCATGCAAATTCAGTTCATTCGTTTATATAGCAGGAACTGGAAAACGACGGATTTGGATAAGTCAAATGATATTGTGGTCATCGTTTCCATATTTGTGGCTCACTTTCCATCAAATTATTGTTTTAATTTCATTGTGAAGATGGAAAAATCGGCTTGGAATCTTTTGATAAGCCAAAGGATGATGCGGCCTGCTCCATTGATATAGGAAGAATCGGCATTTTAAAAGATAAAAACTAGAATCAGCTTTGTTTTGGTATCAACTGGGCGGCTTCTGGTTCAATTAAATTGTAATTTTTAAAATTACACCATTTACATGTTATAAAATAGACTTATATTTAATGCATTTTAGTCGATAAGAAGAGAGAAAAAACCAAGAATCAGCCTTGTTTTGGTATCTACTCTCTTTTTCCAAAAATAAGTATCTTAATTTAATATTTCTTTCACATTTCATTAATGATAATTTAAATATACTAATAATCAATATTTTAAAAATCGGAATGAACTGACCAGTTCATTCAGTTACATCGTGAAACGAAGATGAATCTGGTTGGATCAACTTTTTTAGTGGTTCAAAATCGGAGTACAACCGAAAAAATCAGATTGAACCGTTCAAAATCATTCGAACCATAAAATTAAAGTCGATTTTGTAATATCGTCCCGTTCAAAAAAAACACATCAAATTAACCACTTTTTTATTTTCAAAAAAATTTAATTTATAAATATTAAAATATAACATATATTCTCCAATCAAAAAAAAATTCCTTGTTTCTATTACATACAAGTTTCTAAATTTTGTCACTCCGTTATACTTTTTCTTTCAACCATATTCTATCATATGTTTGTCGCAGTTCAATTCGAATATATTTTTTTATTGTTTAATTAGGTGTATTTGTATTGTTTATTTTTTTATTCTATCTTTTAATTTAAGTATTCTTAATTATTTGAACTTTATTTTAATTATTATGTTCTATTATTTTACTTTTAACTTATTTTATTGTAATTATTTAATTTGTTCAAATTATTCTTAAATGAATGTTGAAAGAAAGTGTTCAACTATGTTGTGTTATTATATGTACTATTCGATATTGTTATATTAAATTTGTAATTGATTTTTGAAATTCTTATTTTCTTAAGTTGTGAATATATGATTATTTGTGACATATTTATAAAAAAATTTGTTTCATATTATTACTTTATTTAATAAATGGTTCGACCATAAGTTTAATCGATTGAATCAATTAAATTTTAAACTGGAAGATTCACCGGTTCGATCTCTGATTCGATTTTTAAAACATTGTCAATAACTAACCAGAACAGTATGATAAAATTGTAATTCTATTTTATTTATCATATTTTTTTAAGACTTAAATAGTTTGTAAGACTTAAATAGTCAGTTGGTCCTTGTAAATTAGGGTGTTTTTTATTTTCGTCCTTATATTTTTTTCTTGACAATGATCCCTCAATGTTAAATTTTTTTCGGTTTTAGTCCATAAAGTTAAAATCGATAGGAAAAATTCGAAGGAAAATTTGCAGGAAACCTGCAGATTTTCTTGCGGATTTTAGTTTTATGGACTAAATCCAAAAAAATTCAAATATTTAAGGAACTTTATCCAAGAAAATGAAGATACAGAAATGAAAACAAAAAACAGGCTAACTTCCATAGACTAAAGACTACTTACTTAAGACTTTTTTTAATTTTGTGGAAAAATGTTAAAGTATGACAAATACTTTAAAACTTAAGGAGTACATGTTATAAAATAGACTTATATGTAATGCATTTTAATTTATTAGGAGAAAGAAAAAATATTTTTAAATAAAAGCAGTCGTCTCTGTTATATAAAAAATAGTATGTGAGAATAAGTTAGACAAATTATTAGAGATCATTTAAATAAAAATATCTAATTTTTTTTACAATTCTATTTAATAAAAAAATTACATCACATCTCATTAATAAAATTTTAAGTATGTCAAGTTGCAATATTTAAACAAATATAAATTATTTTATTAATATTATCATTATTAAATTGTATTTTGTATTACAATACAAAAATAAATTTTAATTATTTTAAAAAATCTGTGAAATTAAATTGAAAAAAAACTTTAAAGAAAAAGACCGTCTGTATTTTCGATATTCCCGACATCAATGCTAAAACTTACTGGTCTAGGAATGAGGGCAATTCTTAGTCCCATCAAATCATGCCATGAACAATACAGAAAGAGCATGTAATATTGAAATTAAGAAACATTCCGTCTATTGCTCTACCTTCCTCATACAGATCTAAAAATTTTAATAATAATTTGAGTTATTACCTAGAGAAGCAGTTGTCCTTCTCCGGATTTATTCGGTGAGGGTGGCGCTTGTGAATCATAGTTGAGCAAAAACGGATTTCAATCATTTTCTTAGCTGGAATGTGCCCTCAATCTCTTTCTGACACAGGGCTGATTTTTTTATAAACAATGTTGTAAGTTGTTTTCGTAGGTTCTACTAATAAAATAGCCTCACAAAATTTATGTTATTAGGTAATATTTGACAAGTCAATTTAAATATTAGTTGAACTGTTTATTTTAATATGCTCAAATGTAATATACTTTTAAGTTGACCAACTAGCCAATCAAACATTCGAAAAGTTTAAACTTAAGCCTAAAAAATAGGGAATTTCTGATCCCTCCCTAAGTGGTGAAAAAAAATACCCTAAGAAAATTTGAAAATGTCTCTCAGATTTCTAAATGCATTTTCGGACGCGCCCTAATCATACATATACATGGATAACCGAGTCTCATCCTATTTCCCCAAAAATTTAGTTCAGAAATATATCTCTGGTTCCACCCCATCAATGTTTTCCTAATTTCACAACTTAGTGACAAAGCCGGAAGTATATTTCTGAATTTGTGTAGCAGAAATTTGAAAACATGTCACCTTTTAATGTCAGCTTCAATAACAAAAAAAAACATTTTCGAGTTCGTCAAACTTTTTTTTAAATAAAACAGAATCCTGCATGCTCTTCTTCTTCATGATCAAACATCCATTTTCTCTCAAAATCTTTAGAAAAGTTCTTTCATTCTCAATCAAGTTTTGCACTCTAAAACTTCATTCTTATGTTTCATTACATCAAAAGGAGAAATACAAGTTGTTATTTATGGTAAATATCATGTATTTCATCCGTCCTTGTTCACATTAATATGGGTTTTGAGATGAAAAAGTTACGTTGTATCCGAAAATGCATTTACGTTGTCTACGAATGTCAAACGTATTGATGTCAAGGAGGTAGATGTTAACATTTGATAAGTGATTTTTGCATCATATTTTTAGCTTATTTTCTTTTTCGTTTTCTTGTGTGTTTTCACTGTTTTAGTTCGATTTTATATACTTTTATATTCTTTTGATGTTTTCAGCTATTAAGGAACTTTCAAGCAAGATTGAATAGAAAAAGGCAGAAAATCGCGCGTTTGGAAGTCATTCCAACACAAAAGACCCGAGACCAACACGGCCTCCCGTGTCAGCTGACACAATCTATGTCAGACCCAGTTTCTTCTGTGATCTTTGGCATTCTGTAATGGTTTCTCAATTTTTGGATTTCCAGAAATGTTTCTTTTCATCCATAATTAACCATTTGTGTTAGTGCTTGAATTATAAGAGAATTATGAGTGTTTATAAGGGATTAAGAGTTTTATTTTACTTTTGAAAGTCTGTAACTGACCAAGAATTAAAGCTACTGTATATTAATGAAGATGCTTTAATTAAGAGTGATTATAAATGGACTAGAGGTTAAGCAAGAGGGGAAGATGAAGGAGACACCTAAGGGGTGACACTTAGGGGAGCTTTATCATCCCCCACTTGTTACAAAGCATCTTTTATTACTTACTTCTATTTGTAATTTTCCAGCTTTAGTTTCTTGCCTTTGTCTATATTGCTTTTTATATTCTAGTACAATATTATTTTCTTTATTTAATCAAGCTTGCCTTCAAATTCAAGGTTATTTTACATTGCTTTCTTCATTTTCTTTATAAGTTATGCTTTTATAAGTTATGCTTTATTATTGTTTAATTGTTGCTTACCTCACCATGTGTGAGTAGTCTTATAAGGGTAATGGGTTGTGAGAATCTATCTCATTACGATCCATAATTGATTATCTAAAATTAAAATACGAGAATCACAAGTCCCTTTTAATTTTAGAATCTAAGTTCTATAAATATTTTTACGTCGGTTGTGCAAGCAAAGGAAATCCAGATTTGATCATAGTCTAGAAGGATATGCATTGATATTAGATAAAAAATTACTAAACAATTGAGTTAGAGGCGTCACTGACGAGGCGATTTGATCTCAGTTTAGAAATAACCAAGTTATGGTGTCGTGTGACAAGGCGTATTTTCTCTTGGTTGAATAATTTAATTGTACCATAAACACATTTAGATGCGCACGCCACAAAAATGGGTGTTCACACATATTTATCTACTTTCTATAAAAGAAATTAGAAAATCTCGTAATTCAAATATGAATAGTCGATAAGGAAGATATGGTGATTGTTGTTGGAGGTGAGTAAGGCTATGTACAATGGTTTTATTATTCAACACTATACTTTTTCATTTTTTATATTACACATCATCTTCTCTTTCTTCCACCTAATAATTCAACACGCATTCAATTTATACTCACTACAATAATTTTGTTTAATAAAATTCAACCAATAAAATTTTACAAAGTATTTTGTGGACCCCACTCTTTCCACATTCAACATGTTGAAAATTTTCAACACCAATTAATACACCTCACTTTAAACACCCTATTCAACACCCTCATTGTAAGGATTCAACTATTGAATTTGTTTTTCAACACCCCCATTGTACATAGTCTAAGGATTAAAGGGAATCAAGTTTTTCATGAGCTCGTTGACGGCGCCTCTTCCAATCTCACTGCTATCCATTCTTGTTTTTCAATTACACAGACCTTAAAACCCCTTTTTCTTATAAACCCCTTCCCTTTTCTTCTCCCACTTTTGAACACTTTTTATTGCAAGTCTTTAAGGAGAAGTTTTATGAACGAAATGGAGAAATGAATTTTGTTGGAGTTAAGTGAATAATGTTATCATGGATTTTGAAGGAGTTACGTAATGTTTCTGAAAAATTAGGGTTTTTTAATCATTAAAATATTAATTAAAAGATTTTTGAAAAACTAAATGTTAGATTTCAAATTAAAAATGGTTAATAAATTGATTTTAATGACGTGACAAGTCACTGAACAAATCTTGAGGTGTCAGGTATTGAAAAATCTGTCAAATAATAAGGGACCATTAATAATACACGTTATTTGATATTGGATATTGGGGAACTAATAACTAGTTTTTTTTATGAAATACTAAAATATTAAAAAATCAATATAAAATGAGGCATAACCCAGTCTTGAGGCATTACTTTTTTGCATTGCTGAAGAGGTTCTGAGCAGGGGAATCTCAGAATTAGTGAATACTAATCAAATCAACCTCATAAAAGCTTCTAAAAATTCTTTTGTGCCTTCTCATACTTTATATGCAGATGATATCATGATTTTTTGCAGGGGTGATCACAAATTTATCACTGCCATTGACATGTTGCTCAAAGATTATGCTAGTTGTTCTGGCCAATTTTGTAACTCGGTTAAATCTCTAATTTATGCAGGGGGCGCGACCTTAGGGAGATTCAAAAGTCTTGCTGATTTGATTGGGTTTTCCATGGCCACCCCTCCTTTTGTTTACCTAGGGGCTCCTATTTTCATTGGTAGACCTAAACCTATATGAAGGATAGAAAAACACTTAGAAAGGGGGGGTTTGAATAAGTGTAGCTTTAAAAACTTGACAGATAAAAATAAATTGCACAGTTATTTTTATCCTGGTTCGTTGTTAACTAAACTACTCCAGTCCACCCCCGCAGAGATGATTTACCTCAACTGAGGATTTAATCCACTAATCGCACGGATTACAATGGTTCTCCACTTAGTCAGCAACTAAGTCTTCCAGAGTCTTCTGATCACACACTGATCACTCCAGGAACAACTGCTTAGATACCCTCTAAGACTTTCTAGAGTATACTGATCCACACGATCACTCTAGTTACAACCTGCTTAGATAACCTCTAAGACTTCCTAGAGTATTCTGATCCACACGATCACTCTAGTTCCTTACAACTTAATGTAATCAATTCTAAGAGTATTACAATTGCTTCTTAAAAGCTATAATCACAAACTGTGATATTTCTCTTAACGTTTAAGCTTAATCTCACTAATATATTACAACAGCAATGTAGTGAGCTTTGATGAAGATGAAGATTCTGAGCTTTGAGTAGAACAGAGTTTCAGCAAGTTAATATGAGTTGTTTTGTGCAGAATCGTTAACCTTGCTTCTCATCAGAACTTCATATTTATAGGCGTTGGAGAAGATGACCGTTGAGTGCATTTAATGCTTTGCGTGTTCCGTACAGCATCGCATTTAATGTTATACGCTTTTGTCAACTACCTCGAGCCTTGTTCACGCTGTGTCTACTGACGTTGCCTATTATAGCTTTTAACGTTCCTTTTGTCAGTCAGCGTAGCTTGCCACTTGTACTTCCTTCTGATCTGATGTTTGTGAATACAACGTTTGAATATCATCAGAGTCAAACAGCTTGGTGCAAAGCATCTTCTGATCTTCAGACCTTGAAGTGCTTCTGAGCGTGATACCATCAGAACTTCAGTGCTTCTGATCTCATGTTCTTCTGATGCTTCCATAGACCCATGTTCTGATTCTGCTTCGACCATCTTCTGATGTCTTGCCAGACCATGTTCTGATGTTGCATGCTGAACCCTTTGAGACAAAGCTTCTGAGCGCTGAATTATGCATACTCTTTATATATATTTCCTGAAAAGGAAATTGCATTGGATTAGAGTACCATATTATCTTAAGCAAAATTCATATTATTGTTATCATCAAAACTAAGATAATTGATCAGAACAAATCTTGTTCTAACAATCTCCCCCTTTTTGATGATGACAAAAACATATATAAATGATATGAATTTGCGATCAGAAAGAGCAGACGGCAAAAGACAAATTACACAGCTATAGCATAAGCATATGAATATGTCTCCCCCTGAGATTAACAATCTCCCCCTGAGATAAATAATCTCCCCCTGAAATAAATACTCGAAGAACTTTAATAAAAGACTTCCCTGATTATTTCGGTAGAGACGATCACATAAGCTTCTGTCTTCAGAGAATTCATAGCTTCTGACTTCTGCTTCCATTGGACAGCTTCAGAACTAGAATTTCTTTAGATCCCTAGAACACTCACAGCTTCTGATTCCTGCTTCCATCTAGGACAGCTTCAGAACTTGAATTTCTTTGATCTTCAGAACATTCACAGCTTCTGATTTCTGCTTCCATTTAGGACAGCTTCAGAACTTGAATTTCTTTGATCTTCAGAACATTCACAGCTTCTGATTTCTGCTTCCATTTAGGACAGCTTCAGAACTTGAGTTTTCTGGATCTTTAGAACAATCACAGCTTCTGATTTCTGCTTCCCTCGGATAGCTTCAGAGCTTTGAATTTCTACCAACATCACTTCATGCTAGATTTGTATCAGAACATTGTTGAATGTACCAGAGCATCATCAGAGCATCTCTACATCCTGAAATGTTACAGAACAAAAAACTACACGACAAAAGTCAGCATGAACGAGTCAGAACATAAAATGTATATTAGAACACATGATATGTATCAGAGCCATATAGGCTAAAATAATGTTATCAGAGCAAATAGAATTTTGTCAGAACAAATAGACAAATATGGATCAAATTCTATTATCAGTGCTTCTGATTCATTCTTCTTTCTTGCTTCTGATTTCTGAAGCTTGACAGCACTCAGCTTGCTTCAGTTTCCATGAGCTTATTCTTTTTACAGAATAACACTTCTTATGGTTTTGCTTCTTGTGTTTGCTTTGAAGATTCTTTTCACTTCTTTATACCTGCAAAACACTTAAACCATATAGAACTTGCAGTTCTTGTTAGAAAATGTGTGGGAGCTTTACCCAGCAACTGATAGATTAATCAAATCATTTATCATTTATCTTTCTCCCCCTTTTTGTCATAACATCAAAAAGAATATTTCAAAAGATTTAGATGAATAAAACGAAAAATAAAAATCAATGGAATGGAAAAAACAAAGAAACTTTTCATTGATAATCAAAAGATATTACAAAAGATTCCTATGTTTAACAAGATGAGAAATATTCCTAGCAAATACATAAAAAGTCATCCCAAGAGGAAATGACTACAAAAATTAAAAACAAAACCCTAGCAAGACACACTCTGTGTCAACCCATCAAGAATCCCGGTGGTCTTCTTGTCTTCCAGACTAGAACCTCCACTGTAGGAGAGATCCCAGAGACCAAAGAGGAAGAGAGGGACAGTTCACAGACAGAGAACTGCTGTTGCAAACGGGGCTTTCCCTTAACATAGAAGTTAAGAATATCATTCTTAACCTCTTCCCATAACTCAAGAAAGTCTTCTGTCTTTGGGTGAAAGTTGATAACAACATCACAGAAGAGGTCTGACTTGAGAGGTATTAGGAGAGCCATCCCGAGATATGCAGAGATCTGCCGCCTTTGAGTCATAGATCTTCAACAGGCTTAGAGCACGATTAAGAGATCCAGACAAAGGATTCAAGGTGAACGCTAGGTTTGAACTAGGATTAAAAAAAATTTGTTTGATCAAGAGAGAGAAAAAACTTGATGAGGAATGCAAAGAGATAGAGAAGGAAAACAAAGATAGAGTGTAATAGAGAAAATATGAGAGGGAAGGAGAAGCGTTTGAAGAGTATTTAAAAGAAAATAAAATGAAAGAAATGATGGATAGCATTTAATGTTACGTGACATGAGGAGAGATAATAAAGACAAATGAGGTGACTAGCACAGTTACCTATGGTCGGCGTCCCTTCAACTGCACGCGCGCTTATCCATGAACAGTAACGACAGGTTTACCATCCCGAGATAAAACGTTACAGCTGTTTTGCTTTAAAAGAGGTTCCGAATCAACTTAGACACTGAAACGTTAGTAATAACCGAATCATAATTTCTAAAAGATTTCAATCAGAACTTCTGATTAAAAAAAATAATCCACTTTCATTTCAGAAGATACTCATACATAAGAACTTCTCATCTTCTCATTCTGGGCATAAATCCATACTGATATTCTTCAAAATGAACTTAAACCTATCTTCAGCCAGGGGTTTTGTAAAGATATCAGCCCATTGATGGTCTGTATCCACAAAGTTTAAAGATATAACACCCTTCTGAACATAGTCCCTTTTGAAATGATGTTTAATCTCAATATGTTTAGCTTTTGAATGAAGAATAGGATTCTTAGATAAACATATAGCAGAAGTATTATCACAGAATATAGGAATGTTACTCTCATATATCTGATAATCTTCTAACTGACTCTTCATCCAGAGCATCTGTGTACTGCAACCAGCAGCAGCGACATATTCTGCTTCTGTTGTTGATAGAGCAATAGTTGCTTGCTTCTTGCTATACCAGGAGATCAAATGACTTCCAAGAAATTGACAACTTCCTGAAGTACTCTTTCTTTCAATTCTGTCTCCAGCATAGTCAGCATCGCAGAATCCTACTAAGTTGTATTCTTTAGATTTTCTGTAAACTAAGCTAACATTAGTAGTACCTTTCAGATACCTTAGAATTCTCTTAACAGCAGTTAAATGAGATTCTCTAGGATCTGATTGGAATCTAGCACACAAACAAACACTGAACAGAATGTCAGGTCTAGAAGCAGTCAAATATAGAAGAGATCCAATCATACCTCTGTATAACTTCTGATCTACCTTCTTACTTACCTCATCCTTACCTAGGATGCATGTTGGATGCATAGGAGTTTTGGCTTCTTTACAGTCTAGAAGATTAAACTTCTTCAGAAGTTCCTTCACATACTTGGTTTGGTGAACATACGTTCCTTCTGATGTTTGATTTATTTGTATTCCAAGGAAATACTTGAGTTCTCCCATCATGCTCATTTCAAACTCAGCCTGCATAGACTCAGCAAACTCCTTTCCAAGTGTAGCATTAGATGTTCCAAAAATAATATCATCTACATATATTTGACAAATTAAAATATCCCTTTTAAAGGTTTTACAAAAGAGAGTAGTGTCCACTTTTCCTCTAGTGAAACCATTATCCAGAAGGAAAGAACTTAAGCGTTCATACCAAGCTCTGGGAGCTTGTTTCAATCCATACAACGATTTCTTTAGTTTAAAAACATGATTAGGAGACATAGAGTCTTCAAAACCAGGAGGTTGATGGACATAAACTTCTTCATCTATATAACCATTTAAGAAGGCACTCTTAACATCCATCTGATAGAGAGTGATGTTATGTTGAGTGGCAAATGAAATTAATAGACGAATAGATTCTAACCTGGCCACTGGTGCAAAGGTTTCTGTATAGTCAATCCCTTCTTGCTGACTATAACCCTGAGCCACCAGTCTGGCTTTGTTCCTTACTACTTCACCTTTCTCACTGAGCTTGTTTCTGAAGACCCATTTTGTACCGATTATATTGAATCCATCTGGTCTAGGAACAAGATCCCAAACATCATTCCTTGTAAACTGATTCAATTCTTCTTGCATAGCAATTATCCAGTCTGGATCTTCTAGAGCATGATCAACAGAAGTTGGCTCGATCAAAGATACAAGACCTAATTGACAGTCTGCATTGTTCTTAAGGAATGCTCTTGTTCTGATTGGATCATCCTTCTTTCCAAGAATGACATCTTCTGAATGACCAGAGATGAGTCTGGATGATCTTCTGACAGATGGTTCTTCAGAAATGCTTAGATTCTCCAGAGAAGCTGATACTTGATCTTCAGATTCTTTGCTTCTGAGAAGCTCTGCTTCTGATGCGTTGCTTCTTGGCTCAACAACTTCTGATATATCAATATCATAATCTGCAAAATTATCAAACTGCTTTGGTTTTTCAGAACCAAGCTTATCATCAAACCTGATATTGATTGATTCTTCCACAACCAATGTTTCAGTATTGTATACTCTGTAGCCTTTTGAGCGTTCAGAATATCCAAGAAGGAAACATTTTTGTGCTTTGGAATCAAACTTACCAAGATGATCTTTAGTGTTCAGAATAAAGCATACACATCCAAAAGGATGGAAATATGAAATGTTGGGCTTTTTATTCTTCCACAATTCATAAGGAGTCTTATTTAGAATAGGTCTGATAGAGATTCTATTCTGAATATAGCATGCAGTGTTTATTGCTTCTGCCCAGAAATGCTTAGCCATATTGGTTTCATTGATCATGGTTCTGGCCATTTCTTGCAGAGTCCTATTCTTTCGTTCTACAACTCCATTTTGCTGTGGAGTTCTAGGACAAGAGAAATCATGGGCAATACCATTTTCTTTGAAGAATTCTTCAAAGGATCTGTTCTCAAATTCACCACCATGATCACTTCTGACCTTTATGATTTTACACTCTTTTTCAGATTGAATCTGAATGCAGAAATCAAAGAACACTGAATGAGTCTCATCCTTGTGTTTCAAGAATTTTACCCACGTCCAGCGGCTATAATCATCTACGATGACTAATCCATATTTCTTCCCTCTGACAGATGCTGTTTTGACTGGGCCAAACAGATCAATGTGCAAGAGTTCTAATGGCCTTGAGGTAGAAACAACATTCTTGGACTTGAATGCAGGTTTGGAGAACTTGCCCTTCTGACATGCTTCACAAAGAGCATCTGATTTGAATTTCAGATTAGGGAGTCCTCTGACCAGATCCAGTTTGTTAATCTGAGAAATTTTTCTCAAACTAGCATGACCTAATCTTCTGTGCCAGACCCACTGCTCTTCAGACACAGACATAAGACAAGTCACCTTCTGACTCATAAGATCTTGCAGATCTGTCTTATAAATGTTGTTCTTCCTCTTGCCTGTAAATAGGATTGAGCCATCCTTCTGATTTACAGCCTTGCAAGACTTTTGATTAAAGATTATATCATAACCATTGTCACTCAATTGACTGATAGATAAGAGGTTATGTGATAATCCTTCTACAAGAAGTACATTAGAAATGGAAGGAGAGTTACCAGACTTTATAGTTCCAGAGCCAATTATCTTGCCCTTCTGATCTCCTCCAAACTTGACTTCTCCTCCGGACTTAAGCACCAGGTCTTGGAACATAGACCTTCTTCCTGTCATGTGTCGTGAGCATCCAGAGTCCAGGTACCATGACATGTTGTGCTTTGTCCTTTTTGCAGCCAAGGATATCTGCAATAGGAATAATCTTATCCTTAGGTACCCACATTCTCTTGGGTCCTTTCTTGTTAGATTTTCTCAAGTTCTGATTGAACTTGGGTTTAACATTGTAAGCAATAGGAGGAACAACATGATAATTTTTAATGTGAGTTTCATGATATTTCCTAGGTTGTGTCACATGCTTTTTGGTGTGTGTTATGTGAAAACTTTGAGCATGTGAAGTGTGCCTAATATCATGGGAGTGGCCATACTTGAACTGATCATACAGTGGCTTGTATGTGAATTTCATTTCATCAACAGGTTCAAGTTTGTATGGGGTTTCACCCTCAAAACCAATGCCAACTCTTTTGTTTCCAGACACAGCATATATCATAGAAGCTAGCTGACTTCTGCCAATACTTCTAGATAAGAACTTCCTGAAACTTAAATCATATTCTTTCAGAATATGGTTTAGACTAGGAGTGGATTTTTCTGAATCAGAAGGAGATCCAACATTATTGGATAATTTTAAAAGTTTTTCTTTTAATTCAGAATTTTCCAACTCAAGCTTCTTTGTTTCAAATTCAAATAGCTCTTTCAGCTTTTTGTATTTGAGACTAATCTGAGACTTGAATTCCAGAAGTTCAGTTAGACCGGAAACTAACTCATCTCTAGTAAGTTCAGAAAATACCTCTTCAGAATCTGATTCTGATGTAGATTCTGATCCGTCATCTTCTGTCGCCATCAGCGCACAGTTAGCCTGCTCATCTTCAGAGTCTGAATCATCTTCTGACTCATCCCAGGTTGCCATAAGACCTTTCTTCTTATGAAACTTTTTCTTGGGATTTTCCTTCTGAAGTTTTGGACATTCATTCTTGAAGTGTCCAGGCTCATTGCATTCATAGCACATGACCTTCTTCTTGTCAAATCTTCTGTCATCAGAAGATTCTCCACGTTCAAGTTTCTTTGAACTTCTGACGCCTCTGAACTTCCTTTGCTTGTTCTTCCAGAGTTGATTTAGCCTTCTGGAGATCAAGGACAGTTCATCTTCTTCTTCAGATTCTGATTCTTCAGGATCTTCTTCTCTAGCCTGAAAAGCGTTAGTGCATTTCTTGATATTGGATTTTAATGCAATAGACTTACCTTTCTTTTGAGGCTCATTTGCGTCCAGCTCTATTTCATGACTTCTCAAGGCACTGATAAGCTCTTCCAGAGAAACTTCATTCAGATTCTTTGCAATCTTGAATGCAGTCACCATAGGACCCCATCTTCTGGGTAAGCTTCTGATGATCTTCTTTACGTGATCAGCCTTGGTGTATCCTTTGTCAAGAACTCTCAATCCAGCAGTAAGAGTTTGAAATCTTGAAAACATCTTTTCAATGTCTTCATCATCCTCCATCTTGAAGGCTTCATACTTCTGGATTAAAGCGAGAGCTTTAGTCTCCTTGACTTGAGCATTTCCTTCATGAGTCATTTTCAAGGACTCATATATGTCATAGGCCATTTCCCTGTTAGATATCTTCTCATACTCAGCATGAGAGATAGCATTCAGCAAAACAGTTCTGCATTTATGATGATTCCTGAAAAGCTTCTTCTGATCATCACTCATTTCTTGCCTAGTCAGCTTTACGCCACTGGCATTTACTGGATGTTTGTAACCATCCATCAGAAGATCCCATAGATCACCATCTAGACCAAGAAAGTAACTTTCCAGTTTATCTTTCCAGTATTCAAAGTTTTCACCATCAAATACCGGCGGTCTAGTATAACCATTGTTACCGTTGTGTTGCTCAGCAGAGCCAGATGTAGATGCAGGTGTAGACTTTGCAGTTTCATCAACCATCTTTTACTGAAGCGTTTTTCTCTTCCTGAATCTTTTCTAAACACGGTTAAGTGCTTGCACCTTAGAACCGGCGCTCTGATGCCAATTGAAGGATAGAAAAACACTTAGAAAGGGGGGGGTTTGAATAAGTGTAGCTTTAAAAACTTGACAGATAAAAATAAATTGCACAGTTATTTTTATCCTGGTTCGTTGTTAACTAAACTACTCCAGTCCACCCCCGCAGAGATGATTTACCTCAACTGAGGATTTAATCCACTAATCGCACGGATTACAATGGTTCTCCACTTAGTCAGCAACTAAGTCTTCCAGAGTCTTCTGATCACACACTGATCACTCCAGGAACAACTGCTTAGATACCCTCTAAGACTTTCTAGAGTATACTGATCCACACGATCACTCTAGTTACAACCTGCTTAGATAACCTCTAAGACTTCCTAGAGTATTCTGATCCACACGATCACTCTAGTTCCTTACAACTTAATGTAATCAATTCTAAGAGTATTACAATTGCTTCTTAAAAGCTATAATCACAAACTGTGATATTTCTCTTAACGTTTAAGCTTAATCTCACTAATATATTACAACAACAATGTAGTGAGCTTTGATGAAGATGAAGATTCTGAGCTTTGAGTAGAACAGAGTTTCAGCAAGTTAATATGAGTTGTTTTGTGCAGAATCGTTAACCTTGCTTCTCATCAGAACTTCATATTTATAGGCGTTGGAGAAGATGACCGTTGAGTGCATTTAATGCTTTGCGTGTTCCGTACAGCATCGCATTTAATGTTATACGCTTTTGTCAACTACCTCGAGCCTTGTTCACGCTGTGTCTACTGACGTTGCCTATTATAGCTTTTAACGTTCCTTTTGTCAGTCAGCGTAGCTTGCCACTTGTACTTCCTTCTGATCTGATGTTTGTGAATACAACGTTTGAATATCATCAGAGTCAAACAGCTTGGTGCAAAGCATCTTCTGATCTTCAGACCTTGAAGTGCTTCTGAGCGTGATACCATCAGAACTTCAGTGCTTCTGATCTCATGTTCTTCTGATGCTTCCATAGACCCATGTTCTGATTCTGCTTCGACCATCTTCTGATGTCTTGCCAGACCATGTTCTGATGTTGCATGCTGAACCCTTTGAGACAAAGCTTCTGAGCGCTGAATTATGCATACTCTTTATATATATTTCCTGAAAAGGAAATTGCATTGGATTAGAGTACCATATTATCTTAAGCAAAATTCATATTATTGTTATCATCAAAACTAAGATAATTGATCAGAACAAATCTTGTTCTAACACTATATACTTTCTTTATGTTGCAGATAAAATCAAACTTAGGCTGGCCAGTTGGAAAGCAAGGCTGCTCTCTATGTCTGGAAGGTTGCAGCTGGTTAAATCAGTGATTCAAAGCATGATGATACATTGTATATCCATATACAATTGGCCAGGAGAGCTTACAAAACAGTTGACAACTTGGATGCGTAACTTTATATGGAGTGGCAGCCTGGAGAAGAGGAAAATGGTCACTGTTGCTTGGAAGCAATGCTGCAACAAGTTAAAAGATGGTGGTCTTGGGCTTAAATCGCTGGAGGTGCTAAACTATGCAACCAATCTTCATCTCTGCTGGGAATTTGCGAAAGGTGATAAATCCTGGAGTCATTTGTTGGCAGCTTGGGTCCTTAGACACAGGAAATCCATTTCTTATCACATAAGTTCTTCTATATGGTCTACCATTAAGGAACACTATCAGAAGGTCCTAGATAAAACTCATTGGATTATTGGAAATGGAGCCAATGTCAACTTTTGGCTTGATAGATGGTTGGAAGAGCCCCTTGCTGTGGTATTCAAGATTCCTGAATTATTTAGCAAGCATTTTAAGGTTAAGGTTAAAGATTGGATGGTGGACAAATCTTGGAGAATCTCATCTAATGTGCTAACTGCCTTCCCTAATTTGGAGCTTATGGTGGAGAAAATAGAAATTTATGACAATGAGGTGGAAGATTCATTAGCTTGGACTGATGCAGTTAATGGTGAATTAACTCTGAAATTGGCTTATGAGTTGAGTAAAAAGAACAATGGTAGAAAGCTGGCCCTGTACCCTTGGGACAGAAACGTAACTCCTGCTTATTCCATGTTAATTTGGAGGCTTGACCATGGCAAGATGCCTACTGATGATAATTTGGCTGCTCGTGGGTTTAAGTTCCCATCCATGTGTTCTCTTTGCAAGGAAAGTGCTGAAACTTCCTCCCATTTATTCTTCCACTGCAAGTTTGTTGTCAAGATTTGGAATTGGCTGAAGCAAAAGCTTCAATTCACGAGTAACATTTTCTGTCTTGCTGACTGTGCTAGCATGATTAGGCCTGAATGGTCCCCTCAAGCCAAAGATGTGGCTCTGTCTTGCATATGCAGTGTTGTTTATGTTGTTTGGCATGCTAGAAACAACATTAGATTTGAAGGAAAGGCTTCCCACTGGAAAAATTGTATTGCTAACATCATTGCTAGAGCTAGATTAGTTGGGAATTGTACTACCAAATGCTCTTCTAATAGCATAACCAGTTTTACCATTCTCAAATGCTTCGATGTTTTAATTCATCCTAGTAAACCGATGAATATGATTGACGTCATTTGGAGTCCTCCGGCGAAGGATTGGATTAAGGTGAATGTCGACGGGCTTGCTCGAGGAATCCCTATGATTATGGCGTGTGGAGGCATCTTTCGCAACTCGGATGCGGAGCATATTGGTAGCTTTTGTAATTTTCTTGGAGAGGGAGATGCAGTTTTGGCTGAGTTTCTTGCAGCCATCACTGCTATGGAAAAAATGAAAGAGTTGGGTTTTAAAAAGGTTTGGTTGGAGTCTGACTATTTATTAGTGACTAAAGCTTTTTCTGATAATAGTTTGGTTCCTTGGAAGATTCGATCTCGTTGGCTCGGTTGTTTGGAGTATACTCGTTCTATTGAGTTTATATTAACTCATGCTTATAGAGAGGCCAATTTTTGTGCGGATCTTCTTGCGAATCTCGGTTTGGCGTTGCGTAATTATCATTGGTTCTCCTTTTTGCATTCGGTTTTAGTTCGGGAGTATCTCTTAGACATGGAGGGTACCCCTAGGCTTAGACTCTTCTCTTAAGGGGTTTTGGCTTGGTCCCCCTTGTGTTTTTGTACTCCTTTTTTCTTTTTAATGAAATTCTGGTTTATATAAAAAAAAAAATGGAAAAATTACATCATATATAGTTAATTAAGCAATCTTACTGTCTCTTAATCGCTTAATTTCATCAATCAAAGTCGTCAAGTTTTCATAAGATGAACCACCTTCTCCAGCAGCATATCTAGTAATTTTTGCAAACTCTCGAGCTCTTCTTCTTACTTCAACAGCTTCATCACCACCATCCATCAACCGTCTCAGAGCTTTCTCTATACGATCTCTCTCCACTAGCTTTTTCATATCCTTAAAAGCAGCCATGATCCATTCATCTGCACCAAGTTCTACTCCAATCCCCCTCAGCTGAGTTATCAACTTCTCGTTGTAGAATTGATCGCTATGCACCGGCCACGTGATCATCGGAACCCCCACACTAACAGCCTCTACCACCGAGTTCCACCCGCAATGCGTCAAAAATGCACCCACTGCAGGGTGGCCTAATATAACAACCTGTGGTGCCCACCCTTTTACAATCATTCCCTTATTCCTCTCTTCAAATCCCTTTGGTAACCATTTTTGTTTATCTTCTTCACTCTCATTCTCCATCCCTTTCTTCTCTGGGACAACCCATATGAAATCATAACCCGATGCTTCTATCGCGCTTGCAATCTCATATAATTGCTCATCGTGGAAGTAACAAATGGTTCCAAAGCTTATGTAAATCACTGAGTTATCTTTCTTAGAGTTAAGCCAAGTTAAATATTTTTGCACGCTCAAGGTGCCTTTTTCTCCCCTTTCTGCTTTCTCTTGAGTGGTTTTACGAACAAGTGAGGCCGGGCCAAGATGCCAGGCTTTATGACCGATGATTTTCTCGTAATATTCAATATATTCTTCTCCATCAAGCTCGACCAAGCTATTGATGATGAAGCCATTGCTTTTGAGTGCTACAGTGAGTAAAGGATCTATAAAAGACTTCGACTCCATCGGTGGTGTTGAATTAATGGTGATATCATGAGGAAAATTGGGAATGCGAAAAGAACCACTAGCATCTTCAGGGAGAGGGTGTAATTTGAGGGATTCCATGGCACATATAGTAAAGAGGGAGAAACCATTGAAAGCGAATCTCGGAATGTTAAGCTTGTTTGCTAGCTCATCCACCCACGGGAATAAAAAATCCGCCACTATGCAATCAGGTGGGTGCTGCTCCGCGAAATTCTCAATGAGTTCGCGGAGCAGTATGGTGGCATGATAAATTTTGTAGCCGCTTTCGAGGTCAGTGACTGAGGAGATATTTTCTATGCCGTCCGGGAGGCCAACTTCTTGGGAAGGGAATGGAAAAGTTTGAACATTGAAGAATTGGTTGGATTTGGGAAGAATTTTGGCATTTAAAGGAGTGGTGATGATTGTAACAAAGTGGCCTCTTGAGGCAAAGAGATAAGCTATATCGCATAGAGGGATCATGTGGCCAGCTGCTAAGTATGGAATGAAGTAAAGTTTGAGTGGTTTCTCCATTTTTGTGGTTGAGACACAACGCTGCCTTATGCCTTTGCATGCAAATTCTGATAACTTTTTATAGCAGGAACAGGAAAACGACGGATTTAGATAAGCCACATGATGTTGTTGTGGTCATCGTTTCCTCTGTAAACTGTAAACAGAAAGGTTAAACTGAAAAAAGAAACAAAACATAACATCCAAAGTTCCAAACCAGCTATGTTTGCCGGCTTCAAGTGCAATGTCAAACTAGGCGGCTTCTACAATACATTTGATATAGAGTAAATCATCTAATGGTAAATGTCTATTAGTTTATCTCAAAGTTTCACTATGCAACAGTTTTATAATTTTTGTTTCCTTGGTACTACATATGTAGCACTATGAATTCCATAAAAACGGTTGAATGTCTTATAAAAGTTAACATTTCATAAAGAGGTAGAATTAGTTATATTTACGATTAGCTAATAAAAAAATATTTAATGTTTATCGCTTCTTTTTTTTTTTTTCTTTTGATGTTAATATAGGCCTAATATGTGTTTTAAAAAAAAAAAAAGAGAGATGTGCATCTTATAACATATAAAATGAGAATGCACTTTTTTAGATAGATTACTTTTCTTGATAGAAAGTTAAATAGAATGCTTGGAATTTTAGATAGATTTAAATTCTTCATAAAGTTAAATAGAATGCTTCGATCCTAAATTTAGATTGGGAGAAATTAATATAAATTATTGATTATGGAAGTCAGAGTCAAAAGGATAGCCAAGAAATGTGAGTTCTACAAATCAAGTGGTAATATTTCAAGGGTGAAAACACTACAATAAAATATAGATTTTCTAAGAAGCATTTTTACCTTGGTTGAATATAGGCCCGAAGTAAAATCTATTAAATTAAGCGACTTAATTTTAATTAAAAATGAATAAGATTTCCGTTCGGTTGGACCTCCCATTCAAAGGAAAAAGTGACACTAATAATGAGTTTGATTCGCAACAACATCATTTTTGTGTTTTTAAAATGACCCTTTGCTTCTTTTTTTTAATTAAAAATAAATAAGATTTTCTCTCTCTTGATCATCTAACCGAATGGAAAAGAGGCATTGATCATGAGTTCAATTCACAACAATAAATAAAAAAGAATAAGATTTTCTCTCGCCTGCACCTTGCAACCGAGGGGAAAGTGACCTCTTTTTTATTTTGAAATTAATAATCATAATGGCTCCTTACTTTTTTTTTAATTTTAAATTAAAAATAAATAAGATTTAATTCTCTTCAATTTGGAGGTTCAATCGAGAATCGAGGGGGAAATGACACAGTTTTCCTTTTTTAGAGCAGAATGCTTGTTTTCTTCACTTTTGCATTTACGATTACCTCATTAAGTCCTAGCGAAATTCATTATCTCCCTCGAAACAACATCTCCAATTAACAAACAAAACATGAATTCTTCATTTTCTTCACTAAATCAAACTTGAAAACACCATTTCTTCACTAAATCAAACTTGAAAACATCATTTCTTCACTAAATCAAACTCGAAAACACCATTTCTTTCACAAACAATGTTTGTAACTCCATTTTCTCTTCTCAAATCAAACAAAGCAAGGAAGCTCAAAGGAAACTCGAAGAAGGGAACTTGAACCAAACTTGAAACTCATTTATTTGACTTCTTCATCACGTTTCTAGTAAGTAATTATTTCTCCATGCATGAAACAATAATTTTATTGTTGTTGTCCACATATTTAAGGTTTAATGTTGTTTTTATGGTTATTTTTGTTGTTGTCGTTGTTATTGAAGGCTTAAAAGTTTAATATTGTTATTGTTGTTGAGATTAAAGGTTTAATGTTGTTGTTTTTGAGATTCAAGGTTTAACGATTTTGTTGTATTAAATAAAAGGTTTAATGTTGTTGTTATTATTGAGATTGAAGGTTTAGTGTTGTTGTTGCTGGTGTTGTTGTTGTTGTTACTGTTGTTGTTGATGTTGTTGTTGATGTTGTTGTTGATGTTATTGTTGATCTTGTCGTTGTTGATATTGTTGTTGTTGTTGTTGTTGCTGTTGTTTTTGTTGTTAGTGTTGTTGTTGTTATTGTTGTTGTTGTTGTTGCTGTTGTTGTTGTTGTTGTTGTTGCTGTTGATGTTGTTGTTGTTGTTGAGATTGAAGGTTTAATGTTGTTATTGTTGTTGTTGAGTAAAGTTTAATGTTGTCGTTGTTATTGAGATTGAAGGTTTTTCATTGTTATTGTTGTTGATATTGAAGGTTTAATGTTTTTGTTGTAGTTGTGTTAACTTATCAAAGTCTTAACATCTCTCTTAAATGTATGGAGAAATTTTAATTTAATCTTGGTTGTTAAAATGTGTAGTTCATAAGTATAACTTAGCAATGAGTGTCTAATTTAATTTAGGTGTAGATTTATTACAATGTGAATTAGCATGTTGTGATATTATAATGTGACTTAGAAAATTTCTGAACTTAGCAAAGTTTTCATTCAAAATGCATGATTTGTGTAGGATTTTAATTTTATTTTGACAAAATACTCATTTTGATCCCTTAACCATACCCCTAGGTTCAGTTTGGTCCCTTCACTTTCTTTCGTGCCAAAGTGGTCCTTTAACTTTTCAATAGATGCATATGAGTCCCTTCTGTCAACCCCGTTAGTCAAAGTCTGTTAAAAGTCTACGTGGCAGTGACAGGTGGATTTGACTAAGTATTGTGACGGATTTAGCGTCGGAAAAACCGACGCTAAAAGCTATTTCAGAGTTTTAATTATTGTTCTTGATCTTCTTACCCCAAATTTTTCCTTCAAAAAAACCCTGAAATTTGGGAATAACAAAAACCCAGAATTTCTTACTGAAAATCGCATCATTATCCACCATATACAAACTTTTGCTAACCTCTCATTTCTTAAGATCAACAATATACACAAGTTCATCAATTTCAATTTTCTACAAAATTCACAAAAAAAGTACAAACCTTCACTCTGTTGCAGGAAACTTGATTCCTAGTTTGATAAGGTAAGAATCCTACCTTGAATGCAAAGTTGACGCCTTTATTTAAGTGGCTTTTTCATGTGCCAACTTGGATTTAGCAGGCCAATTTGTTACCATGTTCCTGTTCCTTTTGAAAAGAGAAGGGAGTATGTGAATTTGGTGAAGGAAATGAGTAGAGAGAATTTTGTTGGTGAAAAAGATGTTCAAGTTCTTGATGATGAAGACTTTATTATTATTGCTCGTTACTAAATTGAAAAACCAAGTCCGTATATGACATTGTACTAAAAGGGGTGAAAAAGATGTCCATATATTGCTCGTTACGGTGCTACAAAAAGATATTAAAAGGGGTGAAAATGAAAAGGGAAGGTAGTAAGTAAGCAATAAATAGTATTAGAAGCTTAAAGCTTAATTTCAAACGGTGATGATTCTATTAGAAGCTTTCTTTAAAACTTTTCCTTTGTAATTTTTTTTCACAAAAGGAGGAAAATCTCAATATTCTATGGTGTTTTGTTTGTGTGAGTATTAAAAGTAGTTGAATGAGTGTGTATATAACGAAATGGTTGTTAAGTTGCTGCGAAGACCGAAACACCGAAATCGCTTTTTTAAAGGATTAATTAGCTGAAAAACCATGGGTGGAAGAAGATGGAGAACAATAATTAAAATTCAGGAATAGCTTTTAGCGTCGGTTTTTCCGACGCTAAATCCACCTGTCACTGCCATGTAGACTTTTTAACATACTTTGACTAACGGAGTTGACGGAAGGGACACATATGGATCTATTGAAAAGTTAAAGGACCACTTATGCACGAAAAAAATTAAGGGACCAAACTGAACCTAGGAGTTTGGTTAAGGGACCAAAATAAGTATTTTGTCTTTTATTTTCATAAAGTATTTACAAATCGTAGTTGGATAAAAGATAATAGATTAACTGAGGAGTGGGAGAATGAAGTGATTTAAATTCTTCAGTAGTTAAAAGAAAACTTCCTAAAAAGAATGAATTTTTTTATTGTCTTTGTGCTTTTTAAGGGAATACGAAGAAAAAAACTTGGAAAGAACGAAATATTTGATCATCTATATTATAATTGAATTAGTTAACACTATATGACATGGGCATGGCATGGTAAAGAAAAAAAAACTCAATTGTGTCTCATAGAGATGAAGTTGATGTATATATGGATGATCAACTAGAAGATATGATATGTGATATTGGGGACAATTATTTTAGGACAGCTAACTGTATGATACTTTATATAGTGACAAGGAAGAGTCATTATATTCGGGGTGCATAAATTTTACACGATTGTCAACGGTGTTAAGAATATTTAAGATTGTTGAAAAACATTGTTATAGAATGTAAATCATTGTTAAACTGTAATTATGAGGCCAAGAAAATATTGTGTCCAGTGAGTTTGGACTATATCAAAATACATGCATGTTGTAAAGATTGTTTATTTATATGGAAAAGTGATCAAAAGTTGAATCAATGCCCGAAGTGTGGGAAGTTGTTGAAGGGTATGAAAACACTTAGAAGGGGAGGGGGGTTTAATAAGTGGTTTTCTTTGGGAAATAAAAATTCACACGATATTTTTATCCTGGTTCGTGTGAACTCAAACTACTCCAGTCCACCCGTCAAGGTGATTTCGCCTCTCTCCGTGGAGGACTTAATCCACTAATCAAAACTTGATTACAATCAGTTCACGAAGGCAGCTGTCAACGTCTTCTTGAGAATCTTAATCACTAATTGGTTACTCAAGGAACAATATACAATGTCTTTTTGAGAATCTTAACCACAACTTGATTACTCAAGAAACAATACACAACATCTTCTTGAGAATCTTAACCACAACTTGGTTACTCAAGAAACGTTACAACAATAACTTCTAACTAGTGAACTTAATGCTTCTTAATCTAAGCTATATCACAATTGTGATTTTTCACTATGTTTAAGTAGAATGAACGAATTCTTTTCTTTTTGGCATAATATTTAACGTGAGCAGCTCCACACAAGCATTCTTATTTTCCTTTTCAAATGATATTCTATTTATAGCCTTTGGAAATATGTACGTTGATTCCTCGTAAGTTGTTCTGCAATAAATGTTGTGTGTCATCTTGGTTATTTGCTTTGCATGCTTCTTAATATTTGTTCCTCATAAATGCTTCAGCCGTCTTTTAATCATTATGTCTCTAACGGTATTTTATTTTGTATCAGAACTTTGCATTTTGTTTTTCCTTTTCTTTATAACTTCTGTCCGACTTTATGAATATAACTTCTATCAGAATTTGTCTACAGCGGTTGGTGCATTTAGAAGTTACTTCATTAGAACTTCTTTGAACTTCAGCGTGACTTTTTTTCTTGTTTGTTCAGCTTTACACAAAGTCCATGTTCTGATGGTACTTGAGTTAAAACTTCTTATGAAATAAGAAACATAGAGTTAGAGTACCATATTTACTTATACAAAATTTATGTAATTGTTATCATCAAAACTCTAAGATATGATTAGAACCAAACTATGTTCTAACAATTGTGCTACAAGTTAAAGGATAACGACGATGATGATACAATGATGGTGTAAGCAGAAAGGGCTCCCCATCCAAGGTAATGTAGAACCTACTAATAATTCAAAGGTTCAAGAGTATGTGTGCTAATGTCAATGATTTAAAGAATATTATATGGCACGGAGATAAAAGAAAAGGTTAATACCTATTTTGCCCCCTGCCATATGGGGTCTGTTTGAAAAACCCCCTGCCAAAAAGAAAGTTGCAATTCGTCCTCTAACATATGAAGATTCCCCTATTTTGCCTCCTCAAAAAGTCCAAGCTTAAAAATATGGTCCAAAGGAGAGTTGAACCCAAGACCCAAAGCATGCATGAAAAACACCCTTACCACTAGGTTGCAACTTCATTTTTGTCATATAGTTGCCTTAGCTAATGTTTAATAGTTATTGAAAACGTTATTATAAACTAAATTATTATAACGGGAACATGAAATTATTGATCAAACTATTGAATATTAACGTGAACATGGAGTTATTAATTAAAATATTCAATATTAACGGGAAGCGATGTTAATATGTTGAAAATAAATGTGACTAAGTTTATTGTATTGGACAATCGACATTGTGTTGTCTATTCTTTATGCAGGTCATATTTTGTTCTAATATTCAATTTTTTTAATATTAGTATTTTTATAACTTTCCCATTTTAACCCAAATTTAATATTTTACTAATACGTTTTATTTTCCTCAATCCAAATTAGCGGGAACATGAAGTTACTTAATAAAATATTGAATATTAACGAGAACATGAATTACTGATCAAAATATTGAATATTAACGGGAATATGAAGTTATTGATCAAAATATTGAATATTAACGGGAGCATGAAGTTAGTGATCAAAATATTGAATATTAACGGTAACCTAAAATTATTGATCAAAATATTAAATATTAACGGGAACATGAGTTATTGATCAATTGATCAAAATATCTTTTTTCTATAACAAATTACAATATTGAACAAAATAAGTATAAGAGGTGATTAAACTTATAGATCAAAATATTGAATATTAACGAAAATATGAATTACTAATCAAAATATTGTATATTAACGGACTCATGAAGTTATTGATCAAACTATTGAATATTAATAGGAACATGGAGTTATTAATTAAAATATTGAATATTAACGGGAAGCGAATGTTAAAAGTAAATGTGACTAATTTTATTGCATTGGACAATCGATATTGTGTTGTGTATTATTTATGCAGGTCAAATTTTGTTCTACTGTTGATAAAACTGTAATATTTTAAGTCAAATAATTGATCCTTCCAATTTTTATTGCATACTAATAACATAAAATTTAATTATTCTTTTATTTAAAAACAATTTAATATTTATTTATATTATTATTAACAATTTGACTTTTTCTTTAAATCAAATCTACATTATTTCTTTTTAAAAATTAAAATCACATCTATTTTTTTAACCCATTATATGTTTTAAATATCTTTAATATACTTATTTATATTTTTTTTTCAATTACACACATTTTCTTTAGACATGTTATTTCTCAATGAAACCTCTACATTTCTTAAGTACATTCTTAATTGTATTATTTAATCTAAAACAATATAAATTTTATTTTTTTAATTATTTTTTATTTTTAATATTTAATTTTTTTAATATTAGTATTTTTATAACTTTTTCCATTTTAACTCAAATTTAATCTTTTACTAATATTTATCTACTTAATATAAATGTAAGGTTTTCATGATGACAACCTTGGACAAAACCCTAGCTTCAAGATGATGTGTCATCCCCTCAAAACACTCAAGATGATGTGTCATTCTCTCAAAGCATTCCAAATTATATAAATTTTATTATTATTTAAAAAATCTTCTAAACTAAAAAAATATATCTCTTCATTTTTTAAACATTAATTCTTTACAATTCATTTTTAATAAAAAGTGACATTAATTTTTTTTATAAACAATATAATTATTATATTATATTTTATTTTATATTGGTCAAAATGAATTTTATATCTAACATTTAAAGTTTCCCAAATCATGTTGATAATTACTAAAAAAAAATTCCAAATTAAAAAATATATGTTAAAGAGTTGAAGTTGATAAAATTTTATAAAAAATAATAATTTAAAAATGGAACTAAAGATAAAGTAATAGAATAGTCTAATATTCATAAGCATTTCATTTTAATAATTTAATAATATAAAATAAAAATATTTTTACGAAACTAAAAATTATGTGATAAAGAAAAGAATTAGATAAAATATTATAAAAATAAAAATTAATTGATATGATAGTTTAAAGTTTATAAGCATTTTATTTTAATATTTTAATAACATAAAATAAAAATATTTTTTTAACTTTATTTATAAAACAATCTTCTTCATTTACATTAAAATATTTATTATTTATAATTTCTTAAATTTGAAATGTACAATAGGGAGAAGTTATCTATTTTTGTAATGAATTTTCAGTTTTTATTTATTATTATAAAATAATTAATTAGTTAAATTTTTAAATAACATAAATCGTTTCTATTCTCATAAATAATAATTAAATTAAAAACAAAACGTCACAATAATAATTAATTAATTAAATTTTTAAATAATAGAAACTATTTTTATTCTCATAATTAATAATTAAATTATAAACAAAATATGATTCCTGAAACCCACTAAAACCCCACTATATCAAATTATCTTTTAATTATTAAATTATTATTATTTCTTTGATAATTTTTTCACTAACTAATTTCTTTATTCCACTATCTCTTTTAATTATTAAATTATTATTTTTTGATAATCATCCTACTAACTAATAATTTTGCATATAAAAAATAATTATTTTAATTACTATTTTCAATTTATTAATTATTTATTTTATTATTATTAGTAGTATTATTAATGACACTAATAAAACACATTAAACAAAATAAAAATTAACTATTTAATTGCTAAATAATTGAAACCGGTTTTTTTCATAATTAATAATTAAATTTAAAACAAAACGTCACATTGACTAATATTCAATATTTATTATCTAATATTTATTATTTTTACTCTTTTATTTATTATCTAATATTCAATATTTTTGTTTCAATTATTAATAGATAGTGAACTATGAGACAATAATCTCTACTAAAAGAATGATATTCTAATTTGTCTTTATTAATTTGGCATAAATTTTTAGTTATGATATTAAATGCTTTGTAAAGAACTCCAAATTAATTTCTTAATCTTAAAATTCAAGATTTTGTTTCTCATATATATATATACACACGCTTTTGACAAATAATAGTACAATAGTATTATTAGTTAATTTTTATAATCCATACAATCTCATCTCATTGACTCATAATCCAACATGTGACAATGGCTATAATAACAGTATAATAATTGCAAAATATTAATTAAAAAAATTAAATCTTTAAATTTGTTTTTATTCTTTAATTTTAATTCAATTTGTGGTTATTTAATAACCCACAAACTATAAACAACAAATCCTAACTTCTTTTGTGTAATGAAGGACTAGAAAGCAAATCTATATTAATAAATTGTAATCAAATGCTTCCTTAAACAAATTGTAATCAAATGTTTACTTAAACAAATTCTAATCAAATGCTTGTCAGTTTTCTAAGAAGTCCCTTGGTTGTAAACTTACCCTTCAACCTTGGGGTACTTAGTTCGAGACTTGGCACCAAAAAAAAATTATCTTATATATTAAACTTTATTTTAAATATTTTGTTTATTTTCTAAAATTTAATTCTTATATAATTATAAATTAATTTTGATAATTAATTTAACATTAATATATTTTAAATATTAAGATAATAATATATTTATATAATAATAATAATAATAGTAAATAATAGTAATAGATAATAATCATAATAATGATAATCACTAAAAAAAATTACCAACTAATCTAATTGTTGTTTTATATAATATTCATTCATTAAAATCATTAAATTTTTAAGATATAAGCTAATTGATAACATTTTGATAGTTCTTATGTTATTTAAAATTATATTGATCTTTTTATTACTCCTTAAAATTCAACATATTCTTAAATATTATAATGAACTCATATATAATATTGATTCAAATAAACTCATCATAATAAAATCCTATAAATATAATCAACTGATCATCTATATTATTCTTACAATTAAATTTTTTCTCAAATATGTATTTATAAAACTACATATAATAATTAAAATTATTCAAAAAACATTCCACAAACGAAACAATATAATAAATTTTTTTGATAAAATTTAAAATTTCATATACAATGACAACAATATATTACAACTACGCACAACGCGCGGATTATATACTAATTTTTACTCAATTCAAATGTGCGAAAACGTAGAGTAGCCGTGCGGACGCAAGGTATCACATCGGTTCCTTTTAATACTTGCTATTTGGGAGTTGCAGAGTTAATGATATAGAAACCTCCGTAGTCGTTGGGTTTGAGTGATTATCCCAGAATCGTGTCAATATAATATATCAACCAAATGATTGAATGCAAAGACATCAACATAACAATTAACGACACAGTGAAAATGGATAAATATTCATAGCATAGTTAAGAAAAATACAAATTTGAGATTCAGATTAAATTTGTCATAGTAGCAAACCGACACTCCTCTTCAATCTTCATGTACTCTTGCTTCAAGACCCATAGAAAAAACACTAACATTTCTTTGAATTACTTAAGCTGCTTGAAGTCTCTCAATCTTTTAAGATCATCAATCAAGGCCAACAAATTTTTATGGGATGAACCACCTTCTTCAACTGCTCCTCTAGCCTTTTCCCCAAACTCTCGAGTACGCCGTCTGATTTCCTCAGCTTCATCACCACCGTCCATCAATCTTCTCACTGCCTTCTCAATGCTTTCCCTCGACACCAACTTCTCCCTCTCCCTAAAACCGCCCAAACACCATTCTGTTGCACCAACTTCAACTCCAATCCCTCGCACTTCAGTTATCAGTTTCTCATTGTAGAATTGTTCTCCATGCACCGGCCATGTTATCGTCGGAATTCCCGCACCAATAGCCTCCACCGACGAGTTCCATCCGCAATGCGTCATAAACGCGCCCACTGCTGGATGGCTCAGAATCATAACCTGTGGTGCCCAACCCCTAATAATCAAACCTTTATTCTTCTCAATGTTTCTCTCTTCAAATCCCTTCGGCAACCACTTTTCTTTCTCTTCTTCACTCTCATCTTCCTTCCCTTTCTTCTCAGGAACAACCCATATAAATTCATGACCCGATGCTTCTATTCCACACGCTATCTCATATAGTTGTTTATCATAGAAATAGCATATGCTTCCAAAGCATATGTACAACACTGAGTTAACTCGTTTCAAGTTGAGCCAACTCAGATACTCATGCATGCTCACATCGCTCTTGTCTCCTCTTTCTGCTTTCTCCTGAATGGTTCTGCGAATAAGATAAGCTGGACCAAGATGCCAAGCTTTTTGACCTGTAATTTTCTCATAGTGTTCAATGCATTCTTCACCGTCAAGTTCAGCGAAGCTGTTGATGATAATCCCGTTGCTTTTGAGCATATTATCCAGCATCATTTCTATGGAACCTGTGAATTCCTTTGGTGGTTTTGTGCAAAAGGTGATACGATGAGGAAAATGTGTAACGGTGAATGAACTTGAATCCGAATCACAATGAAGCATATGATTTTTTCTGAGGGATTCAACGAGGGAGATGGTAAAGAGGGAGAATCCCGTGAAAGCGAGGGAGGGAATCCGAAGTTTAGTGGCCAAGTCATTAACCCAGGGGTATAAGCAGTCGGCGATAATACAGTCAGCTGGGTCATTCTTCGTGAAATCTTCAACGGGTCCATGGAGGAGCATTGCGGCTTTGTAGATTTTTCCACCGGCGTCAGGGTCAATGGTGGAGGACATATATTCAATGCCGGAAGGGAGGCCAACTTGTTGGGCGGGGAAGTCGACGGTGTGAATGCGGAAGACTGAGGGATCCTCGGAGGAGAAAGATTTGGTAAAGAAATGGACATTAGAGGGAGTGGTGATGAATGTAACATGATGGCCACGGGAGGCAAACAGAGTCGCTATGTCACAAAGAGGGATCATATGCCCAGGGGCTGGAAATGGAATCATCAAAAGTTTCAATGGCCGCTCAACTTCCATTGCTGAATAATTCTCTCTTAATCTATTTACTATCCACCTCTATCAATCTGCATGTGCTTCTCTTCAAGTTCATCCTTAATTTGGTTTTATATGCATTTTTTATTGAATTCTAAGAGCAGCGAGACCCACGAGATAAGAATAGATTATAGAAGAGTCATTTTAGTTAACTTTAGATGGAACAGACTATAAAATATTCATTTTGGTTCACGTTTGCATGATATGTGAACCAAAAATTTGAGTACAAATACATCAACTTAACAACGCAGTGAAAATTGATAAATATTTAAAATAGAGTTAAGAAGAAACAAATCTGAAAGTCATATTAAATTTATCAGTGTCAAACCCCACTCCTCTTCAATCTTCATTTACTTCAGTGTATTTGAGACAACAGCTGCATAATCAAATCCACAATATTCACGCTGTTGCTTTATTAATTAATCTATAAGCAACGAGACCCACGGCCACGAGATAATAATATTATAGAAGAATCGTTTTTGTTGACTTCAAATTATTCGTTCACATTGTAAATCGTAACTTCAGGAAATCCACGAGATAGTAATAGACTATAAAATATCAAATTTGATAAAATATTCATTTTCTTTCACTTTAATTTATAAAAGAATGGAATTGTATCTCTCGGCCTCGACGAAACCCAGTATGGTATCAGAGCAGCAGATTCTTGCCGCTGCAACAAAAACAACAAAAGTTATGGCTTCCACAAACAACTCTTCCGCAACTTATATCAATGTTAAAGTTTCTTTGTTTGAAGGAAAGAATTATGATTTTTGAACTGTTAAAATGAAGACTCTATTCACCTATTTGGATGTCTTGGAGTTCGTTCAAAACGAGTATGAAAAGCCGGCACCAACAGAGGGTGGAGAATCAAAAGAAAATGGTGAAGAATCAAGCCAATGACTTGAAGAGTTGAAGAAGAAGATCATACATGCTGGAGTTCTCGAGATAATTTTAAGAGGAGTCTTTCTATCCATTTTTCCAAAGATTATGAGAACAAAAACATCAAAGGAAACATGAAATGTTCTATAACAAGAATTTGAAGGAGACTCAAAGATGAGAACTATGAAACTTCAATCTCTTAAGAGAGACGATAAAAATGAAAAAATGAAAGACAATGAGAGTTTGAATGAATACTTCAATAGACTCTCTGAATTGGTGAATAAAATGAAGTCACATGGAGATACAATAGATGATCGCAAAATTGTTGAAAAAATTCTGATTAGTTTGGCAGAAAAATTTGATCCTATGGTAGTTGTTATAAAAGAAACTAAGGACCTATCAACCATGACTGTTCAAGGGTTGATGTGGTCTTTGAGATCCTACGAACAAAGGATGTTACGACATTCTGAAAAATTAATTGAGAGTGTATTTCAATCTAAACTCAACATTCAGGCCAACAATGGTGAAAGAAACAAGTGACGATGTGTCTTTATTGGCTATAGTTCCATGTCCAAGGGCTATAGACTTTACAACTTGAAGACAAACAAGGTGATCATTAGCCGGGATGTTGTATTTGATGAGAACGCTTCTTGGAATTGGGAAGAAGACAAAATGAAGGAGAAAACAGTCCATACAATTTTATTACAACAAAATTCGGCATCTGAAAATGAGCAAACAACCCCATGTACACCAAGTTCTTCATCCTCTCCAAGTTCACCAATTTCAAGTACATCATATTCTAGGTCAACTCCAATAAAATGGAAGGACTTGGGTGATATTTTGCAAGATGCAACTATTGTATTGTGGAACCAGAAAATTTTGATGAAGCAATCAAAGATGTTTGGAGGAATGCGATGCAAGAAGAAATAAATGCCTTTGAGAAAAACAAAACATAGTTGAAAATCCAAATGACAAAGAAGTTGTTGGAGTAAAGTGGGTGTAAAAATTGAAACATAATCCAGATGGTTCAATCCAAAGAGCCAAGGCTAGATTAGTAGTCAAAGACTATGCACAACAACCTGGAATTAACTATAGTGAGACTTTTGCTCTGGTTGCACGTTTGGACACCGTAAGAACAATCATTGTGTTAGGAGCTCAAAAAGGTTGGAATTTGTACCAACTAGATGAGAAGTCAGATTTCTTGAATGGAGAATTAAAAGAAGAGGTATATGTGCAGCAACCTCAAGGATTTGTGACTAAAGGCCGAGAAGAAAAAGTTTATAAGTTGAAGAAAGCTCTCTATGGGTTGAAACAAGCCTCTAGAGCGTGGTATAGTGAAATTGACAGCTACTTCATTCAACAAGGATTTCAAAGAAGTTAAAGTGAGCCTACCTAGTATGTGAAACATCAAGGTAAAGATGATATCCTTCTTGTTGCCCTTTATGTTGATGATTTGGTGTATACGGGTAGCAACAAGAAAATGGTTGAAAATTTTAAAATAGAAATGATGGAAAAATATGAGATGAGTGATATTAACTTGCTGCATCATTTTCATGGTATTGAGGTTTACCAAGATGTATATGGAGTTTTTATTTGTCAAAAGAGATATGCTGAAAATATTTTGAAAAAGTTTGGCATGTATGGCTGCAAACCTATTGATATTCCTTAAGTGGTAAGTGAAAAATTAAAGAAGGAAGATGATGGAAGATTAGTAGATGCAAACATGTATAGAAGTTTGGTTGGAAGCTTATTTTATCTTATAGTTTCAAGGCCCGATTTAATTTTTACTGCTAGTTTACTCTCAAGGTTCATGAGTAAACCAAGTCATTTACATCTTGGGACAGCAAAAAGAGTTCTAAGGTATGTCATGAGAACCAACCATGAAGCATGGAATCAGGTTTGAAAAGAATTCTAAACTTGAAGCTAAATGCTACTATGATAGTGGTTGGGCTAGAAGTGTTGATGATATGAAGAGCACTTCATGTTATGTATTCAACCTTGGTTCATGTGTGATCTCTTGGTGCTAAAAGAAGCAAGACAGCATGGCGCAATCTTCAGCTGAAGTTGAGTATTTAACAGCTAGTTTGACAACACAACAATCACTTTGGTTAAGAAGAATATTAGAAGATATTGGAGAGAAGCGAGAGGAAAGTCTACAGCTTCATTGTGACAAAAAACAATTATTGTCATGGCAAAGAATCCTGTTTTTCATAGTCAGACCAGACACATTAACATTAAACATCACTTCATTCAAAGTGTAATTGAAGAAGGAGATGTGCAGTTAGCTTTCTGCAGTTAACAAGAGCAACTTGCAGAAATTTTTACTAAAGCACTACCAAGAGGAAAATGTCAACAACTTAGAGAAGCAATAGAAATTAAAGAACAACACATTAAGAGGAAGTGTTAAAATTAATGTGTTGCAACCACCAACAATTTGTTTAGAGCAATTCTCAGCAAGAAGATTCCACCACCACATAATACAAGATGAGTTTGTCTTAGAAAGACACCTAATAAGGGCTAAAGAATCTTTTTACATTTTTCATTTCAAATGATTGTCTAAAGGAAAAGGTTTTAGGTCAAGGAAACTCTAAAACTCTCCTATAAATTCCTAAGGAAGATATCACTTCGGCGTTGGAATATTTGTAGGTACTGCCGCTGCTACTAGACTGGAGAAGCATGACACAAATGCATATACTAGAATTTTTCACCAGATCTAAGTTCACCAACTTTTAAGTTGTAGCTCATCGGTATTCTCAAGATCAATTGACATTGTTTGTGGAAATTAAATTTAGTGTGTTTAGTGCACTAACCAACATCCATAGCACTACAAAAAATAAGCTCATTATTGACGTGATTCCCATGCCACAAAAAGGAAAATCATGTTACAACTCATATTTTGCGACGTGCACGTGTACGTCTGTTAGTGCAAAAATCTAGTGAGGTGTGTTGATGGCGCAATTAATGGAAAATTTCCATAGATTAAGGGTTTGGGCCCTACAAAATGGATCTATAAGGGAGTTTAGAAAGATGGAGAAGAGTTCAAAGGTTCAAGTTGCCAAAGAAGGAAAAGTCGACACAACCTGGAAAATTGGCCATCCTTTTTCTGTCGACCATATGGAAAGTTGAGACTCAGAAGAATTTTTTATTAAGTTTACGCTAGGGGTAACTTCGAAAAGAAGACTTGAGCGGGCTAATTTGAAAGTCAAATACCAGCGGTTAGTGAAGGAGTGGTTCCTAAAATGAGCGCCAGAAACATAAGGAACGGTTACTTGGATCGTGCAGCCAGTCGTTTGGCTTATAGGCAGTTACCTTGCAGTTATGTAGCCTATATGCACTTATTTTATTGTATTATAAATAAGAGATCCCACAAAGGGCTCTAGGGGTTCACTTGTACTGAAATCACTTGTAAAACTTCACATTCCCAACGCGAGGAAACAAAGAGTTTCAAGAGTGCTAATGTACGTGAATCACCATTGTTATCTAAATGCAATTTCCTTATTTATCAGTCGTTCCTCTTGAATATTTTATTTTACTTTCATTTACGTTTGAACTATCTTTTTACTTCATTGTATACACTGTCGACTATGGTTCTGTTACAATGATGGAATTCACCATAAATGCATTCGTTGTGTATCTTTTCTAAATGTTATAGCGTTTTGTCGGTCACGAGTCACCCTCAGTTGATAACATTAACATCTTTTGTGAAAAACTTCGCTTGTTTAAACTCTTTGTAGGAAACTGTTTCTCATAGAGTCAAGTTTGTGTCGAATTGAACAAGCCAAATCTTAGTTGCATTAGCATGTGTTTTAGAATCAACTAGTCGATTCTGCAAGTGACCATTAGTTTGTAGGCTTTGGGAGGGCTAGCGGTTGTTTACCAATTTCCACAGTAAATAACGTCGCAGGGGAGTGTGTGGCAACTTATCAGTGACATGTATTTCACGTCACTAATTAGTGAAATGTATTTCACATCGCAAAATCTTGCACAAACACCAACCTCTTTCCTGTCACACCAGGCATGGAGCAGGCATGGCAGACAATGCACGGAAAATGGAGAAATTTAGTGACGTGATTCATATGCCACAAAGTTGCGACGTGGGATTAATGTCACTAACAAACAGTTTTTTTTTTTATTTCTGGAGGTTGCGACGTGATCTACATGTCACTATTTTGTGACATGTAAACCACGTCACTAATATTAAATTTAAAAAAAATAAAATCTGAATATTATTAATAAAAAATGTTTTATTATTATTTCTGATTCAAAATTAATAAATATTAATAAAAATAATAAATATAATATAATAATAAATATAATATAATTAACAAAAATATAATTAATACAGAAAATATAAATTAAAATTAAATTTAATATCCTACACAATTTTGAAATTTTAAATTAAAATAAAAATAATCCTAAGAGTCTCTTGGGTCGGAAAAATTCTCAAGGTTAATATCATCATCATTCTCTCCATCCACCGATGCACCACCAACTCCTATGTTTCCACCAAACGTTTGATTACCGCTTCCTTGTTGAAATTGCATAAATAATCGCATTTTGCTCCTCCATTTCTGCTTGCCTCTTCGCCATTGCCTCTATTTGTCGTTGTTGCTCCTCCATTTGGGCTTTAAGCGTCACCTCACATTGTGCTGACTCGTGTCTCGCCTCAGTTAGCGCCAACTGTCTTATTGTTTCCATCATTTGCGATGTCAATTGTGCTGAACGCGACAATCCTTCCCCATCTCTAATTCTTTGAAATAAAGTTCTATCCCTACTTCTCAAGCTACCCGCCAAATTTTCCCCACCAAAAAAACATCCATTAGGTCCTTTTTCCGCCAACAACTTCATTATAAATATAAAAATCTACATCTGGATGAAGCGGCTCTGACTCTCTAGGAGTATATTGGAGATTATTAACCAAAAATTATACCAGCAATGTTTGATAATCCTCCTACACATAAAATAAAAATATTAAGTATATAAATTAAATAATAAAATTAAGATATAAATAATAAAATTAAAATAAATTAAATAATAAAATGAAAATCATTTGCCACGTGATTTTCATGCCACGTCATCTCAGTTGCCACATGAAAATCATGCCACAACTTCTTAGTTGTAAGTGAAAATCACGTCACAAACGTGCCATTAAATATAAAAAATAAAGACAATTAAAATTGTATTAATAACTTACCAAAACTCTTCGTGTATGCTCGTCAACAAAATCACCCGATTTTTTTGTCCAAGTCTCTTTAACCAGCTCGACCATGAGTGGTTGTCTGCCTAAATAATAAAATTAACTTTAATTAAAAACATATAATTAATCAAAACATAACTTTAAAAAGTGGTAATAAGGTGACCCCTTTTTCAGATGCCCTCATTTTTTTTGCATTTTCAGATTTAGCCTTAAATTCATCTGTATCCCAATTGACAAGAAGTTGCTCAAGAACTTCTTTGCCCATCCATCCGGGACGGCTACCATCATGTTCCCAACACTTTCTTACACGCCGTAACATGTCAGAAAGTCTTTTTGATGTTCTACTGAAATAATTTTTTTTATCAAGTCTCTCGCTCATTTGATCCCACGTACACTTTTTCTGATGACATTAAAATAAACAGTTAGAAAACAATAAAAAAATTAAATAAACAATGACTCAAAAAATAAATTAATTATACCTTAAATATGGAATAAATCCATCAGAGCATAATCCAAGTCTGGCATTTCTATGTTCTGCAGCAAAATCATGATGTATCCGATCAAAGTGCTTCCAAGCCTCGCCATCAGATGGATGTCGTATAGTGCCTGGACTTGTTTTGTTTGTATGATGTCATGTCATCTGACTTGCACTATGCATTGAAGCAAACATTCTTTTTAACCTTGGTATAATCGGAAGATAAAACATGGGCTTCACTGCTACACGTGTTTGCTTACGGTTAACAGCTTTACTTTGAGTTTGATATCTTGGACTCTCACAGAACTTACATTCCTCCAACAATCCATCATTAGTACCAAACTCATTGTCATAAAACAACATGCAACCATTAATGCAACAATCAATTTTTCTTACACTTAAACCCAACTTCGATACCAACTTCTTTGCATCATAAAAAGTTGTAGGCAAGTTGTCTTTCATAGCAGTTGAGTGCAACATCATTTTTGTGAAGAATTCCAAACACTGATCAAGAACATTCCAATTTGCCTTGGCAGCCAATAATCTCACACACATTGATAACTTTGAGTCCGACGACCCCTCAAACATCGGTATATTCATCTCATTCAACAACTGATAAAGGCAATAACGCCCCTCACCCCACCTCAGCAGCTACCCGTCAGTCAATCAAAAGGAAAGAAAAGGGAGCACGTGTTCAAAGGCCATGACGGGCAGACCGTCAGCCTCATGACGTCCATTACAGCCCCACGTTCAGACTCCCACCTTCATTGCGTCATAACCAGAAAATCGTCATAGCCATGAGGCCCATCATGACTCGAGATATTAAAATTTCTAGATTTTTCACAACCAAATGCTCCACAGTCTCAGCCTTCTATTGCACTATTTCAGCATATCTTGAGACTTTATAGAGTCTTATTAGCCTGTAAATACTCTTGTAATACATTTTAGAATTCATTCAAGCTTATTTGACAGCACTAAATTCACTAGTTAGAGCATAAATATTTCAGATTGGGGTGTTTATGCAAAGTTATTTCTCTGCATTTTTAGAAGTTGTTGCTGCTACCTTTTAGTTCCAGCTTTGTTATTTCATTTTGTTGCTGCTGTATTTCAATTCCCGCATTGCTATTTTATTTCTGCTATTTTTATTCACTTTTCAGGTTCTTTTTCTTTGTTGAATTTAATTATGTATGCAATATATTCATGTTATTTAAGTGATCATTATACCATATCTAAGTAGACTAATTCAGTCTGAAATGTGACGATGTATAAATTACATGCATTAAACTATAACCAGAATAATTTTCATGTTCTGAAAATTCTGTTTTTTAATATTAAAGATTTACTAAGACCGTAGAAACATCCAAATACGTCCAAAGAGCGAAAACAGTATTGAACTTAGAAAACTCAGATTTTTAATTAGCAAATAGCAAAAGAATTTTTTAATTATATAAGAATGAGAAAATCTAACATGTGCCCCAAGGGCACAAGTTAATGAGATATTTATAGAAATATTTTCTTGGAACGCGTACATTGAATGTATTGAAATTTTAAATATGACTCTATTGTATTTAATTACATTTAACTTTTTCTAATTATAGTGTCTTTAACATGTGCCCTTATGGCACGTTAGCATGACCCTATAAGAATTTACTGTATTTGAAAATGGATTTTTAAACTTGTAATTGTGCACTACAAAAGTAGGCCATTACGGATTTAAAATCATATAACGTGCACGCGAAAGCGTACAATATCTCTAATCTAGTTTTTTCTACCAATAATATTCCCGTTATAATTAAATACTGTAATTTGTATGAGTAGAGTATGTAGACTTGATAACACGTAATTATATCGTATATTAAGCTCGATTATAACATAAATTGTTTCACTATTTTATTATAATTATATTTTATCACGGTATTATGCTGGTATTTTCATTGTTTCAGGTTTTATATTCGTTTTGAGGACTATTTGTCAAAAGGAGAAGAAATGGAGCAAAAATCATTCATATTTATAAAAGAGAGGTGCTGAAGTCAAAAGGGGGTGCAAAGAAGACCCAAATGCCTAAAGATAGAAGCCCAGCCCACGAAGGAGATGGAAACAACCACTTCAGCACGTGGAGACGCCCGTCTCCAATACTCCTTGCCACGTCATGAAGAGGAGACGCCCGTCTCCAACCCTCCCTAAAAAAGCTCTACTTGAGACGCACGTCTCAAGTCCGTTTGCCTAGTTTTCCTGAAGAAGTGGAGACGTGCGTCTCCCAAGTCTGCGTCAGAAGGTGCTATATTCACGGAACGAAACTGCCTACGCTCAGCTATAAAAGGAGACTGATACTTCAGTTTCCAGGGTCCGAGTTTTTCAGCAAGGATCAATATTTTAGTTTTTCTGTTTTTCGTATCTTCATTTAATTTCAGCAATTTAATTTTTGCTTTCGTTTTCAATTCTTGTTCATCTTTTCTCACAACAATTTCTACACCGGAAATTGTTGTGAACCTTTAACAGATCTAACCTTACGTTAGATTTAGTTTTTATTTCCTTGTTTTAATTCCTGCCGAATAATTTCTGAAGAACGATCCAGCCAACCTGTGGTGGAAGTTCGAGTACTTCAAGATTCAATTTCATTTCAGATTAATTTTATTCAGGTTTATTATGTACCGCCTTTATTTATATTTATTTGCATGATATATTGTATTCCATTTAATATGCCTATTATTATGAACCGAATCTATTTACGCATGTTTAACCATATTAATATGTCTGGCTAATTTATTTAGATGTCGGTATGTAAAGTAATTTAACCGTAGGGATCCGAAATAAATTGACTTAATTACGTTTTATTAAAAATCCCTCGTTTCTGGTTTTGTGTCTAATTTAATTTGATAAAGTTATAAAACCAACAGAGCGAGAGTTTGAGGTTCTAGCACTATTAAAGGTTAAGGTCAACAGAGCGAGAGTTTCAGATTCTTAACTGGATAGTAGACATAGGACATTAGTTTTAAGGATGGCGAAAGCGTATTAAAACTGATTAGAATTTATTTACTTTCAAAAAGTGTTTTTAAACCCGACGCGGGATGGCGAGAGCGTACGTTAGGGAATACTAGCATGATTCGAGTCAACAGAGCGAGAGTTTGAGACTAGGAGATTTAAGTAGGTAACGTCTTCATGAAGCGAGCATTTTATTAATTATGATGTTTTCAAAAAGCGTTTCTAAATCTGGTGGGATGGCGAGAGCGTACATTATGAGTTAGGATCGTAGTCTGAATCAATAGAGCGAGAGTTTGAGAGGAGGACTTTTAAATAACATAGTTAGTAAAGACTTTTGATTTAATTAGAATCTGGCCAATGGAACTTCGGATCACCTAAGTTAGACGAACTACATACAGATATCTGTTTATTATTATATTCTTAGAATTAAGAGTTTATTTTCATTTCTTTAGAAACAACCCAAATATCATTAGCCTTAGCTTTACATAGTAACTTTAGATAACGGTAGGTCGATTTATAGTCCTTGTGGATTTGATATCTTTTAAAACTACACGACACGACTGTGCACTTGCAGTTATCCCGACTAATAGACATGCAAAGTCGCGATCAAGTTTTTGGCGCCGTTGTCGGGGACTATTTAAGTCGATATCGTAACTCTTTTAGTTACGCAGTAGAGACTAAGGCATTTTTTTCATTATTTACAATGTATCACCCAAACTTTTTCTATAACTCCCAACAACAGTATTTCGAGGGATACCAAGAATCTCGTAAATCCGACCTCGAAATACTGTTGGAAAATTTCAACGCGTCACAAACTCATTCTCACCCAAACTACCTCTCCAATTACCAATCCCAACATTTTGAGGAGTCGCAAGAATTTTATAATTCCAACCAAACTTATCCTCAACCGAATTTCCTCTACAATCACCACAACCAATATTTTGAGGAGTCACCAGAATCCCATAAATTCGACCTCGGAATAATAATGGAAAATTTTAATGAAACATCTATGATGACAAGGCACTTTGTGGAAGCACAAAATGCGACGCTTACCTACTTCGAGGAACCACAAGAATCCTATAATTCTAACCTCAAAGCATCAATAGAGGATTTTAATGCAACGCAAACTTATCATCAACCGAATTTCCTCTATGATCACCACGCCCAACATTTCGAGGAGCCACAAGATTATCATAAATCCAACCTCGAAATCTTAATGGAGGATTTCATTGAAGAACAAAGTCTCTCTAGGGTAGAATCTATGATGACAAAGCACTTTGAGGAAACGCAAAACGCAACGCTAACTCCCTTTGAAGAACCTCAAGAATCCCATAATTTTAACTTCGAAACATCAATGGAGGATTCCGACGAGACGCTAACTCACTATAGATTAGAAGCCATGATGGAGCACTTTGTAGAGACACAAACCGTCCAAAACCAAGAGTTTATCAAACAAAGTCTTCAAAACAATGAAACCCTTAGGCATCTGACCACTATGGTTGAGTCCCTCGCGACTCACAACATGGTGTCATACCCCAAAATTTGCCCATGCTATTTTTCATACACAAAACCAAATCAAAAGACAAAGCTCCAAAACACAGTCTCCCACACAGAAGTTCTAAACTAGGGTTTGAATAATTCAGAGGAAAATCATTGAATCAATGGCTCAAGGTGGTTCCATAGGGTCACTAACATCCCAAAGTATCTCCATATAAAGTTTCAAGTCAAACAGAGCAAATTTAGTCCCTCAAATCCTGATTAGGTCAACAGTCGACTCCCAAAGGCAAAACAGTCATTATACAGTCAAAACTCAAGATATTTGGTCAACAACATTCTCATAACCCTAAAATCATCATTTGATCAAGGGTTGATCATGATGATGCAAGGAAAAATCAGAAAAGTCAAATGTCAAAAGTTACTATTCTGGGCATGAACTGAAAAGTCAACCAAACTTCGAAAATTCGCCAAATATTCATACTTTACCACCAAAGCTCATTTTGAAGATAATTCATTCCTCTATCCAATGGTCCAAGAATCAGAGCCCATAGGTCAATGGTTTAAGAGATATGGCTTCATACATTATAGGTCCTTCTCAAAAGTCAACAAAAAGACACTTTCTTCAAAAGGACACACAAGGAGCATGGAAACTAATTTGGATATGAGACCAAAGACACTGGTTAGAGGACTCTCTAAGGTTTCCAAAATGTCTTAGAACACTTCCATACCTCAAAAATTGAGGGAGATAGGCCTTGTCAAAGTTGAGCTATTTTGGAGGGAAAAATGTGAAAGAACTTGATTTTTTTTGCAAATGGGCCCAAGTTATTTTTACTTAATCCTGATCCCCAAGTATCCAAAGGCCCAAGAGCTCTTTCCCACGAAAATACATGGAATATTTGATTTTATTTGAATTTTTTTTATTCATTTAAATCATATATTTAATCATTATTTGAAGAAAATTGCAAAAAAGATTGAGTTTCTTTTCATTCCAATCATATCCAACCATTAATCAAATAATATATTTGATTCAAATTCTGATTCAAATTCAGAAAGGCAAGATTGGAACAAGTAAATTGAAATTGATCCAAAATAGAAACATACATAAATCAAATTTTCTCAATTTACAAAACAAAGATTGGATTGGATTTTGTTCAAGTTTGTTAACCTAATTTCTTCCAATATATAAACATAAACCTAGCAGACCCTTAGGGTTCAGAAATTCTGCCTTCAAGACCCCAAAACCGAGTTCCAAAAGGCAAGAAAAATTTCAAATTCAAATTCGAGTTATAAACCAACTCAAGGCGTTTCATTGCTTCCAACACGTTCAAGGTAGATCACTGAAGCAATTCCAGTCCTCATACGCACGAAGCACGTTCAGAATTGTCCCTAAAAGCTCACGGTTTGCATCTCTGAATTTCTCTTCGATCTCTCCAATTCATGATGCATAAACATGTTTTGAATGCATATTCTTGTGTACAATGATGTGTGGAATGTTTCTGGGCTCTTAATTCATGGTTTGCGTTCATATACCGTATCGTGCCATTATTAGGGTTTCGAAATTCTTTTTAGGGTTTTCTGTAACAGATGAAATTAAGTCCAAATAAAGCCATGGTTGAGTTCGCAATGACCAACTGAATCGAACCATGGTCCTGCTGTCAATTTTTATGCATGTTTGGTGGTTGTTAGCAATCAACAGGTGTGATAGGTCCATGCTTTTACGGCGTATCTATGAAAAACGGTGTAAAAGACACATTTATCTTTCTCAAGGAAGAAGACGACGACGTGTCTTCTTCCGAGTGGGCTATTCGCGCGCGTTTTGGATTTTAAATCCAAGTTATTTCAGTGCTCCGCACATGCTGGCATATGGTGTGTCTTCCTCTTCCCAGCCGTTTGATCATCTGGAAAGTAGATCTCGTGGCCCTGAATCCGCAGGCGCATCGTGGACTTCATGCACACGCCACACTGGATAATTCGGTCCAGCTAAGTCTCTCTAACCTTTTTTTATTTTATTTTTATTTTTATTACGTAAGTACTTATTTATTTCTTTTATTTTGCTGTACTATTTTAAATTGTTTATTGGTTTTTATTTTTATAACTTAATAATAACACATATTTTTTTTGAAAATTATTTATCTTCTTAAATAGTACATATTTATTTAATTAGAGATATTATTCATATATTTTCAAAATTCATTGTATGTCATATTTTCATTCGAAAAATTCATAAAAAATATACTTTTTGTCCAATTTTATTTTCTCAACTCGATTTAATTAATTAGGTCGCAAGACCAATAATTAATTTAAATCATTTGTATTTTCTTATTTTATTCGTACCCTAATTAGGGTTTACGAAGATCATGCCATACACTGAAAATCTTCTTCTTCTGTGCCTTTTCAGGTTTACTCTTAAAGCGCCTTCCGACTACGCGCCTTCAAAATAGAAAGTTAAGTATTAATTTATTTCAAAATCTATTTTGTTTCCTTTGATTTTAGGGTTTGCCCTTATATTTCTTGAACTATGCATACATTCACCTATTGTCTGCCTTTGCCATTTTTCAGGGTTAACCTTAAAGGCGCCCTATTAACCATATCAGATCAAATCCAAATCGAAGCTAAGTATTATTTATCATTCATTATTAATTTATTTATCTTTTATTTTATTAAGGTTAACCTCATTTGCCTCCGAACCGATAATGCACTCACCCCTCTGTCTATTCTTTCTTTTCCAATTTTCAGGGTTTGTCAACTGCCAAAGCTACGAGTATTGGTAACCCTAAACCCTATTTTCAATTATTACTTGTGTTAAACCTTTTTGCCTTTTATTTTTATATCCCGCTGGTTTCAATTCCCCTCTCCTCCGCTGGTTACAATTTCCCTTCCCCATTATTATTGTTATATTATTGTGTGGTTAGTAATTATAGGGAGTGCAACTTATCAATTGAATTAGCATCACGTAATTTTATAAGATAACATAACTGAACATAATCACGTGATTGGTGCACACACGCACACTTTTTGGGTAACCCTCTCTGTTGCCTTGTTGCCTTGTTGCCTGTTGCCTTTGTGTTTTTGCAGAATAAGCCACGTCCCTCGAATTCGAAGATACCTCAGCCGTGTTGCCTCGAATACTAAAGGTCATACGACCCTAAATGATGCTGCCTTCGATACACAATTATGACCTCGACCCTCGGAAGTTGCCTACGGAAAATGGCTGAGGTATCTTCTGGCTGCCTACGAAATGGCTTATTCTGATCCTTGCCTTAGACTACTTGCCCTTCTATGGCATGGGACAGTCTTATGGCAAAGGATGCTTCGATGACCCTTCAACCTCCAAACGAAAGGCTTCCTGCCCTCTTATGGCAAGGATAGACCCTTTCATTCTGAAAGGCAAAAAGAGACCTATTATCTGAGTTTAAGGTAATTGCCCCTAATTGCCTTGCAATGCTCAATTTTCATATTCTTTTTCATAATTCTTCAAAAAACTGGCTACGTTCATTTACGAGCTAAAGTCCACTTTTTTCTTTCATCTACTTTTTCTAAAGACAAACGAGCAAGCAAAGCAATTAAGAGCCCATGGAAAACCATGGATGCAAAGGGTGCCTTACACCTTCCCTTTGTATAAATTACCCCCCGAACTCAGATTTTCTTTAAAAGGTTTTTTTCTGTTTCTTTTTGCCTTTCCGAATTTGTTTGGATAAAATAAAAGTCGGTGGCGACTCATGCTTAACCGCGACATTTTCGATTATAAAAAGTCAGTTCACCGTATTACAGAACTGGCGACTCTGCTGGGGACTAAATTCGATAAAAGAGGGGTTACCTTAAGAGTTTAGGAATCACTTAAATGTTTTCTATTGTTTGCTTTGTTTGTTTTACTTTTCAGGGGCGTTTTGGGAATTAACTGATGGACGAATCCTATTCCCGGATTCAAGAACACTTAAGATTAGGAGTGGCATAGTCATGGCGACCTCTTTCACATATGTGGGAGATGAGTCAATATGAAGTTCACACTTGAGTTAGGACTCCATAGCATATGCACACCTTTCTCAAATGAGGGGGGTCTATGTATGTGTCTGTGGGTGCGCCGGAGCTCAAGGACCTTTAGTTACCCTTAACCCATCCTGGCCTTTAGGAACGTAGTGGGGGGACTACCCTTGACAAATGTTAAGGACTAGTCGCTACCCGATGCTACAATTCAGATAGGTTCTTTCTCAAAGTATCATTGCATGGTGCAAATGCATCATGTCCGAGGGTGCTTTAGAAGGGCTTACAATTCTGGATAACTTGTAGAACCTGTTGCTGAAATCTCCTTATCCATAGAAATGCCCTTGGGAAGGACATCTGATCTAAACTCCATGCAAGCCTTAAGCCAAAAATTGTGTGACTTGTGTGACTTGTTTGTGTTTGCTACTAACCTTTGTTCTTTGCAGGTTTTGTTAAAAGGACGTGTTTGCCCTTACTATCTCACACTATGCCTAATGAACTGCATTTGCATAACTTCATGACATCATGACATCATAAGCATAACATGATTTAACTGACCCTTTCAAGGATCTTAGGGATTTAGGGCGCACTATTTCAGGTGCTCTTATCAAGGACTGAATTCCTAATCAAGGGGCAAGAGGATTTATTTTCCTCAAGCCGCATGCCTTCCAATTCAAAGACTCAGTACCTATCAAGGGGCAGGAGGATTTATTTTCCTCTAGCCATGTATCTTCAAATTCAGAAGTCTCCCGAATCAGAGGCGATGACCCACTCGATATGGTGAGCTTGATTCTCAAAGAAAGACGTTCAGAGACAAAGCTCAGATTTCTTCAAATAAGGACGCAGCCAAATCATTTTCTAATGTTGCTAACTAAATGCCTAAAGATCCTCGAAAACATTGCATATGCATAATCATATCATTCATAAACATTACATCACAGGGTTCATAAAAACAAATGCCTCATCTTTCTGCTGTTTATTTCAGTAAGAAAGATGGATCTCGAGCAATCTGTCAAGAATCTCCAAACTCAGAATGCTGAATTTCAAGCTTTGATCCTGAACTTGTCCAAGGGGCAAGATGAACTGAAAGCTCTCCTGACTAAGAAGACGAAGACTCAGAAACCCAAAGGAGTGATCAACCTGGGGAGAAGGTTCAAAAGTCGTCCTAAGAAAGATGAAGAAGCTCAGATTCCCAAGGACGAGGAAGAAGAAGAACACGACGGTGACGCTGGAAGTAATGTGGGCTCTGATGGTCAAGGTGAGGACGAAGAAGAGGATCCTCAAGACGAGGATGAATCTGATGAGAAGTATAGGTTGTTGGAAGAGCGTTTGAGAAGCGTGGAAATTCAGAAAGTACCTGGGCTGGACTTTGAAGAATTAGGACTCGTTCCTGGGGTCGTTATTCCTCCAAAGTTCAAGACTCCCGCTTTTGCTAAGTACGATGGAATATCCTGTCCCAAGATGCATTTGAGGTCTTATGTGAGGAAGATTCAACCTCACACTACTGATAAGAGGCTCTGGATCCATTTCTTTCAAGAAAGTTTATCTGGAACTCAACTCGAATGGTACTATCAACTAGAGGGCGCTAGCATCCGTACTTGGGAGGATTTGGTTGTCGCTTTCTACAAGCAATACCAATATAACTCTGATCTTGCACCGACTCGCATGCAACTACAAAGCATGTCCATGGGTCCTAAAGAAAGTTTCAAGGAGTATGCTCAAAAATGGAGAGATCTAGCTGGGAGAGTCCAACCTTCCTTGACTGATAGGGAATTGGGGGACATGTTCATGGGCACGCTAACTGGGCCGTTCTATAGTCACTTACTGGGAAGTTCTTCATCTGGATTTACTGATCTCATCTTAATTGGAGAACGTGTGGAGAATGGTATTCTAAGTGGAAAAATCCAAGTGGGTTCTTCCTCTGGTACTACAAGGAAGCCATATCAAGAGAGAAATGAGTCTAATGCTATTCATAGTCAAAAGGGCCGTGGTAAGGATGATCAGAATCAGTCTGTTGGTGCCGTCCTCATCTCTGCACCAATATCTCAACAAGCTCCTAGACAAGATTACCAACGCAAGATTGATAAACCAAGGAGACAATTCACTAAGATCAACATGCCTTTATCTCAAGCCCTACAACATCTGCTAAAAGCCAATCTGATCACCGTAAAGGATCCTCCGAAGTTTCCCAACACTGCAAGCCCGTCTTACGATCCCAAAGCTACATGTGCTTACCACTCCAATGCTGCTGGGCATGATGCTGATAGTTGTTGGGCCCTGAGAAACAAAATTCAAGATATGATAGATGCTGGGGAGATCGAGTTCGAAGCTCCTGAAACTCCGAACATCATTACTGCTCCCATGCATAAACATAACAAGACTGCTAATACTATGAATGGCTAGAAGGATGAACTCTTTAGATCATTAGATTTACTTTCTCTTGCAATTTCTATTCTGTTTGTTTAAACACTCAAATTATGATAGACATTATTTGTTTTAATAATCATCATCAGAGCATTGCATATGTTTGTCTTGAATAAATTATGTCGCTATCACTCTTCTTAAATTATGTCTTTACTCTGCATACGTTTTGTGATACTCAACTCCTGCTAAGCTGTAAGCCTTTTAAAGGAGGATGACGAAAATGATACCGCAATCTCATACAATATGCTTTTAAACAGACTATGCTGACGATGTACAGGCATTGTTTCAATTCCTAAACAGCGGAGATATAAGGATGATAATCCCTCGTCAACCCCTTTGAGCCTAAGGAGTAGAAGTTTCTTTCTTGTACTAATTAAAACCCTTGATCATAACCTGGGACAGGGTAGTTCTCAGTTAATTTGGCTGTGCATTCTATTTTAAGAGAATCATTCAGTACACCTTTCAACAAAGGTCTCAATCACAAACGTTCAACCGCACACATCAAAGAAGTGTTGGAAATGTCAATCAAAAGACAATGACGGTTCATCAATCATCAAACAAGGCAGTCAATATCTTTCAAAAAAGAAATGGAAAAAACATATATACAAAGAAAAGCCTGCTAAGTCAAAAATCAAAAAGATGGCTTAGGCAAAAATCAAGGCATCCCGCTGACTGTAAACTCAAAAATAGACAGTTCAGGCAAAAGTTAGGGATATCAAAAGGATGAAAAAAGAGAAGTCAATAAATTCCTGAACAACACAACGTTATGACTACCAAAAGGAAGAAGTGACTGGCATCTCAAAAGTTCTATCTGCTTGTGAACCATCAACATTATCAAAGGTGCAAATCCAAAAGTCTCTTGGAACTTGAATGCATAAGCCGGATTAACTGAGCTTAGGACTGAAGAACATCACGAAGAAAGGGATGGGTATAAATAAATTTTGAGCCATTATCCTTTGTTTCTTAAACCGTGAACCAAGCCACGTTACAACCCTTGAAAGTCCTAACTGAAGCATGGTTAGTTCGAAAGCATACTGTCACCAAAAAGGTATCCTGACTCCTTAAGGTTTACCACAAATTCCGAGTTGATATCACGTTTTGCAAACATCACATTGTTACAAATATCATGTTTTTACAAATATCATGCTTTTTACATCTTCTGTTTAAATGCTTTCAAAAAACGAGACAAACATATGCATTGCATCTCATGAATACATTATTAAACATATTCTGCTACATAATTTCAAATGTTAGCATCAGAAAGAACTTGCACAGGGTACAACTAATGACTGAAAGTTATCCCGACAGACAAGATTACTCCAAGAAGCAATGTCTCCTATGCATACAAGGGGCATGGCACGCTTTGCCCAATCAATCTGGGGCAATCAGGTCAAGATTCCGAGAATCTCTCATGGATGCTCGAACAATCAGGGGCAAGCATTCAAGAATATCTAAAGCTACTCCCCAATCAACGTGAGACATTGTCATGAGTCTATGATTACTAGGGGCATGTCGCCCAAAGTGCACATCTCATAAAGTCCTCGCGAGGCGAATCTTTCCAAAGTTCCCACTAACTGGGGCAAATCTATGCAAATCCAAGTTCAACATCTTGATCAATACTCAGTGGCGTGTCCTGAATCAAGTAGTAAGTTACTATGATACTGGGGGCAACTTTCAAGACACCCACATCTCCCCACAGAGCCAGGTTCATAAGATCATATCCCCACAAAGTAATCCTCAAAAAAGACATCTTCAAACATACTCGTCCAACAAAAGATATAGCTCCTCAACAGAGTCCACCTCTTCAACATTGCCGGTTCCCCAACATGTTGCTCTTCTCCAACATGGTTTATCTCCTCAACCAGGGTACATCAAGTCACTGATCATCCCCAAGCAGAAATCATAAATCCCCAGCTAAGCCTCTCTAAGAAAAGATCAAAACATCAAGCTCTCAATGACATAGAGATGTATCTTCTCAATCAGACGATTCTAGCCACACAAGTCATAAAACATATATCACAAGTCATAAACATACATAAACAAATATCATAAGTCATAAACACATTCATACATCATATACATATTCCTCATTTATTTTGAGAAGTATATAACTCATGCATCATGGCATTGCATGAAAAAACTAACAATGTTTGACAGGTGCATTACAAAGATTCAAATCTTATTCAAAGCAAACGCCTGACGCATGGCATTCCAGACATCTACGGATGCAATTTGGATAAGTCTAACGCACGACTCATCCACCGACCTAACGCACGGTCTTCCAGACATCTGAGGATGCAATCGGGATTAGTCTAACGCACGACTCATTCCTTCAACCTGACGCATTGGTTTTCCAGACATCTGAGGATGCAATTGAGAATAGTCTAACGCACGATCTATTCTTCGACCTAACGCACGGTCTTCCAGACATCTACGGATGCAAATTGGGTAGTCTAACGTACGGCTTATCCATCAACCTAACGCACGGTTTTCCAGACATCTGAGGATGCAATCAAGATTAGTCTAACGCACGACTTATCCATCAGCCTAACGCACGGTTTTCCAGACATCTACGGATGCAAACTAGAAACAGTCTAACGTATGACGCATTCTAACTCTCGAATTCAACTACCAGATGGCATCCACAAGCCCATCTCCGACAAAAGTCCCTACTTCAAAAAGGGCAAATTTCTTGGTATTCTTATGTTCAATCATCTTCCACCTTCAGATACCGACTGGCGCGCAAACCACTCTACATCTTCAGGTTTAAGATAATTGAACAGGGGCAGCTGTCATACCCCAAAATTTGCCCATGCTATTTTTCATACACAAAACCAAATCAAAAGACAAAGCTCCAAAACACAGTCTCCCACACAGAAGTTCTAAACTAGGGTTTGAATAATTCAGAGGAAAATCATTGAATCAATGGCTCAAGGTGGTTCCATAGGGTCACTAACATCCCAAAGTATCTCCATATAAAGTTTCAAGTCAAACAGAGCAAATTTAGTCCCTCAAATCCTGATTAGGTCAACAGTCGACTCCCAAAGGCAAAACAGTCATTATACAGTCAAAACTCAAGATATTTGGTCAACAACATTCTCATAACCCTAAAATCATCATTTGATCAAGGGTTGATCATGATGATGCAAGGAAAAATCAGAAAAGTCAAATGTCAAAAGTTACTATTCTGGGCATGAACTGAAAAGTCAACCAAACTTCGAAAATTCGCCAAATATTCATACTTCATCAGAAAAATTACCACCAAAGCTCATTTTGAAGATAATTCATTCCTCTATCCAATGGTCCAAGAATCAGAGCCCATAGGTCAATGGTTTAAGAGATATGGCTTCATACATTATAGGTCCTTCTCAAAAGTCAACAAAAAGACACTTTCTTCAAAAGGACACACAAGGAGCATGGAAACTAATTTGGATATGAGACCAAAGACACTGGTTAGAGGACTCTCTAAGGTTTCCAAAATGTCTTAGAACACTTCCATACCTCAAAAATTGAGGGAGATAGGCCTTGTCAAAGTTGAGCTATTTTGGAGGGAAAAATGTGAAAGAACTTGATTTTTTTTGCAAATGGGCCCAAGTTATTTTTACTTAATCCTGATCCCCAAGTATCCAAAGGCCCAAGAGCTCTTTCCCACGAAAATACATGGAATATTTGATTTTATTTGAATTTTTTTTATTCATTTAAATCATATATTTAATCATTATTTGAAGAAAATTGCAAAAAAGATTGAGTTTCTTTTCATTCCAATCATATCCAACCATTAATCAAATAATATATTTGATTCAAATTCTGATTCAAATTCAGAAAGGCAAGATTGGAACAAGTAAATTGAAATTGATCCAAAATAGAAACATACATAAATCAAATTTTCTCAATTTACAAAACAAAGATTGGATTGGATTTTGTTCAAGTTTGTTAACCTAATTTCTTCCAATATATAAACATAAACCTAGCAGACCCTTAGGGTTCAGAAATTCTGCCTTCAAGACCCCAAAACCGAGTTCCAAAAGGCAAGAAAAATTTCAAATTCAAATTCGAGTTATAAACCAACTCAAGGCGTTTCATTGCTTCCAACACGTTCAAGGTAGATCACTGAAGCAATTCCAGTCCTCATACGCACGAAGCACGTTCAGAATTGTCCCTAAAAGCTCACGGTTTGCATCTCTGAATTTCTCTTCGATCTCTCCAATTCATGATGCATAAACATGTTTTGAATGCATATTCTTGTGTACAATGATGTGTGGAATGTTTCTGGGCTCTTAATTCATGGTTTGCGTTCATATACCGTATCGTGCCATTATTAGGGTTTCGAAATTCTTTTTAGGGTTTTCTGTAACAGATGAAATTAAGTCCAAATAAAGCCATGGTTGAGTTCGCAATGACCAACTGAATCGAACCATGGTCCTGCTGTCAATTTTTATGCATGTTTGGTGGTTGTTAGCAATCAACAGGTGTGATAGGTCCATGCTTTTACGGCGTATCTATGAAAAACGGTGTAAAAGACACATTTATCTTTCTCAAGGAAGAAGACGACGACGTGTCTTCTTCCGAGTGGGCTATTCGCGCGCGTTTTGGATTTTAAATCCAAGTTATTTCAGTGCTCCGCACATGCTGGCATATGGTGTGTCTTCCTCTTCCCAGCCGTTTGATCATCTGGAAAGTAGATCTCGTGGCCCTGAATCCGCAGGCGCATCGTGGACTTCATGCACACGCCACACTGGATAATTCGGTCCAGCTAAGTCTCTCTAACCTTTTTTTATTTTATTTTTATTTTTATTACGTAAGTACTTATTTATTTCTTTTATTTTGCTGTACTATTTTAAATTGTTTATTGGTTTTTATTTTTATAACTTAATAATAACACATATTTTTTTTGAAAATTATTTATCTTCTTAAATAGTACATATTTATTTAATTAGAGATATTATTCATATATTTTCAAAATTCATTGTATGTCATATTTTCATTCGAAAAATTCATAAAAAATATACTTTTTGTCCAATTTTATTTTCTCAACTCGATTTAATTAATTAGGTCGCAAGACCAATAATTAATTTAAATCATTTGTATTTTCTTATTTTATTCGTACCCTAATTAGGGTTTACGAAGATCATGCCATACACTGAAAATCTTCTTCTTCTGTGCCTTTTCAGGTTTACTCTTAAAGCGCCTTCCGACTACGCGCCTTCAAAATAGAAAGTTAAGTATTAATTTATTTCAAAATCTATTTTGTTTCCTTTGATTTTAGGGTTTGCCCTTATATTTCTTGAACTATGCATACATTCACCTATTGTCTGCCTTTGCCATTTTTCAGGGTTAACCTTAAAGGCGCCCTATTAACCATATCAGATCAAATCCAAATCGAAGCTAAGTATTATTTATCATTCATTATTAATTTATTTATCTTTTATTTTATTAAGGTTAACCTCATTTGCCTCCGAACCGATAATGCACTCACCCCTCTGTCTATTCTTTCTTTTCCAATTTTCAGGGTTTGTCAACTGCCAAAGCTACGAGTATTGGTAACCCTAAACCCTATTTTCAATTATTACTTGTGTTAAACCTTTTTGCCTTTTATTTTTATATCCCGCTGGTTTCAATTCCCCTCTCCTCCGCTGGTTACAATTTCCCTTCCCCATTATTATTGTTATATTATTGTGTGGTTAGTAATTATAGGGAGTGCAACTTATCAATTGAATTAGCATCACGTAATTTTATAAGATAACATAACTGAACATAATCACGTGATTGGTGCACACACGCACACTTTTTGGGTAACCCTCTCTGTTGCCTTGTTGCCTTGTTGCCTGTTGCCTTTGTGTTTTTGCAGAATAAGCCACGTCCCTCGAATTCGAAGATACCTCAGCCGTGTTGCCTCGAATACTAAAGGTCATACGACCCTAAATGATGCTGCCTTCGATACACAATTATGACCTCGACCCTCGGAAGTTGCCTACGGAAAATGGCTGAGGTATCTTCTGGCTGCCTACGAAATGGCTTATTCTGATCCTTGCCTTAGACTACTTGCCCTTCTATGGCATGGGACAGTCTTATGGCAAAGGATGCTTCGATGACCCTTCAACCTCCAAACGAAAGGCTTCCTGCCCTCTTATGGCAAGGATAGACCCTTTCATTCTGAAAGGCAAAAAGAGACCTATTATCTGAGTTTAAGGTAATTGCCCCTAATTGCCTTGCAATGCTCAATTTTCATATTCTTTTTCATAATTCTTCAAAAAACTGGCTACGTTCATTTACGAGCTAAAGTCCACTTTTTTCTTTCATCTACTTTTTCTAAAGACAAACGAGCAAGCAAAGCAATTAAGAGCCCATGGAAAACCATGGATGCAAAGGGTGCCTTACACCTTCCCTTTGTATAAATTACCCCCCGAACTCAGATTTTCTTTAAAAGGTTTTTTTCTGTTTCTTTTTGCCTTTCCGAATTTGTTTGGATAAAATAAAAGTCGGTGGCGACTCATGCTTAACCGCGACATTTTCGATTATAAAAAGTCAGTTCACCGTATTACACATGGCATTAAAGACTCAAATCTCCCAACTTGAACAAAAGTCGCTAGGACAATTACTTGAGGAGTATATGGAAAAAACCATTAGTGAAGAACAAATTGAAATTCCTGAGGAGAGTGATAATGAGATTGAGGAAGGTGATAATGATATTGAGGAGAGTGATAATGTGGTTGAAGAGATTTCTAATAAGAAAAGAATGGAGATTGAGAAAAATCCACCAACACCAACTGAAAGGGAGGTTGTAGAAGAGGTAGAGAAGGAAGCACCTATAGTTGTTCCTCTTCCCTATACCCCGCCGATTCCTTTTCCGCAAAGTTTTATGGAAGCTAAGGTAGAATCCCAATCCAAAACGTATGTGGAGGTATTGGAAAATATCCACACAAATGCACCCTTGTTTGAAGTCTTGCATAAAAAGAGAAATTTAGAGGACCATGAAACCTAGGACATCATTAGTGTTAAGAAGGTGAGGTCAACCTTTGAGGCGGTGAATGAAATTACTAATCCTAAGCTTGAAAAACTAACACTTAGGATAGATCCAGAACCACCACCACGAGTTCAAAAGAATAAACCACCCCACAGAAAAGAGAAGTTAGAGAACCATAAAACTAGGAATATTACTATTGTTAAGAGGGTAAGGTTAACCTTTGAGGTGTGGATAATATCACTAAGCCCGAACTCGAAAAGCTGATACTTAGGATAGATCCAGAACCGCCACCACGATTTCAAAAGAATGAACCACCATACAGAAGAAAGAAAAGAAAAGGTGAGGGATATGTGAGATGGCTTGATAAGTGGCCATGGAAAACGAGGTTTGCTAAAAGTTCAACCGAGGCGTCATTCTCGAGAGAACCACCTTGAGTGCTTGCACTCTTAAGCCGTCGAGCTATCGACGTTAAACAAAGCGCTGCGTGGGAGGTAACCCACGAGTTTTCTATTTAATGTATTCCTTTTATTGTTTGAATTTGCAGAAAATAAAAGTATGAATCGCTTGTCACGTCTCGACCATATCTAGGTGAAAAACCTATAGATGATCATCTCAAAGATAAGCGGGTCTCCACGCACATTCCTACGAGTGTTGCTGCCGGTGGTGACACAATTGATGAGTATGATAGGAGAAGGTATTTCCTCCGAACGCGGAGCGGATTTGGTCCTGATAGCTCGCCGATAGCATCCATACAGGTTCTCTTTTTCCCTTTTCACCTTTTATCAAAACATTAAGGACAATGTTTGGTTTAAGCGTGGGGGAGAAGCTTTACCGCTTTCATTTATTGCTTTATTTATTGTCTTCTAGTTGTGTTGTCGAGTCTTTTTACGTGATTTTCAGTTGCTATTGAATTTCCCGTGAAATTTGAAAATTTTAACCTCCAACAAAAATTTGAATTTTGACACATGGCGTACACGCTCTGAAAGTATAGAGGTTGTCACACTTATGACATTGTTAGAAAGACTTGGAGAGGTTTCAACAACATTGATACCATCCTGACACCCTAAACCCCCTCATTATGTGATATCAATTTGGATGCCCATTATGTCGATACCTTAGGGTCAAGTTTTCAAAGTAGCTCTTAAGTAGTTTATATTTGCAGTCGGCACCATCTTAAGCACAAACTACGTAGGGAGTCGATGAATATAAGTGAATGATCCTATTTTTAATAAATAAATGTATTAATTGAAAAATAACCTTCTAAGTTAGGTGACCCTCACCCGGTCATTTAGCCCAACGGTTGTTACGCCTATAAGGATTTAATAATTAGCACCCACTGTTGGTTGGCCTAGAGGTCACTAGTACTGGGCTTGGTAGGGTGGACTACGGTCCGATCCCCCGCAACCGCAGTTGGGAAAGATGGGGCTTCGCCATTTAAAAAACCTGAACCCCGTGCTAAAGAAAAGAAAAGGATCATAGTCGCTAACCGATTTCCCCTACTATGTGAGTGTACGGATAACGGGCTTAATGTGATTGCGCTTGAATGAAAAGAGTGAAAGGAAAAACGAGAGATATAGGTTGAGTTATAATGGCATAATTCGAATTGGTTTGCATAAGGAGGGATTTTTGAACATTGTGTCGTCACGGTATCCTAGGTGTTGATATCTACTACGTATCGATGTAACATTTGCCTATCACAAATATGATTAGGAGTCATGTCATGCCCTTGTTTCGAATCGAGCTTAATTATTTCTTTTACCATGTGTTGATTGCTTGAGGACAAGCAATGGTTTAAGTGTGGGGATGTTGATAACACGTAATTATATCGTATATTATGCTCGATTATAACATAAATTGTTTCATTATTTTATTATAATTATATTTTATCACGGTATTATGCTGGTATTTTCATTGTTTCAAGTTTTATGTTCGTTTTGAGGACTATTTGTCAAAAGGAGAAGAAATGGAGCAAAAATCATTCATATTTATAAAAGAGAGGTGTTGAAGCCAAAAGGGGGTGCAAAGAAGACCCAAATGCCTAAAGATAGAAGCCCAGCCCACGAAGGAGCTGGAAACAACCACTTCAGCACGTGGAGACGCCCGTCTCCAATACTCCTTGCCACGTCATGAAGAGGAGACGCCCGTCTCCAACCCTCCCTAAAAAAGCTCCACTTGAGACGCACGTCTCAAGTCCGTTTGCCTAGTCTTCCTGAAGAAGTGGAGACGTGCGTCTCCCAAGTCTGCGTCAGAAGGTGCTATATTCACGGAACGAAACTGCCTACGCTCAGCTATAAAAGGAGACTGATACTTCAGTTTCCAGGGTCCGAGTTTTTCAGCAAGGATCAATATTTTAGTTTTTCTGTTTTTTCGTATCTTCATTTAATTTCATCAATTTAATTTTTGCTTTCGTTTTCAATTCTTGTTCATCTTTTCTCACAACAATTTCTACACCGGAAATTGTTGTGAACCTTTAACGGATCTAACCTTACGTTAGATTTAGTTTTTATTTCCTTGTTTTAATTCCTGCCGAGTAATTTCTGAAGAACGATCCAGACAACCTATGGTGGAAGTTCGAGTACTTCAATATTCAACTTCATTTCAGATTAATTTTATTCAGGTTTATTATTTACCGCCTTTATTTATATTTATTTGCATGATATATTATATGCCATTTAATATGCCTATTATTATGAACCGAATCTATTTACGCATGTTTAACCATATTAATATGTCTGGCTAATTTATTTAGATGTCGGTATGTAAAGTAATTTAACCGTAGGGATCCGAAATAAATTGGCTTAATTACGTTTTATTAAAAATCACTCATTTCTGGTTTTTTTTCTAATTTAATTTGATAAAGTTATAAAACCAACAGAGCGAGAGTTTGAGGTTCTAGAACTAATAAAGGTTAAGGTCAACAGAGCGAGAGCTTGAGATTCTTAACTGGATAGTAGGCATAGGACATTAGTTTTAAGGATGGCGAAAGCGTATTAAAACTGGTTAGAATTTATTTACTTTCAAAAAGTGTTTTTAAACCCGATGTGGGATGGCGAGAGTGTACATTAGGGGATACTAGCATGATTCGAGTCAACAGAGTGAGAGTTTGAGACTAGGAGATTTAAGTAGGTAACGTCTTCATAAAGCGAGCATTTTATTAATTATGATGTTTTCAAAAAGCGTTTCTAAATCTGGTGGGATGGCGAGAGCGTACATTATGGGTTAGGATCGTAGTCTGAATCAATAGAGCGAGAGTTTGAGAGGAGGACTTTTAAATAACATAGTTAGTAAAGACTTTTGATTTAATTAGAATCTGGCCAATGGAACTTCGGATCACCTAAGTTAGACGAACTACATACTGATATATGTTTATTATTATATTCTTAGAATTAAGAGTTTATTTTCATTTCTTTAGAAACAACCCAAATATCATTAGCCTTAGCTTTACATAGTAACTTTAGATAACGATAGGTCGATTTATAGTCCTTGTGGATTCGATATCTTTTAAAACTACACGACACGACTGTGCACTTGCAGTTATCCCGACTAATAGACACGCAAAGTCGCGATCAAGTTTTTGGCGCCGTTGCCGGGGACTATTTAAGTCGTTATCGTAACTCTAGTGCAAAAAGTGCAGCAGAGTCAATTCTCTGATAACCCAACGGAGGATCCGAATCTGTACCTTTCTATCTTCGTGCAATTTGCAGATATGCTTCAGAGTGATGGCATTAATCCCGAAGACATTCGATTGCATTTTTTCCCATTCTCCCTTAAGGACAGAGCAGAGCATGGCTACAATTCCTATCGACAAATTCCATTACAACATGGAATGAATTAAAGAAAGCATTCTTCCTGGATATTTTCACGCCAAACTGTAGCAACCTGCCCTAAAAATTTAGGCTTTTAGAGTCTCCACCTATTCTGCCAGGGCGAATAGGAAACCCTACGAAGTTTAGAGATCTAAGTAAGTTATTATATTCAGGTTAAGGGAAGGTGTTAGGCACCCTTAACCCTTTCCTAAGGTTTTAGGTTTAAGGTAAAGGTTTGTGGCTTAAGAGTATTGTGAGGTTTGTGGTTAATAAAGAAAAGTAACAGAAAGTGTAATAGGGTTAAAAATGAGATTTGAACCAAATTGGGGTTTTGGGGAAGGGGACTCGCCTTGTTACCAAGTGCCTACGTACCTCCTTAGGGAGGATCAGAGTCTACGTAGTTCGGGGAGGGTTGTACGCCTTAGACTTAGTATGAATGTTGAAAGTGTGTTTTAAATTACCATACGCAGTTTGGTAATTGTCGCAGTTTTGAAATTCGCAGTTTGTGAAAGAGATGTGTTTTGACGTGGCGTACAACCCTGATTAGTGTTTTAAACCTTAGTATTGTTAATTGCATTGATCAATAGCTTTAATTAACATAATTGACAATTTGACAGGTTATTTAAGTATTGTATAGGTTATTTAATTAAAATTGAATAATTTATTATTAATCATCGTAATCAATTGATTTGATTAAAATAATTAACAAATCGACCCTAATATAAATTAGCTTGACAAAATTAATTTTGTCGCTAATTATCGTAATCAATTGATATGATTAAAACAATTAGCGAAGTAACCTTAATTGTGCATATAAAATTTATATTAAATATTAATATTAATTTGCATATTTTTTTAATCAGAAGAAAATATTAATAATCAGCACGATTATTAAATATAATCGAACCAAATATTAATTACTTGAACCTAATTATTTTAATTTTTTAAAAACCTAAGGTTAAAATAAGAAAATTAGAAAGAAAAAAAACCTAATGCTAATTAAATTAAAATTAAACTTAATTATTTAAAACCAACCCTAAAAAAAACCAAACCTACTTATTTTAAATAATTAAAATTTAATCCTAACAATTAAAATGTTAATCCTAATTTAATTAATAAAAATTCTAATTATTAAAAGTTTTTTTTGGTTTTTAATAAAACAATAAAAACAAATAATTGTAGAAATAAAATAAAATAGAAGAACCAGGGTTTAGATTGAATATGGCAAGGCTGGTGGTCCATTTGATGTTCCTTCGCTCCTGGTGTGTTGGATCTGGAAAGGAAGAGATCGTGTGGCCCAGACTGGAGGTGCATCGTGACCATGCGTGAGAGAGTTGCACCAAATCTGCAAGCAAACTGTTACATACAATAAAAAAAATCATGTGACTCGCGTGGGGTTTGAACCCTTGACACAAGAGTCACTAGCGCTTCGCCATTGCAAATCGTTCCACTCTCGTTCGCTCGCTGATAATATAATCTCCACTAAATATAATAAATAAAAAACGATTTAAACTTTTTAAAACAGAATTTCGCGCCCAGGAGCTTCGTCTTCTCCATTGGGCCCTGAGTTTTTTGCTTCAGAATCCTCTAGGATTTAGCAACAAACCTGCACATATCAAATTCAATGAATCAAAGCATAAATGGGGATTGACGGCATGGATCGATCAAGAATCATCTCTTGAATCCAATGGAAGCCTTCGTTTTGGTCGATTTTCCCTCTAACTTAATATCCCCAAATTAGAGCTTCAAAGCCCTAACAATGGTGAAACATTGAATCTGCACTCAAACTCCAATTAAACTACACAAAAAGCTTCGAAACACTATAAAGAACACAATTATGCATTCAAATTACATTTATCATGCGTGAATTGATGAAATCAATCTCAACTTAAAAGTGTCAAACCGTGAGTGCTTAGGCCTCGAGTCTGAACATGAAGAGGCTTGGAGAATGTCTGGATAGCTTCAGAAAGGGCCTGGGAAACTGTTAGAACCTTCAAATCTTCTTGAGAAGGGTTATAATCTTGAATTCGATTTTCAATTTTTCTTGAAATTTTGGAACTCGACTATGGCTTTCTTGGCTCAGAATCTTCAACCCTAATGCTTTGGACCAGTCATGTATTTATATGTGATTGAATTAGGGTGACAAAATTGACTTGAATCTTGATGAATCTTGAGATTGCAATTTGAAGAATTTGATTTATGGAGGCTTCCAAATTTGCTCCAAATTTCTCCTAATCATGCCAATTTGGTTTGTCACGAAAATTGCATCAAATATATGTTATTTGATGATTGATTATGATTGGAAAATAAAATCAAAACAAATCCTTTCTATTTTATTCCCTTTATTTGATTTAAATCATTTTTTTAATGACTAAAAATCAATAAAAAATCAAATAATTGTCATAAATTCGTGGCTTTGAGATTTGATGCCCTTGATGACTTGAGGAACAATATTGGGTCATAAAAAGTTGGGCCCTTTTGCAAGAAAATTCATTTTGACCCATATTTGCTTCATGCACCTCACCCAAAATTGACCAACTTTGACAAGACATATCTCCCTCAATTTTTAAGGTATGGAAGTGTTATAGGACTTTTTGGAAATCCCCAGATATCCTCTACAAGCCACTTTGGAACCTTATTTTCATTTGAGGATTTTATCTTGATGATATGGGCTCTGACAAAAAACTGCTTTTGGTTGACTTTCAAAAAGGACCTATGGTCTTTTGGACCATATTGAAGGATAGAAAAACACTTAGAAAGGGGGGGTTTGAATAAGTGTAGTCTAAAAACTTGAACGATAAAAGCAATTTGCACAGTTATTTTTATCCTGGTTCGTTGTTAACTAAACTACTCCAGTCCACCCCCACGGAGTGATTTACCTCACCTGAGGATTTAATCCACTAATCGTAACAGATTACAATGGTTTTCCACTTAGCCCACTGTCATACCCCAAAATTTGCCCTCATATAATCACAAATGTCATTTTATTTCAATTAGATGACATGGCGCATTTGGTAAGAGTGTAAGGTTTGCAAGTACAGGGTCCCGGGTTCAAATTTCACTTCTGGCATTTTTCCCTTTTATTTGTTTCTAAACTTTAGTTTTAAGTTTATTATTATTTTTATTTTATATTAAAAAAATCACAAAAAATAAGTTTTTTAATCATTTAATTTTGATTTTCGTTTTATTTAATTAAGTATTTTAAAAATATATTTATTTTTTACTTTTTTAATTTTTTATGCATTTTTAATCCAAAAATCATAAAAATATAGTTGGTAGTTTTTTATTTTGCTTTTGGTGCAAGTCAATTGAATTGAAGTATTTGATTTGATTTGCTCTATTTTTAGAAAAAAATCAAAACAAATATTCATTTGAATTTTTAATTGTGCTATTGTTTTTATGTCAATTTATTTTTTCCATTTTAATTTGACCTAATACATTAATATAAATAGGTGCATTCTTTTGGTGATAGGGGACCACAAATCCTAACCCTTTTTTCACAACAATTTCTCACAGCCACAAACTAACAGAAAACCCTTATACACGTTCTAAAACCTCTAGTGTACAGTAACACAGCAATTTTTCTAACCTGCAGATACATATCACTGCCTCTGTTTCACGTACACACACAAACCTTTATTTTTAGAGTCAAGACTTTTTGTCTCTTTTTGAGCCCAATTTTTAACCATTCACCTTCACTATTTTCTACAGCAACAAAAAAAATTCTTTCATGTACAGGTTCCAACCTTCACAAACCATGCACAAATTGCCAGCAAAAATATTCATTCAAACATTAATCACCACAAGCTTTCACCATCGTTCTTTCAAAACAAAAAAATAATAAGGAGCAAATTGTCGTCGCCGGCTCGCCGCTAATTGTGTAATTATTATTCTATTTGTTGATTTTGTTACAGGTAGATAGTTGTTAAAAAAGGCATAAGTTGAAAAAGAGAAGCTGCAGATCCACGCTACTCCGATCTAACCACTCAGACGAAGCTAAAGCCGATTTACACAACAAATCAAATCGTAACCACTTCAGCTCGCAACATCGATTCAGAACAACAAACACAACCTTCAATGTTGTGACAGATTCACGCTTCAAAGGTTTCTCTGTGAATCACGATTTAGCAGCATTCAGCACTCAAAGCTTCAACAAATTCCAGCCACTTTGAAGCAACACCGACACGACCCGTACACGTGAATTCAACTCGCAACAACGCAGCCACCACCTGATACATATCCAAACCATTCTAACAAACCATGTTCAAGTTTTGTATTTTATATTGACTTAAACATATGTCAAAATTGTTATGTGGATTTCGTGTGTGTTTGTTTTGTGAATCGAAGAACAGGAAAGGATAAATCTGCAGATGGTGAAAGAAGAAGGAGGAGATCTGATGCAAGCACCACGCCATTAACAACCATATCGCTGCTTCGCAAGATCGAAGCTGGACTCGTCACCGATGAAACCCGGTGAATCCGACTAAGCGTTCAGCAGCCGAAACTAAATGGAGAACGGATCTGTACTCTCACCCGACGTGAACAACAACTTCTACCCTGAAGCTGCACTCTAACACCACCGTCACGAATTCACTGCCGGTAGTGAAAAGAAGAAGAAGCAAATCCTCCAATGATGTTCAGATTGCCGCTCAACTCCTCCGTGTCGGATCCGGTAACACCGTTTCTTTCTTTTTCTTGCGATCTTCATGTCTGTTTGATTGTATGTGATTAGTGATATTTAATATTGAAAGAAGAGATAGATTTGGTGTGTTTGATTGGCTATGTTTGTTTATGCTCTGCTACTGTGAAAGAAAGGTGAGGAGCAATGGTTGAACCGTGAGATAAGAGAGAGTATGGACGTTGAATAGGATACTGGTACATTAAATTATGCTTTACCTATTTTTTAAAGCTTGCCATGTGTCAGCCGCAGATTGGTTGGATGAGTTTATTTGAAGTAGTCAAACTTTTTTTGTATTATACTTATTAATTATCATGTTTTTTTATATGGAAGAAATAAAATAAAAAAAAAGATGAAAAGTGGCAACGTCAGTTTGTTGCCATTTTTTTTATTTTAATATTTTTATTTTTGTTATTTAGTTAATTTTATCATCAAAAATACTAAAAAAAAATAGATTTAATTTGTTTCATGTTACTAAATAAAATAAAAATACAAAAAATATGTTAATTTCTTTGTTTAGAATTTGTTTGGCTTATCTTCTAAATTATGTTAGTTAGTCTTGATTAATATTTGTGTGTATTTTTATCATTCTTTGTACTTTATGTTTTCTATAATCGTACTGACATTTTCTTGTTTTTCTGAGGTACCACTTGATACGGAGACTCTTGGATTTCATGGACATTTACCATTTGCAGTTTCAATTAATTTCGTACATATTATTTCTTTTATCTTCATTTTGGGTTTGTAATAGTTTTTTATCCTGTTCAGTAAATTTGTAATCCCCATCCCGAAGCCATGTAATAGCGTAGGATTTAATTTCCGCATTTTAATTTCCCGCACCTATAAACTGCTTAGATGTATGGCTAATAGGATTGTATGATAAGACTTAAAAACAACCGTTAGACCACTAACTCAAGATAATTAAATATCTGAAATTAACACACCCATTTTACTGCTCACACACTCACCTCTAAGGTACGCCCCTCTTACGTTGCCTTTCGAATAAATAGTCAAGTCCCTTCGAGCGTAGGGATACCTTAGCACATGCTGCCCACGATTCAAAAGCCAAAGTTAAGTACTCAGTTTAATTTAATTTAAATTATATTTGATTTATATTTTAAATTAGGGTTTGCTTTGCATTCATCTCTTTCTGCCTTGCCTTTTCAGGGTCAACCCTAAAGGCGCCCAACCAACCATATCAGATCAAATTCGAAGCTAAGTATCTATTTACTTTGTTTATTTTAAATTTCTTTATTCGTTATTTTTAGGATTAGTGACGTTTGCCTCCGAACCGATAATGCACTCACCCCTCTGTTTATTCTGTCTTTTCCAATTTTCAGGGTTTGTCAACTGCCAAAGCTACGAGTATTGGTAATCCTAAACCCTATTTACAAATTATTACTTGTGTTAAACCTTTTGCCTTTTATTTTTATATCCCGCTGGTTTCAATTCCCCTCTCCTCCGCTGGTTACAATTTCCCTTCCCCATTATTATTGTTATATTATTGTGTGGTTAGTAATTATAGGGAGTGCAACTTATTAATTGAATTAGCATCACGTAATTTTATAAGATAACATAACTGAACATAATCACATGATTGTTGCACACACGCACCCTTTTGGGGTAACCTCTCTGTTGCCTTGCTGCCTGTTGCCTGTTGCCTTTGTGTTTTGCAGAATAAGCCATGTCCCTCGAATTCGAGGATACCTCAGCCATGTTGCCTCGATAAAAAGGTCACGACCCTAAATGATGCTGCCTTCGATACACAAATGACCTCGACCCTCGGAAGTTGCCTACGGAAAAAGGGCTGAGGTATCTTCTGGCTGCCTACGAAAATGGCTTATTCCGATCCTTGCCTTAGACTACCTGCCCTTCTATGGCATGGGATAGTCTTATGGCAAAGGATGCTTCGATGACCCTTCAACCTCCAAACGAAAGGCTTCCTGCCCTCTTTATGGCAAGGATAGACCCTTTCATTCTGAAAGGCTAAAAAGAGACCTATTATCTGAGTTTAAGGTAATTGCCCCTAATTGCCTTGCAATGCTCAAACCTTTTTATTATATTCTTTCTCATAATTTTTCAAAAGGGCAACGCTCATTTACGAGCTGAAGTCCCTATCCCTTTCATCTACATTTTCTAAACAAACGAGCAAGCAAAGCAATTAAGAGCCCATGGAAAACCATGGATGCAAAGGGTGCCTTACACCTTCCCTTTGCATAAATTACCCCCCGAACTCAATCTCTTTTCAAAGAAGGTCTTTCCTGTTCTTTTATACCATTCCTAATTGGATAAAATAAAAGTCGGTGGCGACTCTTGCTCACCGCAACATTGTTGCCTATAAAAATAAAAGTCAGTTCACCGTATTACAGAACTGGCGACTCTGCTGGGGATAAATAAAAAGAGGGGTTACCTTAGAGCTTAGTTCATATAATATGCTTGTTTTGTTTGCTTTACTTTTCAAGGTTGCTTGGGAATTAAATGAAGGACGAATTCTATACCCGGATTCAAGTACACTTAAGATAGGAGTGGCATAGTCATGGCGACCTCTTTCGCATATGTGGGAGATGAGTCAATATGAAGTTCACGCTTGAGTTAGGACTCCATAGATATATGCACACCTTTCTCAAATGAGGGAGGTCTATGTATGTAACTTTGGGTGCGCCGGAGCTCAAGGACCTTTAGTTACCCTTTAACCCATCTTGGCCTTTAGGAACGTAGTGGGGGGACTACTCTTGACAAATGTTGAGAACTAGTCGCTACCCGATGCTACAATTCAGATAGGTTCTCTCTCAAAGTATCATTGCATGGTGCAAATGCATCATGTCCGAGGGTGCTTTAGAAGGGCTGACAATTCTGAATAACTCGGTAGAACCCGTTGCTGATATCATCCTTATCCTTAGAAGTACCTTTGGGGAAGGGTAGTCACCTAGTCATACTTCATGCAAGCCTTTAAACCTAAGGACTCTTGTATGACTTGTTTGTTATATAATCACTTGATCTCCTTGCAGGTTTTGTTTGTAGGACTTACTTGTCCATATTACCTTATGCTTTTACATAACATGTTGACTAACCTTTTTTAAGGATTTTAGGGGATTTATGGTGCATAATTCCCAGGTACTGTTATGGAAGGACTATCAAGAGCCAAAACTTCTATCGAGGGGCAAGAGGATTTATTTTCCTCTAGCCAAATGCTCTTCGAACTCGAAAGTATAATAAATTTCCGTCAAGGGGAGAGAGGATTTATTTTCCTCTAGCTAGATGCCTTCAAACTAAAAGGTAAATTTCCTACCAAGGGGCAAGAGGATTTATTTTCCTCTAGCTAGATGCCTTCAAACTCAAAGGTAAATTTCCTACCAAGGGGCAAGAGGATTTATTTTCCTCTAGCCATATGCCTTCAAACTCAAGGGTGCAGTTCCTATCAAGGGGCAAGAGTAGTTATTTTCCTTTAGCCACATGCCTTTAAGCTCAAAAGTATCGTACCCCGAGTCAGAGGCTATGATCCACTAGATATGGTGAGCTTGATTCTTATAGAAGGACGTCCAAAGATGAAAATTCAAAGTTCTTCAGACAAAGTTGCAACCAAAGTTTCCAAGGGACAAGCTTCTCATTCTCTTACTACTTTATTCTTACTATCCCTGAAGTTGTACACATACAACTCTTGTGTGACTTTGTCAGAATATTCTTCCTAGAAGTAATCTAAAGAGTCCTGCAAATTCAGACACTAACGCTCGGTTTGTTTTCCACTCTGGGGCACTTGACCATTCGATCGATGATTGTCATCCGTTTCGAAACAATGTTCAAAACCTGATTGATGCAAAGGCTATCATCATTCACACCTACAATCCAGATTTGAAGTTCTCCTTCGAGTCAACGGATCTTCTGAAGCAATAAGTCCATACAAAGAGAATCTCCTCAACATTGGCAATTCGTAATCATCATGCATGTTCATGGGTAGTCTTTCTTGTTTTTATTCAATACTGTTTATATGCAATACTTGTTTGTTTTTGAACTATAATAATGATGCATCAGATATGTTTGTCTTTAAAGAATTCATTCGCTCTCGCTCTAACATGTTTTCTTTGCTTGTGATACCAAACTCTCGGTGATAAAGCATGATAACTCCGAAGGGAGAATGACGAACACATAATACTCATAATCTCAAATGGTGTGCTTTCGAGTAAAACCTTGTTGATGATGTACAGGCATTGTTTCAAATCCCCAAATACTGGAGATATAAGGAAGTTAATCCCTTGTCAACCCCTTTGAGCCTTGAAGTAGGAGTTTCTTTTCTATACGAAAAAACCCTCACATTTAACCCAGGGACAGGGTAGTGTTCAGTTAATCTGATCGAGCATTCAAAATTCACCAGGAGTGCACATCTAAGGATACAACAATGGTTATCCTTCAAAAGGTTGAGGAAATTCTAAACCGCAATGGTCATCCCTCACATTAGGAGGTCAAAATATGACGATACCACAACGGCTATCCGTCGTCAACTAAGAAATGAGGTAGTCACAATCTTTCCAACGAATCGAAGACATCTCAGGATCATACGACTTGTTCAAAAAATAAAAAATGAATCGAAAAAAAAAAGAAAGAAAAGAAAGCCCGCTAAGTCAACAAATTGAAAACAAATGACTGGGCATCCTGCTGGACTTGAAACTCGGAATTCAAAATAATTTGTCCAGGAAAAAGTTAGGGAAACAAAAAGAAAGATCCTCAACAAAAGGGCAAAGTCGCGTGACTATATATTCAAGATCGTGTGATCAGACACCAAGAATAAAAGATAAGTGACTGCCATGTCCAAACACCTCATCTACTCCTCAATCGTACGTCTCAAGCTCCTCTTGAAGGATGAATGCTCGCGTCAAGTTAACTAAACTTAGGTTGGAGAACATCACGAAGGGGGTGGGCACCATTAAAATTTTGAGCCTAAAAATCCTTTTTTCAAAAAAAATCATGAACCTGGCCACGTTACAACCCTCAAAAGTCCTAATTGAAGCAGGGTTAATTCGAAAGCATACTGTAAACGAGAATACGGTAAACCGACTCCTAGGAGTTTTGCTAAAACGTTTGAGTTGGTATCACACCACTTTTCACAAAAATCGATGTTTTGACATCCTTTCAAAAAAAAATCTTTTTTAAAATCTTCAAGACAAACATGAACTTTGCATTAGAATTATATTTCTCATACTAAACATTCTTTGCATATGAACAAGTACTTGACACCAGGAAAGCTTCCATCATGAGCTGCAGATGAAAAGTTTAATTCTCTCAAGGGACAAGTTGTCTTCAGAACTCCATTGAGTTCGAGCATGAACATATCAAATTATAATCACCCTCAGGGGCACAAAAGCAGTCGAAATACTCCGTTGAGTAAGCGCTCAGATATCTGGGGCAATCAGGTCAAGATTCGAAGAATCTCTCAGAAGCGTTGGGCAATCAGGGGCATTTGCCCAAGCATAATTGAAATTACCTCCAACCCTGATCAATCAGGGGCATGATTCCTAAGTTCATGATACAGGGGCATGTTGCTCATGATATCACAAATCCTAGAAAGTCCTCCCGACAGACAAAGTTGCTTCAGAAGCGCATCAAAAGGCAAAGATATTTCTTACGCTTGACTCAGTTGGCTAAAGGACAATATACACAAGGGGCATGGCATAGTATTATCCCATTCATCTAAGGCAACCAAGTCAAGATCCAGAGAATCTCTCAAAGACGCTGAACAGTCAGAGGGGAAAGTTTATCACTTGGGGCATGTTGCATCGATCACAAATCTCAGCAAAAGCTATTTAGCTACTAGCAGCAGGATCAGTATCTCCTTCGAAGTTCTAATTCCAGTAATCTCAAGAATCAAGTATACCAAGTTACCGACTCCAGGGGCAAATAGACTTCCCCATGCAAAGGGCCACATATGGTTAAGAAAATGTTTTCCAACATCAAGTGACATGGGGGCAATGAAAATTGAAATCTCAAGGGATCTTACCCACAAAGTTGTTTTGACAACAATGTCCCCACAAAGTAATCCTCGAGGAGTTACCTTCAAGTAATCTCTTCCCAACAGAGACTTGGCTCCCCAACACTACAGGCTCTCCGATACAATCTTCTTCTCCAACAGGGTTTATTCAAACTCACTGTTCCCAGTAAAGTTGGCACTCACAGTGGAAACTTGGTCAGCTATCCATCTCTCTTATCCCTAGTCAGGGCACATCAGGATCAAATCACTGAAGCTACTTTCATCCCCAAGCGGTAATAAAAATCCCCAGTTGGATATCCTCAAGCAAAAGACATGAATTCTCAACCACCCTGTCATTATCTCCAGCAGCATACAAAGATTTATTTTCTCAACCAGCAATTACCTTACAAAGTCACCAATATGCTTCGACTATATAGTCAAGCCATGCATCATTCATAATACATACATAACATACAATATTCTCGTTTATTTCGAGAACCTCATTCACATTACATGCATAACATACAACATTCTTGTTTATTTTGAGAACCTCATTACACAATACATGCATCATGACATTGCATAAAACTAATTTCGCCTTTTCAGGTCATTTCACAATCAAAAGAACATTATCATCCAAGTACAGTGCAAAGACGATCGTATCAACGATTCAATCCTAACACTCATTCAAGACAAATACAATTCTAATGCTTCATTCCAAGTCTTTCCCCAAAGATAATTCAGAAACAATTAAAGAACTTCTCATCCTTTATAGGAACCTTTCTAGGTAGTCTTTTCTAAGACGTTTATCAACCTTTCTAGGTAGTCTTTTCTAAGACGTTTATCAAACCTATCTAGGTAGTCTTTTCTAAGACGTTTATCAAACCTTTCTAGGTAGTCTTTTCTAAGACGTTTATCAACCTTTCTAGGTAGTCTTTTCTAAGACGTTTATCAAACCTTTCTAGGTAGTCTTTTCTAAGACGTTTATCAACCTTTCTAGGTAGTCTTTTCTAGGACGTTTATCAACCTTTCTAGGTAGTCTTTTCTAAGACATTTCTTATCCTTTCTAGGAGCCTTTCTAGGTAGTCTTTTCTAAGACGTTTCTTACCCTTTCTAGGAACCTTTCTAGGTAGTCTTCTCTAAGACGTTTCTTATCCTTTCTAGGAACCTTTTTAGGTTAGTCTTTTCTAAGACGTTTCATATCCTTTCTAGGAACCTTTCTAGGTAGTCTTGTTTAAGACGTATCATATCCTTTCTAGGAGCCTTTCCAGGTAGTCTTTTTTAAGACGTTTCATATCCTTTCTAGGAGCCTTTCTAGGTAGTCTTGTTTAAGACGTTTCATATCCTTTCTAGGAGCCTTTCTAAGATGTTTTTTCCAAGACATATCTCCACCTTTTTAGGTAATCTTCTTAAACATATTTATCCAAGCTTTTCTAAGACATCTCTTGCCCTTTCAAGGAGCTTCTCAGTTAATCTTCTACAAGACAATTTTTCTCGAGCTTTGTTTAAAGCCTAATCTTCTTTACATCAGTCAGTGATCTACCCTTTCCAGGAACCTCTCCTGGTAGTCTTATGTAAGACATTACTTTATTTTGATGAATTCCTCCTCCAGATACAATCAATGCATATGATCCAGTCTGAAGAGCATCTGCTTTAGACAAACATCTTGTTAAAATAACTGGATGGCATCTTTAAGCTCATCTCTAACAATACTCTGTCAACTCCCTAGATGACATCTTTAAGCCCATCTCCAACATTACTTCCTGCACCAGCAAGCGCAAATGTCTAGGTATTCTAGTGTTCAATCCTCTTCAACCTTCAGATCACGAGTGGCGAATATGCCAATCTACCTCTTCAAGTTTAAGAAGATTGAACAGGGGCAACTGTCATACCCCAAAATTTGCCCTCATATAATCACAAATGTCATTTTATTTCAATTAGATGACATGGCGCATTTGGTAAGAGTGTAAGGTTTGCAAGTACAGGGTCCCGGGTTCAAATTTCACTTCTGGCATTTTTCCCTTTTATTTGTTTCTAAACTTTAGTTTTAAGTTTATTATTATTTTTATTTTATATTAAAAAAATCACAAAAAATAAGTTTTTTAATCATTTAATTTTGATTTTCGTTTTATTTAATTAAGTATTTTAAAAATATATTTATTTTTTACTTTTTTAATTTTTTATGCATTTTTAATCCAAAAATCATAAAAATATAGTTGGTAGTTTTTTATTTTGCTTTTGGTGCAAGTCAATTGAATTGAAGTATTTGATTTGATTTGCTCTATTTTTAGAAAAAAATCAAAACAAATATTCATTTGAATTTTTAATTGTGCTATTGTTTTTATGTCAATTTATTTTTTCCATTTTAATTTGACCTAATACATTAATATAAATAGGTGCATTCTTTTGGTGATAGGGGACCACAAATCCTAACCCTTTTTTCACAACAATTTCTCACAGCCACAAACTAACAGAAAACCCTTATACACGTTCTAAAACCTCTAGTGTACAGTAACACAGCAATTTTTCTAACCTGCAGATACATATCACTGCCTCTGTTTCACGTACACACACAAACCTTTATTTTTAGAGTCAAGACTTTTTGTCTCTTTTTGAGCCCAATTTTTAACCATTCACCTTCACTATTTTCTACAGCAACAAAAAAAATTCTTTCATGTACAGGTTCCAACCTTCACAAACCATGCACAAATTGCCAGCAAAAATATTCATTCAAACATTAATCACCACAAGCTTTCACCATCGTTCTTTCAAAACAAAAAAATAATAAGGAGCAAATTGTCGTCGCCGGCTCGCCGCTAATTGTGTAATTATTATTCTATTTGTTGATTTTGTTACAGGTAGATAGTTGTTAAAAAAGGCATAAGTTGAAAAAGAGAAGCTGCAGATCCACGCTACTCCGATCTAACCACTCAGACGAAGCTAAAGCCGATTTACACAACAAATCAAATCGTAACCACTTCAGCTCGCAACATCGATTCAGAACAACAAACACAACCTTCAATGTTGTGACAGATTCACGCTTCAAAGGTTTCTCTGTGAATCACGATTTAGCAGCATTCAGCACTCAAAGCTTCAACAAATTCCAGCCACTTTGAAGCAACACCGACACGACCCGTACACGTGAATTCAACTCGCAACAACGCAGCCACCACCTGATACATATCCAAACCATTCTAACAAACCATGTTCAAGTTTTGTATTTTATATTGACTTAAACATATGTCAAAATTGTTATGTGGATTTCGTGTGTGTTTGTTTTGTGAATCGAAGAACAGGAAAGGATAAATCTGCAGATGGTGAAAGAAGAAGGAGGAGATCTGATGCAAGCACCACGCCATTAACAACCATATCGCTGCTTCGCAAGATCGAAGCTGGACTCGTCACCGATGAAACCCGGTGAATCCGACTAAGCGTTCAGCAGCCGAAACTAAATGGAGAACGGATCTGTACTCTCACCCGACGTGAACAACAACTTCTACCCTGAAGCTGCACTCTAACACCACCGTCACGAATTCACTGCCGGTAGTGAAAAGAAGAAGAAGCAAATCCTCCAATGATGTTCAGATTGCCGCTCAACTCCTCCGTGTCGGATCCGGTAACACCGTTTCTTTCTTTTTCTTGCGATCTTCATGTCTGTTTGATTGTATGTGATTAGTGATATTTAATATTGAAAGAAGAGATAGATTTGGTGTGTTTGATTGGCTATGTTTGTTTATGCTCTGCTACTGTGAAAGAAAGGTGAGGAGCAATGGTTGAACCGTGAGATAAGAGAGAGTATGGACGTTGAATAGGATACTGGTACATTAAATTATGCTTTACCTATTTTTTAAAGCTTGCCATGTGTCAGCCGCAGATTGGTTGGATGAGTTTATTTGAAGTAGTCAAACTTTTTTTGTATTATACTTATTAATTATCATGTTTTTTTATATGGAAGAAATAAAATAAAAAAAAAAGATGAAAAGTGGCAACGTCAGTTTGTTGCCATTTTTTTTATTTTAATATTTTTATTTTTGTTATTTAGTTAATTTTATCATCAAAAATACTAAAAAAAAATAGATTTAATTTGTTTCATGTTACTAAATAAAATAAAAATACAAAAAATATGTTAATTTCTTTGTTTAGAATTTGTTTGGTGTCATACCCCAAAATTTGCCCACTACAATTTTATACTCAAGCTCATTTGAATATCAGAGTCTCAACACTTGATTGAATATGCACTCTCCCAGACCACAACCCGTCAACTAGGGTTTCGCCTTTTTCAAGGAAAAGTCAGGTTCTGATACCTCAAAGGGAATCCATGGCCTCTCATATGATTCAAATAAACCTCATACCATGTTTCAAGCCCTGACTCAAAAGATTGCTCACTCAATGGCCCGAACGATCAATAATCGACTAGTTGACCTAAAAGTCAAACTTTGGTCAAACCACAGTCAAAACTTCTGATTTTTTGTCAAGATCCTCATATTGAAGTATCATTCACCATTTGATCAAGAATTGATCATGGTTCATCAAGGAAAGATCAAAAATCAACAAATCAAAAAGTTTCTAAATTAGGGTTTGTATAGGAGAAAGTCAACTGAACTTTGACCAGCCATAACTCTCACATGGAACATCATAAATTTTCCATCCAAAGCTCATCTTGAAGGAAATTTGATTCTCTACAACTTTGTCTCTCACATGCCAAATGCTTCATTTGAGAGATATGGACCAAAACATTATAGGTCCTTTTCAAAAGTCAACCAAAAGTCATCTCTTTCAAAAGAGCACACAAGGAGCATGGAATATTGTTTTGATAGGGGACCAAAAAAATTGGTTAGAGGACTCTTTAAGGTTTCTAAAAAGTCCAAGAACTTGGAAAAATATTGAAGTATGAGGAAATGGCAAGGTGTACAAGTTCACTGATATTCAAGGGTATACATGAAGGAAAAAGGTCCAAAATCCCAAATATTTTCAAATGAGCCCACATTCTTTTCACTCAATCTCCATCTTAAGCCCATGCACGACCTATATATCCTTCTACTAATTTTTAGTATTTATTTATTTTATTTATTTTGAATTTAATCATTTAAATTCAATTTAAATTGAATAAAATAATAGATAGGATCAAAAAAATTATATTTGTCTTCAATTTTGATCTAATATCTCATAAAAAAAAAGGCAGAATAATTAGATTTCATTTAAAGGGTGATTGGAGAGATTTGGCCAAAATTAGAAGTTCTAGCAAGATTTTTTCTCAATCAAATTTCAAGACTGGAATCAAAGATTTAGGGAGATTTTCTTCAAAGATAATTAACCTAAAACCATCTACTATATATACATAACCATTCCAGACTCCTAGGGGACGGTTTTTGGCAGCCTCATGAATGCTGAAGAACTCGTAAAAATCCAAGAAAAAGGGCAAACCGGTTTCCAAGTTGCAGGGCATTTTAAGAGGTTATAAAGATCAAACGACATTCCTGGATCACTGGTGAAGCTTTTCCAATCATTCTCAGAAGCCACCCGCGTCCAGAACCCTCCCTGTGCGTTCACGGTTTGTTGTTCATAATTTTAAATCGTTTTTCATTCAATCATGAGTTTTAATGGAATTTGTTTGCATATTGGTGTTTGTGTTGATATTTAGAATATGTTTGAACCATTTAATTTGAGTTTTGGGGCCGGTATGATGAGATGCCATTGCTAGGTTTCAAAGCTCTAAATTGGGGCTTTTTCGAAATAGTTGAAATTGGGTGAAAAGATGAGTATCATCATGTTCGGAATATAGTTTCTAATCGATTCATGGTCTTACATGTGATTTTTACTGCTTGTACCAAGTTTAGTGGATTTGCAGGTGCTATAGTGACGAACACGACCGTCACTATAGCCTGTTACTACGAAACTCATCTGTAGGTATAGCCCAGGGTGATTCAACGAAGATGATGATGCGTTGGCAAGATGTTATTGACTCATTTAAATGATTCTGATCCTCGCACGCGTTCCAATTTAAAGTGTTATCTTTGAAATATATTACTTGGGGTTCACGTATTAAACAGCAAAGAATGAATGGTCTAGTGGAGGAGGCATGTTCGTTAATCCTTCATTCGCAAGGACAGGGGTTCGATCCCTGTCTCTTGCATTTATTTTGTGCAATTTTCCTCAGTTAACTTCTGCAGATCCAGCGCCTCTTTCTTCATGCGGACTCACCATACACCCCAACGATCAACCATCAGATCAAGCCAATCTCAGATCCAATGGACACATGGTTGAAGGCACACCATGAACCTTCAAAATTCAACCACACCGAATTGCAGCTAAGTTCTTTTTAATTTTCTTTTCTTTTTCCTTTTATTACATAAATTTTTTATTCATTTATTATTTATTTATATATATATATATATATATATATATATATATTATTTTTTAAAACCCTTTTAGAAAATAACTTTCTTTTAGCTTCTCCTTTGTTTAAAACATGATAAAAATATTTTATTTTATTTTATTTTAACTATTATTAAATAATTTGTTTTAATTGTTTTAAATTAGGTTAATCTATTTAAATTATTTGTTTAATTGATTAATTATCCTATTAAGTGATAAAAAAATTATATTTGAGTTAGGGTATTTTATCGAAATTTTATTTTCGTCGATTTAATTAATTAGGTTGAAAACCGTTAATTAATTAATTCGATTTTTATTTATTCTATTAACCATGACTAACTTGTGCCCTAATTAGGGTTTATGAGGATCACACCTACACTGAAAAATATTATTTTTGTATTCTTTTCAGGGTTGCTTCAGATACCTCCCGATTACGCGCCATGCCTTTTACGAAGCTAAGTCCCGACCCTATTATTTTATTTAAATATGTGTTTGCCTTATAAAATATTATTAGGGTTTCACCCTCAAAAGTCAATGGACTCTTCCTACACTCACTTTCCTTTGCCTTTGTCAAACTTCTTCAGGGTTAGCAACAGGGTTTCCTCCGACTACGCGCCACGCCCCTCATAAAGCTAAGTCCTGATCTAAACCTTATTTAAATTTTTATTTATTTTAGGGTTTGTCTTTTATTTAAAAGAATTGTCCATACACTCACATCCTCTTATCTTCTGTCAATTCTTAGATGGTCAGAGTCAATGCTCAAGGCAACCTCCGACTATCAACCGTCATCAATCGAAGCTAAGTTCCTTTTACCCTTTTTCTGTTATCGTTATTTTTATTGATTAGGTTAACCATACCTGCATTGGAACCGATAATGCACTCACCCCGTTTCTGTTTATTTCTCCCTTTTCCAATTTTCAGGGCTTGCCAACCGCCAAAGCACGAATAGTCGGTAACCCTAAACTCAATCTTTTTTACTCTTTCTGTTTTAATTATTACTTATGTCAAACCCGCTGGATTCTTATTCCCTTCCCCATATTCTTATGTATCTGCTTCTAGTCTGTATTGATTGGCCTTGAAGGCACTTAAATTGCTCTATACTTTCTGCTGTGGTTAGTAATCTTAGGGAGTGCAAGCCTTGAACTGAATTAGGATAACTAATTATAAGATAATATATTCTGAACTAATCACGTGATTGTTGCACACACGCACACTTTTGGGGTAACCTCTCTGTTGCCTGTTGCCTGTTGCCTGTTGCCTGTTGCCTTCGTTTTTTCTGCAGAATAAGCCATGTCCCTCGAATACGAGGATACCTCAGCCATGTTGCCTCGATAAAAAGGTCACGACCCTAAATGATGCTGCCTTCGATACACAAATGACCTCGACCCTCGGAAGTTGCCTACGAAAAGGCTGAGGTATCTTCTGGCTGCCTACGAAATGGCTTATTCTGATCCTTGCCTTAGACTACCTGCCCTCTTTATGGCATGGGACAGTCTTATGGCAAAGGATGCTTCGATGACCCTTCAACCTCCAAACGAAAGGCTTCCTGCCCTCTTATGGCAAGGATAGACCCTTTCATTCTGAAAGGCAAAAAGAGACTTATTATCTGAGTTTAAGGTAATTGCCCCTAATTGCCTTGCAATGCTCAATTTTCATATTCTTTTTCACAATTCTTCAAAAAACTGGCTACGCTCATTTACGAGCTAAAGTCCACTTTTTTCTTTCATCTACTTTTTCTAAAGACAAACGAGCAAGCAAAGCAATTAAGAGCCCATGGAAAACCATGGATGCAAAGGGTGCCTTACACCTTCCCTTTGCATAAATTACCCCCCGAACTTAGATTTCTTTTAAAAGGTTTTTTTCTGTTTCTTTTTGCCTTTCCGAATTTGTTTGGATAAAATAAAAGTCGGTGGCGACTCATGCTTTACCGCGACATTTCGATCGATAAAAAGTCAGTTCACCGTATTACAGAACTGGCGACTCTGCTGGGGACTTTCGATTAAAGAGGGGTTACCTTAAAAGTTTAGGAATCACTTAAATGTTTTCTATTGTTTGCTTTGCTTGCTTTATTTTTCAGGGCTGTTTTGGGAATTAACTGAAGGACGAATCCTACACCCGGATTCAAGAACCCTTAAGATTAGGAGTGGCATAGTCATGGCGACCTCTTTCACATATGTGGGAGATGAGTCAATATGAAGTTCACACTTGAGTTAGGACTCCATGGCATATGCACACCTTTCTCAAATGAGGGGGGTCTATGTATGTGTCTGTGGGTGCGCCGGAGCTCAAGGACCTTTAGTTACCCTTAACCCATCCTGGCCTTTAGGAACGTAGTGGGGGGACTACTCTTGACAAATGTTAAGAACTAGTCGCTACCCGATGCTACAATTCAGATAGGTTCTTTCTCAAAGTATCATTGCATGGTGCAAATGCATCATGTCCGAGGGTGCTTTAGAAGGGCTGACAATTCTGGATAACTTGTAGAACCCGTTGCTGAAATCTCCTCATCCATAGAAATACCCTCGGGAAGGACACCTGATCAGACTCCATACAAGACTTAAGCCAAAAATTGTGTGACTTGTGTGACTCGCGTGACTTGCGTGACTTATTTATGTTTGCTACTATCCTCCGCTTCCTTGCAGGTTTTGTTAAAAGGACTTGTTTGTCCTTACTATCTCACACTATGCCAAATGAACTTCATTCGCATAACATCATGCCATCATGACATCATAAGCATAACATGATTAACTAACCCTTCAAGGATCTTAGAGATTTAGGGCGCACAATTTCAGGTACTCTTATCAAGGACTAAATTCCTATCAAGGGGCAAGAGGATTTATTTTCCTCTAGCCACGTGTCTTCCAATTCAGAGATTCAGTGCCTATCAAGGGGCAAAAGGATTTATTTTCTTCTAGCCACATGCTTTCAAATTCAAAAGTACAAGTATACCGAATCAGAGGCGATGACCCACTCGATATGGTGAGCTTGATTCTCAAAGAAAGACGTTCAAAGACAAAATTCAGATTTCTTCAAGACAAATATGCGACCAGATCACTTTCCAATATTGCTAACTAAATTCCTTAAAGATCCTTGAAAACATTTCATTTGCATTCATGACATTGCATATTTCTAACTTTGTTCTCAGGTTCCGCCTCGACAATCATTCCTCTCAGATATGATCGAGCTGGAGATTCATTCTGACAAGCCCTTTTACATTCCAAAACTTCGTCAAATAACTCATCGACTCTAACAAGCAAGCATTCTCTATCAGATATGGTCTAACGTACGACCCGTTCTGGTATTCTCAGTCGAATATGGTCTAATGTATGACTCGTTCTGGCATTATTCATCAGATATGGTTTAATGTATGACTCGTTCTGGTATTCTCCTTCAGATATGGTTTAATGAATAACTCGTTCTGATATCCTTCCTCAGATATGGTCCAACGTATGACTCGTTCTGACATTCCAACAGATATGGTCTAATGTGCGACTCGTTCTGCTATTCCTCTTCAGATATGGTCTAATGTATGGCTCGTTCTGATATTCCTCCTCAGATAGGGTCCAAATGTATGATCCGTTCTTCTCATCACAAACAATGTTGTGCACAATCTGAAAGGTCGCAATGGACACAGCCAAACTGTGGGGACAATTCTGATCTCTACACCAGTTCCACAATAAAGACGCAAGTCAGATGTAACTAAGCGTCAATTCACAAAGATCAATATGTCATTGGCTCAAGCATTACAACGCCTACTAAAGTCGGAGTTGATCACTTCAAAGGATCCCCCTAAGAATCCTAGTACTTCTGCTCGTAGCTATAATCCTAATGTGAGGTGTGCATATCACTCTGATAGTCCTGGTCATGATACAAATAGCTGCTGGTCATTGAAAAACTAGATTCAAGACATGATCGATGCTGGAGAAATAGAATTCAACAATGCGAGAACTCCTGTGGTGATCACCGCTCCTATGCCTAGTCACGACAAGGCTAACTAATGTCTGAAGTGGATGACCTTTTAATCATTAGCTTTACTTCCATTTGCAATTTCTATTCTGTTTGTTTAAACATTCAAATTATGATAGACATTATCTGTTTTAATAATCATCATCAGTGCATTGCATATGTTTGTCTTGAATTAATTATTTCGCTACCACTCATTTTAAATTATGTCTTTATTCTGCATATGTTTTTGCGATACTCAACTCCTGCTAAAGTTGTATACCTTTTGAGGGAGGATGACGAAAACGATACCGCAACCTCATACAGTATGCTTTTGAGCAGACTATGCTGACGATGTACAGGCATTTGTTCAATTCCTAAACAGTGAAGATATAAGGACGTTAATCCCTCGTCAACCCCCTTGAGCCTAAGAAGTAGCAGTTTCTTTTTTGTACTAAAACCCTTGATCATAACTTGGGGCAGGGTAGTTCTCAGTTAATTTGGCTATGCATTCTATTTTAAGAGAATCATTTAGTACACCTTTCAACAAAGGTTTCAATCATAAGCGTTCATCCGCACACATCAAAGAAGTGTTGGAGATGTCAACCAAAAGACAATGACGGTTCATCAATCATCAAACAAGGCAGTCAATATCTTTCAAAAGGAAAAAAAATGATGAAAAAACATATATACAAAGAAAAGCCTGCTAAGTCAAAAATCAAAAAGGTGACTTAGGCAAAAATCAAGGCATCCCGCTGACTGTAAGCTCAAAATAGACAGTTCAGGCAAAAGTTAGGGATATCAAAAAGATGAAGAAAAAAAGAGAAGTCAATAAATTCTTGAACAACTCAAAGTTGTGACTACCAAAAGGAAGAGGTGACTGCCATCTCAAGAGTTCTCTTTGTTTGCGAACCATCAACATTATCAAAGGCGCAAATCCAAAAGTCTCTTGGAACCTGAATGCATAAGTCGAACCAACTGAGCTTAGGAATGAAGAACATCACGAAGAAGGGGATGGGTATAAATAAACTTTGAGCCTTTATCTTTTGTTTCTTAAAACCGTGAACCAAGCCACGTTACAACCCTTGAAAGTCCTAACTGAAGCATGGTTAGTTCGAAAGCATACTGTCACCAAAAAGGTATCCCGACTCCTTAAGGTTTACTAAAATGCTGAGTGGATATTTCGCTTCTACAAAAAATAGCATGTTTTACAAATATCGCGCTTTTACATCTCTTGTTTTAATGTTTTTTTAAAACTCAAGACAAACGTATGCATTGCATCTCATGAATTCGTTATTAAACATATTCTGCTACGTAATTTCAAATGTTAGCATCAGAATAAATTTGCACAGGGTATGGCTAATGACTGAAAGTTATCCCGACAAACAAAATCACTCCAAGAAGCCATGTCTCTTACGTATACAAGGGGCATGACATGTTTTGCCCAATCAATCTGGGGCAATCAAGTCAAGATTCGAAGAATCTCTCAAAATGCCAAAAGTCAAAGACATTCATCCCAAGTGGACTTCAAACTATTTCCCGATCAATCTGGGGCAATCAAGTCAAGATTCGAAGAATCTCTCAAAATGCCAAAAGTCAAAGACATTCATCCCAAGTGGACTTCAAACTATTTCCCGATCAATCTGGGGCAATCAAGTCAAGATTCCGAGAATCTCTCATGGATGCTCGAACAATCAGGGGCATACATCCAAGTATATCTAAAGCTAGTCCCCAATCAACATGGGACACTGTCATGAGCCTATGATTACTGGGGGCATATTGCCCATAGTGTACATCTCACAAAGACCTCGTGAGGCGAATCTTTCCAAAGTTCCTGTTAACTGGGGCAAATCTATGCAAGTCCAGTTCAACATTTCGATCAATACTCAGTAGCGTGTCCTGAATCGAGTAGTAAATAACTATGATGCTGGGGGCAACTTTCAAGACACCCACATATCCCCTCAGAGTAATCATTAAGAAGATATCTTCAAATGTGCTCATCCCGACAAAGACATGACTCCCCAACAGAGTTTACATCTTCGACACTATTATTTCTCCAACAAGTTGCTCTTCTTCAACATGGTCCATTTATATCTCTAAATCAGGGTACATCAAATTACTGATCATCCCCAAGCAGAAACCGTAAATCCCCAGCTGAACATCTTCAAAGATACAGAGATTTATTTTCTCAATCAAGACAACATGAATCATATTCACATATCACATGTCATAAACATATTCATACAATTGCATACACGTTCATACATAATACATAAAACAGCGCGACAATTGCATACATAACATACGAGGTCCTCATTTATTTTGAGAATCCCGTCACACAAACACATTGCATGCATCATGACATGGCATAAAGAAAACTAACCTCTACTTTTCAGGATACCACTATCTCCATTTACAAGAGTTAAGTCGACACCTTTGACGGTTCCTTAACAATCTATTTTCAAATATTAAGTCGATACCTTTGACGGTTCCTTAATATATCAAGAGTTAAGTCGACACCTTTGACGGTTCCTTAACAACACATTTCAGATATAAGTCGACACCTTTGACGGTTCCTTATACAATCTATCTACATATCTGAGTCGATACCTTTGACGGTGCCTCAATGATATGCTTCAGAGTTAAGTCGATACCTTTGACGGTTCCTTAACAACCCACATCAAGAGTTAAGTCGACACCTTTGACGGTTCCTTAACAACACATTTCAGATATAAGTCGACACCTTTGACGGTTCCTTATACAAATCTGTCTGCATGTCTGAGTCGATACCTTTGACGGTGCCTCAACAATATGCTTCAAATTTAAGTCGATACCTTTGACGGTTCCTTAAATAACCCAACACAGGTTTGAGTCGATACCTTTGACGGTTCCTCAACATTCAAAAAAAAAGAAGACAACAAAAGCAGAAATTTTGCAACAATCCATACTCCAACAACTACCAGATGGCATCTACAAGCCCATCTCCGACAAAGGTCCCTACTGCAAATAGGGCAAATTTCTTGGTATTCTAGTGTTCAATCATCTTCCACCTTCAGATACCGACTGGCATACAAACCACTCTACATCTTCAGGTTTAAGATAATTGAACAGGGGCAGCTGTCATACCCCAAAATTTGCCCACTACAATTTTATACTCAAGCTCATTTGAATATCAGAGTCTCAACACTTGATTGAATATGCACTCTCCCAGACCACAACCCGTCAACTAGGGTTTCGCCTTTTTCAAGGAAAAGTCAGGTTCTGATACCTCAAAGGGAATCCATGGCCTCTCATATGATTCAAATAAACCTCATACCATGTTTCAAGCCCTGACTCAAAAGATTGCTCACTCAATGGCCCGAACGATCAATAATCGACTAGTTGACCTAAAAGTCAAACTTTGGTCAAACCACAGTCAAAACTTCTGATTTTTTGTCAAGATCCTCATATTGAAGTATCATTCACCATTTGATCAAGAATTGATCATGGTTCATCAAGGAAAGATCAAAAATCAACAAATCAAAAAGTTTCTAAATTAGGGTTTGTATAGGAGAAAGTCAACTGAACTTTGACCAGCCATAACTCTCACATGGAACATCATAAATTTTCCATCCAAAGCTCATCTTGAAGGAAATTTGATTCTCTACAACTTTGTCTCTCACATGCCAAATGCTTCATTTGAGAGATATGGACCAAAACATTATAGGTCCTTTTCAAAAGTCAACCAAAAGTCATCTCTTTCAAAAGAGCACACAAGGAGCATGGAATATTGTTTTGATAGGGGACCAAAAAAATTGGTTAGAGGACTCTTTAAGGTTTCTAAAAAGTCCAAGAACTTGGAAAAATATTGAAGTATGAGGAAATGGCAAGGTGTACAAGTTCACTGATATTCAAGGGTATACATGAAGGAAAAAGGTCCAAAATCCCAAATATTTTCAAATGAGCCCACATTCTTTTCACTCAATCTCCATCTTAAGCCCATGCACGACCTATATATCCTTCTACTAATTTTTAGTATTTATTTATTTTATTTATTTTGAATTTAATCATTTAAATTCAATTTAAATTGAATAAAATAATAGATAGGATCAAAAAAATTATATTTGTCTTCAATTTTGATCTAATATCTCATAAAAAAAAAGGCAGAATAATTAGATTTCATTTAAAGGGTGATTGGAGAGATTTGGCCAAAATTAGAAGTTCTAGCAAGATTTTTTCTCAATCAAATTTCAAGACTGGAATCAAAGATTTAGGGAGATTTTCTTCAAAGATAATTAACCTAAAACCATCTACTATATATACATAACCATTCCAGACTCCTAGGGGACGGTTTTTGGCAGCCTCATGAATGCTGAAGAACTCGTAAAAATCCAAGAAAAAGGGCAAACCGGTTTCCAAGTTGCAGGGCATTTTAAGAGGTTATAAAGATCAAACGACATTCCTGGATCACTGGTGAAGCTTTTCCAATCATTCTCAGAAGCCACCCGCGTCCAGAACCCTCCCTGTGCGTTCACGGTTTGTTGTTCATAATTTTAAATCGTTTTTCATTCAATCATGAGTTTTAATGGAATTTGTTTGCATATTGGTGTTTGTGTTGATATTTAGAATATGTTTGAACCATTTAATTTGAGTTTTGGGGCCGGTATGATGAGATGCCATTGCTAGGTTTCAAAGCTCTAAATTGGGGCTTTTTCGAAATAGTTGAAATTGGGTGAAAAGATGAGTATCATCATGTTCGGAATATAGTTTCTAATCGATTCATGGTCTTACATGTGATTTTTACTGCTTGTACCAAGTTTAGTGGATTTGCAGGTGCTATAGTGACGAACACGACCGTCACTATAGCCTGTTACTACGAAACTCATCTGTAGGTATAGCCCAGGGTGATTCAACGAAGATGATGATGCGTTGGCAAGATGTTATTGACTCATTTAAATGATTCTGATCCTCGCACGCGTTCCAATTTAAAGTGTTATCTTTGAAATATATTACTTGGGGTTCACGTATTAAACAGCAAAGAATGAATGGTCTAGTGGAGGAGGCATGTTCGTTAATCCTTCATTCGCAAGGACAGGGGTTCGATCCCTGTCTCTTGCATTTATTTTGTGCAATTTTCCTCAGTTAACTTCTGCAGATCCAGCGCCTCTTTCTTCATGCGGACTCACCATACACCCCAACGATCAACCATCAGATCAAGCCAATCTCAGATCCAATGGACACATGGTTGAAGGCACACCATGAACCTTCAAAATTCAACCACACCGAATTGCAGCTAAGTTCTTTTTAATTTTCTTTTCTTTTTCCTTTTATTACATAAATTTTTTATTCATTTATTATTTATTTATATATATATATATATATATATATATATATATATATTATTTTTTAAAACCCTTTTAGAAAATAACTTTCTTTTAGCTTCTCCTTTGTTTAAAACATGATAAAAATATTTTATTTTATTTTATTTTAACTATTATTAAATAATTTGTTTTAATTGTTTTAAATTAGGTTAATCTATTTAAATTATTTGTTTAATTGATTAATTATCCTATTAAGTGATAAAAAAATTATATTTGAGTTAGGGTATTTTATCGAAATTTTATTTTCGTCGATTTAATTAATTAGGTTGAAAACCGTTAATTAATTAATTCGATTTTTATTTATTCTATTAACCATGACTAACTTGTGCCCTAATTAGGGTTTATGAGGATCACACCTACACTGAAAAATATTATTTTTGTATTCTTTTCAGGGTTGCTTCAGATACCTCCCGATTACGCGCCATGCCTTTTACGAAGCTAAGTCCCGACCCTATTATTTTATTTAAATATGTGTTTGCCTTATAAAATATTATTAGGGTTTCACCCTCAAAAGTCAATGGACTCTTCCTACACTCACTTTCCTTTGCCTTTGTCAAACTTCTTCAGGGTTAGCAACAGGGTTTCCTCCGACTACGCGCCACGCCCCTCATAAAGCTAAGTCCTGATCTAAACCTTATTTAAATTTTTATTTATTTTAGGGTTTGTCTTTTATTTAAAAGAATTGTCCATACACTCACATCCTCTTATCTTCTGTCAATTCTTAGATGGTCAGAGTCAATGCTCAAGGCAACCTCCGACTATCAACCGTCATCAATCGAAGCTAAGTTCCTTTTACCCTTTTTCTGTTATCGTTATTTTTATTGATTAGGTTAACCATACCTGCATTGGAACCGATAATGCACTCACCCCGTTTCTGTTTATTTCTCCCTTTTCCAATTTTCAGGGCTTGCCAACCGCCAAAGCACGAATAGTCGGTAACCCTAAACTCAATCTTTTTTACTCTTTCTGTTTTAATTATTACTTATGTCAAACCCGCTGGATTCTTATTCCCTTCCCCATATTCTTATGTATCTGCTTCTAGTCTGTATTGATTGGCCTTGAAGGCACTTAAATTGCTCTATACTTTCTGCTGTGGTTAGTAATCTTAGGGAGTGCAAGCCTTGAACTGAATTAGGATAACTAATTATAAGATAATATATTCTGAACTAATCACGTGATTGTTGCACACACGCACACTTTTGGGGTAACCTCTCTGTTGCCTGTTGCCTGTTGCCTGTTGCCTGTTGCCTTCGTTTTTTCTGCAGAATAAGCCATGTCCCTCGAATACGAGGATACCTCAGCCATGTTGCCTCGATAAAAAGGTCACGACCCTAAATGATGCTGCCTTCGATACACAAATGACCTCGACCCTCGGAAGTTGCCTACGAAAAGGCTGAGGTATCTTCTGGCTGCCTACGAAATGGCTTATTCTGATCCTTGCCTTAGACTACCTGCCCTCTTTATGGCATGGGACAGTCTTATGGCAAAGGATGCTTCGATGACCCTTCAACCTCCAAACGAAAGGCTTCCTGCCCTCTTATGGCAAGGATAGACCCTTTCATTCTGAAAGGCAAAAAGAGACTTATTATCTGAGTTTAAGGTAATTGCCCCTAATTGCCTTGCAATGCTCAATTTTCATATTCTTTTTCACAATTCTTCAAAAAACTGGCTACGCTCATTTACGAGCTAAAGTCCACTTTTTTCTTTCATCTACTTTTTCTAAAGACAAACGAGCAAGCAAAGCAATTAAGAGCCCATGGAAAACCATGGATGCAAAGGGTGCCTTACACCTTCCCTTTGCATAAATTACCCCCCGAACTTAGATTTCTTTTAAAAGGTTTTTTTCTGTTTCTTTTTGCCTTTCCGAATTTGTTTGGATAAAATAAAAGTCGGTGGCGACTCATGCTTTACCGCGACATTTCGATCGATAAAAAGTCAGTTCACCGTATTACATTTGGCTTATCTTCTAAATTTTGTTAGTTAGTCTTGATTAATATTTGTGTGTATTTTTATCATTCTTTGTACTTTATGTTTTCTATAATCGTACTGACATTTTCTTGTTTTTCTGAGGTACCACTTGATACGGAGACTCTTGGATTTCATGGACATTTACCATTTGCAGTTTCAATTAATTTCGTACATATTATTTCTTTTATCTTCATTTTGGGTTTGTAATAGTTTTTTATCCTGTTCAGTAAATTTGTAATCCCCATCCCGAAGCCATGTAATAGCGTAGGATTTAATTTCCGCATTTTAATTTCCCGCACCTATAAACTGCTTAGATGTATGGCTAATAGGATTGTATGATAAGACTTAAAAACAACCGTTAGACCACTAACTCAAGATAATTAAATATCTGAAATTAACACACCCATTTTACTGCTCACACACTCACCTCTAAGGTACGCCCCTCTTACGTTGCCTTTCGAATAAATAGTCAAGTCCCTTCGAGCGTAGGGATACCTTAGCACATGCTGCCCACGATTCAAAAGCCAAAGTTAAGTACTCAGTTTAATTTAATTTAAATTATATTTGATTTATATTTTAAATTAGGGTTTGCTTTGCATTCATCTCTTTCTGCCTTGCCTTTTCAGGGTCAACCCTAAAGGCGCCCAACCAACCATATCAGATCAAATTCGAAGCTAAGTATCTATTTACTTTGTTTATTTTAAATTTCTTTATTCGTTATTTTTAGGATTAGTGACGTTTGCCTCCGAACCGATAATGCACTCACCCCTCTGTTTATTCTGTCTTTTCCAATTTTCAGGGTTTGTCAACTGCCAAAGCTACGAGTATTGGTAATCCTAAACCCTATTTACAAATTATTACTTGTGTTAAACCTTTTGCCTTTTATTTTTATATCCCGCTGGTTTCAATTCCCCTCTCCTCCGCTGGTTACAATTTCCCTTCCCCATTATTATTGTTATATTATTGTGTGGTTAGTAATTATAGGGAGTGCAACTTATTAATTGAATTAGCATCACGTAATTTTATAAGATAACATAACTGAACATAATCACATGATTGTTGCACACACGCACCCTTTTGGGGTAACCTCTCTGTTGCCTTGCTGCCTGTTGCCTGTTGCCTTTGTGTTTTGCAGAATAAGCCATGTCCCTCGAATTCGAGGATACCTCAGCCATGTTGCCTCGATAAAAAGGTCACGACCCTAAATGATGCTGCCTTCGATACACAAATGACCTCGACCCTCGGAAGTTGCCTACGGAAAAAGGGCTGAGGTATCTTCTGGCTGCCTACGAAAATGGCTTATTCCGATCCTTGCCTTAGACTACCTGCCCTTCTATGGCATGGGATAGTCTTATGGCAAAGGATGCTTCGATGACCCTTCAACCTCCAAACGAAAGGCTTCCTGCCCTCTTTATGGCAAGGATAGACCCTTTCATTCTGAAAGGCTAAAAAGAGACCTATTATCTGAGTTTAAGGTAATTGCCCCTAATTGCCTTGCAATGCTCAAACCTTTTTATTATATTCTTTCTCATAATTTTTCAAAAGGGCAACGCTCATTTACGAGCTGAAGTCCCTATCCCTTTCATCTACATTTTCTAAACAAACGAGCAAGCAAAGCAATTAAGAGCCCATGGAAAACCATGGATGCAAAGGGTGCCTTACACCTTCCCTTTGCATAAATTACCCCCCGAACTTAGATTTCTTTAAAAAAGGTTTTTTTCTGTTTCTTTTAGCCTTTCTGAATTTGTTTGGATAAAATAAAAGTCGGTGGCGACTCTTGCTTAACCGCGACATTTCGATCGATTAAAAAGTCAGTTCACCGTATTACACCCACGACTAAGTCTTCTAGAGTATCCTGATCACAACCTGATCACTCTAGGAACAAATGCTTAGACACAAGCTAAGACTTTCTTAGAGTATCCTGACCACCACGTGATCACTCTAAATACAACTGCTTAGACACAAGCTAAGACTTCCTAGAATATCCTGATCAACACTTGATCACTCTAGTTACTTACAAATTAATGTAAGAGTATTACAAATGCTTCTGAAAAGCTATAATCACAATAGTGATATTTCTCTTAGGGTGTGTTTGGCATAAAAGAGAAGTTGTGAAGAGAGAAATAAATAAGAGAGAGTGTAAGAAGAGAGAAATATATGAGAAATAAAATAGATTTGAGGTATTGTTTGTTTTAAGAGAAAGAGAGAAGAAATGGAGAAGAGAGAAGTGTTGTATATTTTTAAAAGTACTATATTGCCCTTATGATCAATAATATTTTAAAATATATATTTATAATTTAATGGACAAAATAGTCATTTCATTCTATTAATTTGTCTTTTCTTACTTTCTCTTCATATTTGAAGAGAAATGCAAAAGTTGTGGGACCCACTCTTTTTTAATCTCTCTTTCCAATTTCTCTTCTTCCCAAACAAGAGAAGTTACCAATCTCTCTTCAACTTCTCTCTCACCTATTTCTCTCTTTCCTACTTCTACTCTACCAAACACACCCTTAACGTTTAAGCTTAATCTCACTAATATATTACAACAGCAATGTAGTGAGCTTTGATGAAGATGAAGTTTATGAGCTTTGAATTTGATCAGCGTTTCAGCAAGTTAATTGTTAGCAAATCGTCAACCTTGCTTCTCATCAGAACTTCATACTTATAGGCATTTGAGAAGATGACCGTTGGGAGCATTTAATGCTTTGCATGTTCCGTACAGCATTGCATTTAATGTTTCACGCTTTTGTCAACTACCTCGAGCCTTGTTCACGCTGTGTCTACTGACGTTGCCTTTAATAGCTTCCAACGTTCCTTTTGTCAGTCAGCGTAGCCTGTCACCTGTACTTTCTTCTGATCTGATGTTTGTGTATACAACGTTTGAATATCATCAGAGTCAAACAGCTTGGTGCATAGCATCTTCTTGTCTTCTGACCTTGAAGTGCTTCTGAGCGTGATACCATGAGAACTTCAGTGCTTCTGCTTCTGATCTCAAGTTCTTCTGATGCTTTCATAGACCCATGTTCTGATTCTGCCTTGACCATCTTCTGATGTCTTGCCAGACCATGTTCTGATGTTGCATGCTGAACCTTCTGAGACAAAGCTTCTGAGCGCTGATTTGTGCATACTCTTTATATATTTCCTGAAAGGGAAATTGCAATGTATTAGAGTACCACATTATCTCACACAAAATTCATATCCTTGTTATCATCAAAACTAAGAATATTGATCAGAACAAATCTTGTTCTAACAATCTCCCCCTTTTTGATGATGACAAAAACATATATAAATGATATGAATTTGCGATCAGAAAGAGCAGACGGCTAAAGACAATTACACAGCTATAGCATAAGCATGTGAATATGTCTCCCCCTGTGATTAACAATCTCCCCCTGAGATGAATAATCTCCCCCTGAAATTAATACTAGAAGAACTTTAATAATAAAAGATTTCCCTGAGTATTTCAGTAGAGACGTTCACAGTGCTTGATCTTCAGAACATTCGTGACTTCTGATTTCTGCTTCCATAGGACAGCTTCAGAATCTTGAATTTCTTTAGATCCTCAGAACATTCACAGCTTCTGACTTCTGCTTCCATCGGACAGCTTCAGAACTTGAATTTCTTTGATCTTCAGAACATTCACAGCTTCTGACTTCTGCTTCCATCGGACAGCTTCAGAACTTGAATTTCTTTGATCTTCAGAACATTCACAGCTTCTGACTTCTACTTCCATCGGACAGCTTCAGAACTTGAATTTCTTTGATCTTCAGAACATTCACAGCTTCTGATTCTTGCTTCCATTGGGACAGCTTCAGAGCTTGAATTTCTTCTTACATCACTTCATGCTAGATTGTATCAGAACATTGTTGAATGTACCAGAGCATCATCAGAGCATCTCTACATCCTGAAATGTTACAGAACAAAACTAAACGACAAAAGTCAGCATGAAAGAGTCAGAACATAGAATATGTTTCAGAACACATAATATGTATCAGAGCCATATGGTATGTGTCAGAACACATAAACATAATGTTTCAGAGCATATATTCTATCATCAGAATATCTGAACATTCTTCCTTCTGATTCTGAAGCTTCATAGCACTCAGCTTGCTTCAAGAATCCAAGAGCTTGATTCATCTTGTTGCTTCTTGTAAAGAGAATCTTCAATTCTTGCAACAACACAACTTAAAACATAGAACTTTGCAAGTTCTGTTAGTAAAGCAACTGATCAAATCAAATCATTTATCACATATTTCTCCCCCTTTTTGTCATAACATCAAAAACATAAAAGATTCAGATGAAGAACAAAAAGAAACACATGGAAGAAAAAGATAATTCTCATTTAAGCTCAACAAGACAGAAGTACAGAAGTACAAGGAGAGAAGGAAGAAACGATGCACAAAAACAGATGCAGCAAAGGCGAAAACAAAACAACTAAGACTCAATCTAAGATGACCCTAGCCTTGACAAGATCTTGGCCAACATCTCTTGAACCCCATTGTTGTATTCATCTTGCCTCTCCATGAAAGCTCTAAACTCAGCATTGACTGAGCTTTGCTCATCCTGTTTCTTCTGAATAACTTCCAGAGTCCTTGCAAGACGGGAAGGTTCATCAGAAGAGGCTTCACAGCTTCTATCCACAGGGATGGCATTGTGATCTGCAGCTTCCATTGAGAGATCATTTGCAGGATTTTCCTCAATAGGAACTGTTTCAGCAACATGATCTTCTACATCTGCTTCTTGCATAGAAGTATCTCCATAATCTGCAGCCGGAATCTCAGAATAAAACATACACATCCAAAAGGATGGAAATATGAAATGTTGGGCTTTCTGTTCTTCCACAATTCATAAGGAGACTTATTTAGAATAGGTCTGATGGAGATTCTATTCTGAATATAACATGCAGTATTTATTGCTTCTGCCCAGAAATGCTTAGCCATATTGGTTTCATTGATCATGGTTCTGGCCATTTCTTGTAGAGTCCTATTCTTTCGCTCTACAACTCCATTTTGTTGTGGAGTTCTAGGAAAAGAGAAATCATGGGCAATACCATTTTCTTTGAAGAATTCCTCAAAGAATCTGTTCTCAAATTCACCACCATGATCACTTCTAACCTTTATGATTTTACACTCTTTCTCAGATTGGATCTGAGTGCAGAATTCAAAGAACACTGAATGAGACTCATCCTTGTGTTTTAAGAACTTTACCCATGTCCAGCGGTTATAATCATCAACGATGACTAATCCATATTTCTTCCCTCTGACAGATGTTATTTTGACTGGGCCAAACAGATCAATGTGCAAGAGTTCTAACGGCCTTGAGGAAGAAACAACATTCTTAGACTTGAATGCAGGTTTGAGAACTTGCCCTTCTGACATGCTTCACAAAGAGCGTCTGGTTTGAATTTCAGATTAGGGAGTCCTCTGACAAGATTTAGTTTGTTAATCTGAGAAATCTTTCTCAAACTAGCATGTCCTAATCTTCTGTGCCAGACCCATTGCTCCTCAGAAACAGACATAAGACAAGTCACCTTCTGATTCTTAAGATCCTGAAGATCTATCTTATAAACGTTGTTTTTTCTCTTGCCTGTAAATAGGATTGAGCCATCCTTCTGATTTACAGCCTTGCAAGACTTTTGATTGAAGATTATATCATAACCATTGTCACTTAATTGACTTATGGACAATAAGTTATGCGTTAATCCTTCTACAAGAAGTACATTAGTTATGGAAGGAGAGTTACCAATACTTATGGTTCCAGAGCCAATGATTTTTCCCTTCCGATCTCCTCCAAACTTGACTTCTCCACCTGGTTTAAGCACCAGGTCTTGGAATTTAGACCTTCTTCCCATCATGTGTCGCGAGCACCCAGAGTTCAGGTACCATGACATTTTGCTTTTTGTCCTCTTTGCTGCCAAGGATATCTGCAACAGAAATTATCTTTTCCTTAGGTACCCACAATTTCTTGGGTCCTTTCTTGTTAGTTCTCCTCAAGTTCTGATTGAACTTGGGTTTAGCAAAATACTTAACAGGAGGAACAGCATGATATTCTATAGGTTTGTCAGCATGATATTTCTTAGGATGTGTCACATGCTTCTTGGTGTGAACAGTGTTAAACTTCTGTGAATGTGAAGTGAGCCTAATATCATGAGCATGGCCATATTTGAACTGATCATACAATGGCTTGTATGTGATTTTCAAATCATCAACAGGTTCAAATTTATGTGAGGTATCACCCTCATAGCCAAAACCAAACCTTTTGTTTCCAGAAACACCATATATCATAGAAGCAAGATGACTTTTGCCAATACTTCTAAATAGGAACTTTCTGAAGCTCGAGTCATGGATTTTTCTGTTTCAGAAGGAGATCCACTATCTTTGGATAGATTTAAAACTTTTTCCTTCAGTTCAGAATTTTCCACTTCCAGCTTCTTAGTTTCAAATTCAAACTGCTTCTTCAGCTTTTTGTATTTGATACTAAGATGAGCCTTGAGTTCCAGAAGTTCTGTTAAACTGGAAACTAACTCTTCTCTAGATAGTTCAGAAAATACCTCTTCAGAATCTGATTCTGATGTAGATTCTGATCCATCATCTTCTGTAGCCATCAGCGCGAAGTTGGCTTGTTCTCCTTCAGAGTCTGATTCTGATTCTGATTCAGAATCATCCCATGTTGCCATAAGACCTTTCTTCTTATGAAACTTCTTTTTGGGATTCTCCTTCTGAAGTTTTGGACACTCGTTCTTGTAATGTCCAGGCTCATTGCACTCATAGCAGACAGCCTTCTTCTTGTCAAATCTTCTGTCACCAGAAGATTCTCCACGTTCAAATCTTTTTGAACTTCTGAAGCCTCTGAACTTCCTTTGCTTGCTCTTCCAGAGTTGGTTTACCCTTCTGGAGATCATGGACAGTTCATCTTCTTCTTCTTCAGATTCTGATTCTTCAGGATCTTCTTCTCTAGCCTGAAAAGCGTTAGTGCATTTTTTAACATTTGATTTTAATGCAATAGACTTACCTTTCTTCTGAGGCTCGTTTGCATCCAGCTCTATTTCATGGCTTCTCAAGGCACTGATAAGCTCTTCCAAAGATACTTCATTCAGATTCTTGGCAATCTTGAATGCAGTCACCATTGGACCCCATCTTCTGGGTAAGCTTCTGATAATCTTCTTTACATGATCAGCCTTGGTGTAGCCTTTATCCAGAACTCTCAATCCAGCAGTTAGAGTTTGAAATCTTGAGAACATCTTCTCAATATCTTCATCATCCTCCATCTTGAAGGCTTCATATTTCTGGATTAGAGCAAGAGCTTTAGTCTCCTTGACTTGAGCATTTCCCTCATGGGTCATTTTCAATGACTCATTTATATCATAGTCAGTTTCCCTGTTAGATATCTTCTCATACTCAGCATGAGAGATAGCATTCAGCAAAACAGTCCTACATTTATGATGATTCTTGAAATGCTTCTTCTGATCATCATCCATTTCTTGCCTCGTAAGCTTTACGCCACTAGCTTTCACTGGATGTTTGTAACCATCCATCAGAATATCCCATAGTTCACCATCTAGACCAAGAAAGTAACTTTCCAGTTTATCTTTCCAATATTCAAAGTTTTCACCATCAAATACTGGTGGTCTAGTATAACCATTGTTACCATTGTATTGCTCAGCAGAGCCAGATGTAGATGCATATGTATTTGTTGAAATTTCACCAGCCATCTTTTACTGAAGCGTTTTTCTCTTCCTGAATATTTTCTAAACACGGTTAAGTGCTTGCACCTTAGAACCGGTGCTCTGATGCCAATTGAAGGATAGAAAAACACTTAGAAAGGGGGGTTTGAATAAGTGTAGTCTAAAAACTTGAACGATAAAAGCAATTTGCACAGTTATTTTTATCCTGGTTCGTTGTTAACTAAACTACTCCAGTCCACCCCCACGGAGTGATTTACCTCACCTGAGGATTTAATCCACTAATCGTAACAGATTACAATGGTTTTCCACTTAGCCCACGACTAAGTCTTCTAGAGTATCCTGATCACAACCTGATCACTCTAGGAACAAATGCTTAGACACAAGCTAAGACTTTCTTAGAGTATCCTGACCACCACGTGATCACTCTAAATACAACTGCTTAGACACAAGCTAAGACTTCCTAGAGTATCCTGATCAACACTTGATCACTCTAGTTACTTACAATTAATGTAATCAATTCTAAGAGTATTACAAATGCTTCTGAAAAGCTATAATCACAATAGTGATATTTCTCTTAACGTTTAAGCTTAACCTCACTAATATATTACAACAGCAATGTAGTGAGCTTTGATGAAGATGAAGTTTCTGAGCTTTGAATTTGATCAGCGTTTCAGCAAGTTAATTGTTAGCAAATCGTCAACCTTGCTTCTCATCAGAACTTCATACTTATAGGCACTTGAGAAGATGACCGTTGGGAGCATTTAATGTTTTGCGTGTTCCGTACAGCATTGCATTTAATGTTTCACGCTTTTGTCAACTACCTCGACCCTTATTCACGCTGTGTCTAATGACGTTGCCTTTAATAGCTTCCAACGTTCCTTTTGTCAGTCAGCGTAGCCTGCCACCTGTACTTTCTTCTGATCTGATGTTTGTGTATACAACGTTTGAATATCATCAGAGTCAAACAGCTTGGTGCATAGCATCTTCTTGTCTTCTGACCTTGAAGTGCTTCTGAGCGTGATACCATGAGAACTTCAGTGCTTCTGCTTCTGATCTCAAGTTCTTCTGATGCTTTCATAGACCCATGTTCTGATTCTGCCTTGACCATCTTCTGATGTCTTGCCAGACCATGTTCTGATGTTGCATGCTGAACCTTCTGAGACAAAGCTTCTGAGCGCTGATTTGTGCATACTCTTTATATATTTCCTGAAAGGGAAATTGCAATGTATTAGAGTACCACATTATCTCACACAAAATTCATATCCTTGTTATCATCAAAACTAAGAATATTGATCAGAACAAATCTTGTTCTAACACATATCTCTCAAATGAAGCATTGTTGGCCTTAGCATTAGAGAGACAAAGTTGTAGAGAATTAAATTTACTTCAAGATAGGCTTTGGTTGGGAAATTTCTGAGATTCCATGTGAAAGATATAACTGGTCAAAGTTCAGTTGACTTTTAACTCAAAAACCCTAATTTAGAAACTTTGAATTTTATTGATTTCTGAGCTTTTCTTGATGAATCATGATCAACCCTTGATCAAATGATGAATTTTACTTCAAAATGTTGATGTTGACCAAGAATCAGGAATTTTGATTGTACTTTGACCACAGTTGACTTTTAGGTCAAACTAGTCGACTGTTGACTTTCTGGGCTTTTGACTGAAGCTTGAATTTTGCCATGGGGATGATTTGAAGCCTAATAAGCCATATGAAATCCATTGGAGACCTTGTTTCACCAATTTTCTTAAGAGAATGCAAAACCCTAGTTCAGGAGGTCCTTTATTAGGAGAGTGTGCCTTGAGTTAACCCTTGAGCCTTTGATATTCAAATGAGCTTGAGTATGAAAATGTGGTGGGAAAACTTTGGGGTATGACAGCTGCCCCTGTTCAATCTTCTTAAACCTGAGGATGTAGATTGGCTTGTATGCATGTTGGAATCTGAAGGTGGAAGAGGATTGAACACTAGAATACCAAGAAATTTGTCCTTGATGATGCATGGATTTTTCCGAAGATGGGCTTAAAGATGCCATCCAGGATTGAATGGCGTGAGAATACGCAGGTCTCACGCTCTTCGGATCTAAGAGTGATTAAATAATGGAAGACCCTTGAATTTACCTTATACTTGAGTGTGAAAGAAGGAACGTCCTTCTAAAGCCTGAGACTTACATAGCAAGGACTCACAGTTCGCTGTGTGAAAAATGGTCCACTTGCTATAGTGCTAGCAAGCTTCCACAGTTTGTGTATAAGGAAGGAATTACTTACTATAGTTCTAGCAAGCTTTCGCAGTTTGTATAAAAGGAAGGATTTACTTAATAGTTCTAGTAAGCCCTTGCATATATCCTGGATGGGAAAGGGATTACCTGCTATGGTTCTAACAAGCTTACCTGCATAAAAAGGGATCACCTGTTATGGTTCTAGCAAGCTTACCTGCGTACAAGACTCTCTTGCTATAATGCTTGCCAGGTTACCTGTGTAATAAGGACTTGCTTGCTATAGTTCTAGCAAGTCTACCTGTGTAGAAAGATTTGCTTGCTATAGTACTAGCAAGCTTATCCGCATAATTTTCTTGCTATATCTGAAGAGGCTCCTAGAAAGGACGATGAGTGTCTTAGATCATTTGTGAACTATCTTCGGATAATTACTCAGAATTAAGCATCAGGTTTGCATTTGTCTTGAATGAGTGTCAGGATTAAATCGTTGTCTTGATTGTCTTGCATTATATCTTAGATGATAGTATTCATTTGATCGTGGAATGACCTGAAAAGGCAACATTAATTTTATGCAATGTCATGATGCATATGTTATGTAATGAGATTCTCAAAATAAATGAGAATCTTGTATGTTATATATGTGTTATGAACAATGTATGCATGAGCTAGTTGGATGATGTATGGACACCACTATGTGGTTGAAGTGTAACACCCTTCTAAACCCCGCGGCAATTTTAATAATTAATCAGAGTAAAAACATATGCACAAGGGTGCCACAATTATTCAAAATAAATAAATCAACCAAGGTCAAAGTCATGCTTCATTAGGAAACGGTTCACCAAAACATAATCATGTTTATCACAGCGGAATACTAAACATCATCAAATACAACCAAATGGAATCATAATTCAACATCAAAGAAAATGGATAGTTTCATAAAAACTCTATAACTATCGTTCCCCAGTGTTACAGATCAGAGCATGACCGACACGACCCAACATAAACGGATAAACTCTATGAGTCATCCTCACCAAGAACTAATGCCGCTACTCCTCAATTTGAAAATGACAACATGTAAGGGTGAGTCTCATTCTCAATTAGTAAATATTATGCAATTCATAAGCAACAAGCATCATAATATACCGTTCACCCAATTATACATACTCAGATTCACATCCATTATTAATATGTCCACCAACGATCCAAACCTCACCGGGATCCAACATCAATGCATATGAATGAATGAAACACATATAACATACTTAAAACACACTAAATCACGATGAGCAACTCATCTCAACACCACATCACCGAATAAGTATGTACATGTTTTCAACATCATTCAAATAATCATGCATCCATCACAATCATAATAACAAATCACACCAATTCATCATCACATCAAACACATTGTCACACCTATCTCATATGCACACAATGTTCAATTCTTATCAAGTAATTAAATCGGGTTTTAAAGAAATAAAGTCGGCTAATGTCAATATTCGTCATTCATCACATAAAACATTTAATTACTTGCACGACGCCCAAAACGGCACTAAGAAATGATTCACGAATCAAAAGATACATTATTTTGAAGTTTGGAAAAATTCACACACAGCAAGGTTCGCTCAACGGAGCAAGGCAGAAGCGAAATCCTTCAGACCCCCGCTCATAGGACCTCAAGCGACGTCAAACAGAAGCAACCCATGTTGGGACCTCCGCTCAGCGGACCCCCCTCCGCTCAGCGGACCTGCGATTTCAGCAAACCCCAAGTCTGCGACAGACCCTGCGATTTCACTCCCCTTTCACCCAAAAACGATTCCAGACATCACATACAGGCATACAATCATCATATATTCAATTATACACTATAAAATATCATCCAAACTCATTATTAACCAACTATTTCACACAATTATCATCAATTCAATCCAATTAGAATACCCTAACCTAATAATCCCAATATCTAATTGAACCAAACCATACATCAATCTACCCATCACCTAAGACCACATAAGAGATACTAAAAGGAAGAGTCCCCCCTTACCTCGATGAATCTCTTGAATGCTCTCCTTCCGGTTTCACGTTCTTGCCTCTGCCTCTCCTCTTGCTCTTTTCACGTGTTCTTCTTTTTTTTTTTCCCCAAATGGTTCCCTTTTCTTATTTTATGAAAAATAAAATAAAATAAATTAACCACAACTTAGTAAAAGGCCTAACTAGTTAGCACCCCCCTTTTACTATCACCACACCATAAGCCCAATATCTCATATTCCATCATTTTCCAATTAAATCCAATTTAAAATTCCAAAATTCCAATTATTTAATTTAAATCCAAATTAAATTAATAAACTGAAATTATGGGTGTTACATGAAGCGCATTAGTAATTCCGTATAACCATCTCTGATCGGGGAAAATAAATCCCTATTCATTGACAGGGATGATATTAATTAGCGTGAAGATTTGAAGGAGATCACTACTGAGGTACCAACATGATGAATAAACGTAGCTATCAAAAGCGAGGGCTCTCAGTTTGTTGTGTAGAAGGGATTCACCTGCTATAGTTCTAGCAAGTTTACCTGCGTAAAAGGATTCACTTGCTATGGTTCTAGCGAATTCACCTGCGTAAAAGGATTCACTTGCTATGGTTCTAGCGAATTCACCTGCGTAAAAGGATTCACTTGCTATGGTTCTAGCAAATTTACCTGCGTAAAAGGATTCACTTGCTATGGTTCTAGCAAATTTACATGCGTAAAAGGATTCATTTGCTATGGTTCTAGCAAATTTACCTGCGTAAAAGGATTCACTTGCTATGGTTCTAGCAAATTCACCTGCGTAAAAGGATTCACTTGCTATGGTTCTAGAAAATTCACCTGTGTAAAAGGATTCACTTGCTATGGTTCTAGCAAATTCACCTGGGTAAAAGGATTCACTTGCTATGGTTCTAGCAAATTCACCTGCGTAAAAGGGATTACTTGCCATGGTTCTGACAAGTTTACCTGCATAAAGGATTCACTTGCTATGATTCTAACAAATTCACCTGCGTAAAAGGATTCACTTGCTATGGTTCTAGAAAATTCACCTGCGTAAAAGGGATTACTTGCCATGGTTCTGACAAGTTTACCTACATAAAGATTCACCTGCTATTGTTCTAGCAAGCTTTCGTGCATCCTGCATAAAAAGACTTTATTGCTATAGTGCTAGCAAGATCGTCTGCGTAGAAAGATTCACTTGCTATAGTGCTAGCAAGCTTATCTACATAAAAAGATTTACCTGCTATAGTGCTAGCAAGATCACCTGCGTAAAAGATTTACCTGCTATAGTACTAGCAATCTTATCTGCATAAAAAGATTTACCTGCTATAGTGCTAGCAAGGTCATCTACTTAGAAAGATTCACCTAATATAGTGCTAGCAAGCTCATATGCATAAAAAGTTTCACCTGCTATAGTGCTAGCAAGCTCATCTGTATAAAAAGATTCACCGGCTATAGTACTATCTGTCATACCCCAAAATTTGCCCACCACATTTTTATACTCAAACTCATCCAAGTATCAACAACTCAAGGTCTAAGTGGATGCACACTCTCCTAAATAATAAGCTCATGAACTAGGGTTTTGCTTTCTCTGAAGAAAGTCAATGAATCAAAGGCTCAAATACATCTCATATGGCTATGATGTTTCAAAATTATCTCCATGGGAAGTTTCAAGCCCTGACTCAAAAGATTGCTCACTCAAGGGCCCGAACGATCAATAATCGACTAGTTGACCTAAAAGTCAAACTATGGTCAAACCACAGTCAAAACTTCTGATTTTTGGTCAACATCATCATTATGAAGTGTCATTCATCATTTGATCAAGTATTGATCATGATTCATCAAGGAAAGTTCAGAAATCAATAAAACCTAAAGTTCCTAAATTAGGGTTTTCTAGAAGAAAGTCGACTGAACTTTGACCGGCCATAACTTTCACATGGAACATCAAAAATTGCCCATCCAAAGCTCATCTTGAAGGAAATTGAATTCTCTACAACTTTGTCTCTCACATTCCAGGTCCAAAATTTCTTCATTTGGAAGATATAAGCCAATACATTACAGGTCCCTCTAAAGGATCGCGAAAAAGCCATTTTTCCTCAAAGCTCATAACTTGGACATGGTAGACTCAATTGAGATGAAACCAAAAGGAGCCTTTAGAGGACTCTTTGAGCTTTCTAAAAATTCCAAGAACACTTTCATATGATCAGTAGTGAAGGAGATACGAGGCTTAGAAGTTGGTCAATTTTCAAGGAAATGGCAAAACCCTAATTGGCAAAATTTCAATTTTTGACTAATGGGCCAAGGTTTCTTGATTCTAAATGTGTCCATGGGCTGAATAAACACTCTTAGGCCAATTGTTTCATTTTTATGACATTTATTTTTATTTATGTGAATTTGATTCATTTTAAATATTAATAAATCAAATAAAATATGAAGTAATTAAATTTAATCATGAGATTTATTTTATGGCCATGTCAAGTGATCCAAATATCAAATATATATTATTGGATTCGTGATTAAGGTATGATTGGCCAAAAAAGGAAGGCTTCCATGTCCTTTGAAAATCAAATTTCAATATAAAAATATGGGAGATTTGATATAGGTTTAAAAAACCCTAGTGCACTCTTATAAATAGATGTAACATGCTGCAAGATGGGGGACGAGGGGCAGCCTCCAAAAAGCTCTCAAAAACCTAGGGAAAACTTTCAAGAAACTCACGTAAAAAAACTAGGACACGAGCAATATTTTTTTCAGTGAATTTCAACCCACCCAGGCGATCCATCCATACTCCTAAGATTCTTAGGACTTGAATCAAGTCCTCACTCAAGCCAAAAGAGCATCAGAATCATGGCTTCGATTACACTTCGTTGGTAAGTAAAGGTAAGTCTCAAATCTATGATTCTACGTGTTTTTAATCACTGCCAACGTATCAAATCGATTCATGGGAACCATTCGAGCATGGCTGACGTTTTACATGGTAGTCATAACGCGTGGAGAAGCCTTCACCATTGTTAGGGCAAACCAAGGTCCTTCCATCGGGTTCATGTTTCCAGGAGCTTTCAGTTCAAACGGACCCCATATTCATGTTCAGGGGAGAATTGTAAGTCGACATGGATTTTTCTTTTGTTTGTTCAGGTCGACTTTTGCAGGTTGCATGAATGCATAATAATTCGAAGGAGAAATCGCGAGAGAATCCGCAGCAAATATGGCGGCTAAATCCGCAGGACTTGCGAAGAAGAAGATGAACAGTGATTGTTGAATCCTTGACCTACACGCGTGGCAAAACGGCGCATCGCTATTGGTTAACCGAAGGTATCTTCCCCTCTCTCCACTTCTCATTGGTTAGTCAAATATGTCAAATCTCTCTCTCATTCTTATTGGTCGCTGTGTTGAATGCGTGGGGCCCGATCTGAATCTTTTGACTTTTTCAAATTACATTTGAGTTTTATATTTAACCATTCTTAATCATTATTCATATGAGTCATTAACGTAGCTTGATTGGCAAATGAAGAAAGGTGGCAGCTTTAATGACCTGGGTTCGAATCCGACCCAGGATGTTTTGTTTTTAACTAAACTTGTTTGGCAAATGAAGAAAGGTGGCAGCTTTAATGACCTGGGTTCGAATCCGACCCAGGATGTTTTGTTTTTAACTAAACTTGTTTGCAAATCCAACGCTATCACCTCAGGAAGGATCACGGTGCACCGCCAGTTGCTAATCGTTGATTTCTCATCAAAACCAGATCCAAGGTCCAGGAAACGAGCTCTATGATACACTCTCAGGAACTCAGTGTATTTGATTCCAGCACCTCTTTTTCTTTTTTTCTTTTCTCTCTATTTTATTTTGTTTCTTTTTTAACTAACCTTTTATTTTCCCATTAAGTTTTTTCTTAATCACTACTAACACATGATTAACCTACTAATTTAGAATTAGGTTTTTTTTAATATACCAAATTAATTTTTACAATTATTTTAATTAATCATAAAAACAACTAGAATAGTTTTTTCTTTGTTTAGGTTTCTTGGTTAAAAATAATTAGACGTAGGTTTAGTTAATTAATTCTTGTTGTGTATATATTTAACTTAATTAGATATTTAATTTATTAAGTGATTAATTTTGAATTAGGTTGATTTCGAATTTAATAATTAATTTATGTTTTACTTAAATCTTATTAACCTTAACTTTTTCAATTCCAAATTTCTTTCGATTCTCTTCTCATCTCAAAAACTCTTGAATGTCGCATGATCGTTCAAATCCCGCCTTCGATTCAATTATTTTCTTATCATTTATTTAAATTCTAGAGGTTGTATAGGTTGTTAATTATTTTTTTATGTAATAGTTTTAATTAGGATTTTAATTTTCCGCACTCCCCCGATTTTTGGTTATGTACCCCCTAATCCCGAAGCCATGTAATAGCGTAGGATTTAATTTCCGCACTTTAAATTTTTGTATACTATTAAACTGTGTGGTTAGTAAAATAGGGAGTAACAAGATTAATTAACTGGATGATAGCTCACCTAATTCAAGATAAATATAATCGAATATAACCACATGATTGATGCACACACTCACCTTTAGGGTACCCCTCTTGTTGCATGTTGCCTTCTCGATCAAATAGTCAAGTCCCTCGGATATAGGGATACCTTAGCATATGCTGCCTGCAAATTCAAATCATCATAGTCCCTCGGAATAAAAGATCATAGTCCCTTCGAGTTGCCTACTAATAAAATGATCTCGTCTCTCGATGTTGCCTCGATAAATGGTGATAGTCCCTTCGAATGCTAAGGTATCCTTACTGTTGCCTAAATGACTATTATGTCCTCCCCTTAGACTACCTGCCCTCTTTATGGCAAGGGACAGTCTTATAGAGAAGGATACTTTTCTCGATGACCCTTCGATGACCCGCACATCCAATTGAAAGACTTCCTGCCCTCTCATGGTATGGATAGACCCTTTCACCCGAAAGACTTAAAGAACAAGAAAGACAAATTTAGGGTAGGTAGTTCTTAATTGCTTGCTCCATTCAAATCAAAAATCAAATGCTTTTCACACCTCCTCTTCAAATACTTTCAAACAAGGCTACGCTTATTTACAAGCTAAAGTCCTTAACGAAATCTTTTTACTATTCACACACGACACTTCAAACTTTTCTAAACAAACAAGTGAGCTAAGCAATTAAGAGCCCATGGATAACCATGGATGCAAAGGGTGCTTTACACCTTCCCTTTGTATAATCTACCCCCGAACTCAAAATCTTTCAAAGGTCTTTCCTGTTCTTTTTGCCTTTCCAATTGGATAAAATAAAAGTCGGTGGCGACTCATGCTATCCGCAACATTTTCAAATTAAAGTCAGTTCACCGTATTACACTAGCAATATCATCTTCATAAATCTATGGACATATACGTAGAATTCAGAAGTATAAGGACCAGTAACTTGGTGTTGTACATTGTGTATGCTCTGAATGTAGCGTGCATAGCGTAGTGTGTATGAAGCGTAGCACGTATGAAGCGTAGCGTGTAGAGCATGGTGTGTAAAACGTAGTGTGTAAAATGTTTGTATAAATGTTGCACACGTACATATAACAGTTGTATATGCATGTGACCCTGACGTTTGTACAATGTAAATGTATGAACCGTCTGTATGTGTAAAGTAAATGTCATATGTGTAAGAGGGTTTTGTTTACGGTATCCTGTTGATGTAAGAAGATAATGCTCGCGCACAAGTTTATGAGCGAAGATCTAATGATGTGACATGCCGGTTCTTAGACCAGGTTTGGATGCGTAATGATTATGCTTATGTATATGTTGATTGATGTGCGTGCTAGTTAGTATGTATATGCTAATGCTAATGCGTATGTATGTATGTATGCTGATGCGTATGTATATATGGTGATCCCCAGATTTTATCTCCTTATAACCCATTGAATTTGTTTAAACCATGCAACGACTATGCTCATGCCGACTAGTAATGCTTATGCGTAGAATGTTTTCAAGCGGAACTTCAAATTTCAGTCTCCTTCTAGACCATTAGGATCTGAACCAATCCTTCAAGTTTCTTTTAATTCTTTTTATTTTAGTTCTTTTTCATTGCCTTTCTTTTTTTTTATTTTTCTCTTCTTACATAAACCTTTTTTTTTAAAAAAGCCTTTTTAAATGTTAACATTTTCAATTAGTAAATTAGGTTTTGATTAGTAATTTAGGAAAATAAATTAGTGAATTAATTTTTTAGGTTAATTAAATCAATTATTTTTTTAATTAATAGGATAATTAAACTAATTAGGTTTTTTAATTTGGGTTTTTTAATTAATTAGGATAATAATTAATTTAGTTTATTTTGAGGCTAATTAATTAATTTTAGGTTTGTAATTAGATTTAGCCTTAACTTCAAAAACCATAGAAAACCTCGAAAACGTATTAGGTAGATGTTGCCCATTAACTGTAGCTTAGGTTTGTTAACCCTTAGGTTTCTTTTTAACCCTTAGGTTTCTTTTTAACCATTAGGTTTTTAACCCTTAGGTTTTACCATTAGGTTTCAACCTTTAATCCTAACCCCATTTTTTTATTCTTCATCCATCTTTCAAATTCTTGACTTTGTGGTAAAACTTGTTTATTTATTTATTTATTGTTTATTTAAATTCTAGAAATCAATGTATAGGTCGCAAGGGGTCAGGTTGATGTGCATAAGGTATATTCTTATGCACGGTGCATAAGTCTCGTACGAGTAATATTTAAATTACTTCGAATAACATTTTAGTTAGAAACGAGTAATAATATCATAATCCATGAATAATATAAGCATTATTTGTACACATCTATTAATTATCAGTAATTATTAATTGTGAGTAATGAGTACACTATTCTAAGTAATATTTACACCATTCTGAGTAATATCGAATTTTAACTATTTTGAGTAATGTATTCATTGTTTTGAGTAATATTTATACTATTTTGCGTAATCTGTATATTATTTTGAGTAATAAGTATAATACTTAGAGTAATATAAACAATATTTTAGTATTTATGCACCGTGCATAAGGATATACCTTATGCACATCAACACATCCCGGTCGCAAGGTTTTTTTTGTAATAGTAATTAGGATTTAGTTTCTGCCTTTAATTTCCGCATCCCCTGGTTTTTGGTTTTGTAATTCCCCCTCCCCGAAGCCTTGTAATAGCGTAGGTTTTATTTTCTGCCTTTACTTTTCCTGCTGATATTAACTGTGATATTAACTGTTTAGATGTATGGCTAATAGGATTGTATGGCAAGACTAAAATCAACCTAGAATAACCCTAATTTTCAAGATTAAACAAATCAATCACTCTGTTTCACACACTCACCTTTAAGGTAATCTCTCTTATGTTGTCTTTCGATTAAATAGTCAAGTCCCTCGGATGTAGGGATACCTTAGCCTGCTGCCTACGAATAAAAATCATCATACAAAGATCCTAGTCCCTTCGAGTTGCCTACGATAAATGATCTTGTCCCTCGATTATATGATGATAGTCCCTTCGAATGCTAAGGTATCCTTACTTGTTGCCTTAATGACTATTCTCATCAATTCATAGGACTTCCTACCCTTCTTATGGTATAGATAACCTTATGGCAAACGATGACCCTCGATGACCCGATCACATCCAATGAAAGGACTACCTGCCTAACAATTGGTATGGATAGCCCCTTTAAACGAAAGACTGAAATAACAAGAAAGGCGAACTTAAGGTAGGTAGTTCTTAATTGCTTGCTCAATACTTCAAAATACTTTACACACCTCCTTTCCAAAATGATTTCAAAGGCTACACTTATTTACAAGTTAAAGTCTTTTCTTCAAAATCTTTTCTAAACACACACTACACTCTTTTCAAACAATTCAAACAAAAAGTGAGTTAAGCAATTAAGAGCTCATGGATAACCATATATACAAAGGGTGCTTACACTTTCCCTTTGTATAACCTACCCCCGAACTCAAAAATCTTTCAAAGGTCTTTCCTGTTCTTTTTGCCTTTCCAATTGGATAAAATAAAAGTCGGTGACGACTCTTCCTATCCGTACATTTTCAAAAGTGAGTTCTCCCACCGTATTACATTGAGTATTTCTCAATTGACTTTGATACACTTTCGTCGTCTCAAATTCAATTGTTCAATTTTCTAAGTCATAGATCGATTATACCCTTCACTGTATAATTGATGCCCAGGTTTTCCTACTTTTGTTGTAAATATATTCTTTAAAAACAAAAAAGAAACAAAAAAATAATTCTCGTTATAAAAAGTTTATTAGACAAATTGTATGAGGTATGTTAGTTAGTTAGTCCTCATATCCTAAAAGGTCTACTCAGACATGTTTTTGTCAATTTTATGAGTTGCAGCGCCTCCATGTTGGACTAGAGATGAAATAGGAATTGGGCTTCAACCTTATTTTCCGAGGAAAATTATACCCCATACCCCTACGTTTATCCCAATACCCCTACAAACAAAATTTTCGGACAAATTTACCCTTGTATAAATAGTAAAAATTCCAAAATTTTTAACTTTTTCCCTCATTCTTACTGTTCCGTTAGAAGTGGAGAGAAGAAAAAAAAATTCAGCCAAAACTGGATATCCCAGTCTCTGCAGTTCCGGTTCTCAGTTCAAGCAAATAGTGAGTTTTTCCAAAAAAATTCTCAGCCGGATAACCCAGCGATGGGGTTTCCGGTTCCTTTCGTTACCAGCCGGATAACCCAGTGATGGGGTTTCCGGTTCTTGTTTCCCTCAGCCCAATAACCCCCCTTGGGATTTCCGGTTCCTATTTTTTTTCGTTTTTAGTTTTTTTTTTATATTATATTTAATTTTTAATAACATTTTATTTAATTGTTAACTTTTATTTTTTTATTTTTCAGTGGTTCGAAGAAGAGGAGGTGCGATTGACGAAATGCGTCAAAGAGGAAGACAACGTCGAGAGGCTGATGGCGAGGGACAGCAGGGAGCTGCACCCGAGGTTGGTCTGCAGCATCCGGCATTTCCCGGAGGACCTACTGATACATCTTTATTGGTTAGATATCAGAGTCATGTTGCCTATCATTTATGGTTGGGCGAGGTACGTAAATGTTTTCTTAAATGTTTTTTTTAAATTACATGTACTTATATATTAACATATATTACAAATTATTTTCAGGAGAGACGACCAAAGCCAACCTTAAAGGTTGCTGCACATGGCAGCAAATTAATAGGATGGGTTCCGCCAATGCTCCCAAGGCAGATGAATGATTGGCTAGTTGCATCTGGTCTGTCATCTTTGCAGCATACTAGTTTGGCCAGGGTAGATACACATCTATTATCTGCTTTTGTTGAAGAGATGGCATCCTGAAACATCGTCATTTCATATGTCATTCGGCGAGATGACCATCACGCTAGATGATGTTTCATGTCTTCTTCATGTACCGATTAGGGGCGAGCTGGTTGACCCCGATGTTGTTGTCACTGATTATGATGCTATCCATCTAGCTGTTGAGTTGTTTGGTGTTTCACTGAGTGATGCAACTACGGAGGCTTCTACTGTTAGGGGTCCTTACTATAAATTGGATTGGCTGAAGCAAATTTTTGAGCAACAAAGAGCGGCAAATAACTTTACGGGTGCTCTGAGAGCCTACATGATGTTGCTATTAGGTTGTACTATTCTTGCCGACAAGACTTTTACTCTTGTCGAGGCAAAATATCTACCATTGTTTAGAGATTTGAGTACTTGTGGAAGATATTGCTGGGGGGCAGCTGCACTGGTTACTCTGTACAGATACTTAGCGGAAAAAAATAAAAAAATAAAAAAGTTAAAAGTAAAAAAGGACAAAATTGGAATTTTTTTAAAATTGTAGGGGTATTGGGATAAATGTAAGGGTACGAGTATAATTTTCTTTTCCGAGTTGCAGCGCCTCCAATTTACAAGTTATATTTTTGCAATTCCTTATTTTATTTAATATATTATAACTATTATATCCAAATAATAACAATAATAATTGATTCGGTGTGGTCGTGGACCTTATTCTTCAATGATAATGATAATTGCTTACCGAAGTTTTTGTTTTCCTTTTAATTTTAAGTGAGCTCCATATTTGATTCAAAAAATGGCATCATCCTCTCTAATTAACATAAAAAAAAAAACTTCAAAATTGCATTAGTTTGATGAAGAATCTCATGGGATGAAAATTGAACATCAGCCAGGAGAGTCTAAAAATGCTTCAAGGTTCAAAATAATAAACAAGTCCTACTTTCAGTTTTCTCAAATTTTTATATCTATATAAGTTGAATTTGCAAGCCCTGAAACTTTCTTCACCGACAGATTTTACTGCTTTTGAAGAATTTAAATTAGAACCCAAATCCCAAATCATTTACACATTAATAAATAACGGTGAATCATACAGACAATCTTGTCAATATTTCCATGAAATTGGTACAAACAATCTTGTCAATATTTCCATGAAATTGTATTACCAACCCTTGCTCTTTTGGAAACCTTCAATAGTTTATTGGAACTCTTTGGTTGCTCCACATAAATATATATCAGTGTATACAATAGTTAGGCTAATTGTTTATTTTGTCAATGACACCTAATAAGAAACATGTCTGTTTAGATAATTTCTGTTTTCCTTTCATCATATGATAAAAACAGGTCAAGTTAAAATCAAATGTACACTCTTTTTGGGCAACTATAAAACCTTCTATTTCTTTCAAATACATATGTAATTATGATCAATTTTTTAATGAATTGCTTTGAGTCAAAGTCATGTAGTTGTGATCTTGTTTAACATGCATAAATTCATCTGAATAATAATTAACCTTATAAGACAATTTCAAGCAATGAACATTGACCTAAACATATATTAGAATAAAACCCATCTACATACATAAATAACAATGAATCATACAAACAACATATAAACATTCATAAATAACAGTGAATCATACAAACAACATATAAACATTAGCTCATGTGGCACACTTGCTCATTACAAATGCAACCAAAGACATAGTACCCTACAATTGCATCCAAACATATGATTCAGAACATCATTCTTCTAGTTTGCGTCTGTCATCTTCTTAAGCTTTATCAATTCACCATGAATGCAAGACTCTACATACAAAGCCACTAGAGAAACCTGCATTGTTACAGTAGGAGCTATGCTCTAATTCAATATAAATATCAAGAAAATAGTGAAGCATTCTTCTTGTTTGTGTCATCTTTCTAAGCTTGCTGGTTGTCACCATCACCACCAGGGAGTGAAAGCAGAGAATCTATATACATAGTCAAATTGCATCTAAGATAGTAATTAGGATAAGAATGTTGCTCCAGACGCTGTCCACTTTTATCGCACTTCACCAGTCCATCTTCACCGTCTTTCCCAATAATATCATCACTTTTAGTACAACACAATGGAAAAAAGAGATCAATAGGAAGAACAAGAGTCATAGTCCAAGAGGAGTTCACTTTGTATTCTTTCATCGCCCATATTTCAAGTGTATCATTACCATAATTCCAAGTATATACACTGAGAAATTCTCCATTTATCCAAAAACCACTATCGGAAGGACTACCATAACAATACAAAGGCATATACGAAAGTTTCCTTTCCATTAAATCAAATGCAAGAATAACATAACTTCGTATATCATAACGATAAGCCACCCAATGAATAGCTCCCTTATAGAGAAATCCACCTTTGGGCTCATTCTCCTGGAATCCATAAGGGAAGTAAGGACCCTCAACTTGTTTCCATGTATTAGATTTCAATGAGAAGTACTCCAAGCGTAATGGAGGATCTCCTGAACCAATGCGAGACATTGAAACAACCAAATAATCATCGGTTGAATCGTCGTACCCAAAACCATAGAAATATTCAGCATCCAAATTGGAACCAAAAGGAGATAAAGGTATTTGTTTATGAAGTCCAGTGGATGGATTCCAAAGGTAGTTACTTAAAAAAGAAGCATTGTCATCGTCAAGCGATGCTTCAAAATCTATGGATAGAGATTCATGAGTTGAAAAAGATACTAATAGAATTCTACGAGTGTGTGTTGCAGAGTTAAGTTGAAAATGTGAATTAGCGAAGTGAGGATCATGAGAAATAAGAGAAAACCACAACTTACAAACAGACTTGAAACGTATAAGAGACTTTACCGGCAATCTCAGTAAGATTTGGATAATCAATTCGTGAGGCACAAACATGATCGATCTTCTTTTACAAATGTTGTTCGCAATATTTCTTCTCAACTTTACCAATGTAGCGGCGCCACTAGGTTAGGTTACAGATGAAAGATGAAATAGGAATTGGGCTCCAACCCAACAGCCCACTTACACAGCCCACAGAAACATTTCATCACAAAACTAACATTCTCTTCCTTGTGGTAAATTAAATTTGACAATTTTCTTGTGGTAAATTAAATTAAAGTATACAAACCTTTTTTATATAATTTTTATTGAGCTTCATGAATTTCTTTCAAATCTTATAAAGTTATCTTTCGACACATGTTCGTTTGATCTTACTCATTAACGGGGTCGGCCCAATCAACACAGAGGCCCCACTCTAATTTTGAAAATGGACCCAAATTTAAAATATAAATATAATTATAATAATTAAAAAACACATAAAAATTACACTTATGCATTAATCAATAATATATTTAATTAAAATTATCGAGTTTTGATCTATCTAAATTTTTATATGTATTGAGTTTTTATTAGATTTTTTGATTTATTGAATTCTTATTATAATATTTTATTTATTTCATTTAATATTTATGAAAAAGATTGGACCTTTTAAAAATTTGGGGTCCCTAAAATTGGGGGCCCTGTGCTGTAGCACTTCCTGCACATGCACAGGGCCGGCCCTGCTCATTAAAAATTAAAAAACTGTACTAAAAAAATAACTTCAAAACAATATTAAAAAGTTATCTTTCGAGTGCAGTCATTATCATACATTGCTCATTTGGTATCGTAGAAGAACATTTAGATGGATAACTTTTGAATGCACCCATTATAATACAACTAGTAATGGACTCGTGCGTTCGCACGGGTCACGCAAAGTCGATATAAACAATAAATAAATATATAATGATGGTTAATGAATATATATAAAAGATACACAAATTAAAAATAAATAACATTTGAAATTATAATTGTCAAATAAATATTAATTTAATCTAGTTAGAAATATATAATATAGTAGAAAAAATAAATAAAATAATTAAGTAGTCATCTACCCGTGTGTTCGCACAAATCATACAATATAGTTATAATCTATCACGAGTAGTCATCTACCCGTGCGTTCGCACGTATTGCACAATATTATGAATAATAACTAAATATAATATATGTGATTATAATAAATAAATATAATATATGTGATTATATTTATTTGATTTGGTAAGAGGTACCAAACTCTTTTGTCCAAATTTTGTTTATTGTCACTCATACCCCTATGTTATTATAAGCATTTGAAATCTTTTTACTTATTTTAAATAAAAATTTCAATATATTTAATAGATTTATTTATTCAAAAATATCAGTTATAGATTAATATGTACATATAAAAAATAAAGGAAATAATTAAGTATTTATCTATCAGTTGTAAATAAATATAATATAATGATGGTTAAAAATGTAAATAAAATATATACACATTAAGTAGCTTTGTCCCGTCGAAAAATGTATATTTTAGTAGAAAAATAGAGAAAATAATTAAGAAATCATTTACCCGTGCGTTCACACGGTTCATACAATGTCATTATAAATAGTAAATTAATATAATAGTGATGGTTAAAAATGTATATAAAATACAAAAAGAATAACAATTTTTTTTATATAAGAAATTATATATTCATCAATCATAATTGTCTCATGTTAAATGTAATTTTATAAGTAGTTTCGGTCAATCGAAAAAGGTATGTTTTTCATAAGAAATTTATGTATTTATACATCATAATTGTATCATGTTTTGTTTGTAAAAAAAATATATTAATAGCAATTTTTTTAGTATAAATGTTAAATTTTATCATAAAAAATTGCTAACATTTTTTTGATAATGGAAGTTTTTAATATATTTTATTATACTTTAATAGTATCTTTAATTATACTTAATATATTTTAAAAAATAACATAAAAAAATAAATAATATTTATAGATAAAACTATATTTAGTATAATTATATAGTATTATTGTTAGTAGTTTAGATTAATGAAGCAATAAATAAATATATAATGATTGTTAATAAATATATATAAAAGATACGCAAATTAAAATGAAAAAACATTTGAAATAATAATTGTCATATAAATATTAATTTAATCTACTTAGAGTTATATACTTTAGTAAAAAAAATAATAAAGTAGTCATTTATCCGTGCGTTCGCATGCATCATACAATATCGTTATAAATTTATCATGAGTAGTCATCTACCCGTGCGTTCGCGCGGATAGCACAATGTTATAAATAATAAATAAATATAAGAAATTATGTATTCATCAATCATAATTGTCTCATGTTAAATGTAATTTTATAAGAAGTTTTGGCCCGTCGAAAATGTATGTTTTGCATAAGAAATTTATGTATTTATCGATCATAATTTTATCATGTTTTTTTATTATAAAAAAATAAATATTAGTAGCAATTTCTTTAGTATAAATGTTAACATTTTATCATAAAAAGTTACTAACAATTTTTTATAATTGAAATTTTTAATATCCTTTATTATACTTTAATAGTGTCTATAATTATAATTAATATATAAAAAATTCATTATAAAAATGTTCAAATATTACAGTACTGAATAAATTAATTTCTTATGTTTTTTAAATATTCCTTAATGATTTATTATTCTTGTATTTTATTTTATAAAGTTATTTGTTAACTAAATTTTGATTTTTAATTATAAATAAATTAAAATAAATCTTTGAAAAAATCAAAACTTTTAAAATATGGATTAAAAAACACATCAAATATTCGAATGTAAATTTTAGAACACAAATATAATGACAACATGACAACATGAGTATAGAAATTTGATATATGGATTAAAAAACCTCAAATGAACTTGAATTTTTTTTCAGGAGTCAATTTAATTGTTATCGTATACATTTTGTTCTCACAATCATATATAAAACTTATGAGCAAATAATTTCATAATGAAAAACATATAAAAGAAACCTATAATAATATTTAATCAATATCTCACCCATTTATTTCAATTGTTAAAAAGACTATACAACCTAGATAATTAAATACTTTATATTTCACACGTTCGCACGTCGCACAATGTGGTTTATTTTTTGTTTGAAATTATTAGTTTTTTGTTTTTGTATTTGTACGTGGAGTTTAGGAATAAAGAAATATACAGTTCTATCTTTAACCTTATAATATTAATTATAATACGATTATTATAATTAGTATTTATTGTAATTAATCCATTATAGTTAGAGAATTTGAATAAATATTTTATGTTTGAACATTTTATTCTATTTTTTGAAATGTTACCGCGTATCACACCTTGTTAATAATTGTGAACATACTAATTTGTACCGTTTAATTTGCGGATTTATGCCGATAGAGTTAAACGGACGGGTCGGTTTGCATACTTAGCTCTAATTATTATCCAAGTTAAATTAAAATAATAAATTAATTTTTAAAATTAAATATTATAATTATATTTAGCATTTATCATAATTAACCCATTATAGTTAGAGAAGTAGAATAAATATTTTGTGTTGCGTTATATGCAAATTTCTCTTAGTTGCTACTTAGAAAATGTTAATAATTGCAGATAAATAAAGCTAAATTCGATTAATTTATGGATTTACGTGGACCGAGTTAAACAGGGCGGTTTAGCCCACATACTCAACTCAAATTATATTTAGAGAAGTTTTTTATATAAAATAAAATAAACAAAGAAATAGTTTTATTTAATGGGAAGAATAACGAAGAGTTAAACATTGTATGAAGAGTTTATTACCACGCTAGTGACACATGCACGCTATAGGCCATCATTACTATGGATAGCCATCATTACTATAGATAATGGCTGGGTGGAATAACTTGCAATGAAAAAGGAAGAATTTATTGCAACCTATTTTCTTATGCAATTTAATCTCATCATTATTACCTAAGATTGGACAATTAAAAAGCGAAAGATATTAACAAATTAGACTACAAAAGGAGGATTTTGAGATAATAAATTGGGCAAAACATCATGACAGTAAATATTCAATAATTAATTCATTATCTTATAAAAAATAATAATATTGTTAAATGAATTATTTTAAAATATAAATTATGGGATCAAGTCAGTTTAAGGGACCAATTCAAATGTGAAGAGATACTTTTACAAATAAGACAATTATTTTAGAATTAAGAATACGGTTTTAAAATATGCACTATGCTCCCTTAATATAAACACACATAAAATTTTTTATATATTTATATGGAGATTTATTATTGATTCATTTGATTTTTTCAATTTTAAAAATAAATTGTCAGAAAAATATAGAACATTTATTATTATTTAATCTGATTTTACACATTTTTAATGATTCAAATGATACGATTTTATAATCTTAAATTTTTTTGAATCTCTTAAGTTTTAGAAATATATATATATATATATATATATATATATATATATATATATATATATATATATATATAGATCTATAATTATAAAAAAGTAATTTATTTAAATTTAATTTTTTTTAAAATAAGATTAAAAAAACATTTATCATATGAACACAATTCAGATGTCTGCATTGTAATATTTTTGAATAAACCATTAGATATCACATCATGTATAGTTATAATTATATAGAAGAAGCGTGGAAGAGGTTTTGCAGTATTCCAAAGAAGATTGCACAATTCCAAAAAAAGTTTTTCGCGTGTAATAATGATGGAAAAAAATGGATAGTTGAAAGGTTACCATATATGGATTAAAAAAAACTATAGTGTAATCATCAAAAGATTTCCATGGTTTAAATGAATTTGAAAAAAATATTAATCTGATCATAGTTATTTTTGGTATATTTATAGAAATAATACCTATCAATTATAGCCATTGTTAAACAAAATAATGCATATCAATTATATACATTGATCCATTATAGTCATTGTTATACAAAATAATGCATATCAATTATATACATTGAGATATTTTTAGAAAATAAATAATATATTAATTTGGTCATAAATTTCACGCTAGTGCCTGGGATACTTAATGATAAATCGTGTTAATGTATAATGTAAAAATTTGCAATATATTTGTGATGAAAACATAATTAAAATGACCAATTTTCAATAAAATAAAAGTAATGGAAAGACAATTAAAGCGACTTATTTATACACCTTGAAAAGACTTATTTTTAGCCCTGAAAACATATATGGAATGAAACAATAAATAAATATAAAAGGCACAAAATAATACTAAAACCTTCTAAAAAATAAAAAGTATTAATATTTTTTAGTACAATAAAAATAAAAGCAAAACTACTTTTTTGATAAATCCAACAAAAGGTGCTCATTTACAGGTGGGATTTACAAACATTCATGCATTTTGGATATCAATGGTCATACACAATTACACTTATAAGTAAACATTTCTTAAAGTCATAAATGATTAAAAAAAATGATGAACTGTATGATACATTTGCACCCATTTTAAACACTTTTACTATTAATGACAATCCATACATCAAGAATATGAGCAGCAAGACGTTATGTCGCCATCGAATCATTGATATCCTTAATATAGTCGAATTTGCAAGACATTTTTCTTCAATTGAGTATACAACTTTACAATAAAAAATCATATAAAAAATGTTAAAAAATATTGCAGAAATTTAAAAATAACCCGTTTTAAAATTCTTAATTATTGATATTCATACTTGCAGAAATTTTGTAATCGGTGGTGTTTATTGAAAAAATAACAGTATAATTTAGCTATTGATTTAGACTTTATTTCACAAATCAAATGTTAAAAAAGTTAAGATTTAAGGGAAATTGGTGATGGAAATAACAATAAATAGAAGGGTAAATTAAAACAATAAATAGAAGGGTAAAATAAATTCAAAAATATTAACGTGTGAAAATCATAATAGAAGGGTAAAATAAATTTGGAAATATTATCATGTGAAAATCATACTATTACCGGTGTATAACAGTTTTCAGAAATCATGGATTGAAAATCGGTAGTGATGAGTGAAAGTTATCATTAGAAGAATCAATAACTAATTTCATAATGGTGAATCAATCTATTGACATAAGAAAATGTATCAAAATTCAACCTTTTTATGATGAAAATATCTAAATCGATAAATATAAGGGTAAAAAAAAATTAAAAAATATCAACATGCGCAAATCAAATATGGTTACTGACTTAAAATGTTTTCAGAAACCGCAGATTGAAAACAGGTAGTGATTAGCGAAAGTCGTCATTAGAATAATCAAAATCTAATTTCAAAATGGTGAAGGAATATATTGACTAAAGAAAATGTGAAAAAATATAAACTTTCTAACTGAGAATCCCAATCGATTATTTGTTGAGTTTGCTTCAGATCTGGTTTTGCTACGATTATTTGCTGAGTTTGCTTCAGATCCGGTTTTGCTACGATTATTTGTTGAGTTTGCTTCAGATCCGGTTTTGAGTTTGCTATGATTGTGCAAGCATGCTGCAAATATTTAAGATGCAGAAGATCGAATGTATGCAGTTGCAGTTAGTAAGAAAAACATGAAAAAAATTGATGGAGGGACAGCACGACGAACAACAGCATTAACGTAATGAAGGAATGATTGAAGAAAACTTTGGACCTGGGTCGAAATTATTTTCCATAATTTATAGATTAATGAGAGTAGAATTTAAGGGTTTTGAAGAAGGCTAAGATGGTGAAGAAGCTAAATTGTTTTTTGCAGTTCCAAGGTGGTTCATGAAGACGCATGCTGCATATTGATTCTTTCAAAAAGAGTGTTTTGGTGGCTAAGATAATGGCTCTAGAAATTCGTTAATGATGGAAGTTTTCCACAATTCCAATACAAAGTTGTCACAACAGTATTAATGATGGAAAAGAAAATGGACAATTGAAAGGTTATTAAATGATGAAAAAATTTATCTATTAATTAAATTATTAAAGGAGATGCAATTACCGCTATGTCCCCGAATATCACCCTCAAATTGGTGATTATAGGGATATTGAAAGAATTTCTTATGTCATGTACTTTATCAACTACCTAACTAAGAATGAGAGATGTCACCAAACACCCTATATTACCCTTGAACTCACTTTTCATTTACACTAATTGATGCCCTTTTAGGTAATTGACTAAATACAAATTTGTGAAAAAAAAAATCCAAATAACCATGTTTAATAATTTATTTACACCAAAAACCATATTTTCGGAAAAATTACCGGTATGACCAGGTTTCAGAGGTGGTCTCCACATAGGAGCCACCTCAGGTGGCGCCAACCCCCAAATTGTCACAACATATGCGCCACCCAGGGTGGCATCAATGTTGTTTTTTTTGTTTCTAGCCACCTAGGGTGGCGCCTTCTCACATTTTCTTTTTTTTTTTTTGTTTTTTTTTTTGTTTTTTTTTTCTTGTTTATATACTAATTTTTTTTTAATTTTTTTTTATTTATTAATAAAATGGTTTTTAACATAAATAAATAAGTTATATTTTGGTTTTTTTATTTATTAATAAAATTGTTTTAACAATTAAATAAATAATGAAACACCACATGTCATTCATTCCAAACATTACAAGTACAAGAAATGCAGAAACAACATTAGAAATACGGTCATACAGTTCAAACATTACAAATACGGTACAAAAAAGATAAATAATAAAACATGGATATTATGCTATTCACGACCCCTCCGACCATGACCCCTCCGACCCGGCGCCGGACCATGACCCCTCTCACCGCCAGTTCCGCAATCTGGAACTGTTCGAATCCGGTTGGAAGGATCTCGACGAGCCACTTCTCCACGACCCCCCCTATTCCTTGGTTGTTCTTGTTGTGTCTGGGTAGGCGGTCCTCGGATTAGCCCCTCCATGCGCTCATTGGACATGTATTCTTGTATGTTGCTGTCAAATAGTCGGGTCCCCATGCCCTCAAAGATTTGTCTTGGCGGTGGAGTTGCGTCACATGGTCGGTAAAACCCAGCGCTTGATTGACCTTGAAAAAATGGCATTGTTTGCTGGGGTGTGGTGTACCCATATTGTTGGTGTTGTGGAAATTGGGGTGTGGGGTATCCATGTTGTTGGTACTGTGACGATTGAGTGGTCATTTGCTCGTTTGGGTCGTAATTGTCATCTAGACCCATGTCGGGGCTGGGTTGCCTATTGTAGCTGGAGGGGCCGGCGTCGCCGTGTTGTTGGGTGAAGGCCCATGATTGTTGCTGGATGGGTTGCCTAGTGGAGGAGGAGGGGCCGGCGTCGTAGTGTTGTTGGGTGAAGCCCCACGATTGTTGTTGGACGGGTAGCCTAGTGGAGGGGTCAGCGTCACGGAGTTGTTGGGTGAAGCCCCATGATTGTTGTTGGATGGGTTGACTTTGGTAGGGCGTTGTTGGTGTTGTTTGATATTCCTCATGGTCAGGTTGTTCGGATGTTTGGCGTTGTCGGCGTTGTTGGCGTTGTTGGCGTTGTTGGGGTGGTTGTTGGGGTGGTTGTTGTGCGTATTGTTGGGGTGGTTGTTGTGCGTGTTGTTGTTGGCGGGGGTCGTGTAGGTAGTAGGGGTCTGACACATACATATCGGGGGTTGTGACTGTTCTATACCAAGCAAGGTATCCCGCGGTTGGAAACATGGGGAGTTGGGCAACAGGGAATTGTAGCAGACGGCTGCGACGCTGTTTCCACATCTCACAAAATTCAGGTGCGAATGTACGATAATCTGCGTGGTCCCATTGATTGTTAACTCTTTTAATATGCCAGCGACCCAAATCAGTGGGGGGATCCGGGATCGGTTGATGCATGCCAAACTGCAGTCTCACACGGTCAGATTGGTGCATCTCCACGATGTTGAACCTTATTATCGGTACTACTGCAGTCCAAACTTCCCGGTCACTCTCGTTTGGCTCATGGTCCAGCAACAAGTATGGTCTCCAATTAAACTGCGTAGGAGAAAAAATAACATATTATTAAAAAGCATGATGAATTGTAATACATCTATATTATCATATAAAAGTTTAGGGATAATACATCTTCAGCTCGGAGGTGATCAATTAGGTCCCGATATAAAACAACACTCCCCCTCGGATTCTTACTGTAATCCAATTTAGGACCACAGAACCTAAAAAAAAAAGAGCAAAAATTTTATTTCAGATTTTTATGAAAAAGATAGTTAGCATTCAAGGAATAGCGTTGAAAAAGAGAAAAAGACGTACCTTGTTGCATAAGGGAACATGTAGTTGTTCCTGCCTGCAGGGGACAGCGTCGGCATTCTCCACCAACCCCATACTTGTAAGAGGAACGCACATCCATAGAAGGTGCACTTCTCGGCAACCGCGTTCTTACAAAGAGACTGGTATAACATCGCCAAAACGGCGGACCCCCAACTATATTTCCTAATCTTGCTAATACTGTCAAATTTACTTAAATAGAAAAAGTTGACAGTGTTACCTGTCGACTCCGGGAATAAAAGTTTACCAAACATCAACATTATATAGACCTTAGTCATTAACCAAACATGCTCCTCGGTAGAGTTGTCCATCAAGACGAGTTCATCATAATAATCTCTAAGGGAGGCCAGACTGATACCCTGGCCTCTTGAACCTTGAGTAGGCACAACTAGATCTCTTCCCAACACTCTCTCACACATTGAATTAGCATGTTGAACAGATCCATTAACAGCCTTGCCATCAATGGGCAGACCAAGTAACATATAAACATCCTCTAGAGTAATAGTACACTCACCTATTGGAAGATGAAACGTGTGGGTTTCAGGCCTCCATCGCTCTTGTAAGGCAAGGATGAATTTTCTGTCTATGGTGTTGTTGTTAACTTTTATGATATGTCCGAAGCCACATGCTTGGAGATTCGGAATAATCCTCTCGTCGGGTTCAACATAAGCGTGAGAACGTGTACGAAATCGATCAACAGCCTAAGAACCACAAATAAATTGATTAAACTGGATATCATATACGCATGGATGTTTAGAAATAACTATAAACTTACATAGGTCGCCAAATTCGCTCTAGTTCCTCTGTGTGTTTCACCCATGGTAAGAAGTTGTTGTTGAGCCATTTTCAAGAACTCTTTAAGTTTTCTGCGGATTTGAAAATGCAAAGTGTTTTTTTGAAGAAGAAGAATATATGTTGGTGAAAAGAAAGCAAGTCTATGAGAGTATTTATAGAGGGTTGGTGGTTGCTGATGTTAAGTGCATGAGGGCCAAGTGGTGAGCATGCATGTGATACAGATATCAAAGTGATAAAGATGGGTTCACATGCATTCTGTGTTGAAATGACCATGCATGCCCGTGTTTTGTGCTGACTTTGTCTAAGCATGCATGCATTAATTGTCTTGTGGCAGAATAGACTAGGCCTGCATCCCGTGTTCGGTGCTGAATTGTCTAGGCATGCATGCATACAGTATTTCGATGCAGGTAGATCACATGCTGGCGGATCAGATTAGGGTTTTGGCAGTGGGGACCACTAGACAAAATTAGGGCAAAAAAAAAACAAAAAAAAAAAGAAAGTACACTAATGCGCCACCCCAGGTGGCGCCATGCTGTAAAAAGTTGGTCTAATGCGCCACCCCAGGTGGCGCCTACATGCTACTGTTATTTTTTTTTTTTAAATTTAGGGTAAGGGTTTGGTTAGGGTTTTCTATGTTTTTTTTTTGAAAATTTAGGGTTAGGGTTTGGTTAGGGTTTGGTTAGGGTTTTCTGTGTCACCGAAAATAATTAGCATACAGTCTTCGCATGTGATTGTACAGTGTACACTGTTCAGTATGGTTGTGTCTGGTCAAGTCGACTGTAGTTCACCAGTGTCAAGCACACCTCAAATCAACTCAGGCATTCATTTTCCGTCAACTTTATTCGCATGTGATTGTACAGTATGGTTGTGTCTGGTCAAGTCGACTGTGCAACAGTTCAGCAGTGTCATGCACACCTCAAATCAATTGTGAAACAGTCTGGTGTGCAGCAGTGTCATTTATTCATCAAATCAACTCAGTACGCATGTGATTGTATAGTATTCGCCTTCATAATTGTCATCACTCAATGTTCGTCTACATAAAGGAAACCTATAACGTGTAAACTAACACAACACATTACACATCTGATTACATATTTGCAATAAAACTCTCTACCCACTCAACAATGACCCCTCCACAATACATTATCAACGCTCATGTTTTTGGCGAGACCTATGACAACGAAGAAGTTGGTTTTCTGTTTAGAAACACTGAGGTTAAACGATTTTGTTTAAGCAGAAAAGCAAATTTCAGTTACTTCAAAGGGAGATTAGAGACGAAGCTTGCAATGGGTGGTGTATCCCAGATTTTTTACCAATATCGATTTCTTCGTGGAGACAACCCGGTCAAGTTTATCCAAGTTGAGATCAAAGACGATGAAGACATGCAGAATATGTTTGCCAATCATGAGTATTCTGGTTACGAATGCATAGAACTGTATGTTACTCTACCAGAAGTTCAAACCACACAGATGGTTGAGTCACAAGTCATTGATGCACTTGGAGACGAGCAAGCAGAGGTCGACGTTGTAGATGAAGAAGAAGAAGCACCGGAAATAGAAGTTGATAACCTGGTAAACGAGGAAAGTGAAGATGAACCGGAAGTTGTTGTACCACGAGATCAAGTGCATATGCCTCCAGTGCACATGAGGAAACTAAATTTTGATGGGGATGACGAACCATCGACTGATATTTTCTATGATCCATACACCCAAACAGATCAACGGTTAAAAGTAGGAGACAGTTTTCGTTCTAAGGAGGCATGTATCATGGCCATAAAAAGATTTCATATGGCAAACAATGTTGATTTTAGAGTTGATCGCGCCAATGTCGAAAGGTACAAAATTTACTGTAGAAACACTGATTGTGGATTCAGGTTGCATGCATCATACAGGAAGAGAAGTGACTCATGGGTTATAGGATATATTTCCCAAGATCACACATGTGTTAACATAAATGTTTCACAAGATCACCGTAAGCTCAGTTATGACATCATTTGTCAAGAAATCTTGCCTCTAGTTGAAAAAGATCCATCGTTAAAGGTGAAAACGATAATCTCTCATATCGTTGCAACGTACAACTACACTCCGTCTTATAGAAAGGCGTGGCTGGCGAAGACCAAGGCGATCGAAGTTGTGTATGGAAATTGGGAGGATTCGTATAAACGACTCCCACATTTCTTATATGCGCTTCAAATTTATGCTCCTGGAACTGTTACTATTTTAGAGACCCTTCCGGCGCAATCTCCAGACGGAACATCACTTCAAGGAAATGTGATATTCCACAGGCTCTTCTGGGCTTTCCGCCCATGTGTACAAGGATTTTCATATTGCAAACCAATTCTTCAAATAGATGGAACTTGGTTGTACGGAAAATATAAAGGCACCATGTTGATGGCTGTGGCTCAAGACGGAAATAGTAACATCTTTCCTGTTGCTTTCGCTCTTGTGGAAGGAGAAACTGCTGGAGGTTGGGGTTTCTTTCTCAGAAATCTTCGGACACACGTTGCCCCCCAACCTGGACTTTGCTTGATTTCAGACAGACATGCTGCCATCGAGAGTGCGTACAACAATCCAGCAAACGGGTGGCAAAACCCTACATCAACGCATGTTTACTGTATTCGACACATTGCACAAAATTTCATGCGGGAGATAAAGGACAGGGCTCTTCGGAAGACTCTTGTCAATGCCGGATATGCGTTGACTCAACCGACGTTCCAATATTATCGCCAAGAAATTGTAGCGGCAAATCCAGATGCAGGCAGATGGGTTGACAGTCTTGCTAGAGAGAAATGGACCAGATCATACGACAACGGGAAGCGATGGGGGCACATGACTACGAATCTTGTGGAGTCTATGAACGGGGTGTTTAAGGGCATCAGACACCTTCCGATTACTGCCTTGGTGGAAGCAACATACTATAGGATGGCTTCTCTTTTCGCAAGAAGAGGTGAGCGTTGGAATGCAGTTATATAATCCGGACAATTATGGAGCGAAACATGCGTCAAATTCATGAAAGAGCAATCTGCCAAAGCCAACAGCCACATTGTGACATCTTTCGATCGATTCAACCGGACCTTCAGTGTTAAAGAAACGATTGACCATAACGAGGGCCTTCCGAGACAACAATACAGGGTTCTTATAGATGAAGGGTGGTGCGATTGTGGAAAGTTTCAAGCCTTTCGGATGCCATGCTCTCATGTAATTGCAGCATGTTCGTATGCGCATCAAGATCCGTTGGCACTTTTATCTCCCATTTACAAGGCAGATACCTTGCTCGGGGTGTACAACAACTCATTTCAAGTGATGGCAAAGGAGGATTATTGGCCTACGTATGAAGGGGACGTGGTTTGGCATAATGATAACATGCGGAGAAAGAAAAGAGGCCGCCCGAACAGCACCCGGATCACAACTGAGATGGATCATGAGAAAATGGTACGAAAGTGTAGCATATGTCGTGAAGTCGGGCACAATAAAAATACCTGTCCTAACCGTGGATCAAATTCCACCAACAATTAGTTGTATGTCATCTGTATTTTTATTGACAATGTTTTTGTATTTGTATTAATATTCGTATTTGTATTTGTGTTTGTATTTGTATTTCTATTTGTTATGTATTTGTATTATCCTTTATTAAATCAACTAGTTGTGTCTTTGTCTCGTAGTGAAATTGTCTTCATGGCCCATACTGCCACTCTTTATTTTGGACAGTCAGTCAAATACGCATGCTTTCGTCTAGTTCCATCAAGTCAGTCATTGATCACTGTGTCTGCATTTATCATACATGTTAGGCGTGCTTGTAAACAGTACGCAACATCATTAATTTTTTCTACCCACTACTATTATAAATTAGGGGCTCCTATGGTTGAGTATACACACAGATACACAAAATCCAAATACCAAACAATCACACAAACACAACCATGCCTCGCCGGACAACCACTAGGCCAGATGGATGTCACCGGACAACAGAGTTGCCGCCCCGGAGATCAACATGGCGTGCCGAACCTGAGCCGGAGTATCGCAGAAGGAACGGACATGTCATATTCTCCGCCGTCAAACCTCCCATGCCGGTTATGTTTTGGAATATCTCTTCCGTCGAGCAACTCAAGAGGACTCTCCTGAGATTTTTAGAGGGGGAGTACGAGGCCGGCGAACAGATAAGAAGCATCAAGAGGCTTAAAACAAGGGCCGATCCTGTGACTGGAGCAACGATAAGTTTCTGGCATAAGGTGGAATACGACATTGATGTCATTCAAATGATGCATGGACCTAATGACATTGTTTTAACCGTGGTGATTTCTTAGATGTTTTACTTTATCTTTTCTGTTGGTTATTTTCTATGTACCTTTTAATTAATCAATGAACTACTCTTTTCCGTGGACGCTCGACTTAACTGATTCACTGAACTTATTTATTTATGTTAAAAACCATTTTATTAATAAATAAAAAAAATTAAAAAAAAAATAGTATATAAACAACAAAAAAAAACAAAAAAAAATTAAAAAAAAAAAGGAAATGGGAGTAGGCGCCACCCTAGGTGGCTAAAAACCAAAAAATCAACATTGATGCCACCCTGGGTGGCGCATATGTTGTGTCAATTTAGTGGTTGGCGCCACCTGAGGTGGCTCCTATGTGGAGGCCACCTCTGAAACCTGGTCATACCGGTAATTTTTCCGAAAATATGGTTTTTGGTGTAAATAAATTATTAAACATGGTTATTTGGATTTTTTTTTCCAAATTTGTTGCCCAATGAAAATCAAAGATTATGCCAAGTGGCAACTACATCCCATTTTCAATGTTCCCCCTCTCTTTTCTTTTTCAAAATTTTCAAAATTCCTTTATTCTCTCACTTTCTCCCTATTGTCACTCGTCTTCCCCTTTTTTTTCTCCCTCTCTCTCTCTGCATTCTCTCTCTCACCCCAAGACCCTAAATCCCATCGCCATCGTCGTCGCCTCTACAACCATCACCACCTCCATGTTTTCATGGCAACCCCATAATCTCGTCCTTGTCCATATATTAGGTTCTTCATTGCCCGGGTAACACACAAATAAGGAAAGAGAGAGAGAGCTATCGATGATGTCGAAATAACATATCTGCAAACTACTGTGGTGGAGCAATGCGATTTTGGTGACGACAAGCTCAATCGTGGTGGTTGCGAATCCGGTCACTGGTAAACTTCCGGCAGAATAGCATCGGTGGTGACAAGGGAAATGAACAGATTTGCAAAAGAAATGTGTCGCTGGAAAAGTTTGTGATGGCCAGAGATTCTGCGGTGGTTCTCGTCTTTCTATTTTGCTTCAGATTTGGTTGGTATTTTATTTTGATTTTGTGTTTTTAGAGCACACAATTTAAGGTTTGCTAAGAAATCATGTTTTTACTCTGTTGATCTGAATAATACTGACTTGAAATTAAGTTGTTACTCTTTGAATCTAAGTCTTTTGTATGTGTTTTGATTGGTCTGAAATTTTTTATTTTTTGGGTTTGAACTATGGAAGTTAAGTAACACAGTATGACGACGAATCCTCAAACTAAAAAGAACAAGGGCTTTGCATTCTTGCGTTTTGAATATATGGAGCAAGAATAACGAGTTGTAGTAGATCTTAGAAATCCAGTGGTAATATTTGACTTCTCAATGATAGAGTAGACTTAAAACTTCTAATGTACTGAATCACATGTTTTCATCACTGCAATTTCAGATTAACGGAAAATAGCGAGGTGTTACTCCAGACGAAAGGGATAACTCTGTGTAGGAAACATATGGAAGACATGGACAAAGGAAGTTGTAAGTATAGTACCTTAGGGTCTGTTTTTTGCATTTTTGTTGGTTGGACTGTGTTTGTAGTTATTTATCCCGAACCTTGCTGAATTTATGACAATTAATTGAATTTGTGGTGCCAGTTAAAGGATAAACTAAAGTATTACAGTGTCACAAAGTTTTGTAGTTATTTATCTTAATTGTTTGTTGTCCTGTAATTCGTTCTTACATTTTGATTTTTAGAGTTGGAAGATCAAGTCTTTGATATGGCAGTGGCAGGGTTCAGTTGCATACTTTGGAATAATCCGAAGTTCTATTTCTGGTCAAGAATCACATGGGATGTATATCAGTCGGCAAGGAACAGACAACTTATATACTTGATACAACTATACATTTTCAGAGGGGCACACAACTTTAAGAAGGTATAAACAATGGTGTGAAGCTTGATTCTCATTTGTATTTATGTATATCTTCATAGTTCATGTTCATTTTAAAAAGACATCTAATGTTTCTTCTCTGTTAGATCTTCTTATGTATTGAGCAGTTTTCACTGACTTTATGCTTCATGTTCATGTTCATGTTCATCATGAAACTCATTCTGTTTACTTCATTTTTGGGTGTCCATATTTTGCTTACTCAGTTGTATTTTGTTTTTGCCGACATATTTCTTCATTACATGTGTGCTTTCACATCAGTATTTTGTAGCTTTATGTTTCTTCAAAAAATTATGGTTCTGCTTTTGTGCTTTAGATTATGTGCAACAACAAGCTTTCAACTGGTTTGAAGTATATTTCAATCTGCATCTCTCAATCTGTGATAGAGAAGGATTTAGTCCTGCCTATATACATATGATGTTGTTAGCCTTAATATCACTTATGCCATTGTTCAATTGATTTGTTTCACCTTTATGTTTTATTTTAGTTTGGCTTGGCCTATCAGTACTATTATTATATCATAATTTTACATCCTGTTTGTTTATGTTGCTTTTGCTAGGTATGGTTAGGATGATACATACATTAAAAGTGACAAAAAAAACTACTTTTATCAAAATTCATTTATGATATTTAAAGCAATATATACTTTTTGTTGCAATTAGACCAATAGCCCACCTACTGGTTTGAAAAAACTATATTATCAAAACTTCTTTCACTTTATTTAAAATTTCAAATAGATTATTTTTTCCATGTCTAATTAGACTTTTAGCTTTAAAAGTATTTACCCTGTTGAACTAACCTTATTTCTCAGTCTACTTTTGTTATAAGTTGGTGCACATGATCATTAAATGATATACTACATAAATAAATTTTCACCACCCAGCACCACAATTTGATTTTATTGATGAGTTCACAATTTTAATAATATGCTAAAGTGTTAAAAATTTATGAGCATTATATAGAATCCACCAAAATTTGAAATGGTATACTGGATAAACATTACTATAGTTATTCTATGTAGGGTGCAATGTCTATAGTATTCTATCATATTATCTACCACCACATTTAGCACATGACATTTACGTTTGGTTTGTAATTTTTCCTTAAAATCATTATAAACTTAATCATAGTCATATTTCTTCCAGCATATGATTTCTATTGGAAAATAAATGTGGAAGAAGTTAAAGTATCCTTTTTCATGCGTAGATATTACTTCTCTAAAACCATGTTCATTTTATAGGCATTTTTTAGGCTGAAGTTATCCGACCAAAGGCTTGTATTCATTCTAGGGGGTGGATTCCGTATATTTTCTCGACTTGTGCACATATTTATAGCATTATTAGTTTTATTTTGGTTTTCTGTTGCAACTTTTTTTTCCTTTCGGATCTTTAAAATCCATTCTGATTAAGGACTACCTTTGGAGTATTTTTTTCGTTTTATTTATTACTGTACTCTTGCAGTATTTCTCATTGGATTGCTCTTTTGGATTCTCTTCATTGTTAGTTGTATAAAATTTCATACAAAATTGCCAAGTCTAGAAAACTTCATTTAGATGGTTGATCTTTACTCTAAATTAATGTACATTCTTTGACTGTCAAGTGCAATTCAGTTCTGGAGGGTATTTGTAGGAGGGAAATTGTATATTCATAGTTTATGATGATGATGTGTCCTTAGACTATTTTATAAATACGTTTAATTTTGTTATCTTAAAACTAATTATTTTAAGTTGTTTATTTATGGTTTTTCAGTTTTCAATGACTATGCATATTCCATGATATAGGTTTTGTTTGACGAAGTTGTTGATCAAGCAGTGCAAGTGAAACTCATTTTTCAGCTTTGGAAAATATAATTACTAAATATAATAAGTTTATAACTTATATACTTTCAAAACCTTATTTGATATTAAATTAATGAGGTGTCCTATATATACACCCAATTCACTTACACTGTATATACACCGTAGTCTTTTCCAACCCATTTTATTATGGCACAGAAACCAATGCTGGAGAATAATTATTAAAAAAATAGAAAGACAGGTCTAACCGTATATACATACGGTGTAGTGTAACTTTTTTATGTAAGCCTAGCCTTTCTCTAAATTAATTTATTAAAATATAAATAATAATAATAATAATAATAATAATAATAATAATAATAATAATAATAAATTTGAGTTTATAGGATCATTGTTCATTTTATAATTAAATAATTCATTTCAAATTTATATGTCCATCTAAATAAATTTTATATCGCTTTTAACCATTTGAATAATTTGTTTTTGCTTTGAACTATTTCATATATTAATTACTCCATGTTTAATATCTCAATAACACTTTCATTCAATATTAATTTTTCTAATTTTTTATTTTCTATTCTTTTCAGATTACTTTGGTACACTTCAATCTAAGATGTCATATTCAATAGAAGTTGTTTTGAAGATACTTTTTGTTTATTAATTAACCTGAGTCAATACCAATGTTCACATATTTTCAAACATAACCATTTTATTGTCTTCTTTGAACTGCCACTAGATTGTCTTTATCCAATGTTGACATATCTTCAAACTACAATTGCAAATCTTAAGCATTAATTACATGTGTTGTCAATTGTTATCTAATGCAGCAGACCCACCTTTCCTTCTTTTTTAAATATATTTATTCATCCTACATCTATTAATAGTACTACTTTATACACATTGTTCATAAAAAAAGCAGATTTTGCACATCAATCTGTCAACTCCAATCACAGTGAATAAAATACAAGGCTATGATTTAGCAGAGATTTTGTACTTTCTTAGCTGTTTTACCAAGTTTGCTCTCTCACCCTACCAAAATTTGTACTTTCTTAGTTGTTCTAGAGACTTAGTAGTTCATATTTAACTTTTCACCATAATTTTTATGACTGTGGCCGCTACACAACTGTTTCCTACAACCAGTCATTTCATTCTCCTACCTTTTTTTGACTTTTATTTAATATATATCTTGCAACTATAATTTGAACTCACAATCTTATTTTTATTACTGAGCCAATTGTTTGAAACTTTGTTCAGGATGTGCTAATCTGACTACTATTTACCAATTGTTTGAAACCCAATTGGTTGAAACCCAATAGTATGAATCATACTACACTTTGCCAAGGATAATACTCTTTTCAGAATCAGAATCGTGTTTAAAGGCCCCTGGATGTTGTGAAGAAACTCGAAGCATAGGAGACAAGTAAGCTAGACAATATATAGTCCCTAGCAATCATACAAAATTGCCAAGTCTAGAAAACTTCATTTAGATGGTTGATCTTTACTCTAAATTAATGTACATTCTTTGACTGTCAAGTGCAATTCAGTTCTGGAGGGTATTTGTAGGAGGGAAATTGTATATTCATAGTTTATGATGATGATGTGTCCTTAGACTATTTTATAAATACGTTTAATTTTGTTATCTTAAAATTAATTATTTTAAGTTGTTTATTTATGGTTTTTCAGTTTTCAATGACTATGCATATTCCATGATATAGGTTTTGTTTGACGAAGTTGTTGATCAAGCAGTGCAAGTGAAACTCATTTTTCAGCTTTGGAAAATATAATTACTAAATATAATAAGTTTATAACTTATATACTTTCAAAACCTTATTTGATAGTAAATTAATGAGGTGTCCTATATATACACCCAATTCACTTACACTGTATATACACCGTAGTCTTTTCCAACCCATTTTATTATGGCACAGAAACCAATGCTGGAGAATAATTATTAAAAAAATAGAAAGACAGGTCTAACCGTATATACATACGGTGTAGTGTAACTTTTTTATGTAAGCCTAGCCTTTCTCTAAATTAATTTATTAAAATATAAATAATAATAATAATAATAATAATAATAAATTTGAGTTTATAGGATCATTGTTCATTTTATAATTAAATAATTCATTTCAAATTTATATGTCCATCTAAATAAATTTTATATCGCTTTTAACCATTTGAATAATTTGTTTTTGCTTTGAACTATTTCATATATTAATTACTCCATGTTTAATATCTCAATAACACTTTCATTCAATATTAATTTTTCTAATTTTTTATTTTCTATTCTTTTCAGATTACTTTGGTACACTTCAATCTAAGATGTCATATACAATCGAAGTTGTTTTGAAGATACTTTTTGTCTATTGCATTTCCAACTTTTTTTTAAAATAGCTTCATTACATCTTTATTATGTGCTATTTAAAATTTGAATTACATTGGTACACTTCAATCTAAGATTACATTTTTAAACTTCTTTTTATACGTTTGTAATACATTATTCATTTTAAGATTTGAATTACCCGTGCTGACGCACGGGTCTTCTACTAGTTATATTAAAAGTAGATATGTTGTTTAGTTGGCATCACTAAATAAAAGTTAAAGTAGCATGAAATGAATAAATCAAAAGTATACTTTACACGTGTTAATGCAAATAAAAGTGCATACATACGGACGCATGACAAATTATGTATTAAGTATGTGTAGAGCCCAAACTTTAATTAATTATTGTTATAAATATTTATTTTATATGATTGTATTAATTTTGTACAATAATTACTATAGATTTTAGAAAAATTTAATATAGGTACAAATATATATCAAATAAAAGAGAGAGGTGTGAATTAATATTAGCTGTCATCTAGAGTCACGCTTACGTAGGGATGACAGTTACATATGTCACTAGTTGTTTCAGTATGAGACACGAGGAGTTATTGGATGAATATCAATGGTTGAGATGATGATGATGATGATGATGATGATGATGATGATGAGGTCATGCTTTTGCGCAGTGCCTCCAAGCGGATGCCCACTTGTTAACCAGTTGAATGGATGTATCGGACCTTTAGATCGGAAAGGTTTTATCGATTCTATGGCCATTGCGAAACAGTTTTCCCCCAAATCCTTACTATAAGCCATGAAGCAAGGAATTTTGATGTAAAATCATCTAAACCAAACCTTGTGTGAGCTTCGTAGAAGTAGTATAGTTTGTTGGAAGAATGCTCATGCTAGAGGAAGAACTCCATTGAAATGATAAGTGGGAGTTTATGCATCAAAAACAAGATTGATGGCAGGTTGAGCTTCTCTCTAGAAGTTATGAAATACAGTGCATACTTATGATCAATCTCAATAAAATCTAAGGAATATGTAGCTTCCATGTGATGTATGCATCCCAGGAGAATTCTGAACCAAATTCTTAGATTACATAAATAAAACAGCAGGAAACACAAGCATATTCATAATACTAAAATTTAAATTAAAACTTGAAATGTAGAGGAATGTAATACAAGAGTTTGCTTTAAGGAGACTTCAACAAAGTACAACAGCAACACTTTGTACAATATAAAAACGTATAAAAATAACAAAAGATAAAAGTATGCTTGTGTTTTTTTCATTGTTACATAGTTATGTGTAGGCGTAAAGAGCCTTTGCTGCATAATCAAAACAACTGAAACAGTTAGAACTTAAAGAGACTTCAAAAAATTGTTGTCAAAATATGGAATCTACGACAACCTTTAGTGTACTTCGAGCAGACCGTACCCTCAAGTTTTGAGTACTGGTCCAGAAATAAGAAGAAGGGGACTCCACTACAGCAAGTAGTCCCTGTTACGGCCAAACCATAGTGGGCTCTGCTTTTTATACTGAGACTCCTTTCTCATGCAATCTTTGTGCATTTTATCTCGGTTCAGCTCGAATTCATCATGTTTCGTCCTTTTTGCCTAAAATAAAGAGAAACACAAATACAACAATAAAAATGCACAAAAACAAGGTTCAACTGCTTAAGAATTTGGATGAAAAACACACCCAAACATAGTCAAGGCACTACAAAAAAATTGTCATTAGCCACGTGATTTTCATGCTACAAAGTGAAAAATCATGCCACAACCATATTTAGCTACATGAAAAATCACGTGACGGGAGCGCTTGTGGCAACTCAGTTGTGTGAGTTGTGTGAAAAATCACATGGCAAGAGCGTTTGTGAAAACTCTATAAGTTCTGGTGCAATCTCTATATCCCTATCTCTTTTACCTGTGTTAATTTATTTTATTTCTCTCTAATTTTTTCTTTCTATTTTCTGGTGCTTTGTCTCTACAGTAGCATAAATTATTTTCAAAGTAAAAGAGAAGTCATTTGTCCAATAAAAAATTAAATTACAATTCAAGGATACAGTGAGTTTAGGAACCCATATTAAGTTGGGGTAACAATTTGGGATGTATAAGACATCAATTAAGTAAAAGGTATTAGTGAAGTGAATGGTCCCATAAAACTTAGTACTAATTGATATTCTATTGTGAAGCCTAATATTGATATGTTTAATTTCAATAAGGTGGGTTAGTAAATTTGTGAAATGACATAAATGGTATGTAACCCGAATATTTAGAATGTAGATAGCATGATTGGAATCGACTATAATATTAATAGAAAGTAAGCTACTTAAAGGTATGTTGAATGAATAATTAAGATGGTGAATATTTGATGATTGAATTTGAGGAGTTGAAGTTTGACGAAGGAGATTCAACGATGCTTTTTGCAGAGCTCGGGTGAATTTGATGTTATTTATGTCATTTACTATGTCTTCATGTTGATCTGGTTAGGGGTGTGCAAAAAAACCAATACCCATAAACCAATTTACTATCCAAATAAAACCAAAATTTAAAGCCCAATCCATTTCTATATTTTAAAACTGGTGGTCCATTTAATAAAATTTAAAAAAAACCGGTACCCATATTTTTGAAGTGGATCAGTTTATGGGTACCACATTTTATTTCAATTCCAATTCTCTCTCAGCCGCACAAGAACAGTTCTGCTCCTTCAAAACCCTAATTCCAAAATCCACAAAATTGATCTTCAAATTTAACAAAATCGTCCAAATCACAGTTATGGGTTTCTAAAATAGGGATAGAATCAACGAAATTCTTCTTCAAATCTAGGTAATGTTATGCATATTTGTATTGTAAAGAATAGATGATTGCTTTGTATGCTGTTAGTTTTCAATATTAAAATCGTCTATTGTACTATAAACTTGTATCTAGCATTTCTGTTTCACTACTGTTACTTTGTTTTTTTTTTTATAGTAGTAGTAGTACGTAGAAAACGTGTTAACACTCTTTCTTTCGAGCTTGGTAATTTGAATTTAGTGCTCAAGTAAAATAAAGAACAAACTGTGTTGTTTTCTGATCCTAAGCATGCAGGAGACATTTTGGTTCTTCATATTCAACTTTTTTTTTTTTGGGTGAGTTATATCCTATTTTAGAATGTGCAATATTTAGGTTGACAAGTTTAATAACCATATCATATTTTGGTGACAATTTCGTGTGCATATCATGTTGAATTGTTTCATCTAAGTACTGATATGTGAACAAAATCAACTAAAAAGATAAATAGGAAACCAAAATTAAAAGATATGCACTCAGTTTTAAAGTGTTTAAGTCATTCCTTTATATGGTTCATGAACAAATGGTATATTAAATATTAATTAAGTTCATGAATAATGTTGTTTACTAAGTTGGTGTCCTTTATTATTTGCAGTATCCTTGCTTCAGTTTTGAGAGATCAGTGATTAATTGCACTTGATTGTTTCAAAATTTATATATTTTAATGTAGTGAGAATCATTAAAAACCCGAGATAAGTTAGAGTGTTGGTTTGTATTTTTATGTTTAATTTGTTTATTCTTTGACAGGATATTAACCTGTTTTATAAACATTCAGTACTGCTTGATATATTAATTTAATATGAATGAGTTAAATATAAAGGAACCTTTTCATTTTGTAGTTCTAGTTTTCCAGTTTTAGATATCAAATCATGGCGAGTTACTTGATTTGATAAGTGTAATTGCATTATAAGTAGTTTTTAATTTTTATGTCTGTTGTCTTAGTTTCTTTGTTTGTTGGATTCATTATGCTGGCTGTTTAATAAAGTTTGGTCTTTTTAACATATTCAATATTTTAACAGATTCAAGATGACTAATGGAAGTTATGCAACATCCGAGAATACGGTGTCAACCCCTCCACCTACCGTCTCTAATGAAATGCCACCTCCTCACACTAAGAAGCGAAAGAATCGTTCAGAGGCTTGGAATCATTTCATTGTAGAACTTATGTCTCTTTGCATGTTAAACAGAATTTGCTCTTATAAGTCACTAGTATTTGCTCTTATAATGGTCTTTTTATGTTTAGTTTTAATGCTATTTGAAAATGATATAAAATTGGTTTTTAAATTGGTTATTTTTAAAAACTGGTTTTAAAACTGGTTTTTTAAAAGAAAATAAAACTGGTTTTGAGAGAACCGGTTTAAAACCGGTTTTTTTGTTAAAACTGGTTTTTATGAAAAACCGGTTTAGAACCAAACCAAACCATATGTAAACCGGTTTTAAAAAAATAAACCGGTTTTAGTAAAATAGTTTTAAGATCCAAACCAAACCATATATATGGTTCAATTTGGTTTGGTTATTGGTCCATGCACACCCCTAGATCTGGTGGAAGATTGTCTTGAGGGTTATCATCAATTGAAACTTGAGTGATGTTGGTTTTCGTCATATATCGGGGGAGCCCATGTTTCAGGAAACACATTTTTATGGTGTGACCCGTTTTTTTGCAATATGTGTAGATTTTAATGCCTCTACATTTGCTAGTGGTGTAGTTTCTTGAACCATATTTAGTAAGATGACCTCTCATTTAGGGTTTGCTAAGTTGAGCTATGATTTTATCTTCGTCAACATGGGTGATTTGTTGTCTCTCTTGTTGGATGAGTAAAGAAAACACTTTATTGATATGAAAGAGAGGATACATTAACATGATCTAGGATGGAACAGGAGAATATTGATCATTTAAGCCCTTGAGAAAGCGAATGACATAGTCACTCTCCCTATAATTCTTTGTGGTGGGCATGAGTTGACAAGTACAATTGAGGTGGCAAATGCATGTTGGAATAGGTCAAAAATTCCCAATTTCTTGCCAAACTTTCTTAAGAATTGTGAGGTATTGTGTGATGTTTTCATCTTCGTGTTTAAGAGAATATATTTCTTCTTGGAGCTCCTTCCAGATTTCTTGATTCGTGTCCATCCAAATGTCACTTTAAGAGATTTCAGCTTCAATCGTGTTAGTAGTCCATGCCATTACCATGGTATTACAGCGATACTAAACGATATATTTTGAATTGGAAGTTTCTAAAAGAATTAGGATTCTATATATGAACTTTAATTTGTTCTTGGATCAAATAGCCACATTAATAGAATGCGACCAAGAATGATAATTGGTATTATTCAGGGAAGAAGAAACAATAGCAAGCTTAGGACTGTCGCTAGAATGCATGAACAAGAGATCGAGCATATCCAATTGATATCCTTAATTAGGATTTGGGTTTTGGACATTGTTGTTGATGGGTGCGTTTGTGGAATGCGGAGTGATTGTTTTTGGTGGATTTGGGAAGTTTGTTGGATGTGGTAGTAAATCATTATTAATGGCTCTGGTGAAGGTAGTCGTTGTCGAAAACGAAGGGTTAAAGGAGAACCAAAAGGTTTAGTGCAAAGATAGAAAACGAAGTTGAAAATGAAATGTATTTCTTGATTGTTTATATGATAATATATATGAGATAAGATTGCAATCTTCACATTAATGGAGAGTAATGGAGAGCAGACATATAAGAAAGATAATAGGAGAAAATATCAGAATAATCTCACTATGATACTATGTTGACATTAGGCAATAAAAGCATTGTTTATGCATAGTAAAAAACACAAATTTAAAAAAGTAAGACTGAATGAAGAATTATCACAATAATTCTTAGATTTTACATGATGGACTCATTCCAATCTGTAGACCCATATTGTAACACAAACACCACAAGTAAAATTTAGGAAATTTCTTTGTAGACCTCCCCTATGGGAAGAACCTCCAACGAACATCCAAAAATACCCTGCTTAGGAGATGAATCTCCGAAGTTGTTTTTTTTTCTTCAAAATTTTCTCAGAATTCGGAGATGTATCTCCGAAAATATCAATTAGGGGTGTTTTCAGAGATGCATCTCTGAAAACACCAATTTCACATTTTTTTGGTGTTTTGAAAATGCATCTCTAAAATATGCATAAACCTTTTTTTTTCTTTTTCTAAACAATGTTTAGTCCCGTATTCTATATTAAACGACAATGCTTAATGTAAACAGTGCTTGATATAAACTAAATATAACACGCAAATTGGAATAAAATATTAATATTATATATAAAAAAATAGTGTACGAAAATGTCAAAATAATACAACCCGAATACAAAAATGTCAAGACTAAAAAATAAATAGACAACAACTACTGGGTATGCTGATAAGTGCCAAAATGCCGATATTTTGAGTATATATTTGTGGCACTTATCGATTCTATTCATTTTGTTTTTGTAATAAAATCCCGACTTTTGTGTAAATATGTATATATTTGATTTTTGATGCGTTTATGTATCGTTTAATAGTTTTTCCTTTGTTTTTATAGGTATTCATGCATATCGGAGCCTTGAGGAATAAAGTGTCGAAGGCACGACTTCGATTGCGCAGTTTTGGAGCTACATAAGGAAGTTGTGTAGCAGAGGGTCCGCTTAGCGGAGGGGTCTCGCTAAGCGGGATCGCCTTTACTGTTGCAGATATTTTGGGGAATAAGTGTAGTCCGCTTAGCGGAGGGGGCCCGCTTAGCGGACCTGCGCAGAATTTTCTTTATATTCTCTTCATTTGTACATGTTAGGGTTATGGTTTTGGGAGAGTTTTAGTCCCAACTCCATCATTTTCATTTTTAGATCAGGATTGGCTTAGAAAACAACACCGGGTCATGCACTTGGAAGATCGGAGGTGGATTTCTCATCAACCGGAGCTGATAACCTGCGAGATGTTTGGTTTATCTCTTCTATTCTTTGTGTATTTCTTTGTGTTGGGTTTGTTTGTATAGTTACTTGAATCTTATGTATATTTACCGATTATAATTTTATATTTAACTTGCTTTACAAATCTGTGTTGATGTTGTTTTGGATTTTTGCTCTATGCTGGGGATTTAGGTTGCTTTAGAGATAAACTTCTTGAATCCTTATCTAGGATGATAATCTGTTGGTTCTGAACTCTAGAGATAGATTTGGAGCTAGCATTCACTGTGGGTATCTATTGAAAGTCTTTTGGGTAAATATTTTCTAATATCGTATCCACAGAGACTGAGTTAATATTGCTACCGTTCTATAGTTAATTTATGATGAGTAGTGAAAAGTATTGATTTTGATTGTTTTAATCCGAACATGTAAATAACAGAATAAGAATTAAATGACTAAAAGCTTAAGAATGAATAACAATGGTGATGAATATGTTGAGTTCTAGGGTTCATCAACCTATTCATATGCAATGATCAATTAATCCACACGTGAACATTATCTAAGTTATTATCTTCATGCATCCTCAAAAGAGATATTATGTTTAATATCAATTTAGAAACACCTCCACCGATATGATATTCCATCTCTCAGAATAACTATAAAGATAAAGGGAATTAACCACGATGATTTATGAAAACTTCTTCAAAATCTCATCTCTGAGTATTAATCAACAAGTCATTATAAGAACCTAGGGCAAAAGTATAAACCATATCTCTCGATTGATAGTTTAACAATGATATAAAATAAAAGCAAGGTTCTTTATTGATAATAAAACTTAAACAATTGTCCACAGGAATTAATCAAAGTAATTGCATCTTCATAAATTAACTACTACCTTAAACTCAACACAATGGGGTTTAGCTCTCCATAGACATGAAGAACACACAAGACTTCGTAGAGGGATTCATCTTCATCAAGGGAATGTCTTTAATTGATGTTGAATTCTCCGTCGGATGTTGTTTTCTGCTCTGGAATAGGAATGCTCTCTGAATTTTTCTCACCCAAGATCTCCCTCTTATGAGGATTAGGGCTTCTATTTATAACAATTTTCCTTTTTTACGAAACTACCGCAGCTCGGCACGGATTGGCGAGGCGCGAGCCAAAGTCAGAAGTGATGGCGCGTCTCGCCCCTTATCACCGCGGCTCGGCCTCTGCTTCATCCCTCTTCTTTGTGATTTCTCTTCTCCAGAGTCTTTACGCCTTCGTGCTTTCTCGTCTTTACTTTTCAACTTTAAAATATGCACAAATAACACCCAAAGTGATGCAAGTCGCTCTACAATTAGCATCGAACCTCAAGAGTTCAATTCTAACCATAAAATCCTTAAAGATCATAAGATATGTTTAACTTCAAATCAAAAGTTAGTTAATTTAACACATGAAAATACTACTAATTCACTCCTAACAATATTTGTACTTAATGCTTTTGTGTTTGAGCGGCGCGCGAGAGATCGCCGACGCGAGAATACGGATGTTCTCGCGACTTCGCGTTAGAGATAACCTTAGTTGTGAGATGATCTCGTTTGTGCTCCAGAGATGGACGCTTATGTGAGAGATACGTGATGACATAGATGAGTATCGTAGGTTGAGTATAGCGGGTTGGTAAGTGTATGTTTGTGAAGAGTGAATATATTTACATTCCTGATAAGTTATTTCTCTTATAAGAATGTGTTTATTCTTTTCCTGTCTATATCTTTGTTTACTTTTTGCTCATTCAATCCAAAGTTCGAAACCGTAGAAACTGTTGAATGACATCTCTCCATCTCTGAGGACGATAATTCCCGGATCAATATTTCCAAATCTATTTTGTTGCTTGCCCTATACTGCATTCAACAAAATGGCGCCGTTGTCGGGGATGGTTAAATTGCATCCCAATAGTTTCAGTGGTTTTGAGCTTTGTATATATCATATATATTGTATAGTTTCACTTGTATACATTTACTTGTGCATGTTTACTTGTTTAAGTTCACCATATAGGTTTACTTGTATATGTTACATATAAGTATACCTTTGTTGGTGAATGTTGGTGAAGCATGTTGATCTCGGATTAGCTCTTTAATTACAAATCTTCACTTTTCAACTTGCGTATCCAACATTCACCAATTTTTCCTTTTTGTATGATAATAGTTGTTTGTGTTCCATACTTGTATATTTGTGTTTGTTTGTGTATATAGTTGTATACTTTCGTTTTTATGTTCGTGTAAGTGTTGTATATATTTGTACCCGTAACGTTTGTTGAGTGGTTGGTTAGGACACTTTCTTTAGGCTTGTGGGGTGAGACGTCACCATGGCATGACGGGAGGAAGCTACTTTCCAAACACCGAAACAATAAAGGCGTCGAGCTAACGACGTAAAACAAGCGCTTGTTGGGAGGCACCCCAACGGTTGTAAATGTTGTTTATATTTTTGTTTATGAGGTATTTAGGTGAAGTGGTGAGTGATTAGAACAGCTAGTGTAGTTTTGATTTTTTTGGTTTTTTCTGTGTCCGCTAAGCGGAACAGAGCTCGCTAAGTGAGCATAGCAGAATTTTGTTTTTCTGCTCTGTACCAGTGGGGTTCCCATTCCACTTGGTTCACTCATTTTCCCACTTTCACCAAGGCTATTTAGTAGTAGATACTAGTTTTATTTTTCTAATTCTTTTATTGGTTGTTTGTACTTGAATTTTGTCGGTAATTCGAAGATTTTTGAGGTGATTTTCCAAAGCTTGAGTATTTCAACTTGCGGGTGTATGGTAGGATATTGTTTTTGAAGTGTATCATTCAAGGTACTCATTTATCGCTTTCTATAGAATAACATGTTTAGGAAACTTTTCATTTGTATAATTAACATACCTTTCATTCTTTTGCATTACTTGCTTGTTGATTGAATCACTTTAGTTCCTAAACCATAAATGCGAGGAAGCTTTCCATTGTTCATATATGCTGGAGGCCACAATCTTTATTTTAACTAGATTTTATTATGCTTAATCTTTTGTTCATGTTGATTTTATGAAAGCATGAAAAGGATCAAGGCATTTTGTTTCATTTTGAGCACAACCACCATAACCAAATAGTCAATTCACCTTGTGAGTGTGTGATCATTTGTTAACCCTTTTGAGCTTTTTGTCAATGTCCATGTTGTTTTTGCTAAATGCTTATCTTTGAGTGTTTAGTTCTCATTTTTGCATGGATGACTGATTCTTTGTTTTCTTGAACCCTCAACCATGATTTTTGGTATGAATTTTTACCTTGCCTTAGAAAGTAGGGAGTATTCACATGATGATGTGGTTGAATTCAAGTTGGGGAGAGAAATTGTTGCTACTTATGTGGTTGTTGCTATGAGGTTGAAAAGAAAGAAAAAGAAGAAAAAAAAGCGAAAAACAAAAAAATGTGAAAAGAAAAGAAAAGAAAAGAAAAAAAAAGTGAAAAAGTTTTGAAAAGCAAAAAGAAAAGAGAAGTGAAAAATTGTTCTAATAAGTATTGTGATTGGTTTGAGAAACTTGTGGTTATGGAAGAAGTTTGATCGGAACTATGTTGTTTGAATCTTTGGTGGATTCATCATTCCCTTAGGTTTAGTCAAGTTTTTGTTTCGATTAGCCTTAGGACTTATCCCTTGTTGTTAACCAAGCCACATTACAACCTTGAAAAGCCCTTGTGATTCTTGCTTTTGTAATTTCAATGTGATTTTTGGATGAATGCATAATTTAATCTTTTGTTTGCAAGATTGTTGGATGAGTGTTAAAAGTCCTTCACCTTTGTGTGTTCTTCATCCATTGATGAAATTTTGCTAGGTGTGATTCATGAGATAACATGTATTGTTTTAGAATATTTTGTATGATTTTTGTACTTAGGATTCGTTTCACTTACATGTTGTCGTTGTAGGATAGTGGTAAGTATTTACTTTGTCTATACATTTTTGTATTGAGTCATACATTTGTTTTTGGTTTTCAAAACTTGTTGATTCATGATTCTTTGGTTTATTGCTTCTGATTCTTTGTGTTATTTGACATTGCTTGAGGATAAACAAAGTTTCAAGTTGGGGAGAGTTTGATAAGTGCCAAAATGTCGATATTTTGAGTATATATTTGTGGCACTTATCGATTCTATTCATTCCGTTTTTGTAATAAAATCCCAACTTTTGTGTAAATATGTATATATTTGAGTTCTGATGCGTTTATGTATCGTTTAATAGTTTTTCCTTTGTTTTTATAGGTATTCATGCATATCGGAACCTTGAGGAATAAAGTGTCGAAGGCACGACTTCTATTGCGCAGTTTTGGAGCTAAATAAGGAAGTTATGTAGCAGAGGGTCTGCTTAGCGGAGGGGTCTCTCTAAGCGGGATCGCCTGTACTATTGCAGATATTTTGGGGAATAAGTGTAGTCCGCTTAGTGGAGGGGGCCCGCTTAGCGGACCTGCGCAAAATTTTCTTTATATTCTCTTCATTTGTACATGTTAGGGTTATGGTTTTGGGAGAGTTTTAGTCCCAACTCCATCATTTTCTTTTTTAGATCAGGATTGGCTTAGAAAACAACATCGGGTCATGCACTTGGAAGATCGGAGGTGGATTTCTCATCAACCGGAGCTGACAACCCGCGAGATGTTTGGTTTATCTCTTCTATTCTCTGTGTATTTCTTTGTGTTAGGTTTGTTTGTATAGTTACTTGAATCTTATGTATATTTACCGATTATAATGTTATATTTAACTTGCTTTACAAATCTGTGTTGATGTTGTTCTGGATTTTTGCTCTATGCTGGGGATTTGGGTTGCTTTAGAGATAAACTTCTTGAATCCTTATCTAGGATGATAGTCTGTTGATTATGAACTCTAGAGATAGATTTAGAGCTAGCATTCACTGTGGGTATCTGTACTTAATGCTTTCGTGTTTGAGCGGCGCGCGAGAGATCGCCGACGCGAGAATACGGATGTTCTCGAGACTTCGCGTTAGAGATAACATTAGTTGTGAGATGATCTCGTTTGTGCTCCAGAGATGGACGCTTATGTGAGAGATACGTGATGACATAGATGAGTATCGTAGGTTGAGTATAGCGTGTTGGTAAGTGTATGTTTGTGAAGAGTGAATATATTTACATTCCTGATAAGTTATTTCTCTTCTAAGAATGTGTTTATTCTTTTCCTGTCTATATCTTTGTTTACTTTTTGCTCATTCAATCCAAAGTTCGAAACCGTAGAAACTGTTGAATGACATCTCTCCATCTTTGAGGACAATAATTCTCGGGTCAATATTTCCAAATCTATTTTATTGCTTGCCCTATACTGCATTCAACATATGCCTAACCCTAACATCTTGGGACCTCCTCTGCTTGGTATATGCCGCCGCACCGCCTGCATCACCGACCATCCTCTCCACGATGGCAACCACCTCTGGACCGCCGTGCACGATGATACCTCGGTCCAGTGCATCCCGCCCAAGCATCTCTATCCGCTGGGTCAAATCAGGTATCACCTCCTCCTCATCCTCCTGTACCTCCTGATGGGAAGACGACACCCGAGCCAACAGACTCCTCGATCCAGATGAGGAACCAGGCTCATCCATCTTGACGGGTACTCGCACTCTACCCCATCCCTGGATCGATGCCAATTGTGCCGCCTGCTCGCGTCTAGCCGAAGCTGTCTGAGTCTCCCTACCATGTCTAAGTCGTGCGGGATCGCCTGCCATTTTCCTGAAAAAAATGAAATCCAATAGAATGCGATACAATCAAAATTAAAAAAAAAACATATCTTGGTTAAATTCGGAAGTACATTTCTGAAACTGGTCATGGAGATGTTTTCGGAAATGTACTTCTGAAACCCCCCATGCGAACACCATTGTTGCATAACCTCCACACCTTGCCCTAAGTGGTTCAAAATGCAATTTTTCCTAGGGTAAAATGGAAATGGGGGGAGGTTGTTTTGTTTAAACAGCCAAACGCGTATTTTTTTAGAATTGCATCTCCGAAGTGGTGTTTTCGGAAATGTATTTCCGAAATCAATGTTTTTAGGTTAAAAAAAAAAGGTGTTTTCGGATCTACATTTCTGAAATCACTCTTTTTTTTAACTTCGGAGATGCATTTCCGAAATAAAGGAACATTTTGGAGATTTCACCGCGGATGACCAAGAAAGCTGGGAGGTCTATAAAGAAATTTCCAAAATTTATCCGCCACTCCAAAAGATTACAGTCCAGCAAAACCAATTACCGAACCAATCTGCTCACAAACTCAAATATAGATACTATATAGGACAACACAATATGTAACGTATTACTACTACATTCAAACCTGGCTGTAGAATGTAGAGAAACTAATTTTCCAATGCATTTATTATTACAAATACAAATTGAATTGAATTAATCAATTGGTATGTTGTCTTTCAATCTTATGAGATAATTAATCGAGGCCAACAAATTCTTTTCAGACGAGCCGCCTTCTTGATTTAGACATGTTTAATTACTTAAAAATAAAATTGATTAATCTTTTTTTTAAAATTTAGAAAGCAAAATACTTCTATTCCACCAAAAAAAGTACAAGCAAAAGCAAGATCCAACTAGTAAATAGACCAAAGGACTACAAAGAAACTAAAGCCTATGGCTAAGGCATTATAAGAGTAACAAGGTAGCTTCTGATTTAGGGCTTATTCCAAGTCCTGTACTCAATGCTATTAACAATTTTGTCTCCTATGGTATTATTATTAGTGCTTTTCCCAAAGCTCATACAATTCATGTAGTGCCAGTTGCACACTTAAGGACTTTAGATTTTTTTACTTTTACCTTAGCACCTATTGGACAACCATATTAGTTCTTCATTTCAACCTGCAGGATTGTGATCAATTCTCATCCATGTAAGAACATCCTTCCATATTTGCCTAGTACCTGGATAGTTGAATAGCAAATGCTGAATACTTTCATGGCCATCACACAAGCTACAATCATCATTGCTCAACATACGAAACCGTCATAGTCTATCCTTAGTAGTTAGCCGTTTGTGATAAGCCATCCACAACACAAAAATGGCTCTAGGGCGAGCAAAATTACAAGTGGATGTTTATGAGGCAAAGTAAGGCATGGTCAGATATGCTAGCTTCCATGATGTAGAGGTTTATGACCATGTTAGCTTGCAGCCAATTAATGTTGCCAATCACTCTATCAATCCTATAATATATGATCTCATTGCTCTGATTATTTGTCCAAGTAAAATGGTCCCCTATATTGTCCTTCTCATGAAGATTCACTTGTTTCATCATGTTAGCCAAATATGTATATTCATTTTCAGAAACCAAATTGCCTCTCACTCTATCATGTGCATGAAGCACATTGTTGAAATCACCCATGAGGAACCAATGGCCTATGGGTTGAGGATTCATCTGCTCTGTATCATGCCATAGTTGTTTCCTTTGCTTTAAGGTATTAAATGCATAGACAACAGTAAACCAACTAACAAAATCCCCATTGTTCTTATGAATAGAACAATGAATAAATTGTGGGGAGCTAGTATGTTGAGCAACCTTAACCTTAATGTCATCCCATAAAACCCATATACGACCATTGTGATGCATGTCATAGCTATCTAGAAACTAGGGGTGATCGTATCCGAACCAATCCAAAAGCAAAACCGCAAATCGAACCAATCCAAACCGAAACCGCAAAAAACCGCATTTGGTTTGGATGATTTTGGATGGTTTTTGGACTGAACCGCACGGTTTGGTTTGGTTTGCGGTTTTTATTTCACGAAACCGAACGGAACCGAACCAAACCGCATATTTAACTTAAGTTTTAAATTTTTATAATTAATTTATTATCTTTCCAAATTCAATTGCACACAGCACATCTAACGTTTTGAATTTTAATAATTAATTTATTAACTTAAGTTTTGGCATAATCCACTAAGTTTTTGTATTTTATATATATATATATATATATATATATATATATATATATATATATATATAATTCTCTACTGTCTAATATATGTATTTCATTTATAATGTATTTTTAGTTCTCTACTGTTCTTGTAATATTATTTCTTTTGTATGGTATAATATCATATATTATATTGACATTGAATTACTTTCCTTTTTTCTTTTATTTCAGTACATTTTTATTTTATAGTGTAAACCGCAGTCAACCGAACCGATCCTAACCGTATTGGTTTGATTTGGTTTGGTTTGGATGACTTTTGAAAAATCAACCGAACCAAACCGAACCGCATGCATTTTTATCTCGCGGTTAGGATGACTTTTATGCTCAAAACCGAACCAAACCGCACCGCGAACACCCCTACTAGAAACATCCACTTGCTACCACGTTTATCTCTAATATTCTTAGCTTTATGAAGCTTGACTTTAGTCTCAATCAAAACAACAATCTCTAGCTTCAAACTATTGAGGCGGGAACTGACCTCCTCACATTTGCCAGAGTTATTAATTCCCCTCCCATTCCAAGAAACAATCATGGGCCTGTGTCCACAACTACTCCAGGATCCCCAAGCCTTAGAGCAGTAAAACCATTTCTACAATATATATCATCATTGTCATTTTCATTAGTCATACCTTAGCCTTTATGCTTCCCATTTGTCTTAACAAGAGTCCAATTAGAAGTGCCCTCATCCTCCTGAGCAGGCTTTGGTTATGCTTTAATTGACCGTTTTGGTTGAGGCAATTTGGCTCTCCATTGTTTCTTTTTCTTATCTGGGCATTGATGTCCCGCCTTTTGGAAAACCTCACAGTAGATTGATTTCCATTCAAACTCCACATTTTGGTTAAACTTTTGTCCTGCATTATCCTTTATGACGATACAATCTTTTTGTTTTTGGGTGACATCAATTTCCACCGGTATACGAGCATAGGATACCCGGGACTTATTGGATGTGCACTCATTATTAAATAATGGCCATATGGACCGGCCCGCCAGGCCCAAAAAATCATAGGGTTTGGACCTTAAAATTAGATTCATATTTTTCAGGGCCTTTTTAGCCCAGCCCTGTAAAGCCCGTTATCCATTAGGGCTAGCCCATATGGACCGTGGGTAGCCCATTAGGCCCGCATAATTAAAAATTTTTAAAAAATATATTAATATTTATATTATCTTACTCCAAAATAGCATATTGATTTTTCTCACTTCACTAAATTTTATCTCTATTTCATTCAATCTTTCTCTTTTAAATATTATACATTAGTATAATCAATATTTTTTTTCATATTATATTAGTTTTTCTCTTATAATAAATATTCAAGTATTATTTTATACAATCTTAACATATATTGTATTTAGAAACACATTATAGTATTTATAAGAGATAATATATTACTTAAAAATGTATTATGTTTAAAATAACATAATTTTTAATTTTATTTATAGTAAATATTATGGAGTTTTAATTTTAATTTTTTTAAGTAAAAAAAACCCATTTAGAGTCGGGTAGCCCGAAGCCCATCTAGGACCGGGTAGCCCGAAGCTCATGTAGGGTCGGGCTTGGATAGTAAATCTCGAACCCATATTACACAAGGCCTTTTTGGCCCAGCCTTAAAAAGCCCAGGGCCCGCCAGGTCCGGTCCGTTTAGGGCCGGGTAGCCCATATTGACAGCACTAATGCTACCTATCCTCCCCAAGCTGCGAGGGAGAATTAAAGAGGGAGGTTTGGCAATTTCACACCCACACACACACAGGTAAAGTTCGCAACATATCTCGCTTGAAACTAAAATACGTAGTCCAATTCTTCAAAATCATAGGCAATTAGGCATGTTGTGTATTGTGTAAGGCCCCCTTCATTAGAATCATGTCCTTGTCTTTGTGTGATCCAAATTTCAACAAAAAATATCCTTCCTCGTGATAGAACATATCAGGCAAGGATACAAAATTCCAGAATTTCATCATGTATTTCTTAATCGCATTCATGCCAAGTTCTCTATCTATAACATACATAATCAGAGAAGACTCCCAGAATTTTACCTCAGATTCTATGTCACTGTCTTCCATTTGAACCTCCATTGCTCCCTCAACTATTTTGGGAGCTATGAATTCAATTGCAACTCCATTTGAGGAAACTCGATTGCCACTAATAATATCTACCCAAAGTTGTTTCGGTGGTTCCTTAGTTACATCTTTAGTGTTCTAAATAACCTTAGGGGATTCTTGAATCTTTGTCTCATCTAATTATTCAACATTGTAACTTTTTTCAAAGTTTCCATCATTCTCAGCACTGGATCCTCCTTTGTTTCCATTGTTTTTTTGTCTTCTGCTTCAAAATTGTGGCTAAGATTGCTGGTGAAGAAGCCTTGATTTTCGGTCTCCCACGCCCGTGCGATGCGGCGTCCGAATTTTTTCTTCCCTTGGCTTTGAATTCACTTCTGCCAATCTTTTTTCTGTAAAAAAAACAAATAAGTTGTGCAGGTTGTATTGATGTTTTGTTATGTTCTTGTATTTATATTGTTGTGATGTGGAATTTTGTTGAAGTTTTGTGTGTTTGTGTTGATTTTGGATGAGGATGAACATTATCTTGTGAGTATGGTTTTGATTGTTACAGGTAGAGCTGTCAAAATGGGCTCGGCCTATTGGGCCCACGAGCCCTTTATTTTATCGTGGGCTGGGCCGCAAAAAACCTTTAAAAAACACAACCCTATCTTTTTGGGCCAGCCCACCGGGCTTATGTTTTTCACGGGCTGGGCCGGGCCGACCTAGCGGGCTTCGGGCTGGCCCATTAAAAATAAAATTTTGGAGAAAAAATATTGAGCTAAGGTATAATTACATAAGAGTATTTCAATTAAAAAAGAAAAGTTAAAAATGATGAAGATCTGTTTCAAGATGATATGGTTAAGAAAATAGTTGTGAGATAAAGAGAAATTTTGATAAATATTAGAGATAATATTCAATTTCTCTCTACTTTTACATAGATATCTTCATGGAATTCGTATATATGGATGTTGAATTGAGGAATATTTTAAATATCACTTTACTAAATTTATTATTACTCTCTACTTATGTTATGTAGCTTTTATTCATTACATCCTTTTTATAAATTTAAAATTGTAATATTAAAATAAAGTACTGACAGGCCCACCGGGCCGCAGGGCCTCTTAGTAACTTGATCAGGCTCATTTTTGGCAGCCCATGAAGTTATCAGGCCGACCCACTTCAGCCCATTTAAAAGTTTTGGCCCTGGACCGAAGCGGGCTGGGCCGGGCCGCCCCATTTGACAGCTCTAGCTACATGTATGGTTCATGATTTGATTTTGTGTCATGTTAGAGGTGAGTGAGTTGTGGATTGGTATGATTGCCGCATAAAAAAAATATTGTTTTATATTGGATTTCATCGTCATTTTCTTAGCATGTTTGTTCCTTGATTGCAAAATAGAGAGAAATTGGAAAGAATTTTGGAAGTTCATCTCCGAAATCAATTTTTTTCTAAATAAAATGGTGATTTCAGAAAGTGCATCTATGAAATCACCTTATTTAAAAAAAAAAATTAATTCAGAGTTGCACTTCCGAAATATATGAGCATTTAAGGAGTTTCGCTGTGGATTCTTAGGTAGGGGTGTCTATACAGAAATTGTCAAATAAAATACTTTAATTGGGCCAAGGGATTATTCAGTAGCGGGTAGCCCAAGCCCCAACATAGCTTGATTTCCTCCAAACCTAATAGCCCAAGCCCCACTGTGCCGCTGCTGCTTCCCGCTGCGCCGCTGCTGCCACTCGCCTCTCGTCCCATCCTCCAGGTTAGTGTATGAAATTGATTTCGTCACGCTGATTATGAACATACTGTTGTTGTGTTTTTCGACTCTGATTTCGTCTCTCTATTCATCATCTCTCTGACTCTGATTTCGTGGCAAATGTTAATACGAGTGTTAATACTTGACAGCATCACGGTTTCGTCTCGTCTTTCTGACTCTGTTGAAATTAATTCCAAGTCTTAGTAATTACAATTTTACTTCACCTTTCTGATTTCGCACAAAATCTAAATTTTAACTACTTTGAGTACAGCCAGCAACTTAACCTGTTCCTGTTCCTGCAGTTGCTCACACATGATAATAAATGTGTTTTACGTTATGTTGTAATGGGTATCTAGATCAATTTGATTCATTTCTAAACTTTGGTACTGTGGCAATGTTAGGAAACTGATTTACTTTGGAATTAATGGAGGCCAAATTTTTCCGCTTTCTTAAGATTGTGGGTGTTGGATACAAAGCTAGAGCCGAATCTGCAGGGCGTCTATTGTATCTCAAATTGGGTTACAGTCATGAGGTGGAATTATCAGCGCCTCCTGCTGTCCGTGTTTTCTGCTTCAAAAACAACGTAATTTGTTGCACTGGAATAGACAAGCAAAGGGTACATCAGTTTGCTGCTACTGTTCGCAATTGTAAGCCACCCGAAGTTTACAAAGGCAAGGGCATAATGTATACTGACGAAGTTATTAAGAAAAAACAAGGAAAGAAGTCTAAATGATCCTATAATCTCAGCCGGTTTCTTCATGTCTATGGCTCAGGTGTACATTGGCTAAACTCTGCAGAATTGTTTCCTCTAGTCTTTGAACAATTTACCCATTAGAATTCTTAAACAGAGCATTTTTTTTTGTTTCACTATGATTGATATGTAACACTAAAATTTATCTTTGTTTAGATATTTTATCTTTCTAATAATACCAAAATATCATGAATTTGAATATACTTACTTTTAATGAATGCCTATGGTTGTTGAATTTCATATTCTTAGTTCTTGTGTATTTTTATATCTAACTCATAAGTCGAACAAAAATTTGCTGTAATGAATTCAAGTGGAAAAGTCTGAGGCCAATACACATTGAAGTTCAATGAACAAGTTATTTATATCCAAGAGGGCATTATTGTGCTATATGTTATCCTTTTTAGTTGAGATAGTTCCTTTTTGAGTGTGTTAGAAGTCACTAAAGAATTCTCTAATAGATGACTTCATGGAGTACAAACAGCATAAGAATAATACTGATATAAAGTATTTGTAAGCCAGCTACACTAACTGGTGTAGCATACTCTACAATCTTTCTGATGCTAGAGCTTAAGAGGTAGTTTTAAGTTTCCATATTTTCTTTATAATATTTAAGATTCCTTTTCTCAATAATATCATGTTTCCTTGGTGAAGATGGAATCTTGAGTAGTGGAGGTACAGAAGATTTTGAAGACATATACTAATTGGGCCTCATTACCTAAGTCATTTCAATGATTAGCTATGAACAAAAATTTAAAATGGAAAAAAACAAACCTTCAATATTGTCAACGTATGCATGTATAAGAAGAAGAAACATAATTTGATAGTTTATTCCAAATATGACCATATTATTTGATAGTTTATTCCAAATATGACCATATTTTAATCTCTCGGGGAATATTGATCATAAACATGTAAATGATGGATGCATTTTTTAGTAACTATGAAGTAAAGGTATAAAAGTAAAAGGGATTAAAACTGTGTGCAGAAATTTTTTGTAGTTATGAAAAATATATTAACCCAAAGTATAACTAGCAATTAATGCATCTTAGAATGTGTGTGTGTTTTTTTTCTTATAATTGAGACAAAAAATGTTCCAATTATTTTTCTTACATATGGGACCAAAGGAAGTATATTCTTATGTAAAAGTGCGAAGAATAAGCGACCTGCAGTCAATACTAGTGTCTACTAATAGCATTTCCTTTCATGATTTTGCTCACCTGATGAGAAATGTAGGAATTGTACTGGTTTGCAATTACGTGGTGTTTTAGATGAGCTATTCTCATATAATGGCCCCCTTGGTGCACTTTTCTCAGAGGAGGCTCTGTCACTATACTTGTGGGCACCTACTGCTCAAGTATATTTTCTTCCATTGAAATAACTTCAAAATCTTATGACACTCTCTTCAGCCTAATCTTCATTTTAAGATAGATCTTTGTACTTTTTTTTTTTTTGGGTGAAAACAGTCGGTGCGTGCTTACATCTATAAGCACCCATCGGGAGATGATCCCATAGAAATTGTTCCCCTTGAGGAGGAACATGGTGTTTGGAAAACTAAAGGGCCAACAAGTTGGGAGGATTATTACTATGTTTTTGAAGTATGTGTATACCACCCTAGCACTTCACGGGTTGAAAAATGCTATGCAAATGATCCATATGCTAGAGGGTAAGTTCAGTTTTTCGTCAATGATCTTTTCCAAATTATTTCTATAATCTAGATTCTATTTCTAGAATTCATAATAACAATTTAGTAATACTAATTCTATGTGATTAAATATAGAATTTAATTTTCTAATGATTTGTTGTTTTATTCTCTTCTTTTTTGTATTTAAGCAGACTTTCATCAGATGGCAGGCGGACTTTTCTGCTTAATCTTGACTCTGATGAGTTAAAACCTGATGGATGGGATAGTCTGGCAAATAAGAAACCTATTTTACATTCTTTCTCTGAAATAAGCATATATGAACTGCATATAAGGGATTTCAGGTAGATATTTAAATATTTATTGATATCCTTAATTTTATTCAAAGATGATTCTATCTTTGCTTAAAGTACTATACGTGATGTTATTCTGATTACCTTCTGCTTGTTGCCATTTAGTGCCAATGACCTTTCTGTGCAACCTGAATTTCGTGGAGGTTATCTGGCCTTTACTTTTCTGGTAATTCTAATATCTCAGTCTTTCTAATGATGGAGTTTGATAAAAATAAGAATTACCATTTTTTATGAATGGTAACAGGCACAATTCACTTTTTTGCTTATTATGTTGTCTTATTATCTTCTTATTTGAATCATCTACGGGCATATGTTTGAAGGATTCAACAGGTGTACTTCATTTAAAGAAATTATCAAGTGCTGGTATCACCCATGTCCATTTATTGCCAACATTTCATTTTGCTGGGGTTGATGATCAAAAAGAGAACTGAAGAAATGCTGGTAAGATTTATAACATACTTTTGCTTGAATAAAACCTTGTTTGCGATTAAACCCCCTCCTTCAAGCAAGCATCTTTCATGGAACTTCTACATCTTGAATGGGTCATATTTGGGCTTTTACTTTTTTAACACAATTTTTTTTTCTCCCCAATGTTTACAACTCATTTGTAAATTAGGAATTGGCAAATATAATTTGAAATGTGAAAAGGAATTTCACTTGTGGTAGTTTAAGGTATGCTTCCCACTGTCTTAAGGGTAACTTTGTCTTAGTCTTAGTCACTACTTTGTCTATAATTGAATACCTATGAGGCTTTGTAGGCATTTCTAAGGTTCATTTCATATTTGTTCCCCATCCTTCTATCACACAACTTGTTATCTGTTGTTTTATATATATATTTCATAAAATCAATACAATGATGATACACACATGCATACATATATCCGAATGCTGTTTCTTTTTCTCTTGATACTCTATCTTTGCATATGTCTATGTGCGAACTTATGTGTTTGTGTCTGCCTTCTCACATGATTGCCTGTCACAAGTGACATCTATTGTTTCTTCTTTTAACTTGTAGAAACTTGATTTCTGATATTTGTTTTGAAGCTTTTTGCTAAGATCTGCGATGTAACATGTTCTTGATTATATTTTTATGAATCGTTCTATGTTATCTGACTTAACCACACTGATAGATACGTCGATTCTGGAAAGCTTGCCACCTGATTCAGATCAGCAACAAGCACTTATTACAGCTGTTCAAAATTCTGATGGATATAACTGGGGGTAAGTATGTAAATACCACAGTGATGGACAGTTCAAACATTTGCTATTGCTAAAGTTTTCTTATTAATGTTCTCGTCTTAAAAAGGTACAACCCTGTTCTTTAGGGTGTTCCTAAAGGCAGCTATGCAAGTATTCCAAATGGTCCAAACCGTACAATTGAGTTCCGTAAGATGGTTCAGGTATGAATTTGATATTTTTTAAGCCCGATGTTGAATTCATGGATAAATATTTGTAATTCTTTTTGAAATGTCGAAACGTAATGCCATTTTATTTTGTAATTTGTTGGTTAAATTGATTATTATTTTATTGTCTTTTGGAACTTATGTACATTGCAGGCTCTTAATCATATTGGCCTTCGCGTTGTGTTGGATACTGTCTACAATCATTTGCAAGGAAATGGGCCCTTTGATGAACATTCAGTCCTTGATAAGCTCAGGAATTATCAAGAATTTTTCTTTAGTTGACCTGTAATTATTTAGATATGTATGTGTAGCTGTCCTTTTGAGTATTTTTTCATTAAGCCTATCAACTTCTGTGGTGTGAAAAAATGTATCTTATAGATTGTTCCAGGTTATTATCTAAGAAGGAACACTGAAGGTTTCATAGAGAACAGTACTTGTATGAATAATACTGCGAGTGAGCACTTTATGGTTGAGCGTTTGATCCTCGACGATCTTGTACACTGGGCAGTCAACTACAAGGTGATTGTTGATATTTTCACTTGTGCTTACTCACTTCCTTTTCAATTTGCACGATTTAGAAACTATCTGTTTTTTGTTTGTTTTGGGGATGGACCTTATAAATTCCTAATAGTATATCATTGATTTTATGTGTGACGTATGCTTTTTTAAAGATATTTTTCCAGCTCTTGGAAGCTCTATGGAAGTTTCTATGTCTTATTTGTAGGGAGATTAAGCAGCCCGCATGCTTTGTAATTTTTTGTTTTTGCTGTATAATTTATCCTGATTTGAAGGATTTTTTACCCTTAATTGTACTTTCCCTTTCTTTTTCCATTAAAACAAAATATATGTAAAGGTGCATGGACTTTGATCAATAAAGTTCAAGTTGTATCAACTAAATGACAATGTTTTCTTTCAACAATGTCATTTTGTTGTGGGGTGTGGGGACAGCTGGACTGATGTATGATACCATAAAAAGCCATGAAAAAGTTGAATGGTGCAGAAAAATATTCTTTTGCATTGTCAGTCCGCAATATCCAAATTACGTTTTCAAATTGGTTCTTTATCTCTGCACAAAACGTCTGAAAGACACCAAATAATTGTGAACAATCCTTCATAATTTACGTAAACTTGGATGGTCCAAACAACGATGAATGATATTCTGAGATGCACAAACACCACAAATGGTAGATGGATGATGATGAAGGTAATATAGACCTTGTGATTCATATCTTGTTTCAATAGTCTTTCCCATACTAGAGTCCCTGTATAGCAAAAAAACCCGGATGAAAATGTTATGGAACATTTGAGAGAGTGATTAAGTTTACTGCTTGAAATCAAATTAAAAGGACTATCAGGTATAAATAACATAATTCAAATAACACATAATTCATTGATAGAGATGGTAAATTTGAATTATGACCGATACAAATAACTTGTACCTTAGAACCATTAGCAAGAGTAATATGGTGAGGTATTTTAAGAGGTGACAAGTTAGAGATAAGAGATGGTTAGAAAATTCTCCATATTTTGGATGAAAATTAGCTCACAATATTATGACGTGATTTCATAGTTGAAGTTCGCTTCTTGGGCTTCTCAGATACTCAACTTGAAAATAATTATAACTTATACTATTTTGGATTAATAGTAATTTATTCCCCTGTAATATGAGCGTGTTTTGGTTTATTCCCACCTCAAAGGCAGGTTTTGGCAATGGTTTTTTTGCAACGGTTTTTTTGAAAAAACCGTTGCCAAAAGGTAGGGAGGGGGAAAAAGCAAAATTCGCTAACATTACAGAGGATAAATTACTATTAACTCTACTATTTATTCACTCACTTACAAAGCCCCTTAAGATAGATTCTTGGTAGTGTACTAGCAGCTACAACTCTTATCGGAGTATCATATATGTAAAATGTAGTATGCATGTGCTTTTGATGGGACAAAACTTTTGGTCATATAACGTTAACAATTTACTTAGTTTCTCTTACTTTCTTTTTCACCCATCCCCCTTAGGGAGTTAGTGTCCTTGTAACTCAAATCAATTTGATATTATTCTGTATAAACAAAATTTGGTATATACATTGTTCAAAAAAAAAAAAATTGGTATATACAAATTATTTGTGGTCTTTCAAATTTTCTAGATTGGAATGGCTGGAAACTTGCAAGATTTTGTGCTAACCAACTCCAAAGGAGAAGAGGTATTGACTTTGTTCCACCTGCTATATCTATTGGAGTTAAACGTGCACTGTGCATACTGTTTAAAAAAAAACAACATGGCTCTGTTTCATTTGAAATCGGATCACAAATTGTAACATTTGATTGATTGAATTGCACTAGTAATTGTGAAGTATTATTAAAATTATGATTTAGTTCTTATTTTATTTTTTTGATGTATGACCTAGTATGCTTTCTTTTTTCGGAAAAAATTGTATATTTAAAAATTGAGATATACATAATTTAATGTTGTTATCATTGTTTTACTCTGCTGAAAATGGATGACTCTTGGGAAAGTAGCTTATGGGCTCTGGTGGAGGTAGGGCCAATGGCAACACGTAGGCCTAGTGGTGACCATGGTCAATGGTCATAACTGGGGAGTAGTAGCAATGGCCGTTGCCGTATGGTAGAGAGCGGTAGTCATGGCTCATGAGTTTATTGTGGTCAACACCAATGATTGGCATGGAGGCAACAATAATGAAAATATTGGTAGCTAGATATTCTTATCCCTTGAGTTAACTTTTAGGGTTAAGATAAGACCTTAAACCTAAATTATAAGCTGTAACTACAGCTTATCTTAAATGTGTTATTGGGCCACCCATACATTCTATATGATATGACCAAAAATATTTTTAAAAACTACAACGGAAAAAAGGAAAGATTGTTTCTTCACCTAAGGCAAGCTCGCATACCGTCAACTACACATATGGCGTGCCCAACTTGGAACCAAACGAGGATTTTGAGGAAAGAAAACTATACTCTAATGAAGATTTAAAGGAAATGAAGACATGAAAGCATACTCATCAAACTACCAAGCTCAGAACATTCCTGGAAGCTGGAGGAGAGAAGTAAATAGTGGATCGACTAGGAGGGAATACAAATCTCTTTTCTTGGAATCCTTATGATCTTCAAGGTAATGAAGAAACTATTGTAAACTATAAGTTTTCGTTGTTCCCTTCAATCAAACCCATATTCTAGAAAAATGACACACTAACAAAGAGAAAATGATAGCCAAATGGGTTATGAAGACGAAGGACACTAGTTCTATAATGGGTTAGTGAAGAAATCCAACTATAAATGGAGAATGTGAGTAATAGTGAAGAAATCCATCTATAAATGGGTTATAAAAATTATCCCAACTTCTATAATGGTAACAGTGAAGAAATCCATCTATAAATGAAAAATGTGAGTAGACTTCACCGTTATTTAAACTACCTCCTCAAAGGAGCCATATTCTTTGCCTAAAATTGATAGTTTGATTGATATAACTTTAGCTACCAAGGTCTTAAGTTTTATTGATGCACACTCATGGTATAATCAGATCAAGATGAATCCCTTGAATACTCATAAAAAATTCATGACAAATACGTGCAACTACAACTACGAAGTAATGCCTTTTGGCCTCAAAACCACTAACATGTCCTCTCAATAACTGATGGATAAATACTTTGAGGAGAAAAATAGTAAAATTCTAGAGGTCTATATAGATGAAATGAATGTCAAGGCACATAGTGCATAATTTCACTTCCGGGACTTGAAAGAAATCACAAGTCTGTCCAGAATGTAAAGTAAGTGTTGAAGGATAGAAAAACACTTAGAAAGGGGGGGGGGTTTGAATAAGTGTAGCTTTAAAAACTTGACAGATAAAAATAAATTGCACAGTTATTTTTATCCTGGTTCGTTGTTAACTAAACTACTCCAGTCCACCCCCGCAGAGATGATTTACCTCAACTGAGGATTTAATCCACTAATCGCACGGATTACAATGGTTCTCCACTTAGTCAGCAACTAAGTCTTCCAGAGTCTTCTGATCACACACTGATCACTCCAGGAACAACTGCTTAGATACCCTCTAAGACTTTCTAGAGTATTCTGATCCACACGATCACTCTAGTTACAACCTGCTTAGATAACCTCTAAGACTTCCTAGAGTATTCTGATCCACACGATCACTCTAGTTCCTTACAACTTAATGTAATCAATTCTAAGAGTATTACAATTGCTTCTTAAAAGATATAATCACAAACTGTGATATTTCTCTTAACGTTTAAGCTTAATCTCACTAATATATTACAACAGCAATGTAGTGAGCTTTGATGAAGATGAAGATTCTGAGCTTTGAGTAGAACAGAGTTTCAGCAAGTTAATATGAGTTATTTTGTTCAGAATCGTTAACCTTGCTTCTCATCAGAACTTCATATTTATAGGCGTTGGAGAAGATGACCGTTGAGTGCATTTAATGCTTTGCGTGTTCCGTACAGCATCGCATTTAATGTTATACGCTTTTGTCAACTACCTCGAGCCTTGTTCACGCTGTGTCTACTGACGTTGCCTTTAATAGCTTTTAACGTTCCTTTTGTCAGTCAGCGTAGCTTGCCACTTGTACTTCCTTCTGATCTGATGTTTGTGAATACAACGTTTGAATATCATCAGAGTCAAACAGCTTGGTGCAAAGCATCTTCTGATCTTCTGACCTTGAAGTGCTTCTGTGCGTGATACCATCAGAACTTCAGTGCTTCTGATCTCATGTTCTTCTGATGCTTCCATAGACCCATGTTCTGATTCTGCTTCGACCATCTTCTGATGTCTTGCCAGACCATGTTCTGATGTTGCATGCTGAACCCTTGAGACAAAGCTTCTGAGCGCTGAATTATGCATACTCTTTATATATTTCCTGAAAAGGAAATTGCATTGGATTAGAGTACCATATTATCTTAAGCAAAATTCATATTATTGTTATCATCAAAACTAAGATAATTGATCAGAACAAATCTTGTTCTAACAATCTCCCCCTTTTTGATGATGACAAAAACATATATAAATGATATGAATTTGCGATCAGAAAGAGCAGATGGCAAAAGACAAATTACACATCTATAGCATAAGCATATGAATATGTCTCCCCCTGAGATTAACAATCTCCCCCTGAGATAAATAATCTCCCCCTGAAATAAATACTCGAAGAACTTTAATAAAAGACTTCCCTGATTATTTCGGTAGAGACGATCACATAAGCTTCTGTCTTCAGAGAATTCATAGCTTCTGACTTCTGCTTCCATTGGACAGCTTCAGAACTAGAATTTCTTTAGATCCCTAAAACACTCACAGCTTCTGATTCCTGCTTCCATCTAGGACAGCTTCAGAACTTGAATTTCTTTGATCTTCAGAACATTCACAGCTTCTGATTTCTGCTTCCATTTAGGACAGCTTCAGAACTTGAGTTTTCTGGATCTTTAGAACATTTATAGCTTCTGATTTCTGCTTCCCTCGGATAGCTTCAGAGCTTTGAATTTCTACCAACATCACTTCATGCTAGATTTGTATCAGAACATTGTTGAATGTACCAGAGTATCATCAGAGCATCTCTACATCCTGAAATGTTACAGAACAAAAACTAAACGACAAAAGTCAGCATGAACGAGTCAGAACATAAAATGTATATTAGAACACATGATATGTATCAGAGCCATATAGGCTAAAATAATGTATCAGAGCAAATAGAATTTTGTCAGAGCAAATAGACAAATATGGATCAAATTCTATTATCAGTGCTTCTGATTCATTCTTCTTTCTTGCTTCTGATTTCTGAAGCTTGACAGCACTCAGCTTGCTTCAGTTTCCATGAGCTTATTCTTTTTACAGAATAACACTTCTTATGGTTTTGCTTCTTGTGTTTGCTTTGAAGATTCTCTTCACTCCTTTATACCTGTAAAACACTTAAACCATATAGAACTTGCAGTTCTTGTTAGTAAAAGCAACTGATTAAATCAAATCATTTATCACATATTATTCTTTTTACAGAATAACACTTCTTATGGTTTTGCTTCTTGTGTTTGCTTTGAAGATTCTCTTCACTCCTTTATACCTGCAAAACACTTAAACCATATAGAACTTGCCGTTCTTGTTAGTAAAAGTGTGGGAGCTTTACCCAGCAACTGATAGATTAATCACATCATTTATCATTTATCTTCTCCCCCTTTTTGTCATAACATCAAAAAGCATAAGAGATTCAGATGCAAAGCAAGAGACAAAAGGAAAGAAACACAAATAACTTTTCATTGATTTCAACAAGAAAGATTACAAAAGAGGAATGCAGGAAAACAGATGCAACAAGGAAAGAAAACTACACAGACCAAAGGACTAAGATCCTAGCCTACGCAAAATCCGCGCCAGAACATCATGAATCCCGTCAGTGCTTGTAGCTTGCCTTGCCATGAAGGAGCGAAACTCAGCATTGGCTACTTCTTGCGCGTCCAAACGAGAAGCCAGCATAGCTTGATTCTGATGAAGAGCTTCCAAGGTCTCCATCAGAGCTGAGGTTTCACCAGAAGAAGAGGCACCTGAATTTCTGCCAAAAGGGACAGCAATCTCAGCAGGGTGATCTTCTGGGAGATCTTCAGCTTGTGCATCTTCCATTTCCTCATCTGAGTCTGACTCAGAAGTAGCCTTAGCATATTCTGGTTCAGGCAGCTCAGAAGTTCCAACTTCCAACGCTTGAAGAATAGCTGCTAGGTTTGTTGGAGGAGTAGGACCAGCAACTTCAGCAGGATAAACCACTACTGGAAAGACCATGTGAGGTGCTTTTTCAGAAGGGTTCATTCTGAACCAGTTAAACAGCCACTGAAAATCTCCAGTCAGCACAGGAAACCATGGTTTCCACACCACGATGTCTCTGCAGAGATTTTCTTCTTCCAACTCATCTGCAGGTATCTTCTTCTCAAGAACACTTCTGTTCCTGATGAGATGGTGATAGCTGCTTTCACCAACTTCCAACCGAAGACCACGAATACCAGGAGCTTCAGACATGATCCTTCTCTGAGTGTCTGTAGCCTTAGCCAGAAAATCCTGACGAAAGGTATCCCAAAGGTTGCTTGTAGCATACTCATCCAGATGGTTAAGGTGAGCAGCACCCAGAATCTCCAACCAGCCATTTACATCAGAATGTAAAAGCTCCAGAAATGATTGAGTGGTAGGGGTTGGAGGGTTGACAGTGAACCTGGAGTCGGGAAAAACAACACTATAGGGATTAGGTGTTCTGGTGGGAAAAGGGTGAGAGAGAGATGAAGAAATATCTGATGGATGGGTTGAAGGAGAGGAGATATCAGATGGTGAAGAAAGTGGTTCCGAGAGGATGAATGAGGAGGAAGAGGTGGTGGAGGTCTGTGAAGAGGGAGGTGATTGAGGGGTACCGTCAAGGGGTTGATACACACGTCTAGAGTAATTTCCAGACATCATAGCTTCAGACGGGTTCACTTTGAGAGGGTCATAGGTGATCCTTACTCTTTTTGGTTTGGTTTCTGGTTCAGCAATTGCCTTTCTCTTTTGTTTCCGATCATTATCTTGATTCCCAGAGCTTGACGATGGATTCATGATGAAGTTGCAGATATTGGAAACTGCTAGGGTTTATGATATGAATGCAAAGAGAGAGAGAACGAAAAAGAAACTGAATGCAAGGTGAGAGAAATATAAGAGGGAAAAGAAACGTTTGAAGAATATAAAAAGAAAACTGAAAGAGAGTAAATGATGAAAAGCATTTAATGTTACGTGACGTGAGGAGAGATAATAATGACAAAAGACGTGATTTGCACAGTTACCTAAGTAGACGTCCCCTCAACTGCACGCACGCTTGTCCAGGAATAGTGAACACGTGTTTACCATCTGGATAGCCAGTTACAGCTGTTTTGCTTTTGAAGAGATTCTATTATATTGAATCCATCTGGTCTAGGAACAAGATCCCAAACATCATTTCTTGTAAACTGATTCAGTTCTTCTTGCATAGCAATTATCCAGTCTGGATTTTCTAGAGCATGATCAACAGAAGTTGGCTCGATCAAAGATACAAGACCTAATTGACAGTCTGCATTGTTCTTAAGGAATGCTCTTGTTCTGATTGGATCATCCTTCTTTCCAAGAATGACATCTTCTGAATGACCAGAGATGAGTCTGGATGATCTTCTGACAGATGGTTCTTCAGAAATGCTTAGATTGTCCAGAGAAGCTGATACTTGATCTTCAGATTCTTTGCTTCTGAGAAGCTCTGCTTCTGATGCGTTGCTTCTTGGCTCAACAACTTCTGATATATCAATATCACAGTCTGCAAAATTATCAAACTGCTTTGGTTTTTCAGAACCAAGCTTATCATCAAACCTGATATTGATTGATTCTTCCACAATCAATGTTTCAGTATTGTATACTCTGTAGCCTTTTGAGCGTTCAGAATATCCAAGAAGGAAACATTTTTGTGCTTTGGAATCAAACTTACCAAGATGATCTTTAGTGTTCAGAATAAAGCATACACATCCAAAAGGATGGAAATATGAAATGTTGGGCTTTTTATTCTTCCACAATTCATAAGGAGTCTTATTTAGAATAGGTCTGATAGAGATTCTATTCTGAATATAGCATGCAGTGTTTATTGCTTCTGCCCAGAAATGCTTAGCCATATTGGTTTCATTGATCATGGTTCTGGCCATTTCTTGCAGAGTCCTATTCTTTCGTTCTACAACTCCATTTTGCTGTGGAGTTCTAGGACAAGAGAAATCATGGGCAATACCATTTTCTTTGAAGAACTCTTCAAAGAATCTGTTCTCAAATTCACCACCATGATCACTTCTGACCTTTATGATTTTACACTCTTTTTCAGATTGAATCTGAATGCAGAAATCAAAGAACACTGAATGAGTCTCATCCTTGTGTTTCAAGAATTTTACCCACGTCCAGCGGCTATAATCATCTACGATGACTAATCCATATTTCTTCCCTCTGACAGATGCTGTTTTGACTGGGCCAAACAGATCAATGTGCAAGAGTTCTAATGGCCTTGAGGTAGAAACAACATTCTTGGACTTGAATGCAGGTTTTGAGAACTTGCCCTTCTGACATGCTTCACAAAGAGCATCTGATTTGAATTTCAGATTAGGGAGTCCTCTGACAAGATCCAGTTTGTTAATCTGAGAAATCTTTCTCAAACTAGCATGACCTAATCTTCTGTGCCAGACCCACTGCTCTTCAGAAACAGACATAAGACAAGTCACCTTCTGACTCATAAGATCTTGCAGATCTGTCTTATAAATGTTGTTCTTCCTCTTGCCTGTAAATAGGATTGATCCATCCTTCTGATTTACAGCCTTGCAAGACTTTTGATTAAAGATTATATCATAACCATTGTCACTCAATTGACTGATAGATAAGAGGTTATGTGTTAATCCTTCTACAAGAAGTACATTAGAAATGGAAGGAGAGTTACCAGACTTTATAGTTCCAGAGCCAATTATCTTGCCCTTCTGATCTCCTCCAAACTTGACTTCTCCTCCAGACTTAAGCACCAGGTCTTGGAACATAGACCTTCTTCCTGTCATGTGTCGTGAGCATCCAGAGTCCAGGTACCACGACATGTTGTGCTTTGTCCTTTTTGCAGTCAAGGATATCTGCAATAGGAATAATCTTATCCTTAGGTACCCACATTTTCTTGGGTCCTTTCTTGTTAGATTTTCTCAAGTTCTGATTGAACTTGGGTTTAACATTGTAAGCAATAGGAGGAACAGCATGATAATTTTTAATGTGAGTTTCATGATATTTCCTAGGTTGTGTCACATGCTTTTTGGTGTGTGTTATGTGAAAACTTTGAGCATGTGAAGTGTGCCTAATATCATGGGAGTGGCCATACTTGAACTGATCATACAATGGCTTGTATGTGAATTTCATTTCATCAACAGGTTCAAGTTTGTATGGGGTTTCACCCTCAAAACCAATGCCAACTCTTTTGTTTCCAGACACAGCATATATCATAGAAGCTAGCTGACTTCTGCCAATACTTCTAGATAGGAACTTCCTGAAACTTAAATCATATTCTTTCAGAATATGGTTTAGACTAGGAGTGGATTTTTCTGAATCAGAAGGAGATCCAACATTATTGGATAATTTTAAAAGTTTTTCTTTTAATTCAGAATTCTCCAACTCAAGCTTCTTTGTTTCAAATTCAAATAGCTTTTTCAGCTCTTTGTATTTGAGACTAATCTGAGACTTGAATTCCAGAAGTTCAGTTAGACCGGAAACTAACTCATCTCTAGTAAGTTCAGAAAATACCTCTTCAGAATCTGATTCTGATGTAGATTCTGATCCGTCATCTTCTGTCGCCATCAGCGCACAGTTAGCCTGCTCATCTTCAGAGTCTGAATCATCTTCTGACTCATCCCAGGTTGCCATAAGACCTTTCTTCTTATGAAACTTCTTCTTGGGATTTTCCTTCTGACGTTTTGGACATTCATTCTTGAAGTGTCCAGGCTCATTGCATTCATAGCACATGACCTTCTTCTTGTCAAATCTTCTGTCATCAGAAGATTCTCCACGTTCAAATTTCTTTGAACTTCTTACGCCTCTGAACTTCCTTTGCTTGTTCTTCCAGAGTTGATTTAGCCTTCTGGAGATCAAGGACAGTTCATCTTCTTCTTCAGATTCTGATTCTCCAGGATCTTCTTCTCTAGCCTGAAAAGCGTTAGTGCATTTCATGATATTAGATTTTAATGCAATAGACTTACCTTTCTTTTGAGGCTCGTTTGCATCCAGTTCAATTTCATGACTCCTCAGGGCACTGATCAGCTCTTCCAAAGAGACTTCATTTAGATTCTTCGCAATCTTAAATGCAGTCACCATAGGACCCCATCTTCTGGGTAAGCTTCTGATGATCTTCTTTACGTGATCAGCCTTTGTGTATCCCTTGTCAAGAACTCTCAATCCAGCAGTAAGAGTTTGAAATCTTGAAAACATCTTTTCAATGTCTTCATCATCCTCCATCTTGAAGGCTTCATACTTCTGGATTAAAGCGAGAGCTTTAGTCTCCTTGACTTGAGCATTTCCTTCATGAGTCATTTTCAAGGACTCATATATGTCATAGGCCGTTTCCCTGTTAGATATCTTCTCATATTCAGCATGAGAGATAGCATTCAGCAAAACAGTTCTGCATTTATGATGATTCCTGAAAAGCTTCTTCTGATCATCACTCATTTCTTGCCTTGTCAGCTTTACGCCACTGGCATTTACTGGATGTTTGTAACCATCCATCAAAAGATCCCATAGATCACCATCTAGACCAAGAAAGTAACTTTCCAGTTTATCTTTCCAGTATTCAAAGTTTTCACCATCAAATACCGGCGGTCTAGTATAACCATTGTTACCGTTGTGTTGCTCAGCAGAGCCAGATGTAGATGTAGACTTTGCAGTTTCATCAGCCTTTGCAGTTTCATCAGCCATCTTTTACTGAAGCGTTTTTCTCTTCCTGAATCTTTTCTAAACACGGTTAAGTGCTTGCACCTTAGAACCGGCGCTCTGATGCCAATTGAAGGATAGAAAAACACTTAGAAAGGGGGGGGGGGTTTGAATAAGTGTAGCTTTAAAAACTTGACAGATAAAAATAAATTGCACAGTTATTTTTATCCTGGTTCGTTGTTAACTAAACTACTTCAGTCCACCCCCGCAGAGATGATTTACCTCAACTGAGGATTTAATCCACTAATCGCACGGATTACAATGGTTCTCCACTTAGTCAGCAACTAAGTCTTCCAGAGTCTTCTGATCACACACTGATCACTCCAGGAACAACTGCTTAGATACCCTCTAAGACTTTCTAGAGTATTCTGATCCACACGATCACTCTAGTTACAACCTGCTTAGATAACCTCTAAGACTTCCTAGAGTATTCTGATCCACACGATCACTCTAGTTCCTTACAACTTAATGTAATCAATTCTAAGAGTATTACAATTGCTTCTTAAAAGCTATAATCACAAACTGTGATATTTCTCTTAACGTTTAAGCTTAATCTCACTAATATATTACAACAGCAATGTAGTGAGCTTTGATGAAGATGAAGATTCTGAGCTTTGAGTAGAACAGAGTTTCAGCAAGTTAATATGAGTTATTTTGTTCAGAATCGTTAACCTTGCTTCTCATCAGAACTTCATATTTATAGGCGTTGGAGAAGATGACCGTTGAGTGCATTTAATGCTTTGCGTGTTCCGTACAGCATCGCATTTAATGTTATACGCTTTTGTCAACTACCTCGAGCCTTGTTCACGCTGTGTCTACTGACGTTGCCTTTAATAGCTTTTAACGTTCCTTTTGTCAGTCAGCGTAGCTTGCCACTTGTACTTCCTTCTGATCTGATGTTTGTGAATACAACGTTTGAATATCATCAGTGTCAAACAGCTTGGTGCAAAGCATCTTCTGATCTTCTGACCTTGAAGTGCTTCTGTGCGTGATACCATCAGAACTTCAGTGCTTCTGATCTCATGTTCTTCTGATGCTTCCATAGACCCATGTTCTGATTCTGCTTCGACCATCTTCTGATGTCTTGCCAGACCATGTTCTGATGTTGCATGCTGAACCCTTGAGACAAAGCTTCTGAGCGCTGAATTATGCATACTCTTTATATATTTCCTGAAAAGGAAATTGCATTGGATTAGAGTACCATATTATCTTAAGCAAAATTCATATTATTGTTATCATCAAAACTAAGATAATTGATCAGAACAAATCTTGTTCTAACAAGTGTATGAACCTTTCTAATTGTTCCTTTGAAGTTAAGACAAGTAAAATTTTGGAATTTATGTTTAACGAAAAGACAATCTAGGAAAACTATGATAAGGGTGAAACCTTCATTGGTATGATACTTTTGAGGGGCATCAAGTAGGTACAAAATAAAATAGAAGAATAGCCACCTTGTCAAGATTTAGTATTGGAGATAAAGCACTCCACTTCTTCACAATGCTAAGGAAACATGAAAGGTTTAACTGGACCTCAGAATGCAAAACAAATTTTAAGAAACCGAAAAACATTCTTATCCTCACCACAAATATTAACTAGTCCGTAACAGGGCACCTCATTGTATTTATAGTTTTCTGTGACAAGTAAAGCACTTCGTTTTTCTTTAGTTATGGATGTAGAGAGGGGGATGGTGATTTTTTTTTTGTAATCAAGGTTGTCAGGGACGTTAAGACGAGATATACAAGTATTGAGCACTTACCTTTATTCATCATCACAACCACGAGATAATGGTGAAGACCGAATACCCAATCAAGCATGTGTTAAAGAAGCCTAACCTCACTAGAAGAGTAATTTCATGGTTGGTTGATCTGTCTTAATACAATCTCACTTTTCATCCCAAAAGGAGTAGAAAATCTCAGTTACTTGTTAATTTTGTTATATATCTCACATCTCCAATTAATCAAGAAGGACCTAGGGTTTGGTTTCTTTTAGTAAATGAAGATTCAAACCTTAAAGGCACTAGATAAGAAGCAATATTGTAATGACTTAATGGAGTAATGATTAAAAAGTCACCATGTTTGACTTCATGGCCAATACCTGTGGATCTATGTATTGTGCATGTACAACCATCAATAACCTTTAGTTAATCTTGTTGGTTTTCATGATGACAACATCTTAAATCAAATAGAGTTTGGCGAAGTCGATGATGCAACTTTCAAAAGGGGAGTCGACATCAACTACCAATCAATCTCTAATGAAGGCATGTGATCAAAAAGATATCTTAAAGCTCATTATTCAATAAGCTTTCTTATATAAAGGAGGTTTCTCCTCATTTCATTTTACACCAGTTTTCTGAAAAAGAAACTTTCAATATTTATTTATAATATTTTCTTCTCTATTTTCTATTTTTTTCCACTAAAGTTTCCTTAGTTGCAAGAGAGGGAAAAATCCTTGTGATAGTTGTGTTGTGTTATATTTGTTACTATTAAAAAGTGTGATTTTCTTGAGTAATATGTCAGTTTGGTTTTTGATCTTTACATGTCAAAAGTTCTATTTGGTTTGAAGTCTAGCTTATGAAACATTTCTATTTGTTGTAAGAAGGTTCATGTGTAGATCTTGTAAAAAGCTCAAGTCATATTTTTAGTAGATACTCCCAAGAGGAAACTCTTGGGGGTAGGAGTACGCCAAATGGTTAAGTTGAACATGTATAAATATCTAGTGTTATCTCTATTAACACTTTATTTTCCGTCATTTATTTTCCTTCCTCTGTATTTCCTTCTTTTAATTTTCCGCTGCTTTATATTTGTTTGTTTGGACTAACATTAACGTTTTGAGAAATCAAAGTTTTCATATTTTTTTTAAAGTATCACATTTCAACCTCCTATTGTTTTTGGAGCCACTTGGTTAACACTCGGCATTAGAGCCTAACTCCTATTTAAAGACTAATCATATGAGGAGGAATAAGTGACTTCAAACAATTCACTAAACAAGCCCTCGTCCTTTAATGGAGAAGGGTATGGTTTGTGGAAATAGAAAATGAGAATATTTATAGAGGGGATGTAATTTGATATTTGGAAGGTTGTTCAAAATGGTCCTTTTGCTCTCACACTTATAGTAATTGGTGTTGTGGACTTGTGGTAAACAAAGATAAAGATGGTTGGACCAAAGAAAAAAGAGAAAAATTTCATGGCAATTTGAAAGATAAGACTATCATTACTAAAGTTCTTTGTCTTGATGATATTTTGTGTGTTTCTCACAACAAGACCGTATAAGAAATGTGGGACACCCTTCAATCTTTCCTTGAAGGAACAACTAAGGTAACAAGGGATAGGATGAATACATTACCCCATGAGTATGAACTCTCCAAAATGAAACCTGGAGAAAATATGTATGACATGCAAAAACAATTCATTAATATTTCTTCACAAGCTTCTCTATCAATCGGTGTTCCTATTTGCCCTAACTCTGTTTCCCTCTATTTTCACGTTCTCTTCAAACTTCCCTAATCCCCTTTATTTTTGTAATTTCTCTCTTTTTATTAATCCTTCACTAATTCCTTCACTCTATTGGGCTTAGCATACACACCCCCACTAATAAACATACTAACACATTTTTAGGTCCAACTAATTAAATATTCTAAATTCTATTATTATTAATATTATTCAACTATATAATATAATTGTATAAATATTAATAATCTCTAATTTCACCAAATAATTCATAATAACACAAATAAATAATTAAACAAAATATAACGGGCTTTACATGTCCGCCTAACAACACCTCCAAATCTTCACCGTGACTTGTCAATAACGCATCAGATGTTGTAACTTTCCCGTGATCAACTTTCCTCTTCTTCAACGGAGGAGGCTGAGAAAAGGATTCAGCGGGAACAAGAACACTATGCGTCGAAGCCTCTTCCCCCCTGTTGTCTTCCTTCTCTGACCACTAACAAGGATTTCAGATGAATGGTTTTTCGCTACACTAGCGGTTTCTCCACGCAACAATTTTGCTTTGGCCAATAGAAACATCCTTTCCTTTAAATTCATTGTCGCCATTCTATATGCAAAAACCAAAAGCGTAAACATCAGGAAAAAAACAAACAGGAGATTGACATAAACCAAAATAAGGACTCAGTTACCTAAAAAACTCCGCAGACTCACATGATCATCCTCATAACACAAAAGGTCACGAACCATAATGACCCCAAAAGCGTCAAAGAGCTCCACTACATCTTCTTTTTTTTCGCACTTAATTTATTAGGATTAAAAACCCTAATAGGAACAGGATCCGAGATCTAGCAGATCAGAAAGCGATAAGACCCATCGTTGTTATATAGCATCTCGAGGAAGTTTTCGCTACCCCGAACACACATGAACTTATCCTTGTAATTTTTAAAGTTTGAAGAATACACTCAAAACAGGCCACGACTAGAAATGCCCGCCAGAGAAACCCATCCACCACTCCCTACGCCTTTAGCCTTGTAAAAAGTAAAGAAAACACCTAGCACAGGCTCGATTCCAAGAGTGCCGCACACTATTTCAAAAGACCTAATGGAGCCCCAACTGTTAGGTTGCATATGAGTAAGGGAAACATTCAGGGCGGTCAAAACTTTTGCCTCAAAAAGAGTAGAGGGAATCACAACTCGGAGGACTCCCACGACGTCCTCAAAAAAATAGAAGAACTCATTGGAGGAACCAGAGGGACGAAATAAACATACTTTTCTCTATAGATGAATGGCACCAAGATCACATCTTTTTTGTCGCCAATGTTTGATATATAACGGTTATTCCTAAACACTTCAATATAGCGATCGCTCGATCAAGTTGAGTCGACCTTCAGAACAAATGAGTTAAAAGGGTCACCGGTGGGCTCCATGATAACTTCTACAGAACCTGAGGAAGAAGACACCATGTTAGTGTCACCAGAGAGCATAAGATCGATGAAATCTCCATACACCTCTCTATTTATAAAACCCCAGTTAGTTTGCCCTGTTTTTGACCTAAAGAACTTAACTTATTCGTCCCACAATTCACGCTGCTCTAAAAAATGAAGTGAGAACCACTACCTTACCCGTATCATCACATTCCCTAATGACTACCATCATAACAGTAAAAATAGAATTAAAACTCAAGGAAAAATGAAAGAAGGACAATACGCTATTACCTAAAGGAGTTGTTTTTTTTCTTGCGAGAGAGAAGAGCTTGGGAAGAACGAAAAGCCAGAAACAAATTTGGGAGTTGAAAATATTTTTAAGGGAATGCAAGAAGAAGTGAAATGCAACTTAAAGACGTTGTAAAGGCTACTTAAATAGTCCCCTAGTCAATAGGAGTAACGGCAGAAGAACACATCCCCTACAAAAGTCATCATTTCTATGAAACTATACATTTTCCCATCGACAGACTCATCATTACTATGAAAAAACGATTCAAAACACTAAAACACAGACACTGAGGCAAATATGTGGCAAACAGGAAAAACAGAGATGTCCGTTCGGAGTATGCATCAACACGTTCGAGATGCATATCCCGGAGTCGAGCGCTAAGCCATCAAGCAGCCTAAAGTGCTTCGCCCTTCTCATGTCTCACGCTTGGGGGCTTATGTAAGTTTATGATGCATATCCCGAATCCGAGTCTTAAGTTGTTAGACAGCCTAAAAGTGCTCCTCCCTTTTCAGGCGTCATGCTTGAGGGGCTTATGTACGTCTGAGATGCATATCCCATAGTCGAGTCCTAAGTCGTCAGGTAGCCTAAAGCGCTTCGTCCTTCTCAGCCTTCATGTTTAGGGGGCTTATGTACATCCGAGATGCATATCCCAGAGTTAAGCCCTGAACAGTCAAGCACATAAGCATCCCGTCCCGTCCAGCCCCCCCCCCACAACGGGAGGGTTCATGCATATACTCGATATGCACATCCCGACCTAGTTGATACCTCGACGCATATAACCAAACCGCCCTTCATTGCATAAGACATCCACATCAATAGAATTCAATATCCTTTTACGACTCCTTAGGTGACAAGGAAACCTTAGTAATAAAGGAATATGACTGAGATATAATGCCCCATGGATATTAACCCTATAAGAGAAGAAGGAAGAAGAGGAAATAGACAAGCAATACACGAACCACATTACCCTTAATACACTGCGCCTTCTCCCGACCAGCTTCGGGGAAGTCACGTCGTTGTTCTTCTGGAGAAAATCCTAACGTATTGATAAGGTGCTTTACACATTCGGATAATAGAATCTGAAATGCGTCAATCTTGGGATTTCAATTTTGTGGTCCAAATTGCATTGACAATTTATGTGGACTAGAATGTACAAGAACTTTTATAAAATTATGAGTTTATGATCAATATGGATGTTACATTATGTTATCTCTAAGCTGGCCTCATTTTACTTAAAAAAGGGACTCATCCCACTTGTTTAGGATTAATGTGTATGTTACATTATCTAGTCTAAAAGACCAATTAAACCATATTATAATTAGAGTTCTTCCTAACTCATTCTTACAAAATCGGTTTGTAAGTTGATAAGTGTAACTCTATATAAAACATTTTAAAGCTCTATCTCTAACCAAGAGGGATGATCAATGTTGAGTATCGTCGTTCGGCAATCGACGATGATAGGTGTATTTGGTTCACACATATGCAACTTTAAAATGATGATGATGATGTTATAATCATGTTCTCAAAATTAGGTTTGTATCACGCTAAGGCTCTCTTTAGATCGATTGACTAGAATGGAGCAAAGTGGAATGAAACATGATGAAATGAAGAGGAATGAAACATGATGGAATGAAGCAGAATGGAACAGAGATTTCATTCAATTGTTCGAGTATTTTTTGTAATTTGACGAAACATAATAAAATAAGTTATCTCATTTCATTACATACACCACAAATTGGAAAAAAAAATGAAAATTCAAGGATTAGATGAAATGAATTCCATTATATGTCCTTTTTATTTCATTCATTATTTGCAAATCCATACAATGTGACCACTCCATAATATGCCATGTTTGGATATTTTAAAACGAACGGAGTAGAGCATAACTGGACGAAATTGAACAAAGTGGAGCGGAATGAATATCACATTACAATGTTTAGATATTTAATGATGGAATGTAATAAAAATGTTTTTCCATCCAAATCGGATAGAACAAAAACGAGGGTAAGTTGCACCTTTTTTTGTACCAATCTAAATGGTGGAAGATAACTTTATTTCATTCCATTCCGTTTCATTCCATCAATTCAAATATAATTGAAATCAATCGATTTAAATTTATATTGATTAAATTTATCAACGCTATACATTCAAAATTGATTTATCCCATTATATTTAATAAAATTGCAACATAAATGATTGAATCTAAATGAAAAGATAACTAATTTGTCTCTATCATAATTTTGTTTGTGTTGATGTATTATTTGTATTGTTAAATTTAATTTGATTCAATGAAATATTTACACTCATCTTATTTGTTTATTGAGTTCACCAAGTTCACATACTCTAATTCGAACATTAAAAAAAAAAAAAAAAAAGCACTTTAGATTGAAATTTTTGAAAGATTTTTTTTATTATCATGGGCTTACTTGTAGAAGTGATTAAAAGAAGTTCAAGTAATCCATCCAATGAGTATTGTCCGGGGGTAAAGTGAACATCACGTGTGAAGTAAGTGCGCGTGTTGTTAGCAGAGCGCACGTTAGCCTCTCCCCCCACCAATTCGGTGGTGTCCCCCTTGTCCTATCCTGTCCACATCTCAAAACCTGCCGCCCACCACCACCACCCAAATATGTTACCAAACGCCACCACCATTCCTTTTTCTCATCACCACAAACACCACCCTCTCTCCCACCACACTCCTCTTCCTCAATGGCTTCCTCCCCCTCAAACACCACTCTTCCCTCTCTTCCAGATCCACCCATCGCCGTCCCCCTCGCTCTCCCAGCCCCACTCCCTCTCCCACCTTCCACCCGTCGCCTTCCTCCTCCCTGCTGGTCCCCCGACGAAACGCTCGCTCTCATCGATTCGTATCGCGACAAATGGTACTCTCTGGGCCGTGGAAACCTGAAGGCCACGCACTGGCAGGAAGTGGCTGACGCTGTTTCGCATCGTTGCCCTAACGCTTCTCCCGCGAAAACTCCCGTTCAATGCCGGCATAAGATGGAGAAGCTGAGAAAGCGTTATCGCACTGAGATTCAACGTGCTCGCTCACTTCCTGTCGCTCGATTTAACTCCGCTTGGGTTCACTTCAAACTCATGGATTCCATGGAGAAAGGTCCTTCTCCGATTAAATCTGAAAACAACGATTCGGATAGCCCCGATGATGACGAAGAAGAAGATCAGGATCAAGATCTGTACATGGATATCAAAAACGGCCACGGATCTAACACTAGAAGCATCAATAAACTATATAGGAACGGTTTCGGTGGTGGTGGTGGTGTTGGTGTTAGTGGAGGGTTCAGGATTAGGTTTCCGAATGCACAACCTGAATCAAGATTTCCTCCAGATCAGAAGTATAACCCTAACTTGCATCACAACTACGGGACTCCGATGCCGCCTCCTCCGGCTGCAACGAAGGGATTAGGTAATAAAAGAGAAAGAGATCCATTGGGAGAGGTTGTATCTGCGATCAAGGTATTGGGAGACGGGTTTGTGAGGATGGAGCAAATGAAGATGGAGATGGCAAGGGAGATTGAAGCAATGCGAATGGATATGGAAATGAAGCGCACTGAGATGATTCTCGAATCTCAGCGACGAATTGTGGAGGCGTTTGCCAAAGCTGTTTCCGATGATAACAACAACGGAAGCAACCACAAGATGAAGCCTGTTAATAAGAGAATTCCATCACCACAACAACCATGATATTCGACAATCATAATTGGAACTCAAATGGTTTGCTCTAGTAAGTAGCACAAATCAAGTTTATGTTTTTGTTTTGTTTTAGTTATTTTTGCTTTGTGGTCACTTTTTGTAACTTTATATAAAGATACAGTGATGTGCAACTTGATCTGCTTTAGCTTGATTGTTGGTGAATCATGAATGTAGCTTTAGATTTTCAGTTTCTGTTCATGATTTCCATGTTGTCTTTTATGTGTTTTATTACTGAAATCTGAGAACAAAAATATTTATTATTACAATACTAAAAAACATCTATCATGGTTTAATGGATTTATGATTCAAACTAATGGCAAACCTTGAATGATCCCATTTTGAAATATAAGAATGTCATAACTTCAGGATTATGATGACTCGAGTCATTGATTGAAATATGCACTGGAAGTGCATAAGAATTTTGCGAAGGATATAAGAAATGCTTGAGTGCAATTTAGTTTCTATTCAATAAACATATGCAATTTAGGACTTGAAATTTTGTTGAGTATGAAAAAGGTTATAGCTTGCATCAAACTCTATCTACAAGATCGTAAACTTGGGTTTTGACTCCGAATATATTACAATTTCTTCAATCTTGGTGTTTTGTTTTTAGTTTTTATGCAGACTATTTTTGGTACCATTCTGCTTTGTTTAGCTTGGTACATGTTGTGTTTTAGCTTGGCCTTTTTTATTAATATAACTATTTGGCTTACCCCAAAGATACTCACTCTGCTAACAAGGTTGAAGCTAAAAATAAATTAAAAAGGTAGGTGTTAAATAATTTTAGTTCAAGTAGGTGGTTGGTTCTATCAAAGGCATCCCAAATATTTTTAAAGAATGGTATAAGAATATGCTGGAATATGCCATGACAATCATTGCTTTATCGTTTATGAAATGGGATTACATTGCATAAGAATAAGATACTATTCTTTCACATGGAGGACAAGGAAAATCGAATGTGTTTATTTTTATGGTTGTTTCATTCTTTGCTGAGTTATTTTCTAATCATTTAAATAATAATAGTAATATATGGGACATACATCAAAACACCTCTAAATCATAATTTGTTCTTTGTAAATGTAAATCCAAACAGGCATTTGCACAGCTAATGCAATACAACAATGTTTGGTTGTTGGTCTTGGCCTCATTTGGCCATTATTCTGTGATGTTTAGTAACAATGATAATTAATGATGTTTAAAACTTGAAATCCCTATGAATCTAATGGCTTATATCCCCTCTCTCGCTTAAGATCATCAATCAAGGCCATTAAATTTTTGTGGGACGAACCACCTTCTTGAACAGCTCGTTTGGCCTTTACTGCATACTCTTGTGCACGATGTCTTATTTCATCAGCTTCAATTCCACCGTCCATCAACCTTCTCACAGCCTTCTCTATGATGTCTCTACCCACCAACTTCTTCCTCTCCATGAAACCAATGATGCTCCACTCTTCTGCTCCGACCTCTACACCAATTCGTCGCACTTGAGTTATTAACTTTTCATTGTAGAATTGCTCGTCGTGCACTGGCCATGTGATCATTGGAACCCCTGCACTAACAGCCTCCACAGTGGAGTTCCATCCGCAGTGTGTCAAGAATGCACTGATAGAAGGGTGGCCTAAAATCACCACTTGTGGTGCCCATCCTCTTATGATCATTCCTGTGTTCCTCTCTTCAAATCCCTTCGGCATCCACTTTTCATTCCTGTCATTTCTCTCGGCCGTCCCTTTCTTTTCGGGGACAACCCATATGAATTGGTGACCTGATGCTTCTATAGCGCTTGCAATCTCATACAACTGCTTATCAGAGAAATGGCATAAGCTCCCAAAACATATGTAGAGCACTGAGTTTGGCTGCTTTAAGTTTAGCCAACTCAAGCACTCATCCACGCTCACTGCGCTTGTTTGCCCTCTATCCGCTTTTTCTTGAGTGGTCCTACAAATGAGAGAAACTGGTCCTAGATGCCAAGCTTTGTGACCTGTGGTTTTCTCGTAATGCTCGATGTACTCTTCTCCGTCAAGTTCAGTGAAGTTGTTGACAATGAGCCCGTAGCTTTTGAGTTCTGTTTCCAGCAATGGTTCCATAAATTCAGTCAGTGCCTCGGGTGGTGTTGCATTCAAGGCGATACAATGAGGAAGGCCCTTAATGACAGATGACTCATAGCTGTGTGCCTTGAGGGATTCCATGGCACATATGGCAAAGAGAGAGAAACCGTTGAAGGCGAGTCTAGGAACATGAAGCTTGTTTGCCAACTCATCCGCCCACAAGAACATAAAATCCGCCACAATGCAGTCCGGCGCGTCTTGCTCCACAAACTTGCTGATAGGTAATTGCAGCAACATGGTAGCCTGGTGGACCTTGTAGGAGTTCTCAACATTGTTAACAGAGGCAAGGTTTTCAACACCGAGTGGCAGGCCTACTTGGCGGGAAGGAAACGGAACAGTATGAAGACTGATATGCTGGTGGGAAGGGACGGATTTGAGAAGGATTTCAGCATTAGAAGGAGTTGTAATGATGGTGACATGGTGACCGTGTGAGGCGAAGAGTGTAGCTATATCGCAAAGCGGGATCATATGGCCAGGTGCAGGATAAGGAATGAAATGAAATTTCAGTGGACATTCTTCTAAATTGAGAGAACCCATTGTGGTTGGCATAGACAATCTGAGTTCAGATTGATGGCTTGTATATATAGTTGAAAAAAAGCTTAATCATTAATACACTTCTCTGTGGAATCCGAAAAAACTATGTACTTAGATTATTTTATTGCAAATTGCTGTGCAAATACAAAATTTCCACCTGTGCTTTGGGTTTTATATATGTTTGTAGTTCTTGTCTTACTCAAGTCTTATAATGTCCAACCCTCTTGGCCAACATTCTTATATCACTTTCTGATTATTTATAATTTGGTTATGATGTTGCCTAACACTAACACCTGGCCAAAGGGTTAACCTGTGATGAGAACGTTGGAGCCTCAGCCAGCAATGACCACACTTTATCTTTACATGCAGAAATTGTTCTTTTGATCCTGGGATGCTGAGGCAGGGATAGTTATAGTGTTTAAACATATTTTTGAAGTTTATAAATATAGGTTTTTTTTTTTTAAAACAAATTTTTATGAATGATGAAGCATATCATTTAAACAAATATAAACTTCTCAACCAAAATGATCTATCAAAATAGCTAAGATTCTAACTACACAATATTTCCAACATAACTTCCAAAATATAATCAACATAATATCCAAAATATAAAGAAAGTTGCATCCTACAAAACATCTAAAATATGGTGATATTCATAAGTTAAAGGCATAAACATGTTATATACATTCAATGTAGCATTTAAAATATTGAGATCATTCATAAATAAAAGATATAATATGCCATTAACTTTCAATGCAATAATAATTATATTAAAATATAATAAAAACATTATTTAGAGATGCTATCAAGGCTAATTTGGAGTTAGGTGTGCACAACCATTTTTTAATGACAAATTATTAGCAGTTAGTATTATTTCTCTCCGTTGTCAAAGATTGAACCAATGATTTTTTACTCCTTTAACCCTTAGCTCAACTAGCTTAAACCAGTTGAGCAACCTCTCTTATACAAAGTTGAACTATCAAGGCTAATTTGGAGTTAGGTACACACAAGTGTTTGATTTGGTGTTGGAGTTAAGTTCTGTTGAGATAAATATTATGTTAAAGGTTGTGGAAGTTTGCGCACTGCCTTGTCTTGTTCATTCATATGATACCTACTGCATTTAATTTCAAATCTTGCTCTTGTCAATTGTATTTTGCATCTCTTCATTTTTCGTATATCTTTGTTTCTTTCTTCTTTGACCTCTGAGATATTAATATTTATTATAATTAATTTGGTAGTATCTTTAGGAATTATAATAAGATTATACAATATTCTTATTTAGATTATATCTTTTTGTATATAAATAGGTGTTTTCAACCTTTTCAATAATATTAGAAATATTGATATTCAATATGGTATATAGAGTATGGTTTATCATAGGGTTTCGTGGTCAACGCCAACCCTAAATTTTTTAATTGTTATTTCGCCACCGTGGAAAATCGCAATATAAAATGCAACGGAAAATAAAATTTTTCCTTGAGTTGATCCTTGCAAATGATGCATGATTAGTGATATAAACAATTATCTTTTGTGGCGATTAACACTTTTGATGTAGAATCGGAAGAATGATCACAATATGTACAAAAAACAACCCCTTTACCCAATCCACACGAAGAGAGTGCCTTCAACCTCAGTGCTAACTGTTACGAATGAAGAGAGAGATATAGAGAGAGATAAAGAGAGATAGAGAGAGAGAGAGAGTTTTCAAAATTGAATTTTATCAAGTGCAAGTTTCTGCACAAAGATTCTATTTATAGAACCACTTGTGGGAAAAGTCCACTTAAGATTATTTATCCAAATTTTTTTAGTGAACTACATCCCATTATCGGTATTAACAAATTGTGGAATCCTATACCTTGTCAGGATGCTTCATTTGAAGAGTATTTGTGTGTTGTCATATTTATTTATATTTGCTAAGGCTTCTAGTTTTACCCATTTGACGTTATTTATGATAAGAAGTCTACAAAGACTTGGGTCTTCAATGCCTTCCCTGGTTCAAAGGAGACGTCGAATTCAGAGATCTTAATAAACCATTTTTGCCATATCCGGTCTGTGGATAACCCTCTTAAGGGGGAAAATGGTCCGGAAGAAGATGACATGCTTTAAGAAGTAGGGTCGTAATTTTCTTAAGGCTGTTAATAATTCTAATGCAATATTCTTTATCTTTAGGTAGTGTGTTTTCGACCCTACTAGTGCTTTAGATACAAAGTAAATTGGGGTTTGAATGAGGTTTGCTTCTTGGATTAAAACGACACTAACTGCTTCGACAAATGCAGGTTGGTAGAGATATAAAGTCTCATCAACCGACAATCTAGATAATACTGGCGGGGTAGAGAGGTCGCTTTTAGTTACACAAATGTATGTTCGAATTTCGGGATCCATTCAAACTGTGATTCTTTCTTTAGTAACTTTTAGAATGACAAAACGTGTTGAGCTGAACTTGAGATGAAGCAAATTAGGGTTGTGAACATCCTGTTTAATTTCATTATCCATTTCTTCGCCGTAAGAGCCTCTATTAAGTAAAATCGCAAGAAATTGGAGAATATAACCCCGAAGGTGCATTTCTCATGGTTAAGCCTCGTGTTGTTGTGCCAGACTTATCTGAACACGCCGACGAGGTGTTTGATGTGGTGCTCTTCTTTGCTAGGTTTTACGATCATGTCTTTAATATAAATTGCTATATATTTCGTCGATCTCTTGCTTGAACATCTTATTCATCATCATATGATAGGTTGCACCGACATTCTTCAAGCCGAAGGACATGACGTTGTACGGTAGTTGCCACGTTCAACCATGAAGGTGGTTTTGTCTCTGTCCTTTTCATGCATTAGGATTTGGTTATATCTGAAACACGTCCATGAATGACAACATCTTGTAGCCAACATAATTATCTACCATTTTGTTGATGTTGGAAAGCGGATATGAATCTTCGGTACAAGCCACATGAAAGTCAGTGTAATCAAAGTATTAAAAATCATATCAAACCATGGTTCAACTAGTTAAACTGGACTAGTGTCTGGTCCAACTAACCCTTAAAATAACTATAGAAAAGAACCATACATAAACCAAGAAGCTAGGGAAAATGGATAAAATGGTTGGTCTGACCGGTTTTCTCTTTTACTTAGAAAAAAGATGGAAAAGTGTTGTTTTACATTAGTCAAATACCTTGATTTCTTTTCTTCTTTCTCTACTCAGATTGCTAAACAATTATAGATAAAATAGAAACTTTTAAATGTCTTCATTTTTCTCTGTTTAACCACTATTGTAGGTGGATTTCGGTTAAAGGGGAAGAGGAAAAAAGGCTACAAAACATGTGATAGAAATCGAGGCACATTTATAGAAGAAAGAACATTTGTTGTGAACAAACGTGAAAATAAATTTTTAAGGTTACTTTCAAATAAATTTTTAAGGTTATCTTTTAAGTTTGGTATATATAGTTTAAAAAAAAGCCTTTGCGATCACAATAAAAAAGACATTTATTATATTTATGCTTCTTAATTTTTTTTTGTTGCATTTGTTTTTAAATTTGAAATAATGAGTTAACAAAGTACTCCCTCCGTTCCTTTTTAAGTGTCGTTTTAGAAGAATTTTTTTGTTCCTATTTAAGTGTCGTTTTATAATTTAATGTTATAATTTGTCAATTATACCCTTCTTTTCTCAATAACTCCACCTCACATTTTTCAATTAGTTATTGGAAAAAGAGAGTGTATGAATGAATTTATTTAGAAAGAGAAAAATAAATAAGGGTATGATAGGAAAAGTAACTCTAACAATCCACTATCTTAGTTGAAGAGCTTTTTGCTAAAATGACACTTAAAAAGAAACAGATGGAATAAAAATTTAAAGGGATTATAAGAAATTAAATATATGAATAATAATATGTATGAGAAATTGTCAATAAAATTACTTTTTAATAAAATATTAATAATACTATGTCATTTTACATACATTTAGTTATTATCGATTTATTTGAGGTCGGACATTGTCAAATCTTTAAACCTTGAATTCTTAAGTGTATCAATTTATTATCCGATGTGATTCTAATTACCTTGGGTGTAATTCACACACATCCCACTTATTTGTTGCCTTTTAAAATATGACAACATTGGATAACCATTTAATGTATTTTGTTTCATAAATTAAGTTGGCTTGGAGCAGGCCTTGGACCTTGTTCAAGGTAGCTTCGACTTTATCGAGGGATTATCGCATCCTTCTATGGGCTACGTATCAAACGAAAAGGTCAATATTCAGTTGGTGACATGATACACTAGGGTTAATGATGGACATTTTGCTAGGGGAGATTGTAAAGAGGTCGATGTTAGTTCTTAGGCATTCCATGATGCCTCTCCTTAATAGTCTAGGAACGTTGGCTCCTAACCAACTGAATTCACAGGGTTATCGTCAAGTTGAATGGTCTCAAAATCTCCATGTAGAAATGACCTCGAGGTTTTCACTTTGGTCCCTAATGAAAAGTCAAACTCGTCATTCAGAATAGTTTGATCTTTGCACACGTCGCGATCAGTTGTGTCGATGATGAAGGCAATGGCTCCTTTGTCTTCCTTCCGAGTGAGGGCAACTGCATATGGATATCTCAAAACTGTCTCCTGAATCATTCGAACTTTGTGCAAGTTAGTTTGGATGAGAGTTGGTTTGTCGAAGTAGTGATGGTATTTCATCTTTAGGTGGACAATAGTGGCTACCACATCTAACGCTGCAAGGAAAAACCTTCCTAGGATATAATTATAAACACTTTCATAAAGGACCACTAAGAAATGCACCTATATTATCTTCTTGTTTCTTCCTTCTCCAACAAAAACCGCCGATTCTTTAGTACCGCAAAGGTGAGTAACTGACTCATTGAACGCCTAAAGACTTCTTTCTTCATATGGTGCAAGGTATTCTTTCCTAAGCTTAAATCCTTCAAACACAATGCGTACATGACATTACAAGAATTTTCGTCATCAATAAATATTCTTGAGACTATGTGATGGTCCACTACGACGTTCACCATTAATGGAAGTGTCGCGTTAGGGATCCCTTCCAATTTCTCGCTGTCTCGGAACCCTAGGATGAGCCTTTTTTCTTCGATTTTCCTTCTACTGTATGAGAATTCGAGGAACTTCCTGCAGAGTGTTTCTTGTCTGATTCGTCCTTACTGAACGATCCTCCATCAACTTCACTAATGACCTTAAAGAATATGTTTGGAAGGTGAATCTAACAATCAGGTAAGAAATTGCCATCACAAATCGTGTGAGATTGCCGCTGATGAGATGTGGCTTCAGAAGTGAGTGAATCTAACTTGAAAATTCATAAGAATCAAAATTCGATTTCCACGTAAAAGCCAATGTTCTGCGGTGAAACGAGAAATATGTCTGATGAGGGATCGAGCTCTCTGGGGGGCGAGAGCTTTCGGTACGACGAATCTGAGAGGACTTATAAGGTTAACACTCCAACGCTCAAGTTAGTGAAATTTCAAAGATGTAGTCTTAGGGTGAGAATGAGATAGTATTTGTATTCATCACTTAGAGATGTTTATATACGTCCTTTGGTTGAAACTGCCTCCTTTCGATCTCGTGTGCGATGCGAAAGTCGTCCAATCATATGCAATGGTAGGAGATGTCTTGAGGCGTCTCACTTGGAGAAGTTCTAAATGGAACTTTGGTGATTGGACTTTATGCATTGGGCCAAATGACTACCATTAACTAAAATTTTATATTTAAACACATATAAATATATACTATTTAAGTATTATAAAATATACAATATTTAATTTTTTTTATAAAAAAAATACAAAATATGTATATTTAATGTGTTCAAATGACTACAATTTATCAAAACTTTTTTAAATTAATCCTTTAAATTAATTATTTATTAAATAAATATTTTTATATTTTGTTTTATGTATTTGACTTGTGATAGACACGAGTTTTAATTAGTTATAAATTAATATAGATATCAAATATCTTGTAGTTATTTATTATAGAGAAAAGATACATTATCCGGACACATTTATAAGAAAAAAAATATTTTAGTTTTTAGTCACTATTATAAACAAAAGTCAATTATTAATAAATTATTTAATGTTTTAATTTTTAATATACTCTCTATTTCATTTTCCAATATTTTATTATATTTAATAAATTATTAATAGATTTTTTTTATAATATCAATGCATCTCCTACTTTAATATATATTTTTCTATAAAAATAAAAATAAAAATTAAAAAAAGTTGTAATACAAAATATGCATATTTGTTAGAGTTCATTAAATAATAAGATTTAATGGAAATGCACCGACAGTGTAATACAATTTTACATGAATTTAATTGGTATACACCGACAGTGTAAAGCAGTTTTACACTGTCTGTGAATCGTGACCGTTAAATATTTATTGAAATTTAAATTTTATTTTAATTATTTATAAAATGATATTTGTGAATGGTTGTGATGCACTAACTGTGTAAAGAATTTTACACTGACAGTGCATAGTAATTAATCTCATTTACATTGTCAGTGAAATCCAAAATGTTAAATTAAATATAAAATATTTATTTTTTAAGGGGTTTGATTTACTGACCGTGTAAAAAAATTTACACTGACTGTGCACTGCCTTTAATCTCTAACTAGCGGGAGACCCGTGCTATCGCACGGGGCCGGTTCGTTTTTTTTTTTTTACGTGGATAAGATACATCTTATGAAGTTTCTCCGTATATACTTAGAAAATGCGCATATTAATTGGATCAACGTGTTTAATATATTTAAACATGTAGTATGCTATATAAGATACAGCAATAAAATATAAGTGTGTATATATATATATATATATATATATATATATATATATATATATATATATATATATATATATATATATATATATATATATATATATATATATATATATATATATATATATATATATATATATATATACACGTATATATTGATTATCATTATAAATCTGACGCGTTTGAATGTCCACATTATAAACAATGCATATAAGAATAACCTAAATTGACAAATAAATAAAAAAGACGTTTTAATACTTGTAAAAAAGGTTATGGTATTTGGTAATTCAAAACACTGTATATAATAATAAAAAGAATCTATTAGTAATAATAATGATAATAATAACAATAATAATAGAATTTAATTAGATTACACTGACAGTGTAAAGGAGTTTTACACCGTCAGTGAATCATAGTCGTTAATATGCTGGAAGTGTTTGACTTTTATTTTAATTTTTTAAAAAGTAATATAATTGAGTGGTTGTGATGTATTGATAGTGTAAAAAATTTTACACTGACAGTGCATAGCAATTAAACGCATAATAATAATAATAATATATATATATATATATATATATATATATATATATATATATATATATATATATATATATATATATATATATATATATATATATATATATATATATGGATTTGTTAGGCTAATTTGTTAATAAATATAATATATTCATAATCACAACCTTTTTAATAGGCCAATCTGTTGAAGGCCCAATACAAAATAAATTTTATGATGCAAACAATCAGGATATCAGAGAAAATAAAATATAATGGGTTTAATAGGAGAAACCGTGTAGTAGAAGAAACATAAAATGTCTGCAGATAAGTATTAGTAGCTTTGGAACTTACAACAATTAAATAATTGTTGTATTTGTTATAGGAAACGTCCCAAAGTACTCTCACCTCTCCATTCTATTTTTTTTTTGTTTCGTATTCCTTCTCTGTAGCTTCTCACTTCCTATCTCTTGTAATTTTTTTCTTCCTTAAACAGGTTGAAGACGACATCCAGTACTCAGCGAGTCGCCTCACAATTGATCAAAGCGCGCGAGAATCCAATGGTGAATCGACGAAGAAATGGTTGTCATGGTTGGATCTCAGACGACTCCGTTTCAGGCGACAGGTAATTAGAACTTAAACTTGTTTTTGTCGAACACCGTGTATCTATGCTGTTAACAAAGAAAAAAAATTAGTTAGTTATCAATTTGTATGTATTAGGGTATTTTTATTTTCCTGGTGTTTATTTGGGTCGATTAGGGCTTTGCGTTTGGGATTCAACGAATATCCCATATTTCATGATTGGAGGTTAAAGTTTGGAGTATTTCTTAGAGACATTGAATGAAAGACAATATGAATGCTATTGGTTTGTATGTCTGTTGATATAATTTATGTCCCAATTTGAAAATTATCGTTGGATGTATATTTTTAGTATCTGTTTGCTGGATATGTTCATACCTGTAATCGATGGGTCTTTTGTCTGTTTATATTATACGTTTTATAGTATCTTAGTATACGTATCTTTCTGTTCAGTGAGGAAGCTGCAATGGAAGTAGTTAAGGAACTTGTTGATGAGGTGGGAGAATCATCTGGAAAAAGGAAATCTGTCAAAAAAAAGTTAGGTTTGCAGAAGCTCGGGAAACATCAGCTTTAGTTCGACCAGCGAACAAAGCAAGTGTTTTTATCAAGGAAGTCAAGGTCGAAGAAGTTGATTCTGATTGTACTGGCAGGCAGGAAGCTCGCACAATTGAAGGAATTACGAAGCAGCCAACCAGTTTCGTTCCCAAAAGAGCTTGTAACAAAAAAACTGGCGGAAAGATGAGTACTAAAAGGAATGGTTCTGGCGGTTCAGACCCTGCTGCAGCAGTGGGGAATGGAACTAAGAAAGGGCAGTTGAAAATTGGGAGGAAGCGATTCAATCCATTTAAAGTTAAGGTAGTAACGGATGGGTCGAAGAAAACATATTGTTGGGAAATTGCAATCACAAATGGAAAAACTAAGAAAGGAAATGTTCAGGTAATTTAAATATGATATCGAATATTGTCTTGTAATCAATTTGATGTTCTCAAGTAGTTTTAATACAATGAATCTATGATACATAATTGAACTGAATTATTTATGTATTATTGCAACATTTTCCTAAAGAGGTATCAAAGTATTGCTTACCAAGGAATCAAAAGGAGCTTATAATTAGAGATATCGATTTACATCAAGAATTCAGGTGTACAATCAACACTGCTAATCGCAATGGTGTGCCAAGTCCTTATGAAAAGTACATGACAAAGGGGTGGTACGAATTTGTGAAGACCAAATGTTTTAAAAGGGGAGACACTTTGAAATGTGAGATGCCTCGCTATACTCCGTTTTTGTACGTGACTCTGAAGGATAAATGATGGAAAGGGAGAAGTGTTAAAGTGGAAAATGCTGGTTTTTTAATCGTTTTGGATGCAATCGTATTGTTTCTTTTATGGAAAATATGTTTTATCATGAGACTTGAGCAGTAATGTTATTAATGGTGTTTGTTGAACAATTTTTGATTTGAAAATGTCCTGTAAAAACTTATGAACATCTTGTGTCTTGCTGTTGAATGTTTAATTTTTTTTTCTGAATCTAAGAACAAATGGTTTTTTATGAAAATGTTTTATTAAGCTTATTGGTTTATGAAATAGATGTTATATATAATAGTTGGTGAATGTTTATTTCAAGTATTGATGGTTTATATCTATTTCATAAATACTTAGATTTTTACAAATTTTTTAAACGTATTTAAAATTATATATGAAGTAGTTATGTTATTTTATTTTAAATCAATATCAGTTATTAAAATAAACCTTAATTTGTAAAATTGATTATTATGGAGTGAATATCCTATAAATATATTAGAAAAATGAGTAATTTCTATAACTACAACTTAACCAACCATGGTTCAGCAATGCAGGCCCATAACCATATGCAGGCCCAATTGTGATGTTGTATCTAAGTGTATATATAGGTAGATTTCTAATAGGACAGCCAAAACATATTGGTCTTGGCTGGTACGCATTTGCGAGGGAGAAAAAGCTTCAATGCGGAGATGTCCTTGAATTCTCCATGAATCCTTTTGCAGGCGTGATGTTTGTGGAGTTGTTCCGCCGAAATTGATGACGATGTTAACTTATTAAATTAGTGAGTAGTATAATATGAGTTGTGTGTTTTTATTGTACTCACTGTGTTGTGTGAACAATCTTCCATTTGGTTTTATATTTTGTGTAGAATGTTAAATCTATATCAACTTTGAAGTATATCAACTTCATATTTGTTGTTTTCGTTTGTTTAATCAGAAGAATATCATTGTTGTGGTTTAAACAGTAACCGTTGTTATTATATTAAAATAAATATTACTGTGGCTAAGATGAAAACATGTTTCTATCAAATGGTATGATGCATATAATAGACGCAATGTTGTAATGAGTACGGGGGAAGAATGATTTAATCCAATACGCAAAAAAATGAATACATGATTGTTCAATCCCCAACTCGAGCTTTTAGCAAAAACTCCTAGGAGTCAGTTTACCGTATTCTCGTTATAGTATGCTTTCGAATTAACCCTGCCTCAATTAGGACTTTTGAGGGTTGTAACGTGGCCAGATTCATGGGTTTAGAGAAAAAAAAAGAAAAAAAAAAGATTTTTAGGCTCAAAATTTTATTGGTGCCCACCCCATTCGTGATTTTCTCCAACCTAAGTTCAGTTAACTCGATGCAAGTATTCATCCTTCAAGAGGAGTTTGAGACGATTGAGGAATCAATTAGGTATTTAGACATGGCAGTCACTATACCTTTCATATTTTGTGTCTGATCACACGACTGGTTCTTTGATTTTATAGTCACACGACTTTGTCCTTTTGCTGAGGATCTCCTTTTTTGTTTCCCTAACTTTTGCCTGGACAAATTCTTTTTATTTTGATGTCCAGCGGGATGCCCTAATTTTTACCTAAGTCGCTGGTTTTCAAGTTCGTTGACTTAGCGGGCTTTCTTTTCTCTCTTTCTTTTCGATTCACTTTTCTATTTTTTTTTAACAAGTCGTATGAGACGTCTTCAATTTATTATCATTGAAAAAATTGTGACTGCCTCATTTCTTGATTGACGAGGGATAGTCGTTGTTGTACCGTCATATTTTGACCTCCTATTGTGCGAGAGATGACCATTGCGGTCTCGATTTTTTCTCAGCCTTTTGAAGGACAACCATTTTTGTTTCCTTAGGTGCGAGCTCCTGCTGAATTTTGAACACCCAATCAGGTTAACTGAACACTACCCAGCCCCTAGGTTAAATGTGAGGGTTTTTTCGTATAGAAAATAAACTCCTACTTCAAGGCTCAAAGGGGTTGGCAAGGGATTAACTTCCTTATATCTCCAGTGTTTGGGAATTTGAAACAATGCCTGTACATCATCAACAGGGTTTTACTCGAAAGCACACCATTTGAGATTATTGGTATTATGTGTTCGTCATTCTCCCTTCAGAGTCATCATGCTTTATCATTGAGAGTTTGGTATCACAAGCAAATAAGAATATATTAGAGCGATAGCGAATGAATTTTTTTCAAGACAAACACATCCAATGCATCGTTATTATAGTTCAAAAACAAACAAGTATTGCATATAGACAGTATTGAACAAGAACAAGAAAGATTACGCATGAAAATGCATGAGAAATTACGAATTACCAATATTGAGGAGATTTTCTCTGTATGGACTTATTGCTTCAGAAGGTCCATTGAGTCGAAGGAGAACTTCAAATCTGGCCTGCAGGTGTGAATATGATAGCCTTTGCATCAATCAGGTCTTGTACCTTATCTCAGACTGGTTGGCAATTATCGATCGACTGACCAAGTGCCCCAGAGAGGAAACCAAACCAAGCGTTCGTATCTGAACTACAGATTACTTCTAAGAAGAAGATTCTGACGAAGCCACAAAGGAGTTGTAATTATCAAGCTTTAGGGATTTGAGGTAGAAAATGAGAAGCTCGTTGTCTGGAAACCTGTTATGCAATGATATTTATGCAAATGCATATGCAATGCTTTCAAGGATCTTTTTGGAACCCAATTTGCAACATTGACATGTAGTTGCAGCTTTGTTGAAGAACTTCGACTTCCGTCTTTGAACGTCCTTCTTTAAGAATCAGGCTCACCATATCCAGTGGGTCATAGCCTCTGATTCGGGGTATGGTAATTTTGAGCTTAAAAGCATGTGGCTAAAGGAAAATAAATCCTCTTGCCCCTTGATAGGAACTGTACCCTTGAGTTTGAAGGCATCTGGCTAGAGGAAAATAAATCCTCTTGCCCATTGACAGAAGTTTATTCTACTTTCGAGTTTGAAAAGCACCTGGCTGGAGGAAAATAAATCCTCTTGCCCCTTGATAGAAGTTTAGGCTCCTGATAGTCCTTCCGTCCTAAATCCCTAAGATCCTTGAAAAGAGTTAGTCAACAGGTAATGTAAAAGCATAAGGTAGTATGAACAAGTAAGTCCCACAAACAAAACCTACAAGCAGATTAAGTGGTTAGGTAACAAACAAGTCACACAAGAGTCCTTAGGTTTAAAGGCTTGCATGAAGTATGACCAGGTGACTACCCTTCCCCAATAGGTACTTCTAAAGATAAGGATGATATCAGCAACGGGTTCTACCGAGTTATTCAAAATTGTCAGCCCTTCTAAAGCACCCTTGGACATGATGCATTTGCACCATGCAATGATACTTTGAGAGAGGACCTATCTGAATTGTAGCATCGGGTAGCGACTAGTTCTCAACATTTGTCAAGAGTAGTCCCCCCACTACGTTCCTAAAGGCCAAGATGGGTTAAAGGGTAACTAAAGGTCCTTGAGCTCCGGCGCACCCAAAGTTACATACATAGACCTCCCTCATTTGAGAAAGGTGTGCATATATCTATGGAGTCCTAACTCAAGCGTGAACTTCATATTGACTCATCTCCCACATATGTGAAAGAGGTCGCCATGACTATGCCACTCCTATCTTAAGTGTACTTGAATCCGGGTATAGGATTCATCCTTCATTTATTTCCCAAGCAATCATGAAAAGTAAAACAAACAAACATTATTGATCTAAGCCCTAAGGTAAACCCCTCTTTAAAAAATTCCCCAGCAGAGTCGCCAGTTATGCCGCTCGGTGAACTGACTTATATTTTTTATATGCAACAATGTTGCGGTGAGCATGAGTCACCACCGACTTTTATTTTGTCCAATGTTAGGAAAGGTAAAAAGTACAGAAAAAGACCTTTTGAAAAGAAAACGGGCTCGGGGGGTAAGTTATGAAAAGGGAAGGTGTAAGCACCCTTTTCATCCGTAGTTATCTACGGGCTCTTAATTTGCTTAGCTCATGTTTGTTTGTTTTGAATTGAAAAGGGACATAAGGACTTTAGCGTAAATGCGTAGCCTTAGTTTTTCGAAAGAGTTTTGAAAAGATGTTTTTTATTGAGCTATGCATACTAAGAGCACTACCCTAAATAGTTGGTCTTTTTCTATACCTTTTAAAATTCCTAGGATTATCCATACTATGTAGAAGTAGGAAATCCTTGTTTATATTGGACATACGGGTCATCGAGGTCGTTTGAAGGCAACAAGTAGAGACACCTTTAGCAATATTCGGAGGGACAATCATCGTTTCGTAGGCAACCAATCGAGGGACTAGATCATATCATCGTAGGCAACATCGTGGGTCATCGAGGGACTTATGATCTTTGTGATGATTTTAAAATCGAGGGACTTTTGCTAACGGGTACCTCTACATTCGAGGGACACAACCTTATTTCGAAAGGCAACCAAGAGGGGGTGTACCTTAGAGGTGAGTGAGTGCAAGTGTGTTGGATTCGAGTATTTAATCTTGTATTTAGGTTAGCTAGCGTTCAATTGATCTTGCCATACAAGCCTATTAACATACATCTAAGCAGTTATAAGGTGCAGAAAGTAAAGGCAGAAATTAAACATAAGCTATTACATGACTTCGGGATGGGGGGTACAATAAAAACCTTATGGAAAATAAAGCGCGGAAAGTTTAAGGATTAAATGTACAAAATTGAGTAAAATTGCAAACGTCCATGAGAGAGAGAGTCTGATGCCTCAATGATAGTAATGTCTCGCAAAACGAGAAAATGTTAGTGATGGATATATACAATTACGCATTAGAAATGATAAAAATTAGTAACAAGTAATTACCATTAAGAAAAATAAAATTTAAACATATCAAATTCTAAAAAAAAAACTAATTAAAATGTTTTTATTTTTTTTATAATTAAAATTAAACTTAAAAAAACATGTGTTTGTATTTTTATTTATTAAAGGAAAAAAAAACTAATAGAATATATTTTTGGTTTTTTAATAATATGACAAATGAAATCTAAATTCTAAGATAATAAACTATTTTTGAGGTTTTTATATTATTTAATAGCAGACTAAGTTAAACAACCAAAATTTAATTTATACATTACTTTTTATTAAATTATATTAGTTTTAAAAGACAAAAACTAACTAGAAATAAATCTCTTAATCTACCATTAGTAAGAAAAATTGAAGAGAAACAAATAGAAAGGACTTGGGGCGGTGCATCTCTATTTCATCAGCATGACCAATTCAAAAAATTTCATCCAGAATCTCAAGGCCACTAGATCACTGACATGTGGCAGGGTATTATTAAAAGATAGAAACCTTAAGACCATCTCCAATGGTAGTTCCTTCTAATAAGTTCTCCACCTAGACATGCCACATCATAGTACCATTGCATTGCAATGCAACTATGAAAAAATTGTGGTACCCAATCAAATTAGTTTATGAGGTAAAGTTGTGGGCCCAATAATAACTTTTTAGAATTATACAATTAAAATAAAAATTATAAAAATTATTTTAAGATGATGTGGCTAGTGGGACCCATAAAGAACCAAAAAATGAGTTGCACCATTGGAGATGCTCTAACAACATTTACCACACATAAAATTCTAAACGTGAAACACAAACACAATTTCTTTTCATCTCTGCATCTCTTCCCTTCTACATTTCAGAAGACACAAACATTCAAATACTTTTTTTTTTACTAAACACGAACATTCAAATACTTAATCTTGCAAAAAGGTGAAATAAGTGGAACGAGTCTACCTGCTTGAGCTGGGAGGTCGACGATCTGTGAGGTGGTTCTCGCGTCGGGGAGGAAACAGAGCCGTGGTGGTTCTGGATGGCCGGAGTTAGAGAACCCGCGCGTGGCCAAGCGGTTGGATCGACGGTGGTTGTGTTGCCGTGTTGATGTGGATTCCGCGTGTGAACGGTGGAAGGGCAAACATTTGTCTTTGCGGTTGCATCAAGGAGGACGCGGTGTCGACACGGGGGTGAATCGGCGCGGGTGGACGACCTTGAGGCGCGGCGGAGCTGCTCCGATATCGTTTCTCCTTCTTTCTTTCCTGAAAAAAAACAAATAAGGCAATGGTGTAAATTAAAAAAAAAACTGATTTGTGGTTTATCATTTGAGATGCTGGTTATTGTTGTCTTTTGATATCAGATTTACAACAGATTTGATGGTGAGATATGGTTATGAGGGATTGGTTTTCATGGTTAAAGTTTTGTTTATGAGTGAGGTTAATGGTTGTCATGGAGAAAGTTTAGATTGACGGCATGAAAGGTGATGTTGTTTAGTTTTGGTTCATGTGATATTTTTTAGATTAGTGGTGAATAAGGGTTTTTTTTCGGTGGCAGACTGTTAGGAAAGAGAGAGACGATAAGGTTCTTGTCCCCGTAAGTTTGAGAAAGTGTCTCTATTTGTATTAGAATTTTAGGTTAAATTAAAATAGAAATTAGTTAAGACAAAATCAGTAATTAAATAACTAAATTAAACATCAAAATATTTGTTTTTATTTTTTTTTTCTAAAAATAGGAAAATCAAATCAAAACTTTAACGTAACTTGAATTTGAATAAAAAACTACCATATATATTTTTTATAATTTTTTGAGTTATTTTATGCATAAGAATTTGAAAAAGTTAAAATAACAAAATTTCAAAAATAACTAAAATAAAAAACGAAAATTAATATTAAATTATTAAAAAAACTAATTTTTGTGATTTTTGATTAATTTGTGATAAAAAGTGCATAAATCATAAAATAAAATTATTTAAAAAATCAAATAAATAAAAAACGAAAAATTAAAAAGAAAAAATATTTTTGTGATTTTTTGGAATAAAAATAAAGCTAATGTTAGAAACAAATAAAAGGAAAAAAAGTTAAAAACTGGGATTCAAATAATTTAAGAGTAAACTATTATATTTTAAAATAGACTTTAAATTAAATATTTATAAAATTTTGGATGTCAATGTAAATGAACCCAATATTTTATAAAAATCCAATTTTAAAAGTAATTTTGACTTTTTGAAAAGTGTGGGCAAATTTTGGGGTATGACAATGATATATAAAAAAAAATAATAGCATGGTGCTTGTAGCCAGTGGTTGGTTACTATGTGGTTGTACTCTTCGTTAAAATATGAACGATGAACGACGTGCCGACTAATTAAGTACGTAACAAAAACGTGTATATATATATATATATGTATATATATATATATATATATATATATATATATATATATATATATATAGCTTTGTATATATATTTGATATATGGCATTGTTGTGAAAAAATATTAACAAATATAATATATTTATAATCATAGTATGTTTTTAATAAATAATTTGCTATGTAAGGGGTGGCATTTATTTATAAAAAAAAATATGAACGGTATATGGAATAATTGTGACTAAAAATTTCATTGGAGATAACATATATATTTAGACTAAATTTTTTGATACATTTATATGTTTTGTTACTAAGAAATCATAAAGAAAAAATAATGTAGAGTTAAAATGTTGATACAATCAAATGTGCTATTTTTTGATATAATTTGAACAGCTACTGGAATAAAATAATAAAATCTATACCTTGCATTATGTAATTAATAGACACAGGACCTTATTTTATATAGTTAGTATTTAATTGAAGAAGGTGAAAAAAAAAAGGTTATACACGTTGTAAATTTTCTAATATATTAATGCAAAATAAGTTTAATGTGATATATAAATACTGTTTGAATTGACATCAAAACGTGGTTGAAAATATTTTGGAGATATCAACAGATTTGGGTTTACTTAATATGTCACTCAGCATTGGAAAAGTTTTTTCAGTAACCAATGCAATCATGACGGCGAAGCGCAACAGTTTTCAAGAAGCAATTACTTTATTTCTTCCAAAATCTTCATCATTGCTATAAGTGCTGTATCCAACGAAAATTTACTCCACAGTGCATTGCGATTGACAACTGCGTAACCATCACTCCTTGCCGTCCAAAAATGTCTCGTTCATCCGAAATAGCAAAAGCATGCAGGTTGAAAATCTGTTTTTTTCCAGCAATAATACTCTCTAAGAGTTTTCTTCAGTTGTTTTAATTTGCTTGATACGTATTTTTTCCTGTGTAGGAATTTAAAGTACCTTGTGGTTCGTGATCGATGGGAACGATTTTCGGTCAGAAGAAAGCTCAGGCGTTTATCTCAAGCATTGAGGAGGTCATTGAAATGGAAAAGAAATCATGTTACGAAGGTGTGCGTGGATTTGGGTTTGAAGGTATCGGATACTGAAACATGCATTTGGGAAAAGGAGAAGAAGTTGAGGAACATCTCGGCTGTGTGGGAACGAAAGATGGTTGACATCAAGTGGAGGGGCAAACGCGAGGGAAAGATGCTTGGTTTAAACTTCGCCGTTGTTGAAGATGTTCAGACCGTTTCAGATGTTATGATCGGCGCCGGTCTTGATGTGAACCACATAGTCGTCGACGTGTGTGAGGGGCTGTCTATTGTGTATGTGGAATTTGAAGGTGAAAGGTATGGCATTACTTTGATTAGATAAGTAAATATTTACATCTTTAAATATTTTGTGTTGTTTTAAATTCGTGTTGTAATTAACTTATTTGTATGTATGGTAGGGAATGGAAGGTGTGGTCGGATATGGTTGCCAACATGAAAAATTGGTAAGTAAATTATGTGTAAGACTGTCTATTAATTGTATAACCTGGTTATTCAGGATTTAATGTGGTGATATGTAAGAAACTGTATATTTTTATTTTTTTAAGTATTGTGTTTGTCTAACGCATACATTTGTTATTATTGCAGAATAATCGTGTTAATGTTTTGCTATTACAACTTTTGAGAATGCTGAAGAATGGCGGCTTGGCAGTCATCTGGTTGCAGGGGATGTTGAATTCTGCATTCTCATAAGTTAATCTGGTTTTTTCAATTTTATTTTGATTTTAATTTGGCAAATGCCTGGACTGTAATCGTATAATGGATCTCTTGTGCCGTTGTTTTTTTTTATTCCAAACATTGATACACCGTGGTTTTGCAGAAATGGTATTCTACTATTTTAATCGTATATCTTATTTTGCTTTATATAATTGTATGCTGCGATTATTGTTTTTTCTTTTATATCAGTGCATACACCATTGAATTAGGAACTGAAGGGAAGGTTGGTGGATTAGAACAGGAGTGGATCCAAATTTTTAACCTTCACATTAGATATCATGATTAAATTAATTTCAGAAATATTCTGTTGCTATAATTTTCATTTTAATGTATGGTTCGTTCAATAGTTCGTAATTTGGTGCTATTTAGCATGTATATAGTATTGTTGATTACTTTATAATGTTTGCATGATTGAATAATGTTACATAGTGATGTTTTTACAAAATCGCAGCATCTATTTTGTTTAGTTTAGTCGATGTGATGCTGAAAAATACAGTATTATTTGTATCAATAGCTTGTGAGTTTTGAAAGTATAATAGTAACTTGTTTGTACGATGAGTGTATTGGATTTGGTCACATTTAGCTGGTGCTGAGCAGATGTTAAGTCTGGTTATTGTTTTTCTGCAAGTATAATGCAGTGGTGCTGTTCTTTTATAATTTGAATAGCTTCTTGCTAAGGGGCTGGAATAGTGTTATTTGGATGTCATGGTTTTGTTCCCCTTTTGCATATGTTTTGTATTATAGAAGTATCTGCACTTCCGGTGCAATATTGAATAAATATTTGGCTGTTTCAAAAAAAAAAACAGCTTGTTTGTAGGAAAAATGAAATTTCTATGGATTTCGGTTGTATCAGAATAAATCTGCAAGTATTTTCTGTTTAATATATGTGTTTAATATTAAACATCTATTTATCTTCAATGGATATCAACCATCTGTTTGGGATGTGTACTGTAATAAAGTATAGGTTATTCAAACCAATGTTGTATATTAGAGTTTGCATTTTCTTCAACATAACCTAAACCTAAATGATGCAGTTCATATTAGAGCAATATCCAGATAAGTGCAAGTGCAATTGATAATTAGTTTAAAAGATATAGTAAAGCAATCTCATAATTGGGTAAACATTTCACACTGTACATAAAATACAAACAAACACAACAATGAAATTAACACAATTTTCTCTACCATTCAATAAATAAAATAAAAATTCATGTGCTTTTAATCAGGGTGGGCGGTGGCTGGTGACATGTTTTGTTGACTTCGCCTTCAACCTGAATCAATTTAATGTACGTCAGTATATAAACGGCATGAGATACTAAGTATATTTATAACTACCAATATATATTAAAACATAGAGATATAATGGGTTGTGGAAATGTGGATTACCAGTTAACAAAGTGATTGAAAAACTTCCTTGTACACGACGTTTGTAGTCGTCGACAGCGGAACATTGTCGTTGTCATGAATCAATATCTTTAAACCGTTTTTGTTGGTAACTCTAGATATGGCAACATATAATTGACCATGACTAAAGACCGGAGTAGGCAAATATAGTCCGACGGTATCAAGAGATTGACCTTGTGATTTATTAATTGTCATAGCATAAGAGACAATTATTGGAAATTGTCGTCTAATTAACTTAAATGGCCAAGGAGACTCTGAAGGCGACATAGACATTCGAGGAATGTAAAAGAGGTTACCTATATTTTTGCCAGAAATAATTCTTGCTTCAATGACATGATTGGCCAACCTTGTAACAATAAGTCTTGTGCCATTGCACAATCCTTGAGATTGGTCTAAATTTCTCATCAACATAATTGGTGTACCAACCTTCAATTTGAGAATGTGATTCGGTAGACCGAATGTTCTTAGATTACTCAAAAATTTTGGTGTTAGAACTTCATAAGCTTCAGTGTATGTCGCATCGGTCTTGTCTATCTCGTCAAAACTCAAATATTCCTTTTCTTCCCCTAAAGATAGAGAAAAATATCATTATAACGTCGGATAATGAAAAACATCTTATACATAAAAATATTTGACCAATCTGAACATTAATGCGATATGTTAATGATATGTACCTGGAATTAGGTTCAAAATATAATGGTTGATTTTGTCAACAACTTCAATTGTTGATGCAAGAATTGCTTTGCCTTGCAAATAATCAGGACGGGTATGATTTTGCAACAAATTCGGGTACGTGCTTTCAATGATGGCTTGTATGGGATCTTCAAAATCTGTAATTAGTAACTCCTGAGGGATATCTATATCGGCCAATCCATCGTTTGGTTCAGATAGCCTACCATCGCCGACATCCAGTATCCATTTCGAGAATTATGCAATATCACGGCTGTTCTTATTGCCTTTATCATTCCTAAGCCTCATATTTCTGGTTAGAGTCAGGACCTTGCAGTGATCCCACACATAAGATGAGAATATTGATGCATGCACAATATCTGAACGGGAAGCTCTTGGAACAACAAGAAGAATATGCCGGAAATCTCGGCCGAATACAACAACTTTGCCTCCAAATATTCTTCCCGACCGACCATTCTGATTCATGAGGTCTTTAAGTGTTTTGTCTAATGCCTCAAAGCAATTTTTATGTGCCATGGGTGCTTCATCCCATATGATCACATCAGTTGCTTGAAGTAACTGTGCATGCTCGGTATTCTTGTCAATATTGCACGTAGAGTTGTCAAGAGTCGGAACTGGAATTTTGAACTTTGAATGGGCAGTTCTTCCACCTGGTAATAATAATGAAGCTATGCCACTTGAAGCAACAGTAATACATATTTTTCTTTCGGAACGGAGTGCACTTGACAGTGTTCTCCACATGAAAGTCTTGCTGGTACCTCCATAACCATGCAAAAAAAACACCCCCCTCTTTGTTTCTCGACGGCTTGCATGATGGTTTCAAAAATACCACGTTGCTCACCTGCACATGATGTGTTTGCTTAGAATTTTTACGGAATTATGTCCAGCGTAATTGAAGGATAGAAAAACACTTAGAAAGGGGGGTTTGAATAAGTGTAGTTTTAAAAACTTGACAGATAAAAATAAATTGCACAGTTATTTTTATCCTGGTTCGTTGTTAACTAAACTACTCCAGTCCACCCCCGCAGAGATGATTTACCTCAACTGAGGATTTAATCCACTAATCGCACGGATTACAATGGTTTTCCACTTAGTCCGCAACTAAGTCTTCTAGAGTATCCTGATCACAACCTGATCACTCCAGGAACAACTGCTTAGACACAAGCTAAGACTTTCTTAGAGTATCCTGACCACCACGTGATCACTCTAATTACAACTGCTTAGACACAAGCTAAGACTTCCTAGAGTATCCTGATCAACACTTGATCACTCTAGTTCCTTACAACTTAATGTAATCTTTCTAAGAGTTTTACAATGCTTCTAAAAAGCTATAATCACAACAGTGATATTTCTCTTAAAGTTTAAGCTTAATCTCACTAAGATATTACAACAGCAATGTAGTGAGCTTTGATGAAGATGAAGATTCTGAGTTTTGATTTGAACAGAGTTTCAGCAAGTTGATATGAGTTGTTTTTGGTGCAGAATCGTTAACCTTGCTTCTCATCAGAACTTCATATATATAGGCGTTTGAGAAGATGACCGTTGAGTGCATTTAATGCTTTGCGTGTTCCGTACAGCATCGCATTTAATGTTATACGCTTTTGTCAACTACCTCGAGCCTTGTTCACGCTGTGTCTACTGACGTTGCCTTTAATAGCTTCTAACGTTCCTTTTGTCAGTCAGCGTAGCCTGCCACTTGTACTTTCTTCTGATCTGATGTTTGTGAATACAACGTTTGATTATCATCAGAGTCAAACAGCTTGGTGCATAGCATCTTCTGATCTTCTGACCTTGAAGTGCTTCTGAGCGTGATACCATCAGAACTTCAGTGCTTCTGATCTCTTGTTCTTCTGATGCTTCCATAGACCCATGTTCTGATTCTGCTTCGACCATCTTCTGATGTCTTGCCAGACCATGTTCTGATGTTGCATGCTGAACCATTTGAGACAAAGCTTCTGAGCGCTGATTTATGCATACTCTATATATATTTCCTGAAAAGGAAATTGCATTGGATTAGAGTACCATATTATCTTAAGCAAAATTCATATTATTGTTATCATCAAAACTAAGATAATTGATCAGAACAAATCTTGTTCTAACAATCTCCCCCTTTTGATGATGACAAAAACATATATAAATGATATGAATTTGCGATCAGAAAGAACAGACGGCAAAAGACAAATTACACAGCTATAGCATAAGCATGTGAATATGTCTCCCCCTGAGATTAACAATCTCCCCCTGAGATAAATAATCTCCCCCTGAAATAAATACTCGAAGAACTTTAATAAAAGACTTCCCTGATTATTTCGGTAGAGACGATCACATAAGCTTCTGTCTTCAGAGAATTCATAGCTTCTGACTTCTGCTTCCATTGGACAGCTTCAGAACTTGAATTTCTTTAGATCCCTAGAACACTCACAGCTTCTGATTCCTGCTTCCATTCAGGACAGCTTCAGAACTTGAATTTCTTTGATCTTCAGAACATTCCCAGCTTCTGATTCCTGCTTCCATCTAGGACAGCTTCAGAACTTGAATTTCTTTGATCTTCAGAACATTCACAGCTTCTGATTTCTGCTTCCATCTAGGACAGCTTCAGAACTTGAGTTTTCTGGATCTTTAGAACATTCACAGCTTCTGATTTCTGCTTCCCTCGGATAGCTTCAGAGCTTTGAATTTCTTCCAACATCACTTCATGCTAGATTTGTATCAGAACATTGTTGAATGTACCAGAGCATCATCAGAGCATCTCTACATCCTGAAATGTTACAGAACAAAAACTAAACGACAAAAGTCAGCATGAACGAGTCAGAACATAAAATGTATCAGAGCAAATAGAATTTTGTCAAAGCAAATAGACAAAGTTTGGATCAAATTCTATTCTCAGTGCTTCTGATTTCTGAAGCTTGATAGCACTCAGCTTGCTTCAGTTTCCATGGTTTTGCTTCTTGTGTTTGCTTTGAAGATTCTCTTCACTTCTTTATACCTGCAAAACACTTAAACCATATAGAACTTGCAGTTCTTGTTAGTAAATGTGTGGGAGTTTTACCCAGCAACTGATAGATTAATCAAATCATTTATCATTTATCTTCCCCCCCTTTTTGTCATAACATCAAAAAGAATATTCAAAAGATTCAGATGTATAAAACGACAAATGAAATCACTGGAATGTAAAAAACAAAGAAACTTTTCATTGATAATCAACAGATTTTACAAAGGTTCTTATGTTTAACAAGATGAGAAACATTCCTAGCAAATACATAAAAAGTCACCCCAAGAGGAAATGACTACAAAAATTAAAAACAACACCCTAGCAAGACACAATCTGTGTCAACCCATCAAGAATCCCTGGGGTCTTCTTGTCTTTTCAGACTAGAATCTCCACTGTAGAAGAGATTCAAGAGACCAGGGAGGAAGTGAGGGACAGTTCACAGACAGGGAGCTAATGTTGCAAACGGGCTCCAGTGACTCAAGAAGGTCTTCTTCCTTTGGATAAATGTTGATAACAGCATTGAAGAAGAGATCTGTCTTGAAAGAGACTTGGAGAGCCATTCCAAGATATGCTTCACATCCGGTAACTGAGTAACCCTTCCATCCGTTCTCATTGAGTTGAGAGAATTCATGATGAACGCTAGGTTTGAGCTAGGAATTTTTTAAAGCGAAAAATAAAAGACTTTGTTTGAGCAAGAAAGGAAATAGAAGAGAGAGAGAAGAAAACTTGATGAGGAATGCAAAAGAACGGAGGATTTAAATAGACAAAAAAAATGAAAAAGTACAATAGAGAAACTGTAAGAGGAAAGGAGAAACGTTTGAAGAGTATTTAAAATGAAACAAATGATGAATAGCATTTAATGTTACGTGACATGAGGAGAGATAATAAAGACAAATGAGGTGACTAGCACAGTTACCTATGGGCGGCGTCCCTTCAACTGCACGCGCGCTTATCCATGAACAGTAAAGACAGGTTTACCATCCCGAGATAAAACGTTACAGCTGTTTTGCTTTAAAAAAGGTTCTGAATCAACTTAGACAATGAAACGTTAGTAATAACCGAATCATAACTTCTAAAAGATTTCAATCAGAACTTCTGATTTTTAAAAAAATTCACATTCATTTCAGAAGATACTCATACGTAAGAACTTCTCATCTTCTCATTCTGGGCATAAATCCATACTGATGTTCTTCAGAATGAACTTAAACCTATCTTCAGCCAGGGGTTTTGTAAAAATATCAGCCCATTGATGGTCTGTATCAACAAAGTTTAAAGAAATAACACCCTTCTGAACATAGTCCCTTATGAAATGATGTTTAATCTCAATATGTTTAGCTTTTGAATGAAGAATAGGATTCTTAGATAAACATATGGCAGAAGTATTATCACAGAATATAGGAATGTTACTCTCAAATATCTGATAATCTTCCAGCTGACTCTTCATCCAGAGCATCTGTGTACTGCAACCAGCAGCAGCGACATATTCTGCTTTTGTCGTTGATAGAGCAATAGTTGCTTGCTTCTTGCTATACCAAGAGATCAAATGACTTCCAAGAAATTGGCAACTTCCTGAAGTACTTTTTCTTTCAATTCTGTCTCCAGCATAGTCAGCATCGCAGAATCCTACTAAGTTGTATTCTTTAGATTTTCTGTAAACTAAGCCAACATTAGTAGTACCTTTCAGATACCTTAGAATTCTCTTAACAGCAGTTAAATGAGATTCTCTAGGATCTGATTGGAATCTAGCACACAAACAAACACTGAACAGAATGTCAGGTCTAGAAGCAGTCAGATATAGAAGAGATCCAATCATACCTCTGTATAACTTCTGATCTACCTTCTTACTTACCTCATCCTTACCTAGGATGCATGTTGGATGCATAGGAGTTTTGGCTTCTTTGCAGTCTAGAAGATTAAACTTCTTCAGAAGTTCCTTCACATACTTGGTTTGGTGAACATACGTTCCTTCTGATGTTTGATTTATTTGTATTCCAAGGAAATACTTGAGTTCTCCCATCATGCTCATTTCAAACTCAGCCTGCATAGACTCAGCAAACTCCTTTCCAAGTGTAGCATTAGATGTTCCAAAAATAATATCATCTACATATATTTGACAAATTAAAATATCCCTTTTAAAGGTTTTACAAAAGAGAGTAGTGTCCACTTTTCCTCTAGTGAAACCATTATCCAGAAGGAAAGAACTTAAACGTTCATACAAGCTCTGGGAGCCTGTTTCAATCCATACAATGATTTCTTAAGTTTAAAAAACATGATTAGGAGACATAGAGTCTTCAAAACCAGGAGGTTGATGGACATAAACTTCTTCATCTATATAACCATTTAAAAAGGCACTCTTAACATCCATCTGATAGAGAGTGATGTTATGTTGAGTGGCAAATGAAATTAATAGACGAATAGATTCTAACCTGGCCACTGGTGCAAAGGTTTCTGTATAGTCAATCCCTTCTTGCTGACTATAACCCTGAGCCACCAGTCTGGCTTTGTTCCTTACCACTTCACCTTTCTCACTGAGCTTGTTTCTGAAGACCCACTTTGTACCAATTATATTGAATCCATCTGGTCTAGGAACAAGATCCCAAACATCATTCCTTGTAAACTGATTCAATTCTTCTTGCATAGCAATTATCCAGTCTGGATCTTCTAGAGCATGATCAACAGAAGTTGGCTCGATCAAAGATACAAGACCTAATTGACAATCTGCATTGTTCTTAAGGAATGCTCTTGTTCTGATTGGATCATCCTTCTTTCCAAGAATGACATCTTCTGAATGACCAGAGATGAGTCTGGATGATCTTCTGACAGATGGTTCTTCAGAAATGCTTAGATCCTCCAGAGAAGCTGATACTTGATCTTCAGATTCTTTGCTTCTGAGAAGCTCTGCTTCTGATGCGTTGCTTCTTGGCTCAGCAGCTTCTGATATATCAATATCACAATCTGCAAAATTATCAAACAGACTTTATAGTTCCAGAGCCAATTATCTTGCCCTTCTGATCTCCTCCAAACTTGACTTCTCCTCCAGACTTAAGCACCAGGTCTTGGAACATAGACCTTCTTCCTGTCATGTGTCGTGAGCATCCAGAGTCCAGGTACCATTGTCGCTACCGCGAAAATTAACAGAGTCGCCACTAACATATTTATCCTGAAAAGGAAGGGAATGCCAGCAAACCACAAAACAAAACAACGGTCTCACGACCAGAGAAAAAGGGTAAGGGAGTCGGTTACGCGAGGGGAAGGTGTTAGCACCCCACGCGCCCATCGTACTCGATGGTATCCACGCTTGTGTCTAAATCTATGGGTGTGTAACAAATCTACGCTAATCTGGACTAAAATGAATGCAGAATGTAGGGAAAAGAAAGGATTATGCTCGCACGGGCCCTACCCCGCTGCCTACGTATCTGTTTTGCAGAATCAGAGCTACCGTAGCTCGGCTAACTAATTTTGTTTGTTTTGTGTTTTTTAAGTGAACAAGTTACATTCACACTCCGCTGCTCGACCTTTGGAGACTTATGCTGGGAACGGAGCGGAAATAACAAGCTCTTAAGAAAAGAAAATCAAAGAGTGTGGTTTGTGTTTTAAAGAATGCATGAGGAAGACTTAAGCTAAGGGGTGAAAGCTTGCTACCTAATGTTATCATACAAAGGGTATCAGTCTAAGCTAAGCTATCAACCTACGAGGAAAAGGGCAAAAGCAAACAAATAGCACACAAACGAGCATCCACTCGTAAAGCAAACAAAACCAACGGTACTGACCGAATGGTAGAAAAACGGTCCCGCCATAGCCAAGGGGAGCAGCTCAACCCAAGTCAACCATGCATTAGACCTCGTGAAAATGATCGGGCCATAGACAAGAGGGCGGACCCCTCTCGGCAACCAAGCCGTCACGGATCGTAAAGGAAAACGGTGCGTGCGTACACCGAGCATCAACGTCGAGCGACGCGAGCTATAAGAAAGGCGGGGGTCCGGCTGCATGGACCCTTTTCCTGACATACTCGATAACAAGATCTTGTGCTGGTTCAGAAGCAGGCAACGCGTAGCATGCGCTTACTGAACGGACTCGATGAAACTAGGCGGGGGTTGATTACAGACCCTTGACCGCATGCCTTCCATGAGGACTTAACGGAGTGCCATATAGGTCTTATTACACCGTGACTCCCTGCCGCAAAGCACAAATGTAAACACACCAACAAAAACAGAGCCTCTTTCGAGGACTTGGCCAGATGCATGTCTAAGTCCTACTTCTCATGTTAAAGGATGATGCGAGAAAGCGATAAAGTGCGGGAATAATAAAATGAAACGGAATCAATACCAAACGGATGATGATCCGTAAAATGAGGAGAAACGAAGCGAAGAAACTAAGGATCCCGCGAGCGAGCTAGCAAAGCAAAAGCAAATAGTCAGCACACCGATTCAGCACACCGATTATTTATAAAGCGCACAAATGTCGACTCGTATGTCGAGCACAATCACAATACACCTGCAAGAGGAACAAGCAAACCAAACAAGCAGATATAAAGTAATATGGGATCGTGTCTCCAGGATGAGAACACGTCACGAGTAAATGAGATAGAATCGTATTCCGCAAGTGAAGCGGAACACTCAAGCAATGAGTATCAATCGGCGACCGTCTAAATGCCTTGCACACTAGCACACAGGTTAGAGATAACAAACATCGCAATCGGAATTGCGTTATTGCATAAAGCGAAAAGAAACGGACAAATTATGTAAATGTAAGATAAACGATCAACATGAAAAGGAAAAACAAACATGGAGAACTTGACAAACAATCAATATCAATCATCTCATGAGATAGCACGTTTCACAAGCTTTCCAACGATATAAAGAACGCACAAATCGGAGTTACGAGTGAAAAGATACGAAAGTTTGAAGTTAGAAAATGAAATATGAAAAAAAACACTCAGGAACCGGTTCCTGCATAGGACAACCCGGTTCCCCATACAAAAAACCAGAGAATGAACATTTCAGAAAACTGGGAACCGGTTCCCACCTAGGGACAACCCGGTTCCTGGTACAAAAACACAGAGAATGAGAAAATAAGCAAGCTGGGAACCGGTTCCCCCCTAGGGACAACCCGGTTCCCCATACAAAAAGCCAGAGAACACAAAAATTAGCAAGCCAGGAACCGGTTCCCACCTAGGGACAACCCGGTTCCTGGTACTAAAAACCAGAGAAACAGCATTTTTGGATATAGTGGGAACCGGTTCCCGCCTGGGACAACCCGGTTCCTGGTGTGTAAAAACAGATTTTTAAGCATTTTAAAGGCCTTGGAGCCATTCGCACTCAATCCAAAACGTACCAATTAAGCACAAGCAAACATCAACAACACAATTTACATGCATCCACACATCAAATAATCCACGTGTTAACAATTATTCTAAGTGCGACTCGTCAAATAGAGCAAATATCAAGCAACATTGCATCACATGCATTTATACAAACACGTGGAGTACATCACAAGCAACACAAACTATCAACAACAATTATGCACACAAAGTCAACAACAAATCACGGATCCGAACACGAACAACACAATTCATCATCAACGGATATCAATCATATTCAATCAACATCAAATCCAATCACAATTTACATGAACACGATCAATTCGGACAAAAATACGCAAATTCACCGATCAATCATTATCAATCATCCATAAATCAAGAACAAGGAGTAGATCTAGATTTGAATTCACATATAATCAACAATTAAGCACTTAATTCAATGGTTCAAGGCTTACCGAATGAAGATCCAACCGAAGCACGAACACGAACACGATATGAACGCGAACACGACACGAACGCGACGAACTCGAACAAAATCCGGAGTGTGAGAGAGAGGGAGGCGCGCGCAAGATCCAATGAGGAGAGAAGAAGAGAAATCCGAACTTCGATCTTGATTCTTCAATCCATGTTCTTGATCTTGATGAACTTTGATGAATATTGATGAAAGTTTTATGTAATTTGTGGTTTTGATTCAAGAGAATTGAGAGAGAATTGAGAGAATATGTTTGTGAAAATTGGTGAGTTGAAATTATGAGAGTTCCCCTTTGATTTGTGAAGAGCAAAATGTTTATATATTGTCAACGCGAAATGTCTAAATTGCCCTCGGTTCGTCTTGTTTTGGCTCGTTTTTAAGGAAACTCGGTTCGGCTCTGAATCTCAGAACGAAACCAACGTCCACTCGAAGGTGACTAAAATCGTAGATCATAGCCGTGAGAATCGCCTCAAACGGATAAGCGACGAAGAAAATACGCGCGTTTGAATGACGAGAAACGTCGGTCCAAACAAACGCGACTGTGCAGAATTTTGCGCGTACCGCTCAAAGAACTCGATAAAACCTCATCTTCGGCTCAGAATCCGACCTGGCATGTGTGACGAAGAATCGAAGCTAACGAAATTTCCAAGAAAATGCCACCGGAATGGGCTTCATACGATAAAAATCGAAGAAGTTATGAATTTTCAAACTCGGTGCGACACACTCGAAAACATACTTTTTTACCGAAACCGTGCGACGATCATTAAAATGCTGGGAGTTTTTGGTGCATAGTTGGCCTTCGGACTGAACATATGAAATCTTGGTAATGATGTCACGGAGCTCCAGTTAAATTTTCAAGCGAATCCGGCGAGCGGATTAGGAGATATGAATTTTCCGAGGCGCAAAACCCTACATTCAGCACTATTTTTCACTACGAAATCTCAAGTAATTTGCCAATTTGACGACCTTCCTCAAAGAATTAGCTTCCGAACCGAACGCGAAAGTTGTAGATATCGTCGAAACAGTCAAGATAACGTGGGAACTAAGCTCATATCACCTTCCAAATATGACTTGCGAATTTTTCTCGTATTTCCACCGTTTAAACCATTTTTCACGCTTTTCTTCTTAAACCCATGAAAACTCTTTATTATTTTTCTTCAATTTTGAAATGACGAAATAAACGTCATTATTAACTTATAGCTCAAATAAAGAGGGCAAATTTTGGGGTGCAACAGCTGCCCCTATTCAAACTTCTTGAACCTGACGAGTGAGAAACGAAAGTTTCGAACCGTTGAGGTGGAAGGAGATTGAATACCGGAATGAACTCGAAAATTTGCGCTCTTGATCAATAGAAGATTCCAACTTGCAATGAGAAGGAATGTACCACCCCGCAAGCGAGGAGAAAAAACTTCAATTGATCTGGATAATAAATATGCTCCACCTTGTGAAAAAGGAGGAACGGGCACCCACAGGAAGGGGACAACACTTCAAATGATCTGGTTATCAAGAGAAGGAACATCTCGAATGATCTGAGTATCAAACGTAGCAGATGTCTCCGAACTTGCATCGGGATAGATGTCTTAAGTCGATCTGGGAATCGAAGGAGATACACCGGTTGATCTGGATATCAACAGGTAATAGGTATCTCTGATCTGGGAATCAAGATCTGGGAATCTGGGCAGACATCTCTTCTGATGCAATTAAATCATCAGGTAGATATTCCAACTAATCTGGGAATTAGCGGCTAGCTCCTTCGTAAGACCACGGGGATCCGGAGGCGGTTCTTTCAACTGAACTGGTAATCAGGATAAGAACAATATCTCTTCCGAACTGTGTACGCCGGGGAAAGAATGCCTTTAAACTGATCTAGACATGATGCTAGAAAATAAGTAGGACAATCTTCATCTGAAAGACAAAGTCGATCAGGCAAACATCTCCATCTGATCTGATGATATCAGTGGCTTGCTCCTTAGTAAGATCTTGGGGATCCGGAGGCGGTTCCTTCAACTAATCTGAAACTGGATATTAGGATAGGAACGGATGTTTCTTCCGAACTGTGTACGCCGGGTAAAGAAAACGTCTTCAACTGATGGTTAAGCATCAGGACTGGGCAAACGAGTTTCTTCTTCTGAACGAACTAAATCGTCAGGGAGTAGATATTTCCAACTGATCTGATGTATCAGAGGGCTTGCTCCTTCGGAAGATCTATAGAGATCCGGAGGCGGTTCCTTCAACTAATCTGAATATCAGGATAGGAACAAATATCTTCCACCGATCTGGGGACATCGGGAATAGGAATGTCTTTGAACTGATCTGAGCTGTGCCAGAAAATAAGTAGAACAATCCTCTTCTGATTCAAAACATCAGGATAAGCGCCTGTAATGACTAGGCGAATATTGCTCTCTAGGAGGCATTTGAATCTGGGTAACTTTCCTGCAGAAAGAGACAGACATGATATGATTTATGCATGATGCATGTATGAATGTGTATGGAATAACGTTCCCGAGAAGGAAGACGCTACACGCTTTTGAGAATGCTATGCAAATGATGCATGATTCAGACGCTGCTTGGGGAAACAGCGGAGGAGCACTGATTTGCTGAAGAAGTCCTGGAGAGAGCATGGAACTCTGCGGGGAGGACAAGATGAGTGACCAGAAGTCACAAACTGCGAGCTGGCAAAGATGGATCAGAAATCTGCTAGAGACGATCAAATCTGGATGCGAGCTCTGCTTGGGGAATGAATCCTGCTTGAGGATAAGAGCATCCCACTGAACTCGGGGAATATCCTGGCGAACCTTGCTGGGGAAGCCAATCTTCGACACACTGGGGATGTGGAGATAAGAGCAAATCATGAAGATAACTCTGGTGAGGAGTGACAGACTTGCTAGGGGATAAAGTATTCCGCTGGGGAAATCCTTAAAGGACGCAGATTCTGCTGAGGATGCATGCGAACCTCTGCTGAGGAGAGAACTCAGTGGGGAAGACGAATACTTCCGCATATCGATCCGCTAGGGATACGAGAAATCCGCTGGGGATAAGGAACTTAGCATAAGAACCTTTTGTTAAGACAACTCCACTGGGGCATAAGATGACTCTTGTGGGGAAAATAGGTCACCCTGTTAGGGAGAGAAGCAGTCCGCTGGGGAATAAGATGACTCTCCTGGGGAAAACAGGTTAATCTGTTGGGGAGAGAAACGCTCTACTGGGGAGAATGAGGAACTCGGGCAAGGAACCTCATTAAGAGCTTACTAGGGAATCAGATACCATTCAATCATGATTCAACTTGGGGAGAAGATATTCCACCGGGGAATAAGGCTTTTGAAACACGGAGTTTGCATTGAGATGTGCTTTGCTGAGGATATGAAATGAAGAAATCTCCTTCGTGCGCATTCAGCTGGAGAGAATGAGGAAATTTCATTAAGATGTGCTTAGCTGGGGAGTGAGAACCTCCTGTTTGGATAGATCCACCAACGCGCAGACATATCATACTTGAAAGGATGGTACCTGCGAGGTAAACACATGAAGACGCCCCAAGATATAGCATGGCATCTTGGTTACACAAGACTTCGAAGCAAATTCGAGGTTTTTTTATCATTTCTAATCATGTATTGTAAAAGCAATGCAGCTTTCATATGCAAAGTTTAACACAAACTCAGGACGTTTTATGCAAACAAAACAGTAAAAGAAAACAACTGTTTAAGATAGAAAGATCTTTATTAATTGAGAACGAAAGCGCTCGTAAGAAAGGCATACAATTTTCAGAAGTAGTTCCTAGTAAGAGGTAACCACACAATTTTTGAATACAAGAGAAATGGCAATGTGAAACGGATATCCATTAGTTTCGATCCCGCTATCACTTTTATAATCTCGACATTCTCATCTCCTTGCTTTGGAAGACCGTACTCATTAGGATTGATCACTGCCCGATCTGATAATGTCACCGAACTTGTGGACCCGACGGGGTTTGGTGGATGCTTTAGGGATTTGAGTTGCCAGGTGCAAACTCAAGAACACGGAGTCTTGCTTATCCCTCGGTCGGGAGCCCTAAACACGACGATTGGAATTGGAGAATGCTTTAGGGATTTGAGTTGCCAGGTGCAAACTCAAGAACACGGAGTCTTGCTTATCCCTCGGTCGGGAGCCCTAAGCACGTATGAAGAGTGATTGCCATGGTGGCATGCGAGATGTAGTCGTTCGCTTTTGTCCCTTTTTTGCCTAAGCCGCCCTTTCGGGTTTTCAACTTAGCGGGTATATTTGTTTCTTTTTCATTCTTTTGCCTGATTCATTTTCTTTTCTCTTTTTCTTTTCTTTTCTTCTTTTTTTTCTTTTTTTTTTCTTCTCTTCTTTTTTTTTTATCAGGTCTATGCGAAGTATTTTTTGACTACATCTGCGTTCACAGGGTGCGGAAAGTTCTCGCCATCCATTGTTGCAAGCATCATGGCGCCGCCAGAGAATACTTTCTGCACAACAAAGGGGCCTTCATACGTCGGAGTCCACTTGCCTCGAGGATCGCCTTGAGGGAGAATGATTCTTTTGAGTACCAGATCACCTGGCTTGTAGCTTTGGGGTCGCACCCGCTTGTCAAAAGCTTTCCTCATCTTCTTTTGGTACACCTGACCATGTCCGATGGCCGCTAAGCGTTTTTCATCAATGAGGTTCAACTGATCCATCCGATTTTGTACCCATTCTGACTCGTCAAGCTCGACGTCTTTCATAATCCTCAAGGAAGGAATCTCAACTTCAACAGGCAATACCGCTTCCATGCCATAAACAAGTGAGAAAGGAGTTGCCCCAGTCGATGTACGCACAGAGGTGCGATAACCATGCAAAGCAAAAGGGAGCATCTCGTGCCAATCTCGGTAGGTCACTACCATCTTCTGCACAATCTTCTTAATGTTCTTGTTGGCCGCTTCAACAGCGCCATTCATCTTTGGACGGTACGGAGAAGAATTGTGATGCTTGATCTTGAAGGACTCACAAAGCTCCTTCATCATCTTGTTATTGAGATTTGATCCATTATCAGTAATGATTTTCTCAGGAATCCCATAACGACAGATAATGTTGTGCTTGATAAAGCGAGTAATCACTTGCTTGGTAACATTCGCATAAGATGCGGCTTCAACCCACTTGGTGAAGTAATCGATGGCAACCAAAATGAAGCGATGTCCATTGGAAGCAGTAGGCTTAATTTCTCCAATCATATCAATGCCCCACATTGCGAAAGGCCACGGAGAAGTCAAGACATTCAAAGGCACAGGCGGCACGTGCACTTTATCAGCATAGATCTGGCACTTGTGACAAATTCTGACATGGTTATGACAATCAGTTTCCATAGTGGACCAATAATAACCAGCCCTCAAGATCTTCTTAGCCATTGTATGCCCACTTGAATGGGTACCAAACTCACCTTCGTGCATTTCCTCTATGATTTTCGAAGCTTCTTCCTTAACAACACATCGGAGCAACACACCGTCATGATGCCTCTTGTACAATACACCACCGTTGAGGTAGAACTTAGCTGCAAACCTTCTCAGAAACTTCTTATCAGTCACCGACGCTTCGGGAGGATACTCTTGAGTTTCGAGGAACTTTTTTATATCATGATACCAGGGATTTCCATCCAGTTCAACATCAGCCTCAAAGCAGAATGCCGGTTCGTCCAATCTGTTGATGGTGATGTTAGGCGCTTCATTGGCCCATTTCACTTTGAACATGGAAGCCAAGGTAGCGAGAGCATCAGCAAGATTGTTCTCTTCTCTAGAAATATGCTCGAATGTGATCTCATCAAAATACGGAATGATTCTCATCACATGCTCCCTGTACGGAATCAGATTCTGATGGCGAGTTTCCCAATCTCCATTGATCTGGCTAATGACAAGATTGGAATCCCCATAAACTTTCAAGTACTTGATTCGCAAATCAATTGCAGCTTCGATACCATAAATGCAGGCTTCATATTCAGCCATGTTATTAGTGCAATCAAAACAGATTCTGGCTGTAAATGGAATATGAAAACCTGATGGAGAAGTAATTACAGCTCCAACACCATTCCCGAGTGCATTAGAGGCACCATCGAACACGAGCGTCCATCGCGATCCTGGTTCGGGTCCTTCCTCTGGTCCGGGAATGTTACAATCTCTGATGTACAACACATCCTCATCGGGGAATTCAAACTTCATCGGTTCATAATCTTCGACCGGCTGATGCGCAAGATAATCCGCCAACACACTACCTTTGAAAGCTTTCTGGGTAGTATACTGGATATCATATTCAGTCAAAATCATTTGCCACCTGGCTACTCTTCCGGAAAGAGCGGGCTTCTCAAAGACATACTTAATAGGATCCATCTTGGAAATCAGTAAGGTGGTGTGAACCAACATATACTGCCTCAGCCGGCGAGCAGCCCACACCAAAGCACGGCAAGTTTTCTCGAGCAGTGAGTATCGGGATTCACAGTCGGTAAACTTTTTGCTAAGGTAGTATATTGCATGCTCTTTTCGGCCAGACTCGTCATGTTGACCCAGCACACATCCCATTGAATTTTCAAGAACTGTGAGGTACATAATCAAAGGCCTTCCTGGAACTGGAGGCATTAGTATCGGAGGTTCCTGCAAATACTTTTTCACTTTTTCGAATGCTTTTTGACAATCATTATTCCACCTGGCCGTCTGATCTTTTCTTAGTAATTTGAATATTGGTTCACAAGTGGCCGTAAGATGAGAGATGAATCTAGCAATGTAGTTCAATCTCCCTAAGAAACCACGAACCTCTTTTTCTGTTCTCGGCTCAGGCATCTCTTGTATAGCTTTTATTTTCGCAGGACCGACCTCAATACCTTTTCCACTAACAACAAAGCCCAACAACTTTCCGGATCGCACTCCGAAAGTGCATTTGTTCGGATTCAACCTCAGTCTGAATTCCCGAAGCCTTTCAAACAATTTCTGCAAGTGAACCAAGTGCTCTTCTTCAGTGTGAGACTTTGCAATCATGTCGTCAACATACACTTCAATCTCTTTGTGAATCATGTCATGAAAAAGAGTCACCATGGCACGTTGATACGTTGCCCCTGCGTTTTTCAACCCAAAAGGCATAACTTGATAGCAGAAAGTTCCCCACGGTGTGATAAACGTTGTTTTCTCCATGTCTTCTGGTGCCATCTTGATCTGATTGTAACCAGAGAAGCCATCCATGAAGGAAAACACTTTGAAAGGAGCAGTATTATCCACCAACACATCAATGTGAGGAAGAGGAAAATCATCCTTTGGACTCGCCCTATTAAGATCTCTGTAGTCCACACACATCCTGACCTTTCCGTCCTTCTTAGGCACAGGAACAATATTCGCAACCCATGACGGGTAATTCACAACTTGCAGAAAGCCAGCATCAAATTGTTTCTCAACCTCTTTCTTAATCTTCTCAGACATGTCTGGGCGAGTCCTTCGAAGCTTCTGTTTGACAGGAGGACTATCTTCCTTGAGAGGCAGGCGGTGTACTACAATATCTGTATCGAGACCAGGCATATCCTCATAGGACCAAGCAAAGATGTCCGCATACTCTTTCAACATAACAATAAGCCTCTGCTTCACACTATTCTCAAGCGCAGCCCCTATCTTGACTTCTCGGACCTGCTCTTTAGTACCAACATTTACCATCTCGATTACCTCTTGATGCGGCTGAATCGCTTTCTTTTCCTGTTTCAACAATCTTGCCAACTCGTCGGGAAGATCACAATCTTCATAAGCTTCCTCCTCGGCTTGGTAGATCGGATTGTCAAAATCATAATAAGCAATAGCGGAACTGTTACCAATGAAATCCGGGGTAGTGGAACATCTGCATGATTGATGTTTTTATTTTAGTTTTATTTTTATTAAGCTATGTGCAAGTGTGTGCAAAAACATTGCCATTTAAAGGAAAAAGTTAAAAAGAAAGACAAAGAGCAAAACATTTGAATGCAAAAACGTCCTTTTATTTCATGATTAACTTTGAAAATGCGAACTGCATGGCCCTACAAATGATTCACTACGCCTTGGGCAGAGCGTAGGAATTATGTCATGATAAGAAAAGTAAAAACAAGGAATTTACTCCTGAGCTTGTGTAACTTGAATGACATCTTCAATTGTCCAGTTGCGAGGCATCTCCCCAGGAATACTTGGACGAATCCAGCTATCAAAATCACAGTCACTATCCACCTCTTCACCATTGACAATGGCATTAACCTGGCCATCTCGAATGACACCCCCACTCACAAACTTGATCGGGCTAAGGATATCAGGCTTGGGCGATGCATTCTGCTTCCCCGGATTGAAACCGAGACCATTCTTGTCAAATTTGGGACGCACGTCAATTACTTGCCCCCAACCTTCCACTCTTCCAGTCTCAACAACAACCTGAGCGTCTTTCAGAGAAGACATAATCGTTTCTGGCTTCGTTATCTCATAAGGAGGAGTTCTCACAGCGTTCACAGCCTCAAACGCTTGGAATGGCGTCTCATGTATTTCACCTTCGATCTCCACATACCGGAAAGAAGACAAGTGACTCACGATGTAATCCTCTTCACCACAAACTGTCACCACTTTACCGTCAACCGGATACTTCAACTTCTGATGAAGAGTGGATGTCACAGCACCAGCCTTGTGAATCCACGGTCGTCCCAACAGACAACAGTAAGCAGGTTGAATATCCATCACATAAAAGGTTGTAGTAAAGATCTGAGTACCAATCTGGATTGGTAGATCTACCTCTCCGAACACAGACCTCCTTGAACCATCAAAGGCGCGCACTACCAATTCACTAGGCCTTAACTCCACACCGGCATAGTCAATTCTCATTAGAGCTGATTTGGGAAGCACGTTCAAAGAAGACCCAGTATCAACCAAAACACGGGACAAAGTCGTCCCCTTACACTCAATCGAAATATGCAAAGCCTTGTTATGGTTTCTCCCTTCTGGAGGAAGATCATAATCCGTAAATCCCAAACCGTTCCCAGCGGAGATATTATTGGCTACCGCCTCTAGCTGATTCACAGATATTTCATGCGGGACGTAAGCACCATTCAGAATTCACAAGAGAGCATCTCTATGACCTTCTGAACACATCAGCAGTTGCAAGATGGAAATCTTTGACTGGGTCTGACCCAACTGCTCAACAACTTTGTAATCAGACTTCCTGATGATTCTCAATAATTCCTCCACATCCTTGGAAGACACAGCACTATCAGGTGCCCCAGAATAGAACTCACACCTAGTGTCATTGTCATCAAACAGAGAATCTGTAGACATCCATACAGTGCGGAGCTTAACCAGTTGCAAATAAAGCAAGCATGGAAGCAAATGAGAATAAGACCTATCTTCGAAAAGAACCCCAACCAAGCTTTCTTCTTGATCACCCCACAAAGTTGTTTCATGACTGACCTTTGAACACACACCAAGAACAAATCAAGTCTCTGAGTCTGGTGAGAGTACCAAGTTTGAATAAAAGATCCTCAATCCTAAACACCTGTTATGCATTAAATGTATGAGATGCATGATATGAATGCAATGCCATGTTCATTCAATTTCCAAGGAATTCTCATGTTTTGATTTTTAGCAAGAGATGAAAGAGCTTGACACGAGGCTTAAAGATATGATTCCTTGAAAATGGAAGGAACATGCATGCTAGTATGCTAGTTATTTTTTTTGTACATCATTTTTTGGAAAGTAAATATGCAATGATGCAAAGTGGTGGGAACCACAATACTGGACATATCTGATGATGCCGAGAAATCACACGGCACAAGTTCAAAGGTTCGGTATAGTTTCGGACCACCACACAAACCACAAGTCACCAACGGAACAAGTTACCATCGGAACCAGAACATATAGTCACCAATACACTGGAATAGAACATAGATTACCACTCGAACAACAACCATAGTAACTCTCGAACATGAACCATAGTAACCCTCGAACGAGAACAGCGGTAACCCACGAACAAGAACCAAAGTCACCATCAATGTACCTGTTAAGCAATAATTGATTCCCGCCCCACTCACGGGTAAATCTAGGCCAAGGTAGGTCAAAAAAGCCAACAGAGGATCGAATGTAGGCGCTATCATACGATATTGCCTCATTCCACCAAGCTCTGCCCGTGGATACGTGCTCAGATCAATCAGGCATACGCCTTCTGTCCGTCACGGCCACTCTATTCCTAGTTCCTATGGTATCACTCATAGCCTGGGTATTGGGCCTTTTACCTCTTGAAACACCCACCCACAGATAGAAATCCAGACAGTCCAGAATATGATGCAGAAAAGTAAAAGCGCACATAGAATGCAATGCAAACAGGTAAATATGCAAAGCAGTAAAAACACCCAAAGATAAACACACAAGCGCTAGGATCGACTCGCTGAGTCCGGACCAGCAACAGGTCAAGACGTCCCCAGCAGAGTCGCCAGTTGTCGCTACCCCGCGAAAATTAACAGAGTCGCCACTAACATATTTATCCTGAAAAGGAAGGGAATGCCAGCAAACCACAAAACAAAACAACGGTCTCACGACCAGAGAAAAAGGGTAAGGGAGTCGGTTACGCGAGGGGAAGGTGTTAGCACCCCACGCGCCCATCGTACTCGATGGTATCCACGCTTGTGTCTAAATCTATGGGTGTGTAACAAATCTACGCTAATCTGGACTAAAATGAATGCAGAATGTAGGGAAAAGAAAGGATTATGCTCGCACGGGCCCTACCCCGCTGCCTACGTATCTGTTTTGCAGAATCAGAGCTACCGTAGCTCGGCTAACTAATTTTGTTTGTTTTGTGTTTTTTAAGTGAACAAGTTACATTCACACTCCGCTGCTCGACCTTTGGAGACTTATGCTGGGAACGGAGCGGAAATAACAAGCTCTTAAGAAAAGAAAATCAAAGAGTGTGGTTTGTGTTTTAAAGAATGCATGAGGAAGACTTAAGCTAAGGGGGGAAAGCTTGCTACCTAATGTTATCATACAAAGGGTATCAGTCTAAGCTAAGCTATCAACCTACGAGGAAAAGGGCAAAAGCAAACAAATAGCACACAAACGAGCATCCACTCGTAAAGCAAACAAAACCAACGGTACTGACCGAATGGTAGAAAAACGGTCCCGCCATAGCCAAGGGGAGCAGCTCAACCCAAGTCAACCAAGCATTAGACCTCGTGAAAATGATCGGGCCATAGACAAGAGGGCGGACCCCTCTCGGCAACCAAGCCGTCACGGATCGTAAAGGAAAACGGTGTGTGCGTACACCGAGCATCAACGTCGAGCGACGCGAGCTATAAGAAAGGCGGGGGTCCGGCTGCATGGACCCTTTTCCTGACATACTCGATAACAAGATCTTGTGCTGGTTCAGAAGCAGGCAACGCGTAGCGTGCGCTTACTGAACGGACTCGATGAAACTAGGCGGGGGTTGATTACAGACCCTTGACCGCATGCCTTCCATGAGGACTTAACGGAGTGCCATATAGGTCTTATTACACCGTGACTCCCTGCCGCAAAGCACAAATGTAAACACACCAACAAAAACAGAGCCTCTTTCGAGGACTTGGCCAGATGCATGTCTAAGTCCTACTTCTCATGTTAAAGGATGATGCGAGAAAGCGATAAAGTGCGGGAATAATAAAATGAAACGGAATCAATACCAAACGGATGATGATCCGTAAAATGAGGAGAAACGAAGCGAAGAAACTAAGGATCCCGCGAGCGAGCTAGCAAAGCAAAAGCAAATAGTCAGCACACCGATTCAGCACACCGATTATTTATAAAGCGCACAAATGTCGACTCGTATGTCGAGCACAATCACAATACACCTGCAAGAGGAACAAGCAAACCAAACAAGCAGATATAAAGTAATATGGGATCGTGTCTCCAGGATGAGAACACGTCACGAGTAAATGAGATAGAATCGTATTCCGCAAGTGAAGCGGAACACTCAAGCAATGAGTATCAATCGGCGACCGTCTAAATGCCTTGCACACTAGCACACAGGTTAGAGATAACAAACATCGCAATCGGAATTGCGTTATTGCATAAAGCGAAAAGAAACGGACAAATTATGTAAATGTAAGATAAACGATCAACATGAAAAGGAAAAACAAACATGGAGAACTTGACAAACAATCAATATCAATCATTTCATGAGATAGCACGTTTCACAAGCTTTCCAACGATATAAAGAACGCACAAATCGGAGTTACGAGTGAAAAGATACGAAAGTTTGAAGTTAGAAAATGAAATATGAAAAAAAACACTCAGGAACCGGTTCCTGCATAGGACAACCCGGTTCCCCATACAAAAAACCAGAGAATGAACATTTCAGAAAACTGGGAACCGGTTCCCACCTAGGGACAACCCGGTTCCTGGTACAAAAACACAGAGAATGAGAAAATAAGCAAGCTGGGAACCGGTTCCCCCCTAGGGACAACCCGGTTCCCCATACAAAAAGGCAGAGAACACAAAAATTAGCAAGCCAGGAACCGGTTCCCACCTAGGGACAACCCGGTTCCTGGTACTAAAAACCAGAGAAACAGCATTTTTGGATATAGTGGGAACCGGTTCCCGCCTGGGACAACCCGGTTCCTGGCGTGTAAAAACAGATTTTTAAGCATTTTAAAGGCCTTGGAGCCATTCGCACTCAATCCAAAACGTACCAATTAAGCACAAGCAAACATCAACAACACAATTTACATGCATCCACACATCAAATAATCCACGTGTTAACAATTATGCTAAGTGCGACTCGTCAAATAGAGCAAATATCAAGCAACATTGCATCACATGCATTTATACAAACACGTGGAGTACATCACAAGCAACACAAACTATCAACAACAATTATGCACACAAAGTCAACAACAAATCACGGATCCGAACACGAACAACACAATTCATCATCAACGGATATCAATCATATTCAATCAACATCAAATCCAATCACAATTTACATGAACACGATCAATTCGGACAAAAATACGCAAATTCACCGATCAATCATTATCAATCATCCATAAATCAAGAACAAGGAGTAGATCTAGATTTGAATTCACATATAATCAACAATTAAGCACTTAATTCAATGGTTCAAGGCTTACCGAATGAAGATCCAACCGAAGCACGAACACGAACACGATATGAACGCGAACACGACACGAACGCGACGAACTCGAACAAAATCCGGAGTGTGAGAGAGAGGGAGGCGCGCGCAAGATCCAATGAGGAGAGAAGAAGAGAAATCCGAACTTCGATCTTGATTCTTCAATCCATGTTCTTGATCTTGATGAACTTTGATGAATATTGATGAAAGTTTTATGTAATTTGTGGTTTTGATTCAAGAGAATTGAGAGAGAATTGAGAGAATATGTTTGTGAAAATTGGTGAGTTGAAATTATGAGAGTTCCCCTTTGATTTGTGAAGAGCAAAATGTTTATATATTGTCAACGCGAAATGTCTAAATTGCCCTCGGTTCGTCTTGTTTTGGCTCGTTTTTAAGGAAACTCGGTTCGGCTCTGAATCTCGGAACGAAACCAACGTCCACTCGAAGGTGACTAAAATCGTAGATCATAGCCGCGAGAATCGCCTCAAACGGATAAGCGACGAAGAAAATACGCGCGTTTGAATGACGAGAAACGTCGGTCCAAACAAACGCGACTGTGCAGAATTTTGCGCGTACCGCTCAAAGAACTCGATAAAACCTCATCTTCGGCTCAGAATCCGACCTGGCATGTGTGACGAAGAATCGAAGCTAACGAAATTTCCAAGAAATTGCCACCGGAATGGGCTTCATACGATAAAAATCGAAGAAGTTATGAATTTTCAAACTCGGTGCGACACACTCGAAAACATACTTTTTTACCGAAACCGTGCGACGATCATTAAAATGCTGGGAGTTTTTGGTGCATAGTTGGTCTTCGGACTGAACATATGAAATCTTGGTACTGATGTCACGGAGCTCCAGTTAAAATTTCAAGCGAATCCGGCGAGCGGATTAGGAGATATGAATTTTCCGAGGCGCAAAACCCTACATTCAGCACTATTTTTCACTACGAAATCTCAAGTAATTTGCCAATTTGACGACCTTCCTCAAAGAATTAGCTTCCGAACCGAACGCGAAAGTTGTAGATATCGTCGAAACAGTCAAGATAACGCGGGAACTAAGCTCATATCACCTTCCAAATATGACTTGCGAATTTTTCTCGTATTTCCACCGTTTAAACCATTTTTCACGCTTTTCTTCTTAAACCCATGAAAACTTTTTATTATTTTTCTTCAATTTTGAAATGACGAAATAAACGTCATTATTAACTTATAGCTCAAATAAAGAGGGCAAATTTTGGGGTGCAACAACCATGACATGTTGTGCTTTGTCCTTTTTGCAGCCAAGGATATCTGCAATAGGAATGATCTTATCCTTAGGTACCCACATCTTCTTGGGTCCTTTCTTGTTAGTTCTCTTCAAGTTCTGGTTGAACTTGGGTTTAACATTGTAAGCAGTATGAGAAATAGCATGATGATTCTTAATGTGAGTTTCATGATATTTCCTAGGTTGTGTCACATGCTTTTTGGTGTGTGTAATGTGAAAGCTTTGTGCATGTGATGTGTGCCTAATATCATGGGAGTGGTCATACTTGAACTCATCATACAATGGCTTGTATGTGATTTTCATCTTATCAACATGTTCAAGTTTGTATGGGGTTTCACCCTCATAACCAATGCCTACTCTTTTATTTCCAGACACAGCATATATCATAGAAGCAAGTTGACTTCTGCCTATGCTTCTAGATAAGAACTTCCTGAAACTTAAATCATATTCTTTCAGAATATGGTTTAAACTAGGAGTGGATTTTTCTGAATCAGAAGGAGATCCAACATTATTGGATAATTTTAAAAGTTTTTCTTTTAATTCAGAATTTTCCAACTCAAGCTTCTTAGTTTCAAATTCAAATAGCTTTCTCAGTTTTTTGTATTTGAGACTAATCTGAGACTTGTATTCCAGAAGTTCTGTTAGACTGGAAACTAACTCATCTCTAGTAAGTTCAGAAAATACCTCTTCAGAATCTGATTCTGATGTAGATTCTGATCCGTCATCTTCTGTCGCCATCAGCGCACAGTTGGCCTGCTCATCTTCAGAGTCTGAATCAACTTCTGATTCATCCCAGGTTGCCATAAGACCTTTCTTCTTATGAAACTTCTTCTTGGGATTCTCCTTCTGAAGTTTCGGACACTCATTCTTGTAATGTCCAGGCTCATTGCACTCATAGCAGACAGCCTTCTTCTTGTCAGATCTTCTGTCATCAGAAGATTCTCCACGTTCAAATTTCTTTGAACTTCTGACGCCTCTGAACTTCCTATGCCTGTTCTTCCAGAGTTGATTTAGCCTTCTGGAGATCAAGGACAGTTCATCTTCTTCTTCAGATTCTGATTCTTCAGAATCTTCTTCTCTTGCCTGAAAAGCGTTAGTGCATTTTTTGATATTTGATTTTAATGCAATAGACTTACCTTTCTTCTGAGGCTCATTTGCGTCCAGCTCAATTTCATGGCTTCTCAAGGCACTGATAAGCTCTTCCAAAGAAACTTCATTCAGATTCTTTGCAATCTTGAATGCAGTCACCATTGGGCCCCATCTTCTGGGCAAAATTCTGATAATCTTCTTTACATGATCAGCCTTGGTGTAGCCTTTGTCAAGAACTCTCAATCCAGCAGTCAAAGTTTGAAATCTTGAAAACATCTTTTCAATGTCTTCATCATCCTCCATCTTGAAGGCTTCATACTTCTGGATTAAAGCTAGAGCTTTAGTCTCCTTGACTTGAGCATTTCCTTCATGAGTCATTTTCAAGGACTCATATATGTCATAGGCCGTTTCCCTGTTAGATATCTTCTCATACTCAGCATGAGAGATAGCATTCAGCAAAACAGTTCTGCATTTATGATGATTCCTGAAAAGCTTTTTCTGATCATCATTCATTTCTTGCCTTGTCAGCTTTACGCCTCTGGCATTTACTGGATGTTTGTAACCATCCATCAGAAGATCCCATAGATCACCATCTAGACCAAGAAAGTAACTTTCCAGTTTATCTTTCCAGTATTCAAAGTTTTCACCATCAAATACTGGTGGTCTAGTATAACCATTGTTTCCATTGTGTTGCTCAGCAGACATGGTTGTCAAACTCGCGGGTAGACTCGTAAACTCGTACGAGTTTACGAGTCTAGGAAGCATAAACGAGTAGACTCACACATAGAATCGTTTTTTGATAGACTCAAGTAGACATGGGTAGACTCGCATAAACTCGTATGGACTCGCGAGTCTATCACGAGTTTACGAGTCTATCAGTATTTTTTATTTTGTTTGTTTTAAACCAAAAAAGGCCCAAATTCCCCAGAATATTTTCTTTTATTTTAAAAAAAAACCTTATTTTTTTGCTTGTATGAGAATTAGAAAGTCTCTCTCCTAGTCTCTTGTACGGTATTTCCATGGAGATATGACTACAAAATTAAAGAGGCTTGCAATTCGTGTTTGAAGCTTAACTTGCAGCTCATATGGTCGTGAACAAAATTGGAGTTCCTTTAAAATGGTAATGAATTATTATTTGTTTGTTTATAGATTTGATTTTTATTTTTTAGAAACATTGAGTTGAATTGTTATTTGCTTTGCAAGTTCATTCCAAGAGAAGAAATAAGTTGCATAAATAAATAATTTAGTTTATTTCATGTGCAATTTGAAATTGAAAAGTAGAAAAGGAAAAGCGAAGAGTGTTGTTCGTTCATTTGAAGATATTCATTTAGAGTATGAATGGATAACTTAAGATCCTAATGAAGAAAATATGCAAATTAAATTTAATGTTGAGCAAGATGATGTTATTATTAGTAATATTGTGGAAGATGATGTTGTTGTTACTAATGTTGTGAAGTGGTGGTGGTGGAAATGTTGAATTAGGTGGAAGTGGAACATCAAAAAATTTAACATTGGCTAATGATTAAGAAGATGTTTTATCTAGGGTAGAGTTTGATGATGATACTCAAGATACCGATGAAGAAGTTGGTGATGATATTGGTGGTGATGATTTTACTAGAGTTTTCGATGTTGGAAGCCATTAGCATATATGTTTTGTGTTTTTTCCCTTTATGTAGTAGCAATTGACAAGATTTTAGTACTATAAGTCTTTAACTACATACTTTGCTATTTTTTTTGTTTTATTGTCGATTTCTTTTTGCTAACAAATTTGTTATGAAGTATGACATTTAAGTTTTAATGTTAATAGGTGTTCTATTATATATATTTGTGTCATATATGAGGGATTTACAAGTTTAAAAATATAGGAGTGTGTCATATATGTATCACTTATAGGTTTTTTAAAGTAATTTTAATTTTCCATAGACTCGTACGAGTTTACGAGTCGATTTTGCGAGTCGAGTCTACGAACCCTTTACGAGTCTGAGTAGACTCGCGAGTTTGACAACAGAGCCAGATGTAGATGGAGTTGGATTTGCTTGAGATTCACCAGCCATCTTTTAATGAAGCGTTTTTCTCTTCCTGAATCTTTTCTAAACACGGTTAAGTGCTTGCACCTTAGAACCGGCGCTCTGATGCCAATTGAAGGATAGAAAAACACTTAGAAAGGGGGGGTTTGAATAAGTGTAGTTTTAAAAACTTGACAGATAAAAATAAATTGCACAGTTATTTTTATCCTGGTTCGTTGTTAACTAAACTACTCCAGTCCACCCCCGCAGAGATGATTTACCTCAACTGAGGATTTAATCCACTAATCGCACGGATTACAATGGTTTTCCACTTAGTCCGCAACTAAGTCTTCTAGAGTATCCTGATCACAACCTGATCACTCCAGGAACAACTGCTTAGACACAAGCTAAGACTTTCTTAGAGTATCCTGACCACCACGTGATCACTCTAATTACAACTGCTTAGACACAAGCTAAGACTTCCTAGAGTATCCTGATCAACACTTGATCACTCTAGTTCCTTACAACTTAATGTAATCTTTCTAAGAGTTTTACAATGCTTCTAAAAAGCTATAATCACAACAGTGATATTTCTCTTAAAGTTTAAGCTTAATCTCACTAAGATATTACAACAGCAATGTAGTGAGCTTTGATGAAGATGAAGATTCTGAGTTTTGATTTGAACAGAGTTTCAGCAAGTTGATATGAGTTGTTTTTGGTGCAGAATCGTTAACCTTGCTTCTCATCAGAACTTCATATATATAGGCGTTTGAGAAGATGACCGTTGAGTGCATTTAATGCTTTGCGTGTTCCGTACAGCATCGCATTTAATGTTATACGCTTTTGTCAACTACCTCGAGCCTTGTTCACGCTGTGTCTACTGACGTTGCCTTTAATAGCTTCTAACGTTCCTTTTGTCAGTCAGCGTAGCCTGCCACTTGTACTTTCTTCTGATCTGATGTTTGTGAATACAACGTTTGATTATCATCAGAGTCAAACAGCTTGGTGCATAGCATCTTCTGATCTTCTGACCTTGAAGTGCTTCTGAGCGTGATACCATCAGAACTTCAGTGCTTCTGATCTCTTGTTCTTCTGATGCTTCCATAGACCCATGTTCTGATTCTGCTTCGACCATCTTCTGATGTCTTGCCAGACCATGTTCTGATGTTGCATGCTGAACCATTTGAGACAAAGCTTCTGAGCGCTGATTTATGCATACTCTATATATATTTCCTGAAAAGGAAATTGCATTGGATTAGAGTACCATATTATCTTAAGCAAAATTCATATTATTGTTATCATCAAAACTAAGATAATTGATCAGAACAAATCTTGTTCTAACAGTAATAACGTAATAGAGTTGCAAATAATATCGAGTATTTTGTATGATAACCTGTGAGTGCTTTGAACAGAGATGTGAAATTTTTTCTTTCGTCATTAACGTTGTAATCGCGTTCGTCATAAATCAGACGGTTGCCAATGTCTCTTGTGACATATGAGTCGGGATATGGCATATCCTTAAACTCATGCAAGCTTCTTCGATTGGACTGCAACATGTCCTCAATGGCAATGAGCGTCAAGTTTTTCAATTTATTGTCTGTTAAATGCAGGTCTATATCCAAAAAAACAGAATGAACCAATTAAACAAAATAATCATTTATTAAATGAGCAGCTACGATATCTAAAAACTATATTACATTATTTTCCTGGATGTTGTCGCTACCGCGAAAATTAACAGAGTCGCCACTAACATATTTATCCTGAAAAGGAATGGAATGCCAGCAAACCACAAAACAACGGTCTCACGACCAGAGAAAAAGGGTAAGGGAGTCGGTTACGCGAGGGGAAGGTGCTAGCACCCCTCGCGCCCATCGTACTCGATGGTATCCACGCTAATGTCTAAATCTATGGGTGTGTAAGCAAGCTGCGCTAATCTGGACTAAAATGAATGCATAATGTAGGGAAAAGAAAGGATTATGCTCGCACGGGCCCTACCCCGCTGCCTACGTATCTGTTTTGCAGAATCAGAGCTACCGTAGCTCGGCTAACTAATTTCTGTTTGTTTTGTGTTTTTTAGGTGAACGAGTTACATTCACACTCCGCTGCTCGACCTTTGGAGACTTATGCTTGGGAATGGAGCGGAAATAACAAGCTCTTAAGAAAAGAAAATCAAAGAGTGTGGTTTGTGTTTTAAAGAATGCATGAGGAAAACCTAAGCTAAGGGGGAAAGCTTGCTACCTAATGTTATCATACAAAGGGTACAAGTCTAAGCTAAACTATCAACCTACGAGGGAAGAGGGAAGCAAACAAGTATATCACACAAACGAGCATCCACTCGTGAAGCAAACAAACCAACGGTACTGACCGAATGGTAGAAAAGCGGTCCCGCCATAGCCAAGGGGAGCAGCTCAACCCAAGTCAACCAAGCATTAGACCTCGCGAAAATGATCGGGCCATAGACAAGAGGGCGGACCCCTCTCAGCAACCAAGCCGTCACGGATCATAAAGGAAAATGGTGCGTGCGTACACCGAGCATCAACGTCGAGCGACGCGAGCTATAGGAAAGGCGGGGGTCCGGCTACATGAACCCTTTTCCTGACATACTCGATAACAAGATCTTGTGCAGGTTCAGAAGCAAGCAACGCGTAGCGTGCGCATACTGAACAGACTCGATGAGACTAGGCGGGGGTTGATTGCTAACCCTTTCCGCGTGCCTTCCAAGAGGACTTAACGGAGTGCCATATAGGACTTATTACACCGTGACTCCCTGCCGCAAAGCACAAATGTAAACATACCAACAAAAACAGAGCCTCTTTCGAGGGCTTGGCCAGATGCATGTCTAGGTCCTACTTCTCATGTTAAAGGATGATGCGAGAAAGCGATAAAGTGCGAGAAAAGTAAAATGAAACGGAATCAATACCAAACGGATGATGATCCGTAAACTAAAGCGAAGAGAGCGAGTAAACTAGGATCCCGCGAGCGAGCTAGCAAAAGCAACAGCAAACATGTCAGCACTCCGATTAGAATCCGCATAAGCAATCAAGATTCGGCGCGATGAAAGTAAATCACGCGCCAACGTGTGCATCGGGCACAACGAATACCATACACCTGCAAGGGAAACAGAAATCCGGACAAGCAAGTATAATGATAAAGGATGCGTGTAGAAACGCGAATCAGAGAGAGAATAAATGTCGTGTCCCACAAATAAAGCGGAACACGAGAGCGGGCATCGACCAGAGCCTCCATGTTGCCTTGCATACTAACACACACGTTAGAGATAACAAGACACCGCAATCGGAATTGCGTTATTGAATTATAAGCTGAAACCGGAAATGGATAACGGAATAGAAAGTGAAAACATAACAAAAGCGAATAAGAAGAAACATGAGATAGTATTCAAAAGCAAATCAAATATGTACACTAAAACTACGGAAGCCAGCACAAGTATTTACATGCACAACGGTACACCGAAACGGCAAAACCGGGTAAAAACAGTGAAAACTAAACTCGTCAGAATTAATCCAAAATTTTATTGCAAGCTTAAAACGTGCTAAAGAAGTCAAATATGCAATTAGAATTTACAAAATCGGCCCGGAAGCGCGACTTTCAAGACGGGGCAGAAGCGAAAACGGTAAAAAAAGTCGGCTAAAACCGAAAATAAACGCTTTCAAACAGTTCTAAACAACATATTCCACTCAAGAAACACTATTCATACTTGCAAAAATCCAAAGCGGTAAGAAAGATATGACAGATTCAATGAAAGCCGACGCGTCGCGTCCGTTTGCGAAATTTAAAAAAGAAAGAAAAAAAATAGCATGCATGTCATAACAGAAAAAAATTCAGCACTTAATAACACCAATTAATCATTCAAATAAGCTTCACTTCCATCTTGTATCAACAACTCAATCATAAGCCAAATACATCACAAATTCTTTTAGTTTCTACATTCCCATGAATCAACAAAATGATTGAAGTGCACCAACAACTACATAAACAAAACAAAAACTGCATTTTCATGTTCAAAAACAGTCCCCATTAACTTCACAAACCATGTTATATCTCATATCAACAATTAGAACCCATCCACATTTTATTCCCATAGTTTCCAAGCACTTTCATAAGGCAAAATAAATGAAATGTGACACAAACAATGCCAACCAAAATTCTGCACTTTAAGATCTCTATAACAGTCCCAACAAGTTACAAAAACACACATAAGCACAAGATATTGATACATGGTGATGGACACAAGAGAGCATACAAAACACAAATTGGAATGTTGGCATAAGACATGTTTTTTTTTTAAGTGGCACAAACAACAAGTCCTTAATATTGTACCTTAAGTTTGTAAATCATCCAACAAGTAACTCCACGAAACAAAGGACTTAAGAATCCACGGAATATGCATAAGGCTTCAAGTTCAAGAATAGCAACAAGAGACCATATCACAATTAACAAGCATTTCGAATCACCTTTAGCACATAGAACCTTTCATAACAACATTCTTTGCAACACAAACAGTGACAACCTCCTCAAGCATTTTTCAACTAATAGTTTGTGATTATTCCATGAACTAGTATAAGCAATGGCATCTCAAAATTTCCAGCATATGCACATCATCAAGTAAGATCAAACTTCACATTTAACTAAAAAAAAATACACACATAAACCATGCTTCCCTCTATCGACAAACTACATTTCCAATTCAGATTTCTTCATGAAGCAATTCCCAACACCTTATCACATCATCTCACAATTATCTCAATCACTAATTTGCAACAATCTAGAACTTACAACAAATGCAACAATTATCATTATCATTTCCAACAATTATCCATCAAACACAACCACAATTTTCAGCATGTATATTTGAACTCCATTGACACTACACAATCATATTGTTACCGAACATTCATTAACCATACTCACGCACAAGCTTAGAATGATAGCATTTAATCACCACCGAAACTTTCATGAATTTCTTCAAACCAACACTTTTAAAACAACAAGATTAAATGATTATGAGCACCACAAGCATGCTTTATTCTAACACTAAATGTCATCAACAAAAAACAATAAAATCATACAATCATACAATCATTTAGGCAAACACATGGAATGCATATTTCAACAATAATATTCTTCTCTAATCAATGTATCAATCAACACTTAATTTCCATCTATTCCCTTCACGAATCAACTTCAAGCATTATCACACCAACAATATTTTTTTATTAATACTCTGTATCATTTCTGATTTAACATGAAGCATTTCACAGTTCATCGCATCATTCGGTTCAAGCACAGCAAATTCTCATATAAGCTTTGATTGATTCACACAATTTTAACTAAACAACGCCATCCGCCAATTAATTTCATCGTCGTTTTCGCAAATTTCCTAACCAAAACAACGCAAGCCTTACGCATACAAATTATCAAAAATCTCCACCAATTCTCAAGATACCTCAACTGATAGTAACGCCAATTTACTACTACACAAAGCACAAATAAGGTCTATACATCACTCTTTCCATCAACAACTATAATTAAATCTACTTCAGCATGTCAACACAAGAATTGAAGAAGAACTAACCGAACGAAGTGCTGCGAAAACAAAGCTTGAACGGCGACGATCGAGAGAAGCTTGACAGACAGCGTTGCGTCGTCGAACGGTGATGACGGACAGCGTTGCTTGGATCCTCGTTGACTGACGTCACGGAGAAGGAGTGACAATCGGCAAGCGGTATAGAGCGGCAGTATGAGAAGGTGACGATCGGCGAGGCAATGAGTTTTAGTTAGGTGATCTTCATCATCTTCATCATCACGTTCTTGAGTTTTTTTTAATTTTTTGTATTTTGATTCTAGAGAGAAGGGAGAGAGAATTGAATGTTGTTTGTGTGATTTTTGGTAAAAGTGGAATTATGAGAGAAAAAGAGGGAAAAAAGTATATATAGTTTAAATGGTGAAATGTCAAAAATGCCCCCGACGTATCTCTTTTTTGCTCGTTTTCGGGGAAATATGACTCGGTGCGAAATTTGGAAATAAAACGAACGTCACTGCGAAGATGACCAAATTTGTGACTCGTAGCCGCGAGAATCGTCTCAATCCGAAAAACGGTGAGGAAATCATGCGCGTTTGAATGACGAGAAATATCGGTTCATCTGGAGCGACTGTGCAGAATTTTGCGAGTACCGCTCAAAGAACGTGATAAAACTCAAACATCGGCTCGAAATCTGACTTAGCATGTGTGACGAAGAATCGAAGATAACGAAATTTCCGAGAAAATGCCGCCGGAATGGACTTCATACGATAAAAATCGAAGAAGTTATGAATTTTTGAACTCGGCGCGACATACCCGAAAACACACTTTTCACCGAAAGATTACAATGTTCTTCAAAATGCTGGGCACTTTTGGTGCATAATCGGCCGATGGTCCGAACATATGAAATCTTGGTAATGATGACACGGAGCTCCAGTTAAATTTTCAAGCGAATCCGACAGGCGGATTAGGAGATATGAATTTTCCGAGGCACGAAACCCTACATTCAGCACTGTTTTTTACTACGAAACCTCAAATAATTTGCAAATTTGACGACCTTCCTCAAAGAATTGGCTTCCGAGCCGAACACGAAAGTTGTAGATATCGTCGAAACAGTGGGGACAACGCGGGAACTTAACTCATATCACCTTCCAAATAGTATTTGTGAATTTTCTCGTACTTTCACTGTTTTAAACCATTCTTCACACTTTACTACCTTAACATCTCAAGAACTCTTTATTATTTTTCTTCCGTTTTTGAATGACGAAATAAATGTCATTATTAACTTATATCTCAAATAAAGAGGGCAAATTTTGGGGTGCAACAGCTGCCCCTATTCAAACTTCTTGAACCTGGCGAGTGAGAAACGAAAGTTTCGAACAGTTGAGGTGGAAGGAGATTGAATACCAGAATGAACTCGAAAATTTGCACTCTTGATCAATAGAAGATTCCGTCTTGTGATAAGAAGGAATGTACCACCCCGCAAGCAGGGAGAAAAAACTTCAATTGATCTGGATAATAAATATGCTCCAACTTGTGATAAGAGGGAACGGGCACCCACAAGCAGGGGAAAATACTTCAAATGATCTGGGCATCAAGAGAAGGAACATCTCGACTGATCTGAATATCAGACGTAGCAGATGTCTCCGAACATGCATCGGGATAGATGTCTTAGGTCGATCTGGGAATCGAAGGAGATACATCGGTTGATCTGAATATCAACGGGTAATAAGTATCTCTGATCTGGGAATCATGATCTGGGAATCTGGGCAGACATCTCTTCTGATGCAATTAAATCATCAGGTAGATATTCCTACTAATCTGGGAATTAGCGGCTAGCTCCTTCGTAAGACCACGGGGATCCGGAGGCGGTTCCTTCAACTGAACTGGTAATCAGGATAGGAACAATATCTCTTCCGAACTGTGTACGCCGGGGAAAGAATGCCTTTAAACTGATCTGGGCATGATGCCAGAAAATAAGTAGGACAATCTTCATCTGAATGAAAAAGTCAATCAGGCAAACATCTCCATCTGATCTGATGATATCAGTGGCTTGCTCCTTCGTAAGACCACGGGGATCCGGAGGCGGTTCCTTCAACTAATCTGAATCTGAATATTAGGATAGGAACAGATGTTTCTTCCGAACTGTGTACGTCGGGTAAAGAAAACGTCCTCAACTGATAGTAAGGTATCAGGACTGGGCAAACGAGTTTCTTCTTCTGAACGAACTAAATCGTCAGGGAGTAGATATTTCCAACTGATCTGATGTATCAGAGGGCTTGCTCCTTCGGAAGATCTTGGGAGATCCGGAGGCGGTTCCTTCAACTGAAAGTCTGATTTATCAGGAATAGGAACAAATATCTTCCACCGATCTGGGGGCATCGGGAATAGGAATGTCTTTGAACTGATCTGAGTTGTGCCAGAAAATAAGTAGAACAATCCTCGTCTGATTCAAAACATCAGGATAAGCGCCTGTAATGACTAGGCGAATATTGCTCTCTAGGGAGCATTTGAATCTGGATAACTTTCCTGTAGAAAGAAACAACAGATATGATATGGTTTATGCATGATGTATGTATGAATGTGTATGGAATAACGTTTCCGAGAAGGAAGACGCTATACGCTTTTGAGAATGCAATGCAAATGATGCATGATTCGAACGTTGCTTGGGGAGACAACGGAGGAGCACTGAATTGCTGAAGAAGTCCTGGAGAGATTATAGAACTCTGCGGGGAGGACAAGATGAGTGACTAGAAGTCACGAACTACGAGCTGACAGAGATGAATCAGAAATCTGCTGGAGACGATCAAATTTGGATGCGAGCTCTGGTTGGGGAACAAATCTTGCTTGAAGATATGAACATCCCACTTAACTGCTTGGGGAAGACCCATGCAACTTCACTGGAGAAGCAAATTCTCGACATACTGGGGATGAAGAGATAAGAGCAAGTCATGGAGACAACTCTGATGGAGAGTAACCAACTTGCTTGCGTGGAACGCATTCCGCTGGAGAAATCCTTGACGGAAACAGATTATGTTGAGGATACATGTGAACCTCTGCTGAGGAAAGATTCAGTGGGGAAGATGAATACTTCTGCATAACGATCCACTGAGGAGATGAGAGATCCGCTGGGGATAAGGAACTTAGCATAAGAACCTTTGTTAAGACCATTCCACTGGGGAATAAGATGACTCTCCTGGGGAAAACAGGTCAATCTGTTGGGGAGAGAAACACTCTGCTGGGGAAAATGAGGCATTCGGGAAAGGAACCTCATTAAGAGCTTGCTGGGGAATTAGATACCATTCAATCATGATTCAACTGGGGAGAAAATATTCCACCGGGGAATAAGACTTCAGATGCACGGAGAATGCATCGAGACGTGCTTTACTGGGGATATGAGAATCTTGGAACCAAGAAAGTCTCATCTGAATGCACTCCGCTGGGGAATGAGAATATCTCGTTATGAAGCACTCGGCTAGGGAGTGAGAATCTCTCATGATTTGGTCCGTTGATATGCTGATACGAAGCGCTTGCAAGGACGTACCTGCGAGACAAACAAATGAAAATGCTCCAGGATATAGCATGACATCTTTGGGATTTCCTCACATGGCAGAGGATAGTGATGCTCACCCACAATAGGAAAATGCAAGAGCAAACAGATTGTCAGACATCTTGGCTTTGAAACTTTCCATACAGGCAATGGATTCAATGAGTTGACAGGCAAGCAGTGATTAGAACACCAAACAAGTATCGGCCAGAGTATCAAACAGGCATTGATTCTCCAAGAGAATGCCACCTGGAAGTGGGCTTAAGGGTCAAGCAAGTGTTGACTTCAAAGGGACCAAACAGGCATTGGCTTTCATAGTGTTCTGCATATTCGTATGATTGTGAGGATGCCAATAAGTATTGGACTTTCAGTCTCAGATCAATGTTAAGGATTACGACCCTGACTTCTCGACGGTATTCGAGTTCATAAGTTGTTTAGCTCACACCTGAACTTAAACTGAACACCTCCTGATTAGGATAAAATGCCAATGCATAGTGCCTTGCCCCAGCTGATAGGGACTTTGAAGAGTTTCGTCTTGTAAGGACCTTCTGGTATCCGTTCATATCAAACTGACTTGCCCGAGTATCATGACTTTTGGCACCATGCCCTGATTGACCAGTGTTGGAAGTAGCTTCGACTACGCTTGGGTGAATGCCCCTGATTGCTTAGCACTTTGAGAGATTCTTAGAATCTTGACCTGATTGCCTCAGATTGATTGAAAACTTACTCGATAGAGTAATCAAACGCTTCTGTGCCCCTAAGGGTGATCAGAATTTGAAATATTGCTGCCTCTGCTCAACGGAGTTCTAAAGACAACCTGTCCTTCGGAAGGATAGAACATTTCATCTGAAGTTCATTGTGGAAACTTTCTTGATGTCAAGAACTTGTTCATATGCAAAGAATGTTTATTATGAGAAATATAATTCTAATGCAAAGAGTATGTTTGTCTTGAAGTTAAAAGAAACTTTTTGAAAGGATGTCGTAACATCGATTTTTTATGAAAGAAAGATGGTGTGATACCAACTCAAGCGCTTAGCGGATCTCCTAGGAGTCAGCTTACCGTATTCTCTTGTACAGTCTGCTTTCAAATCAACCCTGCTTCAATTAGGACTTTTAAGGGTTGTAACGTGGCCAGGTTCACGGTTTTTAGAAAAAAGGATTTTTAGGCTCAAAATATTTGGTGCCCACCCCCTTCATGATGTTCTCCAATCCTAAGTTCAGCTAACTTGACACGAGCATTCATCTTTCAAGAGGAATTTGGAATGATTGAGGAATCAATGAGGTATTTGGACACGACATCCACTTTACCTTTTGTTTTTGGTGTCTGATCACACGACTTGTTCTTTTGATGAGGATTCTTATTTTGTAATCCTTGTTTTGCTTTCGCTTTTTTTTCTTGTATCCCTAATTTTTGTCTGGACAAATTCTTTTGAATTTTGAGTTGGATGTCCAGCGGGATGCCCTAACTTTTTCCTAAGTCACTTGTTTTCAAGTTGTTGACTTAGCGGGCTTTTTCTTTTTCATTCTTTTTTTTCCTCTTTTTTTTTTGAACAAGTCGTGTGATCCTGAATCTCTGAATTGTTGGAAACGCATAGTGACTGCCTGAGTCTTTGATAGATGAAGAATTACCATTGTAGTATCGTCATATTTTGACCTCTTGATGTGAGGGATAAACCACAACGGCTTTGAATTATTCGATCTTGACCTCCTGATGTGAGGGATAATTTTGATGTCTCGACCTCCTGAGGTGAGGGATAACCGTTGTGGATTTGAATTTCCTCAATCTTTTTAAAGATAGCCATTATTGTATCCTTAGATGTGTGCTCCTGATGAATTTTGAATGCTCGATCAGGTCAACTGAATACTACCCTGCCCCAGGGTTAAAATAAGGGTTTTTTCTACATAGAAAAGAAACTCCTACTTCGAAGGCTCAGAGGGGTTAACAAAGGTTTCACTCCCTTATATCTCCAGTGTTTAGGAATATGAAACAATGCCTGTACATCATCAACAGGGTTTTACTCAAAAGCATACCATTTGAGGTTATTGGTATTATGTTCATCATTCTCCCTTTAGATTTATCATGCTTTATTAACAAGAGTTGAGTATCACAAAAAGCGTAGAAAAACATATAAGAGCAAAAGCGAATGGATTTTTTCAAGACAAACATATTCAATGCATTATTATTATAGTTCAAAAACAAACAAGTATTGCATGCAACAATATTGAACAAAGCAAGAAGGCTTAAACATGAACATGCAAGATGATTTAAGAAATGCCAACATTGAGGAGATCCTCTCCGTATGGACTTATTGCTTCAAAAGATCCAGTGAGTCAAAGGAGAACTTCAATTCTGGACTTCAGGTGCAAATGTGACAGCCTTTGAATCAATCAGGTCTTGAATCTTATCTTTTAGCGACTTACAGTCTTCAATCAGATAACCAAGTGCCCCCAGAGTGGAAAGCACACCAAGCACTACTTTAGAACACTTTAGATCACTTCCTGGAAGAAGATTTTGGCGAGGCCATATGAAAGTTGTAAGTGCTCAGCTTTAGGGATTTGAGTTGTGCCAGTGGTGCACAAACTCAAGATACAAGGCGTCTTGCTTATCCCTCGGTCGGGAGCCCCAAAAAAACAGCGACTGGAGTTTGCGAATGCTTTAGGGGTTTGAGCTGCCAAAGATGCGAACTCAAGAACACGGAGTCTTGCTTATCCCTCAGTCGGGAGCCCTAAATATGGCTGCTGAAACAGAAAACACCATCATGAATGGAGGAAACTTGTATTACTATCGGCGAACAACAATAACCTCTGCCGCTTGGCCATCAAAGTCACGACTTGGAACACACAACAGCTGTTAGGAAGTAAGCCTTTGGAAGTAGAGATTGCAAGTGATTCTCATGAGTTACCCCTTGAGGAGGATCAAACATTCTACTTGTGGCGCATGAAATGGAATTAACCGGTGGAAACCGTTATGAATAAACTCAAACATCTCTGCATCGCGCAAGTTCTGGACTCTTTGTACCTCAACACCTTGTAAGACTTGACATTATGATCAGGTCCCCCGAGAATGGAAAACACCAAGTATTGTCATTGAAATCAAGAGAGCTATCAGTGGTGATGAAGACCAAAGCACGAATCTGAACCAACTGAAATTCCAACAAGCAGGGATGCAACTAGACACAAAGGCGTCATGATCAAATCAGCTTGTTTCTCACATTCTTTTTGCCTCTGTTGACAAGAAAATGTTACTGGAAAGGAAACTCCGTGAAGAGGAGGAGGTGACTCTGGATATGAAACAGAACCTTGAGGATGAGAGGTGCCTTTGCAGATCACTCTTGATTACTATCTGGCAGAAGATTCTGGCGAAGTCACACGGAATCTGTAAGTGCATTAGGGATTCGAGCAATGCAAATGGTGCAATGCTCAAGATAGACAATGTCTTGCTTATCCCTCGTGCGGGAGCCCCAAGCAATTTCAAAGACTTGCAGATAGTAACATCACGACCAGGTGCCCCAGAATAGAATTCACACCTAGTGTCATCATCATCAAGCAGAGGATCTGTAGACATCAACACATTATGGAGCTTAACCAATTGCAAATAAAGCAAGCATGGAAGCAAATGAGCATAAGACAATCCTTCAAAAAGAACCCCAAACTGAGCTTTCTTCTTGGTCACCCCATAAAGTTGTTTCATGACTAATCTCTGAACACACAGTAAGAACAAGTGAAGTCTTTGAGTCTGGTGAGAGTACCAAGTCTGAATAAGAAATCCTCGATCCAGAACATCTGTTATGCATGAAATGTATGAGATGCATGATATGAATGCAATGCCATGTTCATTCAATTCCCAAGGAATTCTCGTGTTTTGATTTTTGGCAAACAAAAGATGGAAAAGCTCGACACGAGGCTCACAGATATGATTCCTTGGAAATGGAAGGAACATGTATGCTAGTTATTTTTTGTACATCATTTTTTGGAAAGTAAATATGCAATGATGCAAAGTGGTGGGAACCAGAAATACTGGATATATCTGGGATACTGAGAAATCACACGGCACAGGTTCAAAGGTTCGGCACCAATTCAGAACTCCCCGTAGATCACGGGCCATAATCAATAGAAACAGAACCATAGTCATCATAACAGGAACAAAACCACTCGAACAAGAACCACAGTAACCCTCGAACAAGAACCATGGTAACCCTCGAACAAGAACAGCGGTAACCCTCGATCAAGAACCAAAGTCACCATCAATGTACCTGTTAATCAATGATTGATTCCCGCCCCACTCACGGGTAAATCTAGGCCAAGGTAGGTCAAAAAGCCAACAGAGGATCGAATGTAGGCGCTATCATACGATATTGCCTCATTCCACCAAGCTCTGCCCGTGGATACGTGATCAGATCAATCAGGCATACGCCTTCTGTCCGTCACGGCCACTCTATTCCTAGTTCCTATGGTATCACTCATAGCCTGGGTATTGGGCCTTTTACCTCTTGAAACACCCACCCACAGATAGAAATCCAGACAGTCCAGAATATGATGCAGAAAAGTAAAAGCGCACATAGAATGCAATGCAAACAGATAATATGCAAAGCAGTAAAAACACCCAAAGATAAACACACAAGCGCTAGGATCAACTCGCTAAGTCCGGACCCGCAATAGGTCGAGACTTCCCCAGCAGAGTCGCCAGCTGTCGCTACCGCGAAAATTAACAGAGTCGCCACTAACATATTTATCCTGAAAAGGAATGGAATGCCAGCAAACCACAAAACAACGGTCTCACGACCAGAGAAAAAGGGTAAGGGAGTCGGTTACGCGAGGGGAAGGTGCTAGCACCCCTCGCGCCCATCGTACTCGATGGTATCCACGCTAATGTCTAAATCTATGGGTGTGTAAGCAAGCTGCGCTAATCTGGACTAAAATGAATGCATAATGTAGGGAAAAGAAAGGATTATGCTCGCACGGGCCCTACCCCGCTGCCTACGTATCTGTTTTGCAGAATCAGAGCTACCGTAGCTCGGCTAACTAATTTCTGTTTGTTTTGTGTTTTTTAGGTGAACGAGTTACATTCACACTCCGCTGCTCGACCTTTGGAGACTTATGCTTGGGAATGGAGCGGAAATAACAAGCTCTTAAGAAAAGAAAATCAAAGAGTGTGGTTTGTGTTTTAAAGAATGCATGAGGAAAACCTAAGCTAAGGGGGAAAGCTTGCTACCTAATGTTATCATACAAAGGGTACAAGTCTAAGCTAAACTATCAACCTACGAGGGAAGAGGGAAGCAAACAAGTATATCACACAAACGAGCATCCACTCGTGAAGCAAACAAACCAACGGTACTGACCGAATGGTAGAAAAGCGGTCCCGCCATAGCCAAGGGGAGCAGCTCAACCCAAGTCAACCAAGCATTAGACCTCGCGAAAATGATCGGGCCATAGACAAGAGGGCGGACCCCTCTCAGCAACCAAGCCGTCACGGATCATAAAGGAAAATGGTGCGTGCGTACACCGAGCATCAACGTCGAGCGACGCGAGCTATAGGAAAGGCGGGGGTCCGGCTACATGAACCCTTTTCCTGACATACTCGATAACAAGATCTTGTGCAGGTTCAGAAGCAAGCAACGCGTAGCGTGCGCATACTGAACAGACTCGATGAGACTAGGCGGGGGTTGATTGCTAACCCTTTCCGCGTGCCTTCCAAGAGGACTTAACGGAGTGCCATATAGGACTTATTACACCGTGACTCCCTGCCGCAAAGCACAAATGTAAACATACCAACAAAAACAGAGCCTCTTTCGAGGGCTTGGCCAGATGCATGTCTAGGTCCTACTTCTCATGTTAAAGAATGATGCGAGAAAGCGATAAAGTGCGAGAAAAGTAAAATGAAACGGAATCAATACCAAACGGATGATGATCCGTAAACTAAAGCGAAGAGAGCGAGTAAACTAGGATCCCGCGAGCGAGCTAGCAAAAGCAACAGCAAACATGTCAGCACTCCGATTAGAATCCGCATAAGCAATCAAGATTCGGCGCGATGAAAGTAAATCACGCGCCAACGTGTGCATCGGGCACAACGAATACCATACACCTGCAAGGGAAACAGAAATCCGGACAAGCAAGTATAATGATAAAGGATGCGTGTAGAAACGCGAATCAGAGAGAGAATAAATGTCGTGTCCCACAAATAAAGCGGAACACGAGAGCGGGCATCGACCAGAGCCTCCATGTTGCCTTGCATACTAACACACACGTTAGAGATAACAAGACACCGCAATCGGAATTGCGTTATTGAATTATAAGCTGAAACCGGAAATGGATAACGGAATAGAAAGTGAAAACATAACAAAAGCGAATAAGAAGAAACATGAGATAGTATTCAAAAGCAAATCAAATATGTACACTAAAACTACGGAAGCCAGCACAAGTATTTACATGCACAACGGTACACCGAAACGGCAAAACCGGGTAAAAACAGTGAAAACTAAACTCGTCAGAATTAATCCAAAATTTTATTGCAAGCTTAAAACGTGCTAAAGAAGTCAAATATGCAATTAGAATTTACAAAATCGGCCCGGAAGCGCGACTTTCAAGACGGGGCAGAAGCGAAAACGGTAAAAAAAGTCGGCTAAAACCGAAAATAAACGCTTTCAAACAGTTCTAAACAACATATTCCACTCAAGAAACACTATTCATACTTGCAAAAATCCAAAGCGGTAAGAAAGATATGACAGATTCAATGAAAGCCAACGCGTCGCGTCCGTTTGCGAAATTTAAAAAAGAAAGAAAAAAAATAGCATGCATGTCATAACAGAAAAAAATTCAGCACTTAATAACACCAATTAATCATTCAAATAAGCTTCACTTCCATCTTGTATCAACAACTCAATCATAAGCCAAATACATCACAAATTCTTTTAGTTTCTACATTCCCATGAATCAACAAAATGATTGAAGTGCACCAACAACTACATAAACAAAACAAAAACTGCATTTTCATGTTCAAAAACAGTCCCCATTAACTTCACAAACCATGTTATATCTCATATCAACAATTAGAACCCATCCACATTTTATTCCCATAGTTTCCAAGCACTTTCATAAGGCAAAATAAATGAAATGTGACACAAACAATGCCAACCAAAATTCTGCACTTTAAGATCTCTATAACAGTCCCAACAAGTTACAAAAACACACATAAGCACAAGATATTGATACATGGTGATGGACACAAGAGAGCATACAAAACACAAATTGGAATGTTGGCATAAGACATGTTTTTTTTTTAAGTGGCACAAACAACAAGTCCTTAATATTGTACCTTAAGTTTGTAAATCATCCAACAAGTAACTCCACGAAACAAAGGACTTAAGAATCCACGGAATATGCATAAGGCTTCAAGTTCAAGAATAGCAACAAGAGACCATATCACAATTAACAAGCATTTCGAATCACCTTTAGCACATAGAACCTTTCATAACAACATTCTTTGCAACACAAACAGTGACAACCTCCTCAAGCATTTTTCAACTAATAGTTTGTGATTATTCCATGAACTAGTATAAGCAATGGCATCTCAAAATTTCCAGCATATGCACATCATCAAGTAAGATCAAACTTCACATTTAACTAAAAAAAAATACACACATAAACCATGCTTCCCTCTATCGACAAACTACATTTCCAATTCAGATTTCTTCATGAAGCAATTCCCAACACCTTATCACATCATCTCACAATTATCTCAATCACTAATTTGCAACAATCTAGAACTTACAACAAATGCAACAATTATCATTATCATTTCCAACAATTATCCATCAAACACAACCACAATTTTCAGCATGTATATTTGAACTCCATTGACACTACACAATCATATTGTTACCGAACATTCATTAACCATACTCACGCACAAGCTTAGAATGATAGCATTTAATCACCACCGAAACTTTCATGAATTTCTTCAAACCAACACTTTTAAAACAACAAGATTAAATGATTATGAGCACCACAAGCATGCTTTATTCTAACACTAAATGTCATCAACAAAAAACAATAAAATCATACAATCATACAATCATTTAGGCAAACACATGGAATGCATATTTCAACAATAATATTCTTCTCTAATCAATGTATCAATCAACACTTAATTTCCATCTATTCCCTTCACGAATCAACTTCAAGCATTATCACACCAACAATATTTTTTATTAATACTCTGTATCATTTCTGATTTAACATGAAGCATTTCACAGTTCATCGCATCATTCGGTTCAAGCACAGCAAATTCTCATATAAGCTTTGATTGATTCACACAATTTTAACTAAACAACGCCATCCGCCAATTAATTTCATCGTCGTTTTCGCAAATTTCCTAACCAAAACAACGCAAGCCTTACGCATACAAATTATCAAAAATCTCCACCAATTCTCAAGATACCTCAACTGATAGTAACGCCAATTTACTACTACACAAAGCACAAATAAGGTCTATACATCACTCTTTCCATCAACAACTATAATTAAATCTACTTCAGCATGTCAACACAAGAATTGAAGAAGAACTAACCGAACGAAGTGCTGCGAAAACAAAGCTTGAACGGCGACGATCGAGAGAAGCTTGACAGACAGCGTTGCGTCGTCGAACGGTGATGACGGACAGCGTTGCTTGGATCCTCGTTGACTGACGTCACGGAGAAGGAGTGACAATCGGCAAGCGGTATAGAGCGGCAGTATGAGAAGGTGACGATCGGCGAGGCAATGAGTTTTAGTTAGGTGATCTTCATCATCTTCATCATCACGTTCTTGAGTTTTTTTTAATTTTTTGTATTTTGATTCTAGAGAGAAGGGAGAGAGAATTGAATGTTGTTTGTGTGATTTTTGGTAAAAGTGGAATTATGAGAGAAAAAGAGGGAAAAAAGTATATATAGTTTAAATGGTGAAATGTCAAAAATGCCCCCGACGTATCTCTTTTTTGCTCGTTTTCGGGGAAATATGACTCGGTGCGAAATTTGGAAATAAAACGAACGTCACTGCGAAGATGACCAAATTTGTGACTCGTAGCCGCGAGAATCGTCTCAATCCGAAAAACGGTGAGGAAATCATGCGCGTTTGAATGACGAGAAATATCGGTTCATCTGGAGCGACTGTGCAGAATTTTGCGAGTACCGCTCAAAGAACGTGATAAAACTCAAACATCGGCTCGAAATCTGACTTAGCATGTGTGACGAAGAATCGAAGATAACGAAATTTCCGAGAAAATGCCGCCGGAATGGACTTCATACGATAAAAATCGAAGAAGTTATGAATTTTTGAACTCGGCGCGACATACCCGAAAACACACTTTTCACCGAAAGATTACAATGTTCTTCAAAATGCTGGGCACTTTTGGTGCATAATCGGCCGATGGTCCGAACATATGAAATCTTGGTAATGATGACACGGAGCTCCAGTTAAATTTTCAAGCGAATCCGACAGGCGGATTAGGAGATATGAATTTTCCGAGGCACGAAACCCTACATTCAGCACTGTTTTTTACTACGAAACCTCAAATAATTTGCAAATTTGACGACCTTCCTCAAAGAATTGGCTTCCGAGCCGAACACGAAAGTTGTAGATATCGTCGAAACAGTGGGGACAACGCGGGAACTTAACTCATATCACCTTCCAAATAGTATTTGTGAATTTTCTCGTACTTTCACTGTTTTAAACCATTCTTCACACTTTACTACCTTAACATCTCAAGAACTCTTTATTATTTTTCTTCCGTTTTTGAATGACGAAATAAATGTCATTATTAACTTATATCTCAAATAAAGAGGGCAAATTTTGGGGTGCAACAGATGTCTGCCTTACTTAACTGGGAAAAGTAAATATAACATATGCATACATGTAGAATGTATAGTTGCACTGTTTTTTGTTATTATTAACGTGTTTGCATTCTTCCATGAAAATAATGTAATTTTCGACTAACTATAATAATAACCAACATATCAAATGAAAGACCAGTTAATTAGAATGTACCTAATTTATTGGTTGCTTGCCTCTACTGGTAAAGAATGCCGTCTGCCAATACTTTCCAAGTTTTAACCCAAACATGGTTAGGTCTATTCATTGTACCAGATAGTAGCATGGTGACAAACAATTGTCGCAAGAAATAACCTGAACCCCAATCTTTGGCCTCGTATATTGCCGAAACATATTCTTTATCATCATTAAGAAATCCCATTTCGAAACATGCATCCCTAAAACTGTGTCGAACAATTCCTCCCACCCTTTTTATGTCCTCGTAGCAATTCGGTCCCTTTGCTACAGTTAACATCATTCGAAGGTAAAAAAGCTCACCTGTACTTGGCGGAACCCATATAAGTCTTCCAATTGTATTACCTCTTTTGCGTGGTCTCCACCGTCTGTATCTTTTGTCGTAAACAAATCTTGTGAGAAACTTGGAGTAAGTCAAATCTTTTGCCTCTGGATATGTCTTGTTGGCTTCCATCTAAGCGGTAAACATAGACTCTTTCACACTTGGTTTTTCAAGTACCTCATCAATCAACTCATAATCAGTATAGTAAACACAATTGTCTCCATCGAGATGAAAAAACAATCTCTCGACTGCGGGCGACCTTCCATGAATGGGAAATGCGAATATCCTCCAGCATGCTTCGCTCGGAGAGACATATCTACAATCAAGATATTGTTTTATTTCATCAAGATTTCCATTTAAAGATGATCCATCATTGGTAGTATCAACAATACTTGCGGTAATTCGGTCGTATCCTTTGTTAATATATTTGAATAAATACTTAACGGATGTTCCCTGATTACACCACTCAATGTTGATGTGAGCCTGGAATTTCTTCAACAAATATGGGTTATAAGGAACTACAAATCTGTTATCAAGATGAACATCCTTTTTGGTAACTGTAATTCCAGTATCTCTTCTCATGTACAAAGGATATCCTTCGTGGTCAACAACAATGCGATCCTGAAATTTCTTTGGGAAGAATTTTGAGCATTGATTGTTTTTCATACACGGCGATGAAGTTTTTGCGTATCCGCATGGGCCGTGGATCATATGTGTTTTCACCAGATGATAGAGTTGCATATCATCGTCTTCGGATGGAATTTCTGCTGAAATGATGTTGTTTATATCTTCTGGAGAGGGACACTTGCTTTCAGGATGCATAAATAACAGAATATGTGCATGTGGTAAACCTCTTTTTTGAAACTCAATTGTGTATATATCTGCAATAACGTAAAAAACCGAAACAATAAGAACAAACATTACTCAAAACAGCAATGAGTTAAAGCCAGACGGCCCATGTATATTAGTGCATCGTATAACGACTTACGTGCAACAACTCGACCCAATACATGCTTTTTTGTTAAATCAGACAACATCTCATCCAACTTGATTTTAAAAATTCGTGATATGAGATCAGGCCGATCGTGAGAATGAAGCTTTATTTCGTCAGTAAGTCTCTTAAGTTCCGGCCACTTTGGATTGCAAGTAAATGTGATAAACAGTTTGGGAAAACCAACGTGGCTACAAATAGCCATTCCATCAAAATAAAGCTGCTCCATGTATCTCCTGCTACCAACATAGGTTGACGACAAAACTACCCTTTTACCTTTGTTTGAACCTTGTGTGTCGGATTCTTGGCCTGGACCGGTAAGATTGGAGTACTTAGAAACTCTAAGTTTCTTCTGATGCTTGCGAATATAATTCAATCTTTGGGATTCCATCATACTGAATCCATCAACCAAAAATTGCTGAAACAGTCTCCGTGATCTCAAAAGCGTATGTGCCTCATTTGCTCTTGTTTGAATGCGATACGCAAGCCATTCTCTTATGGTTAGCTTATTCATCTTTTTTTTTTAGAACTTGTTTCTCTGTGTAGAACACCAAGCCTAAATCCGTCTTCTCCATAAGGAAAGAGTAGGGGATATTGTAAAGCAAGATATGCTGGGTGAAACTCACTTATTCTCTTTAGCTTACCGCTTTGTCTCTCAAGAATAATGTCCCTTTTATCTCTGGTGTCAACGTCGCCTACTATCAATGCAGCAACTTCTGCAACGTTGGGTTGATTGTAAATTCTACCATCTTTAGATCTATCTGCAATTAATCTTAGTTTCAATTCTGGTACATCGGAATGTCGTAGCCTGTCTGCAGCCATCCTAAAAGATTTAGCATGTGTGTTGAACTCGTCAAGCATGTTCTTCAATTCGGTCACAACGTGCGGAATTATATTTGGATTGTTTCTGAAAAATAAATTACAACACGTAAATTAAGCTATATCCAAATAATTTAAATTAATAAACATATATTATCAATGTAGTCTATTATATAATCAAACGGTGATAAATTACCCCATTCCTTTGATCCTATGTTGTACTTCATTTTCAGTGTCGTAAATATATAGCTGTGAAAATCGGGGTGTTTGTCCATTAAGCGGCATCATGCTCCCAATCCTATGGCAGGGCTGTCCATGTACTCTTATGTTAGGAGGACCTCCACCGGCATTGAACCTGTTGTCAAACTTCATACCAGGAGATGTAAAGGCAAACATCATGTTGTACAATCTACAATATTGCTGATAATTCTGATTATCCGCACCATTATCTTGAAACAACAACTGGTTAAGATAAGGAGGAGGTAATTTCAAAAGAGGAAGCAAAATCTTGCCATTTCCACAACACTGTTGGAATTTGGGGACAGCACTATGTTTTCGTTTATCAGTTTTCTCACCGTACCACATAAGTGCCCCACAACGTGTACATTCTATTGCAGGATCACCTATATCTGAGTATCCTGGAAACATATATAACAGAAATCATAATACGCCCATAACAAATGAACAAAAGTTGAAAAAGGAACTTGAAATTTATTTTTTTTATAGTATAATCTACTCGTTATGAATGTACAATAGTACGACATGATAATATAACATTTTCAAATAACATGTAACCTGAATCATGGTGATTAAAGGATCTATAATTTGTATTTTGCTGGTCATGGTCATCCACGCTTGATGCTGAATCATTGTCGGGATTCTTGTTTACGAACTCACATTCACTATCACTAAAAGAATTGTCCGATCTATCCCCGTCCGAACTATCATCATCTTCAATTTCTACGTCGGTTGTACCAGAGCGGTTGCTTGTGGAGGAAGAGATACCACCATTGGCAACATTAGAAAACTCATTGAATAAATTTGCTGCGATGGTTCAGACATCATGAGTTTTTTTCTTTCTGCTGGACGAAACAACGGGTGCTATAGGCTGCAATAAAATTCATAGCACAGTGTTTATATCAAGAGGAAAGATTTAAGCTTTTGTAAATAAGTTTAACACATGTTGTAACTACTGGGATATACATACCGGAGAATGAAGATTATCAGTTTCTACGGTGTTACAACTTCTGTTTGTGGTTGGTATTGTGCGTGTGCCAGATTTTTTCAAATTTATAAGTGACCTTCTCCTCTCACGTGCCATTGCACATCTCTGTGCAGGGGTGAGTGAAACAGCAGTAATATTTGATATGGAGCTGCCAGGTGAGAAATGACTACCGGTCGTGTTAGGCTGAGGTGTTGGCTGATAGACAATATTTTCGTATGCATGTGTTCCCCTAAGATTGTACGACAGAGATTCTTTCAGACCAGTTTGCAATGGTTTGGATGATGATTTTGTAGTAACACTGAGCGGTGAGCGACGATTCTGAATCCCTATATTACTGATAGATGAAGTTATATTAGAAAGTGGTATCCTTACATTGTCACGTAATAGATGATTGAAACTGCTATAACATATCTTGAAATCACTTCCATTCTCATCAACTTTATTTCTTTTTTTTTCTTTCATCCAAGACAGCTCTCCTGTGCCTTCTTGCGAGTGCCAATTTCCTCTTCCTCTCAATGATAGTTGTATCCATGGTTATTGAGTTACAAAATGTTTTACACTGTCAGTCATATAAAAAATACATGATAAGAGCACCGATTTTTTGATGTTGTTTCATTTTAAAACATCAGCATCAATCAAAATATGTTATAAGAATAGAGTTTGAATCGTTGTGTATATATAGTAATTTTCACCACACAAGTACAAAATTTGACTGAAAAAAAAACAATGCATAAAACTCAAAGAGTCATCTACAATGAATAATTAATAAAGTGCACGCCATGGCTACTAATATCACGAATTCACACGCACATACAGCAAGCTCAGCATAAATGAAATGTGCATGACATATGTTTTCATCATTACACTTTTGGTTGAAGAACGTGCTAAGCACAATAACCAATCGTTTCTGAGAAACTTGAAAGATGCATCATCATGCTAAGACATACTCAAGTAACCATTATGTATACGTTTAGCTTTTATACACAACATGATTTCATAGCTGTATTATATGGTACAATAAATATGGTATCATAGTTTATTTTTTCTATGAAAGTTAACTGATAAGATGTCTTACCCAAATATATAAGCATCGTAGCAAGCAAAAAACTGATAATTTGATATGTGAATAACACGGGATTCAATATATTTTTTAATAAACATCACCACGTAGCAACCAACTGCATCCGTCTAAAACCATCACATTGTATGATATGCCAGCCAATTACCTCCATTGTAAATTATCCCATTGTATGATATGCTGGCAATAATGGGTAGAAGTATAATTTGCAACCTATCAGATACAGTTTGCTGAAGTGCTGTGTCCAGAGATAGAAAGAGTAGAACCAAATAGGGTTGCTATATGTTTTAATAAGAAAATCACCTAAAGACAAAATATGTTTTAATAAAAAATCGAAATAGGATAATGCTATAATAATTATATAATGCCCTGGTTGTATGCAATCTACATAGTATGTGAATTTTTTTTTTTTAAAACAGCAATAAAATACAACAATATTGTATGGTGATAAAACATACAAACTTAATATGTTTAACATATTTTTATCCAATATTCAAACCGTACTTCCATTAAATATTGAATCACGACGCATCCTTAGAGGCATAAAGCATATAGTGATGGGATGTTTATTTTTTTGTAGTGCAGAAGAAGCAACTCATTTGAGACAAATTGATCAGCTCAATTTTAAGATATGCCATAAGTATTGTACGAAACATTTTTTTAGGTCGTCAGTAAACAACGTATCGATAAGAATCTAAAAATTTTGTTAAAGTTTATTAAATAGAAAGCATACTCCTTTATTTTTTGATCCATATAGAAAGGTTAAATACAGAAATATTCTACACGTTAAAACCAAATTATGTATAAATAACAATAATTAGACAACTCAAGAAATCATATTTCCTAATTAAAAAAGCCGTTGTTAAAAATAGTTGCTGCAATTGAAAATTTGCAAGGAATACAAAAACTTAAAATTAAACACTTGATTTGTCCCATAAGGTTCAAATTATACAAAATACACCAAAATAAAGTGTTCATCGGAGACAAAAAAACAAATCCTACAAACTGGGTACAACACATATTCCTTGCTCATCGTCCACTACTCTTCCTTCTTGATATCTTTAATTAACTTCGTCGACGAAAGCTGTACACCTTCAAATTCCTCAACAGAATCGCTCAAAATTCTCTTGGAAGGGGTAAGATTAGTATTTGAGGCAGAAGGATCATAATCGGCTGAGACAGACACAGGTTCCTGAAATCATGCGCATGGAAAAAAAGTTCTTGTCAAGCAAAACATTTGCAGACGATAACAATCAGATACATTCAGCAAGTGAATTATGCAAAACTTACAGAAACACTTGGAAATTCGTCCTGGGATGTTGGTTCAATTATGCGCAGCCTAGATGTAGGCTGCACGAGAAATAACAATTCATCAGTATCTTACAACGTAATTAAATGTCCAGTTAATAGCCACAGCAAAACAAATTTACCTCTTCAGCTCTAAAATTTTCCTTGACTTTGCTACGGGTTTCCGGATCATCTCTGAAACCAATCACAGAAAGGCGTCCATTTTTGGGTTGGAATACAACTTTGATGGCCAGCTCACGCTTCAATATTGAATCAAGTTCGTAAGGAACTTCAAGCGGATCATACTCCCCACTCTTGTTTCATAAAAAAAATAAAAAAAATGTTAGAATACATTTATTTGAATTATGGACAGATAGAATGATTAAGGAAGCTCATGTACCCTTTTTAGACCATTTATAATCTCAGCCGCGGATTTGCCTACCAACTTAACACAGTCGACGTCCCAAAAAATGAACTTTGCATTGCATTTACCGTCAACAACCAGTATTTCCAGTTTAAACCTACAACATGTTATATTATATCATAAGCCATAATAAGATATAGAAAGAAAAAAAATTCTGAAATATCTTAAACAATACCTGGGCACGGGAGAAGGACTTATATGTTTTGCATAACACTGAAGCTTTCCATCCCTCAGAGTCACACTCTTTGTACAGTCAACACATCCATCGTAATACCATCCAGATTGTCCAACATCAAATTTATCCAACGTGGCAACAGTTACGCATGTAGTTTCCTAACATACAAACCCAATATAAATATTTAATGATGAGCGGTAGAAAGTTAATAATATACATTCAAGGTAGGTGATCGCTTGCCTGTTGCAAACCCCCTATTTCTGCAAGACTTAAAACATCAGCTTTCCATACTAACTTATCGAAATCCGAGTATTGTGAATTCTGTGATGCACTAACTTGCACGCCTGTATCTGATAATTTTGGGAAATCACCTTTAAAACTGCATCAGTAATAATAAGGTAATGCATGTTAGAATTATATTATCTATCAAACGGTCCATAAAAAAAAGACGATGCAAATACCTTTCTTTTAGCTTAGAAACCTGTTCAAAACTTGTATCATTAATAACCAGTTTTGTGCCATTCCACGCATTGGATACGTTTAAAGGAAAGTTGCCTACAAAGATATATTAAATAATGTTAAAATGTCAAATTGTTTATAGATCTATTATATCACATAAAAAAACACCAAATCAGAAGCATATACCTTGAGCCTCCTTTATTCGAGCATTAATCAGAAGTACAACCATATTACCAGCATCCTTATTTTTTGTCCAATACTCATTGAATTGGATTGCAAATATTCCCCATAAGGTACACACAACCATGGATTTGCTACAATACAATAAAACAGATCCGTTAAAAATATAAAGAGATCACATGCATATGTATAAGAGTGTGTGTATATGGATCTCACCTATTATCAGTAATTGAAAAAACAACTTTGCTCTTGTTGTTATCAGAACTTACGTGCGATTGAGTAATCTCTACAACTCCACCAAGAACATCTGAAACATTAGAACGTGCAACATAAGATAAGCGCGTATATAAGTCAAAATTAACACAGGTATAAACTCAGAGGTTAAAAATTCAGAATTAGTCCAAGACGACGGTTACCAACTAAAATATTTGATTGGAACTTGCCATCTACAATGTCAGCCAGACTAAGTAGATTGAGAACATTAACAGGAATTTCTGGGTTGTCCGTTTTCTTAAGGGAAGTTGAACCACAGAACACCAGCTTGTGTTTGTGATCGGTGGACTTAAAAGAGAAGTCATTGGAACCTACTTTAAAATTCTGCATTACGTATGAACAACCATGACAGAGATATTCCTTGAACTTGGCAACCAAGTAAGGAGGCACAACAGCTTGAATCATAGATCCCTACATTAATAAAAAATTATGGAATCAGGTTCTGGTCCAAAATATATGTAAAATAAGTGTACAGAAATGAACATGAATGCAAACCTTAGAATCCGCGAGAATCATTTCAAGGTGTTCCTTCTTTGAAGCACTTGTGACCGACCAAATATGTCTGCACCTAACAGAAATCTTCCATAGGTCCTTTGAGTCATTGATATCTCCCACATACTCAATTGGACGCGCCATTAATTTCTTTTCACGTTTTACCTGAATAAATAGATATTAATATACAAACTAACAGCAACAGAATGTTAATATAAATGAGAAGACATATATAAAACCTTGAGTAGTTTTGGTAGAACGATTTTGGAATGAATGGCATGCAGGTGAGGGTATTTATAGTGGAGCTGGGCACAATGCAGAATGGAAAGTTGAAAGGTTTAGGTTGTAGGAAGTTGTCCTAAGTCCCTTGCGTGATGATGCAGCTGCCGTCTAGGGTTTATAATTCCAACAAACATCCATAAATGCAGAAAAGCACACACAACATATATCATAATTACATTTGGTTTTTCAGTATGCTTGAAACGTGACAAAAGGTGAAAAACAAAAGAAAATTTTTGGAGAAAATTAATGATACAGTTTTGCTGTGCTTGTGCCATGTCAGCAAAAATTGAATTAGAATCAACCATGATTCAGTATTTAATACAAACACTAATGTGCCCTTAATTGTTAGATTAGTTTAAGCTTAAGTCAGTTAGGGCATACGTGGAAATTCCAGGTACTTTAAACTTTATATCTACTATCTATCTATTACTAAGAAATTGACCAAAGTGTCAAAATTACCCTTTTCACTAAAAAATATTACACTACAAATTGGACAAAATAGTAACTAACAAAATCACCCAACCACTTTTCTATTGTCCAATGAAAATCAACTTTTTTGCCAAGTGTCAATTGCATATTTATGATTCAACTTTTTCTCTCAAACACACACACACCTTCTCTCTCTTACTTAAAATTTCAAATTTCTTTTACATTTCATTTTCCCACACTTTCTTACTTTCATTTTAACTTTTCTTAATTTATTTATTATCACAAAAAATATTAATATTCTATTTTTGAATTTTAATCTTACTAAAAATTTCAAATTTCTTTCATATTTCATTTTTCCATACTTTCTTACTTTCATTTTAATTTTTCTACATTTATCTATTATCACAAAAAATATTAATAATCGATTATTTAATTATTATCCCCAAAAATATTTAATTATTTCACGGGTCACTATCAACTCAATATTTAATTTTTTTAATCGATCATTACACATTTTCTCTATCTTAATTAAAATTTCAAATTTCTCTCACATTTTTTTTCACATTTTCTTACTTTCATTTTATTTTTTTCTCTATTTATTTATTATCTCACGGGTCCCTATCAACATAATGTCTATTTTATTTTAATCAATCATTGTCTTTATTTGAGAGATAATATCTTTATTTTTATTTTTTTCTCCATCTCACGATTTTTTATTATTATTTAATACAATTAAATTTCCATGATTATTGTTTATTTTACATTTGTTTTTAAATATATTTTATATCGCATCAAATAATTTTTTTATTTCACGGGTCATTATCAACATAGCAGCTATTTTATTTTAATCAATAATTACTATTAATTGAGAGATAATTTTTATTTTTAAATGTTAATATTTCATTTTTATTATCTCCATCTTATGGTATCTTTTTTTATATGATTATTTAATATAATTAAATTTATATGATCATTTTTCATTTATAATTAAACCATTAATTTTTAATTTATACGTAACTAATTAAATTTTATTTAATAATTAAATAAATTTACCCGTGCGGAAGCACGAGTATCTTACTAGTATAGTATTGTTAATAATAGAATAATATTCCAACACGATACTAAAATTTATTTTATTTAACAAAACATTTTCTTTAATAAAAATAAACACAAACTAAATACGCCATGGTTAGTGGTTACCAATCTAAATTTTGAATCGGAGACACGATGAACACGGGACTTGTGACGAGGCTGAGGTGCCAATAGAACATAGTTACTTCTTGTTTTGGTCGTAGCAGCAATGTCCAGTGGTTGCAGCATCAGGGCAATCTGGATTCTCAACAACCTCGACGCCGTCGCTTTCTCCAGGTAAACAACCACCACCACCTTCTCTCAACACACTCTCCTCAATTAGATCCAATTTCATTCATCTCGATTATCATTTCAGGAGATTCCCGGTAGTAGAGAAACGTTGGCGAAGTGCTTGCAAAACCAACAACGAAAACAACGACAAAGTTTTCTCTTCCTTACCTACTGACTCTGACCTAGCCGATGCTTTTCTCCACAGAAAACTTAGGTTTGTTTTCACTTTATCATATAATACTATTGAGTTTGTGCATTGGATGTTAATATAGAATTTGTTTTGTATTTGTTTAGGGAAGGATCTGCGCGAGGATTTGGCATACGAAAGAGTAATTCGACTCTAGGATCGGATTCTTGGGTGGATGATCCGATTACTCGGCATATAATAGGGCTTTACATTAACAAAGAATTGGAGGATGATAAGAATCTCTTGTGGCCTTTAATTTTGCATATAAAGGGACATTATAGTGTGCTTGTTTTGCCTATGGTTGAGCCTAGGCATGTAAAGGCTTATGAAAAGTTATGTAAAAGACCTGAATGTGGTAGCTCTATTGGTCTCGATGATAGTTTGTCTTCCCTCTTACTTGAGCTTCCGGCAATAACAGGGTATGCTAAGTTATTTTAACTGCAAATGGTAAAGAGAAATAGAAATCCCCTAACCCTATTTCATTCTTATAGTTACAATGTTTTTAAAGTGCACCTTCAGTGGTTTTATGTGTAGTTCAAAGAGAGGTTGTTTGCGGACTGATAGTTAGCAGTGGAATTTTGCTTCATTGTATATACTTTTCATGCAATTTTTGCTTCTCATTTCACAGGGCATTTATGATTGCACATGCCATTGGTGACATAATTACTGGTGATATAGTAGAACCTGAAGTGATCATTGCTGCAGCTCCCTCTGTTGGTGGACTTTTTGATTCATTAACTGGTAGTATGGGCATATCTTCCCGGGCCAAACCTGTATCTCCGCAAGTTGCTTCTTCCTCTCCTATGGGAACAGTTGGTCAAGGATCTGTCACCGCCGATACTCCGAAAATGGGGTCTAGGCCTTTAGACAAAGATGCACTCAGAACATTTATCAGTAGCTCAATGCCCTTTGGTTGGTACCTTTTATTATGGTATTCCTCATCTCATATTTTTGTTGTTTTACAAGTTAAGCTGGAAATTACTTGTTGCTTGCAAATTTATTCTATTAGTGTATATTTTATATACAGGCACACCCTTGGACCTTAATTATTCCAATATTTTTACCATCAAGGCGAATGGGTTTACTGCTTCAGATTTGGCCCCTACAGACCAGAAACAACCAGCATGGAAGCCGTATCTATTCAAAGGAAAGCAGAGAATGCTGTTTACGACTCATGAGATTCTTCATGCAGCTTTGTATGACAGAGATGAGATTCCGGACAATATATCAGTTTCTGGTCAAATTAATTGTAGAGCTGATCTGGAAGGGTTACCAGATGTATCGTTTCCCTTGACAGGATTAAACACTGCAAACCTCGAGGTTTCATCATACCATCCTTGTGCTCAAGTTTCAGATCAAGGTCCAGATAAGCAGGGGGTGGTGTTTTCTCCGCCATTAGGTAATTTTGTGTTGATGCGATATCAGACAACTTGTGCTCTTGGACCTCCAGTAAAGGGATTCTATCAGTTGTCAATGGTTTCTGAGGATAAAGGTGCGTTTCTATTCAAGTTACGTCTAATGGAAGGTTATAAGTCTCCTTTGACAATGGAGTTCTGTACTGTGACTATGCCCTTTCCTAGGAGGAAGATTATTTCCTTGGACGGCACTCCTTCCATGGGAACAGTTTCAACTTCAGAGTACTCTGTTGAATGGAAAATCGTGACAAGTGGACGGGGACTGAGTGGAAAGAGTATTGAAGTGACATTCCCAGGAACAGTCAAGTTCGCACCATGGAAAAACCAAGTGGTGTCTTCCTCTAACCCACCCTTTGGAACGATTGTTGATGAGGATAGCGATAACGAAGCAGAAAATGCTAGCAACATGGTTAATGAAGAACATTTGATGGAGAAAATGAACAAGGATCTTCCTCCGGTTGATCTAGAAGAGCCATTTTGCTGGCTAGCATACAATTATGCTAAAGTACATGCCTCCCCTTTTTTATATCATCTTTTAGTATTTTATGAACTTTTACATTTCTTTGTTAACTGAAATCTGTTTGATTATTTTCTTTTCTTTTCATTTTACAAATAGGTTTTCTTATAAAAATATATACTTATCATGCAGGTATCATTCAAGATTGCTGGGGCATCGGTATCTGGAATTTCCATTGATTCGAAATCTGTGAGTCTCTTTCACTTTTGGCCGACTCTCTTATTTTAGACAAAGAATTAAGATCCATATAATTTCGTTGAAGTATCACAAATTCACCATTATAGGAGTCATCATCCTTTTGCTGTCTGTCTGATAATATGTGTATTTTGCAGTTAAGCATCTATCCAGCTGTAAAAGCACCGGTCGAGTTTTCAACTCAGGTATTTGTTTGTTTTTGTGTCTGTGTAAGATCAGTGATTCATATTTTGAGCAAACCCAAATGTATATGATAAATCTTCCAAAATTTTCTGCTCCTTCCGGTGTAAATGATATATATATTCTACTATTTCTTTGCCCAGGTTACTTCTGGGGATTATATTTTATGGAATACTCTTGGTAAGTGCCCACATGTTGCTACAGTGTAAAAAATGGAATGGCCATGGAAGGGCATCTGAATCTGAAAGGAGGTGGCACTATCAGATATTTATAGAAACTCTGATGATGTTTTAATTCTTTCAGTCATTAAGCAGATTCAGATTCGCTTGCTATAATTTTTTGCCACTTGAGTCATTATGCAGATGGCCTCTCTGGTAATAAGTAATCAAACTATTGGAGTGTATCTTCCTTCAACTTTCCATTTCTTGTAATTCTTTTAAGTCTTAAAGTGTAGATTGAATCCGATCAGCTGTCACTGATTGTTCTAAGACATGAAATTTATTAGGGTGACAATTTGATCCACTAAATTATCATTTAGTTCTTTTAATAATTAATTCAACTAATCTATCTCCTAAAAATATTGTTAATGAAGTACATCCAATTTATTCATTTAAAGTTATAGATAAATTTAATCTATCCAACATATTTTAAAAACCAAATGGCTCAATATAAATTTAATCTATCCAACTAATCTATCTCCTAAATTTAATTTATCCAATTTATGCAATTTCAAGTTTATGCTTTCAAAAATTTTAAATAGCTCAATATCATTTTTCATCCAAATTAAGTGCTAAAACAACTTTTTCTAATCATCACACACTCTACCATGTATGTTTAAATTTGTAATGTGTTTGTTATTTATATAGAATTATAGGATGCTGTAAACCTTATGTTAGTTGCCATGATTGAAATCACACTTTTAGAAGTACCTTCCAAAACCATGTATTCTCCGGATGGATTCCTCTAAAACCATGCCGTGTAGCCTTCAGATGAATCCCTCTAGAGTGACAATTATGATTTAAATTTCTTTTTATGCGTTTGTTTCTCATTTTTTATTTAAATTTATAGAAAAATGGTGGACGTGCATCAACGTTTACGACACAGTAGAATAACGTATGTAGAGAAAAATAAGAGTGTTAGAGCCCAACATACACATTTTGAGTTAGGGAAGACGTCTGGTGCTCAAGGTTTCCCACATGGATCAGGACAATCTTAGACTCAAGGTTTTCGGTCTTAAGGTAGGTAATGTGCTCTAACTTCTAGGTATGGAGGATTTCTTAGGGGCTCGTTAGATCTATACCCACTTAAATGGTATCAAGACTATATTGCTCTTCACATATGAAACAAAATAGTAAACATTTAATTTAATTTTATTCATCAACTATATAATTAAAACTACCATATATATTGATTGCACACACAACTTCTTTTTTCAGTACCGCGAGACATTGAAGTATGCCATCCACGACTGAAAGATATAAAAACTGGTACAACCTAACAAGGCATGGTTATGGGATGTACTATTAGCATCTGGACTGAAGGACACTATGTCGATAAGATACACATATATAAACCACAAACTATTGTCAACATTAACTAAGATATGGCATTTCGAGGCATTTTTATTTCATCTTCCTATTAATGAGATGACCTTCACCCTATATGATATCTCATATTCTCATGTATAATCTATCTTTCTATTAGAGGTTGACTGCTAGATCTTTCTCTAATTCATAGGCTTGACACATAAGACATAATGGTTGCCTAATTAGGATTTAATCTTGACGAAGCCCAATACATGTTGTATGTATTTATTTGATAAGAATTGACCCATTGATGAATCATTACATCAAGGTACCAATATTGGACATCACACTTTTGTAACACCACTGATACTTTTCCATATTACGGAGCCAATAAGTTATTAGACTTATGTAATCACTCTGATGAACTTCCACATCAGGGTATTAATGTAAGACATCACACCTATGTAATTCCATTAAATAACTTTGTGCTAGCGAGTCTTTTCAACTCGCCAAGTTTGGCATTCTCACCTTAAGGTATGTGAATGAAGTTGATCTCATTGAATTCCCCCTTGAGTGACATAACTTTTTTCAGGTAGCTAATTAAAGTTTCCTTATTTTTTGGTATTTTCCTTTGAGTGGATTCAAGATGAGATAAGATTCACCGTTGACTTGGAGATATGACAACTACATATCCCAAGTCAACTGTAGATTTGATATTATAGCTTCTTACTCTACATGATTATTACTTCTTTTAAAGTTGAATTGTAAGACATGTTGTAGGTTGAAGCCTTTAGGTTCTTCAGGGATGATTCATGCCCTCTTTCCATTAGTATCAGATGAACTATCAATACAGAGAGACCATAGGTTAGTATATGGAACATGTGTCATTTCAGATACGAAGACTACTAAGACTCGTGTCTTTTCATCTTTTTTTAGAATTCATTTAAGATTTCTTTATTTTCTCTAGGGTTTTGAAGACACAAGACTCCTTCTTTGAGGTCGAGACCAATTTATATAATGATCACATATTATGTGGTATTCACTATGTGTTCTTTTGTACACATTGTGTTTTAATTCCTTTTTCTAAGGTAAGTTGGTTAAGTTGGAGTCATACACATATAAAATATTCTTATGTAATTCTTCTTCAATAGGGTGTAGTTAGAGAAGTATTATATCCTTATATTCTTTCATAAACCTCTATCTTATCCACCTCAGTCCTGAATTTTGCACGAAAATATTTTGTAGTCCTATCTTTTTTTCCTATCTATCTCTTCCACAGTTATGTATCCTTCTTCCTTTTTTGAGCTCGAGTAGTGTCTCAGAGGGCTCTTGCATGCAAGCAAAGTTTGAAAATGATCACGGCTTGACCTATCACAAACACATATAATTCCCCAATTAAGCTCATGCTTTTGATTTGGAACGTATCTTCGTTGAAATAATCCATAAACAAGACGAGATACTTTCCCTGCTTTTTCTTGAATTCAACAAGACATTTTGAACTTTTTTGGTGTATCAGACTTGTGGTTAATCTGCATACAAACATCTCGATAAATTTATTTTATGACTTGACTTATTTCTTTGAGATATGTGAGAGTGAGAACCATAGTAGGGAAACTCTCTTCAAGTTACATGGGAAAATAATGCACTTGAGAACGCAAAAACACTCGTTGAAACTTCATCTTAGTGTTGAAGAAAGTCAAGTGCTCTTTGTTGATATCATTCACGAATGAGTGTTGTGTTACATCTTATTTTGGTCTTTTTATCCTTGATGCACCTTTGGAAGATGCTTCATTTACTAACATAATACCGGAGACTCTATCATAGTCGTCTTCAGGAAAGTTGTTTCATCGCTTTCAATTCTTCTCATTTAATGTCACTTTCTTTTTTAAGACGCTTGATTTGGGATTCCATATCGCTTATGGTATTCACCGACATCTAATCGTCGCGTCCATGTTACATGGGTTGCGACATTTCTTTTTGCATCATAGGAATTTGTCTCCATTAACTGGTCGTTTATATATGGATGAGTTCTCATGCATGGATTCACCATTTTGGGAGATATGATTTTGATGGTTTGGTTCACTTCGAGATGGTTAAATGGATCTTGCTTCTAATTACTACCATGGTGGTTAGATTTTGAGGTTTGCGTATTTTTTACCAGGCCCCATGAAAGATGTTAATGTTTATATGTGAATTTACAATGTTCATGTTTAATCTTCCCGCCTTTGTATCTTATGCTCCTTCTCAAAATCAAGGGGATGTACATGAAAAGACACTCTGATGTCAATCTAAGGAGAAATGCATGCAGATATTGAGTAGACAGGTTGATTGCATGATCATACTTGTTAGTGAACCCCTTATTTGTAGAGTATTTATAATTGTATGAACTCCATCCAATTTCTATTTCCACTATGATGATCACTGAATCCCTTGATGAATAAGCATGACTTTGTTATTATAGTTGATTCTAAGATAAATGGTGATGTAACACCCGAGGCCGAAGAGGGCGAGGAGTAGTCGTCGAATTCACATCGGAATGAGAGGGATCCTTAGATTGTGCAAGGATGTGATAACATGGTTGAAGGAAGACTTATAAGGATTGATTGATACTACCTATACCAACAAGATGCATCTTTTTTCGGTAGCTTAACAAATAAGAACTTCATAGCTAATCGTGTTTGACTTAAAGTAGTATTTAGATGAGGGACCTTCTAGAAAGTTTCCAAAAAAATGTATGAACGAGGACAAATCATGCTGAAAACATTGTTACTGGTCTTATTCTCTTATGTGAAGGTTTGAATTTCTTGATGGACAATCCATTATATCTTTAGGTTGAGTTTATTAGAATCAATACCATTAACCAAACTACTCATGAAAATTTATATTTTGTGAAGGATGAAAAGTCTAATAAATTCAATATAAATATTAATATAGATTAAAATGAGGTTCATGACACCAACAATAGAATTTGATAAAAAGAAAAGGAAGAAAAGAAGGTTCTTTCATTATGACAAACCAAGACATTTTAAAGTGAATACATGTTTTTGAATAAGAACAAAGAGAAGAACACTAGTATAAAATGACCATTTTGTTTCCTATAGTTTACTTTTAAAAACTACGCAATCTTAAGAATACGCAATCTTAAGAATGTGTATTACATATGTTGAAAAAGTTATAATTTAATAGTGTTTTGATTGTAATAAGTTGTGATTTTATATTTATTATGTTAAATAAATAATGTATTTGCACAATATAATGTCTAGATACATTAATTATTTAATGTATCAATAAAATACTTTTTTTTTTATAAATAGGATCGAAAGTAATAATTTATATATTAGGAATTTTTTTATCAAAGCTTTCCGCCAAAATATATCATACTAGTAATAATTTAATTAATACAAAAAATTCTAATTTATTAATAACACAAAATTATTTAAATTGTATTTCTATAATGTCTTTTTTTAAAGATTTTATACAATTTTTTTACTAACTAATTAATAATTAAATCAAAAACAAAACATGGATCACATCAATTTAACTAAATTAAAATAAAATAAAACGTGGATCCTTAGCACATATATTTAGTGACCACGTTTCCTAAAGCAAGTAGCCACATTGCAATTTTAAGCGGTTATTATAAAGAGAAATAATAGAAAATAGAGAAATATTAGTTATCCAATATTTTAATAAAAATATAATTTATTTAATTTTTTTTTATCACCACCGGTTTAGTCCGGTTCTGGGTCATTTCAGGCATCAAGTGGTTCCAGATCTCTTCTGATCGGAGTTGATCTAATATCATTTTTATTATTATATAAAAAATATTATTTATTTTATCTTATGTCATACACTTTATTAATTTATATTAATTTTATTTTTTTAATTAAGTTGAAAATATATATTATTATTTTTTCTATAAGATATAAATTATTAAATTGTTGTTAATTTTTTTAATAAAAAATAAACTCAATAAAAAACATTAATATAAAATATTTTTTATTTAATTTTAAATTAATATTTATCAATAATAATTTATTAAAACTTACCCATATATACATTTTATTCATGATTAATCCATCTTAAATATTGATTTTTCTTTAAATGGATTGGTGGATTATAACAATGTTAATTCATTAGTGCATATTAATTTTTTTTTTCAACACTACTAATAGTTGATCCATTAAACCGTCTAATTTAATTCTAAGACTAATTTAGTATAAAGTAATTTCAATTTTCTTTCAATAATAATGTTGAAGATGGAACCATAGTTCTCTCTATTAAATTCAGCGCGTATAATGATTTTAATTTCTATTGAAACAACTATTTTAATTTCTATTGGAACAAAGGGTTATTAAATATCGATCCTATTTATTAATGTGATAGTATTTGATGAATAAGAAGTATTATTTACCTGAAGATCTTAAAATTTATATGCTAAGTAAGATGTCGATAGTTATGGTCCTAATGAAGTATTTGTAGAGTGTTAGATTAGATTTATTATTAATTTTTTTCAAATCTAAAAAAGAAAAAGGCTTAATTGCAATTTTGGTCCTTCTATTATTCATTTTCTTGGGTTTTGGTCCCTCTATTTTAAAATTCGGAATTTTAGTCCCTATATTTTAGTTTTTTGAGGATTTTGGTCTCCCTGCAAATTCGAAGGCAATTTTAAATGAAATGACACTCTTATTGATGACGTGTCAATGTCAGTTAAGCAATAATCTGTTCAAAAAAACTATTTTTATTTAAGATTTATGCTGAACATGTCATTAATCTGAGTTCTATTTCATTAAAAATTGCCTTTGAATTTATAGAGGGACCAAAATCCTAAAAAAAACTAAAACAAAAGGACTAAAATTCCAGATTTTAAAATAGAGAGACCAAAACCTAAAAAAATGAATAATAGGGGACCAAAATTGCAATTAAGCCAAAGAAAGAAAAAAAAAAAGAAGCAAAGAAAGAGACAAAACTTAATACGGATGTATGATATCATGTTCCTGCAACATCTGCTGTGAGGATGAGGCTAATATTTTGTGGGAGAAGAGACGTGAAATAGACTATACAATATTGAATAGTATAGCATTCGTTCTTTTTTTTTAAAGTTTTTTAATTTTAATTTAATATTTCCTCCGATCTCCTTTTATTTTTTTGTGCATATAAGGAAGTAGGGAATACAAGTACAGAATCTGCATACGAGGACAGAATTGCCATTTCCATCTCTATACTTGTTCTACACGTTAACTGAAAATAAAATAATACTGAAATGGTAGAAATTAGAAAACAAAATGGTCGAGCTTAACCTATAAGAAAAGCGTTACTAGAGCTCAATCAGAAAGGGGAATCAGTGTGGAGGGTGAGATCCGAAAGAACAACGTGATGATCACGGCGGCGGCGGCGGCGGCGATGCTTTTCTTTCCTCCTCCTTACCTGAAATCAAATTCACGACTGCGTTGCCTTCTCTTTTCAGTAGCTTTTTTCAAATGGAAACAGAACACTGCTCTTTTCATTTCTAAAATAGGCATTGCGAAACAAATTCCTTGAATGCACGAATCATTCAATGCCTATTTTGAAATGAAAAAAACAATTCCCTGTTTCCATTTCAAACTATTGTTAAGGAAGATAATGCTGACGAGTTCTTGACTTTGATTTTAGTTGAAGAGGATCTTGTTTCATTCATTCAACTATCATCTTGTTCCACTACTTTTGCAGCTATATTTCTTTCCGAGTTTCTTGTTAATTTTCCTTGTTGATTTCATGCTTTATTCACTTGGTATGATTTATTCTGCAGGATTGCTGGGGATGCTGATGTGCATAACGAATCTCTCTCTGCATGCTATTTGTACACCAGAAGCTAGATTTACATTAGATTTCAGTTCCTTGGTGTGTCTTAAAAGCCACTAAGAAACAACCTGTTAATTGTTCCGAGTTTTATTTGCTTTGTGCTGTTTTGTGGCTCCAAATGTACTGATAAATTGTATTTTAACCAAGGGAGTTTCTATGTTAGTTTTATAGTTATCATTTTGTTAGACTTAGCTCATTTATACATTCTGTTAGCCTTGTATCCATGGTTTTAAATTCCGGTCGAGCATGCGATTGCGGCTGTTGTGATTGAGATGATTGCATTGTTGTGAGGCGTATTGTGGCTGTTGTAGCATGAGTTTTGATTCAGTGGTGTTTGAAATACAATATTATACATCCGATGTAATATGAGTTTTGGGTTCTTTCTATTTTTTGATTTGGTTCTTCTTTTCCTCCTTTGTTTCTTTGATGGAGGAATTTAATGGAGAATTCTCAACATCTACTTACCCCACAAAACAAGATGAATCAAGAACTTCTGGTTCCTATTATCTTCATCTTGGATAAAATTTAGGCACTGTCCTCATCAATCAAACCCTTAGTGATTTCAATTTCTACAATTGGAGTAGATTAATGAAAAAACTCTAATTTTCATAAACTAGGTCAAATTGACCAATGGCTACTAATGCCTTTCAAAGACGACCCTTGTTCGATGGTTAGATGCTGGAGAATGCTGCAACATGATGGTCATATAGTGAATTACTCACAATTAATCGCCATAAATAGCTTAAACTATCATTCATATGAGTATGTCAAGAAGCTTTGGGTTCATCTTTATGAAAGATTTTCTAATGCTTTCTTTGAGAATTTGGAGAAAAATAGAGGGGATGGCTTTAAAAAACATAAAGAATGAAATGAAAAGAGTTAAAGGACTGGAGAAGATTTTGGAAGGTTTAATTTTATTCATAATACAAAAATCTTATAATTTTTTTGGAGAACCCAAATTATATTAGAGGATGAATTTGGAGAATTTTAGATGACTTATATAAAGATCCTAAGGGTTCCTAACGGTCTCATAACATGAATTCATATAGGTCCTAGTACTAAACCCCATGAACCCAACACAAGTTAGGGACCTAAAGTACCTTTTTTTTTTTTAAGAAGCAAAAATATAATATTATAAATCTAGCATAAGCCATGCTTGAAGTTTATGAATGTTAATACAGAATAGAGCCTTTCTAAAGCAACACCAACACTAAATACAGAATACACCAACTCTAAAATATATGGAAGCACCCAAAGTAGCAAACAGCTAGACAAGTAGCTCCTCCACAAATTATTTCACCAGTATCAAGCTTGAGCAGCGTAATCACCACTACAAAGATAATCACCACTTCAAAGAGCCACTGCAAAATTTGCTACTGGATTAAGATGTGAAACCAACAGGTTAAAAGTTCCAGCATAGATCACAGCCTACATCTCAAGACAATCAAATTAATGAGACTCCTCGCGAGAAAAGTCAGAATGTCTCAATACCGCAATGCTGCAGCAAAACCGGAAAAATAAGTTAACAGCAAGCAGAAATACGCCAAAGACCTTCAAGAGCTTCTGAACTTGAAAGACGAGACTGCTCCAATTACGAATTAGAAGACAAACACCTATACACCGAATCGCTCCTAAGAGAGAAAAATATGATAGAGACCATCTGCAATCAACATAATTGGGCTGCAATGTCCAAACAATTACAACTAATAGCAAGACAGGATAACTGCATCTTATAGAACCACCATATCAGACCCAAAGAATCACAACATACTAGCCAATGACGCCCACAGATGGATATCAAAAGCATTCCAAAGGATTCATAATCCATTGACTTAAGGAGTAACTAAAGCCTTTAAACTTAGCCTTAATCCATTTCCAGGACAACGCTTGATTTTCATCGATCCAATCATCCGATGGTACAGTAGAGTTTAATTTTCTTGTATAAATGTCTTACCGTTACGGAAAAAAATTGTGGTTTTTAGATTTGGTTGTTCAAGAAATATGATGGGACACACATTAATGTTTATTGATTTTGTGCATAAAGAGCGTGGCCACGACATGTATGGGAATAACAACCAAGGTAATATCTTAGATAAAAGTATTATGGGAAATTTCTCCACAATCACAATAAATAATGTTTTATTGGTTAAATGGCTTAAACGCAATCTCTCGAGCATTATTGAGCAGAAAAAAGGTTTTCTATAACTTTTAATACCATAGGTTGCATAATTGGGCTTAAATTGTGCAGAAAAAAGGTTCTCTATAACTTTTAATACCATAGGTTACATAATTGAGCTTAAATTGTGTGGAAAAAAGGTTTTCTATAACTTTTAATACCATAGGTTGCATAATTGAGCTTAAGACTGATAAGAAACAAGTGTGAGTTCTAGGGTTGATAACATTTCTATACTTAGCTTAGATGATGTATCAAAGAATGATACCAAATATTTAATCACCAAAAGCAGATGAAGTTATGGTGTCTAAGTGTGAGATTTTAAATGGAAGTGTGGTTTGTTTGTTTGGGAGGAGGAGCTTATGGAAAACCTAGTTATTTCTTTAGAAGGTAAGGTGAAGCATGAAGAAGAAGACTAGTGGGCTTGGAAGTTGGATGTCCTATGTAGTTTTTCTATGAAGTCAGACTTCAATTTGCTTGCCAATTTATTTGAGAGTAAGAAACCTACACCAGTCAAAGTGGTTCAAATGTTAGCCTTGAAGTGGAAGAGTTGAGCTCCTTCTAATATGGTTGTCTTCTCTTGTAAGATGCTTTAGGATATAATCCCGTCTAGAGTGACTCTTTAAAATGTAGGGTGATTACTGATCCCTCTAGGTCCTCATGTGCTTGGTTCTCAAACTATGTCGAGTCGGTGGATCATTTGTTTTCACGATGTAGGTGTGTTACGACCATATGGTTTAGAGTTTGGAGTTGGGTTGACTTTGCGTCAGCCTTACCAGGATCATTTTTTGGGTTGTTTACGAAGATTAACTGGTTTGGGAAGGGGGTTTAAAAGAGTTCGATTAGGTCTTACTTTGATTTGTCATGCAGTAATGTGGATTATCTAAAGATCTTATAACAAATTTATTTTTTTCCTAGAAAAATCGTTTGTTGATCATGGTGTGAGTACAATTGTTGATCTTTCGTGAAAGTAGGCTTAACCTTAATTTTTAGATCCCTCTATCAATTTTTAGGATTGAGAGAAGGATCCGTTTGAGTGTCTAAGTGTGAAAGAGACCTAGAAAAGATATTAAATTATTTAAAAACATTTGAATGAGAAAGAACCATTTTTAAACAATAGTCCCAACTCTCAACATCTGTTAAAAGGTTTCAACATTTGTATTCATCCTAGGAGGCCTTTAAAAGTTGTTGAAGTGTTATGGTCTCCTCCTCCTGTCGGTTGGATGAAAGTGAACATTGATGGGTTTGCTCATAGCATCCCCTCCTTGACGTCTTGTGGGGGTATATTCAGGGATGACAATGCTTGTCTCGTGGAGAGTTTTAGCGCCTATCTTGGTGAGGGAAATTCTGTTTTAGCGGAATTACTTGCAGCTATTATTTCAATTGAGAAGGATAAATTGTTTAACTGGAAAAAGCTTTGGATGAAAATAGATTGCTTAATTGTTGTGAATGCCTTTTCGAACTCTAACTTAGTTCCTTGGAAGGTCAGATCTCGTTGGCTTATATGTCAAAATTATACTTCATCTATTGACTTTATGGTGTCGCATATATATCGTGAAGCCAATTTTTGTGCTAATATTCTGGCTAGTATTGGATATCATAGTAGGATATTTGATTGGTTTAATTATGTTCATAGTGATATTTTGAAGGATTACCTTTTAGACAAGGATGGTACCCCTAGGCTATGACTTTGTTATTAAGGGGTTTTGGTTTGATCCCCCCTTGTGTTCTGTATTCCTTCTGTTTTTTTAGTTTATTGGATTCCTTCTTTTGGTTAAAAAAATATATATATCCAAACATAATAAAGATAAGAGATTGAACTAGAACCATTTCATTGTTAGGTGTATTTTTATACCTGATTAATTTTTTATTTTAATTTTTTTCTAATGCGAGTGTTATATTATATTATGCATGCTACCTCGTATTAGTTAATGTTCTAAAAAATGTGAAAATTTAAATGCATTTTCGGTTCTTCTATTTTAATTTTTAATTAAAAAAACTCAATTTTTGGTTCTCCTATTCAATATTTTATGGGATTTTCTTTCCCTTCATTTATGACTTTTTAAATTGGAATTCCTTTGAGAACCAATCCTTCTTCTTTGAATAATGAGACTAGCCAATCATCAAAAGTGAAGAATTAACAATGATTGGTCAACAAAAATCAACCTTTCAAGGTTGACTTGTTGATCAAAAGTCAACTTCGCCCTAAATGGCTTCTAAATCTTCTTTTTCATGATGTGCACCTATACGATGATCATACTATGAATACAAATGAAGAAGTTTCAGTGATTAAATCAAAATTCACATTCCACGGCTAACTTTTACCAAAAGTTAACTGAAGCGTAATAGCTTGTTCCACAAGTAAGCGCAACAAAACCCTATTCCATAAGGGTTACCATATAATGAGATCTTGATCCAATTGCATCCCATATGATTCACAACATCTTGTACCATAAATAACCAAAAAGGACTAACCCATAAGCATCATCTGATCAAACCATTAACAACCCACATGTTGAGACAAGTTAACAATTGAATTCCAAACATCACGAACGCTTTGAACCAATAATGTTGCATATATATGCAAATGAATGAGTGGTGATCTTAACTAAAATGAAAATTTACGTAGATGAATCAAAAGTGATAAGTCAGATAGAAAGTGAAAATGTGAGGGAAAATTTTGGGGTATGACAATGGTGTCCCATGCACTAAATCCAATCGGACGGGGTCGTAATTAGTAGTGTGATAGCTACAGCTTCTAAATTCCAATCAAAAGGGTCATAACTAGTGATGACATGTTATATACTAAATCCAACCGAGCGAGGTCGTAATTACTTGTGTAACTAAGTTCCAATTGGAAGAATTATAGATGATGTGAGTATCTTGCTTCTAATTAGGAGCCATAAAGATACATGGATACTAGTAAGAGTATCAGAGAAGATGTAACTTAATTAATATGCCAATTGGTTAAGTTGTATATTGTGCGAATAAAATGGAATAATGTGAGAATACTATAGAATTGGTATTAGACTCAAAGCTAGATTAATCCTTGTATAATGGGCGTAAAGAATGGCTGATTACACGCTTAGCGCGTAAGTGAAACCATGAGTCTCAGTTGCTACAAATGGCCTACATTGGTCATAATAGGCGGTAATCATTATAACATTCTCTTATGATACAATGCTCGTTCCTTAGTACCCATGGATCGTAGGATCCCGTAAGGATTACTCAAGTAGACTTGAGTGGATGGTTATATTCCTATTGACTCAATATCAATGGAGGTGCATGACTCCTTCTTACTTAAGTCCTTGTTACGCTGTGTGAGTGTTAAACAAGTAACGTAAGATGAAAGGCTTAAGTTAGAAATTGATAAGAGATCTCTTTAAAGTCAAGTGGATCCATAAGATAGGGAAACTCACTAAGATTATTATCTCACCCACTATTATTGTTGTTTTTCAGGTGGTTCTTTGCAGGTTAAAGGCAAGGACGACCTTGTCTGATAATGTTTTGAAGGCTTTTATCACCGTGATCTTATGTTTTAGATTATGTGCAATGTGATTACTATACATAGATCTTAGTTTTGATCAGGCACTATTGTATCTCATGTGCCATACATTGTATTTTATTTTTCCATGGGTAAACTATAACTAACTTACACAGGGCCTCCAAAAATTTGAGACGACTCTGGGACACACACACCCTTTTTGGAAACAGCAGGAACACAAGATGAAACTAAAAAGGCTTGTCATAGATGAAGACAGAGAAAAGAAAAGCAAAAGTCTAGAACTCAAAGCCTAAGAATCTGACTCTGAAACTGACATGTCTCTTGTAGTAAAGAACTTCAAAATATTCCCAAGGCTTGAGAAGCAATAAAAAGAGGAACAAAAAAATTAAGAAAAAGTCCCATTCATCCCTACATGCTACTTATGTGGAAAGAAAAAGAACATCATGTCAAAATGTCCTTTAGCTAAAAAGGCAAATCATAAGAAATCTAAGAAACACTAGAAAAAAAAGGCAAGAGAGCTTACATTGCATGGGGAGATAACGATATGAATTCCTCAGATGATAACCACGCTTCATATCATAATAACCATGCAGCCTCTGCATCAAATCGTAAGAGCTCCAACAACACCTCCGATTCAAATCAAAATCATTACCTCTTCCACAAACTACAACAAAACCTGCAAGAAAAAACCGATCCATAAATTATCACCACCACTTGCAATTCATGTATCAACATCGCGATTTACTCTTCAAGACAAACCAAAACTCAAAACGTCGTAGCTTCGCCAACCACCTCGTTGTAGCTTCATCCCATCAACCTTCGGCCAACAATAGTTCAACATCAACACAATAACAAACGTGGATTCTCTTTTTCAGAACCTCAACAAGTCGCATCAGAACAACACGTTCACCTTCATCATCGTCACTATCAACATTAATTTCATATTATTAATGTTAAAAATTATGTTTAGTTTACTTATTCAAATTATACTATACATTATAAATTAATTTTACTTTATTATTGTATGCTAAAAATTAATTTCATTTTACTTTTAAATATATAATACAAGTTATTTATCTAAATATATGCTATAGGATATTTCTAAATTAATTTCAATTTTGTTATATATATATATATATATATATATATATATATATATCATTTTAAAAATAATTGTACATCAAAACACATTTTAATAGTATATATTCAAATAAAAAGTACTTAAAACAAAAAATTAAAATCAAAAATTGATTAAAATAGATTTAGTAGTTGTTAATTATAAAATAATTAAAACATTAATTTTCCAAATGTATTTAAACTATACAAGCAAATTAAAGTATACAATATAACAAAAAATTAATGTATTTATAATATAATTGTAAGTTAATGTATTGACAATATTTACTACATATAAGTATCATGTGAAAAATTAACAAACTAACTGTCATGGTGTAGTGGTAAAGATGCTTGCATTGGAGTGATGCAAAAGAATTTAGAATTTTATGTATTTTGAGTTTTAATAATATTAAAATAAAAATAAAATAAAATAAAATATTACGTGACAATAAATAAAGTATAAATATGACGTGGCAATTATCTGACGTGGCATAATTAAAACAACTGGAGTGTGTCATTTCCTGCCAAGTTCTAAAACGAAAGAATTTTTTAATGGCAAAATTACTTTTACAAAAAAAAATATTACAGGGAGGTAAACCAAAAATGGCCTATTTGATAATAAATAAATGTATTCTAACATCATCTAATTTTGATTTTGATAAATTCAATACTCCTATCAATTTTGATTTTGATAAATTCAATGTTAATGTGATATTCATAATAAAGTTTGTTTTAAAATGAATGTCATTCTCACTTTCCAATGTAGTAATGATGGTTATTTTTCCAATTCTATCATTCAATTATGACTCTTTATACTACTTTCAATATATTTATAAGGTTAATTTATGTTTTATGACAATATTATTACGTGTGCAAAAACCTTAAGGGTGTGTTTGGTTCGAGGTAGATGGAGGGGAGGGAAGGGAATATTTCTAATTAAATGTGTTTGGTTCAAATTTTATGAGGGAAAGGGATGGGAGCAAAATCCCTCCAAAACACACTTTTTGCGTCCCCCTAAATCGGGGGATTTGGAGGGGAGGGGAGGTAATCTGAACATTGATATTTTAAAACTTATTATAATTACTATAATTTCCTCAGTTTTATTTTAATATTTCAAAATTATTCATTTTCTTTTGTATTACTGCTCTCTTCTGTGTGATTTTTCCCGATTGCTTCTATCAACTTATTATATTTAGGGTTAATATCTATTTTCACCCCTGCCATATGGGGTTGGTTTGAAAAATCCCCCTGCCAAAAAAAAGTTGCAAGAATTCCCCTAACATTTGAAGATTCTCTCGTTCTAAACCTTGTAAAACATTTGTTTTTAAAACCAACCTTGCCATTTGAAGATTCAGTCATTTTAAACCCTATAATCTTGTAGATTATGTCATTTTAAACCCTCTGGAATATGACAGGCAAGGTTGGTTTTAATAAAAATAATAATTTACAGGGTTCAAAATGATAGAGTCCTTCAAGTGGCAAATTTGGTTTTAAAAATAATAATTTTACAAGGTTTAAAACAAGAGAATCTTCAATTGTTAGGGGAATTCTTGCAACTTTTTTTTTTTGGTAGGGTTTTTCAAACCAATCCCATATGGCAGAGGTGAAAATAGGTATTAACCCTTATATTTATTCTCCACCTTCAAATTATTTAAAAAAAAATTATCCTTACTATAAATCATAATCATTGTACTTTTTTAATTTTTTTTATAACTCTTTTATGTTTATTTATATTTTTTTCAAATTTTGTTATGTATCCTATCATATTTTCATTTAGATCAAACTTTAAAACTTTCATTTTAATTTATTTGTTTTATTAAAACACTTAAACTATTTATATTTAATAATAAATTATTTTATGTATATAATGTGTTGAATAATTCATTACGATTTAAAAGTTGTTATCAACATATAATTTAATTTGTTTATGAACATTTTATTTGAATTAAGTGAAATTAATTATTTAACATTATGTAGTAAATTATAACTTTTTAGTCACTCAATATTAGAAATTTTACTAACAAAAAAACATGTATAAATTTTTCTCATTTGAAGATCATATTGTATCCCTTATATAAGATAATAAGGATAAAAATGTAAATTATTAATAAAACCCCTCCCCTCCCCTCCGCAACCAAACATATTTTGAATTAAAATTCCTCCCTTCCCCTCCCCTCGTTTGAACCAAACACCTATCTAATTAAAAAAATCTCCTCACCTTCCCTCCCCTTTCCTCCATTAAAATTCCCCCTCCCCTCCCCCTCATTTGAATCAAACAGACCCTAAGGGTCCGTTTGTTTTGTTTTTTTTTTTAAAATTGATTTTTATAGTATTACATAATTTTGTGTAAAAAAAATTTACAAAGAAACTTTTTATAAAAGCTTCAAATGAAAATTTGATTTGAATAGTTATTCTTAAAATGTATTTAATCTATTTATGGAGAAAAAAATTAGATATCAAAATTTCAAAAAATCACTTAATTTTGAAGCTATTTCAAATAGACTTTTATAAAAATTATTTTTAAAATATATTTTTTGAAAAAATTACGATTTTAATTAAATTTTAGTTTTCAATAATGTATGTTTATGTTATAGAATGTTAAAATTAGTGTTTTATTTTAAAAAAAACTAATATAAAAAAGGGAAAAAAGGAAATGCACACCGTCAACCAATAAGAGACATGCATCAGAATAAATCTCATTTTGAATTTTAAAAAACTGAAATTACATGACAAATTAAAGCATTTTGATTGGTTGTATGTGTAAACTGTTTTACACTGACAGTGCACTATCTTTAAACTCTATAAAAAAATTATAATATTTTAAAAAACGGTTTTGAAAAATCTATTTTCAAAAATACATTAAAAAATCTATTTTTTTAAAGTTGAAACAAACAGATTACGACACTCATTTTAAAAGAAATGAAGTATTTTCTGACTCTCTTTCTTTTCATTTGTATGGGTGTGTTGATAACACCTTTCGAGATAGATTTAGCTCTGGCATGGGAAGGGCTCGAGGTATGTATGACATTATACATTTCAAAGGTACAACAATAATTTGGTCACCTTAGCTTGGTTTGAGTGGTAAGGGACCAGAGTTTCTGTTTGCTTTCATTATTGTGGGAACTTCCTATGAGATTGGCAGTTCAGAGAATGTCTTGTTTGCTTCAATAAAATCTTAAGCACACCTATCAGGAATGATTTTTGTGGGAGCCATTCTTTGTAGTTCTAAATTACTACCATCATAATTCTTTCTTGTCAATACAATAATAAGAACCACTTTGTGGTCTCCTCTAAGTTTGTAGTAATACTGATTTTATAATTAAACCCAATATACCCAAATCAGTTTAGGATGAAACCCCTTAATTTTATATTTGCATGGTTGATGTTTCCCAAAACTATCCTCTAGCATGTTCACACAATCATCAATTTCCTACTTTGATCATAATTGATACATTACGTCTATGTTGTTAAGTTTCAATTTTTGATGGAAAAAATGGTTAGCATATTAGGTGTCGGTAAGAGTTTTATATTGAAGAAAAAATAGATGGTAAACATTTATAATGTATATAAATAAGTGAATATTAAATTATATATAAGTGAAATTATTTATATACTCGATAACTTAAAATTTAATGTGAAAATGTAATTTTTAATTCCACTAGTGGGTTGCTCAAGCTGAATGTGATGATCACTCAAACTTTTTTGTGACTCAACAAAATTAAGTTGATTTTAATTTTTTTAAAGATAAATGAGTGAGATATTGCGGATTCGAACGTGCGACTTTGTACCTGATGTTTCTGCTAAGATAAATAATTTTATTTTATTTTTATTTTTTTAAAAGAAATATTCATTTATTTCAATTAATAGAATACATTGTTGCAATACAAACTAAATATCGCCAAAAACAAAAAGGATGAATCTGCAAACAAACTCACAGCATCCATATTAATAGCATAAAACGGCAAATTGTATATGTCTATGAATATAACTATGACTATATTGAAATGTCCGAAATATTCATGTCTCTGGATCTATAATATTAATGGCACCAAAGTCATAGATTAGATCTGTATTAGATCGAAACTCATTTATCAACCTGACATAGATGAACACCGCACAAAGACGGAAAAACAAAATACACTGCACAAAAACAAAAAATCAACAAAAGAAATACTAAATATATGTGAAAATCATTTATTTAACTAATAGAGAATCAAAGACGATTTAAAGGGGTGACTTTGGATCTAAATCGATCCTAAATCACCCTTCTCTAAGAGATAAAGAAGAAGAAAAAGTGCATTCACTGTATTTTAAATTATTTTGTATTCCCTGAAGAACTATGCAAACATTAAATTTGGTACTCTCACAACAATTACTAGTTGACACCTAAGTGTTTAGGCCATATTAGATATGTTCATGTTCCATGATCCATCCAATCCAATAGCTTCTTGTGTGAGTAAATGCACGAGATTAAAGTCCTGTTTATCTTGCACTGCACATCACGTTTTTTTATTGATTATTATGATTATAATAATTATATATAGAAGTGGAAAGGAAATAAGATTAAGACGTATGAGACAGACCCACACAAATCAAACGTATCAATCCAATGATCTTGACACTCCTCAAAAGCTTAAGAAGTGTATGCCTTGTCTAGATACAAAGACAAAAACAGTAATGAATGAATTGAAAGAAGCTATGGGTTTCTAAGTTTTGAGTTGAAGCATGATGAGTGGACACACCATGTTTTTAAATTGTCACTAGCAAGCATTTTACCAATAACTATGCGCATGGTACAGTGGTACTACCACTCACTCACTAACTAGTTGTTGTGTTGTGTTGATTTGTGTTGTGGTGAGCACACTCAAAAATCAAAAACAAGCTAGCCAATACAATAGTCCATATGTGTGGCAAAAAATATGCGCATGCTAAGCAAGTATGGCGGCTTAAGCTTGTTTGTTCCTTACCAACTAAAGCCATTGTCTCAAACATAAGGGTATGGTGGGGACCATTTGTCTCATAAATCTAATGTACACTTGAAACAAAGATGGACCTAAATGTACCATGAACTTGGAACACATGCTAGATGATGTGTCGGAACCACATAGTGGGACCAATCATGAGTTTTAAGACAAAGGAGGAGGCTTCTAATGTATAGTATAGTAGTAACTACTTTTAGTGGGGTCAAAAAGTTAGGATTAAGGATGTCTTTTGATTGACGGTGAGTAGAATTGATTCAAGCAATTGAGTTTGGCAGAATTGATTTATGTTTGGATATATTTATGTAAAAGTGAGTTGAATAATAAATGTCAGTGTAAAAAACATCTAGAATCAATTCTGGAGGCAGAAACTACAAATTCTAGCTTCAAGTGCTTTTGACCCTTCTAAACGCCAAACCAAACATGCACTAAGACGGGGAATCAAAATCTAGAGGTGTTGTATAGATAATTTGTGTCATGTGATAAATTTTGAATCATGTACAATAGTCTATTTTGTAGACCATCAAAAATTACCTTGATTAAAAAAACCTTATATTTTTTTAAAAACTAGTACTACCTCTGGTCTTATTAATAATAGAAAATTTACTGAATAATTAACGTATCTAGACTCTATTATAAATTAAATATATTAATTATTCGATAAATTAAAAAATCAATTTTTTTAGGACAAGAAAGAATTTTTTTGTGTTGAAATTACTTAAGTCCATGCCAAGAATTAAATTGAGGTTTAGTTAGAAAAGTGGAATTATTTAATTGAGAGATTGTTTGGGACTTTTTAAGAAAGATTTGATTGGGCAAGTTGGATGATGATTTTGTTTCTTTTTGTGATGGATATATGCAAAATGGGGAATAGGTAGGTGTGTTGCGTGAGGTTAATTGGGAGATAGAAAGTGTTTTGAGTTTGGTGATGAGCGTGCATTACATAATGGTGGCTGCCAGCCACACCCATTCATTTTATTCACCAAGCCATACATTATGCATCATTTCTATTTCTCAATACAGAAATTTTTCATTCTGAACTCACAATTCTTCATCATTGCTTCTTCCTCTCTCTACTCTTATTACTTATCTTCGTAACCATAAAACGTATGTATTGTATTCTATATATTTCATGAAAACAATTTTATCAAGTACTGTATTTGAGTTGAAGTAGTTAATGAGTTTTATTTAAGGACATTATTCGAGAGTGCTCAAATTTAAATTCCGATTAAAATATTTTTTATTGGACTTTACTTAAAAATTGTTACTAATACTAATTTATTTTGTTTATAATTTATTGTGGAGTGTGTCTTTAAAAAAAGAAAATCAAGAATTTGTTCAATTCAATTATGTCCCAAATGGATTTCAAAAGAATTTTGAATCGACTAGGCATTTGAGGGATAATGTAATGTGTTTCGTCTCAGAACGTGTATAAAATTTAAAAAAAAAATTGCTATTTTTTTTTAGTAAATGTGATTTCTAGAGAGATTTAGAGAGGTTGAGATAAGAACTTCTTAAGATTCATTAATTTAAGACATGGAGATTGGCTTAAAAATCAATTTGGGATTTTGCGACAAACGCATTTGACATAAATTTCCAAAACAAGATACGCCCTGGAGGAACGTAGTGCGATTTTCAGTCATTTTCTAATACAAGAGACACATGAGAGGATAAGTTGTGAAATCCTAGTTAGAGAAACATAAAAGAAGTAAAAGAGATGGATTCTTATGATTGAAGTTTAAGAATTGGAAGACCTTTTGAGATATTTAAGGGGATTGAGAAATACTTCTAAAAACATTGGGTTCGTGTGATTCATATATCGAGTGTTGGAGATAGTAGGATAATACTTTCGTAGAAAATAAAGTTTAGTCTAAGAAACTTGGATTACTATTTTCTTGTAACTCTTCAGTAGGATAATTAGAAAGTTATTCTCTTCCCTATAATAAATCGGTTTAGTTAAACTGGGTAAGCAAATTATTTGTATACTCATCATTTTATCTTATTCTTCTTGCACGTGTGGATTTGTTCACATTATCCTCTATACATTAATTTTACTTGAAGTTATTTAATTTGGTTGTCATTGTTCTTTGTCCCACACATAAAAAAATCTTAGTATGGTTGAACCTTTCAAATTTAAAACAAGTGGCGCACACCGTGAGGTAGAAGGATTAGGTTTACAAGTGATCATCAAGAAGTTTTCTAGAGACAATGATTGTGGATTGTGGAAAGTAAAGATGCAAACAATATTAACTCAACAAAGGCGTATAAAAATATTGAAGAGTGATGTATTGATGCTTGCACGCCTAACACAAGCAGAGAAGACTGGGATGACGGATAAAGTCAGAATTGTCATTATCTTGTGCCTCAAAGATAAAGTCTTAAGGATGGTCTCTAGGGAAAATACCACAGCTTTGAATTAGGTCAAACTAGAATCACCGTATATGACAAAACCTTTGCCTCATAGATTGTGGTCGAAACAAAAAATCTTCTGATTTTGAATTGTAGAGAACAAAGTCATTATGGGTAAATTGATATAATTTCACAAGATCATTGTTGACTTAGAGAATATTGAGGTGAAGATTGATGATGAGGACTTCAATATACTCTTGTTAAGCTTATTACTCAGATCCATTGAGCATTTCAATATCACCTTTCTTTATGTTAAAGAAGGTACAATTACCTTGGATGAAGTTTAGACGGGTGTAAATTCTAAGAAGCTTTAAAAGATGGAATATTTGAAGGTTAATGGTAGGATTGAAGTCTTGCATTTCTCGAGAGGGTGGAGTGAGAGTGGAGGGAAGTACAAATTCAAAAGTTTTGATAAGTCAAAGTTAAAATGTTTTATTTGTATGAAAATTGGTCATTTCAAGAAGGATTGTCCCTAGAGGGGCAAAGGGAAATTTTGTTCAAATTGCAGTTATCTCAAATTAGGATAGTTATGAAAGTGTTGGTACATTAGAGGTGACAAGTTTGAAGATTGAAAAGAGTTGAATTATGTACTCATGATGCTCTTATCACATGTTATCAAGGAAAGAATACTTTGAGATTTTGGAATTGAAAGCAAGTGGAGATTCCCGAGCTGGTGATGATAAGGCTTGCAATATTTAAGGTATTGTAAACTATTCTATAAACATGAATTCCTTCTACGTAGTATGAGGTATGTTCCCGAGTTTAGGAAAAAAGTTATCCCTAAACATATTTAATGATCTAGGCTATTGCGCTAGAGTTCAACATAGGATGGTGAAATTTCCGAATGGTGCATTGGTCGTGCATAAATGATATAAAATGTATGTGATATATTTTAGATTATCATATTATTATTGATCATGCATCATTAGCTATTGAATACTTTCATGACAAGAAAAATCTCTAGGATTTGAGATCAGGGCATGTTGGTTAAATAAGAGATGACAAAGGGTTGGAGGTTGTTTTAGAGCAATTTAATATATTTTTTGTGCATGAAACAAGGTATAAAGAGGCATAGAACCGTTGTTGGCATGTGGTAGGAGCTAGGTCGCCAAAGAGTTTTTGGGGTATGATTGGTGATAAAGTACCTGACCTGATTGACAAATGTCAATTTATAGGAATAAACTTCAAGGAATCTATAAAAGTTTAAAGTAGAAAATTGGTATATTACTCCAATTTTAAGGTATTTAGAATTCTGGTGTTTTCGCATATCAAGTTAGACAATCTTCATATTTTGATTTTGAAATGCGTCTTTATTAATTTCCAAAGGATGGGAAGGGTTGCACATTAAGGAAAGTGGAACCCTGGGGATCGGAATTCATCATAAGCAAGTATATTACCTATGGTGAGACTTGTTAGGGGAAAGAATAAATAATTAAGGGTGAAGAATAAAAACTATGGTGGGGGAGACTAGGGATGAGGAGGATGTTAAGGCTCCTAGTCATAGTTCTAGTAAGGGAAAATTTACAGTGGCTCTTGTTTATCATTTTACTCGTGCAAAAGTAATGATAGAAATTGTATCATTTCAGGGATACGTTTTTTATCTTGTTTGTTATGCTTTGAATTAGAACCAAAAACCTTCGAGGAGACATTTGAAAGAAAAGAGAGTAAAAAATGGTTGATGGTTGTGAATGTTAAAAGGGATTCACTATGAAGAATCATACTTGTGGGCTTGGTGGACTGCCTAAGAAGGAAAAGGAGATGGGATGCAAGTGGATGCAAATTCCTAGAATTCTTGAACCTGGTCAATCTCGTCGAATAATGTTTCAAGCTTGGAGAGAGGTCAAGGTAGTTGATACTTAAAGTGACATCATCATTGATTTTAAATTCAAGGTGGAGAATTATGAAAATTCGCTTAAAACCCAATTTGAGATTTGGTTAAAACACATTGAAATTGGCATAAACACACTAGGTTTTAGCGTTTCTTGAACTGACGCCTATAAAAGAAGTACTTTTCTTTGTACGAGTGGCACATGAGGGAAGAAGTGGTGGAATTCTAGTGAGAGAAATTTAGAGAGACAACAAGAGAGATTCTTAGCATTGAAGGCTAAAAATTGAAAGAATTTTGAAGGTGTTTAAGAGTGTGTTTGGATGAAGAATTTTTAATAAAGGAAAGTAATTTTTTTGAAGGAATTTAAAATGAGTAGATCAAAATTCATTGTTTGGATAAAAAATATGGAGGAGTGTTAAAATGATGTAAATTTATAAAGTATTTTATTGAAGTTAAATTTAAAGAATTTCAAATAACACCAAAAAGTAAAGAATTTGAAATTGTTCATTCACTCTATATAATGCGAATGTTAAATTATTTATTGTTATTTTTCAAATTTTTCAAGATGATCCTCATATTTTATGAAAATTTCAAATTCACTCCCAAAATATTCAAAAACTTACAAATAAGTCCTTAATAATTTTCAAATTTTACAAATTGGTCCTTTCAAGTTTTTAAAATTTACAAATTGATTCCTATTTTTTATATTTTAAATTTGGTCCCAAAGTTTTAAAATTATGAAAATGTCTCCAAAAATTTAACAATGATGAATTTCAATTAAATCATTTGAATTGCTTAGAATTTTGAATTACTTAAAAATTCCCAACTACCGCATCGAAACACACTCTAAGAAAATTGGGAACACTTCTAAACACCTTAAATTTATGTGAATTTGTTCTTTTGAACCTTGACAACTATTTTATAATTCTGTTATCTTTTATTACAACTCTCTTCCAAAATAGATATTTTAATCGAATTAGATAAACAATTTTCTATTGTTGATTGTCCTTTTTTATCTGTTTTTATTTTAATATTAGTTAATAAATTATTGTTGTTTGAGATTATTTAGTGTGGTTGATTATGTTCTTTATCCCACCTATTAAATTTGGTGTAGTTGTTTCTTTTCTTTGTCCCCAACAATATTTATCATGCTTCATATTAACCGTTTCTTTTCTTTGTCCCAAACAACATTTATCATGCTTCATATTAACTTTTAAACTACCATTTTTCTTTCTCAATTTAGGATTTTACATCTCATATTAGATCTTCTACCGCTACATTATGGTGTCGCAGCAACACAAACCGTAAATCTACAAAGAAAGTGCTGTCTCTACAAGAGTTATATATAAGATCCAAACACATAGTACTTAGTGTCTAGTTTTAATTGAGAGCTAGAGTCTTCTATTGTACTATTGATTATGATGAAGTATTGATATAATATTGACAAAACCCTTAAACTGAAAGTCAAGGACACCACTAATTGTATGATCAAGAAGGTAGTTAATTTTATTTGTAACATCTACCAAAACTTGCTCTAAAGGACCATGAACTACTAATTACTCCCTTTTACTACTTTGCAATTAATTACAGCCAGCATTAAACTAGTTAAACGTAATCATCCAAAATCAAGTTAATGTTAGAAGAAATTGGAAGAGAGTAGTTATTAAAATTGAACAAAATTGCAATGTGAACAACATTAATTTATGAGTACTAAGCATTAGACTCAGATGTATGTATCTGATTGTATGATTAACATGTTACCAAAAGAAGTATTTAAGTTATTAGTATTATCAACTAAACATAATGATAATCGTCATTTGATTGTTTTGTTAATCAAGCTTTTTGAAACTAAACACTTGGAGAATAAAGAGAATGGTTTTAAAATTTGATGCCGATTTGGTTAACAAGTGTGCATGCATGCTTTGATAATAAATAAAATAGATAAAAATGGAGTAATAATAATGATAATGCCACCTAGCTAGCTAGCTACATGAATTTGCATGAAGAATAAAAATGATGTGAGTGCTTTTCATTTCACGTACGGGGCCTCCCTCATTCAAGGATATTCTCATTATTTACATGCCACGCCTGATTCCTTTTTTCTCTTTCATAGTTTTCTTCTCCTTATTAATATTAATATTAATTAATATCTATAATGGTCAATTCAAATGGTTAAAAACATGAGACCCATTTGACGCAAATATATCTTTGGTACAATCCGATTTGACAAGATATTTGTTGAGCATTGCTAGGTTGAAATTTTAGAATATGAAAATTATGCATGTAAACACTTTAAGATGAATTTATTCAAAATTATGACTAAAGTTTATAGTTTAAAATGGCGTGTTTTAGACTCGGAAGCATTAGTTATATTTTATAGAAGAGGTTTAAGATTTTGAAACTTTATAACCTTCTCTCGAATAGATGATTCTTTGGATAAGTCTTACGAAATTTGTTAGATTTTTTATCTGATAATTTATTATAATTTGGTTTTCGTTGCTCCAATATTTTATTTGCGTCCAATAGTTTATAGTTTTGAATGGTCTATTTTCTTTTCGTTGCTCCAATATTTTATTTGCTTATGACTGATGTGATCTGGGTCAATATAAATTGAACTTTAACCTAGCCAATAATATATTTTATATGGTTGAAGATGTAAGATTGATCTCTTTTTCAAATTTATTATGTGTGAAATTCGCATATTTATCTCTTTAAAACTTTTTTAAAATAGTGAGTACTATTATTCTAAGCCAAATATGGAAGACATTTTGAGCACGTCAAGTTTTTTTTTTGTTAATTAACCTTGCTCTCCTAGGAATAGACAATGTTGTCTCCATGAAGTTGAGTTGTTTTCACCTTTCCATTATGCAGTAGCCATTATCATCACTATAGGAGTGTGCTCATTTATCAAACCACTCTCAAGTGATTGGTGCTTCTCTTCAGAATTTCATTTTTTTGGTTGCTAGTGATGTAGCTCTAATTAAAATGATCTATATCACCACAACAAAACTAATAATGCTTGTCTTGCATAGCAACAATACAACATCTAACAACATCTAGCTCTAGTTTTATGATTATGTTTCTATTTTATCAGAACTATCATTCAAACAGTTATGTTGAATCCTCAATTTTGACTCATGAAACCAAATTCCTTTGTCATTTTGCATAGGAAAAAAAACTTATGATATGATTTGATCAACCAACTATTTAAGTCAAAATAGGCCCCCTAAACCTTCAAATTGAACTAATTAACCATAGATCAAAATTTTAATCACAAAAAGAGAACTAACTTTACATACCATAAAGCCTAAATTGTTTAAAACATTCTTTCAATTTTTTTTCTTAAACCACTAAATCCAATTAATTAATATTATAGTGACTGATTTATCATGTGAGCAAGTTAGTTCCTAGAACTATTTGATGTGATGATTGACTATCTTTGAATAATTTAATGGAATCCAAAAAATCTATTAAGGGATAAAGAAAAGACAGAAAAAAGCACTAATACTATCTTGTAGGATACTAAAGATATGCAAAACTAGAAATCTAGAAAAAAAACAGTGATGAAGGTGAGTGGAGAATAGAGACAGAGAACTATTGAATGTTACTACTACTTAATGTTGCGTACTATCATAATCCTATTCACTTCATTATGCCTACAATCATGATTCTTGGTTCCATCACCCGCATGCTCTTTTCTAAACATTCTCAATACAATTTCACTCTCATTCTTATTCACATATACACCTATAAATCTCATTGACCCTTCAATCTTTTCTCTCACTTCAACCTCAACATTTCAATCAAACATCTCTATCTCTATTTCTCACCTTCTCAAACAAGCTTTTGAGTTTAAAGTTTCAACCTTTATCTCAAAACAAAACTCCTCTGTTTTTCTCTGTTTTCCTCTGTTTTTCTCTGTTTTCCTCTGTTACATTCAAAATACTATCCATCCATTATACCCCAAATGGCTGTATCTGGGTTTGAAGGATTTGAGAAACGTTTGGAACTTAATTTCTTTGGAGATGATCCAATCATCTTCCAACTGGGTCTAAGAAAAATTGGCTTTGAATCAATACAACAAGTGCTGGAAGCTGTTCAGTGTACCGTGGTTTCAGCCGTGGGTAACTCTTACTTTGATGCATATGTTTTATCAGAATCAAGCCTCTTTGTTTATCCAACCAAGATCATAATCAAAACATGTGGAACAACTCAACTTCTCAAATCCATTCTTCCTTTAATCCACTACGCAAACCATTTAGGTCTCACTTTATGCTCTTGTCGCTACACAAGAGGAAGCTTCATCTTCCCAAACTCACAACCTTTCCCTCACACAAGCTTCAATGATGAAGTTACCTTCTTAGAAGACACCATCCCTTCAAATCTCTGCCATAGAAAAGCCTCCATCATGCCCTCGAAATCCTCTTCACACTCTTGGCATGTTTTCACCGCACACTCTTCGATAACTCATCACAACCACAGTCATAACCACAGTGACAGTGATATCTTCACTATGGAGATATGCATGACAGAGCTAGACCTTGGTCTAGCTCGCAAATTCTTCCGTCGACCCGGAGACGGAAAAACCGGCGACTCTGCCGGAAAAGAGATGACAGAGCTTACTGGAATCAATGAAATAAACCCAAACGCATTGATTTGCGACTTTGCATTTGATCCTTGTGGATACTCAATGAATGGAATGGATAATGATTGGTATTCCACCATTCATGTAACACCGGAAGATGGTTTCAGCTACGCGAGCTTCGAATGCGTTGGTTCTGTTAACGACAACATCGTACATGTGTTGAGGAAAGTTGTTCAGATTTTCCGACCAGGTACGATGTCGATATCAACTACATGCAGTGGTTATAACAACGAGATGCTGAAGATGGTAAAGGCTGTTGAGCCTCTTGGGTTGAAATGTAGAAGCCGTGCGGTGGATCAGTTTCCGGCGGGGGAGACGGTTGTTTTTCAAACATTCACGGCTCGCCGGAGAAGTGTTTAACGCCGGTGGTGGCGGTTAATGGTGGCGCGGTGAGGGGGAAAAATTTAATTAAAATTTTAAAATAGGGAATTGGTGTTAGAGTTAGTTGCAAAAAAAAATGTAGGGTGGTGACGTGGCTTAATGTGATTGGTTTGATTGTGGTGGTAAATGTTGGAATGGATAATGATGGTGCACCCCACTTAGGTTTGTCACGCATAAGATTTTTTTGAAGATGTTTAGTGGGTGTAAAAGTGCTCTTGTTTGAGATTATATTGGACTTTTTTCTTTATGTTAGTCTTTTGTTTTTTTCACTCTAGTTGTGTTACATTGTCTTTTTATGTTTTCTTTGTAGGTTAGTATTAGGGTTTTAGATGACAAAATCACACTTTTTGTTACATTTTTCACTTGTTTTTGTTTATGTGGTGTTGAGTAAAGTAATAATCATTTGAAAATGTGATGCATCAATGAAGCATGACAACCTTGTCTTCAATTTGTCATTGTCCTTGGTGGTAAAAAAGAAGATGAAGGCACTATTGAATCATGGCTTTGTCGCCACTCATATCTATTTAGAAAGCAACATTTGAGAGGTAAACTATTTTTTTTAAATGATGCTATATAGAATAAAGAAAAGTGTTAAAAAAAACCAAAATCTACCAATAGGATACAAACCTAAAGAATGGTATATAGAGTCTTTTCTTTATAAAATCAGTCCTTAAGAAAGAAGAGATGGAAGAGATGTGAGTAGAATCAACTATAGTAAGACCTAAATTAGCAAGGGCATTTGCACAACAATTCCATTTCCTAAAAATATGAAAAACCATAAAATTTCAATTACAAGTTATATTTATACAATTCACCCATATATTCCTAATTTGCCACGGCATTTTAAAAGGAGAAAAGTGGGCTTAAGAATGAAATTAAAAGGAAAGTGCCTAATCGAATAGATTCTATCACAGTGAATCCTTCTCATGGCATCATGATTGCATCTGTAGGAACTTCGACTGGCCTTCTGTAAGCTTTTATGTCGAATTTTTTTCCCATATATAGATATGTCGAACTAATCGTCAAACTAGCTTTAAGTTACTCTAACTTTTATTCTATTTAACTATTTGCCTGATCATAAAACACGTCAAGAATATCCAGCTAATGAACCCCCCCCCCCCAATGTTTTATCTAAGGGAGAAAGGGACATTTTTTGAACATTTCGACGCTTATGTTCCTTTACTTTTTTGACGTCATGACCATCAATGTCATTTCTCAAACATCTTTTCGAGTCGTACAATCTATCTGAAACGTAATGATAGCTCCCTCTCCCTATGAAAATGTGGAATGAATTGCACGTCTACAAGGAGAACGACTTATCTCTGGAGGATCTTTATCTACAGAGGCGGCTGGTAGGCTTCTTTAAAGAGTTAGGTTATCCCAAGGGGGTTACTCCTTAGGATGAAGCTTTTCGAAAGTGTGTAAAATGACTTATCGAAACTAGCTTACTGATGAATGCTTACACTAAGGAGGAGAGGAAGGTCACCTTTGGTGAGTGTTTAGAAGTACTTTATCTCCCTGTTGTTAATTTGATTATTTATAATGTGCTTATTTTGGTAATCATTATTTGCATATTCAATAAAGGATGAATAAGCGCTCCGCCTACTAAGGCGGGGAATCCGACCAAATTATGATGTGGCGGGTCTTTTGAACATTTCGCGGCTGATTAATGCTCTTTCCTCTCCAGGACCCTCCACATGTTCTTTAAACTATTCTCGGTGGTCTCCACGTATGGTGAGTCCTCTAGCTTCTGCTCCATTATCGAGGCAAGGTCCTCGTACTGCAAAACAATAATGGGTGTTTACCTCAGAAGAGGAATGTTCTTATTTGGCCAACTTGATCGAGCATGCTCTTGAGGAGCAACTGCTAAATATGGTGTATTATACCTTACATACTTCTACTTTTCTAGCCATTGGTGGGACCGGCCTTTTGAGATGCTTTCCAGTTTGGCAAGGGACGATACCCCCTATATGAAAATATGGTCTGAGGTTGATGTGTGATTAACCCATTGCGGCCTCTACAGTGGCTAATTACCATATGGGGTAGACCTTTATCATCATTTTAAAGGTTTTTCCACTTTCTTTGCGTATGTGCTTCGTGCTATGGGGTTTTGATTGATGTGGTCACATACTCGTGGCATTTACAATAGCACCCCTAAGACTTTATGTTGGGCCTTTGATCCATTCGATTATACTTTGTACTCGTTTCTACCTTACAATTCACAAAGAAAAGAGATAATTCATAATTTTCAATTTCTTCATTAATTTGGAGTTCATCATACATTTATGAGAGAATTTATTATACGAAAAATAAATCAAATACAAATTCAAAAACATGAACACGTGGACTAGCCACCATTTATTCTCCCTGTTCCACATCTCATCGGATTAGCCACTTCTGGGAGGTTGGATGTTCATGCTCATGAGCTCTCCAGTTAGGGATGCTACATTGATTTATGCGGCCTTTCTCTCTCCTTGGTCTTGTTGGGATGCTTGATATATCATGTTGGCTCCTTTAAGATCAACATTGATTGTGACCGCCTCATCGTGAAGATTGTGAAAATTGATTTTAATGTGGAAAGACCCATCTTTCCAAACAGCTCGGAGTACATTATGCCACATGAGCTACCCTATCACTCATGATTCGAGAAATATGGAAATACTTTACAATAGTAGTTATAACTAGTTTAAGGTTCCCCCAATTTTCTCGTAATCTCGGAACCTGAGCATTGTCCTGTCGGGGGGTATTGGTTGATGTTCCCTCATCCTTCTCATAGAGGACCATCAATTTAGAAAAGTTCCTCTTCATCGTCCCATTGGACGAGATATTCACTCGGGGTTCCCCTTTAGTGATAGCAGCAATGTGTTAGTGTTTTTCTTTGTTTGTTACCTTATCTTCTCCATTGGTCCCCTCTTTGTTGGTCATTATATCCACAACTTTTAAGGGGGGCAACAAGCAATTTTATACTTACTAGTGTGGAGAAAATTAGGAACTGATTTAGCTTTACTTATGATCTAATTAGATTAAGTGAAGTTTCTGTTCATGTAATGGCTAACTTGAGTTGTGTGTGTCTTTTTTAGGTGTCAAAAGTGATAATGTTAACTGATAATTCTATCTCTTTTGTACTTTTTTAAATGTTATAATTAGGTGTTATTTTTATCTAATATTTAACTATAATATTATTTTCTTTAGTTTGAAGATTTTGTTTAAGTCAAAGGAAAGTTAGGTTTTACATGGTCATATTCATCATTTTATTTTCAATTTTTAATCGGTGCTTCAACAAAGTTATATTTATTTATATCTTGTTCAAAAACCAGTACATAGGAACTCAATATTACCTAACTTATGTAATTAAACTTCTAAACAAAATAGATTAACTATGCTTGAATTCAAAATTTAGTCATTTCACTAACTATTATAATAGTCTTTAATTTTTTTAAAATAAAGATTAGTATACATAAAGAACTAAGATATGCTTAAGTAAAATGAAAAGTTAAAATGATTATGAAAAGATTTTAGAAGAAGTTGTGAGTTTCAATTTGTTTCTCTTGAGATACTATAAAGATATTTAGATATTGAAGTTATATGGAGCTACAACCATTTTTAATTTAGAGATGGATTAAATGAGAATGAGAAAGGAATAGAATTCTTTAAACAAGGTGTCGTGATCAGATTCATCTCTCGACATGTGTGAGTCTTTCTTGAATGAGCAAATGGAGTTTCCATTTGTTGCATCCAATTTGTCGAACCAAGCGTTAAGCTTTTCTTCAAGGTTGATAAAAAGTTGTGCCATGTTCAACAACTCTTTCACAATACGAGCCTCCTTTCCCCTAACTTATTTCTGAAGTAGTTATCTCGTAAAAGGTCATTCTCAAATATCCAACACTTTAGGCCCTCCATAACCCCTTCTACTTTCCCGAACACATATCTGAAATAGTCAATGTACTATCGCAAGATCTTTTTATTTCCCTTTGTTATTTCACTTAGGAAATCTATTGTCATTGGTTGCCTTTTCCAGGTTGTGAAGTGAGTTGTGAAGCTCTCGTATAGGATGATCCATGACTCAATGCTCTCGTCTGGAAAAACTTTAAACCACAGCATGGCAGATCCTGTTAGAGTTAGTGCAAATTGTTTGCACTTGGAAGCTTCATCAGTGTGGAAATATTTTAAAGGAAAACTATCCTTTTTGGTCCCTTAACTATACCCCAATGTCCATTCTGGTCCCTTATCTTAAAAAAGTGTCAAAGTGGTCCTTTAATTATTCAAAAAGGTCCACGTTACTCCTTTCCGTCCAATTTTTGCTAACGGCGTCAATTTTTTCATGTCGGCATCTGACGTGGCGTTGAGTCATATTATTATTATTATTATTATTATAGATTTCCAGAAAATCCATGAATATTCATCCCCTACCTCTAGCCACTTTCAATACATTTCCAGAAACCTAAACAACACTTCAAATTCAAGAAGAATAAACACCAACCTCAACTTAAATTGCATCCCAAACACGAATATCAAGTTAAATTAAACGAAAACAACAAGAAATTTTCAGATCGAAACTACCCAAAACAGAACCCTAATACGAAACTAGAGCAGGACGAATTTAAAGGGATTTCGTAGCAATTCCAGTAATGACTCTTGTTCAGACTTCCTTCCCTTGTTCAAGCCGCTCTGATTTTTCATAAACATTTTAATTAAAATTAAAGAATAAATAAATGATTACTTAACCCCAACAAAAAAATTGTTAGCAATATTCTCAATTTAAGCTACTGTCATGAAGTAGCTTCTTGAATAAGCGCTTATTTTAGCTAAAACCCCAACTTGACATAGGAAAAAAAGAGCTTTTTTTCTTGAACTCTCAAAATCCCAAATCAATCTACATGAATGACTTATTAAAGGATTAGTATAGGAAACCAAAAAATAGCACCATAAAACAAACGATTCTGAAACAATTCAAAATCAGCTTCAATAGGCGATTTTAAAGTTGGTATGTGTGGAAATGGTATTTTAATTTGAGGAGTTTTCTGGGATCTTTATCAATGGGAGCGTGAAACCAAGATTCAGATCTGGTTTAATGTTTCATTTTTTGCAATAAGAGGGTTATGAGAGGAGAGATTGAGAAGAAAAAATTGTTTTTTATTTACCTTTCAAGGGAGAAGAGGCCAAGAAAGTAAGTGATGGAGAATGATGTTGAAAAGCTTGAACAATGAGGGATGAAGAATGGAGTTGAAAAGCATGAGAATAAATTCTGAATTTGTGGGTAGAGATATGTGAGGGATGATGAACCCGAGCAATTCTGGGTTTCTAAATAAATAACAATAAGAATAATAATGATAACCAAATTGAATGAAATAACAAGCAGCAATTGTGAAGCGGTTTAGTGGAAAGTTGCTATTGCTTGCAAGCTAGACTGTATGGGTTCGAATCCTGGCAAAAGCAAAAATTTTGGAGTATTTTTTCAGAATTTTCGGAAAGGATTAACGTGGACCTTTTTGAATAATTAAAGGACCACTTTGACACTTTTTAAAGATAAGGGACCAGAATGGACATTGGGATATAGTTAAGGGACCAAAAAGGGTATTTTGCCTATTTTAAATGCTCATCAACGAGTTACATGTGCTCGTGAAGACCTCATTTCTTATTTTACTTATTCAGCTTATGAGACTTCTCTAATGACTTTTGTAACACCCCCTAAACCCCACAACAATTATATTGCGTAATCAGACTAAAAGCATGCATATCAATAGGGTGTCACATGTATTTCCAAATACCAACGTAAAATGACATACAAATTGCATTTGGTCATGTTCATAACACGAATTTGAATATCATATTTCATATGCACATCACAGCGGAAATTAGAATGATACCATATTTATACTTCATACCACAAATTAATCCATGCATACAAGCATTTGGCACTACGGCCGCATCACATCATCCAACATAATCAAAATGTAAAGAGAGTAATACAATATATCTCTATCATCACATTAAACATGAAATCAAACGAAACCCCCAATGTGTTACATAACTAGAGCATGAGTTCTATCTACCTAAGAAAACGTTAAGACCATCTCCCAATCTTACTTATACAAGCATATATCTCACCAATTCATCACATATGAATTCACAACACATTGGCACAAACATACACAATTTTCATGTTATCAATCACACATGAAAACATCTTCACAACACTCACCAAATCAAAATATCACACATAACATGTAGCAAACATATCTCCACAATTTTATTCTCAAGTAATTACAATTCACAATATACATACATGAAAAATTCAAGTATCATGTTATCACAAAGAATTTCTTCAAAAATCATCCAAACAATGCCAGAAAATTATGGAAAACTCACTATAACTCATGATAAATCATAAGCATCCAATACCCAATCCCATTTCCCAAAATTATAAAATTTTGCAGAGCAAACCGCATTAAGCCCGGTCTACCACGCTAGGCGCGCCTTTGATTATGTAGAAAATTCTGCTTCGAACAACATTCTGTCCAACACGAATTTTCATCCAAAAACCCATTATGAACAATATTTAGTCATAGAAATGATGTATTCTAACATATACATAACATATATAATCATTTAGCGTCATAAAAATAAGATTTCATGACATCAATTTCATCACCTCATGTCAAAACCCAAAATTTCAAAACTATGAAAATGATGAACAAACCCTAGTTTCATGTTACTACCCTTGCATAATCATTATACAAACCCATAATAATAGTAAATTCCCACCCTTACCTTAGGTTTTAAGCTTCTAGGGTTTCCTCTTCTTCCTTTCTCCCTTTCTCTTCTCTTCTCTCTTCTTTTTCCTCTTTTATTCACTTCTCTCACTATTTTTCTATTTTTCCTTGTTTTGTGAAACCTTACTAACTCTTATTTCATTAATGGACTTACTAATTTACACCTCTACTATTTCTCATTCTAACACCACATTAGGCCCAAACCACTATTTTCTCATTTTCACACTTACTAACTCAAAACACATATATCACAAAATACATATTTAATCAATTTTCATACCACATAAAAATTAATAAAACAAATAAATAATAAAAATAATTAATAAACTAATTACTACCAAAAAACCGGGATGTTACAATTTTATTATCCTACTATCCAAAATAGCGGCGTAAAGATGATATTTATGTGGATTATTCGCTAATAGTTTCTCAACCAGATCATGCGGAGGAACGTGACTACCCTGGTCTCCCCCAAGATTCTGTGGAGGAGTTTGATGCTTCTTGCTCTTCTAGTGATTTTGAAATTTCATAACTTGGTTTCTCTATGACCCAGTCGGCTCGAGAACAAGAGCTTGGTTTCTTTTTGAAAGGGCTTCTCGCACGATGTTTCCCCTTAAAGATGTGCTATGTAGGATTTCTTCAAGGAGAAGCAATCTTTCTTCTATTTTTTGTGGCTTTTGTTGTCGAATGATGCTATACATGTTTTTCAATAACTCATTAGTACCTTGTACTTCGAGATTAGCTTACAGAAGTTGAAAACTAAGCAATGTATCAAGCTATGAGGCTGGTGGTTGTATCAGAGGTCAGAGTGGAAATATTATATTAGATCCTTCTATTTGAGGAGGCTGGAGTAGATCTAGATGCAACAGAGTGTCTTCCATAACTAAGCTTCATGTAATTGCTTGAGGAGCAACAACAATGATAATTGCTTCATGTAAGGTGGCGGAACAAGTAGCTTTAGATCCAACCATCATTGGAGAGTTAGGAGGTTAGGAATCTGGAAGATGGATCAAATTAAGAATGAGTAATCATGGAAAATATGGGAATAAGAACTTGGTTCCCATAGACAGCGTCAATGTTCCATTATGGGACCATAATTGATCGGGGAACCAGTGGTTGTGATGGACAATGGTGGACTTGGGGCTCTAATGCGGATGAGGAGGGGTAGACCTTCAAGGTCAGCACTCCAACGTTCAAGTTAGTATTTGAAGGATAAGAGTGAATGAAATTTAAATTTTAAATTATTTATATGAGGTTCTTTGCACGTATCCTTTATATATTGGAACAATTATCACAACATGTTATTCCCTAAACATATGGTGTAAGGATCCTTTGGATGTATCCTAACCATGGATCTCCTACATGTTGGACATGTGACTTCACACCTAAGAGGGCGTGGGGGGGGGGGGGGGGGGGTGAATTGTGTGTTTCAAAAAAGCATGGATTTGAAAAACCTTTAGGATTAAAATAAGATTTTAAAAATATTTTAGAAAATTTTTGAGTTTATTCAAGGGGAAATAAAAATGTGGACGTAAAATACAAAATAAAAGGGAAGAGAGAAGACACAAGAAATTATTGAGGTTTGGTCAAAAGAGAAAAAAGATATAACCCTCTCCCCAAGAATTATTTTTTAGAGTATCCAATAAAATTGAGAGCTTTTAGTAGGTATAACTCACGAATCCCCTTATACAAGTAAAATGAAGTTTATGGCTAACTTCCAACTAAACAATAAAATGATAAGTGAAGCGTAAAGTCTTCCTTCTAAACGGTGGATTGAAGCGGATAATCCTTTTTCCCCAAGAATCATGGAGCGGTTAATCTTCAAATTTCTAAACAAACCTCGAGAACTTTTAACTCCGGTATGAGCTCTCAAACCTAAACCTTGGTTTAATACCAGACTAACCAATAACCTATGATATTTTACTACCAGGATGATCTCGAATCGATACAAAATTTTAGCACCAAGCTAAGCTTTAACCTAAAGATGATTTTATCGCGGGCTAACCAAGAACATATCATTAACCTCGAGCTAATCTCAAACTTTAACAAGATACTTAATCATACAAATCCCAAACTTAAGCTTTTTACGGGTTTAGCTTTGAACCCAAACAAATAATCCCTAAGTGGATAAAATGTCCGACCAATGTATAAACAAAATTTCCTTGGTGAACTTACAAAACTACCTTTCTAGAATTACACTTTTCTCACTCACAAAAGAACTTTCTCGAAAAGCACTTCAAGTAAACTTTTAGTGTGATAAAGTTAACAAAAATATTTTTAGAGAGAGAGGTGGGAAGTGGAAACCACATTTGTAGATGTTAAAAAGAGTAGAAAGGGACCTCTATTTATAGGCTAGAGGTTGACACAAAAAAGAAAATGATTTTAAGGCTTTTTAAGACTTGCCAATTGATTGGTTACCCTAAGTTAATCAATTATCAAGCAAAAAATGGAAAGGAAATATATTTGGTTGTTGCAAATCATTAAGAAGTTTTCTTAATCGCTTAAGGCACATTTTTAAATTGTTCCAATTGATTGGTTGATACAAAAAAATTCTCCCATAGCTTTTCGGATAACTTCTTGAAGGAGTGAAAAACACTTAGAAAGGGGGGATTGAATAAGTGTAACTCAAAAACTTGGAAGATAAAAACAATGAACACAATTATTTTTATCCTAGATCGTTGTTAACTGTTGAAAGTATTTCAGGTAAATATTTTCTAATATCGTATCCACAGAGGCTGAGTTAATATTGCTGCCGTTCTATAGTTAATTTATAATGAGTAGTGAAAAGTATTGATTTTGATTGTTTTAATCCGAACATGTAAATAACAGAATAAGAATTAAATGACTAAAAACTTAAGAATGAATAACAATGGTGATGAATATGTTGAGTTCTAGGGTTCATCAACCTATTCATATGCAATGATCAATTTATCCACATGTGAACAGTATCTAAGTTATTATCTTCATTCATCCTCAAAAGAGATATTATGTCTAAGATCAATTTAGAAACACCTCCACCGATATGATATTAGATCTCTCAGAATAACTATAAAGATAAAGGGAATTAACCACGATGATTTATGAAAACTTCTTCAAAATCTCATCTCTGAGTATTAATCAACAAGTCAATATAAGAACCTAGGGCAAAAGTATAAACCCTATCTCTCGATTGATAGTTTAACAATGATATAAAATAAAAGCAAGGTTCTTTATTGATAATAAAACTTAAACAATTGTTCACAGGAATTAATCAAAGTAATTGCATCTTCATAGGTTAACTACTACCTTAAACTCAACACAATGGGGTTTAGCTCTCCATAGACATGAAGAACACACAAGACTTCATAGAGGGATTCATCTTCACCAAGGGAATGTCTTCAATTGATGTTGAATTCTCCGTCGGATGTTGTTTTCTGCTCTGGAATAGGATTGCTCTCTGAATTTCGCTCACCAAAGATCTCCCTCTTATGAGGATTAGGGCTTCTATTTATAACAGTTTTCCTTTTTTACGAAGTTACTGCGGCTCAGCACGGATTGGCGAGGCACGAGCCAAAGTCAGAAGTGATGGCGCGTCTCGCCCCTTATCGCCGCGGCTCGGTCTCTGTTTCATCCTCCTTCTTTGTGATTTCTCTTCTCCAGAATCTCTACGCCTTCGTGTTTCTTCGTCTTTACTTTTCAACTTTAAAATTTTCACAAATAACACCCAAAGTGATGCAATTCGCTCTACAATTAGCATCGAACCTCTAGAGTTCAATTCTAACCATAAAATCCTTAAAAATCATAAGATATGTTTAACTTCAGATCAAAAGGTAATTAATTTAACACATGAAAATACTGATAATTCACTCCTAACATTAACCAAACTACTCCAGTCCACCCCTGACAAGGTGATTTACCTAACTGAGGATTTAATCCACTAATCCAACTGAAATGGTTTTCCACTTAGATACCCTCTAAGTCTTCTAGAGTCTACAGATCACAACTTGATCACTCTAGGAAATCTTTTACAGCAATGTAAAATAAATGTTTACAAGAGTTTAGATTGCTTCTAATAAAGGTGTAATCACAACAGTGATATTTCTCTTAAGTTCTAATACTTAACACTCACTAAGATATTACAAATTTGTGAGCTTGAAGATGAAGTTCTTTTTGCTTTTCAGTTTGACAGCGTTTCTGTAAGTTTGCACAAGAGTTGTACGTTGCTTCTGAATGGAACTTCTATATATAGGCTCTTGAGAGGAAATGACCGTTGGGAGCATTTAATGCTTTGCGTGAATAGTACAACGCTGCATTTAATGTTTCACACTTTTGTCAACTACCTCGAGCCATGCTTTTGCTGCTTTTACTTACTTTGCCTTTTGTAGCTTCTAACGTTCCTTTTGTCAGTCAGAGATTTGACGTTATAGCTTTTTCATCTTGTACTTTCTTCTGGACTTAGAATGTGTTGAATAGACATTTGAATTTCAGAGTCTCCAGCTTTGGTGCAGAGCATCTTCTGTCTTCTGACTTTGAAGAGCTTTGAGCGTGATACCATCAGAGCTTCATAGCTTGTACTTCTGACTGCCATCTTCTGATGCTTTCCAGTTCATGTTCTGATTCTGCAGGACCATCTTCTAATGTCTTTCTATACCATGTTCTGATGAAGCCATCCAGAACTTCTGGGTCAGTGCTTCTGAACGCTGATTTGTGCATACTCTTTTATACTTTTCCTGAAATGGAAAACGTAAAGGATTAGAGTACCACATTGTCTTATACAAAATTCATACTTAATGTTAACATCAAAACTAAGAATATTGATCAGAACATTTCTTGTTCTAACACTTCTAACTCATCTGGCATATCTTCAAGACATTTTGAAGAAGGTTTGCTTGAGAAAAATAATTTTGAAAACAATTTTATGCGTGTGTGATTTAGCCATGTACTTTTACGAGAATGCTTTTATGCTTTATATTATGTTCATTCAGACGAGTCGTGGGAGGCTTTCACATACTTCCATGTACTTCAAGACTTATCAGATGTTCTCCGTAGACACTTGCTTGAGTTTTATTGAGATGAGGTTTTAGTTAGATTCTATTTGGTTTATATCATGAGAGAGTCAAGTCCATCAATCCCTAAGACTTTGGTTTTCATTTTAACCGTGTTAACTGCTTATGCTTGACTTGTCATTAGCTATCATCATTAATTGTCATCTTTAAACATTATTTGTCATACCCATTTTGCAAGTTTTTATCATATCCACTATGAATATTTTTTGTGTGGATACCCATTGAAGATGAATCCAATTGCCATCTATAATTAAATGTATTCAAAATTCCCGATCTTTACAATAAGGCCTAATGCATCATTTGGTTATTTAACTAAATTTAAGGTTTAACTTTAATCTCTTATTTAATAAACATTCATTTTAAGTCCTAAATCTCGTCTTATTAGTCACATTGGTCCTTTCTGTTAAATTTTGTGTAAAATAATTAAATGGTATATATGTGACACTCTAGTTGGTATTAATTTAGTTAACATGGAATTGTTTTATTTTACATGTAATACTTTGTTATTTATAATTTATTAAGCATTATTTTATTTGACGGAGGAATGACTTTGAAGCAATTCACATTCCTCCCTTCCCCAAAACCCTAGTCGCCACCTTCTTTTCTGTTCTCCTTCTTCAACCACCACAACACTGAACATATAAATAAACTCTATTTTTTTTCTCACCATCATAAGACCTTTCAATTAAACTTCTTGGATTGTCGCCTTAAATGGAACAAGAAGACCGCTTTTGAGCTTCGCATCTCAAAATCTTATTATTTTGGACCAGGTATTATCTGTTTTACTTCATTTTATGTGACTTTACTCCAAGGTCTATGAATGATTTTCAAGTATTATGTTCGGTAGCTCACTTTCCCAATATACAATTTGTTATAGGTCATAAAAGCTTTTACTTTCCTGGATCTGAGATCATTTTGGCATGAGACACCTTGTTTAGCTTACGGCAGGTAGTAGCAAGAATCCTCTTGGAGTCACATATGGAAATAGGGATGTGAATAATGGTTGTGAGCTTAAACCATTTACGTTGGTAAGTTAATGATTTAAATACCTTATTATATGCTAATTGAACATGATTTGTGGTAGACTTTCGTTAAATATATATAACAACAACTAACCTTTTTCTCTTAATAACCTCTAGGTTGGTGACTGATATTCCGACAACTATTGAGGCCAGTCTTAGTTGTGTTTGTTGAAAGGTGATGATATCACTTATTAAATATGTGTTTGGCTGCAGTTGCACCAATTTCTCTTAAAGCATAATTGTGTCATTGGCGTCATTCATAATCTGGTATTGTTTTTGTTGAAAACTATGAGCTTTATGGCAGTGAAGTGCATAGCAGAATAATAAATAATTATCTATAAATAAATTATGGAAAAACTAAACTAATATTTAATACTTGTTAAATTTTTCTACTTACTGAACTAGTTTTATGCTAATACCAGCATAATTATGCTATACAGTGTTGTCATGTTAGTTTGACTTTCTTGTTGAACTAATCATTAGTAACTGGATTTCTTCCATGCTTAATGTTGATAAATTTGCTAGTTCTCTTAATTCTCTTATGCTCAATTTAATTTTTGTATTGTAGCTACTCACTTACTCTCTATATGCATAAAATAGTCCAATAAAATAAGAAGTAGAAGTTGAGCAAAACTCAGAAAAGGAAGCTGAAGAAATCAGAGGTTTGCGGGTCTCAATTTGTTCAGAATTTCAAGTAAAGGTGTGTAGCTGACTGTGGTTGGATTACTGGGTACAACTATGTCACTTATGGACCCATACTCAAAGGTGCAATTACTATTATGTATGAAGGGGTAATAAATATGAAACATAGTGCAATCGTTTATATGGTTTGCTATGTGATAAGAATAAAAAGAATAATTCAACTCTAGAATTGAAGAATACTAAAAATTTTGTTTGGTTATGAGATATATACAATCTATTATTATATTGTTTTTACATATCATTAATCATTTGCGGGGATTTTTAACCTTTGAAAACAAAATACTATTTTTTTTAATACATATGCAGACTTAGTAATTCAACAATTGTCTAGTTGTCATGCTACGTATGCAGAAGTTAACGTTTTTCGGAAAATTTAATGGAAAGGGCCAACTAGACTGACAATACACTTTTTAAGGGACTAATATACAATGTTTATTAAATAAGATATTAAAGTTAAATCTTAAATTAAATTATAGTACGTCGCCACTAATTAAGCCTTAAAATAACTTGTAAGGAAATATAAATATATAAAATAAAGTGAGATAAGCCTCAAAAGTTAGCAATGAACCAATAAGTTAATCCACTTTGATGGAACTAATGTCCTGAGCTTCTTTTGTAGCGGTAACATTCATGTCAAATCTCTTTGGAAGAGATCTGAGAATCTTTTTGGTCAATATTTCATTAGACATTTTTTCACCAAAAGCAAACGAGCAGTCGACTATGTCATAAAGGTGAACATAGAAATCAATAATGATTTCATATTCTATTATTCTTAGGTTCTTGAATTTGGTGGTGAGAAGTAGAAGTATTGCCATACGAAGTTTTGAGGTGCCTTCATTAGCAGTTTTGAGTATCTCTCATGCTTTTTTGGCAATAGTACATGTGTTGATGGGACAAAATATATTTTGTCAACTCCATTGAATATGGCGTTGAGAGCACAATAATTTTCATGAGATTATTCATCTTTATCTTTGGACCAGTCTGCTTTGGAATTAAGGAACTGAGTACCATCTTATGCAGTAACCATTGGGCGTGTTCATCCTTTGATGACTGCCTTCCAAGTTTTGTTATCCATGAATTTGAGGAAGGGAACTGTCATACCCCAATTTTTGACCCTAAGATCCTATATCATTCATATTTCAATCACTAATCAAGAGCTTCACTTGGAAGTTTTGTTTGTGGTGTTGCACTCACCTCATCAATAAGAGGGACCATCAAGCACCAATGATTGTTTATCTTTTATGCATATTATACTAACCCAAATACCAAAAATATTGCTTTGTTTCTTTGTAGGCTTTTGTTTTGTAGGTACCAAGCCAAGACATGCATTAAACAAGGCATTTTTCATATTTTTGACTGGTGAAATCGATTTCCCTACTGGGTAAATCGATTTCCCTGCAGCAATCTTCAACAAAATCACATTCTGGACAGCATGAAATCGATTTCCCTCCTGGGTAAATCGATTTCCCTAGTGTATTTTGCGCCAAATTCTCTTCTAGAACAGAGTGAAATCGATTTCACTCCTGGGGAAATCGATTTCCTTAAGGCGAAATTCAAAAAAAATAGAGAGGGAAGCTTGATTTGATTTTGGCACCTATTTTCTTTGACCATCTTTGTCATTTCACCAATTTTCCACCTCATCAAAATAATTCTCTTCATTAAACCCACTTAAACCCCATTTTACCACTTTTTACCATTTAATTGCCACTTTAATCACCAATTAAACACAAGCTAATTACCAAATGCAAAAAGACCAAACTACCACTACTCTTGCTCTCATCCTATAAATAGAGCCCACTACTCTCTCATTTCTCAAGCTTTTGAGAGCCAAAAAACCTCTTGCAATTTCTCTCCTCATTCCTACCAAATTCACCAAAGCTCTTCATTCTTTCATAAAGTTTGTGAGTTACATCTTGAACCTCACAAACTTTGAGCTAAACCACCATCCATTTCACTTTTTTTTCTTCAATTGTTGAGAGATCAAGATTTGTGTTGGTGATTCTTGAAGTAGATCCAAGTTTTGTTCAAGATTTGGTAAATTTTCTTCATCCTTTCTGTATATCATGATGTAGATCTTTGTTGCTTGTGTGTGATGCATCTTTGATGCTATATTGGTGCTATTTGATGGTGATTTGATGGAAAATTCGTGCTCCAATTGATGTTTGATCATAAGGTGTTTGTACATTTGTTCAAGTCAAGTTTTATGCCTCTAAATGCTGTTTTTGCTGATTTTTACACTGAGTAAATCGATTTCCTTAAGGCTGAAATTGATTTCCTGCTGAGCGTGACTTGTTTTTTTTGAAAACTGCACTATGGAAATCGATTTCCCTCAGCATGAAATCGATTTCCTGCTGGCAGAATGTGGTTTTTTGCCTTTTTTGTGCTTGTTTTGGCTTCCTTCTTCCTACACTTCATTAATATCATTGGATCTAGGATGTTGATAGGTTTGAAAGAACCAAATCCATAATATTAGATGAATGATATTAATGATAGTGTGAGTTGATTATCTTTATGCATTTTATCTTCTCCTTCTCTTTTTTTTTCTTTTGATCGATGAAAGTCTTAATACTTTGAGAATTCTTATGGATTCTTAGTGAAGACTAGATCGTTACCTATTTTCTTTTCGTGCGGTATTGCTTTCGGAAGGCGATCTACATATCGTTCTTCTCGCATACATTAGCACATAAAGTTTTGACCGGCCTCGTTGTAGGGTGATTTCTACATAAATCACTTGGCGATCTGCTTAACATAGCGCAATATTTCGTGTCCCGAATCAAAAAGATCAAACATGGAAGAGAATTGTATGCGGTTGATTTAAGACTTGTGGAGGTTTTTATCATGTAGTCGCTATGATTTTATCAAGCTTCTGATAAGCCCCGTTGACTTTAAATCCGAGTACATCATTCACTCACCATAGATCTTCCTACTAACTTTGATAACATACTTGACAAGTTTCAAGATGGTTATCTTTAACATTTAACAACTAACTTTAATTTCCGCACCTTTTATATTACCGCTCTTTATATTACCGCTCTTTATATTTCTCGCCTTATCGCTTTACTTTATCATTTCATCATATTTACTTTCCGTCATTTTCCCTTTGTCCACTTGGACATATGTTTATGCTTCCGCCATTTTTCCTTTGTCCACTTGGACCATACTTTATCTTTTCTTGCTAAAACACTAATAAATAACCAAAATCTAAAAAATACATAAGGCTCTCTTTGGACTATCGGTTACTATCCCTAGCACTTTGGAGATTCAGACTTATGGACCTAGTACCTCTGGACTCATTCTATTACTATCCTGTGATTGTTCTGTCTGTCTGGCATTGTTCTGTTGTATGTTTATGTGTGCAGGTATTTCCTTGAAAGCCCTTGATGGTTAATTCCAAGGCATTGAGATAAGGATTTTACCCGAAAACAACCATTACTCTGCCCGATTTTCGTCAGAATCTTAATGTGCTTAATGAAAAGTGGTGCTAAGACAATAAGTTCATCTGGATCCCCAAGTGTTAATGTGTTGGTATCGATAATTCCAAAGGATGGGAAATCTACCTTGACTCTTAATGTCAAGTGTTGGCTTCTTACTTGGTTAGACCGTTTCTTTCCTTAGCTTTTATTTTACGCAATAGGATAGCCTCTTCATCTCCTCCCATTCTTAAATTTTCAAAATCTTCTCTCTTTTTCCAAAACATTCTTATGTTTGCAAACCTTTTCAAAACTTTTTCTTAAAAATATCTTTCGCCCTTAGTGGCTTTTCTTCAAAAGTTTAGACACCGTTAATTGTCGAAACGAGTGGTTATACCCCACGATTTTGAAATTGATTGATAATAACGAGATCTTTTCCGCGTGAGAGAGCTAGTGGCATACTCGTTGATTTTATCCGAGTTGGAGCCCTTCTTTCATTTGCGATTCAAAGAACTTGTTTGTTCTCATGCTCAAGATCAATGGCTGAGTATTTCTCTCTAACGACAACAAAGTGTTTATTCGTTTTAAAAATGTTTTTCCAAAAAAGCGGAACTACATTAGCTCTGACTTCTCCATTGCACCGAGGAGGTATGTAGGCCCAAAGCTTAACGCTTTGCCGAGCTTATTTTAAAAATAAAACAAACCCTTTTTTAGCACACACACACAGATTTTCAAAAAGGTTCCCGTGGAGTACCACGGATATGAGGGGTGCTTTAAACCTTCCCCTCATATAATCAACACCCGTACCTGAGATCTCTTTCTTGTTTTAAAAACAAAACTTTGGGTTTTTCGTTCTTTTCCCTTTTCCTTTGGAAACAATAAAGCGCGGTGGCGATTTCAAACAAAATATTGATTCGAGTCAATCCTATGGCTTCGATATCAGATTTTCCCCGCTACAGAAAAATGGCGACTTCACTGGGGATCCAGTTTTAAGTGTGTTAAGCCTATTTTTGTTTGTCTGTGTGTTTTTATCTGTATATATTGCTGTGTGCTTTGTTTGTTTATCTTCTTTTTTTTCTTTTTGGTGCTCGATGGTTCCTCTGAGATGAGATAAAGTCCTAACCCGGACTTTGGTGAGTAACTTGAGATAGGAGGTGGTAAGACCAATAGTCGCATGTCAGGAGCAATCCTTACCATGAGCGTCATATGGTGGAACCCCAATCAGTGGAGGCCTCATGGAAGGTAGTAGAGGTTGTTACGAACCATCGTGATAACGCTATTACTTTCAATAGTGAGTGTCCGTAGAAGCTGAATGGCCTAGAACCTTTTTAACACATCTAAGCCTTTTTAGGATGTAGTGCAGAAACAAGATCAAGTACCAATTTGAGCTTGTTGTCATGCGATACTACGCTCAGACGAGGTCTTTTTAGGCATATTATTGGCGCCCATGAGCAATTGTGCGTGCCGGTAATATCCGATAGAAGATTGAAAACTCTGGGAACCTTTGTAGAACCCGATTGGCAGGTACAAAACTCCTTAGATCATACCTTTTGGGATGGTTGGACCCATGGCTCCATGCTCGCGACGTCGAACCTTTGAACTATGATCTTATGTGACCTTGCGTACTCTTGGTTGTGGTTGATGCATAAACCATGCATTCATGCATCCATGAAAACTCTTTTTCTTTTGATTTTCAAGGAACTTAGAGGTCTTTCCTTGTAAACATCATAAGTTTCATCAAACTCAATGGATCTTGGGTGTTGATGGGGTGAAAATTCTAATCCACCAAAATGGATGATTGATTTTGATGATAACTTAATCGAAGCTTTAGTCCAATGTTGAGTGTTTACAAGTTAATATCTTAAGTTCCTTGAAACTCAAAAATAAAAAAATAAAAAAAACAAATCATCTGCATTGCATGCATCATTCTGCATTTGGTTCTGCTTTCTAAAGAAGTTTTCCAGAGCCTTATTTCCTTTCTCCTGGTATCATCAGTACAACACTCTTGCTAAGAAGAAATGGAAAGCATCAAACAAGAGATTCTTGAGCTCCGTAAAGAGGTGGTTACTTTGAAGGCTGGTATGGAGCATCTGACTACTCTAGTTGAGGCTCTAGTTGCTGCCCAAGTCAATCCTCCTATGATGGAAGAAAGGATGGCAAAGGTCTTTCTTGAAACTCTGAACTCGTTCTTTCCCAAGGGGACGGTAGTCAGTACACCTGCTGACTTCCACAGAGAGGTGGATATGAAAGCGCTTCTAGAAAAGGATGTCCGAAAGGAATGTTTGTTTGAAGAAGGTAACTCAGCTGGTAGTGTGAAGAAGTTTGGTAATGACTTTTCAAAGAAGATAATCAGGGGAGGAAACAATCGTCATCAACATCAGAATGTTTCCTATGTCATTCCTGTATCCAATTCAGTTCATGCAATCCCAGATTATCAGCAGAGCACTCGTCAACAAGATTCTCCACCGAACGAGCAAAATCAACCTCAAAAGGGGAATTTTGATCCTATCCCCATGACTTACGCAGAATTGTTCCCTGCTCTAGTTCATAAGAATTTGGTTCAGACAAGGTCACCACCTCCAATTCCCGAGAAGATCCCTTGGTGGTACAATGCTAACGTCACTTGTGCTTTTCATCAGAATGCTCCTAGACATGACTTAGAGAATTGTTGGCCTCTAAAAAATGAAGTTCAATGATTAATCCATGCTGGTATTTTGACTTTCCAAGATGTTGGTTATGATGTTCAAGCCAATTCTTTGCCAAAGCATGATTGAATCACTATTGATGGTAGCCTGAAGTTCAAAAGATGTGTCGTTCAGCATATGCCCAGATGGAGAGAGTTTTTCTCAGTTTTTAGTATTCTTATTGATTTCCATTTGTAATATTTCTTGTTTTTCAATGCATTGTTTGCATGTAGAAACTTGTTTATTTTTGAATGTTAATGCTAACACAATGATAATGTTTGTCTTGAAGTAATTCATTCGTTTCACTCATGTTTATTTGTTTTTATGCATTATGATACCAATTACTTTTGCCAAACTCTTGCTTATGCAAAGATTGGAGGGAGGATGATGATCTGAAAACGCAAAATTTCTGGTTGTATGCTTTTGAATAAGACCCTGCTGATGATGTACAGGCATTGTTTCAAATTCCCAAACACCGGAGATATAAGGAAGATAATCCCTTGTTAACCCCTTTGAGCCTTGAAGTAGGAGTTTCTTTTCTAAACGAAAAAACCCTAATTTTTAACCTGGGGCAGGGTAGTGTTCAGTTGATTTGACCAAGTGTTCAGATTTTAAAAAGGATTGTGCATCCAAAGGTCAAGCACGTCATATCCACATCAAAGGATGGATCATGTGAAACCACAATGGTTATTCCCCACGCATCAAAAGGCATGGAAATGTGAAACCACAATGGTTATCCTCCATACGCCAAGGAGCGAGGCAGTCACAACCCTCTCAACAAGTCAAGACAAAGTCAATGTCACACGATTTGTTCAAATCAAAAGAATGAAAGAAAAAGTGAAAAAAAAGAAAGAAAAAAAGCTCGCTAAGTCAAAAACTTGAAAACAAGTGACTTAGGCAAAAGTTAGAGCATCCCGCTGGACGACCAATTCAAAAGAATCAGTCCAGGCAAAAGTTAGGGAAATAAAAAAAAAAGAAGAAAAAAAGAGTGAAAAGTGAAAAGAAAGGACTACAAAGCAAAAGTCCTCAAAAATGAACAAATCTGTGTGAATACGAAAACGAAGACAAAAAGGGTGACTGCTATCTCCAAGAAAGCTTCATAGGATTCTTAATGGCACAAAATCCTTTTGAGAGATGAATACTCCTGTTGAGTTAACTGAACATAGGACTGGAGAACATCACGAAGATGGGGTGGGCTAAATAAACTTTGAGCCTAAAAATCTTTTTTTCTGAAAACCGTGAACCAGGCCACGTTACAACCCTCAAAAGTCCTAATTGAAGCAGGGTTTATTTCGAAAGCATACTTAAACAAGAAAGCGTTCCTGACTCCTATCGGTTATGCCGAAAACTTGTGTTGGTATCATATGCATACAAAAAATCAATGTCATCTCTTAACTAGTGATTCATTCACAAGGTTTTGCGACATCTTTTTTTAAAAAAAAAAAAACTTCAAGACTTACATAATTGTTGCATTTTCATTATCATTCTGAGAATAAACATTTTTCTGCTTGTAAACATTTGTTTGACATCCAGGAAGTTTACATCTGATTATCAGTAGAAAACTAAAACATTGCCAGGGGCATGTTGTTTTCCCAGTATAATGCTTTTGCAAGTTTGATTACCATCATGGGGCAAATCTCGAAGACTCTGTCAAGTAAAAGAATGCGCCAAGTTTAGTCAAATCTGGGGCAGCTACGTCGAGATTTGACAAATCTCTCCAAAAATCTGTTGATCTGGGGCAGATTATTCCAAGTCTTCATGATGCCAAGGATCTCTATGAACCTTTTTCAGGTAGTTTCCTTTCATAGACTATGTAATCTGGGGCAAGTTGTGAATCAGAAGTTACCTTGATCACCTCATTAGCTTGAAGAACAAAGGTTGTTGCCATGATCAATCCAGAGTATGTCACTCTCTACCAAGAAGTTTTGAGACAACGGTTGACTGTTGGGTTTTCTTTCTCACCTTGTGTTGAGTTTTGAACTAAAATCCCCCGCATGTTAACTTGTTTGCTTTGATGTTAACTTCTTATTTCCTCTGCAAGTTCAGAATGGAGATTTTCTCCAAAGAAATTTTCTCTGATTCCCCCTAATAGAGCTTGATGTGTTGTCCAACCTTTTTGATAAGAAGAAGATTATCTGTAAATTCCTCGCAGAAATTGATAATCCCCACTGAGTTTGTTCTTCGTGGAAGAATTTTTCTTCAGTGTTCCTCCTCAGCTCATTTGTCAGGATGGAATTAATCCCCAGTTGAGTTTATTCCTTAAGGGGCAAAGCTTTGTTTGACCGTTTCTATCCAGCTTGTTCTTGGAGTTGAACTTTGGTCTCTTACAATACTATTTTGAACCTCTCTAGGCTGGGAAACCTAGATTGAGAAGGCATTTATTTTGCACCTCTTGAGGATTATGCTTTCCTCTATAATGGAGAACTTGTTTGTGATTGATGTTCCTATCAGATATCGAAAGATTTATTTTCCAGCAGTGATGTTATTGCACTCCCTTGGAATTTGTGCTTGAAAGCAAGGGGCAGGTTTTGACTTTGAGCAACTTGTGTTATCCCCATCATGTTTTGGTTGACAACAAATTGAAGCCTCTTTATTTGAGCAAGTTTGTGCGTCTCCACATATCAATCTTATCTTCAAATCAAGTGATGATCTCTCATACTTTATGAACTTCTTGATTCCCAAATGGAAGAAGCTCAACGAATGGCAGTCTTCTTCATGAAGACAGTTCGTTCCGCTTAAGGATTTCTCGACAGGGTCGGCAAATGGCAGTCTCTTTCAGCAGAAGATGGTTTGTTCCCTTTGAGATAACGGATGGCAGTCTTCTTCATGAAGACAGTTCGTTTAAGAATTCTTATTTTAAAGTCAGCAAATGGCAGTCTCCTCCATTAGAAGACAGTTTGCTCACTTCTTCCTAAGATGGGTCAACGAATGGCAGTCTCTTTCAGCAGAAGACAGTTCGTTCCGCTTAAGGATTTCTCGACAGGGTCGGCAAATGGCAGTCTCTTTCAGCAGAAGACAGTTTGTTCCCTTTGAGATAACGGATGGCAGTCTTCTTCATGAAGACAGTTCGTTTAAGAATTCTTATTTTAAAGTCAGCAAATGGCAGTCTCCTCCATTAGAAGACAGTTTGCTCACTTTTTCCTAAGATGGGTCAACGAATGGCAGTCTCTTTCAGCAGAAGACAGTTCGTTCCGCTTAAGGATTTCTCGACAGGGTCGGCAAATGGCAGTCTCTTTCAGCAGAAGACAGTTTGTTCCCTTTGAGATAACGGATGGCAGTCTTTTTCATGAAGACAGTTCGTTTAAGAATTCTTATTTTAAAGTCAGCAAATGGCAGTCTCCTCCATTAGAAGACAGTTTGCTCACTTTTTCCTAAGATGGGTCAACGAATGGCAGTCTCTTTCAGCAGAAGACAGTTCGTTCCGCTTAAGGATTTCTCGACAGGGTCGGCAAATGGCAGTCTCTTTCAGCAGAAGACAGTTTGTTCCTTTTGAGATAACGGATGGCAGTCTTCTTCATGAAGACAGTTCGTTTAAGAATTCTAATTTTAAAGTCAGCAAATGGCAGTCTCCTCCATTAGAAGACAGTTTGCTCACTTTTTCCTAAGATGGGTCAACGAATGGCAGTCTCTTTCAGCAGAAGACAGTTCGTTCCGCTTAAGGATTTCTCGACAGGGTCGGCAAATGGCAGTCTCTTTCAGCAGAAGACAATTTGTTCCCTTTGAGATAACGGATGACAGTCTTCTTCATGAAGACAGTTCGTTTAAGAATTCTAATTTTAAAGTCAGCAAATGGCAGTCTCCTCCATTAGAAGACAGTTTGCTCACTTTTTCCTAAGATGGGTCAACGAATGGCAGTCTCTTTCAGCAGAAGACAGTTCGTTCCGCTTAAGGATTTCTCGACAGGGTCAGCAAATGGCAGTCTCTTTCAGCAGAAGACAGTTTGTTCCCTTTGAGATAACGGATGGCAGTCTTCTTCATGAAGACAGTTCGTTTAAGAATTCTAAAGTCAGCAAATGGCAGTCTCCTCTGTTTGAAGACAGTTTGCTCACTTTTTCCTAAGATGGGTCAACGAATGGCAGTCTCTTTCAGCAGAAGACAGTTCGTTCCGCTTAAGGATTTCTCGACAGGGTCGGCAAATGGCAGTCTTTTTCAACAGAAGACAGTTTGTTCCCTTTGAAATAACGAATGGCAGCCTTCTTCACGAAGACAGTTCGTTTTGCTTAAAGATTCCTCAGCAAAGTCAGCAAATGGTAAGTCGCTTCAGTGTAAGTGACAGTTTGCATCCAGTTCCTTTTCTCAAGCCATGTCCTTGATTAAAGAAGAAGTTGATCCCTATTCTCAGCGGCAACTCATTGTTCTCAGCAGCTTATCGTCAACCATTGAGGCGGTAATTCAATTTTCTTCTACCTTCAACTATTGAGTTGGTAGCTTATCGTTAACCATTGAGGCGGTAATTCGATCTTCTTCTACCTTCAACCATTGAGTTGGTAGCTTATCGTCAACTATTGAGACGGTAATTCAATTCTCTTCTACCTTCAACTATTGAGTTGGTAGCCTATCGTCAACCATTGAGGCGCGAAAGGTGATGCTATAACCTCTCTGACGCAAAGTGTTTTCCCCAGAGAAGTTTCTTTTCCCACCAAAGTTCCGTCTCTCCAACAAAGTCTTGCCTTCCCCAGTGAAGTTTCTACTCGCAAGACATTTGTTTCCCCAGCGGAGTTATAGCAAGACATTTGTTTTCCCCAGTGGATCACCTGTTACTCCCCAGTGTTGTCATGCTTTATTATCATCACATGCATTCATTAACATTGCATTGCATCTTAGGATCAAAAATTGTGTCTTATATATTTAAGTCTCTTCGATTTTGTCAAAACGAAGATTTCCAATCATCGTATCTCCAAATCGAAGAAACTTAAATAGGGGCATCTGTCATACCCCAATTTTTGACCCTAAGATCCTATATCATTCATATTTCAATCACTAATCAAGAGTTTCACTTGGAAGTTTTGTTTGTGGTGTTGCACTCACCTCATCAATAAGAGGGACCATCAAGCACCAATGATTGTTTATCTTTTATGCATATTATACTAACCCAAATACCAAAAATATTGCTTTTTTTCTTTGTAGGCTTTTGTTTTGTAGGTACCAAGCCAAGACATGCATTAAACAAGGCATTTTTCACATTTTTGACTGGTGAAATCGATTTCCCTACTGGGTAAATCGATTTCCCTGCAGCAATCTTCAACAAAATCACATTCTGGACAGCATGAAATCGATTTCCCTCCTGGGTAAATCGATTTCCCTAGTGTATTTTGCGCCAAATTCTCTTCTGGAACAGAGTGAAATCGATTTCACTCCTGGGGAAATCGATTTCCTTAAGGCGAAATTCAAAAAAAATAGAGAGGGAAGCTTGATTTGATTTTGGCACCTATTTTCTTTGACCATCTTTGTCATTTCACCAATTTTCCACCTCATCAAAATAATTCTCTTCATTAAACCCACTTAAACCCCATTTTACCACTTTTTACCATTTAATTGCCACTTTAATCACCAATTAAACACAAGCTAATTACCAAATGCAAAAAGACCAAACTACCACTACTCTTGCTCTCATCTTATAAATAGAGCCCACTACTCTCTCATTTCTCAAGCTTTTGAGAGCCAAAAAACCTCTTGCAATTTCTCTCCTCATTCCTACCAAATTCACCAAAGCTCTTCATTCTTTCATAAAGTTTGTGAGTTACATCTTGAACCTCACAAACTTTGAGCTAAACCACCATCCATTTCACTTTTTTTTCTTCAATTGTTGAGAGATCAAGATTTGTGTTGGTGATTCTTGAAGTAGATCCAAGTTTTGTTCAAGATTTGGTAAATTTTCTTCATCCTTTTTGTATATCATGATGTAGATCTTTGTTGCTTGTGTGTGATGCATCTTTGATGCTATATTGGTGCTATTTGATGGTGATTTGATGGAAAATTCGTGCTCCAATTGATGTTTGATCATAAGGTGTTTGTACATTTGTTCAAGTCAAGTTTTATGCCTCTAAATGCTGTTTTTGCTGATTTTTACACTGAGTAAATCGATTTCCTTAAGGCTGAAATCGATTTCCTGCTGAGCGTGACTTGTTTTTTTTGAAAATTGCACTATGGAAATCGATTTCCCTCAGCATGAAATCGATTTCCTGCTGGCAGAATGTGGTTTTTTGCCTTTTTTGTGCTTGTTTTGGCTTCCTTCTTCCTACACTTCATTAATATCATTGGATCTAGGATGTTGATAGGTTTGAAAGAACCAAATCCATAATATTAGATGAATGATATTAATGATAGTGTGAGTTGATTATCTTTATGCATTTTATCTTCTCCTTCTCTTTTTTTTTCTTTTGATCGATGAAAGTCTTAATACTTTGAGAATTCTTATGGATTCTTAGTGAAGACTAGATCGTTACCTATTTTCTTTACGTGCGGTATTTGTAACACCCCATTTCTACCCGGCAAATATATATAAATCAGAGTTTTTCAAAATTTCTCAATAAACAAATGAGGCGTCACATAATCAAAACAAAACAAATCACCTCGTCGCATAAAGCGGATACATAGCACCTTTGAAATAGAATAACTTATATTATTAAAACACAGCGGAATCACTTAAGAATGTATTCAATAAAATATCTTCAGTTAACTTAACATTTTGTCCAACCAAAATGAAACAATTAAATAGCAACATCAATAATAGTATAAATCGTTCCCCCAGAGTGCTACGTATCACAGCGACAACCGACTCGAGTAACGGCAACTAAATCTTCATACTTGAATACCTGCACGTTGCCAATATAAAGGCAACGGCGAAACAAGAGAAAAGGGTGAGATATCAAATCATATAAGTGGGCGTATGATAAATTGCATGCTAGGATTCAGACATATAAAATCATCACCTCACAAGTATCAATAGCTACTATACACATCATACTTCTACAGTTCGTTAGTCTCACATACTTTTCATCACACAACAAGTCATAATCATGTAAATAGTATCCTCTAATAAATTTCACATATTCAAGTAAGCACAAAATTCAATAGTATAATACTCAAAAGATTCAATACTATTATCCCAAATATATACACAATCCATCATTATCACATATTCACACGTTTAACCAATTATATATCAAAACATCACCAATTTCAATTATCACATCTCATGTACACCTGACAATCACATAAATGCATATATTCAAACATCACTTAACCTCAATGTGACTCAATGCAAGACATGTGACTCTATGCATGTGGTACCCAATGTGGACCCAAAGTTCCACCGCTTCCGATTCATATAGAATCTAGCCACGCTTCAGATCCGGACAAGATCAAAGCCACCAAATATAAACATATAGTTTACCGCTTTCCGAATTCACTCTAGAATTCAAGCCCCGCTTTTGTTTCAAAGCAAACCACCTTTGTTTCAAGGCACACCATGACATGAATGCATGTATAATGTTGACAAACATATGCAATTAAGATCATCTCTACCATCTTAATATTTAGCATATCACAATAATTCAACTCGATGAATTATCCACCAATTGTACACAACATTCACAACACATACATATCATTCACATATAAAAGGCCAATTAATCAATTACGATTCACAAAATCCAATTAACACTAGTAACCATACTATCTCATGTTAATTCTCATTTTGCCAATTATATATGAACATACACATTTAAAATCAAGCAATTAATCATTAAAATCAATGCTATCCAACTACCCACAGAGAATCAATATCAAAACAACATCATTGACATAATAATATATATTTCTAAACATACATATTCAAGTCAAAACACAATTACGGATAAATTCTCAAAATATCGTAATTTACCGACAAACCAAATAGTTGATCTAATTCCAAATTGTATTCTAATCAATTAAACACATTGAATTTAATTCAACTATTAATTTAATCAACCAATTAATAATCACACTATATTAATTTAATTAACTTCTATTTCTACTCCATTTCCAATTTCTAACATTCTATTGTTCAAGACCATTTTTATTGAAAAGAATATCACGCTAGCTTTCTAACGCCTCGAACGGAGACTCAAACGGAGTTACAGTTCAAAAGATATGAACTGTTAAAGTTCCAATAAAAAACAAACACCGACATTATACATTCACAACTCTAAACATGTCAGAATTACTCAAAACAAACAAAAGTATGACTCTTAGTAATTCAAAACAACTCTAACAACTTTATTATCAACTCTAACAACTCTATTGACAACTTTAATAACTCTATTGACAACCCTATTAGCAACTCTAACAACTCTATTCAAATTAAAATAATTTAAATTAGTTTATTAATCTAATTATTTATTTCTAATTCCAAAACTCCTAAAATTATTACAAATAATATTAATTCCAATTCCATTATATTCTATTCCTAAAATGTGTGTCAATTTCCATTACAAAATCAATATTTATTTATAAAGAATATTTTAATTAAAACTCAATTTCGGTTGATTCGTAAAATATCACAATTTCAACAAAATAACACCACCACGTTAATCTACTAATTAAACTTAGATACCACGTCAATTTTCATCAAATTCCAAACAACTAATTATACAGCTTAATTCGGCTATTTTGATCAAACGGAACGATTTATTAGTCCTATAGTTATTACTATTAACTAGCCATTTATTCTACTTGTACTACATACTACATACTACATACCACATACTACATACTTAATCATTCTTTAATTCTACTGTTTCCAATCTATATATATTATTTTCATTAAAAGTCACTTCTACTATATAATCATTAATAGTTGATATAGTAGTCAAATAGCAAGAAAACAATGCATACAGCACATGTTAGATTAGCATAGAACGAAATGGTGAATTAGCTTAGTGGAATAAAATGGAAACAAGTCACATAGCTTGCTGACCGTCAACCAATCCAAGGCTGTGACGCCTGTCATTGGGCATCTTGCCAACCGTCACTTATTTTACCCATTCATGCGTTTTATTTCACTTTTTATGTATATCAACACTCACGGTTTATAATATTCTCAACAACAAATCAGAAACGTCCAAATATTATCACAAACAGTGTTGACAAACTTCAATTTCCAGAACAAGTTAACATGACAATTTCAAACAACAACTACAGCAATTAAGGGAAAACATTATTTCTAATTTTCCAGCAACAATCAACACAAGCAAAAGCAATAAATCTACACATCCAATCCCCACATACAATTATTCATGAGCCCCATTATAGGAAGAGAACTCCACCCTTACCTTATCAATGGAAGCAACTCAATGGGTCTCTAATTGCATCTTTACTTGACACCATGGATGCAAAATCTTCAAGCTTTTTCTTCTTCTCCATAGTCTTGCCTCTTTCTCCTCTATTCTTGTTTCTTCATTATGACAACTCCCCATTTCCAAAATCTCTAAAACCCTAATATAAAACCAATTGGGCTTAGTGTTTAAATCCCCTCTTTATTTAATATCCTCCAAAATCAATTTAGGCCCAATAAGAGATATAACTAAAATAATCAATTATATCACTTATAATAATAATTCCTTCAATATAATAATTCCGACTTATAAATAATATTATTCTTAATATTATTTTCCGAATATCCGTCTTCAATTTATATAATTCCAAATACGCCCTTAAATAACACCGACAATCCAAATTCGACTAAATCAAATATCTAAATCCTTCAATAATTTAATTAACCAATTTAATTAAATTTGGGGTGTTACAGTATTGCTTTCGGAAGGCGATCTACATATCGTTCTTCTCGCATACATTAGCACATAAAGTTTTGACCGGCCTCGTTGTAGGGTGATTTCTACATAAATCACTTGGCGATCTGCTTAACATAGCGCAATATTTCGTGTCCCGAATCAAAAAGATCAAACATGGAAGAGAATTGTATGCGGTTGATTTAAGACTTGTGGAGGTTTTTATCGTGTAGTCGCTATGATTTTATCAAGCTTCTGATAAGCCCCATTGACTTTAAATCCGAGTACATCATTCACTCACCATAGATCTTCCTACTAACTTTGATAACATACTTGACAAGTTTCAAGATGGTTATCTTTAACATTTAACAACTAACTTTAATTTCCGCACCTTTTATATTACCGCTCTTTATATTACCGCTCTTTATATTTCTCGCCTTATCGCTTTACTTTATCATTTCATCATATTTACTTTCCGTCATTTTCCCTTTGTCCACTTGGACATATGTTTATGCTTCCGCCATTTTTCCTTTGTCCACTTGGACCATACTTTATCTTTTCTTGCTAAAACACTAATAAATAACCAAAATCTAAAAAATACATAAGGCTCTCTTTGGACTATCGGTTACTATCCCTAGCACTTTGGAGATTCAGACTTATGGACCTAGTACCTCTGGACTCATTCTATTACTATCCTGTGATTGTTCTGTCTGTCTGGCATTGTTCTGTTGTATGTTTATGTGTGCAGGTATTTCCTTGAAAGCCCTTGATGGTTAATTCCAAGGCATTGAGATAAGGATTTTACCCGAAAACAACCGTTACTCTGCCCGATTTTTGTCAGAATCTTAATGTGCTTAATGAAAAGTGGTGCTAAGACAATAAGTTCATCTGGATCCCCAAGTGTTAATGTGTTGGTATCGATAATTCCAAAGGATGGGAAATCTACCTTGACTCTTAATGTCAAGTGTTGGCTTCTTACTTGGTTAGACCGTTTCTTTCCTTAACTTTTATTTTACGCAATAGGATAGCCTCTTCATCTCCTCCCATTCTTAAATTTTCAAAATCTTCTCTCTTTTTCCAAAACATTCTTATGTTTGCAAACATTTTCAAAACTTTTTCTTAAAAATATCTTTCGCCCTTAGTGGCTTTTCTTCAAAAGTTTAGACACCGTTAATTGTCGAAACGAGTGGTTATACCCCACGATTTTGAAATTGATTGATAATAACGAGATCTTTTCCGCGTGAGAGAGCTAGTGGCATACTCGTTGATTTTATCCGAGTTGGAGCCCTTCTTTCATTTGCGATGCAAAGAACTTGTTTGTTCTCATGCTCAAGATCAATGGCTGAGTATTTCTCTCTAACGACAACAAAGTGTTTATTCGTTTTAAAAACGTTTTTCCAAAAAAGCGGAACTACATTAGCTCTGACTTCTCCATTGCACCGAGGAGGTATGTAGGCCCAAAGCTTAACGCTTTGCCGAGCTTATTTTAAAAATAAAACAAACCCTTTTTTAGCACACACACACACAGATTTTCAAAAAGGTTCCCGTGGAGTACCACGGATATGAGGGGTGCTTTAAACCTTCCCCTCATATAATCAACACCCGTACCTGAGATCTCTTTCTTGTTTTAAAAACAAAACTTTGGGTTTTTCGTTCTTTTCCCTTTTCCTTTGGAAACAATAAAGCGCGGTGGCGATTTCAAACGAAATATTGATTCGAGTCAATCCTATGGCTTCGATATCAGATTTTCCCCGCTACAGGAACCATGCGAGCTTTTCAATAATCCTAGTTCGTGGCATCTAGAATAGGTGACCAATTTACAGATCCTCTTTCTATGGCGTTATTTATTTTAACAGAAATAAGAGATTCCCTAGAGCCCACCTAACCAGAATAGGGTGTCTGCTCTAATGCCAATTAAAATTTTGTTTTCCTTCTGGAAAGATGTCAAACACAACGTGTCAGAAAATATGTATGGCAAGATTCATTCAACAACGATTAAAGTGTGATTAAAGTAAAAGAAACACAAGAAATTGGTTACCCATTTCGGTGCAATATCACCTATGTCTGTAGGGAGTTAACCTAAGAAAGAAAGTTCACTCTTAATAGTAAAAATATAAATTAGTCTTAGATGAACTCTTCTAACTCAATGCCTTTTTTTCTTAATACTACACATGAATTTATATTTAAGACTCCCCCTAAATATGAAACCCCCCTCACTTTCTCTCAACCATCATTCATAATGTTTGAACAATTACAAAATAGTTTGAATGATGAAACTATTACAACTCAAAACAAACTTTATTCATTTGTATAAGAATTATTCACGTGAATAGAGTTTCACAAAGAAAACACAAAGACTCAAAATATAAGACATGCCTTGCATGATATCTCAAGGTCTAAGTCTTATGAATGAAGAGCTTCTCCTTAGATAGTAAAACACTCAGTTGCATGACGCATTAAAGTTTCAAACAAAACTTACGGCTGAAGTAAAAATAAAAAGCGCAACTCAATAATCCAATTTAATTTGATTTGTAATCTATCATAACCATCAATCTAATTTGCCCTTGATAATTGACCTTTTTTAAATTCTTTCCTTATTCTAAAAGCGCATAAACAATTAAACAATAAAGGAAACAAATTAGGTAAGAGATTTACTTATGCATAGCTCGCTCCTGAGACAAGATGTTCTTCAATGTGTGGGACATCTTGCACCACATATTTGCCTCTAGTTTTAAGTTCACAAAGACAGAATGTCTCATCATAATGTCATGGCATCTTGCATTACATGTTGGCTCTGTTTGACGAGCCATATTTTAAGCATATAGCCTATATCTTATAAGCTCGTATGATAACAAAAGACCTGTTTGGTAACAGTCTTTTCATCACAAACTTATAGCTTATTTTACTAGCTTATAACTTATTTTTCAGACGCTATTTTAAATAGCGTTTTAGCTTATAGCTTATAACTTATCATTTTTCTTCCATTAATACCCTTATAAATTTTAATTATTTTAAATGTGCATTTTTTTTGGAAATCTTGGTATCCGGCCTTGCGACCGACTAATCCAAGAGGGACCAATCCCATCGTCCACAAGTGGGGGCCCTCGTTTAAAGCTAAAACAAAGTTCTGTATGGAATGGTCGAACACAAGAATTGATAGCACCTAAAGGGATTCGAACTCAGGACCTTGAAAGGAGCACACTCTCAAGACCCAAGCCTCCACCGCTTGGGGTAGTGTTTTACCAAACACTTTAATTAGCTTATCAGCTATCAGTCATCAACCATCAACTATAAGCTATCAGCCATCAGCCATCAGTCATCAGCTATAAGATATCTTATCACCCAACCGCTAATTTTACGAAACAAAGTCGTTGTCTATATTATGTCGATCACTTGTAACAACAATTTTAAAAGCATGAGTAAGAAAAGTTCTATAAAATCAGGAGAATGATCAACATATACTTCCTTATGGATGTAACCATTAAAGAACACACCTTTTACATCCATTTGGAAGTGTTTAAGAAAATATAGCTCATGAGAAAGCTTGAAGCACTCGTATGACTTCTAATCGAGATATATAAGCATTCACATTATTTTAAAAACCGAATCGAATCGGCTGATCGAACCAGATGGGTCACCAGTCTAGTCTGATTGTCGAGCCGGTCTGGTATGTGTGATGACCATGTTTATAATTTGAATTTAAAGAATGGATTTGTAAAATTATGAAATTTTGTAGGTGTTTGATTTATTAGAGACCGAGTCACCCGGTTCGATCAATTTAATAACTATATAATTTTGTTATAGAGACCATTTTATTCGACCAAGTTATCCGGTTTAATTTAATTTAGCCATGCGGTTCGACCACTGACTCAATGGTATGACCAATAAATCAGTGATCCACTACTCTCACTGATTTGATGATCAGTCTAATTTTTAAAACACCAGACATACATTTTATCGAAAATTATGCCTCATGTTAATTGTATTTTTCATAACGAGTCTTTATTTATTTCTCAAAGTTTTTCTAGAAGCATCCAAAATTGTTTTGAGAATATCCACATTGAACCAATCACTAAATTAACTAAAGTTTTGAGAACGAGTTTTCAAACATTGTTTCTCCCACTTGATAAAATAATAATTAATACTTATTTAAATTTGTAAAATAAATAAAAATGAAAAAAATCCAACATTTAAAATTAAAAGTATTCAAAACCCACAATCTTTAAAATAACTTGCAACAAAATATAAATAAATAAAATAAAGTGAAGAACTGATTTTTCTAACGTTATCTTTTGAAGAAAGGTTGGTTTTGTTTGAGCTGAAAGAAATGGACTTAATAATGATGCAACACACAATAGAATCTGAAATCTTCTTCTTCTTCTTCTCATGTCTCTCTCATTCCAAATTTCTTCTCGTGAATTTTCTTTTGTACTCTTCCTTCAGCATTAGGGTTTTCCTCCATGCTCCACTGTTTCCATTCTCCGCAAGTGCACTGCACCCACCGATAGGTACATATCTTTTTGTCTCTTTCCTAGAACCTTCATTGCATTTTCTAGGTGTAAAACCACTTGCAACTTTTTCTCAAAAGTCACTCAAAACCAAACCTTTCCACCTTTTTAGGGTTCATCTATTGACCTCAAATTAGACTTTTCTTTGGTTGTTTTTGCACAATTGAACAAAACCCTTCTTCTTTGTTGCAATTGCATTTGATAATTCCTAGCTCACACTTACTAATTTTGTTTATTTTGTTTTATTTTGTCTCTAGGGTTTGCACTTGGTTCTCAATTTCTAATAATGTTCAAAGGGTCAACTTTTGAGTGATAATGTGGAGTGGTTTTTCCAAGCATCTACATTTATAGTTCCTACTTTCTATAAAGTTGGTTTTTTTGTTTTTGTTTTTTGGTGATGCTTTTAGTTTAGGTACTGTTTACAAAAGCATCAGAGCATAAGCATAACCCCTCTTTGGAACATGGGTTGTTCCCATGGCAAGTGTTGCTGTGTGAAATCTTCTTCATTGGATAGCGATTCTAGAAAAACTGGGTTTCATCATAGTCATAGGAAGAACATACTCGCTCAGAGAGTACTGAAACATGTTCCTGTTCCTTCCCACAACTTTGTTTTGGAATATACCTTTCTCACACTGCGAGGTTACTACCCTGATTCACTGGATAAACAAAACCAAGATAATTTTTGCATCAGGACTCAAATTCAAGGTAACCCCAATATTCATTTCTTTGGTGTTTTTGATGGGCATGGTCAATTTGGGAGTCAGTGTTCAAACTTTGTTCGGGATAGGTTGGTAGAGAAATTATCTAATGACCCTGCATTGGTGGAGGACCCCGTTCAAGCTTACAAATCTGCCTTTTCGGCAACAAATCATGAATTGCATACTAGTGACATTGATGATTCTATGAGCGGCACAACGGGAATTACAGTGCTTGTTATTGGAGATACCCTCTATGTTGCTAATGTTGGTGATTCGAGAGCTGTGCTAGCTGTTAAGGATGGGGATCGAATTATTGCACAGGACTTGTCCTCTGATCAGACTCCATTTCGGAGAGATGAATATGAGAGAGTGAAACTTTGTGGAGCAAGAGTGTTGAGTGTTGATCAAGTGGAAGGGCTCAAGGATCCAAGTATCCAACATTGGGGTAACGAAGAGAGTTGGGATGGTGATCCTCCGAGATTGTGGCTTCCAAATGGGATGTATCCAGGAACTGCATTTACAAGGAGTTTAGGGGATAGGTTGGCGGAGACAATTGGCGTGGTTGCTACTCCAGAGGTGTCAACTTTTCGGCTTAATCCTAATCACCTCTTCTTTGTTGTTGCTAGTGATGGCATATTTGAATTCTTGTCAAGCCAAACTGTTGTTGATATGGTATGATATATGAAACCTTCTCTCTTGGTTCTTTTTTTACCCCTCAAAATTTAAATTGTGATTGCAGTCATAGTTGTGGTTACATCATGATCTTTGATATTGTAAAGACCTGTGAACAAACGTGTCCGATGCTGCAGAATTATGGCTGTGATGTGATTATGAAAACTTAAAAAACTTTACATTATGGTCACAATGTCAACAGCAATTTAGTGTGTATATTTTATGAATTTAGATAATATCACCCTAGGTTGAAAATTTGATGACTGATTTAATCTTGTTCACTATAATAATTGTTAAAACCTATCATCTACTTATTTTAAATTGTATTATTTATGAATGGTATCCAAGTTGCAATTGTAGACTTTGGCTTGAAAATCAGGATAAAATTAATGTTTTCCGTGTGCAGTTATGTTTATGGTTCTTGAGTATTTCAAATATCTATTTTGCAGTCTTTTCTAAAGAAGAGCTACATACACCTCAAGAAACACCGTTATAAGATTATTCTTCAATTGTTAGTCTCATGAGGAAATCAATAACCATAGGCTTCTTGTATAGCATAACTGTTCATTTACCAGGTAGTCATGCAAATATAAATGAAAAAAGAGAGCACAAAAATTGTTTGTCATAACTTCATAAGGGCTCATCATATGGGTGTGCTTCTCCATATTCCATGTGTTAATTAGGTCTACCTATCCACTTATCATATTCATTAACTGCCGTAATCATGCGAACCTTAATTTTAAATAACCTCTGATAAAAATGCTAACTGCCAATAGTGATTTGCATATGAAGTGTTTACACAACTCATCTAATTGTTAGTTACTTGTTCAGTAGAAAAATGTAAATCTTACCCTGCTTGTTGCTAATCATCCTTAACCTGTCGCATTACTTTAGATAACAAAATCAATGTTTACTTCCCTCTTGCATTACTTTGTTGAATTTTAACTCTGGCATGATTAATTAATCTTGATAAATATGTGTTTTCTTTGATGGTGTAGACAGCAAAATTTACAGATCCCCGTGATGCATGTGCGGCTATTACCGAAGAGTCATATAAACTATGGTTGGAACTTGTGAATCGAACAGATGACATCACAATTATCATTGTCCAGATTAAAGGATTTTCTAATGTATGGATTATTGAATGTGTTCCTTTATTATCATTTGCTTTTTATGTTTACTTCCTTAAATCTTGTAGAGCATCAATGTAGTATTCAAAATCAAAATCTTTCTACTGAAGGGTTCAATAGTTAGAATTACCTCATCATTGGTTGACTTGTTTTTCTAACTTTTAGCATGACATTGTAGTCTAGTACATCTGGAGTTGAATCAAGTGAGGCCAATGTTGGTACTGCACTGAGGAGCCCAGACACAGTTGTTCTCTCTCAATCATGTCAAAGATCAACTGAATCAGTATGATCTCAACTCTCACAAACATTGTTGGTAATTTTTATTTTGTACGAGCATGGTCTATATAATTACTTTACCTTTTCCCCTCTCTGTTTTGCAGTGATCAAAGAGAAGGATTTTCCAGAAGTTCACCACGTCTCGCTGTAGTTTCTCTAAGTGGTACATTTATATGTTCCGACTTTTCTGAGTCTTTTGCATTGGTCTTGTACATTTACCGGTCGGTCACTGTATAGTTGTTCAAGATTGCCGCCGGTATGAGGTTGATTGTCATGGAAGCAAAACAGGACCTAGTTGAGAAAGTAGAAATTAAAGTTGGTGAAATTCAGGATACTTCATACTTGTTTAGCTATATACCCTTTTCGGAAAGGAAAAAAAAAACTTGTTTAACCATACAGAATCTCATCTTGAGAATGTTTTATTGTATCATTAAGATAATAATCTGTATCAAATGCTCCTTAAATACCTTATATGATTCAAGCAAGCAATAACTAAAAACGGGATCCTATTGTCAACTTTGGTAAAAAAAAAAATGTAAATAATTTATTCATCTTGCATAATTTAAAAAGTAATAACTAGTGTATGTTTGGTCTGGTCGTGAGTTGGGAAAAATCACAAATTTTGTGAAGCTTTAAACTTTAAAGGATAATTTTTGCTAAAATCAATATGGCTCAGTGTAACTATGTCAATCCAAACATGCATTAGAGAACCAGAAAAATTGTTGCCTTTGCAAAAAATAATGTACTACTGATTATTGTTAGTTTTTTGGAATTTTGTTGACTCATACATTCAGCATAATGATAAATAAAAATACATATTTTTTGTGAACAAAAAATAATACATTAGTATGCAAATAGATAAGATTCCGAAAATGATGGATATTAAATTAATGATTCGTGTGTCTTTGGACTTAGCCACGTGTCATCAGCTCGTTGGATCTAGAGTACATTGCACTTGGGCTCCACGGGCACGTCAAGCTTTTCAGTGATTGTGGAGTTTGATTCTCTTTTCTTTTGATTTTGTGGTTATTTATATTTTATTTAATTTTTAAGTCAAAATCCAATTTTTAAGGAGTATTGGTATTGGTCCTAGGTGAAATATTTTCAAAGCCTTTCTTTGGAAAGTGACTCTAGCTAGATTGCTGATAAATGAAGAGGGATACAGTCATATATGGTTTTCAATAACCTCTATTATGTCAAAATTGTATAGAATTTTGTATGCATAATATGAGAGATTTGCTGATATAAAAAATTTGGGAGGGTAAAAGTCATTGACCCTCGCTCGCATATTTGTTTTAATATGTTAATACAACTTTTGTGGAGTTTATGTCAAATATGAAATGTTTGCTATCCAAATTTTGATCTGCAATGTGGTATATGATAAGATTTGAGAAGTTGTTCTTTTCACTCTTATGTGTTTTTTCACTCCTATGAAAAGACTTAAATGTCTCCGGTGTTTAGAGATGTATTTTCTTATTTACTTTTTCTACACACATTTCAGACGAAAATGCTGAGAAATCATTATTTTGTTTAAATTTGGTATGGAGATGCATCTTCATATGCATAAAAGGTTGATTTGGAGATGCATCTCCGTAACCCCCCTTAGTTTATTAGTCGGTGAGCTTTCCGGAAATGCATCTCCGAAATATACTCTATTAGTTCAAAACAACAACGAGCACAAACAATGATAGAATGGAAAACCAACATAAATTAACATCGAAATAAACATTATATAAATTAAACATTCCATTACAAACGGGGTGGTTCAAGACGTTGCAACATCTTTACAATATCTTCGACTGATCTTTGAATCTTCGCAACAACTTCAATCGGACCATTTGTTGAGTAACGGTAAAAAAATACTCCACATAACCTTCAAATCATCATCAATCTTCAGCTCGAGCATGGTGAACCGTATCTTCCCTTTCGTTGTCAATCGAGAATGAACAATACTTAAGCTTGACAATTCTTTGGTTATCTGAATATTGCAAGAAAGTATTCATGTTGGATTTAAGATTGACGGGAAGTATATCCTCGTAGTCCCTAAACTAAAGCGGAGGATTTGCTCCATCAAAATATACAAATGCAAGATGGAGATAGGAATTCATTCTGGTTTTTCTTTTAAAAAATGGAATTAGAGATCCTATTTATATAAATTAGAGATCCTATTTATATAAGGACCTTACAAGCCCTGTCATATAATCAAGATAGAATTCGCACGTGTATTTTCGAATCCGCCAATTTTTTCAAAAAATAAGGGTCTATCTTGAGATGCATCCCAGGATGATCTCATGTGTTATTTTTTTAATAATTATTAGGTATGTGCGGCGATACGTCTCCAGAACCATCCAAAAATCATGCAGAACAGAACTATGATATCATGTAGAATAGAATTACAAAACACAAAAATTGTCCAAAAAATACTACCTAATTTTATAATATTATGCAGTGTGTTACATACAAATATGTTACATTGTTATATTACAACTAAAATGCATCAAAACATATGTCACTACCTAAATTTATTGGTGGTTCTTTCTTCGATCTTTTCTTATTTGCTTCTCTTCAATGTCGCTCTACTTGGCAAACTCTTCCATCCTTTCTAAAAAGTGATACAGCCAAGTTTCGACATCTTGGGTGAAATGTGCCGTCCACTCCAGTGATGTCTTTGGTATATGACATCCCAATTTCAAATAAACCTGAACAAAATGTTGTTTTTTAATAGCCAACCAATACACATGATGCGTTCAGATGGATTTTGAGGTGAATTACTCCTAAGTGGAAAGAATATTTCTAAGAAACCATATCATGTTAAAGCAATACACACCCTATCATAAGCATTTTCTATAAGGTATCCCATTTCTGGGAAGCACATCCATTTTTCAAACGGACCCGGACCTATATGACAAAGAACTAAAGCATTGAGAATTGCATCATAATTTGCTTTATCCTTATATAGCTTTGTATATGATTTCCTATGCATCTTCATCTCTTGTATAAGATGAGGACAGAAAAATTAGTAGTTGTTCCCTCCCTTACCGAGCAAACCCGAAATAGCTCGAAAACCACAACTGTCGTCACCTCTGACATTTATAATCCGCTTAATGCATTTGTGCATAAAAAGCGACATCTTTTCAATGTGGATGATTTTCGATAATATTGGTGAGGGAACCCTTTGTTTTAACCGGTTCCGACGATAGTTTCAAATTCGTTGTTTCATGATAGGAAATCTTCCTTAGTTGCTCTTTGTTGTGCAATTTCATTATGCCACTAGCTTGCATGAATCTCTCTTGGATCACTTTCCACTCTGTCATGATAGACATGTTTGATTATCATCCTTCATTGCACCATCATCGTCAAAACGAAACTTTTTCAATGAGTGCAAACTTCATCCTCACGCATTGGTTTTCAAGTTTTATCTTCTTTGAAATTAAAAATGTACATGGAAGAGCGTAAGTCTTCCTAAGTGTACATCCACACTTTGAGCTATCTGAATCTATTTTATCCACACGTTTGGTTTCATGAAAAATAAAATCTAATTCCTTTTGAGATATGTTGCCAATCAACTGTGAATAAAGGATGTTGTCTTTGAATAAATGTTCTATAACAATAATGCTCCGACCAAAATATGTTTCTATCCCATTATGTTAGTTTCAGAACATTTGGTTAACGACTTCCCAATCTCAACAAAAATAACCTTTACTGTTTCCATATGAGTTCTTCAGTCTAGCATGTGTAGATTCAACTCTGTTAGTTGTTGTATTACCAAAGTGTCGAACCTGATCGGTCCATGCACAAACAATCTTCTCTTTAACCTGATTCAGAATTGTGCCCTCAACATATTTCAGAAAATCTGAATATATTGCGCACACACTCCTTAAATGTAGAAGAGCTTATTATAGACTTTTAGGCATCCATTATATTTTCCACTACAACACCATGTTTGGTAATTTTTCTATCTTCATCTTTGACTTGTTTCGTGCTTACCGCGGGTTTTACTCGAATTCTCACATTTTTGGTTATGTGATACTTACAAAGTAATGCAGACGACGTATGAAACATAATTTCCACCGAATTCATCAGTGCGGTGTCGTGATCGGTGATTATGATTTGTGGCATGTTTTGTTGGTCCTTCAACACAGTTTTCCAGATTTTCAAAGCCCATGTAACATTGTCCTATTTTTCAGATTCCAAAAATGCAAAACTGACTGTATAAGTCATCTCCGTAGAAGTTGCACCAACAATTTCCAAGAGTGAAAGTCTATACTTGTTTGTTTTGTATGTAAAATCAATTATGAGCACGGTGGGAAATGTTTGAACAACTTGAAGGAATCATGATGACTATAAAATATATATCAAATGATGAATTTATCCTCACAAACCCTGTACCTAAATACATAGTTATCATTCTCCAAAAGCTTTAACAAATATTGCATCTTAGATCTTGGTCCTCTTACTGCCTTGCTGTCTCGATCACGCACGTTGTATATTTTTTTGATATTTGAAATATTTAGAGGTCTTCTCTGTTTCAAAGATACAAGTATGTTTTTCGGAGCCACTTTGTTTAATGTCATGTCCGAAACAAGTTCCCTCTCCTCCAGAGCAAGGCGACATACAATAGGATAACCAGCTAGATTGTCTGTCAAGGCATGATTATGTATACAAAAAATTATATTAAATTTCCATATCTCATCCGCCATATGATATCTGCGCAATTTAGACGGACACTCATATTTCCTCAATCCAGTATCATCTTGTTTCAACTTCCTAATTCTTGGATGGTACATGCCACTTCTTTCGCATATCATTGTTACAAATGCTTGTCTTCTATCTGAATCATTGTTGAACCTTCCTATTACAACACCAAACCCCAATTTTCTGGCCTCCCTACAAACCCATTGTAGCATATATTCACGGACAATAAACACTTTATCTATCTCAACAACAACCAATCGAACACCCGATTTAACATCATCATTCGCTTTATCCGATTTAACATCATCACCCACCTCATCCTGTTTAATATCATGATTCACTTCTACCAGTTTAACATCCACACTCACAATAGATTTGGGAAACATATTCGAGTGTGTAACACCCCAAAAATTTAACTAAAATTTTATTAGAATTTATCAGGATTTTATTAGAGTTTCAATTGAATTTTTGGTGTGCCTTATGATTTAATTAATGTTATTATCGGGGGTTTAAAAAAATAAAATAAGAGTTATTAAAATAAAATTGAATAATAATAGAAAATAGGGTAGGTTTTGATTACTTAGAAATAATGGGCTAAATAATTATAATTAATAAAATAAGGGAAACTAGAAGAATAATTAAAATATAATAAAAAACCTAATTTAATAAAAAGGGTGATGGAAGTTTAGAACGTGTCAGTAAAGAAAAAAAAAAGGAGAAGAGTTGAGGGAATCCTAAGAGAAAGATTTTCAAGGATTAGGAACTTTCATCACCAAAAAGCTCAAGGTTTTGGCTTAATCAGTAATGGGGGATTATTTCATGATGAGTGTTAAGCTTAAGGGATAGTGGAGATCCCTTGGTCTCTTTTCTCTTTTATGATGTCATTGATTGAATTATGAGAGGATTGTTCAAAAACTCTATGATTATATTGATTGTGGATTCTTTTTCATGTTGTTGATGCTGATTTTATTGTTGTTGATGTGAAATTTGTGTAAATCTATGCTATAAAAATTGACTGTTAATGAGCATATTCTATATGATGAACTGATGAAAAAAACATGAATATTTGATGAGATATATGTTAGATTGATATTTCTTGATGTGAAATTTGTCATTTATATGTTTAAATCGAATTCTAGAACTATTACATTGGGGAATAAGTGGAATAAGTTGAAATAAGTCAAAGTAAGTCGAAATAAGTAGAATAAGTCGAAATTAGTTGAAATAAGTCAAATATATCGAATTAAGTCAAAATAAGTTAATTAATTTGCAATAAGTCGAAGTATTGGTCATCTTGTTTATACATAACTTGGGTTTCGTAAGTATGTATGAGGCGCACTAAGTTGCGTAGGAAAACTAAAGTGATAACCTTCTATTGAAATAAGGAATTTGGGGTCTGGAGCCCTACAACGAAAGTATTTCTTTGGTTCTTATACCAGGAGCATAGTCAAATCTTAACCAGTACTGGTTGTCTTGTTTCAGGCATGACTAGGGTTTTTTAAGTACGTTTGAAGTGTGGTCAGTTGCGTTGGAAAGCTAAGACATGAATCTTTCTTAGGGTAATGAACTCATGATGTTTAAATGTGTAGATGAGGTCGTGATTATATTGCAACGTCTCATAATGTTTATGTGTGATAATGATATTGTGAATATTGTATATTCTTCGAGGTTTATATGAATAACATTGTGGAAAATAGTAATTGTATAGATGACGTGAGTTTAGTGTTGAAATTGAACATAAGTATACTTAATTTGATAAATTAGATGTCAAAACAATGGTATATGATGATTATAAGTGATAATAGATGTTTAAGTATTGTTGTTACCATATCTCAATTAATTTCTACAACTTGCGGTTAGTATACCTTATTAGTCATTTGCCCATAAATTTAGTTATATAGATCTTTTAAGAATGAAACGAAGACCGTTAGAAATTAGACAAGAAATTAGAATACTTTCAATCTGGACCAATTTTGTCACGGCAAAGGCTAGAAAATCGAATTGTAAGTTCAATTAATGTTTTTAAACTCTACAACACAACTATTTGACATGTTCTTAGTAATTTGGACACGACTCACTCTACACGAGTCCTTTAAGAGTAAACCTTATATCATGAGAAAATAGACAACTTTTTTTTGAATACTAGATTTAATAAGCATCTCATTTCATTAAGTTGAATAGGTGAAACTCTAGTTACACGTCCGACATAACACTCTGCCTGGTGCCTGTACTAGCTCCTATTATTTGATTAGTTTGTACCGATTGGGATCTTAAGTCCTATATTAAAATTCATAGTCTTAAAATAGAGTCTATAAGTTTTCTGAAACACTCATTTTCTTAATTTATACTTCGTTTGATATTTTAATTAATTATTTGAATATGAGGTATGACTAGCATGACACATGATTTTGGGTATGCTTTGATAAAATGCTATGTAAATAAGTTGTTAATGTTTTAGGACACAAGTCTAATATTTGATAATACTTATATGAATTAAGTTTTTAAGGTTAGGATGCAAGTGCGGTGTTGATGCGATTTATGTTTAGGTTTGGATAATCAATACTGACATGTTTAGGTTTAGGAGAACCTATGTTGATGTATTTTAGGTTCGAAAGGACCAGTGTAAGCCTTAATCGGCAGTGTTGCAGATCACTTAGTAAAATAACTCTGATATCCAAGACTTCAGTCTATTATTGTAGGACTTCGGTCCAGTCTTGTAGGACTTCAGTCTAGTGTTATCAGATTTTGGTCTAGTGTTGTAGAACTTTGGTCAAATGTTGCGATTGGTACTTGATAATGAGAGCATGAGGTTCATATGGAGATTCTTTGCATTTGTTTGATCATTCATCACGTATATCAGAGATTAACTTAGGACTTCGGTCCAATGTTGTAGAACACACTCTAGTGTTGAGGATCACTCAGCAAAATAACTCTGATATCCAATGTTGTAGGACTTCGGTTCAGTGTTGTAGGATGGTACCACATGCATGGGAGTAAAGGAAATCCACATTGCATAAAGAATTTGTATATGATACATATGTGTTGACTGAATATGTTTAATATGTGTTATGCTTGTTGTTTATACACCATTTAAATTGTGGAATGTATTCTCACTCCTTTCTTGTCTCTATGTTTCCACTTTTTCACTTTATACAGGTAATCCCCAGGTTGATATAGAAAACAGAGGAAGAGATACCCACTATAAGAGTATGAATGAGAAGGAATTTGGTAATTAGAATCGTGGGAAGTCTTATGCAGTTCAAACTGCCAAAGGAAATCAGAAGTGCGCAATTGGAAGTGGATAAGAAAACAATATTTAGAATGGAATTAGTGGGGGAAGTTCTTCTACCCTTTCCAAGTGTGGAGAATAAGGAAAAACGGGTTATCTTACCTATGAGTGCAAGAAGTATTTTTGAAAAATGTCTACAGTTTGTCATTAGAGTGGGAAGTGGAGTTTTCTACTGATTTAATACTTGATACTAGACCTATATCCATGGCAACGTATGTATGCGTGTAGTGGGGCTAAGTGAACTTAAGAAATAAATGAAGGAACTTTTGGAGAAATAGTTTGTAAGGCCTAGTGTATCACCGTGTAGTGTGCACGTGTTGATGGTTAAGAAGAAAGATGGGACCATGAGACTATGTATGGATTAATTTCAGTTGAAAAAGGTTACTATCAAGAATCGGTGTCATATTCCTAGAATAGATGATTTTATGGACCGGTTGTTGAGAGCTCATATGTTTAGCAAGATTAATCGGATATCAGGTTACCATAAAATTTGGGTGAAGTCATAAGAAATATCTAAGACTATATTCAGGACCCTTTATGGTCATCATAAGTATTCAGTTATTCCTTTACGGTGTGTCTAACGCACTAGGAGTATTGATGGAGTATATTAATAGAATTTTTCAGTCTTACTTGGATCAGTTTTCCGTTTTTATGTATGATAACCTGGTGTACTGCCAGATAACCTGGTGTACTCCCAGCCAGACGAAGAGCATGCAAAATATTTTATTTGTGACAGAATTATTAAGTCAGTGTTTGTGAAGGATTACAAATTCCCTCACTAATATTTTGCGACATCGAAATTCGTTATGAATTTTAGGTCGTCACAATTCCCTCACTAAAACAGTTTGTGACGGAATTTTGGGTCGTCAAATTCCCTCACTAAAACAGTTTGTGAAGTAAGTTTTCTTGGACATGTGATCTCCAGTGGTGGTATAGTAGTGGGTCTATCTAAAGTAGACGCAATGTTGCAGTGAAAGATGCCTAAGTTGGTGATTGTGATCAAGAGTTTTTTTGGGTTTGCTGGATATTATAAGAAGTTTAGACGTTTTTCTTGGCTATGGCCTATGCATTAAAGCCACATGCATTTTGACTTAATCAATAAAATATCATCCAACAGTCTAGTGATTGGTCTTGTGAAGATTAAAATTTCAAAAAACAAACTATCTAATGCTCGCCAAATGGAAAAGAAAACGAGAGTTCAATTTAAATCGAAGAAGATTAATGTTTCAACATTAAAATCTCTCGAGCTTCTCCATCTAGACTTGTTTGGCCATTCGCTGACAAGAAGTTTAGAAGACAATTATTATGGGTTTGTGATTGTGGATGACTACTCTAGATTCACTTGGACCTTATTTTTAACCCATAAAGATGAAACTTTTAAGGCTTTCGTTAACTTTGCTAAGCTTTTCCATAATCTTTTTAGTTTTAAAATTATCACACTCCGTAGTGAATATGGTCGTGAATTTAAAAGCTATGATTTGAAGTAGGTTAAAAAACTCACTCTTAGAGTATATATATATATATATATATATATATATATATATATATATATATATATATATATATATATATATATATATATATATATATATATGAGGAGGGATATATTTACTCCAGGAGTAAGTTATCAAGACTTACTCCTCATCATGACCATCGATTCTTTTCAATCTAATGGTTAAAATTAATAAGTTATTAAATGTGGAGAGGGAAAAATAATACTCATTAATTTTAACCATTAGATTGAGAAGAATCAATGGTCATGATGAGGAGTAAGTCTTGATAACTTACTCCTGGAGTAAATATATCCCTCCTCTATATATATATATATATATATATATATATATATATATATATATATATATATATATATATATATATATATATATATATATATATATATATATATATATATAATTATAATTGAGTTGATTCATGAACTTAACGTGTCGAATTATACATAGTTCAATTTCAGCTCATTTAGTTTACGAATTTAGTGTTTTGCTCATACTCAATTGATTCATGAACCAAGTTCAACGATTTAATTGTCGAATCGAGTTTCAAACTATTTCAGATTGGTTTGATTCATTACCAACTTTAGGGCCGCCCAAAAAATCCACAAAACCAAACCATAAAATCAAACCGAACTGTTGTTAAATAATTAGACAATTTTATTCGGTTGTTAAACCAAACCATAATTTATGAAACAGTTCACTTACCAAACCTAATAAAAGATACTAGTATTTACTAAGATAGTTAATCTTGGTGGTACTTGACTTTTCATAACTATGTTTTGCTATCATGTGTTCCTTTTGGTAGTTGGTTTTGTTTGGTTGTAAATAATGATGATCATTTGGTCTTGTTGTGGCTTATAAAGTATACTTCTTCAGCATATGAAATATTGTATAACATCACATATGAGCATTGAATTATCACAAATTTTTGTCAACTAGAAGTATTTTTGTTTTGTAATCAAAAATGTGGCATGAGCTTTTTGAGAAGATTAACTTTAGTATATTTAAACTATTCCATTTGATTAGTTTATTTTTCAGCTTGATTGTATTATACAATTGATATTTACTTATACTCTTGACAGGAAATTAAAGACCGGAAGAAAATAAAGAAGAAAAGGAACATATAACTGCAATGGTCAAGTAAGAGGACTTAACATATTTGAAGGAAATGTAGTATGGTGTCAAGTTATTGTAGTTGTAAGGTTCACTCATTTTTCTTAAAATTACAAGAATTTACTTATTATTATCTATTGTAGGAATTATTTGTTATATATATATATATATATATATATATATATATATATATATATATATATATATATATATATATATATATATATATATATATATATATATATATATATATATATATATATATATATAGGAAACATATCATGTGAGAGCATTTTATAATGAGAGATGAGAGGAATGAATATCAACCATTAGATTCATCAAGAGAGAGAATGTTAATGCATTAATGTGGCTATTAATTTCTCTATCTTGATAAATCCAATGGTTGATATTCATTCATCTCATCTCTCATTATAAAATGCTCCATATATATGTATATATATATATATATATATATATATATATATATATATATATATATATATATATATATATATATATATATATATATATATATATATATATATATATATATATATATATATATATATATATATATATATATATATATATATATATATATATATATATATATATATATATATATATGTGGTAGACAATTGAAAGGCAAATTAGAAGTGGATTAGTTTATTATTGGTAAAGGTAAATATGGTTTATCTACTTATGATGTTTTGTTTATATTTTATATTTTGATAATAAGTATATGTGACAATTATATATTATATTCATAAAATGTTATATATGAAATGTATATTTTATAATTTTTATTTTTGTTTGATATAATTAATGGATTTATCGAAAGTATTAGTGAGGGAATTGGAAATATGTCATAAATTAGTAAGGGAAATTGAAATGTCATTAATTAGTGAGGGAAATTGAAATATACTTATGGTTAGTTGTTACTGACGAGTATATTTCATTTGTGACAGAATTATTAAGTCAGTGTTTGTGAAGGATTATAAATTCCCTCACTAATATTTTGCGACATCGAAATTCGTTATGAATTTTGGGTCGTCACAAATTCCCTCATTAAAACAGTTTGTGACGGAATTTTGGGTCGTCACAAATTCCCTCACTAAAACAGTTTGTGAAGTAAGTTTTCTTGGACATGTGATCTCTAGTGGTGGTATAGTAGTGGGTCTATCTAAAGTAGACGCAATGTTGCAGTGAAAGATGCCTAAGTTGGTGATTGTGATCAAAAGTTTTTTTTGGGTTTGCTGGATATTATAAGAAGTTTATAAGTTTTTATTGGCTATGGTCTATGCATTAAAGCCACATGCATTTTGACTTAATCAATAAAATAGCATCCAACAGTCTAGTGATTGGTCTTGTGAAGATTAAAATTTCAAAAAACAAACTATCTAATGCTCGCCAAATGGAAAAGAAAATGAGAGTTCAATTTAAATTGAAGAAGATTGTTTCAACATCAAAATCTCTCGAGCTTCTCCATCTAGACTTGTTTGGCCATTCGCTGACAAGAAGTTTAGAAGACAATTATTATGGGTTTGTGATTGTGGATGACTACTCTAGATTCACTTGGACGTTATTTTTAACCCATAAAAATGAAACTTTTAAGGCTTTCGTTAACTTTGCTAAGCTTTTCCATCATCTTTTTAGTTTTAAAATTATCACACTCCGTAGTGAATATGGTCGTGAATTTAAAAGCTATGATTTGAAGTAGGTTAAAAAACTTACTCTTAGAATAAGTAGATCCCCACTATATATATATATATATATATATATATATATATATATATATATATATATATATATATATATATATATATATATATATATATATATATATATATATATATATATATATATATATATATTGAGTTGATTCATGAACTTAACGTGTCGAATTATACATAGTTTAAGTTTAACTCATTTAGTTTACAAATTTAGTGTTTTGTTCATACTCAATTGATTCATGAACCAAGTTCAACGATTTAATTGTCGAATCGAGTTTCAAACTATTTCGGATTGGTTTGATTCATTACCAACTTTAGGGCCGCCCAAAAAATCCACAAAACCAAACCATAAAATTAAACCGAACTGTTGTTAAATAATTAGACAATTTTATTCGGTTGTTAAACCAAACGATAATTTATGAAACAGTTCACTTACCAAACCAAACTAAAATTAACCGAACTAAAATTTACCAAACCGAACCGAAATTAACAAACCAAATGAATTGGTATAGCTTCGTATAGGCCCGGTCTTTTTAAAAAAAAAAAAAGATTACGTACTGACACTGTTGTTTACAATAAACATATAAACCAATTATGATTTCGTTACAGCTGCTTTTAATATTTAGTTCAATAAAAAAGCACCTAAGCCTTTTTCTAAAATTTAGTAGATTATCTAAATAAATTATAAAAATGATTTAAAACGAAAAAATATATTTCTTACAAAAATGTCGTTTTTTAATAATTAACATAATAATTAAAAAAATATTTTTAATCATATTTATTTTGTTCAATTTCAAATAATAAATAATAAATGTTAAGAGATATACACGACAAAATAGAATGAAGCTGGTAAAATTTGATTAGAAAAATAATCCAAAATTTAACTTTTAGGTTATTATAACAAAATACATATCAACAAAAAATTGGTAAAACCAATTAATTTTTTTTTAATTAAAATTAAAACGACTTAGTTCACTGCGGTTTGATTTGAAAAAAAATTGTTTACTAACAAATCGGGATGGTTCGAAATTCAGAATCAATATATCAATTTAATAGTTTGATACCGTTTGATTCTGAATAAATTTAAACACTTCAATTTAACTTTTGTTATGATTCTATTTAGGGTTAAATAAGTTTTTGGTCCCTATAAATATTGCAATTTTATTTTTAGTCCCTCCTGGGTTTTGGCAACGGTTTTAGTTGGTTTCGGCAACGGTTCTTTTTGTAAAATCGTTGCCTAAAGGTAGGGAGGGACTAAAAATAAAACTGCAATATTTATAGGGACCAAAAACTTATTTAACCCTTCTATTTAATTTGGTTATATTTTCTTGCTACACCATACATGAACAACCATACTCATCATACACGCCTCATATTTATTTATTTGAAATATTATTAAATAATAATACAACAAGTCACACAAACAAATAGAAACGAAAAGAAAAAAAATTCACAATAGTTTTTAATTTAGTTTTTTATTTGATTTCTATAGGTTATTGGGTACAAGAATAAATAGAGAAGGAAGGAGAAAATTAAATCAAACAACATTTTGGTTCAAAAAGAAATCATTTATTATGTTATTTATAAATCAAAAGCAAAATTCCCTAATCCCACATTATTTAGATTAGAAATCTAGGCTAATTTACTTCATTATATAAGAAAATCATTTGTTTCATTTGAAAACACACCAAAAATTTGTTGAGTTTTTTCTTCTTCACTATTATAACTCTGCATCTTTCAAATTGTCAAAGCGGTAACTTTTCCACAATTTTTCTACTAGTTGAATTTTTCGATTACTTTCTTGAATTCTCTTTAGAGAATTATGTTAATTTCTCCTAGTTTGAGTAGAGAAATTATCAAGTATAATTTTCGAATTCTCTTTAGAGAGTTATTCAAATTTCTCTTTGTTTGAGAAATCATTTTGAATGGTTAAATGACCAATATTAAATTCTGTTTAAAAAATTATTAAAATTTCTCTTGATTTGAAAAATTATTATGACTGGTTTACATACTAGATACTACAAATGATATTCATACCATATTCGAATAATATTTGTATCATCAAAAAGTGTATTTCTAGAGCAATTATCTACCGTGCAAGTAATAAAATTACAATATAAACTCATCAATTTTATTTTGAAGGCGTCATGATAGTTAGACTACTTTTCATATTTTTATGAGTGTTGCGAAATGTCTCAAAAAGAGCAAACTATTCTGCAAGTCGCTCCGATTATTTCTTCTATGGGAATTTTCAAAATCTAAAACCTAAAAAAGATTGATAGTAATAAATGGCTAAAAATAAAATAAAATGAAGTTAATAGTTTAATAATGTAATGGACATTTGTAAAATCTTAAATACTCTCCTTGCACTTGCTTAGAATATGTCACAACTCTGATAAATCTTGTCACTTACCATGACACTCACTGCCTGCATGCAATCCATCTCAAACATTAGCATGTGGTTCCCAAAGTTATGCATATAGCTTCTACTTTGAAGCCTTTCAGACAGGACCAGGACCAGCCTAACATGTATACAAATTTAAAACAAATTTTATCGTAAAAAATAAATGAAAAAACAAAATTTGTTTTTAATTAAACTGTATATATATATTAATATGTGTGCCACTGCCACTGCCAGAAACTCTTATTCAAGGTAAGAGACAAAAAGGCAAAATTGGTACAAATATAAAAAGGCTTATTCTTCACATAAATAAGGAGTGAACATTAGTTAGCAAGTCAAAGGAAGTTTCATTATGATGCGACTTAAATAATAATAACACTATAATCGTAATTTCGTCCACTCATTTCTCATCACACCCGCCTCATATTTTTGTCAATAATTTTGAAATATCATTAAATAATAATACAAGTCACAGAAACAACAGAAAATAAAACTACCATTCCGATTTTGGGAAGCTACTTTCTCTAATATTAAGATCCTTTTTTCAGGTACGTTAATGATTTCATATTAAGAAACTTTATACTTTTTTTCTTTTCTCTTTTGTTACTATTTTCTTTGATTTTATATGCTTTGTAATGGTGAAAGAATCAATCAAACAGAGCAAAGATGTCTTCCATGGTAAAAGGCATGATTCTAAGGACCACACCAGATGATAGGATTTTGAATGGGAGAAGAAGCGCAAGGTTGCAGTGGCAAGAGTTGCAGTTACGCCTTAAATCAACATGGAAAACCAGAAAAACAACGTATCAGACTTCAATTCGAAGCCAAGCTGTTGTTACCCCTACAACACCACCTACCACTAAAAAGGTACATTCATTTATCTTCTGGAACCTTTTCTTTCTTTAACTTCCTCAAATTTTAGTGTGAGTAACAATATTTGTCATTACATACAAACTGTGAAAAAGTTGTTATTTAACTTCATAATTCTATGCCAGTACGACATCTCTTAAAAAATCGTGGCATAGTTAGTGTCTATGTCAGACATCTGCACCGACAATTGCGTTTATATTTAATTTATTCATTTTTTAAAATTATTATTATCAATGTCGCCAGATCAGCATCGAGATCATTTTGAGATGTCCGTGCTTCGTACCTTAAATATGCAATTATTTCATGTAAAGACTGAACATAAGTGCATGTTACTTAATCTTTGGATCAAAACTGAAAATAATGGTTAATAAAGAAGAACTATTAGAGAGAACAAGAAGTTATTTATTCTACGCAATTATAGGAAAATACTGCTTAATGATTCGTGTGTATTTGGGATTGTGGAAACATTGATCATGAGATTGTCGTGAAAGCATTGAATCTGTAACGGATATTGACAAAACACCTCAATTATAGACTGTAGATTTTTTTTTTTGGGTAAGCACTAGAGAGTAGAGTCTGTAGATTGTTTCTGGACCACAAACTGGAGACTTATATTTGGACTCCTTACCATTCAACAATGACACTCCTACAAATTTTTAAAATGTCAATAAAGACCCTCACATAATTTATATTATAAATTTTTACCATTTTTTCTGAAAAAATTACTTTCAAAAAGTTATTTAAAAACAAAAAGTTCAATAGTTATAGGTAGAGCTGTCAAAATGGACTACTCGGCGGTCGGCCTTAGCAGGCCTTGGATTTTTTAGGGCTGAGTCAAAAAGACCCTGTTTAATATGGGTTCGAGATTTACTACCCGAGTCCGGTCCTAGATGAGCTTCGGGCTACCCGGTCTTAAATGGACCTTTTTATTTAAAATAATTAAAACATAAACTCCATAATATTCATTATTAATAAAATTAAAAAATATGTTATTTTAAACATAATACATTTTTAAGTACTATATTATCTCTTATAAGTACTATAATGTGTTTCTAAATATAATATATATCTAAATTGTATAAAATAATACTTGAATATCTATTATAAGAGAAAAACTAGTATAATACGATGAAAAATGTTGATTATATTAATGTATAATATTTAAAAGAAAAAGATTGAATAGAATAGAGATAAAATTTAGTGAAGTCAGAAAAATCAATATGCTATTTTGGTGTAAGATAATATAAATATAAATATTTATTTTTTAAATGTATAATTATTCGGACTTATGGGCTACGCACGATCCATATGGGCTATAGTCCTAATGGGTAGCGGGCTTTTCAGGGCTGGGCTAAAAAGGCCCTGAAAAATATGGCTCTAATTTTAAGGCCTAAGCTCTATAATTTTTCGGGTATGGCGGGCCGGTCCATATGGGCTAGCCCATGTTGACAGCTCTAGTTATAAGTATCTATTGGTACAAACACAACATTGAAAAAGAAAAAAATTCTATTTTATACCAGATTTATATTGGGATATATAATTTCGATATACATTTATATCAGAGAAAGAGAGATAAATCCGGAGCAAATGATCTATCTAAAAATATAAGGGTCTGTTTGGTAAAAATAGCGGTTGACTGATAAGCTAACTGATAGCTTATAGCTGATGACTGATGGATGATGACTGATAGTTTATAGCTTATAACTTATAGTTGATGGTTAAGACTGATAGTTGATAAGCTAATTGAAGTGTTTGGTAAAATTAGCGGTTCAACTAACATATAAATGTAAAATGACATAAAAGTTATTTAATACATAATTATTTTATTTTAAATTAAAATAAATTATAAAGAATAAAAGTGGGTTTTTGTTAAAATAATAAGGATAAAAAAGGAAGAAAAAATGATAAGCTATAAGCTAAAACGCTATTTGAATTAGCGTCTGAAAAATAAGCTATAAGCTAGCAAAATTAGTTATAAGCTCGTGATAACAAGATTGTTACCAAACAGGTCTAAATTATCATTTGAGCTTATAAGTGATAAGCCATAAGTTATAAGCTCGAAAATTTGTCTTACCAAAGAGACTAATATGTATACGACTTTTTCTCCTTCTCCATAAATTCAGAGGGCATGTTATGCTATGTAATGATATTTTAGATATTCTTAAAATGTTATTTTAAATATTTCATCATTTTATATTTTTTTTAATATTATAATTTAAAAATATTACTTAATTTTGAAGCTATTTCAAACAACTTTTCATAAAAATCATTTTTGATATACAACCTTTTGAAAAAAATTGTAATTTCGACTATGTGTTATCTTCAATAATGTATGTTTATCTTATAAGATGTCAAAATTAATCTTTTAATTAAAAAAAACGAATGTAAAAAACTTGTAATATTTTTAAAAATACAAAGAAAATATCTATTTTTTAAAAGTTAAAACAAACAGACCCAAAGTCACACAACAATAAATAATGTCATAGAGACAACAAATAAAATAAAAATCTAAATTGTTCCATCACAATCAATGTGATGCCAAGCATAAACCTCGCCATTAAGTTCATCAAAGAATAGCTATTATCTACATCCAATATCAATTATTTATACCAGGTGACGAAAGAGACGATGGAATGTCATTTGCATGTCCTCCAACAAATGAAGGTCCATCAACATCTGTTTCGCTCAACTAGAGGGATGATGAGAGAGTGTGATACTCTATAGTGTTTCTCTAAGTAATCATTTAGATAATGTCCAGGAAAAGACACGACCAATGCATTTTGTCAAGTCTCATTGGCACTGCTCATCATATTAGCACGAAACCATCCATTAACGCTAAATGGTGCAACAAGAATGAGTCTAGGTATGCCCTAGAAATAGCCAAATTGACGGAGACATATCTCATGTAACAATACTCTCCCATCATAGATAACATGAAAATAGTGCAATGACGTCGAACTCGCGATGCAATATATGGTCAGTGTACGTTGTCCACATGACATCATTTAGGACTAAAGCTTCGATCCTTCGTCTAACTGAAGCCCCATCTCGTGGCCCGTGGAGAGCCATATGTGATAGAACCCTGATCATTGTTGATTGAAAATATAAGTGTTAAAAAAGTCTCACATTGGTTAATTTTGTAAAGTAAGAGGGAGTTCAAAGCTAATATAAAGATGTCAAGATTTTCATTACAAGATGCATTAGTTAAAAATGCTTTAAATTCTATTTGAATTTTTTATTCTCTTATACTCTGGTATTAGAGTATTATGAGATATAGTTAAATATTTGTTATGGAAGATGTGAGTGTACTGAGGGTTTGAAATTATTTGATGGTAAATTATATGTTTTAACAATTTTTACATAATATTATTTTTTATTAGTTGTCATTTGACTTTAGTTTGATCCGGAGATATGAGTTCTTACTAAAAGACTATGTTTTTAATCCTTATTATATATATTTTTTAATTTACTTATTAATCAATATATCTAATTTATATAATATATTAAATATTAACTATTCAATAAATTTAAAGATTAAATTTTTCATATATTAAGAACTAATAATTATTAAATAGTTATTTAATATCACCTAAAATATTCTCATCATCAAATAGCTCTTAGAAGTGATCGATTCTCAAGTATAGTAATACTGTGCTTAGTCTAAACTGATGCTACACTATCCATGAAGTGAAAACTAATCTCTGCAACTAGAGGTATGACTTCAATGGGAATGATATTAGGCAAAATCACTTGGAGATGAGTTGATATATTATTATGCAGAGACAGTATTGTATTATAATCCACCATGGACCAACTTTTAAATAGCATTGTCAATTTTTCTTAAACTCATGTGTTGATTTGTGTTTTGACAGAGGGTGTTCACTTTTGGCAAAGGTAAGAGTGAAGGCAACAAGGCCATGAAGTCCTTGGTAAGCATAAAACAAGGCTATTTTGTTTTTTTTTTCTGTAATTAACAACTAAGTTGTTACATTTGAACTGATGAACACTTGCATGTGTGATGTGTGTTAATTGTAGTTGGGAGGAAAGGGGGCCAACTTGGCAGAAATGGCAACAATTGGTTTATCTGTGCCTCCTGGACTCACTATATCAACTGAAGCATGTCAAGAATATCAACAGAATGTAAAGAACCTACCAAATGGTTTATGGGATGAGATACTTGAAGGCTTGAAATTCATTGAAAATGAAATGGGGGCCTTTCTTGGGAATCCTTCTAAACCACTCCTCCTCTCTGTGCGCTCCGGTGCTGCCGTAAGAGCATTTTCTTATTTGGTTTTACTTTTTCATTACGTCCTTGTGAAACTGTTTTCAACTTATGACATAGTCCATAAGCTGTTTTTGGCTTATTTCCATAATCTTTATATTTATAGGTGCACTTATCTTTGATTTAAATTTGATTCCTTGTATGGTGTACTTGACGTGTTTAGAGTATAAACTTATTTGTTTCCTCTACCTGCATTAGATTTCGATGCCTGGAATGATGGACACAGTTCTTAATCTTGGACTGAATGATGAAGTGGTTGCTGGGTTGGCTGCAAAAAGCGGAGAGCGGTTCGCTTATGATTCTTACCGACGTTTCTTAGACATGTTTGGGGGTGTTGTAAGTAGTTATTTTATATCTTATGCCGCAAATTGATTTTCGTTCACAAGACTTGTTTATGCAAAAATTATCTTTTAAAATTTCATTCTGATACATTACCTTGATGAACATATATTAGTACCTTCCTTTGCTTTTGTTGAAACTTTTCTTATATGTTATATTTAGGTATTGGACATTCCACACTCATTGTTTGAGGAGAAGTTAGAAAAGCTAAAACACTCAAAAGGTGTTAAAAATGACACTGATCTAGCAGCCAATGATCTCAAAGATCTGGTTGAGCAATACAAGAATGTCTACCTTGAAGCTATAGGAGAAAAGTTTCCCTCAGGTACTAAGTCCAACACTATCAATTTCTTCATGTTTTGTTGTTATATGTTCTTATTGTAATTTATCCCCACACTTATTTTCATCTTCCCTCTTGATTTACCAATTGCAGATCCGAAGAAGCAACTAGAATTAGCTGTAAAAGCTGTTTTCAATTCTTGGGATAGTCCAAGGGCTAATAAGTATAGAAGCATTAATCAGATAAATGGGCTAATGGGCACCGCGGTAAATATCCAATCCATGGTGTTTGGTAATATGGGGAATACTTCAGGAACCGGTGTTTTATTCACTAGAAATCCTAGCACCGGGGAAAAGAAACTTTATGGGGAATTTCTCATTAATGCTCAGGTTATATATAGTCCTTTACTAGTTGTTATTTTACATTCATGATCATGCCGCTATCATCTCTATTACTAATTACTTTTGGTGTTGTTGTTTTTACAAAATTGCTTATGATAGGGAGAGGATGTGGTTGCTGGAATCAGGACACCTGAAGATTTAGACACTATGAAAACTTGCATGCCAGATGCTTATAAGGAACTTGTGGAGAATTGTGAAATTCTCGAGAATCATTACAAGGATATGATGGTAAAATCTTCCCTTAAGATTTGTTTGACTGTTTCTGCATTGTTTGTATGTGATGTATCGATAGAGTGGTGGGTATATACCTGTTAAATTGATATTATTTTCAGGATATTGAGTTTACAGTTCAAGAAAATAGGTTGTGGATGTTGCAATGTCGAACTGGAAAACGTACTGGTAAAGGTGCAATCAAAATAGCTGTAGACATGGTTAATGAGGGCCTTGTTGATATTCATTCTTCGATCAAGATGGTAGAGCCACAACATCTTGACCAGCTTCTACACCCACAGGTATACCCTTAGCTGTAATTAACATAATCCATGCTTCGTGTGCCTTTAACTTCCTTTTGTAAATAATGTACTCATCGAATCAACTTACATAATCAATTTACTCAAACATTATATAATAGGAAATATTAACAAAAAATTATTTGAAAAAAGATTATAGAAGGCCAGTGGTCATTAATTACATATAGCTAAATGGTCTTTATTTTGTTTGTACATTTATTTCCATTTATTGTTTTCATTAACTTTTCATTTTCAAGTATTAGATGCTCAAGTGTTATTGATTGCTTTATGTTTATTTGTTTAGTTTGAGGATCCATCTAAATACAAGGATAAAGTTGTTGCCACTGGCTTGCCTGCATCCCCTGGAGCTGCAGTTGGGCAGGTCGTCTTCACTACAAATGATGCTGAAGAATGGCATGCACAAGGAAAGAGTGTCATCTTGGTATTCTTTTTTATTATCTCTGTTTTCCCTTTCATTATACTGTTAAGAGTGTTAAATGTGAGCAAAAAGTTTTTATTATCACTAGCATTGAATGAAAATGTAAGTGGTGTGGTATGGACTATTGTTAGGATGTGTAAAATGTCCTAGTTTTGGTTTCATGACTGGTTGAACAAACCATCCTTAAGCAATCATTAAATCCTATTACGCACTTGCATTATAGGTGAGGACAGAGACAAGTCCAGAGGATGTTGGGGGTATGCACTCAGCCGTTGGCATCTTGACAGCTAGAGGTGGTATGACATCTCATGCGGCTGTCGTAGCCCGTGGATGGGGAAAGTGTTGTGTGTCTGGTTGCTCCGATATCCAAGTAAATGACCATGAAAAGGTAACCTCGTATTCTATATTGTTGACAAGATAATAAAGATTTTCTTATTCAAATGATTCAGTATAAATAATAATCTCAATTTATGATTATAGGTGGTTGTCATTGGAGATAAGGTAATATCAGAAGGAGAATGGATCTCGTTGAATGGATCCACAGGTGAGGTGATACTAGGAAAGCAACCACTTTCTCCTCCGGCTCTAAGTGATGACATGGAAACTTTCATGTCTTGGGCTGATGAAATAAGGAATTTGAAGGTGCTGCTGCATATTCCTTACTTACTGCAAAAGTTGAGTTGAATCCAATCATCTAATTCTTGTAAGTTAATTTCACTTTTGTCATTGTTTACTACCAGGTTTTGGCAAATGCCGATACACCTGAAGATGCAATAACAGCTAGACGAAATGGTGCCCAAGGGATTGGACTCTGCAGGACAGAACACATGGTACGATAATATCCGACTCCTTGTTACAAACTAACTGAAAAGTGTGAATGCCTTAAATTTGAAAGGCTTGTATTGTAATTTTGTTATAACAAATATTAGCATTGTTTTCCAAAATTTTAAAAAAATATGAAACACTCATGTAGAGCATAAGATAAAGATGATCCTCTTTATATGCTATGATAAGTTGAGTTCGTGGATTTAAATATCTCTTAACGCAACACTTGAAATGGCCATTGTTTTACCAATTGACACATGGTAGTTACAAATTATGATTTTCTGCATTTTTGTTGTGTTTTAGTTTTTTGCTTCTGATGAGAGGATAAAGGCTGTGAGGATGATGATAATGGCTGTTACTCAAGAACAAAGGAAAGCTGCACTTGATTTGTTGTTACCTTATCAAAGATCAGATTTTGAGGGAATTTTCCGTGCAATGGACGGTCTCCCAGTTACAATCCGATTGTTAGATCCTCCACTTCACGAATTTCTTCCTGAAGGTGACCTCGAACATATTGTCAGTGAACTAACTTCCCAGACTGGCATGAAAGAAGACGAAATATTCTCTAGGATAGAAAAACTCTCAGAAGTTAATCCCATGCTCGGGTTTCGTGGCTGCAGGTTTGTTATGATGCTTTTGCCTAACAATTAACAACGAATGTTTTACATTATTAAAAAACACAAGTTATAGTAATTCCTCTTGACGATTTGAAATTATGTGAACAGGCTGGGAATATCATATCCAGAATTGACTGAGATGCAGGCCCGTGCCGTTTTTCAAGCTGCTGTTTCAGTGAGTAGCCATGGTATCTCAGTTCTTCCTGAGATAATGGTTCCACTTATCGGCACACCTCAGGCATGGGCCTTTTTCTCACTTCAAGTTATTTTTCCAATTTGTTTCATATCTATCATATATACATAAAATTTGTGAGGAAAATTCAGAATGTTCTACCTTGAAATATTAACTTATTTTTCTTTTCCCTTAACAATTTTTCTCTTGAAATATAACATGAAGCAATATTTTGGGGTTTGATCTAAATGAAACTCTAGTACTCTTGAAATATAGGCCTAATTATTTTTTAACTAGCAGGAATTAAGACATCAAGTGAGTTTAATAAGAAATGTTGCTGAGAAAGTGTTCTCAGAGATGGGATCTTCTTTAAGCTATAAGGTTGGAACTATGATTGAAGTTCCAAGAGCTGCATTAGTTGCTGATGAGGTAATAGTTATATATATCCTTGTCGTGAAGATACATACTTGAGTTTTAACGTACAATAATAAAATTGTATTATAGAAAGACGACATTTTATCCTCGTTACATTTTCTAACTTTATAATCCATTTGTGTAGATTGCAAATGAAGCCGATTTTTTTTCGTTTGGAACCAATGACCTTACCCAAATGACATTTGGTTACAGTAGAGATGATGTTGGCAAATTTCTTCCTATATATCTATCCCATGGGATTTTGCAGCATGACCCATTTGAGGTTAGTTGCATTGTCATGTGACATATGATTTCTCAGAATATTGTTTCCCATTACTCAGTTCAGGTTTGCCGTTTGCATAGTTGTGCATAAAATTAATACATACATGTGCACACGACCATATCTCTAGTCAGATGTCACAAATGATTCAAGAGATGAAGGATAAGCGGAAGCTGGAAACATCAAAATAAAATTCCGTTACTCTTAACATTATTTCACTTTGCATTTCGCTTAATATATAAAGGATGTTTGCTAAATTTGAATTATTGACAACAATTACAGGTACTTGATCAAAAAGGTGTGGGTCAACTCATCAAATTGTGCACAGAAAAGGGTCGCGCTGCTAAACCAAACTTAAAGGTAACTTACTAATACAAATTCAAATAACAAAACTTTGTCACGTATCTTGATTATTCTCAATATGTCAATTATGGTTTTAAAACACATCTATCATTGGTTGATTATCAGATTGGAATATGCGGAGAGCATGGCGGGGAGCCTTCTTCTGTTGCATTCTTTGCTCAACTTGGACTTGACTATGTCTCATGTTCTCCTTTCAGGTTAAGTATTTGGTTCAAAGCTGTATGAGAGTGAGATATTTCCATTTTCAGCAGTCATACTAAAAGTTTGAGGACTCTTTTGCAGGGTTCCAATTGCTAGGCTTGCAGCAGCTCAAGTTGCAGTGTAAAGAACAGCTATTAGGCTGTTTCCTGTCTAGGGCACCACCCTCTATTCCTTCAAAAATGCAAATAATTGTAATTTATTAAAAACCTTGTCAAATAAATAAATAAAATGAGGGCTTGTATAAAATCAGATAAAAAAAAAAGGATATGCTAACATGCTTATATCAGATAATGCAAAAGGAAAATAATCTTAAAACTTTTGCACATAAAGTTAAAAAAAAAAATAGAGAAAACATTGCGTGTGTACATCGATATAATGTTTCTCTTATAATTTATTTTACTTTACGTTTCTTTTATAAATTGATTGCATACCATGTCTTCTGTGTGTAGAAGACATTGATATGGATATGTGCACATGTGTATATTTCTGATTCTGTAAAATTATTGTACATGTTTTATTGAATGACTAATAATATCTTTGAAATGTTTTTCCAAGTATCATCTATGTTCGAATTAATTGATGAGTGATAATGTTGTGGGGAGAGGACCATATGTTTTGCGTGATATCATAAGCCAATGAGTATGAGTCATTTCTTTTATATATCATTCTTTGTCATTTTTTATCTGAAAAACACTCAATTTAATTTCGAACATGGTTCTAACTTTCTAAGAGACTTAGCATAGCAGAGGTTTGGCTGCGTGCATTCTTTGTTCATGAATAGTTTTAAAACACAGTTTTTTACATAGTATTACAAAGGAGTAAGATAAATTTGGTGTCTAATAGAGTCTTGTTCAGTCTAATCCCTAGAACATGTTAGGGGCTTTGCAGAGAAGAACTTTGAAACTTGAGTAACTGCTTTAGTATATGTCATTTTCATTTGGATTGTAGGTTTATTGATATTGGTCGGAATGAAGTTTAGGCTTAATGGGAGACTAGTATGTTGGTCGATCTAACGCCTCATGTAGTGTTAAAGTATGTCCCGATTCAAAGAATCATGTCGAGTCCCTGTTAGATTAATCATTTAACTATGGACGACAATAATAATAAGAGTGTTGGTCCACATATTGGCCATAACATGTCTTTCATTCATGAGCCAGAAATAGTTGATGATAGAGTGAGATTAGGTTCTGGTGCGGTGGAGCGAGTTTTCAGTAAGACTGAGTGGAATGGATTTGGAAGGTTAACACTCTAATGCTCTCAAGTCGGTAAATGAATGAGCAGTAGTTTGAGTGAAAGAATGAATATAATACCTGTGTAATAGCTTTGACGCCGATAGCATTGGGAACATGTGTAATGAATGTTTTCCTTGTAACTTTTGTGACATTTCGTTGGAAGGTTTCGACGTCTGGCCCTTAGACAGGTAACTATATATGATGTCTTCTTATCTTAGGATACTCGAATGTTCTGCACGGTTCAAAGCAAGATCATGACCGTTGGTAGTATGGTCACACTTCTCAACGCACAGTGTTGTGTATCAGAGCCTGGAAAAGGATTGTCTCAAGTGGAAATTTTCACTGGAGAAAAAACAATGACAAATCTAACCCTTAACTTCTATTGTTTGTGTGGGTTGGATCTCATAGGATACACTTTACCCGGGACAGAATCTCCTCCCAAGCCTAATTTTAAATAAATTTTTGGATTGGTATCACAGTCTAGTATATGTTATGACTATTACGTGGGTGATGTAATCTTATCACTTTTATTATTTTGTGATAAAGTTGGATTCACGCTTCTTTCCTTCAATTCTAATTGGTATGAGAGCTTAATTTTAAATACATGTTATGTTATGAATATGAAAACATTTGTTCAAGATAATGAAATCTTGTGAAACATTTGCTATGAAATAACTCGTTAAAGAAATCTTGTGAAACAATTAGTTTGGGTACTCCTTTATCCTTAGCATATAGCCATCGAGTCTCTAACCTCTAATCAATGGTAGAGCTAAATATATGAATCTTGAGGTTTTCGTCGTAGTGATAAAACAATAGAATAACATAGAAGATGAATGTGTGTTGGAAACATTAAGTAGAGTAATCAATAAATTTATAGTGTATTTTTAATTATGATAGTTTTGATGGTGAAATTTGGCTAATGTTGCTCGCTCGATTTACCTATGCTGAAATTGTTTCCACTACTAGGAATTTCTCCAAAGGTATTTTTTTAGGTCTTTATTTCATATTGTTTTGTTATGTTATGTATGATTCTCCTATCAGAAGGTTTTGCTTGAGGGATGGATTGTGACAAAATGTGGTAAAAGAACTGAAGGTGAAAAACTGAAATGGCTACCACAAGGTTATGCTCTTTTTGTTGAGTGCAAGGAAATTTATAAGAAGATAAAAATAAATGAATTGCACTGAAAATCACAAGAGTGCACCTTTGTCCAAATCGTCCTAAGGAGAAGATTTTGAATTCCTTTGCTGCCAAGATATTTATTTTCAAAATCTTATTTAATTAATTTCTAAATTAATTTTTTTAAAAAGTAAATTAAATTATAATAATTTTTAAAATATTCATTTGCAATAATGAAGGGACAAAAAAAATGAATTCAAACTTAATATTTGTTATTTCAAATATAAAAAATTTATAAGCTACAACTTTTTATGAGTGTAATATTTTATTTTGGGTTGGCTTATTAGAAGATTTCGGAAATGCATCTCTCAATTATTTCGAAGATGCATCTCAAGATTAAATTTGGGCAAAATAAGGTGGCTTACTCATAAAGTACTAAGTTATGTGTAATATGAGTGCGTCCAAATACATATCTCCAGAATATGAGAAGGGAAAAATCGGGTTTTCAGTAGGTTAACCCTCACCCTATGGAGTTTATAAAATAAGAGAATTGCTTAAGACACTCTAAGTATTGCTTCCCCGCCTTTGTGAAAAACAAAAACTACTCCTAGAATCCAGAAATGCATCTCCGGATGCTATTTAAATCAAATATGTGCCAGAAGCTCCACTTCTTCCTTACTTATTCAAACTCTCAAACTTTCCAAGCTCTCAAAATCCCCCAGTTCTCAAAACTCTCTCACCTCACAAACTCTCAAACTCGTTCGACATACTTTCAAGTTTCTACCATCAACATCTAATTGATTAAACAACTTTACATCAAACTCACATTTGGTAAGTTTTTTTATTAATTCTCTATATTTTTTTATTTCAATATACATTTGTAGAAATTGAGCATTAGGTTATGTTATAGGTAGTTTGAATATGCTATTTAAATGATTAACATGTTTGATAGCTAGTTTAAATGATCAATACATTTTTTGAATGTTGGATTGGACTACATTGCTACCATTTTCATTCTTTTGAGTTGCAGAACATTACAAAGATGCATCTCCAGATTTTTTCAAAATTTTTTAGAATCCGGAGACGCATTTCTAGATTTTGTCTATATGTATTGTTTGGCTTCATTTCGTTGTGTTTCATTTGTATAATAGTTGTGTGGTTTAATTATAGACATTATGGTTGATAACCAAGCTAGATTCAGGCACGACAGAGTTGCACTACATGCATCGGTTCAGAGGGAAAGAGCTTGAGCCTCGCAAGCATCAGTCGATTTTAGTTCGGTTGATGTTGAGGCGTCAACTTCTAAGGCTCATGCATTTCCTCCTTCGTTTTCCCGTAGGCGGCATGTGTCACTTCCTGATGCCCGGGAAGCCCCACCGGTACATGTTAAGGCACCTGAGGCACCCCGGGAGTTTGGAGGAAGCCCATCTGACTTATTATTGCTGCCTCTATATTCGGACCATGCTGTCAGGCATGTAAGGGACAGAAAGGTAAATATTTGGAAGCCTCAATTATATTCATTCTTTGAAATACACATTTTTTTATAATATTCCATGTTTTTTATGATGATTTTTTCTACAGGGTTGTGATGCTTTAAAATGCATCAACCATGGCCAGAAGATTATGGCTCTGTCGCAGCCTGTTAAGTAGTGGTTTCAGGATGTGATGCAACTATTTGGACTGAGAAACTTGTGCATGTTTGGTTATGTTAAGACTAACCATGCATGTTTTTCGTGTTTGTAGAGAGGTGACACTCAGAGACATCTTTTCATCTTCTAACACCCTAGACAATCTCATGCCTACTACATCTTTCGATCAGGGGAAGACTATTTAACCATATCATAATTAACAGAGATGAAGCAGTGTAAATGATGGTAGACTTTCTGGGAGCTTACCCAGGGCTTGCCCTTTGGAAGTTTGAAGCCACTCGAGAGTTTCATGCTAGGTTTTAATTCCTGGAAAGGTTGTATGCATAACAATTTCATGTGGACTAGCAGACTTATGGTGATGATGATCACATTATGCAGCATAAAGCATACACAGTGAAAGAATACCTGTTGTATTTGGATGGAACCTCCATTTTTATGGACAAGAGTGTCACTTATGTGGATGTTGTTTACATGAGATACTTCACTGACATGGAGTAGACCCATGGGTACGCATGAGGGTGTTTGTTTGGTTTACTTGTACTCCAAGTTAGCTGAATGTTGTATGTGGAAGACCAAACAAGTGACAGTCAATTGCATATAATTGACAGTAATATTTCTACGTATTTTAGTGTTTGTGTGTCATTTTCACAACACTTGTGCTGCACCATTACTAATGATTCATATGTACCATTTTCAGGCTTTGATCCTCCAACACTTCCCACGCATATATGATTGGTTATGTGTTTCGACCTACACTAAAGATATGCCATGTGTTTCTGCATTCGTCCCGCTCAGGGAAAATTAGGCGACGGAGCCATTCATAATGTATCTTGATCGCTTGGTAGTAGATGATATTCATTTTCAAGCATATGTAAATCACAATGAGACGCGTCCTTTGGATGACATACCCTTCTACTATGGATGATTGGCTTGCGAATCATGTCTGATGTATCCATATCTTCTTGAGCGTGACATGCGACATTTACATATAGTTTGTTTGTAGAAACCCCTCTGGTTCTACTCTTCTCGCTATGTCTCATAGAAATATAGATGCAATCTATGAGTTCCTTACTCATCTAGTACCAGATGAGGCACGAAGTACCATAGCTCCTCGCAACTAGAGTGTTACATGCGTCTACATCAAGTGATATTTCATGATGTCCCATCTTATATGATACCAGATGCTCCAGGAGATTCACTTATGCTTTGCACCAGGAGATACTAGAGGAGAAACATGTTAGGAAAAATCATGTTGTCGATGTTTTGCCTAGATGTCACTGTATCATGGAGCTTATGCAGGCGGGTATAGAAATAGAATTCTTTCCTAATGGATATTAGGCGAGGGACATTCTAGATGTCATCGTGAGGGAGGCACGAGAGACATTGCAATACATGAGGCAACATATGAATAGGTAGGCCCGCGTCCAGCATACACACTAGTATATAGTATTTGTATTATAAACAATATTATCATTTCTACTTTATTTAGACTTCATTGTGTATTTTAGAGTTATTAATTTATATATATATATATATATATATATATGTCATTTTAATATCATTTGATTAGTATATGGTTTAATTTATATAAAGATGAATATGATAGTATAACTATAATGCATTGTCAATTAAAAATAGTGTATCTCTAAAATAAAGTAAAATTTTACTGTATGGTGAGAATATGGAAATACATATCCGTATTTTGTCTGGTGTAAATACATAGATGCATCTCCAGATCAACTTTATGTTAAAATGAGGGCGTTTCAGTTATGAATGTTGTGGTGTCGTTTTTTTTACATCCCCGTTTCACTTGGGAGGACGGCACGCTAGACCCTTCACGCGAAATTTGGAAGGAGAATGCGCCCGTGGCGGGATGAATTATGTTTCAGTTCTTCCTACGATATCACACGAACTTTTTAATTGTCCTAACGAGTAGGAGAGGGGAAAAAGATCTCAAATTAACCCTAGGAGTTTGCTAAGTGTGGGGATTCACCTAGACTAGAAATTCTGGAGTCCGGGGGGTCGGTTATACATAGAGAAGAGTTTAAGCACCCTACATATCCGTAGTACTCTACGGGAACCTTCTCTGTGTCATTGTGATTGTGTTTACTGCTAATGATTGGGAAAGTTTCTCCTTTGTGTTAGGAGAGAGAATTAAAATTGATTTAAAAAGACAGACAAACAAACAAACTGACTATTTTTGGTATTTTATTAGCTCGCTGAGATTCCTTGTGAACCTCATGCCTACATATCCCTAATGGAAGTCAGAGCTTAATGTAGTTCGGGGAACTAATTAGGGATTTTAAATGATTTTTGGTGCCTTGCTTGAAGCTCAAGGTTGAAGCTTTGAATTAAATCTCTGTTTACAACAAAGAGACATGAAGTCATCTTTACAGAGAATATTTCTCTAACGTAGGCATGAGTTGATACTATGGAAAGGTAAAACAGTGATTCGTTGGATCGTAAAACTGTACCAAAGTGGGAAGGATCCCATCCACAACGTCAGTGCTGAGAAGAGGCAGAAGTTTTCCATACTTCTCCTTGAAAGCCTGGGGGTTGACCACCAGTTTTCCGCGCTTTTCCAATTCATCTACCTTAGGAATCTTGAAGGTGTATTTCCTAGCTCTCTTTCTTCCGTAATCCATGGTATAGATCCTTAAGTCCTTTCTCCGTTTCTCTCTTTCTATGAAGTTCAAAACGTTCGTTATTTAGTTTCCTTGAAAAACGACTCGAAAAAGACTCTTTTTGGTTTTAATTATTATGATGAATGATGCATGAATGCATGAATTCACACACAAGAGTTTTTAAACAAACATGGCGTAGAAGGGTATAGTGTTCATGAAGTCACAACGCAAACCTCGCCCCAAGGGTAAACTAAGGATAAGGATTTTTGTACCTGTAGAACGGGTTCTAGGGATCTCAGAGTTTTTGCTCAACCTTAAAGATACGTTGACTGGTATCCATAAGAGAGTTTTCTCTGAGTGTAGTATCCGCGTGACAATTACTTCCGTAATCACCGCTCTACGTCCTAAAAAAAAGGCCTTAAGTGGGGTTAATGTGTTTCTAGGTCCTCCTGGTACAAATCAGTCTCGGAATGCATTGGCGCAGTTAATCACAACCAGCCAGGCAAATCCCAAGAGTAGATTTGGAAACCAAGATTAGAGGGCCTTCACCGAGAAGACATCCTCCATCCTATCTTATGTTGCACTCAAATCCGGGTATAGGATTTCTCACCACAAGGGGGAATCAAGCCCTTTCCCGATACAGAATAAACAAAATAAACAAATATAAATGCAGCAAACACATGAAATGACACAGAGGTTAGGCAGGACCTCTCTTGTTTGAGGGGGAATTTGGCATCCCTAATTCCTCATTGGGGCTGGACCAGCAACAGATCAACCATTGGTTTGGATGAAAAACCAAGGTTTTTAACACTTATATCCCCAGCAGAGTCGCCATTTTTCTGTGGTGTCGTTTTTTTTTACCTCTCCGTTTCACTTGGGAGGACGGCACGCTAGACCCTTCACGCGAAATTTGGAAGGAGAATGCGCCCGTGGCGGGATGAATTTTGTTTCAGTTCTTCCTACGATATCACACGAACTTTTTAATTGTCCTAACGAGTAGGAGAAGGGAAAAAGATCTCAAATTAACCCTAGGAGTTTGCTAAGTGTGGGGATACACCTAGACTAGAAATTCTGGAGTCCGAGGGGTCGGTTATACATAGGGAAGAGTTTAAGCACCCTACATATCCGTAGTACTCTACGGGAACCTTCTCTGTGTCATTGTGATTGTGTTTACTGCTAATGATTGGGAAAGTTTCTCCTTTGTGTTAGGAGAGAGAATTAAAATTGATTTAAAAAGACAGACAGACAGACAAACAAACTGACTATTTTTGGTATTTTATTAGCTCGCTGAGATTCCTTGTGAACCTCATGCCTACATATCCCTAATGGAAGTCAGAGCTTAATGTAGTTCGGGGAACTAATTAGGGATTTTAAATGATTTTTGGTGCCTTGCTTGAAGCTCAAGGTTGAAGCTTTGAATTAAATCTCTGTTTACAACAAAGAGACATGAAGTCATCTTTACAGAGAGGTATTTCTACTATTCCACCACAAACATTTTAAAAGTAACAGAAAAGCTAAAAAAAATGTTTCATTAAGAGGGGAGTCTACTTGGTTGATCAAGTATGACAGTCATCGTGCCTCTTAAATGAAAGATTCTTAACCAAATTAGGGAAAGGGTCGTACAAGTCTGGGTGTGTTGCCAGAGCATGCCTTTCATGAGTCCTAAATGGGAGAATGTTTAAAATGATGATTTGTTTGAAATGATGATTATTTGAAATGATTGTTTGTTTGTGGTGAGATAGGAGAAATACCTACCTATGAAGATGAGCGATGTCTATCTATTGTTTGAAAGATTTGATTTTTTGGCTGGCTTGAATGAGGCCCAAGCTTGAGGCTTTTGATTGATTTATTGACTTTAGGAGAAAAACTCTACTGGGGAGAATTTAAACTAAGGAGTTTTTGTGTTCTGTACAAAGCCCAGAATTGAGGCTGACTCTAGTTGGAGAGTGTTTATTTTATGGGTTTTATTTGGTGTTCTGTACAAAGCCCAGAATTGTGGCTGACTCTACTTAGGGAGACTCTATTTTATGCCTTGTATGAAGCCCAAGGTTGTGGCTGACTGCTGAGGAAAAAAACTGAATTTTGAAGACTATGGATGACTCTATTTTTGTGTGCCTTGTACAAAGCCCAAGGTTGTGGCTGACTTTCAACTGGGGAAGTTATTAATTTGTGCCTTGTATGAAGCCCAAGGTTGTGGCTACTTTGGCTAGGGAAAACATTATTTTCTGCCTTGTACAAAGCCCAAGGTTGTGGTGGACTTTTAAAGAAACTGAGTATGGAGGATTCTATGGGGAAAAGATCCTTGAGATTATGAATCTTTGACACAGGAAATGTGGTTTATCTGCCTTGTACAAAGCCCAAGGTTGTGGCTACTTAATGATAAAGGACTCACTGGGGGAGTTTTATTCTACTGGAGGATTTATCTATTAAAAGACTGATTTTTCTTTATGTTTTTTGGAGGCTAACCCTTTCCAGGGGTTTTGACTCAGCTGGTGAAATTGTCTATTAAAAGACTGGATTTTTTCTTTATGTTTTTGGAGGCTAACCCTTTCCAGGGGTTTTGACTCAGCTGGTGAAATTGTCTATTAAAAGACTGGATTTTTTCTTTATGTTTTTGGAGGCTAACTCTTTCCAGGGGTTTTGACTCTTTTTATTGACTGTGATTTGGAGGCTAACCCTTTCCAGGAGTTTTTATTAAAATGGCAGAAAGATTATCTAGTGGAGACTTCTTGTTTTAAAGCCCAAGATTAAGGCTGACTCTTGCTGAGGATAAGCAAATATGGATCCTAGACTCTGCTAAGGAAGGTTGATGAAGATAAGGGTGACAGAAACTGTCCATGTCTCTCATTCCAAAAAGTGTACTCAATATGAGATTGAGACAATCTTAGCTTGTTTAAAGTCTGGTTTAAAGTGGAAGAAACTCACCAGGATAGGCTAAAAGGTAACTAAAGACCTGTTCATATGTTTATAAGAAACCTGATGGGTCCATGTATAAAAGCTCAAGAGGAAGCTGGAAATGCTTTTAAGAAGCCTGTGGGTCCTTGTACAAAGCCCAAGAGGAGGCTAATCGAGCGTCATCGAGGGTCCTTGTTGTAGCAAAAGAGAAAGCTATGTGGTTTTGAACTTATTTTGGCTCTAGGCAAATGAGCAAGAGGTTTCACCGGGAATAATTCCTCTTTGGGTGGATGTGTCCTAGTTTTTGTTCTAAGGCTTTTTCAAGATGTTTCACCGAGAATAATTCATCTTGAGGGTTTTAGCTAAAGATTTCTAATTAGGAAAGAGCCTTCACCGGGAAGACATTCTCAATCATAAGCCATATTCCTATAATATATATATATATATATATAGTTTAACTGTCCTAGGGTTTACACTCAGACGTAGTTCTAAACAATATATAAACAGTTCTATATTTGACAGTAATTTAAATAAAGACTGTAAATTGAAAGCTTGTAAAGCCTAACCTGGATGGAGTGGAGGTCTTTGAAGAAGTATGTACAAAGCCTTACCAACAATTTTATTGATGATAGTTGAATATTTATGATAAACAGTTAAGGGTTTTTGAAAACAGAAGAAGTGAAGATGGACAAAGGTCACATAGGTATCTGAAGAGTTTCACCGGGAATAATGCCCTTCAAATACCAGAAGAATGTTTTGAAAACAGAAAGAGGATTTTGTAAATACAGTTTTTTGAAAACAAACTAAGAAAAGAAAAAGGTGCTGGGACTTACACTCTATTAGAGGCCCAGTACTTTATAGTACTGGTTGTAAAAATAGTTGAAAATGATTTGTGATTTGAAATGATTACTGTTGTGAAAACAGTTGATTATTTGTAAAATAAAAGAGGGGGTTGGGACTTACACTCTATTAGAGGCCCAGTACTTTATTTACTGTTTTATGAGAAACAGTTGAGAAGATGCGAGGTTCTGTTGTTTGAAAACCTCGATCGTCTATTTACTTTGAAATATGAAAACGGTTTGAATTTTGACAAAAGTCAACTTAATTAGAGTAAAGATGGAATCTAAACCTAATTAAGACCTAAATGACTTAGGGTTTTATCACAAATTTATTCATACAATAATTAGGTTAAAAAAACAAAGGAAAACATATATTTGAAGTATTAAAAATACACCCTTTTAAACCTAATAAAAATACATGAAATAAATAATATTTTTTTGTGATTTTTTGATTGCTCATAAAATAGATATATTTATTAACAAGTGTGTAAAAAATGAAGTTAAAATGAATTAGTTTAATAGGTGAAACAATTGTGTGAAGTTGTGAAGAAAATAAGTGAGAAAGGTGATAAAAAAATAAGGATTTGTCTCCACCAAGGCTTGAACTCACGCTCTCATGGTTACCACACAAAACAAAGCCAACTGAGCTACATGCTCAGTGTGACTAAAGAGTGGTTCCAGTTGTTTATATGTGAAGCACGCGTGTAAAAATGAAAAATAAAAACAAAAGGTCTGAGGGGGGATCGAACCCCAGACCTTGTGGCAAGAGAGAGTGGAAGCGCATGTGACCAAGTGAGCTAAACGATGTATTCGTTTAAAACACACTTTCAGTTAATTATATTTTAAACTCTCCCCTGAGAATTCAAAAATGGCGCCACTCACCATCTTCATCTTCAACCTCAAGCTCTCCATTTTTGAATTTCTGAACTTGCTCGTTTCTCAATCAAACGTGATGGTGTAAACATGAATTTCGCTCCAAATTTTCTCACGAATCCAAATATGTAACTAATATCTATGTATATTAACTAGAGCTACCTAATTTCTCAGAAAACACGAAGAACGTATGAACCCTAAATTTAAAATTAAATGATGGATATGATGAATAAATGAATGATGATAGAGGGTTTTTAATCCTCTGATGATGCTAAACAAACTGGTATCGAGATATATAAGAAAGAGTACTTGAATAAGTGAGGTAGAGTTTGAAAAAATACCTCTGAAAATGGAGGTCGTGAGGATGATGAGGAACACCTGGGCTTGTGTGAGTGATCCTAAAAGCTTCCTGGGGACTCAGTGATGCTAACTGAACACTTATTATGACTTGAATCCCTCTGAATCGTCCAAATCGACTCTTCAAATTGAGCTTCAAGTGAACATGGAGGTTGATGAATTTGCAGTTACAGATGAGCTGCAGCCATCTGGATAGCTTCACCACACCCTAAGGAACGTGTTTGAACACTTAGATTCGCTTGACACCTTCTGAATTACTCCATGGACCTCCAACTGCATAAGCTTCAAAACGAGAGCAACAATGGTGTTCCTCTACTTACAGAAGTGATCCAGGTGCTTGGATCACCTCAAATGAACCCCTTTGAGATGTTAGAATGCTTACTTTTCAAAGAAGAGCCCTGGTAAGCATGAGGGAGAGAAAGAGAAAGCAAGAATTGGAGTTGCTTTGGTGTGTCTAATACTGAGGAATGCACTTGTATTTATAGGCAAATGGATGCAGAGCAATTGGCTGTAGTGAGCTTGCTTAATGAGGTTAACTTGGTACCTTAAGCATGAAGAAATTTCAAAGAATATCCAAGTGTGATCATTGCATTTTCGAGCTAGCTCCCTATCCATTGATTCCATCTGATCTTAGGGGACATTTCTGATGCAGAATGAGCTCTAATTGGTTGGTGGGAAGATTCCTTTGATGATTCATCAATTTGCCATAAATTCCCAAATGTAATCATTACATAATCACATGTTCTTGTTTTGGGAATCTTCTTCAATCTTCATGCTATGGTGAAAGTGAATGCATGGCATGTTTGCAGATGTGTTATGGGCCGTGTAACATCCATAAGTGAGGTTATATGCACAAAATTGCAAAGTTCCAAAATGATGCATGACCTATAATTTTACTTCATGAGGCCAACTTTGAACAAGCATAACTCCTAGCTCAAAATGAATTTGGAGAAGGTTGAGCATAATTTGGAAAGCCCTAAACATCTACTTCAAATCATTAGTTTTGGGTTTCTTCAGAATCATTTGGGAAAATTGTGAAAAATGAGCCCAAAGTTGGAAGAAAACTAGGTTAAAAACACTTAGAAAAATTTCCAAGTTTTTATGACCTAAAGCTTCAAAATTCCAAATCTCTTAAATGCTTGATCTTTTGAAAAAAGTTGCTATGTAAGATGTTGTTTTATTTTATAAGATCTACAACTTTCATGTTGGAAGTTTTTTTAGTTGTGTAGGTGAAATTTTGAGTTCCCACAATGCCCTTAAAAACCCTAATTCCCGACTTTTTGATCCTTGGTGAATTTTCTTGAATTTCTTTGGTCAAATGACTTTAATAATCATATATTGATGATATTGATCCTTAAAAGTCATGGTTTGACCAAAAACCCTAAAAGTCAAAGGTGATCTTGTATAGTTGACTTTTTCAGATGAAGTGGGATTTTGGACTTTTGTGATGAACCAAGTCCTCCTCCTCAAGTGAATGATATGAATGGACTATGTTGAGGTAATAGAAGTTCTTGAACCATGTTTTGAGTTTTGGGTTCATGTCCTGATTAAATGTCAACTATCCAGGTGAATTAGGTCAAAAACCCTAATTGTCGACCATATGAAATTAATGACTGTGGTTCTTGAATTGAGGTGTGATGCCCAATGGATGTTGTTATATGGATCATTTGAGGATGATTGAAGCCTTTGAGTGTTGCCCTTGAGCTTTTTAGGGTTTCCCAAATGTGATCCCTGATTTTAGTCCTTGATGGGCTCAAAACCCTAGACTGGTGAAGTAAGCAATCCTGAGTCCAGGTGATGGGTATCTAATCAATCATAGGTGAATAGAATGAAGCTTTGGAGTCCCATGGTTGTGTTAGAAACCATCCCTTTTACTGATTTATCCTTTGCCTGAGCTCTTTTATTCCTGAACACCCTCGACTAAGTACCAGATGAATAAGTGACTGCTCTGAGTATCTGCTTTGACTTTGATGAAAAGTTATAAAGATATGACATCTCAGGGGGGGGTCAAAATTAGGGTATGACAAATGTATGGGGTGATCCAAATATGCATATCTAGATTAAATTTTAGGAAAGAAATAGAGTGATCATATATTGGGCCGTATTTTGGTATGATCAGGATGCGTTTGAAAATACATTTTCGATTTTTGAAGAAAAATTTTCTTAAAATGCTTTTTCATTATTTAGGATTGGATAGAAGAACTCCCTAAAATAAAAAAAAAAAACACACACACACAAGTAAGTTTGGGCCGGAGCAAAGGTGGATCCAAAAGAACCGAAAGAAAGGGTAGTTTTGACTTTTGACTTAATCGTTGAAATTTGGTAGTGGGGTGAGAAGTGGGAAACCCTGGTTAACGCCGAAGCCATTTTTCTGCAACAATCAAACAAACAAACACCTTCCACAAATCGTTACCTTGCTCGTGCAATTTCCACTCTTCCAAAAGCAATAACAGAGAATCAAAATTGAATTCAACAACAACAAAATGGCGTTAGAAAGCTACGTAGTGGTACACAACATAGCAAAGAGACACAATGTCGGAACACTAGCCCGAAGCGCAACAGCATTCGGCGTATCCGAACTAATCCTCGTCGGTCGTAGAGATTTCAACAGTTTCGGCAACCACGGTTCCTCAAACCATCTCCGATTTCGCCATTTTCACTCGCTTCAAGAAGCTCGACAGTTTCTCAAGGACAAAGACTGTGATATCTGCGGCGTTGAGATCACGCACGATGCTCTACCGGTTAATCAGCATCCGTTCAAGAGAAGTACTGCTTTTTTGCTTGGGAACGAGGGTAGTGGTCTTTCTAGTAAGGAGTGTGAGATTTGTGATTTTTTTGTTTATATTCCGCAGTATGGGTGTGGTACTGCGTCGTTGAATGTTACTGTTGCTGCTTCGATTGTACTGCATCAATTTGGAGGTATTTTTATTTTATTGATTTTCATTTTTTATAATGATGATATTTTATATTTTTTAGTGACTAATTTGCGAGTTTTTAATGAATTGATATTATAAAATTGATTTGAGTTAAAAGAGAGTTAGGCAAAAATGATTTATGTTTGCATATAATCAAGCGAGAAAGTGAGTAAATTGAACAATAAATTTGAGTGCAGAAGTCATATTTGAAAGTTCTGGCTTTTTGTTAGAATAATCCCCAGAGTCAAATCAATTCTATTTGAGAGTCTGCAAACATATAAAAATCAGTTTTAAGTCTTCAGAATCACTTTTGAATTTGACTCTACTTTTGGACGGATAAGAATTAATACGAGAATAAAACTAGCGGAGGAGAGATGAGGATATTGCATTGGATGTGTGGTAAGACTAGACTTGATAAGAATAAAAATGACAATATTAGAGAGAGTGTTGCGGTAGCACCTATAGTAGAAAAGATGGTGGAAAATAGATTCAGGTGGTTTGAGCATGTAGAAAGAAGATTCAATGGTAAGGAGAGTACATCAGATGGAGATGAGTTAAACAACTAGAAGTAGAAGAATACCTAGAAAAACTATAAGAAAAATTATTAAGATCTTGAGATAAACAATTTGGATAGAAGAATGGTTCTGGATAGAACATTATGACAGAAGTTGATCCATGTAGCTGACTCCACTTAAGGGGATAAGACTTGGTTGTTGTTGTTTGTTGGTGTGGTGATGAATCTTCAACAGTCAACTTGGGGATTCATGCCATGTTTATATACCTTTCAGCAGTTGTTGAATTTTCTTCATGAGGTTAAAAGATGAAAAAATAAGGAGCTTCTGGTTAACAAGCACCCGGGTTTATGCTCAAGAGATCACTAAAATTTCCATTTTATGAGTGTGTTGGTTAACATAGAGGGACATTTTTTAGTGTAATTTAGTATAGGGTGAAAAGTTCGTGAATGAGTTTTCAACAATAGTTAAACTAAACAACATACACCATGATTGCCAAACAACTGACACTATAGCATAGTGGATTTTAATAAACTATGACGCTGTCCCAGTTTCACGATTAAGAAAGTAGCAGCTGCTATTCCAGTTTCTTCTAGTGGATTTAGCAGCAATAGCAGAACAGAGAGAACAATATGATTTTAAAAACGATACAATTGAGGAGTCTGCATGTCTGACAAACATGGCTTATTTTTAAAATAGAAAAACAGAAGAGTCACTGAGTACCAATCCTATACTCGCCGTAATATGTAAATCTTTCAATATGTGACTTATGCTTGTCTCCATTTTCTTTTTTATTTGTATGCAACATGCCTTTTCTTTATATATAATTGACTTATTTCAACCGCTGTTTGCTTTCAATGCTACATGCTTACATAATGGATAGTTAACGTTTCACTATTTTCCACAGTCTACCATTGATAACTCTTAATTGTACACATACTCAAATGCAGAATTTCCCATGCCTATTATAGCACGACCAAAAAACAATGCATATTTTTTTTAGTCAGTACAATAAGTTATTGACAAGATAGTATATCATCATCATCTAATCCATGTAGCTAGTCCTATTTAGTGGGGAATTTTAGTGGTAGTGCTTGTATTAAACGCACCCCTATGACAGAACATCATGGAAATGTTTATGATTTGCTATTGCACCCCTAGGAGAGATTTGAAAGAACAGTTTGAGTTTCTATTGCTCAACTAAAATGTCACAATGGAGCCAAGTTTGAGTTGCTATTGCTCAACTAAAATGTCACAATGGACCCAACCTGTCCCTAAACCTTGTCATTTTTAGAGTTTCGCAGCACCAAATTGTGTTCTTGTTGTCAAACACTAGTTCCAGTGTGCTTATGGTTTGGTTTTGGAACAATTGCTATTCAACATAAATTACTCTTTAACTGGTGCAAGCCGGGCTAAATGATAATAAATGACTGTTTTAGCAGTACTTCCTTCGTGGATGTGGGTTCCTTTTGTTGTGTATGTGCTCGTTTTTTTTCATTTTACATTATGATTTTGGAAAGTTATATTTCAGACAGTTTTATGGATTATTCATTCCAATTACATTCATTTACTTTTCAATTTCAGGTAAACTGATCCATCCCAACTAAATCTTGTAGTTTCTAACGTGTTCCCTTTTTTTTTGTCAGTCTGGGCAGGTTTTGCTGAGAGATCTCGTGATGGAAATAAATTTGTTGTGGCAGAAAAACCAGCGAAACAGGGTCGACGAAATTACTGCACGGAAACAGACGATTCTATCATCGAAGAGCGTAAAGCCAAAAGAGAAAATGCCGCCAATGGTTTCTTTGAGGAGACCGAGAGTAGCTATTCATCTTCAAACCTCCTTGATGCATTGTTTGTTGATGGTTGATAGAAAATGTGCGATTTCTTGATGATCAATTGACCATTGAGATTGTAGGTTGAGGACCTAATTGCTTCACTTGTGGTAGAAGAGATTCGAGATCTTTGGTATCTAAGCGTGGTTTTGAGAAATCTGACTATTAAATGATTTATACCGTTTATTTAGAAAGAGGCATTAGCTAGATGAAGGTTTCACTGTCATTAGGCATGTGTATGTTGTTTTACAGTGTGATTAGCTAAAACTGTCACCAATGACAGGAAATAATTACAAGTTTGTAAAAAACAGTTTTGCTTGGATTGATTAACTTGTTACATTGCAATTTGCTCTAGTGATGGACGATGGTTTTGTATGCAGTATTAAATAACAAACCTGTCTTCCTTCGTTATAGATGCTCCTGTCACAAGAAACAATCTTAAACAAAAACTATCAACAACACCTAATACAAATATGCAGACCAAAATAAAAATCTTTTTATTCACCTCATTAAATTTTAGCTAACCATTCCAATTAATAATTTTAAAAAGTAATTAGACAGTCTAGTTAAGCTTATACAACTCTTAACACTTATACTTTTGGATGGAGAGACTACCTTAATTTTTTCTATAAGAACAACTCTCCAATTTGGAATTAACCCTTTCTAACAAGCAGCTAGACCACCTGGATTCTAAGAACAAAAGGGCGTTGACGCTCCCCAAAAGTCCAACCTCAAAATTATGATGAAGAACTTTATTTATGGCCAAATCCAAACAACTAGCATTTAAAAATGATTCAATGGCCACACACAACAAAATGGTGGTTCCTTAAATCTCCCAAGTGGTGTAACAACAAGTGTGTTTCTTCTAGAATATTTTTTTGGCTGTCTAAACCAAACCCTAAATGACATTTGAATTTTATCACTTTAAGGAGTGGAAAACAACTAGTGATATTGTGGGAGAAGAAAAGGAGAACCATTTGTTGATCTTCCGCCATATAAACCACTAATCCCTTTTACAGAGTCGTTATCTCAAATTCCCTTGAATACAATGATAAATTAACGCTGACTGAAGAATGCAGTGCTATAATTCAAAATAAATTATCGCACAAGCAAAAAGGTTCAAGAAGTTTTTCAATTCCCTGTGTTATAGGAACCACGAGTAACGAAAGAGCTTTATGTGATATAAGGGAAAAAAGTGAGCCTAATACCCCTCTCAATGGAAAATCAAGTCCAATATTTTGAAGGGGTCATATATATATATATATATATATATATATATATATATATATATATATATATATATATATATATATATATATATATATAAGAGAGAAAGGATAAGAATATAGTGTATTGTATTGTTCTCATTATCAATGTCAATTTAAAATACAGTATGAGTCCTATTTATAGGACATATATTATGAATGAAGAATCAATATAAAATTCTTTTATTAATGGACATCCATAATCATTCCATTTAAAAATATTTCCCATGAATATCCATCAGGAATATGTCTCATTAAAATCTTACTAGAAAAAGTCTGTGGAAAAAATCGCAGTGAAGGAAAAAGAGTGTAACATTCTTTGTTAGAGAATTGCCTCGTTACTAATCAATACAAATTATTTCAAATAAGGAAGAAACTTATTTGGGAGATAATTATATTTAACATCCATTATTCATAATACTCCCATTGGATGTTCCTTTAGGATATGTCTCGTTAAAACCTTACTAGAAAAAACTCAGTGAAAAAAAATCTAGTGAAATAAAATCTAGTGAAAAAAGAGAGTACAATATTCATTTAAGATAAATTAATTTCCCCCCTTAACTGAACGATCATTTCTTCAATGATGAAAATCAATCTTCCATGCTAGTTGGTTAAAATTTCTATTTGGGAGGGACTTTGAGAAATGGTCTAGAAGATTATCACATGAACGAATTTGTTGGATGCTTATATCACCACATTTCTAAAGATCATGAGCGAAAAGAACTTTGGAGAAATGTGTTTTGTTCAGTCTCCTTTTAATGTAACCATATTTCAATGGAGCGGTGCATGCAGTAATGTCTTCATATATGGTTGTTGTATTTATTTTTCCGTAGGAAAAACAACAAGTCTCTTGTATGTGTTGAATTAGAGATCTCAACCAAACACATTATCGACTTGCTTCTTGTAGTGCTAAAAGTTCTGCACGATTAGATAAAGTTGTTGTTATGGTTTGTTACACAGATCTCCATGAAATAGTTATACCACCACAAGTAAACAAATAATTTACGGAATATACCATTATGAGAATCTGACAAGTAACATGTTTCTACATAACCTATTAATTCTAATTTGGATACTTTGAAATAAAATAAACGCATGTCTATTGTACTTCTAAGATAACAAAATATATGTTTAACTCTGTTCTAATATCTTCGTGTAGGTGAAATAACTATATCTTTCTATTAGATTGACAAAATTGATATATCATGACATGTATAATTAGCAAGATAGATCGATGTTTGAATTACACAAAGATATGGTACTATTGGATCAACTGATTTTTCATCCTCTTCTCGTTGTTTTAAAGGAACTTTTGCAAATCCAGTAATATTACATCAATGGGGTAGGCAACATACGAGATTTGTCCATATGTAAGTTTTAACACTTATGCAATATAACATACGAGATATGTCCATATAAAAATATTTTAACACTTTTTCTATATAACCTTCTTGGTGTACAAAAATTCCATTTTCCAAATGTTCGCCTCGTAAGGAATTGTCTTTCCCAAGTCCTTTATCTCAAATAATTTCTTTAAAAATTTTATAGCTTCTAGAAACTCTTTAAGAGTTCCAATAATATTTATGTCATCCACATGAATATCTATTATAGCAAATTATTTTTCATACATTTTAATAAAAATACAAGGAAAGATGGAGTATTTGTTTATCTCTCTTAGCAAATATTTGCCAAGACAATTATACCACACACATCCACATGGTTTTAGCTCATAGAGAGATTTGTTTATTTTGATGGAGTAGCTTTGTCGAAATCCAAAATTATGTGCCTCTGGTATATTAAACCCATCAGGGAGTTTCATTTTAATGTTCTTATCAAGTGAACCATACAAAATAAGTTGTCATAACGTCCATCATTTTCAAATTAATCCCTTCATGTGCTACAATACTAATTAATTATCCAAAATTAGTTGCATCCAATACAGGTAAATATGTTTAATCAAAATCAATCTTAGGTCTTTGTGAAAATCATTGAGCAATTAATCAAGCTTTGTATCTCACAATTTCACCATTCTTATCATGATTTTTCACAAAACACTTAGTTATATTTCACACCTCGAGGTATTCAGACTACAGGTACAAAAGCGACTCGCTTGTAAAGTGAGTTTAATTCTTCTTCAATACAATTTGTTTATTTTGGCCAATTCTCACTTTGTTTAAAATCTTTGATAGACTTTAATTCATGATTCTCATTATTAGTCATCATCTTTATAGCGCTATATTATATACAAAGACATTGTCAACATTGACTTTATTTTGGTTCCATCATATTTCATTCATGACAAAATTTATCGAGATCTCTTTATTTTCGTAAATTTCACAAACATGGTTAGCACTTTTGAAACTCAAAAATAAATTATGTCATAGTACTCTTAGATTTTTCATATCCTCACTTGAGTTATCTTTAATTTACCTCAATTTCTTGTAGAGAAATTTTAATATTTTGATCCATTTTGCTACCACACTTCATGCACGATTTCAACTCATTTATAATATTATATTTCCCAATAGAAGAATCTACTTTGGTTTGAGTATTAGCGGCTGATAATTAGTTTTATAAACTTTGAAAATGAGAAATATATTGTACTCAGGGGCGGTTCTAGAGCCCAGCTAGCCCGGGCACACGCCCGGGCTCAATCCCGGGCTCAACCCCTATTTTCTTTGTACTCCTCTGACTTAATAGTCGATTTCTAGACAAAATTATGGGCAGAATTAATAAAAAAATAGGGTGTAAAAATTAAAACAGATGAATAATTAGTGGGGTAAACTTTTTGCCCAGGCTGTCTAAAATTCCTGGCTCCGCCACTGATTGTACTTCTTGTCCATATACTTTTACACGAGGATCACGATAACAATTTATTTTAAATTGTTAATTTGAATTTTTGATTCACTCTTCAGCCGCTTAATCTTTCTCCCTAATATTGGAAAAATTATTTTCTCAATTAATAATCAGCCTATCAGGCTGCAATCAAGTATCCAATTATATGGTCAAATTATATCTCAAAGATGAGATTCATATCAAATATATTTTCCAATATTCTTTCGGGACTCGTCTTAGTGTATTATATTGGAGCAATTGGAAAATATACAACACATCCAAAAGTTCACTTAGATGAGAAGAATTTGGTTATTAACATGAAATAAATCATACATCAAGGGGGGAGAAACGTATAGTAATGTGTTGGCTTAATGCGAATAAATATCTTAATATTCATGTCTTGTGCGTTTCTATCTAATTTAGTATTTATGATCTCAGAAGTATCAGTCGTACAATTAACTTTAGACGTCTAAAGAATGGATCTTCAAGTCCATTTTCTAATGAATATATACTACAAGATGTTCAATATCAATTTTATTAATATATATGATACTTATTAATAAATTTTTGAAAAATTCAAAAAATCAGATCTTACTCTGAGAAAATAATTTCATAAACTTTGGTTGTGAGTAGACAACTAACATATGCATGATCTTTCAGTCGATGTAACAATTAATATCACAAAAATACTCAATTTCACACATTTTTAATTTTCTTTAAGAACATACAAAATTAATTGCATTGAAGAAACTTCTGGTGCTTCAATACTAATTTTCGCATCATAATACATATGCATGATCTTTTTAGTTGAGAAAATAATTTCACAAACTTTCGATGGTGAGTAAACAACAAATATATGCATGATCTTTTAGTAGATGCAACAATTAATATCATGAAAATACTCAATTTCTCAAAATTTAAATTTCTTTTAGGAACACACAAAATTTATTGGGTTGAAAAAACTTCTAGTTTATCAATACTAGTTTTTGCATCATATTATTCTTGAAAATCGGTTTTGCCAACGACAAACTAAAATTTGAAATATAAACTTTTGGTTTGTATAATACATGCATTTCAGTTATTCTAATTTGGTTGAATCAACAGTGAACAAATATAATTTGAATTTTGTTGTTATTCAAATAGAAATAGAGATTCTAAATATTTTATATATTTTTTCTTCTGAACCATGCATTCATCAAATATTACGTAAAATTCTTAAACAAACTTTATGCAACAAACATAACACCATAAAATATATGAACATATCTGAAATACGTCCTAGGACTTGAAGTTTCTAGACCAAAGACAGACATTCATCTTTGTAAAAGGAAGCACACCTTAGACCTTTTAGTAACCATAGGTCTTCTAGACTCCAAGCCCTCCACCACTCTTATGCAAAAAAAGCACTAGATTAAGTACAACCTCTGGTTTACTTTTCCAAATCCCACACCATACCTCAAACTCATTGAGAAATTAATTTATTTAACAAATACAAAACTTGACATTAGCTACTCAGTTTAATAGCTCAATTAACATATGATTGCTCTTACCACTAGTTATCATGCAACAATAATCAGAGTCTTCCAATACTTAAAAGTTGCTTCTACCTTTGGCCTTTTCCTACCTTGTGATTCCTCACTTCAAATGAAATCCTTTTGTGACTCAGATTGGGCTACCTATCTTGACACAGGAAGAGGAGTATCTGGTTTCTGCACATTCTTTGGCAGCTAACTAATCTCATGGAAATCCAGGAAACACGCAACAATATCTAGAATATCATCTAATGTATGGTATATGAGTATGAGATCAACTATTTGTTAAATGAAATGGTTGTCTTTCCTAATTGTAGACTTTAAAGTACACCTTTCGGTCTCACCTCTGTTGTATTGTTATAGTTAGTTTGCAAGACATATTTCTACCAACTCCTCATTCCATGAGAGGATAAAACACATTGAATTAGACTACCATTATGCCAGAGAATAATTATTGCACAAGTTTTTCCACTCCCTCTATATATTGTTCATCATAACAACTAGCTGACATTTTCAAAATGCCTCTTAATCCTACACCTTTCCACTAGTTCGTGTCCAAGCTTGACCTACTTGACATCAGCGGTCCAACTTGAGGGAGCCTATTAGTGTTAATTATTATTTAGTTTGTTATTTGTTTTTCTTTATTTTAGAAACGTTTTTTAGACTTTTGTATATTAGTTTATATGGACCCTTTTATACATTTCAATTAAATTTAATATAGAATGAATTCTTTATTTTTCAATATTGTGCTTTCAATAATATTTTTATTTAGAGTGTGTTTGTTTTAAGTTACGAAATTATATTCCTTATAATCATATTTCTAGGATTTTTTTAGGGATAATACTTTTATTCATGTGTTTGGCAAAAAGTTATATTTTCAAGAATGTTTATAAATTTATTTAAATTTAAAATTATAAAATAAAAATAAAAATAAATGGGAATAGTAGTGAGAGATTGTGATTAGTTGAACTTTATTTTCATGAAAAAACACATTCTTACCCTCTAAACACGTGAATAAAATTGTGTAACAACATTTTTGAAAATAAAAAATACATGAAAACAATTTTTAAAAACTTGAAAACAAACACAAAATTATTACATTATTATCACATTCTTAAAAATATATTTTTAATCCTTGAAACAAACATTCTCGGGTGAAAATAACATAAACCATTATTAAAAGTGACCGAGTTTAATTATTAATTAAATTTTCAAATGATGAGGTGCTAATATTTATTTAGACTAATAAAGCAATTACCTTTAACTCTTTTTTTTTAATTTCTTATATTGATAGTTCTCTAAGCCGATTTTGTTTCATATTCATAATTTTGTTAAACACAAATTTATTTTACACTCATGATATTACATTGTGTCTGTTTTTTATACGATAGAATGTCAGAAGAATTTACTTTCTTCGTGTCATTTTAAGCATTATATGTGGATTTTTCACAATTTTTAAATAAATAAAAATTTAATGAGTTTCAGTGATAAAATAATTATTATTTTATTAAAATATTTTTATTAATAAAACTTAGTGAAATAGCTAAAGAAATTGACGTACAATAAAAAATATTGTATTAAAAAAAGAATAAATATTGATTTTTTATTTTAAAGTTATAGTAAATAATATAAGATAATAATATTTTTCTAATAACACTCCTTAAAAATCAGGTAAAGAAAGTATTGTATGGTCTGAAACAAGAGTATTGATTAATTTTTAAAGGAGTTAGAATTCAACAAGTGTGTATTTGAACATGGAATGTATGTAAAGAAAGATACAAACAAATCAGTGATTATCCTATATTGTATGTTGATGACCAATTCATCACAGGAAGTAATGATGACTACATTGGATAATTGACGAGGAGCCTAATGATGGCGTTTGGGATGAATCATATTTCCTTGGTATTGAATTTTAGAAGACAAGAAAATGATGGTTTTTGCATCAAAGGAGGTATGAATTTGAAATTCTAAAGATGTTTGAAATGGAACATTATAATCCTGTCACAACACCCCATCTGGAAAAAAAGCTGCAAATATAAAAAAATAAAAATGAGAAAGGGGTTGCTCCAACAAAATTTAGGAGGCTCATTGAATCACTGAGATACTTGTGAAATACAAGGATATATTTAACATATAGTTTGGGAATAGTGGATAGGTTTATGGAGAAACCAAAATTGTCTCACTTAGCTACAACAAGGAGGATCCTACAAGGGAAGAAGCTGCAAATTACTTGGAGAAACACCAATCTCTTGGTGCTCAAAGAATGAACCGGATGTAGCCCTATCATCAAGTGAAGTTGAGTACATTTGCATCATCATTGCGTTTGAGGGGGTGTGTTGTAAAACTTGTAATTCAAAATATATGGTATTCGAATACAGGAGGTGGTATTCAAATACAGGAGGGTTTAATAAAGTGGCTCTCTCTTTCAAACATATTCTCTCTTCTCTCCATTATCAAATTCTTGTTAGTGTGTTTGATAATATCATTATCTGATGGTGTAGAAAATAGTGATACCCGTTGTAATCACTTTGGCTAATCAAAAGAAATTGATGTAAAAAAAGACAACCCAATAAATGAGAGAAATATTGATTTTGAAATTGATAGAATGAAATTTCATTGTCTAGAATGCATTTTATAGAGTAATTCCAAAGTAACTAACATAACCAGCTTCCACCTAATCATAACTGCCTTCGTAACTTCCTTATAACTACCTTAAACCAACTCTAACAAATCTAGAACTATATCAAAGAGCCTCTCCGCCAACCAACAGTCTCCTTATGCTGCAACCTGAGCTGCTGCAAGTCTAGCAATTGGAATTCTGCACACAAAAAAAACACAATTATTCAGTTTGGGATTGTAAAATAAAAATATCTAATTTCATAAAATTTTGAACCAAAAATCGAACCTAAAAGGAGAACACGAGACACGGTCAAGACCAATTTTAGCAAAGAATGCAACAAAAGAAGGCTCCCCACCATACTCTCCACATATTCCAAGCTGATTATCAACAGATATGAGAGATGAATTTTAACATCATAATTGACATATTGAAAATAACCAAGATGTGCAACAACTTTTTAATTTGTTTAAACTTGTATTACAAGTTACCTTCAACTTTGGTCTAGCAGCGACCTTCTCTATGCACATTTTTATTAGCTGAACCACACCTTTTTTTTTGGGAAAAAGAGGGCCAGAAGCCCAAGAAACAAAAAAACAACTACACAGACACAAGTCTGGCGGTCGGAAGACCCTTACTGTTGTCATCTAACAGACTCAATAAGTTATCTGGAGCCGAAGAGAAAAAGGTAAAAAAAATGGCCCGATACTACAACCCATATTTGCAAGCAAGTGTGCACATCTGTTCGCCTCCCTGTAGGAGTGGCATAAACTGACATCCTCAAAGTTTTGCAATAAAATCTGTATTTGACTAATGATCGTCAAACTTTCCCGAAAGTTGGAACTCCCTCTCTCAATAGCCTGAACCACCTGCATGGAATCCACATGAATTTCTACTTTTCGAAAACCCAAACGACGGAGCAGCTTGATACCTTCGAAAAGACCCCAAAGTTCTGCCATAAAACAATTACACTCTCTAAGGAATTTGGCAAAACCACCAGGCCATTCGCTAATGGTAAAATTTTAAAGGACATCTAGCTGAATTAAACTCTCATTTAATGCTTAGATAAAAAAAGAAAAAAGAAAAACACAAAATTAATGATTAAAAATAAAATAGAAAATTATTAATTTAGGTATAAGAATGATTCATAATCCAATTTTTAGTTATTAGTTGAATTTGCCAATAACAAGTAATAACCTATAAATGATAGTAATAACAAAGCAAATAAGGTATATGTATGAAGCATTTAAATTATAGCAAAGTCACTTCCATAATTTTATCCAAATTTATTTAAAATAGGTTAGGTTTTAATTGGTTGTTAGTAAATGCTGATGTGTAAAAGTTCTGCCATAAAACAATTACACTCTCCAAAGAATTTGGCAAAACCACCGAGCCATTCGCTAATGGTAAAATTTTAAAGGACATCTAGCTGAATTAAACTCTCATTTAATGCTTAAATAAAAAAAGAAAAAAGAAAAACACAAAAATTAATGATTAAAAATAAAATAAAAAATTATTAATTTAGGTATAAGAATGATTCATAATCCAATTTTTAGTTATTAGTTGAATTTGCCAATAACAAAGTAAGAACCTATAAATGATAGTAATAACAAAGCAAATAAGGTATATGTATGGACCATTTAAATTATAGCAAAGTCACTTCCATCATCTCTAATGGTGCAACTTACATTTGAGTTATTTATGGAACCCACTAAGCCACATCATATTAGAAGAATTTATTTAATTTTAACTTTAATAAAAATTTGATATGAGTCTCACTACTTTACCTCATAACTTGATTTGATTGGGTACTACAATCTTTTAGTTGTAGTACTTTACCTCATAACTTGACAATTTTTTTAAATATTTAATTATTAAATTAATGGTATAGGTGGAGAACTCAATAGAAGAAACTACCATTGGAGATGGTCTTAGTCATAGATAAATTTTTATCTACCCATTTAAAAATGCCCAACTTAATTATCAAAAACTAAGAGGTCCATTTGTCTACTATTTTATAATTACAAATTTACTTAAATATATTGAATGCATACAGTATTATTTTTTTCAATTTAGTTGAATGTTCACTCTTCCCAAATTTATATCTCTTTTCACTTGCTTGCCATAATCATTATATTATGAAATGCCAACGTTTTATTATTTTATAATAAATTTACAAAAAAATATTTTTGATATGTTTAAATGCATACAAAATATATTAAAATAAATTATTAATATATTTATCATATTTGAAATTTATTATATTTAAAAAATAAATATATATTATGAAATTATTTTATTATAAAATTGCATTATCTTTAAATTTAATATTTTTTGTAAAAAAATTAATTTAATTGAAAATAAATTAAAGACTTGAATTGATCTAAAATTTTGATTAATTAAAGATCATTAATCGATTTCATATTCATATTTATTCGAGCTAGATCGAGTATTTACATGAAACTCTAGTTTTTTTTTTAAAAAAAATAAATAAAGTAAAAATTATAATTAATAATAATAATAATAATAAAATTTATGACTATTTTAGAATTCTTCAAGGTGAAATTTGCACAACACGTTTTGAAGTTACAAAGCTAAAATTTAACACTAAATTGACATACATAATTAAGTAAATATTATAAGTTAACAAAAGAATAAATATTTTTTAATTCATATTTTTCTCAAATACAATGCTAATAGATTTACAATATCTTATGAAATAAATTATCACGATCACATATCATTAAAATTATGTTTTTTTATTTAAAAATTATTTAAAAAATATAAAAAGAAAGTATCAATCCTCTAGTTTTTTAATAAAAAAATCAAAATTTATATTTAGAAGAAATTATAAAAAAAATTAAATTATCATCATTGTCCCCACATACTGACTTGAGCATTGAAGTATTAACCTTGCTAGTCAGCCCATCTCTCATTGCATCGGAAGCACAAGTCCATTGTTACATCTCACAACCTCTAAATTCGACCAATTTTAGTTCCCCTGACGGAACACATAAGACGTTTGTGGGAAACGAAATATGATTCTAGCACTTTCCAATATTTAATACTCATCTTTCGATTCACCGAATCGAAGCTCTTAACCTAGCAAACCAGATTTCATGATATCTAACCACAAATCCTCTATTGTTCGATCTACTCTAGTATGATGTTGAAAATTGGAGTCAGTGTTCGTTCAGGGTTGGAAAGAGTTATTAAAAAGAACTTTTTTCTAGTATGATACTTGTGAATTGCGATATGGAAAGGTGGCGGTGGATCCTTGGGTGTTTGATTATTTAATTTTTGGAATTTCTATGTTTATTAGTTTATTTTACACGGCTTGGACAGTTTAATGTTAAAAATTTGAGTCGATGTTTGTCTAGAGTTGGAAAGAGTCAATTGAGAAGGGCCCTTTCTAGTGTGAAACTTGTGAATTATAATCTTGGAAGGTGATGGTGGACCTCTAGAAATACGATTGCTTGAATTTTTGAATTTATATGTTTGCTAGTCTGTTTTAAACATTGTCACTACTACAAAATAGATTTTTCGTAACACGATACTACGACGACCTTCATGTTAATTGTGGTAATAAGTCATTTTGGGCGCCTTTTTTTATGGTATTTACTAAAAGATATTTCACTACGGTCAAAGTTAAAAACCGTAGTGAAATGTACCAGGAGTAACAGGGTTTGAATCCTAGTTCCAATAATTTCATCACCACGGTTCTTTTAATCAATCGTGGTGTAAAGTTCAATCATTTCATCATGGTCTGTCTTACCAACCGTGGTTAAAGGTGATACTTATTCATATATAAGCGAAATTATCTCTCGCTTAGTACATATATAATTGTCGTTTCTCTCAAAAGAAAACACTAACATCTATTTCACTCTTCTCTCTCAAATCAAAACCCTAACATCAATGTCACTCGTCTCACCCATATTTATACCCCAAACTTATGCAACAATTTCGTCTTCTTCAAACCTATCGCAACCTTACAGGTTTGTCTTCTCCAAACTTATGTAGCGATTTCGTTTATGTTTCAAAGTCTTTTTATCTAGTACTCCCTTTGTTCCTTTTTAAGTGTCGCTTTAGAAGAAATATTTTGTTTTCATTTAAGTGTCGTTTTTATAGTTTATTGTTATAATTTATCAATTATACCCTTACTTTCTCAATAACTCCACTTCACACTTTCCATAAAATTAATTATTTTCTCAATTAGTTATAGAGAGTGTATGATTAAATTTATTTGGAAAGAGAAAATAAATAAGGGTATAATAGGAAAAATAACTCTAACGATTCACTATCTTGGTTGAAGAGCTTTTTGCTAAAACGACATTTAAAAAGAAATGGAGGGGGTATAGTTTAGGTTTTAATAGGTTGTAAGAACAAGATTGGTTCTGCATCTGGCCTTGAGTATTGATGATAACTTTACATGGCATCTTAGAGAATAATTGTATAATCTAAGGGTTTGTGTCTAGTGTGTAGCTTTTACTAAATAGGTTCTGAATCTGGTAAGAAGGTGTATGACGTCATCAGATTATGAACTAAACACTCTAGAAGAATACCTATGATTAGGGGTGACAAAACGGGCCGTGGCCCGCCGGGTCGGCCCGCGCACCCGCCTAAAAATGGAGGGTTGGGTTGGGATTTTAGGCCCGCCGCTCGCCAAAGCCCGCCCCGCCAAATCCCGCTGCCCACCTTAGCCCGCCCCGCTAATGTCCGCCACCCGCCAAAGCCCGCCCCTCCTCCAAAATTCCCTATTTTTTAGTTAATTTTAGTAATTCCAATTCTTGATGGTTTATTTTAGGGTTAATACCACTTTACCCTCTGCCATATAGGCGTGTTTTGCTTTACCCCCCTCTAAAAAAAAACTTATTGGACAAACCTTGCCAAATAAAGATTCCATCAAATTTGACCCTGATCAATTTTTTTGGCCAAGATTCTTAGAATCTTGCCTATGTGGCATTTTTGGTAGTGCTGACTGTACAACACATAAGCGATGTGGCACAGTCAACACTGCCACATGGAAATTATTTTTTTTGATTTTTTTAAATTTTTTTTTTAAAATTTTTAAATTTTTTTTTTTGTTTTTTTAATTTTTTTTAAATTTTTTTTTTACGTTTTTAAAAAATATTTGACAATACTTGCGGATTTACCTACAAATTTGATAATACCTGCGGATTTACCTACGAATTTGACAATACCTATGGATTTAAAAATACCAGCGGATTTACCTACGGATTTGACAATACCTGCGGATTTACCTACGGATTTAAAAATACCTGGGGATTTACCTTTAAAAATACTTGCGAATTTGACAATACCTGCGGATTTACCTACGAATTTAAAAATACCTGCGGATTTACCTACGGATTTGACAATACCTACGGATTTACCTACGGATTTACTTGCGGATTTACCTACGGATTTAAAATTACCTGCGGATTTACCTTTAAAAATACCTGCGGATTTACCTGCGAATTTGATAATACCTGCGGATTTAAAAATACCTGCGGATTTGTCAATACTTGCGGATTTACCTACGGATTTATATATAATAAAAATAAATTTTAAAACTAATAAAAAAACAATAAAAAAATTTTGGAAAAAATAATTAAAAAAAATTGGAAAAAATTAAAAATAAAAATTAAAAAAATAAAAAATAATAATAAAAAAAATTTGAAAAAAAAACAAAATTCCACATGGAAATTAAAAATAAAAAAAAATGCCACATGTGCATGCCACGTATGCAGATTCTCTTGGAATTTTGATCCAGGGTCAAATTTTTTGAATCTTTATTTGGCAAGGTCTGTCTAATAAGTTTTTTTTAGAGGGGAATAAAGCAAAACACGCCTATATGGCAGGGGATAAAGTGGTATTAACCCTTTATTTTATATATTTATTTGTAAATATATGTAATATTTTTTAAGTAAAATTTGTTAAAATGTTGCTTTTATAAATAATTGTTTTAAAAAATAAGTGAAAAATTTAATTAAAAGGTAAAAAAAACTTATTAATCTATTAAAAAAATGAAAAAATATAAATAAAAATAGGCGGGCAAGCCCGCCGCCCGCAAACTCGCCATTTTGGCGGGGCGGGCATAATTTTTATGCCCATTTCATTTGACGGGCATGCACACCCGGCTCGTTTTTTGGCGGGCTTAAGGCGGGGCGGGCGACGTGTAACACCCCTTACTAACCCCGCGGCAATTTAATTAAATTCATTCAGAGTACATGAAAATAAGGGTGCCAAAATTCATAATAAAATAAACATCATTCAGTCATGTCATGCATTCACTGAGGCAATCATCATCGATTAAGACTTTTCATGTTAACACAGCGGAAATTAAATCAACGGACTAAGTTCAACATCTTTAAAACTTATCCTTCAAAACATCAAACATGACTAGAGTTATAAAACATAAACTCTAAGCATCGCGTCCCCAGTGTTACAAATATCAGAGCATGACACCTGACGCTAACTAAATAACTGACTCATGAGCTAATCCTCACCGAGTCGAACAGCCGCTATCCTCAATCTGAAAATGACAACATGTAAGGGTGAGTCTCATCATAATTAACAAATGTTATAAGGTTATAAAGCAATAACACATCATAGTTGCATCGTTCACCCAATTGTTTCATAAACAGACATTCAGACAAGCTTCATCATCACAAACAATCAACCAACACATCATCAATATTTACAACACCGGAATACATCCAATCATGTTATAAAAATATGCATATGTATGAACTGACACTATGCATGTGGTACCAACATCATCAAATGGGAATAACCCATGACCGATCCAACATCATCAAGATACGGCCCTGCCAGCACAGATTCCACACAATGGGAATCATGCCCTTCACTGATCCAACACATAATCATGGATACAACATCATCAATGAATATGAATGAATGCAACATACATGAACATACTTATACCATCGTCAAGTCTAATGAGTAACATTATCAAAATACTCATTTCATCATACTTACCATCATCATCAAGCATGTTTATATGTATATGCATCATTCAATCACAATCACATCATTAATCATCAAATAGATTATTTTATAAGGTTCGTTTAGCTCGAAACGGCACATCAAACGGACCAACGGTTAAAAAGTTATGCATCTTTAAACTTTTTAAAATGTTCCAATCACTAACAGCACGCGGCGCCAACTTGGTTCGCGGCGCGAACTGAGCGTCTCAAAAATCAATGGCTCTCTGCCAAGCAGTTCGCGGCGCAAACATATGCTCGCGGCGCGAAACGAGGAAAAAGTACGCCTTCGCGGCGCCAACACTGGGACGCGACGCGAACTGAGCGTGTCAAGACTTCCTGGCTTTCTGCCCAACCGTTCGCGGCGCCAACCATGGGATGCGGCGCCAACCGGTAAATTTGAGAATCCCAAATCGCAGAAAACAACATTCTACACATCCCAATTGCCCTCAAATCATACCAGCACGAATTTCAGGAAATAGATCACACATCAACTATCTACCAAATACTATAATGTTGCCCAATCTTACTAATATACCCTTCCTTCAAATATTTTTTACACTAACAAAAGGCTATCTAAGTAATTAACAAAATAAATATTGCTCAATGCCATTTGTGTGCTTCTCATTGGACAAACTCAAAAAGTTTTGTACTTCCATTCAATCAGTTCAAATTCTACATCCCTTTCTCTCTTCTCTCTCCCGTTTTCGATCTTCTATTCTTCTCAAACCCTACAACATCGTCGTCCCCTTTCTCCTTCCATCTTCGTTTCTCATTCCTCTGCCACTCTCAAAAAGGTATGTTTTTCTCTCTTTTATTGTTATTTCGATCTTCTTATGCATTTTTCTGTGCTAGATGTTCATACCACTGACATGTAATTTGATTCGAAAAAATTAGGGTTTCTAAAAAGAAAATGATGAAGGTACACCACTTAGAGATCAAAGACATAGAACAAGAGCATGAGTTGGAAGATCAAAGTGATGGAGCACAGGGAAGAATCGAAGAAAATTTATTTTCTCTGTCTCTAGCATTTTCCAGTCTTCCCTTTTTATGTTCTTTTGATTTGAATGAATTTTCTCTAACTTTATTTTGATTGTGTTCTATCAATAGGTTTTGAATCTTATATTGGAGTAAATTTCTTGACTCAAATTTCACCAATACTGTATTATATACCCACTAGATGTTTTTTTTATAATCCAGTTTCTTCCCTTTTGATCTATAATCTGACAGTGCAAATGTTACACTTACTGGTGAGCCTTCAAGTGTTACATGAACCATGATTTTCTGTTGGTTGTGTTATATAATTGCTAGACATTAAGTTGGTGATCTCTATTTTGGGTTTTTTGTTTTAGGTTAACTTTTATGCTATGAGGTTTATTATAGGTTAACTTTGATGCAAAATCCAGAATTACTAAGTTCTACAAGAGGTTTTCAACAAACTAATAAGATCCAGAAGGTAAGTGTATTTTATGTTTTCAGCAACAGGTGGATTTTCATATTTTCATCAACACTATCAATGTTTGTTCTTTCCATCATGGTTTTAGAAAACATTCAATTCCTATTCTTTTTCATAATCAAATATTTACTGTTATGAATTTACCATTAATTTGATTTTATTGCAGTTTGAAAAAGCACTTAATCAAATTAAAGACGATTCCAAATCAAATCCTGATGCAGCCCCTCAGTATTGTAGATGTTGCAACTTTCTTAGTACATGGAAGAAGTGCAGCAGCTGCTAAAGCCTCATCAAGTGATAAAACTGCTGCCATATTAGCTATACATGTGGTTGGTGACAGGGCTTCAGTGAATGCAAAGCTGGTGAGCTTCATAAATACATACATAAACTAAAGGAGTTGACGTGGGGCCAATTATTGAAACAAATACCAAAAAGGAGTTCACTTTCTCTAACATTGCCTTGCAGCTCCAAGATGAAGTCATTGTCTTTTATGCAGAGAGATTAAGCAGCATACTGCATTTTTATTCTTCATGATATTCACTTTGTATTGCAGATCAATGGATGTTTGCGGAAACACCATTTTTCTCCCTCAATGGATGGTCAACTGGATTGCGAAGCTGATTGCAAAAATTCCAATTTGAAATAACTAGGATGTTTGCGGCGATTGCAGACCCGTTGGATCTTATGGCTATAATTAATGGCTTCTACTATGCATATAATAAGAAGTGAGATTGTGCATGGATCAGTACTACACACCTTCATGACTTACCTATTGTTATTTTCTTGTATCTCAGGATTCTAATCATGCGCAGGAACTCGAATATATGAAAGTTGTGACAAAGCAAGTAACAATATGCTAAATGGAATCAAGTTAGAGTTTGTTGGAGATTGAAGGGCTGAGATCAAATCGAAAGTGAGGTTAGTTAAATTCTGATTCTGTTAAGCTCTTTTCTAATTCTGTTATAATGGTTATGCTTTTTTCTAATTTTCTGTTAGATTTTCTCTGTTAGCAATTTTTGTTGTGATAGCAGTAGGAGTTCTGGTGTGGTGATATTTGTTGAGCCGAAATTGGGTTGGTTTTTAAATTATGCAGGGAGTTTATGGTGTGATGGTGCATGGTTTTCTTGCTGGGTGCATCAGATTTGCAGTTTGGTGCACTTCGGTTTATGCTGCGATTCTGGTGTGGAGTTATGTTGAGTTGTTCTTTTTTGTATTTACGGTGCAGGTTTGCCTTTGGTTTAATGATGCTGAACCAGATCACTTTTATGCACTATCCTTTTTCGGTTAGTTTCGTTGTGGGTCTGTTCTGTCTGCATAATTTAATTAGACGATTGGTTTGAATGAAGGGCGGTCTTGCTGCAAAATTATGCAGGTGGGCCAATTTCATTGTCCTTTTTCTGTCTGTCAAGAGATGGAAACTTATTTGTATGTTTAGGTTTGAAGTAAGAAAATTGTTCTCATACAAGATTACTTTTTTATTAGAAATAAATGAATCATATCAGTAGTGTAAAACAAAATTTAATAGAATACTTTTGCATGTTCCCCATTTTGATTTCATTGATTTTTACTTTTTATAAATTTTTTTTCAGGTAAATAGAAATAAAAATAAGAGCTGATCTAATGGATGCCCACTTGTATGCATTCAAAAGGTATATTCATCTACTATTTTACTGCTTTATATCTATATTCTAAATCTTATATTAGTTTTGATTGTATCCTGAAACATAATTTTCTTGCAGATCAGTTTTACTAGAAGTTCTAGACTAGGAGTGTGAATTTCATAGCTTAAAACATGATGTATTTCAAAAGTTTTAGATCAGTTCTTGCAGATCAGTTCTACTAGAAGTTATGGATCCGAAGTGTGAGTTTCATAGTTTAAAAACACTAGATGGTACCTTTGATAGGTTCTGCATATAATTTTAACTATTTACTCTTTCAGTGTAAAAATTTACTGTAAAACCTCTCCTCACTTTCACTTTTATTTAGATGCTGAAAGTTTACATCTGTTTTGATTTGTTCTTTTGACTTTTTAGTATGAAGTGCTATGAACTATTAGTGATTACGAGTTATTTGAATTTTTAGGTTTGGAAAATGATAAATAGTTCGAGTTTATTTTCGTAAAATGGATGCGAATGGTTTCTACTAATATATTAAGAGGCACGAAGACAATTTTTGAATCAGCAACAGTCATGTCATCGTCAAATACAACTTTGATTTATAATTTTTATAATTTTATTTGTAACATTTTTATCTCTTCAAATTTTTCATTTGAAAATAAATTGTTATCTTACAATTATCCATTTAAAAGTAAAGAGCATACAAGTGCAATAAAACTACTTTCGTGAAATTTCGTGAGAATATTGTTCGCACCATATAGCATCCCTCTTTAGGTTTTTCCATTTTTATTAAAAAAGTTATTATATGCTTTTTTGCAAATTAATTCTATAATAAATTCAATAAATATTTTGAAATTTAATTCTATAATAAATTAGTTCTAACTTTAACTATCTCACTATCATTTCAATATTATTCTTTTTCTATTATTTGTCATGATATGAATTCTGTAATGTATAAAAACAATATCTTAGTAAAATAATTTTTTTTAAAGTTCTTACTTTGTGTAAATTATTTAAATAATTTAGTTAATTTGTCAAATATTTAATCATGCTTTGCCTTTTTTAATGGAAATTCACATCTCAGTTTTTTATCACACAATTTTATCATCTTGGTTTTGTATAAATTTAATGTGTCATAAACCACCAAAATTAAAACAAATAACTCCTCATTCATTGTTATAATTAAATGTTTTAGTATAAAAATAAAAACAATATATCGTAATAAATTCAAAGGTTTATTGTGTTTTTTAATTAAATGATAATATGATTAATAAAATATATCTTGATTTTTGTCAAAATTATTTTAAAATTTTTATTGTTTATACATTTTATCATCTATTATGAACTAACAACCTTGAAATAAATACTCCTGCATTTGTGTGTAATTTAGCACTAATCAAAAACATATATTTTTAATTTATTTAATTTTTATCTAATCATATCAATTCTATTAGTTAAATATCACTAAAAAATTAATTTTTTTTTTAATTTTAATAATATTAAAATTTTATTTTATCTTATTAAATTAAATTAAATAAAACTCAATAGTCATACAAACAATTAACTTTTTATTTTACGGGTCATTATGAATTCAATATTTATTTTATTTTAATCAAATAATACATATATTTTATTGTATCGAGTAAATTTACCCGTACAAAGTGCTTCAACTTTTTTGATAGCACAAAAAATACATAATTTTTCAAGTAATGCATCTAAAACTAACTAAAATATATACTGCTAAAGAGAATTTCATCATCAATTCGATCACGGGTCATTATCGCCACAATATCTTTTTTATTTAATCATCAAAATATTTGTAAATAGTTAATGTTATTAAATATATTGAATTTATCACGTTGTTGATTTGTTACATATTTATTTTTAAATATTTCTAATTATTAGTGATTTTATAATAACAATTATATATCACCAACAAATGAACTTACCCGTGTTGACCTATCTTAAACTTTTTTTGTGGATCATTTTTCATACTACTAATATCTTATTAGTAAAAAAAAAAATTTAAATGGTTAATTTCTATTTTATATATGCAATTTGATCAAACTTCTTTAGTTCATATTTTTCGTATCGTTCAAAAAATATTACATCACAAATAATACACCCGGGCGACAGCACGGGTCTCTGACTAGTACCACACAAAATGCACATCAGAATACACTAACTAAGCATCAATTAAGACCATAACAACACACATCATAGATTCAACAAAGGGATCACACATCACCCAATTGACTCAATCCCTAAACCTATCATATGACTCAATTGATTACGAATCCCACATCTATTATATGTTACTAACCCCTAACCCGATAATAGATGCTAATTAGATAAGTCCCCCCTTACCTTAGCCAAATTCTTGAATTCTTCCTCTTTCTCTGCTTCTGCACTTTCACGTTCTTGCTCTCTTCTCCTCTTTTGCTCTTTTCTGTTCTATTTCCAATTTTCCTCTTTTCCTTCTTTCTATGAAAACAACATAATTTTAGTAAAAAAGGCCTCATGACTAACACCCCTCCTTTTACTAAACACTACCTCGGCCCAATTCTATTATTTTCCATAATTTTCAGAGAAATGCCAAATAATTCCAATAAAATAATTTAAATTCTAATTAAATTAATTTAAGGAAAATTACGGATGTTAAACGACGGGCAGGGCGGGCGGCCCGTTTTGCCACCCTTACCTATGATGTGTTACAAAGGAAGTCAAGATTTTGGAATGCTTCTTCTGCAACAGTGCTAAGGAACGTTAGTACAAGAGCTTCTGATCATGACTTTTGCAAGGAAGCTTTGGAGGCCTTCTAAAGCTTTGGATGCTGAACACAAGGTTTAGTAGAGCAGGTTCTGAAGACCAAGTGTTGAAGACTCTGAAGACAAGGTTATGCTGAACAAGTTCTGAAGACTCAAAGACTTCTATTAAAAAGACTCAAGTTGTGATCCTTCTACAACATGCTTCAATCAACATACAATCAGAAGCCTCTAAAGACATAGAAGACAAAGATCAAGAATGGCTTGCGTGTGTTGGTGAGCATAAAAGTACAAACCTAAATTGTGACCTCTACTCTCATAGGGTGGCGTAATGACAGTCCTATCTGTACTTGTTATATACCATTCCCACCTATGAGTTGTGATATGAAAAGGTGATGTGGACCTCCAAAAGTTTGATTGTTGAAATTTTCGAACTTCTATGTTAATTAGTTTGTGTTACAAGTTATGGACGGTCTGATGTTGAAAATTCGAGTCGATGTTCGTCCATGGTTGAAAATAGTTAGTTAAAAGGACCTTTTTGTAAGTGCATGCATACCTCACAAAAGTGTTTTGAATGATGGAAAATACTCAAAGATGGGAAGCCTCACACAAAACAATTGAAGAAATCACAAAGTCATTGTTTGGTACCTTTTGGTCAGCTTAGGTTGACTCACAACAAGCACATGTCATCGCATAGAGTCAAGAATGGCAATCTTGCTTCTCTAGCTAGTTTAGGTCGACTCACAGAAAGCATAGATCGACACATAAAGTGAAGAAAAGCAAGCCTACATCTCTGCCTAGTTTAGATCGACTCACTGGTTTCACCAGGTCGACCTCCAATGGGTTGAACAGCCAGTCTACCTCACTGCATGATTTAGGTCGACTCAAGGTTTCCACCAGGTTGGCCTATCAAACTTTGTATGACGCATAATATGTATGGTTCGACGCACACTGAACCATGAACCAGTTGAAACTCACTGCATATGAACCTCAACTATTCAGCTATAACTCCATGCATCATTTAGGTTGACACATCACTCGCATCAAATAAAATTTTGGGCATCTGATTGTGGTTTCAGCTCATCAACTCACACACTCACATATATATACTTGTTTTTTCATAATTTATGAAGCAACATTTGAAAGATACACAAGTCTTCTCATCTTCATTCTTTTTCCTACTCATAACACAACTACACATAATCATTTTTGTGTTGCAGGTACATATTCAAGTCTGATAACGTCCATGGATAGGAATTGAGTATTCCTTTGAGTAAAGATTGTGGGAGTTTCTTTGTATAAAATCTTTAGGATTTTGTCCTCCAAGATTAAGGTGATTTGGAGGTTTTTTACAAGAGGCTTTGCTAAGGATTCAGCCGAGTGAAGGTCTTGAAGAACAGGGGTTCGTTCAAGTAAGTCACAGTAACCGGAGGATCAAAGAAAGCTCTTGGGTATTGAGTCGACTGGATCTTGCTTAAGATCAAGGCGAGAGAAGATAAAGAATCAACATATATTGAATTTGTTTTGTTCATTGCTTTAATCATCTCTTGTAAGAACATTTGCAAAGTAATAATAAAAACTATCCCAATTCCTGTTTGAAATTGGGGGAAGACGTAATCGTAGCGAGGACGAATGACGAACTGTCTAAACAAATCCTTGTGTTCCTTTTTCTCTATTTTCTCTATTGCTTGCTACTAATCTTGGTTCATAATTGTTAATTTGAAAATTGATCCAAGAGTAAAATTATGATACGAAATCATTTGACATAAGAGAATTGTAATAGTTGATTGCAATTGGGTTTCTCAATTTACGACTCTTGGATTGCTTTAACAAGTTAATAGCTCACACCACGTGTTTGTTGTTTTTTTTAGTTCAATAAAATTGATGCACAGTAACTGTTTGATAAATTGCCTTAGCCAATTTATCCCACTATCCTCTAATTGGAAGTAGCCAATCAAGCATATCATATTCAAACGCACAAAGTTTTTTAAAATTATTTGATTCCTCCTAACTCTTAAGCATATCAATATTCTTCACATTTTATAGCATATCAGATCCTACCAATAGCGGTTTGGAATAGATGAGAGTAGATTCCAAGACGCTTCCGATAATAAGAAGTTTTAAAAACACTGTAGAAAATTCTGTTGATCTATTCACCCCTCATGATCACTAGCTTATCGTCTAAAAAGTGGAATTAAGAGTTTTGGTTTATCCTACCAATAGAGGTTTGGAATAGACGAGAGTCAATTCTAAGACGCTTCCGATAATCATAAGTTTTAAAAACACCGCAGAAAATTCTCGTGATCTATTCACCCCCTCTAGATCACTAGCATATCGTCTAACAAGTGGTGTAATACGGTGAACTGACTTTTTTAATAATGTCGCGGTAAGCAAGAGTCGCCACCGACTTTTATTTTATCCAATTTAAAGAAAGGCTAAAAGAACAGGAAAGACCTTTTGAAAGATTTTGAGTTCGGGGGGTAAGTTATACAAAGGGAAGGTGTAAGGCACCCTTTGCATCCATGGTTATCCATGGGCTCTTAATTGCTTAGCTCACTTTGTTTGTTTGATTTGTTTGAAAAGCGGTGTGCGAATAGTAAAAGGTTTCGTTAAGGACTTTAGCTTATAAATAAGCGTAGCCTTGTTTGAAATTATTTTGAAATATGAGGTGTGAAAAGTAAACTTTGAAGAAGAACTTTAGCTTGTAAATAAGCGTAGTCTTTTTGAAAAGTATTTGAAAATTAATGGGAAAATAGTTTGATTTTGAATTTTGAATTTGAATGGAGCAAGCAATTACTAGCAACTTACCCTAAGTTTAAAAATTTGTTCTTTTAGCTTTTCGAGGCGAAAGGATCTATCCATGCCATAAGAGGGCAGGAAGCCTTTCAATTGGATGTTTAAGGGTCATCGAGTAATCGTTCGCCATAAGACTGTCCCATGCCATAAAGAGGGCAGGTAGTCTAAGGGAAGGATATAATAGTCATTAATCTTTTTAGGCATCATGCGAGGATACCTTAGCAATTGGGACAATCATCATATAAGGCAACATCGAGGGACAAACTTGATGATGATAATGAACTTAGGGCAACATTTGTTTTGCTTTAGGTATCCTCGGAATCGAGGGACTTGACTATTTAGTACACTTAGAGGCAGCAAGGCAACAGGCAACAGAAGAGGTTACCCTAAAGGTGAGTGTGTGCAGCAATCACGTGGTTAACTTCGATTACATTTATCTTGTAATTAGGTGATCTATGTTCAGTTCATGGTTTGCACTCCCTAAATTACTAACCACGCAGTAAATATAATATAACAGTTTTAAGTGCCTTCAAGGCCAAACAATACAACCAGGGAACAGTTACATAATAATACGGGGAAGGGAACAATGAAACCAGCGGATCCCTTAATAGGGTTTGACATAAGTAATAATAAAGACAGAGTTTAGGGTTACCAACGTAGCTTTGGCAGTCTGACAAACTTTTATCTTTGATGGATGAAGGTTGATGGGCAGAGGCTAGCCTTGAGGCATGAAGCATTGACACTGACCAGATTGTGATGAATCCTAAAAGATGGGCATAAAGAAAAAGGATGCAGTGAGTGTATGGCTGACTCATTGATATTTAAAAGTAAATCATAATTTATTTTATAGGACAAAAATAATATTTAAAATAATAATCAAATTAGGGACTTAGCTTTTGATCTGGCGTGGCGCGTAGGCGGACGAACCCTGATGGTAACCCTGAAAAGAATTGACATGAAGAAGAGAAATGTTAGTGCATTAACTGATTTAAACGTTAATTGATTATAAACCCTAAAAAGTTTACGAACCCTAAAGGGTTATTTAAGAAAACTTATTGTGACCCAAAAGGTTTATAAGGCCTAACAATGCGTTAGTGGAGAACACCTGCCTGAAGATTTTAAGGTTTATAAATGAATCAAGGTTAACAAAAACTTTAATTATTAATTTTCAATTAATTAATTAATTAAAAATATATACAAAAATAAATTTTTTTATTGTTTTAAAAATAATTATTGATAAAATTAAAAAACGAGTTTTCGATTAAAATAAATAACTATGAAATTATTATATATAAAAACTAATTTGGTTAAATAAATAAAAATAAATAAAACAAAAAAATTATACTAATAATAAAAAAAGAAAGGAATATATATAAAAAATTTCATGCAATTAAAATAAAAACAAAAAAAGAAACTTAGCTCAGATTGGGTGTTGTGCGCTCTTGAGAGTACATGGTGAAAAAGTGGCCAGCAAAATTGTTTGGCCAAAACAAGGTTAATGGCCAAAGGAAGTACCTGCAAACAAGGATAGTAATAATGTTAATAATAATGATAATAATAATAATAATAATAATAATAATAATAATAATAATAATAATAATAATAATAATAAGGGTTAGTAATGATAATAGTTACAATAATAAAATAAAAAATATTATAAAATAGGTTTGACCTCATATAATCTAAATTTTCCCAAAAAATAAAGAAAGGTTCAGAAAGTTAGATTATGGCTAAAAGGGCAAAAATTCTCAAAAGTAAAAAAAATAATTATGATTGTAAAAACATAAATTTAAACTAAAATGTAGCAACAATGACCAAAACAATGATTAAAAAAAAACAAGCATCATGTATCATCGTTGGCCAAAAAAATTGTAATTCTAGATAAAGTATTTGAAAAAGGTTTTTTAAAAAAAGAGAGTTGAAAGAAAATGTTTCGAAACATAAAGAGGATGTCAAAAACATAAGAATTTTGATAAAAGGTGGCCTCAAGTATCATCATTAGCCAAAAACTAAAGTTAGTATAAAAACATACATCAAGGGCCTCATATGATAATCATTGGCCAAAAGGTTTTGAAAACAAAAGGTTTATTTTTAGTTTTGATAAAAAGATTTAGAAAAAGATTTTTTCTTTAAAAAAGAAGAAGATGAGGCCTCATACGAAATCATTGGCCAAGAACTAAGCAAAAGAAGAACAAAAGATATTGAAGAAACTTGGTGAATTGTTTTGTAGGTAGGAATTAGGAATGAAGAATAAGGTTGAAGGTGTTAAAAAAAATAAGGGTTTAGTTGTGAGAGAGTAAATTGAGAAATTTGTAATTGTTAGTTTTATTTATATATCATGAATTAGGTTAGAAAAAATAATTATAGTAAAACTATGGACCAAATCAAAGCCCAAAAATCAATTTGTTTTAATTTTAATAAAAAATTAAATCAAACTAATTTAATAAAATTGACTTGTTCTCTAAAAAAGTGCTAAAAATAGGACAAATAAGATTAAAAACTTTTTTTTTTGGATTTTTTTGAATATTTTATGATTTTTGATGATTTTTGACTAGAAAATACATAAAAGTGAAAATTTGACTATTTTAAAAAATGCATATTTAAATAGTGCGAAAATTAAAAATAAAATGATAAAAAAAATGATTTTTTGTGATTTTTTTAATAAAAATAAAATTAAAACTATAGTTAGAAAAAAAAGAAAAAAAAGTGTTAGAAGTGGGATTTGAACCCGAGACTTTGTACTTGCAAGCCTTACCTCCTTACCAACTATGTTATATTATTTGTTTGAAATAAAAGTCAATTGGAAGTGTATGAAGCATGAGAAAGCATTTTGCTATTTATTAAAATATAAATAATTTAAGAGTAAATTATTATATTTTAAAATAGACTTTAAATTGAATATTTATAAAATTCAAGACGTCAATGTGAATGACCTCAAAATTTTATAAAAAAAATCCAATTTTAAAATAATTTGAATATTTGAATATTGTGGGCAAATTTTGGGGTATGACAGCTGCCCCTGTTCAATCTTCTTAAACCTGAAGATATAGAGTGGTTTGTGTGCCAGTCGGTATCTGAAGGTGGAAGATGATTGAACACTAGAATACCAAGAAATTTGCCCTAGCTGAAGTAGGGACTTTTGTCGGAGATGGGCTTGAAGATGCCATCCAGGTGTTTGAAGTGTTTGAGAAGTGTTGTTTGTGTTTTGATCGTGTCATTACCGTTCGTAGTAGATGAATTAGATCTTTGAGAGTTTGATCGTGTCAGCACCGTTCGTAGTAACTGAATTAGACTTAGGAAATATTTGATCGTGTCCACATCGTTCGTGATGATGGAATTAGATCTCTTTAAAGGTTGATCGTCTCGGTACTGTTCGTAGTAACCGAATTAGATATTTTGTCGTGTCAGTACCGTTCGTAGTAGCTGAATTAGACTGGGAAAGTCAGTGATCGTGTCTACACCGTTCGTGATGATAGAATTAGATCTCTGAGAGTTGATCGTGTCAGTACCGTTCGTAGTAACCGAATTAGATCTTAGAAGCAGTTGATCGTGTCCACACCGTTTGTGATGATGGAATTAGATCTTGAGGAGATAATCGCGTCTACATCGTTCGTGATGGTAGAATTAGATTCTCTTGTCGTGTCAGCACCGTTCGTAGTAACTGAATTAGACTTAGTTGGTCATTGATCGTGTCTACACCGTTCGTGATGATAGAATTAGATCTCTGAGCGTTGACCATGTCAGTACCGTTCGTAGTAACCGAATTAGATCTTTTGTCGTGTCAGTACTGTTCGTAGTAGCTGAATTAGACTTTGAAAGTGATCGTGTCATTACCGTTCGTGGTAAATGAATTAGATCTTCGAGCGTTGATCGTGTCAGTACCATTCGTAGTAGCTGAATTAGATCTTGGAAAGTTGGAGATTTCGTTCATTTGTCGGTACCTGTATTCTGAAAAAGGTAAGGTTAATCTTTATGCAATGTCATGATGCATGAGTTATGTAATGAATCCCTCAAAATAAATGAGAGCTTTTGCATGTTATGTATGAGGTAATGTATGCAGTGTATGAATATGTTTATGACATATGATATGTGAATATGATTTATGTTGTCTTCGATTAAGAAAGTAGATCTTTATGTCCTTGTAATTGTACTGTCTGATCTTGTCTTGAAGATGCTCAGCTGGGAATTTATGATTGGAGATGATCAGTGACTTGATGTTCCCTGATTGGTGATAAAGATATTGATAAATCATGTTGGAGGAGAGCGACAGTGTTGAAGATGTAAACTCTGTTGGGCAGCCATGTCTTTATCGGGAGCGTTTGAAGATATCTTCTTAATGATTACTCTGTGGGGATATGATCTTGTGAACCCGGCTTTGTGGGGAGACATGGGTGAAAGTTGCCCCTAGCATTATAGTACCTGCTATTCCTGGATTTAGGACATGTCACTGAATGTTGATCAAGATGTCAAACTGGACTTGCATAGGTTTGCCCCCGCTAGTAAGAGCTTTGGAAAGATTCGCCTCACGAGGACTTTATGAGATGTGCGCTATGGGCGACATGCCCTTAGTAATCGTAAACTCAGGATGATGCCCCTGATTATTTTGGCATCCTGAGAGATTCTCAGAATCTTGACTTGATTGCCTCAGTTTGATCAAGAACATAGCTTGAAACCCACTTGAGGTGTATGCCTTTGATTGTTTGGCTTTTGAGATATTCTTGGAATCTTGACTTGATTGCCCCAGATTGATTGGAAAAAACGTATCATGCCCCTTGTATACGTAAGAGACATTGCTTCTTGGAGTAATATTGTCTGTCGGGATAACTTTCAGTCATTAGTTTTACCCTGTGCAAGTTCTTTCTGATGCTAACATTTGAAATTATATAGCAGAATATGCTTAATAATGAATTCATGAGATGCAATGCATATGTCTGTCTTGAGTTTGTTGAAAAACATTAAAACTGGATATGTAAAAGCATGATGTTTATAAAAACGTGATGTTTGTAAAAAACGAAGTGTCAACTCAGCATTTGTGGTAAACCTTAAGGAGTCAGGATACCTTTTTTGTGACAGTATGCTTTCGAACTAACCATGCTTCAGTTAGGACTTTTAAGGGTTGTAACGTGGCTTGGTTCACGGTTTAAGAAACGAAGGATAAAGGCTCAAAATTTGATTGTACCCACCCCTCTTCGTGATGATCTTCGATCCTAAGCTCAGTTAATTCAACTTATGCATTCAGGTTCCAAGAGACTTTTGGATTTGCACCTTTGATAATGATGATGGTTCACAAGCAAGGAAAGCTTTTGAGATGGCAGTCGCTTCTTCCTTTGGTAGTCACAACATTGTGTTGTATATTGACTTCTCTTTTTTCATCTTTTTGATATCCCTAACTTTTGCCTGAACTGTTTATTTCGGAGCTTACAGTCAGCGGGATGCCTTGATTTTGCCTAAGTCGTCTTTTGATTTTTGACTTAGCAGGCTTTTCTTTGTATATATATTTTTCATTTTTTCTTTTGAAGATATTGACTGTCTTGTTTGATGATTGACGAACCATCATTGTCTTTTGATTGACATCTCCAACACTTCTTTGATGTGTGCGGATGACCGTTTGTGATTGAAGCCTTTGTTGAAAGGTGTACTGAATGATTCTCTTAAACTAGAATGCACAGCCAAATTAACTGAGAACTACCATGCCCCAGGTTATGATCAAGGGTTTTAATTAGTACAAGAAATAAACTTCTACTTCTTAGGCTCAAAGGGGTTGACGAGGGATTAACATCCTTATATCTCCACTGTTTAGGAATTGAAACAATGCCTGTACATCGTCAGCATAGTCCGCTCAAAAGCATACTGTATGAGGTTGCGGTATCGTTTTCGTCATCCTCCCTCAAAAGGTATACAACTTTAGCCAGAGTTGAGTATCATAAAACATATGCAAAGTAAAGACGTAATTTAAAATGAGCGATAACGAAATAATTTATTCAAGACAAATATATGCAATGCACTGATGGTGATTATTAAAACAGATAATGTCTATCATAATTCGAATGTTTAAACAAACAGAGAAGAAACATGCAAATGAAAGTAGATCTAATGATCCAAAAGTTCGTTCGTCGAGATGTCAATCAATCTTGTCATGACTAGGCATAGGAGCGGTGATCACCACAGGGGTTTCAAGAGGGTTGGATTTGATTTCTCCGTCATTGATCAGATCTTGTATCTTATTCTTTAATGTCCAGCAATCGTTTATGTAATGTCCAAGACTGTTGGAATGGCACGCGCACCTCGCATTGGGTTTATAGTAGGTGTTAGAATTCTTAGGAGCATCCCTCAGAATAATCAATCTGATTTTCAACAGATGTTGTAATGCTTGAGCCAACGATATATTGATCTTGGTGAATTGACGCTTAGGTGCATCTGGCTTGCGTTGTTGTTGTGGAACTGGTGTAGGACATCAGAACGAGTTATTCATGAAACCATATCTGAAGAGGAATGCCAGAACGGGTCGTACATTAGACCATATCTAGAAGTAGGAAATCAGAACGAGTTATTCATTAAACCATATCTGAAGAGAACATCAGAACGAGCCATACACTAGACCATATCTGATGGAGGGTGTCAGAACGAATCGTACATTAGACCATATCTGATAGAGAATACCGGAACGGGTCGTACATTAGACCATATCTGGAAGTTGGAAATCAGAACGAGTTATTCATTAAACCATATCTGAAGAGAACATCAGAACGAGCCATACATTAGACCATGTCTGATGAAGGGTGTCAGAACGAGTCGAACATTAGACCATATCTGATAGAGAATACCGGAACGGGTCGTACATTAGACCATATCTGATAGAGAATGCTTGCTTGTTAGAGTCGATGAGTTATTCGACGAAGTTTTGGAATGTAAAAGGGCTTGTCAGAATGAATCTCCAGCTCGATTATATTTGAGACGAATGATTGTCGAGGCGGAACCTGAAAACAAAGTTAGAAATATGCAATGTCATGAATGCAAATGAAATGTTTTCAAGGATCTTTAAGGAATTTAGTTAGCAGCATTGGAGAGTGATTCGGTCGCATATTTGTTTGAAGAATTACGACTTTTGTCTTTGAACATCCTTCTTTGAGAATCAAGCTCACCATATCGAGTGGGTCATCGCCTCTGATTCAGGATACATGGCTAGAGGAAAATAAATCCTCTTGCCCCTTTGATGGGTACGGTGTCTTTGAATTGGAAGGTACGTGGCCAAAGGAAAGTAAATCTTCTTGCCCCTAGTTAGGAATTCCGTCCTTGATAAGAGATTGTGCACTTTGAATCCCTAAGATCCTTGAAAGGGTTAGTTTACAGGTGATGTTATGATGTTATGATGTCATGCAGATGCAATGCATTAAGTAAGGCATAAGGTCATAAGGACGAGACGTCCTACAGGAAAACCCTGCGAGGAAATAAAAGGTTAGAGCATAAGGTAACGAGGACGAGATGTCCTACAAGCAAATCTTGCAAGGAAATAGAAAGGTAGAGCATATGGTAATAAGGACGAAATGTCCTACAAGCAAATCCTGCAAGGAAACCAAAAGGTTAGATAACAAGCAAGTCACACAAGAGTCCTTAAGTTTAAAGGCTTGCATGAAGTATGACCAGGTGACTACCCTTCCCCCAAAGGTACTTCTAGGGATAAGGATGATATCAGCAACGGGTTCTACCAGGTGACCCAGAATTGTCAGCCCTTCTAAAGCACCCTCGAACATGGTACATGCATACCACGCAATGATACTTTGAGAAAGAACCTATCTGAGTTGTAGTATCGGGTAACGACTATGCCCTTAACATGCATCAAGAGTAGTCCTCCCACTACGTTCCTAAAGGCCAAGATGGGTTGAAGGTGACTAAAGGTCCCTGAGCTCCGACGCACCCAAAGATACATGCGTAAACCTCTCTCATGCAAAAGAGGTACACAATAACCAATGGAGGCCTAACTCAAGCGCGAACTTCATTTTGACCAATCCCAAGCATGCACAAGGGAGGTCTCCATGACTATGCCGCTCCTATCTTAAGGTGCACTCGAATCCGGGTATAGGATTTATCTTCCATTCAATACCCAAAACAATCTTGGAAAATAAAGCAAACAAACAAACAATAAAGTGATCCTAAACTCTAAGGTAACCCCTCTTTTATTCGAAAGCATCCCCAGCAGAGTCGCCAGTTCTGTAATACGGTGAACTGACTTTTTTAATAATGTCGCGGTAAGCAAGAGTCGCCACCGACTTTTATTTTATCCAATTTAAAGAAAGGCTAAAAGAACAGGAAAGACCTTTTGAAAGATTTTGAGTTCGGGGGGTAAGTTATACAAAGGGAAGGTGTAAGGCACCCTTTGCATCCATGGTTATCCATGGGCTCTTAATTGCTTAGCTCACTTTGTTTGTTTGATTTGTTTGAAAAGCGGTGTGCGAATAGTAAAAGGTTTCGTTAAGGACTTTAGCTTATAAATAAGCGTAGCCTTGTTTGAAATTATTTTGAAATATGAGGTGTGAAAAGTAAACTTTGAAGAAGAACTTTAGCTTGTAAATAAGCGTAGTCTTTTTGAAAAGTATTTGAAAATTAATGGGAAAATAGTTTGATTTTGAATTTTGAATTTGAATGGAGCAAGCAATTACTAGCAACTTACCCTAAGTTTAAAAATTTGTTCTTTTAGCTTTTCGAGGCGAAAGGATCTATCCATGCCATAAGAGGGCAGGAAGCCTTTCAATTGGATGTTTAAGGGTCATCGAGTAATCGTTCGCCATAAGACTGTCCCATGCCATAAAGAGGGCAGGTAGTCTAAGGGAAGGATATAATAGTCATTAATCTTTTTAGGCATCATGCGAGGATACCTTAGCAATTGGGACAATCATCATATAAGGCAACATCGAGGGACAAACTTGATGATGATAATGAACTTAGGGCAACATTTGTTTTGCTTTAGGTATCCTCGGAATCGAGGGACTTGACTATTTAGTACACTTAGAGGCAGCAAGGCAACAGGCAACAGAAGAGGTTACCCTAAAGGTGAGTGTGTGCAGCAATCACGTGGTTAACTTCGATTACATTTATCTTGTAATTAGGTGATCTATGTTCAGTTCATGGTTTGCACTCCCTAAATTACTAACCACGCAGTAAATATAATATAACAGTTTTAAGTGCCTTCAAGGCCAAACAATACAACCAGGGAACAGTTACATAATAATACGGGGAAGGGAACAATGAAACCAGCGGATCCCTTAATAGGGTTTGACATAAGTAATAATAAAGACAGAGTTTAGGGTTACCAACGTAGCTTTGGCAGTCTGACAAACTTTTATCTTTGATGGATGAAGGTTGATGGGCAGAGGCTAGCCTTGAGGCATGAAGCATTGACACTGACCAGATTGTGATGAATCCTAAAAGATGGGCATAAAGAAAAAGGATGCAGTGAGTGTATGGCTGACTCATTGATATTTAAAAGTAAATCATAATTTATTTTATAGGACAAAAATAATATTTAAAATAATAATCAAATTAGGGACTTAGCTTTTGATCTGGCGTGGCGCGTAGGCGGACGAACCCTGATGGTAACCCTGAAAAGAATTGACATGAAGAAGAGAAATGTTAGTGCATTAACTGATTTAAACGTTAATTGATTATAAACCCTAAAAAGTTTACGAACCCTAAAGGGTTATTTAAGAAAACTTATTGTGACCCAAAAGGTTTATAAGGCCTAACAATGCGTTAGTGGAGAACACCTGCCTGAAGATTTTAAGGTTTATAAATGAATCAAGGTTAACAAAAACTTTAATTATTAATTTTCAATTAATTAATTAATTAAAAATATATACAAAAATAAATTTTTTTATTGTTTTAAAAATAATTATTGATAAAATTAAAAAACGAGTTTTCGATTAAAATAAATAACTATGAAATTATTATATATAAAAACTAATTTGGTTAAATAAATAAAAATAAATAAAACAAAAAAATTATACTAATAATAAAAAAAGAAAGGAATATATATAAAAAATTTCATGCAATTAAAATAAAAACAAAAAAAGAAACTTAGCTCAGATTGGGTGTTGTGCGCTCTTGAGAGTACATGGTGAAAAAGTGGCCAGCAAAATTGTTTGGCCAAAACAAGGTTAATGGCCAAAGGAAGTACCTGCAAACAAGGATAGTAATAATGTTAATAATAATGATAATAATAATAATAATAATAATAATAATAATAATAATAATAATAATAATAATAATAATAATAAGGGTTAGTAATGATAATAGTTACAATAATAAAATAAAAAATATTATAAAATAGGTTTGACCTCATATAATCTAAATTTTCCCAAAAAATAAAGAAAGGTTCAGAAAGTTAGATTATGGCTAAAAGGGCAAAAATTCTCAAAAGTAAAAAAAATAATTATGATTGTAAAAACATAAATTTAAACTAAAATGTAGCAACAATGACCAAAACAATGATTAAAAAAAAACAAGCATCATGTATCATCGTTGGCCAAAAAAATTGTAATTCTAGATAAAGTATTTGAAAAAGGTTTTTTAAAAAAAGAGAGTTGAAAGAAAATGTTTCGAAACATAAAGAGGATGTCAAAAACATAAGAATTTTGATAAAAGGTGGCCTCAAGTATCATCATTAGCCAAAAACTAAAGTTAGTATAAAAACATACATCAAGGGCCTCATATGATAATCATTGGCCAAAAGGTTTTGAAAACAAAAGGTTTATTTTTAGTTTTGATAAAAAGATTTAGAAAAAGATTTTTTCTTTAAAAAAGAAGAAGATGAGGCCTCATACGAAATCATTGGCCAAGAACTAAGCAAAAGAAGAACAAAAGATATTGAAGAAACTTGGTGAATTGTTTTGTAGGTAGGAATTAGGAATGAAGAATAAGGTTGAAGGTGTTAAAAAAAATAAGGGTTTAGTTGTGAGAGAGTAAATTGAGAAATTTGTAATTGTTAGTTTTATTTATATATCATGAATTAGGTTAGAAAAAATAATTATAGTAAAACTATGGACCAAATCAAAGCCCAAAAATCAATTTGTTTTAATTTTAATAAAAAATTAAATCAAACTAATTTAATAAAATTGACTTGTTCTCTAAAAAAGTGCTAAAAATAGGACAAATAAGATTAAAAACTTTTTTTTTTGGATTTTTTTGAATATTTTATGATTTTTGATGATTTTTGACTAGAAAATACATAAAAGTGAAAATTTGACTATTTTAAAAAATGCATATTTAAATAGTGCGAAAATTAAAAATAAAATGATAAAAAAAATGATTTTTTGTGATTTTTTTAATAAAAATAAAATTAAAACTATAGTTAGAAAAAAAAGAAAAAAAAGTGTTAGAAGTGGGATTTGAACCCGAGACTTTGTACTTGCAAGCCTTACCTCCTTACCAACTATGTTATATTATTTGTTTGAAATAAAAGTCAATTGGAAGTGTATGAAGCATGAGAAAGCATTTTGCTATTTATTAAAATATAAATAATTTAAGAGTAAATTATTATATTTTAAAATAGACTTTAAATTGAATATTTATAAAATTCAAGACGTCAATGTGAATGACCTCAAAATTTTATAAAAAAAATCCAATTTTAAAATAATTTGAATATTTGAATATTGTGGGCAAATTTTGGGGTATGACAAGTGGCATCAAGAAATCAGGTTTATCCTTGCTTCGAAATACACTTATTAGAATAATGGCTTCCGAACCTACAGGGCCACATAATAGAGCTCCAGTTTTCAATGGTGAAAATTATGGCTATTGGAAGGATTGTATGCGCATTCATATCAATTCAATTGATAGAAGGGTATGGAAAGCCATCCAAGACGGTTCGTGCCAAATAACGTTGACCAACAAGGATGGTGTTACTATTCCTAAACCCGAAGAAACTTGGGACGCGGAAGATGAGAAAAAGTAATCGTATGATTGGAAAGCGAGAAATATTCTAGTAGCCTCCTTAGGGATGGATGAATATTACCACGTTTCACATTGTACGACAGCTAAAGCTATATGTGACCCATTATAAGTTACTCATGAGGGCACAAATGATGTCAAACTAGCTAGAATCAATACTTTAAATCAAGAGTTTGAACTCTTTTATATGAAACATAGTGAAACCATATCCAATATGAAAAAGATATTCTCACATCTTCTAAGTCGTTTGAATGCGCTTGAAAAGCCCATTCCAAATGAGACGACAACTAACAAAATTTTGAGATGTTTGAACAGGGAATGGCAACCTAAAGTCACGACTATAAAGGAAGCTAACAACTTTGCTACTTTAGATATCACAACATTTTTTTGGAAGCTTGAAGAGCATGAATAACATCTCTTGATCCTATAAGAGCATGAGAAACGAGTAAAGAAGGAGAAAAATAAAGATAAGGAGGTAGAGAAGAAGTCCATTGCTCTAAAGGCTTCAACCTCCAAGACCTCAAACAAATAGCAATATGAATGTGACTCTAGTGATTACAGGAAATCAGATGATGAAGAGATGGTATTGTTTGTTAAAAGATACGATAAGTACATAATAAATAACGGTGCCAAACATTCAGACAACAACTTAACTAACTATCGAAAGCAATCTAAACAAGTTCAACAAGATGACAACAAGAAAGGGAAAAGCCAAGGACTATGTTTCAATTGTGGAAAGTCCGGGTGTTATAAACCGGATTGTCCATCACTCGAGAAGGATATAAGCAACAGTTAAGGTAAAAAGTATAACAAGCCTCGTAGAGCCTATATAGCTTGGGAAAGTGATGAGTCCTCAAATGATGATAGCTCAAGCAATGAAGAAGAACAGCCAAACCTATGTCTCATGACTCATCAATACAAGAAAAAGAAATATGTAAGTCACTTGAAACCCGAACTTGTAGATAATTTATCTCATTCTTAATTAAAGTTGGCCTTTAATAATCTTCATATAGATGCTATTGAAGCTTTTAAAATATTAGCCTCGAATAAGAAAATATTTTCATATCTTGGATCTAAGGTTGAACAAATCGAAAAGAATATGGAAGCCTTAAAACAATCTATGTTAGATATCCAAAGGGATGAGGCTGACGATAAACAATCATCATGGTTTGGTTGTGAGACTTGCCACATTTGGCAAAAAAGAAGTGAAAACCATCAAGGCCAATTTAGACAAGGCTCTTCAGCCTAAAATAACTTTGGTCGTTGATCCGACTAAGTTCAAAAAGTCGCTTACTCCTTTATATAAAAAGTACACTTTTGTTCCAAAGGAACCTATTAGGAAAAATAAATATGGACTTCGCTAAGCGAACCTTAGGGGGTCTGCTGATGGTGGTTCAAATTTAAAACTTAACCAAGAAGAAAATAGTAAGTTCGCTTAGCGAACACATGCGGCATAATTAGCTATAAAAGGAACCAAGTGTTTTGTAGAAAGGCATTTAGTTTAAGTTTTCATATCTCAATTATAATAGTTAATATAGTGAATCCCAAGGGTTATTATTAGGAACTTAGGGGAGGGAATCAAAGAATCGAGTTGGATACACATCAAAGATTGAGAAATTGTCCTTGATGTTCATTCATCTCCAACTCTTTCTTTTTGTACAAGCAACCATAAAAATGGCTAGCTAAACTCCCCTCTCTTGCTAGGGATTGGATCACTCTTTTGAAAACATATGTATATTTATCGATTAGAATTTTAATATAAGCATGCTATTATGATTATCGATATTATCTTGTTCTCAACGGTGCATCTTATGAATTTAAACTGTTAATGAAAATTGCATTTGGCTTCATGAAATGAAGATGACTGATCACTTAAACACTAATTTCTAGACATAGAATTAGGTTTAAGATCCATTTTAAAGTACTAGAGTCTTAACACCATCGGTTTGGTTACTCGATTGAGACATCATCGATTAAACAAACCGAAGGAAATCTTGGAAATTTTGTGTAGACATACACAATGTGTTTTTGGAAAGTACATGGAGGTATGAATAATAACATGCTTATGTGGAAATAATCGGTATATTGCATAAGGGAGTGGTAGAGTAGAACCAATCCCTGCAAGATCACTTTTATATTAACACTTTCACTTATTATAAAATCGTTTCAATTATGTTCTATTACTTTAATCAAAACAATAAAATTATAACTTTCTATTACTTTGAAAAGATTTCATTAATTTAATCGGTAGTAATATCGCTCTAGTCTCTGTGGATACGATAAATATTTTCTTTTGATAAACTACGACAATTCTCTCAGAGCATACATTGAGAGGTTCAACAAAGAAGCTTCCCAGGTCTCTTTGACCGACAATATGAAAAAGTATCTTCTCAAGCGCGGGCTGCACCCTCACAACGACTTTGCCAAAACTGTTGGCATCGAGACTCCCATCACCCTGGATGCCTTCCTCCTTAAGGCCCAGGTTTACATTCAATACAGGGAAAATGAGGCGGCTAACACTGCCCGGGACTCCATGCACCAGGAGAGTGAGAAGTCCTCGAGATCCGAAGACCCCTCGACACCCCGTTGGGGAGGAGACAAGAAAAAAAATGACAGGTCCCGTGACTCCTGAGATTACAAGGGGCCAGCTAGTCGTTTCCACGACTACACTCCACTGGTCGCCTCCTGAGAAAAGATATTATCTGAATGTGCCAACACAGAATTCCAGCAGACCATGGTTCGTTTTCCTTGGCAAACGCCAACCTAGCCCAACACGGAAAAATCCAAATACTTCCGGTTCCAGAAGAGCCATGGGCACACTACAGAAGACTGCATCCATCTGAAGGATTCCATTAGATCATGATCAAAGATGGTCACCTCAAGCAATATATTAAGAAGAGAGACGATGCTCGGAGCAACGACTTGGGGGCTTCTGTTCCAGACTGGCCCAATGGCTAGACACGACTCAATCCACTTCTGCACTCTACTACTTAACGAAACTTTAACTTCTTTTTTTATATGGTCATTTCTCCGAACCGATTTTATTTCATATTCATAATTTTTGTAAACAAATATTTATTTTAGACTCTTGATATTATTTATGGTGGTAACTTTAAACACTTTATTATGTCTATTTTTTTTATATGATGATAATGTCTCAAGAATTTACTTTCTTCGATGCATTTCATTTGGGTTTTTCACAATTCTTAAATAAATATATTTTAATAAACTTCAGTGATAAAATAATTATTATTTAATAAAAATATTTGTATTAATAAAAGTTAGTGAAATAGTTAGAGAAATTGACATACAATATATGTTTGAAATAGATGTTTCAATCGAGAGAACCGAGGCTGGAATCGTGAACGGAATCACTTTCCTTAAAGTATTTCAAGCACTCCCGAAATGTCTTAGAGTTTTGATGCAGGAATACCCAGGATAATTCAGCCTTATCGAGTTTGCGCAAGACCGGCGAAAACTCGAATGCAGCGAAGAACGATCTGGAATTATTCAGAGGATTTTCGGAATTTGTGATGTGATTTCTGAATGCGGAATCATCTTTATATAGGCCACGAAAATGTTAGTTTCAAAGGTTGCGACCCTTAATGAAACAATATATTTTCAAAAGTTATAGCACCCGGCCGAAGGCCGGCCGTCGCCCGCCGGAGCCGCCTCATTAACGCCGCGAATAGCCCGATCGCTCCGATGCGACGTGCCTAAGTGCTCAAGTGCCGTCTACAAGCCGCCACTAGCGCCTCTACGCCCACGCCCCCGGACCCGGACCCGGAGTCGGAGCCGGAGCCGGTGTCGCCGGTGGCGACACCGGCGAGTGGTTGTAGGATTGGGACAAGTGGCAATAATGCTTGGGACCACCACATTGTCAATGTGGCACTTTATCCTCTTTTGTCCTTTTGTTGAGTTAATGTCATTAATTCTTTTATAAGGACTTTGAAAATGAGTGAATCTTTCAATGTGGGACTTTATTACATGCATTTATTAGCATTTACTCATTTTCACCATTTGTCATTTTAGAACACACTTGTAATCATTATACCATTAATAATTACAACAATCCCCCACTTGTTCTAATAATGAAAATTCCAATTCCAGAATATAGAAGATAAAAGTGTTAATACAGTTAGGTATCTTTCGATTTGAACTTAACCTTAGTAAAGACAACGCAAAGTCTAATCGGAACGTTAGGTAGCTATGCTTTGAACCATTATCCCATGTGATCAGACCGGCATTGCTATACACACACTTTTAAGGTTTTCTTCGCCTACATATCTCGCCTAGCACTATTTATGGCCATGTGCTTTTCCTGTTTTCATGAATTTTTCATGAGAGAAACTCCAACTCTCACTTTGAGACGGCACCATCTCGAAATTCACATAGGTGAAGTTTTATCTCTATATCCTCGATATAGTACTTCATTAAGAGTTTCCTTAAAACTCAACCCTCAATTATGTAATAGTCAACATTATCACGAAATGTTGCACCAACTTCCAAATCAACGACTTGTTGTTACCCATTGAATCTTAGGTTAAGATGTATTAACTTCAGATTGGGTTGCTATCATTGTCGGAACCCTTATTCAAGGAGTTTTAATCTCATACCTTTCGAGGTAGACTTTACTAAATCTCTGGCCAGTGGTTTAGTAAAAGGATCAGCCAAATTGTAGCTTGTTTGTATATATGTCAGTGAAATAATCCCATCCTTTATCATTTTTCTCACGAGAGAATGTCTAAGACTTATGTGTCTAGACTTTCCATTGTATACTTCACTGAAAGCTCTAGCCAGGGTGGCTTGACTATCACAATGTATCAACACCTTTGAAACATTTTCTTTAGCTAATGGAACCTCTAATAAGAGATCCCTCAGCCATTCTGCTTCTTGTCCAGCAGATGCAAGAGCCACAAACTCTGATTCCATGGTTGAGAGAGTAATGCATGTTTGTTTCTTGCTCTTCCAAGAAATCGCACCTCCAGCTAATGTGAATATCCACCCAGTTGTAGATTTATAATCTCCAACACTTGATATCCAACTTGCGTCGGTATATCCTTCTAGTATGGCAGGAAACTTACCATAATGAAGGCCAAGGTTTTTAGTTTTTGACAAATATCCAAAAATCCTTGTTATTGCCTTCCAATGTTCATCATTTGGATTGCTAGTAAATCTATTCATTTTACTAACAGCAAATGCTATGTCTGGTCTAGTACATTGCATTAAGTACATTAGACATCCAATTGCACTTGCATATTCCAATTGTGCCATGGATCTACCATTGTTCTTTTGAAGTTTGACACTAGGATCGAACGGAGTGTGTACTTCCCTGAAGTTAAGGTGTTTGAACTTTTCCAACATTTTTTCAATGTAATGTGTTTGATTAAGTTCATAACCCCCACTATTTCATCTTACTTTGATCCCTAATATAGTGTCAACTAATCCAAGATCTTTCATCTTGAATGTGGAAGTTAGAAAACCTTTTGTTTCTAAGATTCCATTCATCTCATTGCTAATAATCAACATGTCATCAACATATAAACATAGAAAGATAATAGCATTTCCACACACCTTTGTGTACAAGCATTTGTCACAAGAATTTGGGATGAACCCATTTGAAAGTATGGCAGTGTCAAATTTTTGGTGCCATTGTTTTGGTGCCTGTTTTAAACCATATAAAGATTTGACAAGTTTACATACCTTTTGTTCATTTCCATGAAGTGTGTAGCCTTCTGGTTGCTCCATATAAATTTCCTCGTCGAGATCACCATTTAGGAATGCTGTTTTAACGTCCATTTGATGTACAATAAGGTTGTTCAAGGAGGCTAGTGCAAACAGAATTCTAATCGTCGTAGTTTTTGCTACTGGTGCATATGTATCAAAATAATCAATACCTTCCTTTTGTCTAAATCCTTTTGCAACTAGTCTGGCCTTGTAGGTGTTTAATGTACCATCGCTGTGATACTTCTTCCTAAACACCCATTTGCATCCAATGGGTCTTGATCCCTTCGGAAGATCGACTAGTTCCCAAGTGTGATTTGACATAATTGAATCCATTTCATCTTGGATAGCATCCTTCCAAAAAGAAGCGTCTCTAGAAGTCATTGCTTCTTTATATGTTTTAGGATCATCTTCAATTTGAAGAATAATAGGAATTTAATGAACATCATTCTTATTATTTCCTTCAATTAGATAAACGGAAATAAGTTGAGAATCGATTTCATCTGGTCCTAGACCTTTATTCCTACGTGCCCTTTTGGTTCTTCTTGGTTCGGGTTGTGTTTCAACAATCCGCGTCGAATCATTGTCACCAGATTCTTTGATCGTGGGATTCTCTGGTTCCTTATTCTTTGTGATAAGATTTTCGAAGAATTCCACATCTCTAGATTCGACAATTACATTAGACTCTAAATTTAGTAGTCTATATGCTTTGCTATTTTGTGCATATCCTATGAAAGCACATCTGATCCCTCGAGGACCTAGTTTTGTTCTTTTGGGGTCCATATTTTTATAATATGCCACGCACCCCCACACTCTAAAGTAATCAATATTTGGTGACCTTCCTTTCCATTTTTCATATGGAGAAATTCCAGTTGTTTTTAATGGAATTCTATTCATTATGTGACATGCGGATAATAATGCTTCGCCGCACAAATTAAATGGCAACTCTGAATGCATCAACATAGCATTAATCATTTCTTGATATGTTCTATTTTTTCTTTCGGCCATGCCATTTTGTTGTGGTGTGCGAGGCGCAGAACATTCATGTATAATGCCATATTCTTCACAATATGCATCAAATTCTGCCGAGAAGTATTCACCGCCTCTATCACTTCTAAGTATTTTTATGGTAGCACTTAATTGATTTTCGACTTCCGCTTTATATGTTTTAAAAGCATTAAAGGCATCGTCTTTATGCTTTAAGAGGTATACATGTGTGAATCTAGAACAATCATCAATGAATGTTATAAAATAACGATTTCCCCCACGGGTTAACATTCCATTGAATTCACACAAGTCAGAGTGCACAAGATCAAGAACATTTGTTTTTCTTTCAACACTTTTGAAAGGTTTCTTAATCATTTTAGACTTAACACATATTTCGCATTTTCCGAAATCATGAATGTTACATGATATCAATCCAGATTTAATTAGTCTATTCATAGTACTAATACCAATATGTGCTAATCTAGAGTGCCATAATGAAATAGATTCAAGCATATAAGCAGAATTAGAAATTTCATTAATAATATTATCAGTAGTACATAGTTTGATCATTCCCTCAGCGGAATATCCTTTTCCTACAAATATACCATTACGGGTCAATATTAACTTGCCCGATTCATACACAGATTTAATGCCAGGTTTTCCCAACAAGTCCCCACTAACGAGGTTCCTATTCATATCGGGAACATGAAGAACATTGATAAGAGTGACTTTCTTTCCAGAGGTGAAGTTGAGTTCGACGGATCCTGTTCCAACGACTCTTGATCGGACCTCATTGCCCATTTGCACCTCCTGTCCATCATTGACTTCGGTATAGGTTTTGAATGTCGCTTTATCATAAGACACATGTACAGTTGCACATGTATCATACCACCATCCTTGGACTTTTCCTTTGATAGCCATAATTTCGCTTACAGTAGCGATTATGCCGTCATTTGTATGAACAGCATTAACCTCATTTTTGGGCCTGTTGTGCCTGCAATCTCGAGCATAATGTCCGGGTTTGCCACATGCATAACATCCATTTTTAGTACCCCTTTGTCCGCCAGAGTTTTTGAACCTGTTATGATCTTTCTTTGGACCAAGATGATTTTTTGTACCATCATATTTTTTCTTTCCTTTTGCAGCAACAGCATTTGCCTTTGCAAATCCGGAGGACTCGGTCTTTTCACGATCCTTCGTTTCTTCCTCGATTCGAAGGTGTTTCTGGAGTTTCTCCAACGAGAGATCCTCGGAACTATGCAGCAATTTCTTTCTGTATCCTTTCCATGAAGGTGGCAATTTTGCTATGATTGCACCGACTTGGAAATCCTCAGGGACATCAATTTTTACGGCCTTAATTTTATTCACGAGAACCTGTAACTCGTGTACTTGTGCAAGAATAGGCTTTGAATCCAACATTTTAAAGTCAAAGTATTTAGATATTAAGAACTTTTTCGTACCTTCTTCTTCGGCTTTAAATTTGAATTCAAGTGCCTTCCAAATTTCCTTTGCAGATGCGGTATCAGTGTAGAGATCATAGAGACGATCGGTTAATGTGTTCAGAATGTGTCCACGGCACAGCAATTCATCTTCCTTACGTTTCTTTCTCTCCTTCTTTATTTCATCGGTGTCATCTGGAGTGGGTTCTGGAATTTCCTCCAAGTCAGGATCCAAGACATATTGAATTTTCAGAGTAGTCAGGAGAAAAGTCATTTTGTCTGCCCAACGGGTATAGTTTGTTCCATCAAAGCGATCTAGTTTCACAAGATCCTGGTTCATGAGTTTGATGCTTGAAATAGAAGCGTCGGTAGCCATGGTTTGATAATACTTTAAGATTGTTTGAAATAGATGTTTCAATCGAGAGAACCGAGGCTGGAATCGTGAACGGAATCACTTTCCTTAAAGTATTTCAAGCACTCCCGAAATGTCTTAGAGTTTTGATGCAGGAATACCCAGGATAATTCAGCCTTATCGAGTTTGCGCAAGACCGGCAAAAACTCGAATGCAGCGAAGAACAATCTGGAATTATTCAGAGGATTTTCGAAATTTGTGATGTGATTTCTGAATGCGGAATCATCTTTATATAGGCCACGAAAATGTTAGTTTCAAAGGTTGCGACCCTTAATGAAACAATATATTTTCAAAAGTTATGACTGTTGCACATAGACAGATTCATGCACCATTTGCATGGTATTCTGCATGGTTTCGTGAACAGTTGCCTCCTTTCCGATTCAAAATTCAAATCACGTACACTGAGCAAAATATAGCACCCGGCCGAAGGCCGGCCGTCGCCCGCCGGAGCCGCCTCATTAACGCCGCGAATAGCTCAAGTGCTCAAGTGCTCAAGTGCCGTCTACAAGCCGCCACGCCTCTACGCCCACGGACCCGGAGTCGGAGCCGGTGTCGACACCGGCGAGTGGTTGTAGGATTGGGACAAGTGGCAATAATGTTTGGGACCACCACATTTGTCAATGTGGCACTTTATCCTCTTTTGTCCTTTTGTTGAGTTAATGTCATTAATTCTTTTATAAGGACTTTGAAAATGAGTGAATCTTTCAATGTGGGACTTTATTACATGCATTTATTAGCATTTACTCATTTTCACCATTTATCATTTTAGAACACACTTGTAATCATTATACCATTAATAATTACAACAATATATAAATTTTCATTAAAAAAAATAATAAATATTGATTTGTTATTTTAAATTTATAGTAAATAATATGAAATAATAATATTTATTTTTCTAATAACAGTCCTTAAAAATCAAGTTACACTCCAAAATGTCTAAAATATCTTTAAATTAAAATCAGATTTCTTTTTTACTGTCATCATACTCTTGTTTACATAAAACTCTCTAAATTATAAAATTTAAATTCTCACATGCAATTTATCATCCTTTAATGATTATTTGTGATTAGTGTAACTATGTGATTGTTTTTGAATTTTGTTTTTTTTTATCATTTTCTACAATTTTGGTTTTCATAGTTTTTGAAGTCTGGGCAAACTCAATTCACAATACAAACTCGATTTACACAAGTTTATTTTTGGAAATTCAGTGCACTTAAATTTTAACAAAGTCAATTCACAAATTTCCATATTTTAAATTTACCTACACTTCCACAAACTCAGTTTAAATACATTGCCTCAAATTTAATTTACTTAAATTAACTTTTTATATGTACATGAACTTTAATAAATAGTTTTATATAAATTCAATTCATGTAAAGTTTAAAGGTAAAATTTTAAAGCACACCTAGGTGAATTGAACTCTCATTTAATACTTAGATAAAAAAACACAAAAATTAATGATTAAAAGTAAAATAGAAAATTATTAATTTAGGTATGAGAATGATTGATAATCCAATTTTCAATTATTAGTTGAATTTGCCAATAAAAAAAAAAGATAAAGCTAACATGTGCCCCAAGGGCACATGTTAAGAAAACTTTTTATGAAAACAATGTACAATTTTTAAGTAAAAATTTCTACATTTAGCTCTTAACATGTGCCCGTGCCTGAGGGCACATGTTAGCATGACCCAAAAAAAAAAAATACATACATACATGTACCTATTAATATTAATGATAATAACAAAGCAAATAAGGATATGTATGAACCATTTAGCTTATAACAAATTGACTTCCATAATTTTATCCAAATTTCTAACTTTGCGGATAAGAATTCATCACTTTAAATCCATTTTTAAAAAATTAAAATAGGTTATATTTTAATTGGTGGTTATCAGATGCTGATGTGTTATAGATAAAATAATTCTGATGTGTTCCTTACGTTGGATAGTCAAAGATGGGAGAGAGAATAGGTAAGAGAAACAAAGTATAAAATGAGAGTGTTTGTAGGAAATGAAATGAAAGCAACACCTGTCTAGATCACAGTTCATACATTTTCATTGTCTCGATAAATAAACAATTGTGTTTGTTCCTGGTTTTGCACTTGACAATCTCAAATACAAACTTGTTTATATTTACGGTGCCTTGCTCCTCACTTTGTCACTTTGTCTCCTTCATGATAGTTGATATGGTCCAGACAATTAACTTGAAAAAGTCTTTCGTTCAAGCTAACATGGTGATGGTTCTTTTTTTTTTTACTATACCTTCATTTCTCTTATTCTTTCTTTTCGATTACGTTGTATCTTTTGTTATTGTTTACATGCATACGTTGGAAAAGATTTTTAAGAGTGTGTGCAATGTAAATATGATTTTTGTTAAACTGATGTGTTTGTTTTGTTTTATCAGAGGGTGTTCACTTTTGGCAAAGGTAAGAGTGAAGGCAACAAGGGCATGAAGTCCTTGGTAAGCATTCTTTATCTTTTTAAATTGATTGATTTCTCTCATGCAGATTCATATTTGCATGGTTGTCAAAATCGAGAGTTTGAAATGGATCAAAAATGTTACAAACTAATAACAATAGCTAGATCTTGATTTGTACAAAAACATAGATGGGTAAAAATAAAAATGGACCATTGATCTGGTTATTATAGATCATGATGTTAACTTGTAATTTTATTTGTTTCTTTGCATGGGAAAGCTCTAAGCACATTATTTTTCATGTTACAACTAATTTTTGTTTGTTTATGTATGTTCATTGTAGTTGGGAGGAAAGGGAGCCAACTTAGCTGAAATGGCGACGATTGGTTTATCGGTGCCCTCTGGACTCACTATATCAACAGAAGCATGTCACCAGTATCAACAAAATGTAAAGAATTTGCCAGATGGTCTGTGGGATGAGATAATTAAAGGCTTGAAATTTGTGGAGAATGAAATGGGAGCCTCTGTTGGAAATCCTTCAAAGCCTCTCCTCCTCTCCGTGCGATCTGGCGCGGCGGTATGATTTTTTTTCTTTTTTGTTTGGATTGAATTATTTGAACTTATCTATGTGAATGAGTACTTGTGAGATCAAACTTCTCATGTTTTTCTTACATGTATCAGATTTCAATGCCTGGAATGATGGACACAGTTCTCAATCTTGGATTGAATGATGAAGTGGTTGTTGGGCTGGCTTCCAAAAATGGAGAGCGGTTTGCTTATGATTCGTACCGACGTTTCCTGGACATGTTTGGAGATGTTGTAAGTACTTAGTTCTTTTATATCATATGCACCAAATTGCATCTTGTCGAAAATCGTAATCCACACACCCCCTTGATCAATGCAATCTCAACCTATTAGTATCTTCCATTGCTTTTGTTGAAATTTGTTTTGAATGATCTATTTAGGTAATGGACATTCCACACTCCTTGTTTGAGGAGAAGATAGAAAAACTGAAGTTGTCAAAAGGAGTTAAACATGACACTGATTTAACAGCCAGTGATCTCAAAGATCTGGTTGAGCAGTACAAGAATGTCTACATTCAAGCTAAGGGAGAAAAGTTTCCCTCGGGTACTAAGTTCAACACAGTCAAATTCTTCATGCTTTGTTGTATTATTATGTATTAATATTAATATTATTAATTTATTATTGTTTTCATCTTTGATTTACCAATGCAGATCCAATGAAGCAACTAGAATTAGCTGTAAAAGCTGTTTTCAATTCTTGGGACAGTCCAAGGGCTAATAAGTACAGGAGCATTAATCAGATAACTGGGCTAATGGGCACCGCGGTGAATATTCAATCCATGGTGTTTGGAAACATGGGGAATACTTCAGGAACTGGTGTCTTGTTCACTAGAAATCCGAGCACTGGTGAAAAGAAACTTTATGGGGAGTTTCTTGTTAATGCTCAGGTTATATATGATTATTTACTATCTGTTATTTTACATTTATCTTATTTATTATTTGTGTTGATGTTTTTACAAAACTGTTTATAATAGGGAGAGGATGTTGTTGGTGGAATCAGAACACCTCAAGATATAGAGACCATGAAAACTTGCATGCCAGATGCTTATAAGGAACTTGTGGAGAATTGTGAAATTCTTGAGAAACATTACAAGGATATGATGGTAAAACTTTCAACCTCTTGAGATTTGTTTAACTGTTTTTTTCTTCATTTTGATTTGCCGATAGAGTGGTATTTAGGTCTTCTGAAATTGATATGTATATTGTAGGACATTGAGTTTACTGTTCAAGAAAATAAGTTGTGGATGTTGCAATGTCGAACTGGAAAACGTACTGGTAGAGGTGCAATCAAAATAGCTGTAGACATGGTCAATGAGGGCCTTGTTGATACTCGTCATGCAATCAAGATGGTTGAGCCACAACATCTTAATCAGCTTCTACATCCACAGGTATATATTTTTTCCATTAACTTGTCATTATCGAAAGTAAGGTGCTCAAGAGTTATTGATTTGTTTAAGTTATTTGTTTAGTTTAAGGATCCATCTAAGTACAAGGACAAAGTGGTTGCCACTGGCTTGCCTGCTTCCCCTGGAGCTGCAGTTGGGCAAGTTGTGTTCAACACTGAAGATGCTGAAGAATGGCATGCACAAGGAAAGAGTGTCATCTTGGTATTCTTTTTCATTATCTCTTTCTTTCCCTGAGTGTATTGTTGTAGTATCAAATATGAGTTTAAAAAATTATACATTGAATGAAAATGTGAGCCTTGAATTGCATTGATAAAGGTGAGGATAGAGACAAGTCCGGAGGATGTTGGAGGCATGCATTCAGCTGTTGGTATCTTGACTGCAAGAGGAGGTATGACATCTCATGCTGCTGTTGTAGCCCGTGGATGGGGAAAGTGTTGTGTGTCTGGTTGCTCAACTATTCAAGTAAATGATGAGGAAAAGGTAATTTTAGAGAGACTATACATTTGTGACATAACGTTCGAAATAATTCTATATAATCTTCATTTATGGTGATGATAGGTGCTTGTAATTGGAGGTAATAAAATATCAGAAGGCGAATGGATCTCATTGAATGGATGCACAGGTGAGGTCATACTGGGAAAGCAGCCACTTGCTCCTCCGGCTCTAAGCGATGATTTGGAGACTTTCATGTCTTGGGCTGATGAAATAAGAAATCTGAAGGTGCTATTGCGTTTTCTTTATTAGATGCATAAGTCTTGAGTTGAATCAAATCATATAATTCTTGTTAGCTGATTTCACTCATATCATTGTTGCTTATCAGGTTTTCGCTAATGCTGACTCCCCTGAAGATGCAATAGCAGCTAGAAAAAATGGTGCACAAGGAATTGGACTTTGCAGGACTGAACACATGGTACAGATTATCCTCATGAAACTTGAAATCATCTTTTTTTTTATCATTTGACATAGGGTAGTACAAATTATGATTTTGTGCATGTTTTTGTGTGTTTTAGTTTTTTGCTTCTGATGAGAGGATTAAGGCTGTGAGAAAGATGATTATGGCCATTACTCAAGAACAAAGGAAAGCTGCACTTGACTTGCTGTTGCCTTATCAAAGATCAGATTTTGAAGGAATTTTCCGTGCAATGGACGGTTTCCCTGTAACCATCCGATTGTTGGACCCTCCACTACATGAATTTCTTCCTAAGGGTGACATGGGGGAAATTATTAGTGAACTAACTTCTCAGACAGGCGTGAAAAAGGAAGAAATACTCACAAAGATCGAAAGACTCTCAGAAGTTAATCCCATGCTTGGTTTCCGTGGCTGCAGGTTTGTCCTCTTCTTATGATTGTTGTGTATGATGTTTAGTGTTGAAATTCTAAGTTCATTATTTATAGTAATTTCTCATGATAGACAATTTGAATTATGTATACAGGTTGGGTATATCATATCCTGAATTGACTGAGATGCAGGCGCGAGCAATTTTTCAAGCTGCTGTTTCAGTGAAAAGCAATGGTATTGCAGTTTATCCTGAGATAATGGTTCCACTTATTGGTACACCGCAGGCACGGTCCTTTTCTTACTCTAAGTTATTTTTTCCAATAATCCTATCATACATACATCGAAATTTTGAGGAAAAGTCACAATGCTCAATGCTCTTTAACTGGCAGGAATTAAAACATCAAGTGAATCTCATAAGGGATGTTGCTGAGAAAGTGTTCTCTGAGATGGGCTCTTCTGTAAGCTATAAGGTTGGAACTATGATTGAAGTTCCAAGAGCTGCATTAGTAGCAGATGAGGTAATAGTTATCGATATTTACTTCTATAGAAAAAAATAGTGTCATTTTTATATACTTTTTTAATATTTTAATCCTTTTGTGTAGATTGCAAATGAAGCTGAGTTCTTTTCATTTGGAACCAATGACCTCACCCAAATGACATTTGGCTACAGTAGAGATGATGTTGGCAAATTTCTTCCAATATACCTAGCTGCTGGGATTTTGCAGCATGATCCATTTGAGGTTAGTTGCATAGGCATAGTCTTGTGATGTGTAGAAACAACACATACAAATGATGTTTGCTTAATTCGAGTTATTGACAACAATTGCAGGTGATTGACCAGAAGGGTGTGGGTCAGCTAATAAAAATGTGCATAGAGAAGGGTCGTGCTGCTAGACCAAACTTAAAGGTAACTCGTAATACAAGCTTCAACAAATTAAAAAATTATTGCACATCTTGGTTATTCTCAATATGTCAATTATGGTGTTATTGCTCATCTCTCATATCTGTTGATTATCAGCTTGGAATATGTGGAGAGCATGGAGGGGAGCCTACTTCTGTTGCATTCTTTGCTAAAATTGGTCTTGACTATGTCTCATGTTCTCCTTTTAGGTTCGATTTTTGGCTTAAAATTTTATGAAATGAGATGTTTCTATTTTACACAGGCAAACTGAATAATTGGGGTTTTTTTGTGTGCAGAATCCCAATTGCAAGACTTGCAGCAGCTCAGGTTGCAGCATAAGGAGACAAACTGAATAATTGAGGTTTTTTTGTGTGCAGAATTCCAATTGCAAGACTTGCAGCAGCTCAGGTTGCAGCATAAGGAGACTGTTGGTTGGCGGAGAGACTCTTAGATATAGTTATAGATTTGTTAGAATTGGTTTAAGGTAGTTAGAAGGCAGTATGAAGGCAGTTATGATTAGGTGGAAGTTGGTTATGTTAGTTACTTTGGAATTTGGAATCACTCTATCAAATGCATTCTAGACAATGAAATTTCATTCTATCAATTTCAAAATCAATATTTCTCTCATTTTATTCTTCTCTTTATTGGACTGTCATTTTTTACATCAATTTATTTTGATTACCCAAAGTGATTACAACTGGTATCATTGTTTTCCACACCAGCATATATTGATATTATCAAATGTTTTGCAGCTTCCGCTGTTTGCTTTCAATACAATCGGCTATTTTATATAATCTCCTAATCATGAAATTATTAAGCTTTTTAAGTACACATTTACCAATTTGTTGTATTGGTGCTCTCTGAAGTTTTTTATCTACGCAAGACACATTAACAATATTGTTATAAAAAGAAGACTTTTGGTTAGGATTTATGTGGTTAATTCACTTACGATTAAGTGTTTTAAACATATATGTGTTCTTGTTGTTATTGAGGCATTTGAAGAAGTAGGACATGCCCTTCACTTTTATGATACTCTTAATTATATGACAGTCAATATTGTGAGCATGGATTGGCTTGATGATGTTTTGGTAGTATTTAGAGACATGTATTGGTATTCTTTTTTCCCAATAGAAGCATCACGTGACAGTATAACATTATTAGGAATTCACAATTCATATGACAATGAATCTGGAAAAAGTCAACTTCTGGCCAATTATCATGATGCAATTCACAAACTACTCATTGTTGTAGGTAATGTTCACAAGCCATTTGCATATTTCTGGTCCTCAAGCTCACATTTACAATGTTATTTACAAGAGTTGGCTGATATAAGTGAAATGAATGATAATGTTGATTCTTTGAATGGATTTGAAATTCTTTTGCACACTGGAGTGGTATTTTTCATAATGGTTGTAGATATATTTTGGCAAATATTTACTGCTATTTTTATGAAAATGCAATGGACAAAAGATTTGGTTTTATTTCTAAGGCTAGTGCGGCGGCTTGTGTGGATCAACAACAACAATGCTCTGTTCCTTTGATTTATCCTTTGTGGATTGGAAACAAATTAAACTTTCAACAGTTGATATCCTCCTATCATTTGGCACTGACCAAGTTTGATTTAAAACAAGATCAACGTGTCTTGCTAGTGGTAAATTTGAAATCTTTCATGAAGCTCAAGACGTGGCCAGTTGAATTAAACTACAAATTCATGTTTTTGGCGCGGGTTTTTGGATATGCTGGGATTTACTATAGCTCTTCAACACTTGCTACAACCATGCTCAATCTTATTCCTGATTTTACCTTCATACTTGTCATTCTATTTAGAATGAAACAATTAGATTGGAAAAGCTATAGTAGCCTAGCAAAATCATTGGGAACAATAGTATCAATTGTCGGTGCTTTTATTGCGACTTTGTACAAGGGTGCTGCACTTTTGAAGGGACCATCATCACCTGCAAACTTATCTCATCGGCTAGCTTTTTCACAGGATACTAGTTGGATGACCGGAGGATCATTTTTAGTAGCTGATTGCATGGTGGCTTCAGCATTTCTAACATTACAAGCTTAAATTCTTAAGAAATATCCAGCAGGGTTGATTGTTGTGTTCTTTTATTCTTTCTTTTTTGCCATTCTATCTGTTGTGACCTATTTGGTTGTGGAAAGAGACATCAATGCTTCGAGCTTGGAATCTAAGCTAAGGTTATTATCAATTTTATACTCCAGAGTGTTTGGCTCTGCATTTCAAGTTGGTGTGACTACTTAGTGTTTGCACCAGACAGGACCAGGCACATGTGATTATTCATCCTTGAGGACAAGGATGTTTGAAGGGAGGGTATTGTTACAGGAATTAAGTATTAGATTATTAGTTTATTTTAAATAGTAGTTTACTTTATGTATTTTACTCTTTTAGCCTTGATAATTGGATTTAAAGGCATTGTGCCTCGTTTGAAAAGGAATCAATCAACATTCAATAAATTATCTTCTTCCCTCGAATTCTATGCTATGCTCACTTAATCTCTCATTTGTATCAGATTCTATTCTAAATCATTAGAATCCTTACTTTGAGACTTGGATTTTATCGGTTTGTCCCTAGAATCCATTTTCCCGTCTCATTATATTGTCGGAACAAAGAAACACAATAACACACACTTTGATAATGGAGAGAAGAGAGAATATGATTGAAAGAGAGAGCCAATTTATTAAACCATCTTGTATTCAAATACCATATTTCTTGAATTACAAGTTTTACCACACACCTCCTTAATTCAAGTTTTCTAATGTCTCCAAGCCCATTAGATTCATCAATCTCTTGAATGTCTCAGTTGTTACACTTTTGATTAGCTAATCACTCATTTGATCTTCACTCTTGAAATGTTATAACTTCAATCTTCCTTCACTTACCTTCTCCCTCAACTAATGAAATCTCATCTTTATGTGCTTACTTCTCCCATGAACAATGAGCTTTTTGGCAAAGTATATTGCAGACACATAGTCAATCTTCAATGTCACTTCATCACACTTCTCATTGCATAGTACTTATATCAGTCCATCAATCATACAACTTGATAAACACATCTGATGTTTTAATTTACTCAATTTCACATTATGATAGGGTTACAACTGATTCATTTTTGAGCACCAATAGACTGGTGTTTCTGCATACAGAAATAGGTGTCATGTAGTTGATTTTCTTTCTTCTTTATCACCACACCAATTAGAATCAATGTATCCAAGTAATTTGCAGCTTCTTCCCTTGTCAAGTGTTTTAAACAAGATGTCACAATCCATTAATCCTTTGATCTACCTAAGGATCCTACTTACTGCAGCTAAGTGAGGCACTTTTGGTTTCTCCAAAACCTATCCACTATTCCCACATTAAATGCTAAGTATATTCTTGTATTGCAAAAGTACCTCAATGATTCACTGAGCCTCCTAAATTGTGTTGGATCAACCCCTTTCTCATCATCTTATTTTGATAGTTGCAGCCTTAGTTCTACAGGTGTTGTGGAGGGATTATAATGTTCCATTTGAAATTTCTTTAAAATTTCAACTTCATACCTCCTTTGATGCAAAAACCATCATTGGCTTGTCTTTTGAAATTTAATACCAGGGAAGTATTGATGTTTCCAATATCTTTCATCCTAAACTCCTTCATTAGTTCAATCATCAATTCTCCAACGTAATCATCACTACTTTATGTGATAAGTAGGTCATCAACATAAAGATATAGGATGATCACTCATTTGCTTGTATCTTTCTTTTCATACACTCCATGTTCAAATACAAACTTGTTGAATTCTAACTCCTTTAGAAGGTAATCAATACTCTTGTTTTAGACCATACAATATTTTCTTTAGTTTGTAGACTTTTGATTCTGGACATTTGACAACAAATTGAGGACACGTGCTACTTACACTTCTTCTTCTTCTTCTTCTTCTTCTTCTTCTTCTTCTTCTTCTTCTTCTTCTTCTTCTTCTCCTTCTAATGGACCATAAAAAATACTGATTTGACACCAATTTAAGAGATGGATCAGTGGTTGCTATTTGCAATTGCAACAACTAGTCTAACGGTCTCAAATCTGGCCACACGAGCAAGCACTTATCCAAAGTCTATGCCTTATCTTCATAGAAATCCCTTGGCCACTAATCTTATTGTGTGCTTATTCACTTCACCGTTGTGGTTTGTCTTGACCTTGAATACCCATTTGACATCAATTTCCTTCTTTATTTGAGGTAGATCAACTAACTCCCATGTCTTATTATTCTCAATTGACTTAATCTCTTCTTCCATTGCACATATCCATTGTGGATCACTTAATGCTTCCTCTAAATTTGTAGACTGAAATTCAACAATAAGTGCAAAAAGGAAATAGTCACCATTATCAATTACTTCATTATTTAGAAAGATTTCACAATCTTGTAGTCTAACAGACAAGCCTTTTGCCTTATTGATCTACTGATGTTTCAATCCTCTTGGCCTCTTATTGTTGCTACTTTTGATTCTTCAAGCATTTCTTGTATTGTACTAGGATTATGGTATTCGACTACATTAGGCTTGTATTCGACCACCATTTGTTCCTAGTCTTTCATTTCATCAAAAATTACATCCCTAATGATCATTGTCTTCTAGTTTGCAACATCATTGATCTTGTAACCACATGTTGAGTTATACCCCGTTGGACATGTGATTTCACACACAAGAGGGGGGTGAATTGTGTGTTTCAGAAAATTTTGATTTTGAAAATTTTTTAGAATTAATTTCAGAGTTTAAAATCATTTTAGAAAAGCTTTGAAAGTTAGCAGCGGAAAATAAAGTTCAGAAAGTAAAATGCAGAAACTAAAAGTTAAGGGAAGAGAGAATACACCAAGAATTATACAGGTTCAGTAAAAAATGACTTAGTTCTAATCTCAAGATTTGATCTTGAGAGTATTCAATAAAACTTAAGAGTTTTTCGTAGGTTGAACTCTCAAACCATCCTATACAAGGAAAATGAAGTTTGTGGCTAACTTCCAACCAAACAGCAAACAAGGAGAGAAGCATCGAGTCTTCCTTCCAAACGACGAATTGAAGTGATTAGTCATCTTTCTACAAGAAACTTGGAGCGGATAGTCTTCAGGCTTCTTGAATCTGGGAGAGCTTTTAACATCAGGGTGAGCTCACGAACCAAACGGTGGTTTTATATCGGGCTAACTAAGAACGTAGAAGATTTTATACCAGACTGATCTCTAACCTTAATAAGCTTTTAATTCTGGGCTGAGCTTGAATCAAATTAATACTTTTGAACGGACTGAGTCTTCGAACCTAACCGGCAACTTAGTAACTAAATCTCCAAAATCAAGTTTTTAATAGGTTAATTTTGAACCCAACAATAATCCCTATATGGATGAATTGTTCAACCAAGGTAAAATCAAAATTTTCCTGGTGAACTTACAAATTTACTTTTACAGAATTACAATTGTGTCACTTGCAAAAACGACTTTCTCGAAAGCGTTGCAGCTAAACTAATGAGAGAAAATAAACATAATTATTTTTATAGAGAAAGCGAAGAGTGAGGAATGAAAGTTCATGTTTCTGAATGTGAAAATATGTGTGAAAGGAGCTCTAATTATAGGTTAGAGGTTGGCGCAAAAAAAAGAAATTTTTTATGGCCAAATTTGATGGGCCAATCAATTGTTATAATGCTCCAATCGATTGGTTGGAGTAAAAAAATTGATTTACAAGTTTGAAAAAGGAAAGAAAATATGTATAACCATTACCTATCATTTTGATGTTGTCTTAATCGCTTAGAGCATATTTTTGCATTAACCAAATTGATTGGCTAGAGCAAAAATGTGCCCAAAACTTTTCTGACAGCTCTTAACTAATCTAACACAACTTCAGGGCATTTTTAGAAGTATACTTTACGATAACGTATTATGCTTTTAAAATGTACATTCACTCAGACATGTTAGGGTGGGCTTTCACACAATTCAAGTCTTGTTAGATATTTCACTCTTGTAGATACTTTCTTGAGCTATATTTTGGGATTAGGTTTTGAGTTATATTCCATTTAGATACCATAATCATATAATCAAGCTTGTCAAGCCCTATTGATATGGTTACACCTTTAACCACTTTTTACTTGACTTTAGTTATCATCAAAGACTAGTTTTCATTATCATAAGCATGCTCGTCTTTAATAGTTATCATCATCAAAATCATGTTCATCTTCAATAGTTGTCATCATAAAAAATGTGTCCATCTTCAATGGAAATTCCTCTGATATATAACCTGAAAAACATGGTTCCACTCCACATACCCTACTAGTATCATTTTCTCTCATTTATTATCAAGTTTTGTTATGAGTTGATCAAGGATGTGTTTGTAGGCAATTGATTTAAACACCTTCAAATGGCTCACACTTGGTTTAATTCCTGGCCAAGGATTCTCAGGGGTGACATTTTTCAACTTCTTAGTTGGACACCTATTCAATAAGTATGTGACAGTGGACACAACTTCTCCCCATTACTCTTTTTGCAAGTACTTGTCTTTTAGCATGCTTATTACCATGTTTATGATTTACCTATTTTTCCTCTAAGCAATTCCATTATATTGAGTAGTATTGGGTGGATCTACTTCATGAACAACACCTTCTTGGTCACAATATTTGCCAAAATTATTTGAGACATATTTATCTCCACCATCTGTACTCAATGTTTTTTTACCACCGTGGACTTGAACTCCTTGAATACTTCAAAGACTTCATTTTTTTCTCATGATCAAGTATATCCATAGATTCCTACTAAAATCATCAATAAACGTGACAAAGTATTTGTTACCTCCTATTGAATCCACTTACATAAGTCCACGTACATCATAATACACCATCTTAAGTTGACACTTGATATTACATCATGCATCTTTGCTGAAGTTGCCTCTATGATGTTTAGCCTAAACACACTCTTCGCACACTTCTGATGGTATATGGATATTTGATAAGCCTGTAACCATATCATTCCTTTGCATGAAATTGAGATCTCTGAAGTTGAGATGCCCAAATCTATCGTGCCAAATCCATTCCTTTCTACTACCAGATGTTGCCAAGCACCTATTCTCCATCACACTGAGCTCAATCTTGAAGGTTATATTATTTGACATATGGGCCTTTAGAATCAAATATTCCTTTGAATCTAAAACTCTCAACACTTTGTCTTCCATGTGAATCTTGTAATTCTCTTCAAGCAATTGATTTATGCTTAAAAGATTACACTTGATTCTAGAAATCTATAGCATATCAAAAATTAGAGAATGTTCATCATTCTTTCTCCTGATTAATACATTGTTAATCCCCTTTGCTACTAGTGTGTTATCATTTGCAAACTTCACCTTATTCTTCATGTTTTAATTGATCTTTTTAAACTGATCCTTCTTTCCAATCATGTGAGTTTAGCACGATGAGTCAAGGTACCATTTATCACTGCATTCAACATCTTCTCTGGTGGTTATAATAACATTCTCTTTAGCATGTGATCAAATATATAATTTTTATATTCGACTACAGAATGCTTGTATTGGACTACAGATTTCTTCAGCAATAATCACCATTAACAAGGTGTTTTCGTCATCATTTTATTGTCTAGCAAGTTTTGCTGCATCTTCTTATGAATCTTTCTTGTTGTCATAATATTGATCAGCAAAGTGCCTAAATTTTTGGCAATTGTAGCATTGGACATCGTCTTGTCAAATCTCTTATTTTCATATGTTCATCTATAGCTTCCACCACATCTATAGTCATTGTTAGACCCACGCAATTGTTATTACTACTTTCACCTTTTTGAGATGTTGCTTTGTTGGGATTTTGAGAATCCCTACCACCATTGTTGTGACAGTTTTATTTGCATCTATTTCCAAACCACTTAACCTTTTTCTCTTGTCTTTGTTGAATTGTGCTTGCAGTGCAAACTCCATCTTTGTCTTATTAATTGTTCTTTCATCCATTCTTTGTTCATGTGCTTCAAGAGATCTTTGCAATTCCTCTTTGCTAATCTTCGAGAGATCTTTGAACTCTTCAATTGCCACAACCACATTATCAAATCTTGATGTTAAAGATCTCAAAATTTTCTCAACCACATTTCATTCACTAAATGATTATCAACATGTTTTGATCTGATTCACCGATCTTTTGATTCTTATACTTTCTTTCTCCTCCATTTGTATCAACTTCATTTGTATTTAGTGAGTTTGTAACTTCACCACCTTTTCCTTCTTTACTCATGCATACAATTTCTCAAGAATTTCTCATGCTTGCTTTAAAGATTCACAATCTCCAACCTTCTCGAAGTTATCTGCATCAACACACCGATGTATCAAATATAAAGCTTTGTCGTCATTTTTCTTCTCTTATTTATGTGCAACCTTTTCTGTTGCAGTTGCATCATTTTCATTTGGTTTCATACCATTCTTAATCACTTCAATATCATCTTAATAATCAAACACTATCTTTATCTGCTTGCACCACTTGTTATGATTCTTCACATCAAGAATCAGAAAGTTTTCGGGAATTCATTCTTTTGAGATTGATATCATCATTCACTAGATCAACGACTATGCTCTTGATGTCAAATCTTAAAAAAAAAACATAATCACACTTTGATAATGGAGAGAAGAGAGAATATGATTGACTGATAGAGCCACTTTATTAAACCCTTCAAAGAGGGTATACATAGAACATTGCAAACAAGACTCAACTAATCAAGTCAGCTGAAAAACAAAAACATCACCCTGGTATTTGAATACCACCTTCCTATATTCAAATACCATATTACTTGAATGACAAGTTTTACAACACATATGAAATAGGAAATTCTTAGTTCCGAGATTATATATTCTTATACCAAAGTGTAAATAATTTACATCAACATATCTAGTATCTCGGCCGTGTCTTATCTTTTTTTGAATGGCGTGTCTTTATCATCTGATTTTAGTATCTAGTTGAATATGTTGGTGGCAATTGCAACATAGTTTGATGAGAAATATAACATTACCATAGTGATCACAAGAAATAGATATTGTTATCATCTTGGTGCATTAGTCCCATATTGATAACACTAAACCAACATGGAAATGAAATGTAATATAAGGATCCAAGAGCTACATTTTTTTTAAAACTACTATATAATTTAGTGTAAGTAAATTGTTTATGATACCATTGTACTTCAAAATATTATTAATGAATTTAGAATAAATAGTTGTAGCATACAATAGTAATTTTGATATGCACCATGATGGGATGAGGATTACTTCAAGCTTAGGTATAACAAAGAATAAACTATCCTTATTTTTTTATTAAAGAATAATGTGTGTTTTCCACTTTAAGATTGATACCATAAATTTTGTGAAGAACTTTTCTTTTTTGAAAAAGTCTATTTTAACTAGTTTTATTTTGTACGTGTGGTTGGTTATAGAACCTGTTATTAAGACTTTTCTCTTTTGATAAGTCTTATGACTAAGCCTTAATTGTATGTGTTGTTTGTTGCTTACTGTTATTAATATAGCGATAGTTGAGTCAGAGGTTTTGAAAGGTAAACGTTGAACACACATATTCAACCTATGACCCTGGAGATACACTTTTATTAAGGATGAAATTGGATTTTCATTGGATAATGTCATTTTCAACTTTAAAGAAAAATAAATAAATCTAAACAGCTGTGAAATAAAAGAGAATTTATGAAAGAAATACTACATAGCAATAGATGTTTACCTATATCTATTACTATTGGAACTACTATAACTAATCTTCAAGACACTATTCATTTTGTAAACAAAATTAAGAACAAGATAAAGTCACATTTTATTTTAAAACAAGGACATGTTCATGATTTTTTATAGAACCTTAATTTATGACTTTATTTTATATCTTAGGTTTGAAGTTGAAAAATCAATTGATAAAAAAAATTTAAAATTCATAAGGTTCAATTTGTTTTGAATTGCTTCATGTAAAAGAAAACTTTTAGTTGAGTTTGATTAAATGTAATTTAAAAGTAATCCGTTCTTTCAATATTTAGCAGCATAATTATATTTAATATTAAATAAAATCAACATTATATGCATAATACACTAAAATTTGACACTATAAAACAACAATAATCAATTACCTCTCTAGACATACATTTTCGTATCCATCTGTCCCTTCTTTTTAATATTCACGCGCTTGAACATATTAATTGTAATATTACTTTCATTAATTTTATTTTAAATTATTTATAAAATAATAAAAAAGTAATAACATAAAGAATAAAGATACATAAAGAAAAGTTACAGATTTAAAATAAAAATTGAAAAGTATTTTGATCGGCCAAAAGCCTATTGATTAAGAAGTTCACTTCACTTGATCCCAAGTATAAAATCAATTCACATGCTAACCATTTTTTACTGCACCTTAAAATTATAAATTGACTTAGACGTTGAAATGCTAACCATGCAAATCCATCTCATGTCACTGCAAAGGATTTCAGAGTCATCGTTCAAAATCATCAATTCTCCAACTACATTTTCTGGTTCCCGAACGAAACAGTGGTGCCATCTATGGGACTTGAAATCTAATCTATGATTTATCAATTTGTAACCTTCTTAGGTCACCAATTCAAGAGCAAATTGACTTCTAATTTCTATATTTTTTCGCAAATTCACTGAAATTCTGGCACAACATGAAAGAACATATATTGTATACGATGTCAGGACTTCCAGAATGTTAAACACAATGCCAAATGCAATGTTAAGACATTGTAATAAAAAGAACAATAAACTAGTTGAGGTAATATACAGGAAATAAATAACACAAGACAATTGTTAACCCAGTTTGGTGCAACGTAACCTACATCTGTTCCATTCCACATCGGATCATATCATAAAGGCCGATCAATGATACTTAAGGATTTTTCCGACTCCTTCAGTGCTCGACAAAGCCTTATGGACAAATGTTCTAGACCAAACAAAGGTCCAATTGACCAAGGCTCGATCCATCTCAAATCCACTCCACTTGACCCAAAATTACAACACGTTAAAAACAAGGTAAAATATCTCATCTCCACTTTTCACTACACTCTTTTTGAATCTTAAATTGACTTGGACATTTGGGTGTTAACCATGTAAGTTCACTTCACGCCACTGTAAAGGAGATAAGAATCGTCATTCAAAATCATCAGTTTTCCAACTTCATTAATTTCTGATTTTTAAATCAAAAAATATATATTTAAAAGAAAAATGTTACCCAAAAAATCATATTTTCCTTTTATACTATTATATTGCTAAAAATGAAATAATGTATTTAACTAATAAATTTGACCCATAAATAAAAAATCAACAAAAATAAAAATTAATATTATACTTCCTAGTATTTATAAAAAAACTTTACTTTTTAAATTTATTAAAAAACAATGTATTTGATTTATATATTGTCTTGATACATTAGTTATTTATTTAATATACTATTAAATACATTAGTTATTTATTTAATATACTATTTAAAAAGTAAATTATTTTATAAATAAAATTTTATGTATACACAATTTAAAATTTAATTGGAATCGTGAGGTTTTCATAAATGGATATAGAAACTATTGTGCACGTGATCCTGCCTCCTTCATCTAGGAAATATAGCTCGCTCCAAAATTGTTAAGGTAATTTTTGTTCCTTTTCTGTTCTCTGTTCTGATTTATAGTCGAGATTGCTGGAGAGTTTTATTGTGCACTTTTTATGCTTTAATCAATCGTGAAGTTAGAAAAATTATGAAGTCTGAACAAAAATTTAAAAACCGTAAATTTATATTATATTCTATATAATATCATGTAACTTCTGTTTTTTTCACCTAATATATTGTGCACCGTGCACCTTTTAATTACTATTAAAAAAGTTAAAAAAAAATAAAATAAAAATAAAACTTGCTTTCATGTGTATTTCATATTTGTCATTTATGTGGTTTTTATTTAGTCAATTTGGAAGTTCACACTTCTATATTTAATTTTGAATAATAATGTAAGTCATTTAACAAAAAAAATATTTGAAAAGAGTGCAAGTTATCAACTAAGCTGATTCAATAAAACAATATTAATATATTACTTCTTTGTCTCAAAATAATTGTCATTTTATAATACCAATGCAACATTTTTTAGTATTATTTTTCACTATATACTCATATTTATTAATTTTCACTTTATTCAACTATTCTAGAATATTAATTATAATTAATAAAGATATTTTAATAAATAATCCTACTTTTATCAAACGCCTCTAATTTTTTTTGATAAAAAAAAACAATGCAATTTGTTAAATAAGACATTTTTATATAAATGGAGGGGAGGGAGTATAACCTAGTTGTCACTATTTTTTTTTCGAAACTCCAAATAAATCAAGTTGTAGACATTATATCATATATCATATATGCATATTTTAAATTTCACACAGCTTGAGAAGGTTCAAGGTTCAACTGAATAATCCAAAACATGACACCCTTAAACAAACTAAAGTTCAAATTGAAACTTTTGAAGAATATTTATAAATTTATATAGTCACAATAAATCGAAAGCTCAAAACCTTACTAAAGCAATCATAAAAAATAAAATAAAAATGAAAAACACAAGAATTTGAATATACCAAAATAGTGAAATCAATCGTTTTTGAATGGTTTGTGATTGTGTTTTACACAAGAATTACTGTAACCATCACAAACTCTAAACCCTAGAAAAACCTAAACATTATGAGTTGGATTTTGCGGAGATCCCTCTGTATCATTAGATATTCTAGAGGATTCATGAGAATCATCTGTAGTAACAGGATATCCAATTCCATGTCTATGTTGTGGAAATATCACAAAAATCCAACCAACAAACACACCTATAACCGGAGGCAAAACCTGCAGAAGACGCTGCTGAGTTGACTCAAAAGAAGGATAAAAACAGTGGACAGTATTCGTATCAAGAAGTCCAAGTAATGCAAAAATAAGCAAAGACAAAGCAGCATGCACAAAGTCACTACCCCTAAGCCTATACTTCGATAAATCAACCGAACTCGTCAACGACGACTCCGGCGAAGGCCATAATCCTTTCGTTGTTACGACGCCGTAGTGTCTCTTCTTATCAGTTCCTGTGTAACTGTCTGTGAAAGTTGAAAAGAAACAGTTGAAACCGCATGTGAGAAGTAGAATTGAGGTAAGGTACTTGTTGCTGGTTTTGCAGTGACCACTGTTGGTGAGAACAGGGTTTAAGAATTGGAACAAGAAAACTGTCCCTGTTGGGAGCAGTTTTATGAGGCTTCCAATTCCACCGGTGCTACTTTTTTTTATGTTACTTATTGTTGCTGTTGTTTCTGTGTTAAAGGTTTGCGAAGTAACCGTTTCATTTTCATTTTTTTGAGCCATGTTAATAAAAGATAGACTAAGCTATAGGTAAAGGTTTCTTTTGGTTTGGTTTGTTTGTTTTTTTCTATCGCTATGAGTTGGTTGGTTAGATTGGATTTATAGAAGAGGAAAAAGAGATAGGAAGCAACTTCGTCGTAAATGACTATTACTATTGATTGGACTAGGTTTAAGTCTTAGTCTAATTAAGATAGAATGATTTTGAGGCTGCTAGTAAATGACGATGACTTTTGAAATATCTTCACAACGCTACCTTAAAAAATGGCCATTTGTACTAGTGATCTATGCCATGCATGTTGAACAAGTCCAGAATGATTACTAGTAAAAAGTCTAAAAAAACATTCTTACCAATTAATAAAAGTTCAACAAGAAGAACAAGTTAATACACACACAAGTTAGTACACACACGGGAGAGAATTATTTGAATAGTATTATAGTAGATAATTTATGGTTATATATTACGTAATATTTTTTCTCAAATAATATCCTGAATCTCATTTTTCCTCACTAATATCTCTTATATATTCTTTATCATCTTCAAGAAACTCTATAGAAAAACATGCATCTCTAAAGTTTAAGTATTGTGTGTCACCATTTTTACATATGTTCTCATAATATGTTTGATATTTCACAATAGTTAACATCTTTTTCAAGTAGAATAGTTATCCGCTAATAGGCGGAATCCAAATTAAACGGACAATTGTAAATTCTTTATTTCTTTACTGCCATGAACTTTCTGTTTTTTTATATACAAACTTTGTCACAAATTGTCTGTATGTCAGGTTATTAGCTTAAACATACAAGTTTGTATTTATTCGTATAAGAAAAATAGTCTAAGTATTATTTTGTACATAGCCAGTTGGTTAGCTTAGCTCAACTTATCTTTTGTGTATCGTATACGTGTATATATAGTAGCTCTCAGCTACCTTACTGAGTAATGAAAAAGTTTACACTACTCTATTATCAGTTGGCTCTCTTTCTTGCTTTTTTCTACGTTTCACCTTCAATATTGTGTAAAGATCTTCATCATCAACGTACTATCAGAGTTTAATAAGCTCTGGTAGTCATTGTTATCTTCTTCTTGCGTTCCTTATTTCTCTGCAATTTGTTGAAGATTCATTCTAGATCTTCCTTTCTTCTGCAGTCGTTTTGTTTCATCCTTATCGCTTTCTTGAACATCGTTGCTTATATCTGCTTCGTTTTGTTCATCCATGGCATACAAGAGCTTCATTGATTTCTCCATGAATTCTACAAATCTGTATTACCTGCATCTGAATATGAATCTTGCTCTTGTTCTTGCTCCACCTCCTCTTAATGACAAGAACTACCATATCTGGGCTCGCTCAATGTAAATCGCATTAATCTCCAAGAACAAAGAAAAATTCATTGATGGAACCCTAATAAAGCTTCCTCTCGTGGATCCTCTCTATGCATCTTGGATTCGATGCAACACCATGGTTCTTTCTTGAATTCATCAATCAATTTCAGAATCAATAGCTAAATTAGTTCTCTGGATGGATAGTGCAACCGGTGTTTGGAAGAATCTGCAAATTCGTTTCTCTCACGGTGACATTTTCCGCATTTCCAATATACAAGAAGATCTTTACAAATTTCGTCAAGGTACTCTTGACGTATAGAATTACTTTACTCAATTGAAGGTTATGTAGGATGAACTAGAGAATGATCGTCCCCTTTCAGGTTGTTCTTGTTTGATTCTATGTTCTTGTGGTGCTATTGCATTTGTTTTGCGTTATAGGGAACAAGATTATGTAATTCATTTTCTTAAGGTTTTGAACGAAAAGTTTGCTTATTTCATGTCTCAGATTATGATGATGAGTCATCTCCTTAACATTGACAGGGCTTTCTCACTTGTTATTCAATAAGAAAGAGAAATCAATAGCTTTATCTTTGTTTCAGTCCCCAACATTGGTAATTTTGAAGAAGTCACAGCATTACAGGTTTAATCCCTTTAAAACAATTTGAATGACAAACCTGGCGATAATTCCAAAGGAAAACCTCAAACATGGAGTGGCCCTAAAGGGAATAATTGTGTATGTACTCACTGCGGTAGAACTAATCATACCATTGAGACTTTCTTCCTCAAGCATGGTTTTCCACCGGGTTTCAAGGGCATGGCAAAATCTCAAGGTGTTGGTACTTCGTCACAATCAGCTGCTACAATCAACAATGCCTCATAGGCCTCCCATTTTGACTTCTCTGCATCTTCTTTCAACCTCACTCAGGAGCAATACAACAACATACTTGAGTTGTTCTAGCAATCCAAGCTTACTTCAAAGGCCAGTTCAGTTTCTACTTCTCCTTTTGTACTCAATTCACAATCCTCCACTGCCAATAATAAGTTCTCTAATCTATGGATTCTAGATACTTGTGCAACTGATCACATTTCCCATAATATTTCCCTTTTTAGTGATCACAAAACACAGTTCCAAGGCAATGATTGGTATAGCTAACTTGCAAAGAGACTTGTGTGTACTTGAATCTGTAGGCTGTCACTCTTCTTATTCTTCTATTACCAATACTTCTTGTAATACTTGACATTTATGATTAGGACATATATCTTACATTGGTTTACAAACTATGTCAAAATATTATCCTTTCATTTCTTGTAATAACAATAATATACCTTGTGACTCTTGTCGCCTAGCTAAACAAAGAAAACTCTCTTTTCCTCACAGTGTATCTAATTCATTTGCACCTTTTAAAATATTATATGTTGATTTGTTGGGCCCTTTTCCACCATATTTATTTTAGGTCTCAAGCATTCTTTAACTCTAGTAGATGATTACACAAGATATACTTGGGTTATATTCCTTAAAACTAAGGATAAAAAATAGTTTAATTTAATTTCTGGCCCATATTAAAAACCAATTTAAAACTTCCCTCAAATGCTTAAGATCTGACAATGGCACAAAATTTGTAGCCTCTTCTAGTTTTCTTTTATCCAAAGGCATTATTCATTGAAAGTCTTGTGTTGAGACACCCCAACAGAATGGGATGATGGAAAGGAAACACCAACATATTCTCAATGTGGCTAGGTCCTTATTTTTTCACTCTAATGTTCCTTTGAACTTGTGGAATTTTTGTGTTCAACATGTTGTTCATATCATTAGTAGACTTGCTACTCCTATATTGAAACTCAAATGTCCTTATCAGCTTATGTTCCATAATCCTCCTTCTATAATACATTTGAAGGTTTTTGGATGTTTATGCTTTGCTTTCACCCTTCTAGCACATAGGACTAAGTTTGAACTTAGGGCTAGGAAATCTATTTTTCTTGGCTATCGAGAGGGTACGAAAGGCTATATCTTGTATGACTTGGAACATCATAACATCTTTTTTTCTACAAATGTCATTTTTTATTAGTCAATTTTTCCTTTCAATCATAATTCTTTATCTTCTATTCCTTCCCAAACACATTTCCACACCCTTGATGATGTCATACCCCAAAATTTGCCCTCCTCTATTCATCTTCAATGGCTATAGGTTCAAAGGATCGTTCAAGTCATTCCTCCTTATCGATGGTCTCAAAGCTAGGGTTTGCACTTTATCAAAGGATTTTGAATTTCTAAGGCCTCAAATGGATCTCAAGAAGCTTCAATTGAGATGAAACTAAAGAGAGCCTTTAGAGGACACCTTAAGCTTTCTAAAGAGCCAAGAATCACCTCTGTGGAATTAAGATCAAGGAAGTTATGACTTGTTAAGGTTGACTAATTTTTTGAGAAAATGCATGAAAGAGATATTGAGCAAAATTGAATTTTCTTTCAAGTGGGCCAATCCTTTCATGTTCTAAAACTCATTTCTAGCATGGTCCATAACCTCTAAGCCCAACTATATGATTTCCTTTTATTTATTTTATTTTATTTTATTGGATTTAATTCAATTCAATTTTAGTTAAAATAAATAAAGAAAAAATCAAAGATTGGTGTTAAGTTTATTTTATCAAATATTAAGAATACACTCATAATATTTGATTGAAGATTTGTGGCAAAAAGATCAAAAAATAGATTGGAGTTAAACTTGGAAAGATTTTATACAAAAAATCAAATCAAACTTTCTTCTAATCAAAGCATGATTTCTTTCCAATTTTCTAAACCCTAAAGTGATCCATATATATTCTAAATGATGGAGGAGGCAAGGGGGGACGAATTTTTGCAGCTCGGGGAACCAAAGCCGAGTCCTCCAAATTGAACAAAAAGGTCAAAATCATTAGGGAGTTGGAGGCGGATTGTAAATATTCTAAGCATCTCAATTGGTTTCTGGACAACTCGGGAAGCTAATCCAATAATCATCATCGATTCAGACGGTGCAGAGGCGTTCATATTTGCTCACGAACGAGCAAATTTTTTTCTGGAATTTGATTAAATACATATACGCGTTATATCTGTGAATTGATCATATATTTGTGTTTGTATTGATGTTATGATGCTATCTGGATAATTTGATTTGAGTTTAGGTGCAGGTATTGGAATCTACCATTATTAGGGTTCATAACCTCTGAATTGGGGCTATATAATTAGAGACCCAATTAACCCAAATTAATCGCGTTTTCATGTTCAGGGGACGGTGTTTAATAAATCTGGGTTATTGCTTGAGGTTGCTTGGCTACGATTTGCAGGTGTAATGAGTGTGGGGTTTTAGCCACGCACAAAAACTGTAGCTAGAAGCGTTTATGTTTTTTTGCAGGTATTCTCACGAAGGAGAAAGACCTGGGCGCGCAAAGCTTCAGTCAAATTCCTGACCGTTTATATTTTATATTAATGTTTAGAGTCATTCCATTAACAACAAGTAGCTCTTGGCTTAGTGGCAAACGGGGAAGCAAATGGTTCATGTAGAGGGAGAGGGTTCGATCCCTGCGCATGCTTATTATTTTGTGAATTATCTTGTTCACAGATTCAGTACATGTGTCCCCATACGGCTTCCTACGCGCCCTCATAATTCCACCAATGGATGAAAAATCATCAGATCCAACGTACAAGGATTGGAGGCTCCATCATGCACACTCAAGGGCTCCCCACATAGGATTACAGCCAGGTTCTATTTAATATTTTTTTTCTTCTTTTTCTTCTCTATTTTATTAAATGTTAATTAATATGGTTTAATTTAATTGATTTGTTTAGTTAAGATTAAAATATAATTTATCAATTAGGATTAAGAGTATATTAGGGTTTGGAATTATTTTCCCGGTTATCTCGATTATCCGATTTGATTTATTTAATCGGTTTAAACTATTATAAAATCACAAAAACCCTAGGAAAGTTATCAATGTATTAGGGTTTGTTCAATCCCATTGGCCCTTGGCCAAATATTAGGATTTAAATTATTATTCGTTTCGACTAAATTTATTAGTCGCGATGGTTAGTAATCGATTAATTTAATTAATCAAATCCTATAAATTGAAATACACTTTATTTTGCTAAATGGTTTTAACCATCTTATTGGTTATGATGATTAGCATATTTTCCTTATCAACTCGTTATTATTTGTAATCGAAACTATCGGTTACGAGGGGTAACGATGAATTAATAAGTTAATAATTAAAATATAAATCAAATTGTATTCGATTAAACGGTTGCAATTATCTTATTAATTGTGGTGATTAATCCTCCCTTTCTCTAAGTTTAATTTGTTATTATTTGTAATCGTATTAATCGATTATGAGGAGTAACAATACAAAATAAAATTCATAAAAAACAATAAAACATATTAATTCATTATTAGTGATAATCGAATCAATCGATTTGAATTGGTAATGATGCAAATCTCCTAATCTTGTAACTATGGTGATCAAATCTATTGATCATTGCGGTTAATAGTGCCAAATCAGGGTTGTACGCCTAAAACATTTAAAACACACTAAACCACGTTACTACAGCAATTCATCTCTTCAATTCTGCGATGTTCACAACTACGATAAGGTAACTCAAAATACCTTCGAACATTCGCATTTCAGAACAACTTCTAAACAAATTCAAATACATTCAATTCAATTTTAGGGCGTACAACCCGTCCCCCGAACTACGTAGACTCTGATCCTCCATAAGGAGGTACGTAGGCACTTGGCAACAAGGCGAGTCCCCTTCCCTAAAATCTCAATTTTCCCCTTATTCATTTCCTTACCTATAAACTTCAATAATTTTAGCCACAAACCTTTACCTTAGATTCAAAGCCAATAGGAAAGGGTTGAGGGTGCCTAACACCTTCCCTCGACCTGAATATAGTATCTTACCCTGATCTCTTAATTGCATAGGTTTCCTATTCGCCTTGGTAGAATAGGTGGCGACTCTCTAAAGCTAAATTTTTAGGCAGGTTGCTACAGCTGGCGACTCTGCTGGGGACACTATAATGGTGAATTATTATGCTCCTATAGGTTTTGGCAGGGTTTAGGTTTTTGGCAGACTTCTTTTAGGGTTTGGCTAATTTGCCAAAATTAGGTTTTATTTATATTTAAATATTTAAAGTTTTTACTTTATTTATTTATTTATTTATAATTTCATCTTTTACATCAATTAAATAAATACCTGTTTATTTTTTAAAAAAAATATATGTTTATTTAAATATTTGCTGCGTATTGTATTTTTTTAAATCGCAAGCGGCTGGAGTTCAAGGTTAGTTTTAAATATTTAAATTTTATTTATTTATTTATTTTCCTTTTCAATTTCATTACTGCAATTTAATTAAATATTTATTTAAGTGAATATTTATTCCTATTATATTTGCTGGTGTTTTTTTATGTTGTGTTAAACCCTAAGTGTGGGAGTTAACTTTGAGACCAATAGGGGAGTATGAATCTCCTACGAGTCTCATTGATAATTCCACTCGGAGTGGGTTGAGTATTCGGAAATGTCCAAAACGAGGCTTGACTTTGTTGAGGGCATGACTGGATACTTGGCTGATCTCTCCGGGAACCTACCCCAAAAATTCGAACCTCATGGATAAAATGAGTTGTTCTAAAATCCAAAGAGACAAAAAGTCTCGGAGGCTACGAACGACCCCATGAGACCTTCTAGAACCCTTCTATAAAAAGGTTGGCTCCCTAGAGCCCCCTACGTCGAACCTATGAACTTAGGACTTTCGTGCTTTTGTGCTTGCTATATGTTTGCAATTTATGTACTTCGAATACCCATGTGTTTCGATTTTGCAGGTATCCCCACGTGGTCCCTAGCCTGTAGGGACTCTAATTTCTAAAGATCATGTCTTTCCCACGAAGGACATCACCATCTATGCATCCCTTAGCCTGTAGGGATTTTATTTTTATATCCTCGTATTCTTGCAAATACGTGTCCTTCCCACGAAGGACATCTTCGCTTACGCACGTCGATTGGCTTCTCGATAGCCATGAGACTAAGTGACTGTCATGAACAGTCACTCCGCGCCCGCATCTACGCACTCCCTAACCTGTAGGGATTTTACTTTTATATCCTTGTATCTACAACTGCGTGTCCTTCCCCGAAGGACATTTCCATTAACACACGTCAATTGGCCTCTCGATGGCCATGCGATTCAGTGACTGTCTTGAACGGTCACCCCGTGCTTACACCTACGCACTCCTTAGCCTATAGGGATTTTCTTTCACACTCGTGCGTTTTCACAACGACGCGTCCTTCCCCGAAGGACAACTTCATTAGCATGCGTTCGATTGGCCTCTCGATGGCTATGAAATCTAGTGACTGTCCTGAACGGTCACTCCATGCTTATTCCCGCGCACCCTCTAACTTGTAGGGTTTGGATCCCCATTTACACATCACATCCCTAGCCTGTAGGGACTTCTCTTCGTCCATATCGTCCTTAGATAGGTTGTGTTCCGCATAGAGAACCTTCCCACGAGGGACAAATTCATTGGTACACGTCAATTGGCTTCTCGATGGCCATGAGATTTAGTGACTGTCTTGAACGGTCACTAGCCGCTATCTTCTGCATACTCTCGAATCCAAAGGATTTCCATTGGCGTGTCATAACATTTACCCTATAAAGATTCCAAGAGGGTCTAATGTCGCCTCTAAGGCTATCCCTAGGATCATATGTTACACGTCTGCATTGCATACGCGGAGTTATAATATAAGGAGTCTCTCGCTTACGCGTGCATTTGCATTTTCATGCATTCATACATTCACATGTGCATTTCTACCTTCGCCCGCATCCATACCAACCATGCTAGCCGGGTTCCCGAAACTCCCAAAAAATCAAAGGATCGTAGACTACGAAGCAAGGAGAATAAAAGATCTTAGTCTTGCTAAAGAAAAAAAGATGCCTTTCGCCATGCCAGCCGCATGTCCATGCCTTGTCATAACAGGATTATGAATACAATGAAGGTTGTCATCGAGCAAGGATTAGTTCAACAAAGAGTTCCCTCATAGATACACTCAAGATGTATCTAGTTATAAAGGGGTTCATCTTAGAACATATCAAACTTTCGAGGACGCTCTACGATAACCTGGGGGCAAGGATTAGTCCAACTGGGGCAATATCCTGAACAAAGAGGCATAACTACGATGGAGGGAATTCGACATATGTCAGCCCCACACCAAGAAAAAAGGGTCATAGGTGATACTATCCTTAGGAAAGGCAAAAGAGGTTCAGTCAAAGGAAACTCATGAAGTTCCGATACGACGAAAACCCACCGCTAACGACTTATTCCCGCCAGGTTTGACATGTCCAAAGAAAATTCGAGGTTGCCCTCACTTCTACAAGTTTAAGAATCTAGGGAGTGAAACAAGGTCAGTGGATCTACAAAGGAGATTATCCCTAGGATCAATAGGTGTTTACCGTGCTCACAATTTCAACCCTTACGACCGCTAAGTGTTACTCAAGATAAAAGTTGTACCTTCGGATTAGTAATTCTAATGGGAAAACCATGCAGGTTTTGGAATCGATTCATTCATTTCATTCACTCACTACTATGACTTTCCAGTCACACACTCCTATTTTTAGGGTTACTAACAAACTTGAGGGAGAATGACGAATACAAATGACTAAGTCCAGCTAAACATATGCTTTCAAGGTAAGACCAAGCCGAGGATGTACAGGCATTGTTTCCATTCCCAAACAGTGGAGATATAAGGATGTTAATCCCTCGTTACCCCCTCGAGCCAGGAGTTGGAGTTTGTTTCTACTTTTCAAAAGAACCTTGATTTTAACCAGGGGCAGGGTAGATGTCAACTAATTCAATGATGTATTTTGGTTGCCAAGAGAATCAGTCAATCCAAGCATAAGGTTCAAGCATATCTTCTTCCTCGCATTCATCCAAGATTGAGGAAGCAATGGAGGTAACATTTACAACACCTTCTTCCTCATTACATCATTCAAGATCAAGGAAGTATCAAAGGCGAATCTTACAAATCAAAATCGACATAGCAGTCACAACATGCAATATCCAAGAATCAATCTCAAAAGGAGCTTTCAAGAGTAAAAAACGCCCGCTAAGTCAAAATGAAAATTCCATAAAAGGAAACAAAAAGACTTAGGCAAAATTGGGGCATCCCGATGGGTCAAATTCAAAAGAATTAGCTCATGCAAAAATAAGGGATAAAAACAAAGGCGAAATACAAAGGATAATCTTGTGACTGCTAAACCATCAAAGCTTCACATCAATGCTTGGATCTTTACAACATATGTCATCAAAGTTTGGATCTCTACTAAGGCTTCTGCTCAACATCGAAACTGAAACGATTCTCTCGCAAATAAAGCACATCCATTGGATTAGGCGAATTTTTAGGATCTGGAGAACATCAAGGAGAAAGGGGTGGGATAAATAAAATTTTGAGCCTTATATCCATTGTTTCTTAAAACATGAACCAGGCCAAGTTACAACATTTAAAAGTCCTAATTGAGGCAAGGTTAACCATGAAAGCATGTTAAGCAGGAATTTGTTATACTGACTCCTATGTTTGTTAAAACTACTTCTAATAACGATTCTTTTCGAAACCATCCAGTCCTAATTCATAACGGACTTCAATTTCAAAACTTGCATACGCATTCCATTGGAGCTACTTCTCAAAAAGTACAACACCATCTACGAGTATACACTTAGCATCGAGGAAATCTCGAAATGGGTTAATCAAAGGTGATCATTTCTAATAAAGACCCTGGAGTCGGGGGAACCACATCTAGAGGGTTCTCCTAAACAGGGGCAAAAATTTCAAGGAGCACAGGGGCATACAATCGAACATCCTATTAACTAGGGGCAGTCTTCCTAAGGTTCAATCGACTTGGGGCACATCTCAAAGCAATCTCAAACAGGGGCATGTCAGACATGGGAAGAATTCAAATTCAGAGGATAGAACACTATGGATAACCTTCCATGCCCTGGAGATCAGGGGCACACCCTTCAATCTAAACATCGAAGCATATGACAAGGCTATTCCCTGGGGCACTTCCTTCATAAGCATCTTTCTCCATGAAAATACTGGGGCAATGGATATCAAATCCGCAAGACACACAACAAAAGGAAAAAGGCGTTCTCGCACTTTACAACATCGAACAAATTCTTTCTCCTAACTACGATCTTCCAAGCTCAAACAAGACAGGTATTGGGAAATCGCGCTAGCATCACACCCCATCCTAGCAAACAGACCTGCAACTCCAGCGAACTATATACGCTTTGGTTATTAATAACCTACCGTTGGAGCATCACACAAATACATACAAATCACGCATTACATACATTGGTTGATACATTACACCGTAACTCTTTATGTGGTCTTCTTCAAGACAAACATTCACATCCATTCAAAAGACCTTTTTCGGGTAATCTTACAGAAGACATTACTTCGTTCCACTCATTACGTCAACCAAGCATACGCATATGCATAAGCATACATAAACATTACAAAGCCAGCATAAGCATAGTCAGGGTATAAGTGCAAGCATGGAATAAACAAGTTCAAAGGGTTTGAGGAGATAAAACCATGAGATTGCATCAGCATTAGCATACATGCATACGCATTAGCATTAGCATATACATATCACAAAAGCCCAATTTTTATTGGCAATCCAAACCATTACAAAGTCCAGTTCCCGTCTGGTAGTCAGTCCTCGTCTGACCGTTTCATCAGTATACATACAACATATACATGTGTAAGCATTCACACATACGCATTATACAAACAACAGGGGCATGTGCATAACGCATAAGCATGATGCATACGCATTTACAAAACAAAATTCTACATAGGTAAATTTCGCGATAACACTCGCGGATAACCCTATTGGTGGTACAGGTAAATTCTGCGATAACACTCGCAGATAACCCTGATAACATAGGTAAATTTCGCGACAACACTCGCGAATAACCCTATTGGTGGTACAGGTAAATTCTGCGATAACACTCACAGATAACCCTGATAACATAGGTAAATTTCGCGACAACACTCGCGAATAACCCTATTGGTGGTACAGGTAAATTCTGCGACAACACTCGCAGATAACCCTGGTAACATAGGTAAATTTCGCGACAACACTCGCGAATAACCCTATTGGTGGTACAGGTAAATTCTGCGACAACACTCGCAGATAACCCTGGTAACATAGGTAAATTTCGCGATAACACTCGCGAATAACCCTATTGGTGGTACAGGTAAATTCTACGATAACACTCGCAGATAACCCTGGTGACATAGGTAAATTTCGCGACAACACTCGCGAATAACCCTATTAGTGGTACAGGTAAATTCTGCGATAACACTCGCAGATAACCCTGGTGAAACAGGTAGATTCTGCGATGATATTCGCCGATAACCCTGTCGGTGCAGGTGAACTTGCTAGAATTATAGCAAGCAATCCTATTGGGGTCCAAACTGCGATGTAACTTGCCAGAACTATGGTAAGTGAGAGGTACAAACTGCGATGTAACTTGCCAGAACTATGGTAAGTGAGAGGTACAAATTGCGATGTAACTTGCCAGAACTATGGTAAGTGAGAGGTACAAACTGCGATGTAACTTGCCAGAACTATGGTAAGTGAGAGTTCACAAACTGCGAGTAGCTTGCCAGAACTATGGTAAGTGAGAAATTCACAAACTGCGAGTAGCTTACCAGCACTATGGTAAGTGAGGGGTTCACAAACTGCGAGTAGCTTACCAGAACTATGGTAAGTAGGGGTTCAAACTGCGATAACGTACCAGAACTATAGTAAGTGAGGGGTTCATAAACTACGAAAACTTACTAGCACTATGGTAAGTAGGGGTTCAAACCGCGATAGCTTACTGGAACTACAGTAAGTAGAGGTTCACAAACTGCTGAAGCTTGCTGACCATAGCAAGCCAATTACACAACCAACAGAAGGTCCTCGCTATTCCTTTTCAGGAACCTTTCCAGGAAGTCTTCTTCAAGACGTATTCCATCCTTTCTAGGAGCTTTTCCAGGCATACAAGATTTTTCAAACGATTCCTCAATTGGGTTTATCACGTTAGTCCCTCGGCAGTGATATTCTCCAAAACATCACCAACAAACAATCAAAGGTGCTATCTTTCTTTTCAGAATTACTAACATACTTCAACTAACATAGTTAATAGTCATGCATCATTCAACTAACATACTTCATTCATACATAATGCATATACATACATCACTCTCATTTATTTTGAGAAGCTCACTGCATCATACATCGCATGCATCATAACATTGCATAAAATTCAGATTGCCTTTTTAGGCCGTGCTATAACCAAAACACAGTGGTCCATTTCAAAAGCGTTTGCTCCACACTCTGAAAAATGGTATTCACCTCGGGTGGCATCTGTAAGCCCATCTCCCACATGACTTCTTCCCAACAAACGCAAATTTAGGGGCATTCTCAGTGTTCGATCATCTTCTACCTTTAGATCATGATAGGCAGACGTGCCTATCTGACTCTTCAGGGTTTAGGGTTTAGGGGCATTCTCAGTGTTTGATCATCTTCTACATCTTTTTTTCTACAAATGTCATTTTTTATTAGTCAATTTTTCCTTTCAATCATAATTCTTTATCTTCTATTCCTTCCCAAACACATTTCCACACCCTTGATGATGTCATACCCCAAAATTTGCCCTCCTCTATTCATCTTCAATGGCTATAGGTTCAAAGGATCGTTCAAGTCATTCCTCCTTATCGATGGTCTCAAAGCTAGGGTTTGCACTTTATCAAAGGATTTTGAATTTCTAAGGCCTCAAATGGATCTCAAGAAGCTTCAATTGAGATGAAACTAAAGAGAGCCTTTAGAGGACACCTTAAGCTTTCTAAAGAGCCAAGAATCACCTCTATGGAATTAAGATCAAGGAAGTTATGACTTGTTAAGGTTGACTAATTTTTTGAGAAAATGCATGAAAGAGATATTGAGCAAAATTGAATTTTCTTTCAAGTGGGCCAATCCTTTCATGTTCTAAAACTCATTTCTAGCATGGTCCATAACCTCTAAGCCCAACTATATGATTTCCTTTTATTTATTTTATTTTATTTTATTGGATTTAATTCAATTCAATTTTAGTTAAAATAAATAAAGAAAAAATCAAAGATTGGTGTTAAGTTTATTTTATCAAATATTAAGAATACACTCATAATATTTGATTGAAGATTTGAGGCAAAAAGATCAAAAAATAGATTGGAGTTAAACTTGGAAAGATTTTATACAAAAAATCAAATCAAACTTTCTTCTAATCAAAGCATGATTTCTTTCCAATTTTCTAAACCCTAAAGTGATCCATATATATTCTAAATGATGGAGGAGGCAAGGGGGGACGAATTTTTGCAGCTCGGGGAACCAAAGCCGAGTCCTCCAAATTGAACAAAAAGGTCAAAATCATTAGGGAGTTGGAGGCGGATTGTAAATATTCTAAGCATCTCAATTGGTTTCTGGACAACTCGGGAAGCTAATCCAATAATCATCATCGATTCAGACGGTGCAGAGGCGTTCATATTTGCTCACGAACGAGCAAATTTTTTTCTGGAATTTGATTAAATACATATACGCGTTATATCTGTGAATTGATCATATATTTGTGTTTGTATTGATGTTATGATGCTATCTGGATAATTTGATTTGAGTTTAGGTGCAGGTATTGGAATCTACCATTATTAGGGTTCATAACCTCTGAATTGGGGCTATATAATTAGAGACCCAATTAACCCAAATTAATCGCGTTTTCATGTTCAGGGGACGGTGTTTAATAAATCTGGGTTATTGCTTGAGGTTGCTTGGCTACGATTTGCAGGTGTAATGAGTGTGGGGTTTTAGCCACGCACAAAAACTGTAGCTAGAAGCGTTTATGTTTTTTTGCAGGTATTCTCACGAAGGAGAAAGACCTGGGCGCGCAAAGCTTCAGTCAAATTCCTGACCGTTTATATTTTATATTATTGTTTAGAGTCATTCCATTAACAACAAGTAGCTCTTGGCTTAGTGGCAAATGGGGAAGCAAATGGTTCATGTAGAGGGAGAGGGTTCGATCCCTACGCATGCTTATTATTTTGTGAATTATCTTGTTCACAGATTCAGTACATGTGTCCCCATACGGCTTCCTACGCGCCCTCATAATTCCACCAATGGATGAAAAATCATCAGATCCAACGTACAAGGATTGGAGGCTCCATCATGCACACTCAAGGGCTCCCCACATAGGATTACAGCCAGGTTCTATTTAATATTTTTTTTCTTCTTTTTCTTCTCTATTTTATTAAATGTTAATTAATATGGTTTAATTTAATTGATTTGTTTAGTTAAGATTAAAATATAATTTATCAATTAGGATTAAGAGTATATTAGGGTTTGGAATTATTTTCCCGGTTATCTCGATTATCCGATTTGATTTATTTAATCGGTTTAAACTATTATAAAATCACAAAAACCCTAGGAAAGTTATCAATGTATTAGGGTTTGTTCAATCCCATTGGCCCTTGGCCAAATATTAGGATTTAAATTATTATTCGTTTCGACTAAATTTATTGGTCGCGATGGTTAGTAATCGATTAATTTAATTAATCAAATCCTATAAATTGAAATACACTTTATTTTGCTAAATGGTTTTAACCATCTTATTGGTTATGATGATTAGCATATTTTCCTTATCAACTCGTTATTATTTGTAATCGAAACTATCGGTTACGAGGGGTAACGATGAATTAATAAGTTAATAATTAAAATATAAATCAAATTGTATTCGATTAAACGGTTGCAATTATCTTATTAATTGTGGTGATTAATCCTCCCTTTCTCTAAGTTTAATTTGTTATTATTTGTAATCGTATTAATCGATTATGAGGAGTAACAATACAAAATAAAATTCATAAAAAACAATAAAACATATTAATTCATTATTAGTGATAATCGAATCAATCGATTTGAATTGGTAATGATGCAAATCTCCTAATCTTGTAACTATGGTGATCAAATCTATTGATCATTGCGGTTAATAGTGCCAAATCAGGGTTGTACGCCTAAAACATTTAAAACACACTAAACCACGTTACTACAGCAATTCATCTCTTCAATTCTGCGATGTTCATAACTACGATAAGGTAACTCAAAATACCTTCGAACATTCGCATTTCAGAACAACTTCTAAACAAATTCAAATACATTCAATTCAATTCTAGGGCGTACAACCCGTCCCCCGAACTACGTAGACTCTGATCCTCCATAAGGAGGTACGTAGGCACTTGGCAACAAGGCGAGTCCCCTTCCCTAAAATCTCAATTTTCCCCTTATTCATTTCCTTACCTATAAACTTCAATAATTTTAGCCACAAACCTTTACCTTAGATTCAAAGCCAATAGGAAAGGGTTGAGGGTGCCTAACACCTTCCCTCGACCTGAATATAGTATCTTACCCTGATCTCTTAATTGCATAGGTTTCCTATTCGCCTTGGTAGAATAGGTGGCGACTCTCTAAAGCTAAATTTTTAGGCAGGTTGCTACAGATGACATACATACTACCAGAACTCCTACGGGTACTAATATGCCTTCCATCTCTTACATGTCTACTTCCGTTGATAATCCTGCAATTTTTACTTCTCCCTTTTCTATTCCATTATTTGTTTCCTACCTAAATGATGTAACAAGTCAATCTAAGCATGTTGAACCTTTATTATCTACTGCTGAAACCAACATTGTTGCACCTAGTACTGATCCTACCGTTATTTCAGATGCATAACCTATCACACATTGTCATGAAAACATTGAGAATTTTGATATGCCAATATCTTAATCAGTCCTAACCTTGACTTGTCCCCATCTTTATCCAATGGTTCTAACCATGACTTGTCCCAACCCAACAGTCTTATTCCTGAATCTGTACCTTTAAGGCAGTCCACAATAACCTCCCATCCCGCTAGCTACTTAGTAGATTACCATTGCTACAATACATCTTCCTCAATCAAACATAATGTTGCACATACCTTATCCTTTGTCCTCTTTTATCATAATTGTTCCCCTTCTTATATACATTTAGGTTCCACCATTTCATCTAATATTGAACCAAAAATTTTAATCAAGCTATTAAATTTGATTGTTGGAAACGTGCTATGGATGTTGAGCTCAAAGCTCTTGAAGACAAATCATACATGGACTATTGTTGATTTACCACCCGGGAAGGTTGCTATTGGTTGCAGATGGGTCTATAAAATCAAATATAAATCTAATGGTTCAATTGAGAGGTACAAGCCTATGCTTGTTGCTAAAGGTTATACACAAATGACGGATGTTGATTATCTTGATACCTTTTCACCTATAGCAAAGATCGCCACAAGAAGAAGAAGAAGAAGAAGAAGAAGAAGATGATGATGATGATGATGATGATGATGATGATGATGATGATGATGATGATGATGATTATCAATGGAGTAAGAAATTTAACCACGAATCCAAATTTAGAGCATGACATAGATGCAAATCACATTGCTTGGGAAAAAAGGAGAAAACCCAAAAAAATACACATCACACCAAAAGAGAGATACATTGGCTAGATCTTGACCCAAAAAAGATAAAGGATAAGGTTCTCAAGTCAATTAAAGAATGCAGATATATTGATCACAGACCTACCAAAATATCATTTTCAAAGTAGAAAAATGTTATTCTCTTCCACCTCCTTTACACATGTAGATGAATATATAAACAGAACATTATTTTGGAAGTTTCATATTGACCATACAACAAAATGTTAGATCATAGATTGACCACTCCTAATTCTAGAGACTTCTTCCATTGATATCAACACCTTAAAAGGAGACAGAAGATATCTAAAAATGACTTAAAGGCACTTCAACCACCTAAAAATCATATACCACATAGACGTCGTGAAGTCACATATGTTACAACACATGTAGATGAATATATAAACAGAACATTATTTTGGAAGTTTCATATTGACCACACAACCAAATGTTAGATCATAGATTGACCACTCCTAATTCTAGAGACTTCTTCCATTGATATCAACACCTTAAAAGGAGACAGAAGATATCTAAAAATGACTTAAAGGCACTTCAACCACCTAAAAATCATATACCACATAGACGTCGTGAAGTCACATATGTTACAAATAGATGAAAAGATTAAAGACTTTGGCTCTGTTTGGCTAGCCATTTTTTGAGCTTATAGCTTATAACTTATAGCTTATAAGCTCATATGACAATAAAAGATTTGTTTGGTAACCGTCTTTTCTTCACGAGCTTATAGCTTATTTTACTGGCTTATAGCTTACTTTTCAGACGCTATTTCAAATAACATTTTAGCTTATAGCACATAGCTTCTCATTTTTTTCTTCCACTTTTGCCCTTATTATTTTAACTAAAACTCACTATTACCCTTTATAATTTATTTTAATTTAAAATAAAATAATTAAATATTAAATATCTTTTATGTCATTTTAATATATATCAGTTAATTGAACCACAAATTTTATCAAACACTTCAATTAATTTATCAACTATAAATCTTCAGTCATCAACTATAAACTATAAGCTACCAGTCATCAGCCATCAATCATAAACTATAAACTATCAACTAGTTTATTTGTCAATCGCTATTTTTACAAAATGAACATTTGTCTGCATAATGTATTGTTTGTTTGGCTTACTAATCTAAAGTTGAAAAAATAAAGGATTTTGAGATTTTGCTTTTGAAATTTGGAATTAGGTAGGATATTCTGATTATTTCATAGTTCAAAAAGATTTTTTTTTAAATTAAATTCATGTAAAAACATATGTAACATATGTATGAGTGAATTTGAAAAGATAAAAAACTAGTATAGTTGACAATGTCACATTAACATATTATAGAAATAATGAGAAAAAATATTTGAGACATTCATATTTTTTTGAAAAATGATAATTAGTTATTTTATGCTATAAATATAAAAAGTTTTAGGGTAATGCTAACTAGGGGCGGGAATAGGTCAGGCCGGCCTACGGCCCAACCTACATAGGTCAGGCCTATTTAATAAAGAAGTCGGGCTTGGGCTTTTTAAAAGCCTATTTTATTAAATAGGTCAGGCTTAGGCTATTAAAAAGGCCGATGAAGCCTTATAGGCCGACCTATATTTTCATATATATTAGAGATATGTTAAGTAAGTTGGTTCATATATGCATATATATTAGGAAAAAAACTAAATAGGCTACCCTATATATATATATATATATATATATATATATATATATAAAACAAATGCTAAATAGGTTCATTTATATACGTATATATAGGCCGACCTGCAAGACTTATTAAGTTATATAGATTAATTGAAAACTTTAATGAGATACAGACTTTTTAAATTTGCTTTCAGGTCAGGTCAGGCCAAAAAACTGAGCCTATGATAGGCCTTAGGCCAGACTTAGGCCTTTTAAGTTTATCGTAGGTCAGGCTCAGGCCTTCTAAAGCCTAACTCAGCCTAGCCTATTTCCACCCCTAATGCTAACGAGTGCCCCAGGGGCTCTGGTTAAGAGATTAAAAAGGTAAGTTGAACATTGTTTAATAAAATAAAAAGATATGTTTTTACTCAAAATATACGTATTCAATGCATTAAAAACATAAATAATTAAATTATTTAAAGAAGATTAGGTATATTCAATGTGTTGAATCTAAAATATTTTCTTTATTTAGAATGGTTAATCACAATCATTCCCTTGTGTGATTTTATAAATGGTTAAAATAAAAGTATAATATCCTTAAACACTCAAAGTCTATATTAACTAATTAAGTAAAATATTTTTATATTATTAATCCATATCATTTAAATTTAAAAACTTAATAAAATTTAATATTTGAAACTTCATCAGAATATGAATTTATAAGTAATTTAATATTTGACTTTACCAAACTAAATTTTACAGATTACATTTTATAATTTTCTTTTGGTAGAACATTCTTTAATATTTTTAAGGCTTAAATGCACTTTTGACCCCCCTATTTTCATTTTAATGAACTTTTGATCCTCCATTTTCAAAATTCCTTATTTTGATCCCCAAACATTCAGTTTTTTGGCAAATTTAGAGCCCCTCTCCAAAAATGCATATGTGGATGTGGGAATTGCTGAGTTGGCTAAAATTACTTAAGCCATGTAATTAAATTTATTTAATTTATAATTTTAAATACAAAACAATTTCTGAAAACCAATTCTCTTTTTATAAAACACGAAGATAGCTCATACGACAATTCTCTTCCTCTTCCTCTTGTTCGTGACCTAATTTCATTGTTCTCCAGCATAGCTTCATACAAATCCCAGAACCTAACCGCTTCACAAATTCGTTTCATCGCCCTCTTCTAGAACGAGCAATATGAGCAAGATTCCACCCATTCGCCCATCATCGGTATGCAAAGAGGATGTTCGGTATTGTATGGGGTATGTTCTCTTAACTCGTTATTTTTTATCACACTATTCAGTTGTCTAAGTATGCTGAATGTAAATTCTTTTTTGTTCAGACCATCTCAAAACAACTACATTAAGATAAGGTTTCATCATAGGGGGAAGTTTGTAGAGAGTCCATGTAAATGGTATGTTGATGGCTTAGTGACTGAATTGGACTGGACATGGGATACGAACTACATGTCGTACATGGATCTTGAAAATTTGATTAAGGCTGAGGGATATTGTAATATCAAAAGTATGTGGTACTGGAACCCTAAGTTTAGCTTTAGTCGTGGCCTTAGACCCTTAAACTGCGATAAAGATGTGCTTAAGTTTGTTGATGATATAAAGGGTTTTCAATTGGTGGATGTATATGTTGAGCACACAATAGAAGTGACTCCCGTTGTTGAGGATTATGTTGATGGCTGTCCAAACTATGCTGATGATGAAGCTGAATCTGATGTTGAAGTTGAAAAGGAGCATGTTGATGATGAAGTTGAAAAGGAGCATGTTGATGATGAAGTTGAAAAGGAACATGTTGATACTAAAGTTGAAAAGGAGCATGTTGATGCTGAAGTTGAAAAGGAGCATGTTGATGCTGAAGTTGAGGATGATGATAAAGAGTATATTGCAACTGAGAGTAAGATGAGTAGTTATAGTCATGACTTGAATGAGTGTGTTGCTGAAAGTGAGGATGAAGGCCAAGATGTGGAATTGGACTGGACAACTATCATTCATGGTGATGATGATAATGCTAAGGCTATATATTCTGAGGAGGATTATGATTCTGATGTATTGCACACACCTAATGAGAGTGACAATGATGATGAAATAGAAAAGTTTCCTTCTTTTAAGAGTGATTTCTCAAAGTTTGAGCTAGGTATGGTGTTTAGTAACAAAGAAAAGATTCACGAGGCTGTGGCAGACTATGCTTTGAAGAAGAACAAAAATGTTCATGTCAAGAAAAATGATGGAAAGAAGATGGTGATGAAATGTATGGAAGGATGCACTTTTCACATGAGGATTAGTAAAAGGGTTGGCAATCAATTTTGGCAAGTTGTAAGTTTGGTTGATGAACACAATTTTTCTAGAACTCCAAATAACAGGCAAGCAAAGACTACATATCTGGCTAAGCAGTTTGGCCACATTCTTAGACACAACCCTGATATGAAGCCAGCAGGATTGATAGCTCAAGCTATTGATAGATGGGGTGTGAAATTGTCATGGGATCAGGCATACAGGGCTAAGAGAAAGGCTATGGATTTGTTACAAGGTGCTTCTATGGACCAATTCAACCATTTGAGAAGTTATGCACAAGAGTTACTAAAATCTAACCCTAGTAGCACTTGTGTGATTAGATGTTCTCCTTCAACTGAAGGCCCTGTGTTTGAAAGGATTTACGTATGTCTGGGGGCTTGCAAGTATGGTTTTGCAATGTACTGTAGGCCATTGATAGGGTTGGATGCGTGTTTCTTGAAAGGTGATTTTGGAGGGAAATTGATGGCTGCTGTTGGGAGGGATGGAAACAATAGGGTTTTTCCTATTGCTTATGCTGTTGTGGAAGCAGAAACAAAAGATGCATGGGATTGGTTCATCAAACTTCTACTGGAAGATTTGGAAGCCATAAACAAAAGAGCTTATGCTTTTATTTCCGACCAACAAAAGGTATGGATCTTGATTGTTTCATGGTGACATGCTATATATTCATTCTCATTTAATATATGTCTTGTTTTTATAATAGGGTTTGCTACCAGCAATTCAAGCTGTGAGTGATCATGTAGAACAACGCCTTTGTGCAAAGCACTTATATGGGAATTGGAAGAAGAAAAATCCAGGGCTTGAATTCAAAGAGGTTATGTGGAGTGCAGCAAGAGCAACAACTGTGCCACAATGGGAAAGGGCAATGGCAAGGATGAAGAACATGAAACAATCAGCATGGAAGGACATGATGGATATCCCTGCACATTATTGGAGTCGATCTCACTTCAAAAAATATTCCAAATGTGATCTTCAGGTGAACAACATGTGTGAGGCTTTCAATAGGGCAATTCTGGAATATAGGGATAAGCCAATTATCACTTTATTGGAAGGCATTAAACACTACCTTACAAAGAGGCTAACTAAGCAAAAGGAACTCATGAGTAGCTACAACGGTGACATATGCCCTAAGATACAAGTGAGTCTTGAAAAGAAGAAGAAGATTGCACAACATTGGACACCCACATGGAATGGTGACGATGATATGGCAATATATGGTGTGACTAATGGAAGGGATACATATGTTGTTAATCTGAAGAAAGAGACTTGTTCATGTAGGAGATGGGATTTAACTGGAATCCCTTGCAGTCATTCGATCACATGTATGTGGCAAATCAAGAAAAAACTTGAAGACTATGTTTCTCAATATTACAGGTATTATGATCTACTATCTGAATTGCATCTGTGTATTAATGTTGTATGAACTAACTCTGACTACTATTATGATTTTAATTGGTTCTGTTGTGATTTACAGGAAGAGTAATTTCAACAACATCTACTCCCATATAATTTACCCTACTAATGGTCCACAGTTGTGGTCTTTGGATGAGGAGTCCACTATGAATCCTCCAGCTATGAGAAGGGCCATAGGTCGTCCCAAGAAAATGAGAAACAAGTCTAACGATGAACCAAAGAATCCACATGTCCTACCTAGAAAATTAGCAACTGTTACTTGTCATAAGTGTGGCGCAATGGGGCACAATAAAAGAAGCTGTAAGGGAAAGAGGGCTGTTGAAAGAGCCATTCCAAAAGGAGGCAATAGCAAAGGTGGACAAGGGAAGAAGAGTAAAACAAACCAAGTTGAGATTGGAACTCATCACAAGCACCTCCATCTACACAACCATCTCAGGAGTAGTGTTCTATAATTAGTGTGGTCATTTTTGTAATGAAAAAGTATATTTTGATGTAGTGTGGTTATCTTTTGCAATGAACAAGTAGATGTTGATGTAGTTTGGTTATCTATTGTAATGAACAAGTATATTTTAGGTTTCTAATGTTATGTTATCTTTTAGTTTGGTTGTAATGAACAAGTATGTTTAATGAACAAGGTGTTCTGTTATGGTATTATTGATTGTCTAATGTTATGATATTCTGTTATGCTTATTAGTAAACTATTCTGTTATAATCATTGGCATTGGCATTGGCTATTCTGTTATGCTGAGTTAGTTAGACATAAAATTACAGTTATGATTCGACACTTAATGCCTATGTGTCAATTCATGAGCCTTTATGAGTTGGCTCATGACTTCATGAGTCGATACATACTGTGATAAATCACAAACCAGTGGCTTCTCAACTTATATGAGTCGATGCAAACGTCGTATGATCCGAACCATACACTTATGGTTCGATGCATAAAGGCTATGGTCCGATTCATATTGAGTAAAGATGCAAAACAGAATTGCATAACAATTATGGTTCGATCCATGTATCGTATGAATTGGCTCATGTTATTTTGGTTCGATGCATAAAGGCTATGGTCCGATACATGCTGAGTTTGAATTGAAAAACAGATAAGCAGAAGCTGTAAAATAAATTGGTAAAAACTGTGATACAAATTGTGCAACAAACTGATCTCATTGATAACCATATTAGTACAACTTGTCTCATAATTAATCAAAAGTATTACAACTGGAAATTGAGACTGATACATCCGTATTCATTTAACAACGATAACTTTAACAAACTAGTTCATTACAAATCCTAACACTAGTCCCACTACTAACACGACAATGGACGCAATCGAAAGCTTCAAATACATTATCCTCATGTTCAAATTCTTGATCTTCTTGCTCATTTCATCTTCTTGGATCTTGGCTGCATCAATTTTGAGATTTGCAATTTTCAGTTTCTGTTTCAATGTTGAAATCATCTCTTTTGCTCTAGGGCCCATCTCTTCATCATACCAAACAAAATGATTACATCTCTTGTACCCCTGAATCTACAGAAATTTACAGATGCAATTTAGGATGGAATTTAGGGTTATTATCACAACTAAAAATTACAGAATAGGGGATGCTTACCTTGTACATCCCACACCCGTAAAAACGACGTCATGGGTTAGAATCAGCCCAAGAAGTCATCAAAGGTGCATCAAGACCACACCTACATTCGCCATGGACGGAAGGGGATTTTGTTCGACTACTTGCTTCAGAATAATGAGACATGGACAAGAATAAGAGAGGAATACGTTTGGGTTTTGTAAAAACGAAAAGGAATATTAAGTTCTGGAATTTAGGGGTACAAGAGATGGTATGCTGGAAAACGAAGAACTTAGGTCATGGCTGTCACGAACAAGATGAAGAAAGGGATTATGTTTCTGATTTATAAAAAAAGAATTAATATTATTTAGCATTTTCAGAAATTGTTTTGTATTTAAAATTATAAATTAAATAAATTTAATTACGTGGCATAAGTAATTTTAGCCAACTCAGCAATTCCCACATCCACATATGCATTTTTGGAGAGGGGCTCTAAATTTGCCAAAAAACTGAATGTTTGGGGATCAAAATAAGGAATTTTGAAAATGGGGGATCAAAAGTTCATTAAAATGAAAATAGGGGGGGTCAAAAGTGCATTTAAGCCTATTTTTAATTTGATCATCTGACTATACTTTATTTATGGAAGTAAAATTTTCAGAGTTTACGTATCTACCGCTACGGAGCTATCTTATTTAAAACGCATCTACCGCTATCTTATTTAAAATGTCATGTTAGTTTGCTAACAAGTAGTGCTCTTAGGGTAATGGTTAAACATTTTAAAAAAAATATATATTTTATAGAAAATTTAATATTTTAATTTTCGAGACATTAAATACATAAATTACCGAAATAAATTTACTATTTTAAAATTTTAACCATGGCTCTGAGGGCATTAATTAGTATTTCCTTTTACTTATATACTCCATTTTCTTACTTATATACTCCATATATCTATCAACTTGAGTCTCCATATGGACACATGAAGTTTAATTTCTTGTTTATTTGATTTGTTCAGAAGTCATCTTTAAATGCCAAAATTGTGTCAACTGTCATGTCCTATTCAGTTAAATTCATATATTAAAAAAAAACAATTTGATATATTTGTGTTTAAAAATATGTATAAAACCATGTGCTCAAGTCATTCGACATATCTTTGAGTCAATTGCAATTTGCATCGTTTCTTGTATGGTGGGTCTAATTTTCATTCAAATATCTGCATGGTTGATTGTTGCTTCTCAAAATATCTAAGCCGCATCAAAAATGTTAAACAGATTGATTATCTTCAAAAGCTTTGGAAACAAATGGTTCATTGCAAAATAATTTCTGGTTTTTTCTTTACTCACCTCCCTATGGGGTCATCCCCAGCGAAAATCTCATTTTACCCCTGCTTCGGAAATGCATTTCCGAAATTTTTTTTTTCTAAATTTTTTCAGACTTCGGAAGTGCATTTCCGAAAAAATCCCAAAAAATTGAGATTTTGATTAATTCAGAGATGCATCTCCGAAAAAACAAAAAAACTCTAAAAATTCCAAAAATTAATTTTAGGATATGAATTAATTTATATATTATAAATTTGATATAATTTATGAGTAATAAATAATAATAATTATATATTTTGATATAATTTATTAGTTATGAATAATAATTATTATATATTTCTATTCTGATTCATATTTTAAAATTTAAAATAATTTTAATTAAAAAAATTAAAATAATTTCACTTACAAAATGAGTTATAATTTTTTATTTATATATTTATATATTTATAATAATCATTATGTATTTACAAAAAAAATTAAAAAAATGAGTGTTTTAATTTATATATTTATATAATAATTATAATAATTATTGTATATTTATAAAAATTATTATATATTTATATATTTATATAATAATTATTATATATTAATTATAAATATATTTATATATTTATATAATAATTATAAAAATTAAAAAAATGAGTGTTTTAATTTATAATAATTATTATATATTTATATATTTATATATTAATTATTATATATTTATATATTATATATTTATATATTTCACTTACAAAATTAATAATTATTATTATATATTTATATATTTCTATTCTGATTCATAATTAAAAATGAGATAATTTTTTATTTAGTTTAAAAAAATTAAAAAAAGATTTTGTCTTAATTTTATTTAATGAATAAATTTTATATTTAATTCTATATAATTCAAAATTTACTTATGGAATTAAAATGTTTTTGATTTATATAAGTTAGTAAAATAATTTTTAACTTTCAAATAGTTTAGGATGTTTTGATTCACCTTGATTTTATACCTATTAATTGTATTGAATTCACCTTGATTTTAAATTTTTTAATAATTATTAATTATTTCGGAAGTGTATATCCGAAACATTCCAAGACCAATTTGGTCTTGGAATATTTCGGAAGTTCATTTCCGAATTCCTCCAAGGGGGTGCGTTCGGAGATGAACTTCCGAAAACACCACATTTTCTGAAAAGTAACTTTATTTCGGAGATGCATCTCCGAAATCAATATTTTATATTAAAAAAAAACACGTTTTCGGAGATACATTTCCGAAAACACTTTTTTTAACAAAAAAAGTACCTTTTCGGAAGTGAACTTCCGAAACAAGGGGTAGTGTGGTAAATTCACCGGGGGTGGGCAAGAAGGTTAGGAGGTGGGTGAAGAAATTTTCTAATTTCTTTGGGTAATGATTAATGCTCACTTTGGAATGACTTTCTATCAGAATTTATCAGTAACAATATATTTTTTAATTAAAACTAAAAATTAAATAGGTTAGATAACTTTCTTGTGATATAAAATACTAGTTTGCTGTTTTGGTGTACCTTGCTTAACTGTGTCTATAAGGTGTATTAGCCTTGGACATCGTATTAATTTAAATTTTGAAATTAGTATTTAAAAATTAAGATAATATCATATTTAAATTTATAAAAGTGTAGGAATAAATCAAGAAAAATAAAGGAAATTTATTGATTAACATGAAAATATATTACATGAAACCATTTGTTAAAATAAATTATGAAGACCAAAACATTTTATCATTTAAAATGTTTTACCCTATACCCCTACATTTATATATCCATTCATTTCAATAATTTTTAAAATAGTATCATTTGGTCCTTTTAACATGACAATTAATTTATCATTTAAGTTTTTATCACTTTCTTTAAGATTTTCGAATTTGAAGAATTTTATAATATGTTTACTAAGTATTTTTGAGAAAAGTCATTTGGTACGTTTTTTTTATCGGAGAACTTGTTGTTATGTTCTCCAGTGTATATTTTTTATACTCGGAGAATTTTTTTGATATGTTCTACGATTTGTAACCTGTGTCAGATAATTTGGTCTAAGGTTATTCTATGACTTTCATTTTGTGTTTCGAAGTACTTACCATTAAGTAATCTGATAGTTTTTCATTTAAATTTTTTAATGTTACACAAATATGTATATTCATTTAGGGTATCCACCAAATGAATGTATACATCTGTCATAAAGGTATGGAACAATTGTGCCACATTATTTCAGACATCCCTTATACAGACATATATCATCAAATGGATGTTCCACTCTATGATTCTCAAATTAGTGTCATGATATCAACAGGTGTCATCTCGTTCAATACATGTCTCAGATCATCCACCTTTAGTGCTCCTCACTTATATGCTCATTTCATAGCTTGCGAAAGTCCACCACTATTAGTTGCAATCCGATTCATTCCTCTTTTTTCAATAGTTGAAAAATACTCGTGAATCCAACATTGTTACAAAATTAATATCATCAATGAAAAATAATAAATAAATAAAAATAAATACATGTAGCAGAATGACATATCCGTTGAGTGACATATCCGTTGAGCTACTTGCAAATAAACATGGAAACATCTCCTAAATATCTACAGGATGTGACCAACACAATTGTCCCCCCAACTATATCTACTACATCCAGCCAAGTCCCTTAATAGTAGTATATACCTTCCCTCGACAAGAGTAAAAGTCTTATTGGAGAAAATGGTGCAACCTACCAGCATCATCATATAGGCTCTAGTAGCACAATCGAATTTAGAAGCAGCTCGATGACGTTTAAATAAGGCGTGCATCCAATCCAGCTTATAATAAGCATCCCTTCAAGCACTCATATTTAGTGTTGGCTCCTCAAATGGCACTCCCAACAAATCAACAGCAAGAGCAATAACTTCTTCTTTAGTGATACCTGGTTGAGGATCAGAGAACTAATCCCTGATCAGAAGGTGAAGCAGACAAGAAATATCGTCAAGTGTAATGGTCATCTCACCAAATGGCATATGAAATGATGATGTCTCTAGATGTCATCTCTCTGCAAATGTTGATAATAAGTTTGGGTCTATCCTCAATAAACTGGTTATCTAGAATATAGATAGATCAGATTCATCCAACCACCTTCTATCATATGTGTGGGACAATGTGGAACCCATCCTATCAGCTTGCTCCCGTTTACAGCAACCTTAAGTTCTTTCTTCAGACCTCTCTCCTGGAAAAAATGTATATATATATATTATAAAATATAAAAATTAAATTAAATTATTCCAAATAAAATTATTGCCATTTACTTAAGCAAGGGGAGCAGCATTGTCGTTCTTTTTTTAGTAACATATCGAAATCATTTCAATAAAGATATACCTAGTTAAATATTGGAAGTGGCATTGCCGCTCCCAAACTTTCACAAAAAATTATATTAGTTAAGTGGTGAAACAAACAAAATTATGTAGTTCATCTGATTATTAATAACAAAACTCTATTTAGTGAAAAGTGATTCTTGCTAGATGAAATGAAAATTTATTAATTATTGCTTTTACAAAATATGAGAAGAGACAAATAACATTGTAACAAAAGTCTTTATGGATGAACCTTATATACATGACACTTATTGTTTAGTTAACATCAATTTTAAATTAAATTTTGTCTCTTGCTCTGAACATATTGGATTCATAAAAGTCATCCTATTCGTATGCCAATTTCGTTTTGCAAGGGTCTAAGATATTTATTATATTGAGCAATTTTTTGTTGTTGTTATCGCTACAGAGAAGAAGATACTGATAGTCATAATCTCTTAATATTGATGCAAAGTCTTCCTGCAATTTCTAAAAACTAAAAAGTCATAAAAAAGTTAAAAAATAATATATCAAATAAATAACGTTTTGGATAAAAAAAAGTAGAAGAACTTAACTAATTTCAGCCAATTGATATCAATCGGGGTGAGTGTAATATGAAATAAAAAATGTTTTCATGGCATATGCATCGACTGTGATCACATGGTAAATCTTGTTGATATGATACTGTTTTTTAGTTCATGATTCCAAATATATTGTCACCATAATATCCTACTTGAACAACAACATTATGGGGGAGGTTATAGTATTGAACAATAGAATTCCAACCGCTGATTATAATATCATGATTGTTGTCTTTGTTATATATAGTAAAATGATGGACCCCTTCGTTGTTTAAGAACGTCCATGTTTTGTTCATGTCTTTTTGATACATATTTATAAAATCTGAATCAATTTTTGGATATGACTGTAAAAATAAATAAATAAAATGATCAAACTTAAAGATACAGTGTTAAATTTATATTTGTCAAAATATTTAGTAAATAAAACATTTAAAGACTTAGAGATATTTTCATAATTGTGAATGTGTCTATGAGAGTAGAATGAATAAGAACTTCATTTTAGGCCATGAATATTTCAAACTTATATGTAATTGGTTGTTGTTAAGAATTATGTGGTTTATAATTTTTAAAAGAAGAAGTTGAAGATGAAGTGTTATGAAATTATCATATAATGAAATAGTATATAAAGAGTGATAATTGTTGTATGTAAATTAACATGGTATGAATGAGATAGAATTGATAAAAGTTGATGCATTTGGATTTATGTAGTAAGAAGGTCATGTGTGAACATGAATGATATATAGATGATAATAAAAGATGTTGCATTTGGACTTATATAGTAATAAGTTCAAGTGTGTACATTATAAGATGAATTATGGCATTACTTTTGTAAGTTAACATGCAAATATGTTATCCATAATTGAGAGCAAGACATTTCCAATTCATGTGCATACTCATTATATTTTAACTATTGTAAAAGCAAAGTTGAGTTAGACATGATGAGTTGGTGAAGAAAGAGTCAAAATAGTTGAACCCTAAGATTATGAAGTATATGTTGAGTGTAAAACTGAAATAAGTAAAATGTTGTAGCATTGAATGGGCCATGAGTAAATGCATTAAAGAATTAAAGAATGAATATAAATGGCATTAGGTTTTCTAAGATAAGGTAAGGGTTTCTAGAAGATGTGTCTTAATGACAGGCTATCAGTGCACGTCATTTAGCAAGAAAAATTGTCGAGTTCTGACAAGAATTGTGCAAGTTAGAGGCATAAAAGTGAAAAGAGCTAAAATAAGCACTTTTGAGTGAATAAGGGACTTAGTGAGAAAATTGGTGAAAAAATAAGCAAAAACACGCCGAGGCCCCTAAAAAATATGCGCCCATAATGCACCGACGTTGTCTCTAACATGTTCGCATCAAAAAGCAATGTGTCCGCGTGAAGTATTATAGCGCAATGCACGCACATTGTAGCTTTTCACTGATATGTTTTTTTGACTACTTTATAAGGAGAAGAAAGAGGTAAAATATGGGGTTCGACTGTCAAGACTTGAAAGTGATGTTTTAGAGCGATTTGTTAGATTTTGGAGGCCATTGAGCCATTGGAGAGCTTTTTCTTCAAGGATTGTTCATGTTTTTCAAATATAAACTATCTGTATTGATTAATTTTAACATAAGTAGTAAGATTCCTCTTAGGTTAGGTTTTATTTGATGATGAACATGTTTTTACGTGATTGAGACATATGATCGGATGATGTTAATGTAATTTCTTTGAATCTTTGTTATTATTTAGTTAATGATTACGTGCATTGCCTTTTATTTGTTACAGCATTCAAATTGATCTTGATAATAGTGACTACTGAGTAGGATTATTTGTCTAACATACTTTAACTATTGAATTCTCTAATTGACTAGTGATAGTATGATTAGAATTTGTGACTTAGGGATTAACGACCTTTGTTGCCTAGCCTGACGTGATAATTGGCCTGAGGGATTGAGAAGTTAACATTTAGGATAGTGAGCTACATGCCAAGGGATTGAGTGTAGCGGTAGTGTTAATTTGTCGTGTAACTCTATATTCATTGCATGTTTGTTAATGCATGTTTCATCAATCAAGTAGAAATAGGGGATCATAATAATAAAACCTTGATGCTTTTGTCATAATCGTTACATTACTTTTTTCTTGTGTTTTCGACCAAAACAATCTCCCCCCCCCCCCATTTATTGTTTTTAATTGCATCGCACAACGTACCTTGTTCTAAAATTGTAATCCATGTGGAAACAAATTTATTTTTATTACTTCGATAACAACACTAGTACACTTGCTAGTAAATTGTCTATCGAGCAACCAAGGTAGGGGAAAACTCCAATTTATATGCATATTGTATGGCAGCGGGTTAGTACTATTCCTTGAAAAACATGTTTTGTGCTTGTCATTACATAGGTATAGATTAATGTAAATGTTGCATAGTGTATTTGGATATTAGATTGTTTCATCACATGTTGTGTTAAGTTTTGTTTGCATGTGTTTTGACCTTTGGCATTTACGATATCTATACTTTGAATCTATTGTGAATTATTTTATTATAGTTCGTCTTCAAATTCAAATGGCCAAAAATAAGAGGTTCAACGCACTTTGGCATCAATGATAGCGGGGGTCGAGCCTCAAAACAATGTCATATATCTTATGGACACAGAATCTGACGATAGTGATTATGAGAGTGAAGAATATTCAAAGGATACTGAAGATTAGAGTTTTGAATCTGATGATAGTGATGACGATGTGCCTCTGTATTTGGATAAAACTATTACATTTACATCAAAGGCGACAAAAATGTTCAGATAGTAAATACATCATAACAATTTTATTTTGACATATTTAGCTTGTTATAACATTATCTGTTGTATTTGCACTATTTTCCCATACCTTTTTCAGAAAGAGTATTGCATAAGGATTAAGATTCAATCCAGCTAATTGACGTTCAAAATGGAAAAAGCTATGAGTGAGATGTATACATTGTCAATAGAGATATAGATGAGAAGTACATTGCAAATGGTAGGTATGAATATGCTTAGGAGAAGAAACTCTGAATAGGTGATTTGTTGGGATTTATGATGCCTTTTGGTCCTGAGATGTTGTATTTAAAGAGGTTGAACCGTTGAATCGAGGGAAAGAGAGGATATCATTTGGTAGGAGAAGTTGTTAGATCAATCAAGGTGTTATGTTAAGCATGATCAGTATATACATGTGTTTATTTGAAGTAATATTTTTTGTTATGATTTAACTTATGCGAAGAATGTACCTTTGTGTAAAATTGAAGGATTTACTACTAAATGTCGCACTTTTATAATCATTATATATAAAGATGATGCCTTTTGGTGTTATGATTTAATTTGATAAATATTTTAAAATCAAATAGAACTAAAAACATGTTTACAAATATAGACAAATGATCCATGTTTCTCTTGAATTGTCTAGCTCGCTTCATAAGATATTTAAGTTTTTCACTCTCAATATGTCATCCTCCCTATTGAGCCTTTATCAACTGAGAGTTTGTGTGGGTGAAACATTTCTACCTATGATTCTATTTTTTTAAAATCTACTTATTTTAAATACAATTAATATATTTGGATGATATATACACTAAATACATTAATTATTAATTATTAGTGATTTAAAAATATGTTTCTTAACCCATAGATATGAGTAAATAGTCAACGAAAACTTTTAAAATAAAAGAAATACTCAACAAAGACAACAGGGCCGAACATCATCAAATAATCAATTCTTATTCATTCTAGTGTTTGGTTTGGCTTTTTCAAAAGCAATTTTAGAGGTGTAAAATAGATTCTAGGTGATTTTAAGATGTTTAGTTAGGCAAAAGTATAATTGATTTTGTCTCCAAAATTTATTTTATAAAAAGTATAATTAATTCTACCTTGAAGTTAGAATTGGTACAAATTACATAGTAATACATTTTCAATCTTTTATTTAATCTCATAAATAAAATTAATATTCATTTTAATCTTTTAAAATTACTTTCATTTCTCTTATTATCAATTTTTCTGTTAACTTCAATCTCAAATATAAGAGTAGACCATCATTTTGATAAGAGTTTAATAAAAATAAAAATACACAGAGCTGTAAAATATTTGATGTTACCATACATCTTCTTCTATTTTTTCTTTTAACAACCTAAAAAAGAGAATTTTTCAATGTACCCCATGAATCTCTTACACAGCGTGTGAAATTTCAATTATATATGTCTCCTGTTTCCTGAGAGGCACACTCGGAAGCATTTTTTTTAAATTGTCACCTTCCATAGGTACATCTACGGAAGTATAATAAACTAGTACAAATGGGGATAAAATACACATAAATTCAGTTCATGGATTGTTTCGAAGGTGCATTTACGGAATGGCTTAGCGCCACATTATTTCGTAGATGCATCTACAGAAGTATCTGATATAGTTTGAACCAGCTTGATCACTCCCCCATTGTTACATTTCTTCATCAACACTCACTCTCCACAACCTAAAAACCCTACTTCTCCAATACCATTTTTCACTCCAAAACTCAAACTTTTTGGTGCAACAAATCAAAGGGAGCAAGAGAATACTGAATTTCAGGTAAATATTCATCTTCAACCATTGCATTGCTCACATAATGCATTAAATTTCTGTTAAAAAAAGTAACGTTACTTCCGTAGATGCATCTACGAAACATGTTGAAGATGAACACTTCCGTAGGTGCATCTACGGAACAATGTCTGTGTTGTTTTTTCCAACAGTGTTGTAATTTTTTGTTATTTTGACCAATGTTTTAAAAACCGGATCAGTCATCAAACCGGTGAGGGAACTGGGTCACTGGTTCATCGATCGAACCACTGGGTCACTAGTCGAACCGCATGACCAAACCGAATTAAACCGGATTAAACCTGTCATTATAATAAAACTATATAATCCATTAAACCGGTAAAAACCGGTCGAACCGGATCATTCAATCTCTAAAAAAATTATAACTAGCACTTAAAAGCTGATCCATTAACAACATAATCTATAAATAAGGCTCTTGAAAATCACAAATTCAGAAGTTGTACATTAGGTGCTGAAAATACTAATAATCCATATAGTTTAAGGCTCTTAAAAAGCACAAATATAGTTTGCTCGGCACTTAAAAATTACAAATTTAGTGCAAATTTAAACATAAGTATTACACATAACAAAGTAGTACAAATTACAAAGTCTAATTGCAACATAAACTAATTGAATACTTTAGAACCAAAACACTCAAATATCTATTAAATTTAGTTCCAATGAGGTAAAATTATCTCAATGTTGGGATCTCCTTCAATATCAAAACCATCTACGACAAAATCAATCGCATTTGCAACATCTTCCCCATCAATGATATCATTACTTTGGTTGTTTTCTCCGGAGTTAAGTGGTGCATCTCCCTCAACATCAACCTCATCCAAATTTAATTCATCTATAAAAACATCAATTTAAAGAGTTTAGAAAGTGACATATTTTAAGAAATTAAAATAACATAATTGTAATCACAAAAATCAATACCATACCAATATCATTTGAAATAGGTTGGATTGTCATACTAGCAAGATCTTTGCGTAGCGCTTCCACCTCCTCAATGGTCAAGAATGGTGGGGAATCCTCCAACACCCAATTAGAATGATCACCAAATGTTTCAAAATTAATAGGATCATAATTTTGTTTCTTCTTGGTTCTACAAATCATTAACGGCAATGTCAAACATAGAACCAAATAAATTTAACAAATCTAACAATAATATACATTCTTAACAAACCAAGAAATATCACATATTCTTAAATATAGAACCATAAAATATTCTTAATAAACCAAACAAAATCATATATTCTTAACTATAGAACCAATATTCTTATGTCATCAAGAGAAGAACAAAATAGTCTTGTTTATAAACCAAACAGCCAAACAATAGCATATTTCTTAACTATAAAACGGTATCATATATTCTTAACCATAGAACCAATATTCTTATGTCATCAAGACAAGAACAAAATAGTCTTGTTTATAAACCAAACAAACCAAACAATAGCATATTTCTTAACTATAAAACGGTATCAAGTATCGAAACAATAGCATATAAAGCATAATAAGTGCAATACCTATTTTGTAGCCGTAAATTGTAACGATCATAAACGAGATCGTTAAGCTTTTGATGCTCCAACCTATTTCTCTTTTTTGAATGAATGTGTTCAAACACACTCCAATTTCGTTCACAACCAAATGCACTAAACTTGAGTCTAAGACTTGTTCCACAAATTGCTTTGCCTCGACATCTTTGGAATAAGTTGTGGTTGTCCACTTTTTGGATGTTACCATGACTCTTAGTGCATCTTTATGAGACATAATACTTTGCAATGCAATGAAATTAGTAGCAAAGCGGGTTAGAGCAGGACGAAGTATTTCTCTTCCACCTGTATGTTGTCTCATCAAATACAATGCAAAACAATGATTATATATGTATTTGGTAATTTTTGAAGCTTGTGACACTGTCTCACTTACTTCCTCTAATTTCCCCATGTCTTGCAACATCAAATTAGTACAGTGTGTTGCACAAGGACACCAAAACAACTTAGGAAACTCCCTTTCCAACAACTTTCCAGCAGCAACATAATTCGCAACATTATCTGTAACGACTTGAACAACATTCTCCTGGCCAACATACAACACAACTTCCGTGAAAAGTTTAAACAATGTTTCTGCAGTTTTAGAAGCACCAGAGGTATCAACAGACTTTATGAAAACAGTTCCTTTGGGGCAATAAACTAAAAAGTTTATAAGAGTTCTGTAGCGGGTCAAAAAATCATCGCCACGAAAATGTATCGAACAGAGTCGCCACCAAATTTTATTTATTCCAAAAGGAAAGGGAAAATAATGATAAAACCCACAAAGAAAGATAAAATAAATATGAAGACCAGATTAGGGTTCGGGAGTCGGTTAAGTAAGGGGAAGGTATTAGCACCCCTTACCTCCATCGTACTCGATGGGACCCATTTAGTTATTTTCGTGATCGATTGTTAGCTTATTATTTACTTGCGTTTTATTATTATAAGAAAGAAACAAAATAAAAGTTTTTATTATCGTGCTCGCCAAGACATTTGTATCTTGTGCCTACGTATTCCCTAGTGCAATGGGAAAGTCAGAGCAATCGTAGTTCGGGGTAAAACTACGAATTTTTGTTGTTTGATTTTAATGAACGACGTGTGAATCGCTCTTTTATGAAAAAAAGTGTTGCGAACTAAGTTAAAAGGTTTTTTTATGGAATCAAAGCATTCAAACAAAAGCTTAACGGCCATCGTCTAAATGCTTTAGAGCAACTTGTACAAGTACGTACAACCCCCTCTTGATTCATCCATTATAAACCGAAATTGATTTGATAAAAAACGTTTTGTAGAGAAAGGTGAGACAAATTGAATTTTAAGGGTCTTTAATGGAATCAAAGCATTCAAACAAAAGCTTAACGGCCATCGTCTAAATGCTTTAGAGCAACTTGTACAAGTACGTACAACCCCCTCTTGATTCATCCATTATAAACCGAAATCGATTTGATAAAAAAAAAAAAACGTATTGAAGTTTTTGACTATGAAAAAAGAAGTTTTGAAAAAGATATTTGGTGTTGACCAAAATTTACTGTGAAATTATTTAAAGCGAGCTCGATGTTGGATCGAGAACGTTTATTAGAGTGAAAATATATTTTTGAAGTTTTGAATTAATTCTAAATAAAACACTTATTTAATGTTAAGAGCTAAAACTAAGATTAAAATTAAAATAAGAAGGTAATGGTGTATTTATCAAATGGGGTGTTTGAAATGCATGACCATGGGCCAAAAAAAGGCCCATTTCGGCCAACCCTAGTATCCATGGAAGAAGAAAACTTTGAGAAAAGAAACCTAGAGCGAAACAGCCGCTGCCTCTTAGTTTAGCAAACCTCTACCAATAACTACCCTTTTTAATTTTGATAAAAACTTAATTAAAACAAAATAAAGGAGCTAATCTCTCTCTCTCTCCTCACGTTCACTCTGTTCCACGAAAAATGAAACGAAAACGCAGAGAAATTCAATCTCAGATTTCTTACTTGGTCCTCATCTCTCTCACGATATCTCTACTTCCCTATTCATCTCTCGCCCTCTCAGTGAATGAAACAACACCACAAGGAAAAATATTATATCTCCGCCTCTCTCGACCTCTCGGTCGTTTTCTCTCATCAATCTCTCCCGATTTTCATGGTTTCGACCTCACCTCTCAGTCGTTATCCCTCACGGTTTCGACAAGAAGGAAAAAAAAATGCAGCAGTAATCAAAGCAATAAAACCCTTATCCCAAATGAAACCCTAAATCCCCAATCATTTCTCATTAAGTTCATGGAGATTACAAGGTTGATGAAGAGAAAAAAACAAACATAGATTTAACGAAAAAAAAGTGAAAAGGAAGATTGAAACAAAACCAGGTATTTTCTACATTTTTGTTTGCTGTTTCAATGGTCTCCTTCCCTTTCTTCGCTTCTTTTGAGAGATTCTGTTGTTTTGCTCCGTGCGATTCTGCCGTGTATGCTTGTCGAAGTCGTTTACGTGTTTTGAGTGATTATTGTTCTGTGGCTTGTGCGTTGTTGTTGTTGTATGAGTGTCAGTGCAGAGTGAGGTTTACTGAGTTTGTATGTTCGGTTGGTGTGCGGATGATGGATTTGAGTATGGTTTGCGGTGAGTTGTGATGGTGGGGATGTGTGTTGCGGTTTTGGTTATGTGGTCTGAGTGTATAGCGGAAATTATGGTGATTGAAAGGTGATTATGCATAGGGATGTGAAGTGAAGCAAGTGTGGAGGTTGCGGTTTGGCTATGAAGATGTTGATAAAACAGTTACGAATCGGGTCAAAACAGGGTGAGATCTTTCTATAATTTCTTTATCTCTGAATCTCTTCTTCTACATTTCTGAAGGGTTTTTTGAATGGAAAATGATGATAGTTTAGGGTGTTATATGAACTGAATATTGTGTGAACTGAGTATTGTGTGAACTGAGTATTGTGTTCTGAAAATTCGCATCTTTGGGTATGATGAACAAATTGATGGTTTGTGAATGTTTGGTTATTTGCTGCGGCTAGGGTTTTGCAGATGAGCCCCCCCTTTGTTCAATGAAACAGTGGAATATATAGTCTGTAGGTTTCGATGTGATTCTAGGGTTGGATAGAAATGTTTAGGTTTGGAAACTGATTGGGAAAGAATGCAGTGTACTTTTGTGTAGCAGCTTGTGTTTTGCTATTTTCTTGCAATTTCTGGTCCCTGCTGTAACATAGTGATAGCAGTAAATGTTTTTGCTATTTTTCTTGTCAAATTTTGATGCAGGCAGCCACATAAAAAGGACAGGGCAAGAGTTTTTTTTTGTCTTGTTTTGTGGACCACAAAGTCTTGAGCAGGCCATAAAACTGGTCCATGTGCAGTCGCTCAGACTATTTGCTGTTGTTTATTTGGAATCTCTTCTTTGCTCATTTCTTTTGTGAATCAAAACCAAGTTTTGTGATTTGCAATAGGATTGCTTTTAGGCCCATGATTAATTATGAAATTGTATGAGGCCTTTTGTTGATTGAAAACAAATCCCTTGACAAAATTCTGATTCCTTCATCAAACCCTAATGATGAACTCGTGCATCCTTGATAAATTGTCCTTCATGTTCATATTTTGTGGATCAAACTCTAACCATTTTCTTCCTTTTTGTTTCATAAGCTACGGCATTGGGCATTGATGGTAAAGCAAGAAGAAGTTTGAATGAAAATTGAAGATTGTAAATTTCAAAAGAAGAAGATTGGAAAAAAAAAGAACTTAGCCTTGTGTAACTTTCATGTTTGTAATATTCGTTGAATAAACCTTGAATTTGTTTTTGTAATGAAATTTGAACCATAGATGTAATGAACTTTTGAATGAATGAAGAATGTTGAATGATCTTTGTACTTGAATTTAAATGACGTCTTGATTATTATGAATGAATGATAGAATTTGCATCCGATTAAATCGTTTGAAAACCCATACAACATAATCTTTGAATTCAAAATGAATCGAGACAAGATTACTTGAACCTTACGAATTAATGGTTAACTTTAACGCATTAAGAACTTGCATGAATACTTCCACCAACGAATTTAAATTCAAATCAATTCCTAGATCGAATTGAAATTTGCATATCAAACAAATAGCATACCACAAAATTCAATGATCATCAATTGAAAAAAAAAACTGTCATGCTCTAGCAACACAGGGAGATGAACCTTAATCTCGCGGCTCATTATGTAGAGATAAAAACAGATGAATTAATCTTTATTTGACAAGCACACTGATAAAACCCTAAATTGTACAAATGTCGTTCATTTGAAATCATGCCTTAGTGAATGAATGATATGCAAATGGTTTAATGGAACAAAATGCATGGTCAAAAATTGGGGTATGACAGATGCCCCTATTTAAGTGTCTTCAATCTAGAGATATGAAGATTGGAATCTTCGTCTCGACGTGATTGAAGAGACTTAAATACAAAAATACACAATTTTTGGCCCTAAGAACTGCAAATATGCCCATGATATGATATGTATGAATGCATATGAGGGAAATTAATGGCACAAGGCGTCACAAGAGACAAACTACCACTAGAGAGACAAAGTAAAAGACAAATGAACTCCACAAGAGAATATCGGCAGACCGACCTAACTATGGAAGGGATTACAACAAAGGGATATCCAAGTCCATTAGGAAATTGAATCCAACTCCAGTAGAGAAGAAATTACAGATCTACAGGGGAGAATACCCCCATTTGTAGAGAAACAAAGGATGCACCGACTTTTACTGAAGGTGAACTACCAACTTTTACTGAAGGTAGAGAAATAAGAGATACACCAACGTTTACTGAAGGTGAGCTACCAACTTTTACTGAAGGTAGAGAAATGAAAGATACACCGACGTTTACTGAAGGTGAACTACCAACTTTTACTGAAGGTAGGGAAACAAAAGATACACCGACGTTTACTGAAGGTGAACTACCGACTTTTACTGAAGGTAGAGAAAAGAAAAAAATACACCAACGTTTACTGAAGGTGAAATAAGAGGATAAAAGAATAACTTCATCTGAATACCAACTTTTAATGAAGGTACAGGAATCTTCATCTGGACATCGACTTTTTACTTGAAGATGCAGGAATCTTGTCATCTGGATACCAACTTTCATTGAAGGTACAAGAATCTTCATCTGGACATCGACTTTTTACTTGAAGATGCAGGGATCTTGTCATCTGGATACCAACTTTCACTGAAGGTACAGGAATCTTTATCTGGACATCGACTTTTTACTTGAAGATGCAGGAATCTTGTCATCTGGATACCAACTTTTACTGAAGGCACAAGAATCTTCATCTGGACATCGACTTTTTACTTGAAGATGCAGGAATCTTGTCATCTGAATACCAACTTTCACAGAAGGTACAGGAATCTTCATCTGGACATCGACTTTTTACTTGAAGATGCAGGAATCTTGTCATCTGGATACCAACTTTTACTGAAGGCACAGGAATCTTCATCTGGACATCGACTTTTTACTTGAAGATGCAGGAATCTTGTCATCTGAATACCAACTTTCACAGAAGGTACAGGAATCTTCATCTGGACATCGACTTTTTACTTGAAGATGCAGGAATCTTGTCATCTGGATACCAACTTTTACTGAAGGCACAGGAATCTTCATCTGGACATCGACTTTTTACTTGAAGATGCAGGAATCTTGTCATCTGAATACCAACTTTCACAGAAGGTACAGGAATCTTCATCTGGACATCGACATTTTATTTGAAGATGCAGGAATCTTGTCATCTGAATACCAACTTTCACAGAAGGTACAGGAATCTTCATCTGGACATCGACATTTTACTTGAAGATGCAGGAATCTCTTTATCAAAGATGTAAAATAAATACACTCTTGATCCAAATATCATTGATTTGAAAGGTCTAAATGATTAGAGACAAAAATCAGTCCAGGAATAAGCTGGAGAGAAACGGTCAACCAAGACTCTTCCTCATGAGAAATAATCTCATCTAAGGATTTATCCTATCCAAAATGGAAAGGAAAGCTAAAGAAAAACACTCCCACGAGGGATAAACTTAGTGGGGAATTTAGAAAGGATATACATTTTTTGCTTAGGGAAGACGCATATCATTTGGAGATAGATACGACCTAATGAAATAGGTTAAAAAGAAACATCGAGAAATGCATATGCACATGAATAATATAGGTATGGATGATGTAGCCATGAATGAATGCATGTCATGTATATGCTGACAAAACTGACAAAGATATATGTACTGGCGATGACCGAAATTTCATATCACAATCAAATACTCGGCGAGCCTCATTGGGGATGACAAGAGTCACTGATGGAGCAAAATTTTGTTATCACACTTGAATCTCTTGGTGGGAGGATAACACACATTTGGATCAAAGTTTGTAGTCCAACCTCCTAATATTAATAATCATGAACTCCACCTTGAAAGAGAGGGAAACAAACTTGAGGGATCACTAGGGATCATTCAAATTCAGTGTTCAATTAGGGGACATTAAATCACACATCCAAAACCCACTATATGCAAATATCTACAAACCATGCCATGATGATAGCCTGTTTTGAGCGACCACTCGGCTCTGTACTTGGATATTTAATCATTCCCTTTTGTGTTCACAAACTGAAAGAAAAACCTTTCGTCGTCATTCTTTTTTAAAATATTCAAACTCTTGGAGAGATTCGTTGAATCTCGACGTAACTGCCCCATATCACATGGTTTATTAGAAGAAACCATCTTAAGAGGATTATTACCGAAAACCTGGCATCCAAAAATGCCCCAATATCTTCAAATTCTTGGAGAGATTCGTCGAATCTCGACATGACTGCCCCAGATAGACTATATTTGGCAACAAAATCTTCAAACTTCTCCCCATAATGGTAAACAAACTGTGAAAGCATCACTTGGGAAAACAACCATCCCATGCTTAAAGTCTTCAGGTAACATGACCCTGGATGTGATCATTCTTTGAAATGATTCTCTAAATTCTCAATAGAGTTTCAGACCTCCAAAGATTAAGTTCAATCATTGATGCTTATATCTAATCTTCTTTAATATCAAGCAATGTTAGCAAGCAAAAAAATGTTTATATTGAGAATGATAATTCTAATGCAACATTCATGTTAATATCGAAGTTTTCATTGAACAGATGCCGCAACACCCTGTGAATGAATAACTGGTTATGATGCATCATTGATTTTTGAAAGACATCATGCATAAGTGATACCAGCAATGATCTTTACGCAACTTATGGGAGTCAGAAAACACTATCTTATCAAAGTACGTTTTCGAAATAAACCTTGCTTCAATTAGGACTTTTGAGGGTTGTAACATGGTCTGGTTCACGGTTTTCAAAAAAAGATTTAAAGGCTCAAAGTTTATTTGTACCCACCCATTCTTCGTGATGTTCTCCAATCCTATAATCAGTTAATTTAACATGAGTATTATCTTTTTAAAAGGACGACTTTGTGACAGTTAAGGAACCAATGAGATTTTAGAGTAACAGTCACCTCTTTTCCTCATAGTCACACGAATATGTTCTTTTGATTAGGATTTATACTTTGCAATCCTTTCCTTTCACTTTTGTTTTCCCTAACTTTTGCCTGGACATATTCTTTTGAATGAATTGACGGTCCAGCGGGATGCCCAATTTTTGCCTAAGTCTTTTATTTGCAGTTTACTGACTTAGCGGGCTTTTCTCCTTTTTTTCATTTCTTTTTTGAACAAATCGTGTGATCATAAGTCATTTTGACTTGTGGAAAATATTGTGACTGACTCAATCTTTGGTAGATGAGGGATAACCATTTTATTTGGTCCTTAGGTGCACACTTTTTGAATTTTGAACGCTCAGAATTAACTGAAGACTACCCTGCCCCAGGTTAAAATTTTGAGGGTTACTTATTTATTTTTTTAGAAAGGAAACTCCTACTTCAAAGCTCAAAAGGGGTTAACGAGGGATTATCTTCCTTATATCTCCAGTGTTTGGGAATTTGAAACAATGCCTTACATCATCAACAGGGTTTTATTCAAAACCATACAACCATACATTTTGCTTTTTTTCGATTTCATCATCCTCCCATCAAGAGTTGCAAAGGAAAGTTGGTATCATAATGCAGAAAAAACATTTTTATGAGTGAATACGAATGAATTACTTTAAGACAAACATACTCATTGTATCATCATTATCATTCAAAAACAAACAAGTTCTTACACACAAGCAAAGCATTATCAATCATTAAAGATTACAAAAATGAAAAGCAGAAGTGAACTAATCATCGAGAAGACCCTTTCCATTTGGACTTGTGTTTAAGGAACATCCTTAATTTCCAGGCATCTATCAACCACGCTTTCATCCATACTTGGACAAATAATTTGAACATTAGGTCCATGCTTCCTTAAAAAGACACAATACCACTTTTGGTTAGTTTTGTACTTCAGCTTTCAAAGTAATTATCTCCATACGAAGTTCAAGGATCTCTTGCTTAATGTTTTCCATTTTCTCTTAGCTCGAGTATTGTACTGATGAGACAACTTGATTTGTGAAGACCAAGAGACAGGAAAAAAGAAATTGGGTAACTCTTAAAAAGCAAGACCAAGTACAACATGATGCATGATATGTAAATGCTGGTTTTATTTGACTTTCAAGGAACTCAAGATATTGAATTCTAAACATCAAAGCATGAAGATAAAAAGTAGATCCAAAATTGGACCAAAGCGTTGATCGAGTTATCATCAAAATTAATCATCCATTTTGATGGATTAGGGTTTTCACCCTATCAACACCCAAGATCCATTAAGTTTGATGAAACTTATGATGTTTACAAATAAAGACCTTTAAGTTCCTTGTAAATCAAGTGAAAAATAGTTTTCGTGGATGCATGAATTTATGATTCACAAGTAGTAGATTTCAAATCAACTGGATACAGAAAGATTCTGATTACTCGGCACAAAGTAGCACACAACAGGATAGTTCTACGGTTCTTTCCTAAAAGGTTCTAGACGTGGTTCTCAGAGTTACAAGCTACTTTTGAAAACTTGATCATCTAGCAAATAACTTCCCATCCAACCACGTTTTCAAATGAAGCCTATTCCGAGTGTAGCTTTCGCACTTACTCACAGTAATAGTTATGTTACGCAAGTTGGGTGCGAAACCACCATTTCCTAAAAGTCATGGTTTAGGGTTTTTCTAAAGGTCCCTAGAGTCGGCGGTCCAAATTGAAAACATCATAGCCCAAGTAAATAACTTACTTAGTCACAGACGTCTCCTCAAAGGACCTACTCCAGGCGGGGTTTTAGTACCTCCCACTTGACACTACGTCAAGCAAGTTTAATACTAGACCACCATCTTATCTTACGTGTCACTCGAGCTCGGGTGTAGAGCTTTTTCTCACATGCGCCAATAATCAAGAGATTCCGACCATAATAATGAGAAACCAAACAAAGATATAATAAAGACAATAAATAAGCAAGTAAATAAAATTAGCAAATATCACAAAAAAAACTAAACTAGGGTTGACTCTCTTAAGTAATTCCCCAGCAGAGTCGCCAACTGTAGCGGGTCAAAAAATCATCGCCACGAAAATGTATCGAACAGAGTCGCCACCAAATTTTATTTATTCCAAAAGGAAAGGGAAAATAATGATAAAACCCACAAAGAAAGATAAAATAAATATGAAGACCAGATTAGGGTTCGGGAGTCGGTTAAGTAAGGGGAAGGTATTAGCACCCCTTACCTCCATCGTACTCGATGGGACCCATTTAGTTATTTTCGTGATCGATTGTTAGCTTATTATTTACTTGCGTTTTATTATTATAAGAAAGAAACAAAATAAAAGTTTTTATTATCGTGCTCGCCAAGACATTTGTATCTTGTGCCTACGTATTCCCTAGTGCAATGGGAAAGTCAGAGCAATCGTAGTTCGGGGTAAAACTACGAATTTTTGTTGTTTGATTTTAATGAACGACGTGTGAATCGCTCTTTTATGAAAAAAAGTGTTGCGAACTAAGTTAAAAGGTTTTTTTTTATGGAATCAAAGCATTCAAACAAAAGCTTAACGGCCATCGTCTAAATGCTTTAGAGCAACTTGTACAAGTACGTACAACCCCCTCTTGATTCATCCATTATAAACCGAAATTGATTTGATAAAAAACGTTTTGTAGAGAAAGGTGAGACAAATTGAATTTTAAGGGTCTTTAATGGAATCAAAGCATTCAAACAAAAGCTTAACGGCCATCGTCTAAATGCTTTAGAGCAACTTGTACAAGTACGTACAACCCCCTCTTGATTCATCCATTATAAACCGAAATCGATTTGATAAAAAAAAAAAAAAACGTATTGAAGTTTTTGACTATGAAAAAAGAAGTTTTGAAAAAGATATTTGGTGTTGACCAAAATTTACTGTGAAATTATTTAAAGCGAGCTCGATGTTGGATCGAGAACGTTTATTAGAGTGAAAATATAATTTTGAAGTTTTGAATTAATTCTAAATAAAACACTTATTTAATGTTAAGAGCTAAAACTAAGATTAAAATTAAAATAAGAAGGTAATGGTGTATTTATCAAATGGGGTGTTTGAAATGCATGACCATGGGCCAAAAAAAGGCCCATTTCGGCCAACCCTAGTATCCATGGAAGAAGAAAACTTTGAGAAAAGAAACCTAGAGCGAAACAGCCGCTGCCTCTTAGTTTAGCAAACCTCTACCAATAACTACCCTTTTTAATTTTGATAAAAACTTAATTAAAACAAAATAAAGGAGCTAATCTCTCTCTCTCTCTCCTCACGTTCACTCTGTTCCACGAAAAATGAAACGAAAACGCAGAGAAATTCAATCTCAGATTTCTTACTTGGTCCTCATCTCTCTCACGATATCTCTACTTCCCTATTCATCTCTCGCCCTCTCAGTGAATGAAACAACACCACAAGGAAAAATATTATATCTCCGCCTCTCTCGACCTCTCGGTCGTTTTCTCTCATCAATCTCTCCCGATTTTCATGGTTTCGACCTCACCTCTCAGTCGTTATCCCTCACGGTTTCGACAAGAAGGAAAAAAAATGCAGCAGTAATCAAAGCAATAAAACCCTTATCCCAAATGAAACCCTAAATCCCCAATCATTTCTCATTAAGTTCATGGAGATTACAAGGTTGATGAAGAGAAAAAAACAAACATAGATTTAACGAAAAAAAAGTGAAAAGGAAGATTGAAACAAAACCAGGTATTTTCTACATTTTTGTTTGCTGTTTCAATGGTCTCCTTCCCTTTCTTCGCTTCTTTTGAGAGATTCTGTTGTTTTGCTCCGTGCGATTCTGCCGTGTATGCTTGTCGAAGTCGTTTACGTGTTTTGAGTGATTATTGTTCTGTGGCTTGTGCGTTGTTGTTGTTGTATGAGTGTCAGTGCAGAGTGAGGTTTACTGAGTTTGTATGTTCGGTTGGTGTGCGGATGATGGATTTGAGTATGGTTTGCGGTGAGTTGTGATGGTGGGGATGTGTGTTGCGGTTTTGGTTATGTGGTCTGAGTGTATAGCGGAAATTATGGTGATTGAAAGGTGATTATGCATAGGGATGTGAAGTGAAGCAAGTGTGGAGGTTGCGGTTTGGCTATGAAGATGTTGATAAAACAGTTACGAATCGGGTCAAAACAGGGTGAGATCTTTCTATAATTTCTTTATCTCTGAATCTCTTCTTCTACATTTCTGAAGGGTTTTTTGAATGGAAAATGATGATAGTTTAGGGTGTTATATGAACTGAATATTGTGTGAACTGAGTATTGTGTGAACTGAGTATTGTGTTCTGAAAATTCGCATCTTTGGGTATGATGAACAAATTGATGGTTTGTGAATGTTTGGTTATTTGCTGCGGCTAGGGTTTTGCAGATGAGCCCCCCCTTTGTTCAATGAAACAGTGGAATATATAGTCTGTAGGTTTCGATGTGATTCTAGGGTTGGATAGAAATGTTTAGGTTTGGAAACTGATTGGGAAAGAATGCAGTGTACTTTTGTGTAGCAGCTTGTGTTTTGCTATTTTCTTGCAATTTCTGGTCCCTGCTGTAACATAGTGATAGCAGTAAATGTTTTTGCTATTTTTCTTGTCAAATTTTGATGCAGGCAGCCACATAAAAAGGACAGGGCAAGAGTTTTTTTTTGTCTTGTTTTGTGGACCACAAAGTCTTGAGCAGGCCATAAAACTGGTCCATGTGCAGTCGCTCAGACTATTTGCTGTTGTTTATTTGGAATCTCTTCTTTGCTCATTTCTTTTGTGAATCAAAACCAAGTTTTGTGATTTGCAATAGGATTGCTTTTAGGCCCATGATTAATTATGAAATTGTATGAGGCCTTTTGTTGATTGAAAACAAATCCCTTGACAAAATTCTGATTCCTTCATCAAACCCTAATGATGAACTTGTGCATCCTTGATAAATTGTCCTTCATGTTCATATTTTGTGGATCAAACTCTAACCATTTTCTTCCTTTTTGTTTCATAAGCTACGGCATTGGGCATTGATGGTAAAGCAAGAAGAAGTTTGAATGAAAATTGAAGATTATAAATTTCAAAAGAAGAAGATTGGAAAAAAAAAAAGAACTTAGCCTTGTGTAACTTTCATGTTTGTAATATTCGTTGAATAAACCTTGAATTTGTTTTTGTAATGAAATTTGAACCATAGATGTAATGAACTTTTGAATGAATGAAGAATGTTGAATGATCTTTGTACTTGAATTTAAATGACGTCTTGATTATTATGAATGAATGATAGAATTTGCATCCGATTAAATCGTTTGAAAACCCATACAACATAATCTTTGAATTCAAAATGAATCGAGACAAGATTACTTGAACCTTACGAATTAATGGTTAACTTTAACGCATTAAGAACTTGCATGAATACTTCCACCAACGAATTTAAATTCAAATCAATTCCTAGATCGAATTGAAATTTGCATATCAAACAAATAGCATACCACAAAATTCAATGATCATCAATTGAAAAAAAAAACTGTCATGCTCTAGCAACACAGGGAGATGAACCTTAATCTCGCGGCTCATTATGTAGAGATAAAAACAGATGAATTAATCTTTATTTGACAAGCACACTGATAAAACCCTAAATTGTACAAATGTCGTTCATTTGAAATCATGCCTTAGTGAATGAATGATATGCAAATGGTTTAATGGAACAAAATGCATGGTCAAAAATTGGGGTATGACAAGTTCTTCTACAACGATCAGTCCACCCATCTGCCATAAGAGTACAACCTGTATCCTTCCAAATAGAACGATATTGCTCTATCTATATCTTCACGTCATCAACCCACTTATTTAACAAATTACTACGAAGGGCATGCATAGTAGGAACCTTATATCCAACACCCATACAACAAAGAGCATCAACTGCAGGTTGAAAATAAGGCGAATTTGCAGCATTGAAAGGAATAGATGCATCAATAAACCACTTCGCAATAGCAAGATCACATTTTTCTACCACTTCTTTACTTTGCATCACACTTTTCAAAGTAGGTTGAGCTCCCGGAGTTGTTCTAGGTAAAAAATAAGTACCAATGCGAGCATCATTCTTTTTAGATGCACCAACCCGTGGGTTCGTTTGTACTTGCAATTCATCCCCCTCGATAGTAAATGACTCGCTTTCAGCCATATCTGAAGTTTTTCTTTTCTCACTCCGCTCATTGAAATGTTGTTTAATCTGAAAACGAATTTCTGCAGGCACTGACTTACAAATTTCAACATTTCCTACTATTCCAGCCAAGTGTTGCTTTACCCTATGAATTCCACCTCCACCAAAAGCTTTGTGACAGTATATACAAACAAGAGATTTTCCATCAGGACTTTTAGTACAATGTACCCAAGCTATATCAGTCTTTCCTCTAACATTAGTTTGAACTAAACTTTGAGCTGAAGAGGCTTCTTGTGATGGTGGTTGTGATGATGGTGTTTCAGAAGATGCCATTTTCCTGTAAAACTATTCAAAAGTATTAACTCATAAATACACATATTTTGTATCACACTCAAATGTATTATAATATAAAGAATACTCAAGCTTTTTCGGTATACTAAAGCTTTTTAAGATGTAATAAATAAATTGCAATACAAGATTTCAAATTTTCTACAATTAATTGATCCAAATAGGAATTTATAATAAAACTAATACGCAAACTTTTTTTTTTTTGGTTTCATCTTACAATTAAATTTTAATTTTAGTTCTATATTACTCATGTGACATTCATTCCATAGCACTGAGCTAAATTCTCTTGCTATCATAATACATAGGTGGTGGCGTGCATAAAGAAGACTAACAAAAGGCAAGCACTAGTAATGAGATTTGGAAGTTGAAAAACAGCAAAATCATAGAAAAAAACATGATAGTGAAACATATAAGGATTCAAAAGCACTAGTAATGAGATCCATATAAGGCCAGTTATGCTGCTACCAATTGGCCTTTCTAAAAAATTGAACATATGGTTATGTTTAGAGACAACACAGTACACGTGAACATGGAAGAAAGGCATTGATGTAGTTACTCACACCATAAACTAATCTCAAATCACATGAAATAAATATATATACAGAGTTGAAAAAAAGTTGAAAGTGGCTTTTTATACACTTATACATAGTCCCATCTAATTAAACTTTTTCTAAAACAAATTTGATCTAATAAATATTTATTATCTATATTAAACTCTCAAAATAAATATAGTGATTTAGTAAATTGCAACAATTCAAAAGTGGGCATAATTTGAGATTGAATTTATTTGTAGTAGGAGAATTGATAGCAGCATAAAAAATAGGATAAAAGAACATACTAGAGTCTCATCTAATAAAACAACAAACAAGATATAAAGGCATAAAGGCATAAAGTTGAAAATGATAGTGGAAAGAGCCATTGAAGCTGAAAATCATATGTGAGACCAATATTAATGCTTGCACAACTGACAACTAGAAGGGAAATTTGATGAGTTCCTGTGTAAACTACAAAGAAGATTATGCATTGTATTCTAGTATGTGTTTGATTAAAATAACACTTCATAGCTGGCTCATTATTATAAAATATAGACATATGTAAAAAACATAGGAGTGATAGGATAGAACAAAAACCTGGTAAGCTGAGGAAGCTGTTCCAAACAGGAAATCAGATGGAAAACTACTACGGTTAAGAGAAACTGCTGAAATGAAAAGGAAATCAGATGGAAAACAAGTGATTTTCAACGAAAATATTTGAACCCTAATTTTTACCACAGATTAGAATAAAAATTAAAGAACATACAGTGGTTGCGGGATGCACGGTGTCACGGCGGTGTTCGAACAACGGCCGACGGTGTTCAGTTCTGGAAACGGCACGGTGGTGTTGTTGAAATCGGCGGTGGTTCGTTCTGCACTGTTTCTCTTCGAGTTTTCCTATGATTTTGTTTTTCTTCTTCTGTTCTGCGTTTCAAATTTTCCTTTTAATTTTTTTTCTATTTCCAATAACTCAAAACGACGTCGTTTTGGTTTAAAAAAATTAAAAAAAAATGCATAAAAACCGCTGGTTTACGGAAACCGCCGATTTTCCGGTTTTCACCAGCCTAACCCGGTTCCCACGATTTTTCATCGGTTTGATGACGAAGGCGATCCAGCTATCGAATCAGACCGGCCACTGGTCCGGTTCCCGGTCCAACCGGTCCGGTCTGGTTTTTACAACTTTGATTTTGACAATTGTTTGCAAATAGGTATGGTGCACTCCGATAATATCGCAAGAGAAGTAGTTCCTTTAGTCGATGTTTATCCTGTTGAACAGTGTGCTACGAAGACCTGCAAAATAAGAACCGGTTAGATAATCTAAGACGCGCTGATCGCGCTGTCCTTAAGGATTTTTCGCGTAATTCGCTAATCCCCCAGGATTTAACAGATTCTTCTCGGTAAGCCAAGGATTCAGAACTTGCAAGACCAATATTTTAGCTACTAAATATTAACCCAGTATAAAAAATCAAAAATAAAATAGGTTAAGAAATCTTTTCTTTTTAATACGTGCAGTATATATTTTTCTATGTTAATCAAATTCCATTGTAATCCATAATATACTAATGAAATTCATATAATAAAATCTAATCATTAATTTCATTAATATCCCATTAATTAAAATATCACATTATTTTGAATCAAAAATTTGTAACGTAAATCAAACGGTATGCATAGTAAAACGGTATCCACAGTAATGATAGTAATAACGATGCACAATTTTTGAAAGCTTATTTTAAAATAGAAAGATGTTATACACATTAAATGACAATTCAATGTTAATTACATCTTAGTCAAAATAATATATTAATGGTGACTAATAAATATAATTTTAAAATAAATAAATAAAATATAATTTGTTTGTTAAAATATTTTAAATTATAATAATAATAATTTTTTAAATAAACAACTACAACAATCCCCCACATATATAAAAAATAATTTAAAAACATTTTTTTTAAATTGGGTTAATATTTTATATGTAATGCATCAAACTGGTGTAGCAAGCTATATGAACCAGTCCTAGAATGATAAAACTTAACATACAGTGACGTTGGTGTAGCAAGCTATATGAACCAAAATCACTTGGTATATGTTAGAGGTCTACCATTCGCATCACACCTCCCCAAATCTTGCTGTTGGCGATGTGGTGCGCTATTAGGCCCTGCGCGTGCCTGGATTTACTGATGAGTGCTCTAGAGATTTTGCCAAGATCTCATACAAGCGGCCCCACTTGACACTCATGTAGGTGATTTCATCAAATGTATGTTGCAAATCATACACCACCTATAAAGGATATGAAATTCATTAAAAGCTACAAAAGTTTATCCTCTCTTTAATGCAGTATCTAGCACTTTCTCACTCACACCATAAGAAAGAGACGAAGAAAAATTAATTAATTAGTTTTTGGTGCTAGCAGAACTAACAAGTAACTTGTTTTTACCCATATGAACCTTCTTCATGGGATCTCCAATCACAAAGGTTGGGTTCCCATCACTTGTTAATTTCAATTAGCTTAAGTCTCATTCCCCTCGATGTGTCACAAATTACTTTCCTCCCCAGGGGCTTTGTCAGAGGGTCGGCTAAGTTGACTTCTGACTTCACATAATCGATCGATATTGTTCCATCTTTTAACAGTTGTTTTACTACATTATGTCTCAATTGAATATGTCTATTTTTACCATTAAATGACTTGTTCTTTGCCACGGCTATTGCCGATTGACAATCACAATGCAACGACACTGATGGAGTTGGTTTTATTCCTAAAGGAATATTAGCTAAGAGGTTTCTTAACCACTCAGCTTCACTGCCAGCCAATTCCAGAGCTATGAACTCTGATTCCATGGTTGATCTAGCAATAATGGACTGTTTGACTGATCTCCATACAATCGCACCTCCACCGAGTGTAAACACATAACCACTAGTAGATTTTGTCTCATCTGAGTCAGATATCCAATTAGCATCGCAGTATCCTTCTAATACAGCGGGAAATCCACTATACTCAATACCGTAATTCATGGTACCTCTCAAATATTTGAGAACTCTAGAAAGAGCCTCCCAGTGATCCTGATTGGGATTATGTGTATATCTACTCAATCTACCTACTGCATATGCAATATCAGGTCGAGAAAAATTCATTAAATGCAGTAAGCTCCCAATAATCTGAGCATATTGAGTTTGATCAATAGGATCACCTGTATTCTTCTTTAATCGAGAGTTAGCATCATAAGGGGTACTCACCGACTTTGAGTCATAATGACCAAACTTCCTTAGAAGTTTCTCAACATAATGTTCTTGAGATAGTATTATACTATCATCCTTCCTTATAATTTTAACTTCCAGTATTACACTTGCTTCACCCATATCTTTCATTTCAAATTTGGAAGCAAGGAATTTTTTAGTACTAATCACAATATCAGTACAAGTACCAAAGATAAGCATGTCATCAACATATAAACATATAATTACACATTCATTATTCACAGATTTAGTGTACACACATTTATCAACTTCGATTGATGAAAATCCATCACTAATCAAAACTTGATTAAATTTTTCATGCCATTGTTTTGGTGCTTGTTTTAAACCATATAATGATTTAAGAAGTTTACAAACTTTATTTTCTTGACCAGAAACTACACATCCTTCGGGTTGTGACATATAAATTTCTTCTTCTAAATCTCCATTTAAAAAAGCTGTTTTTACATCCATTTGATGAATAACCAATTTATAAATAGAAGCAACAGCTATTAAAACACGAATCGAAGAAATCCGGCTTACTGGAGCAAAAGTATCAAAATAATCAATATTTTGTTTTTGAGTAAAACCTTTTGCAACTAATCTAGCTTTATATTTTTCAATATAACCATTAGGAAAATATTTTTAAAAAAAAAATCCATTTACAACCAATTGGTTTTGCTCCTTTCGGTAAATCTACCAAAGTCCAAGTATGATTTTTTGAAATTGAGTCCAATTCGATTTTAATAGCTTCATTCCAAAATTTTGCATCAGGAGAATAAATTGCTTCATAAAATGTTTGAGGTTCATTGTCAACAAGATATATAGAAAAATCACTTCCGAAGGATGTCTCTTTTCTTTGTCTTTTACTTCTTCTTATATCATCACTCGAATTTTCATTTGAAATATCTAAAGTTGGTTTTTCAACAACACTTTCAACTTTAAGAGGAAAAACATTTTCCAAAAATTCAACATTTTTAGTTTCAATAATAGTGTTATTAGCAAGCACATCACTTTTAAGAATAAGAAATCTATATGCAGCACTATGTTCGGCATAACCAATAAACAAACAATCAGACGTCTTAGAACCTATTTTCCTTTTCTTGGGATCAGGCAACATGACTTTTGCTAAACACCCCCACACTTTTAAAAATTTTAAAGTTGGTTTATAACCTTTCCATAACTCATACGGTGTTTTACCGGTAATTCTATGTGGAATTCTATTTTGCAAAAAACATGCGGTTAATAAAGCTTCGCCCCAAAGGTTGTCTGGTGCATTTGAACTAACAAGCATAGCATTCATCATTTCTTTTAAGGTCCTATTTTTCCTTTCAGCTACTCCATTTGATTGAGGAGAATAAGGGGGAGTTAGCTCATGAATAATTCCTTCTTTTTCACAAAAATCATTAAAAGACATATACTCTCCTCCTCTATCAGATCTAACTTTTTTATTTTTCTATTTAACTGATTTTCTACTTTAGCTTTGTACAAAATGAACTTATCAAATGCTTCATCTTTATGTTTTAACAAATAAACTTTAGAGAATCTTGAATAATCATCTATAAAAGTTATATAATATTTATTTCCTACACTAGATACAGTTTGCTTTAAATCTCCTAAATCGGTATGAATTAGACTAAGAAGATCAGATTCACGTTGCACAGACATACATGTTTTCTTTGTTAATTTTGATTCTATACATATATCGCATTTATCGGATTTCTTATTACTTAAACTAATCATATCAAGACTTTGCATTCTATTAATATAAGAAGAATTAACATGTCCTAGTCTAGCATGCCATATATCATAAGAATCAATCAAGTAAGCAGAAGAATAAACTTTATTATTCATAACTTCATAAATGTTCAACACAAAGAGTCCCTGGTCACAATAACCTTTTCCCACAAATATATTATTCTTTGTCATTACAATCTTGTCAGATTCGAATGACACTTTAACCCCACCTTTGCTCAAAAGAGATACAGAGATTAAATTAGTCCTAATATTAGGCACATGTAATACTTCACTTAAAGCCAAGGTCTTTCCTGATGTGAGTTTTAACATAACTTTGCCTTTTCTAGAAACTCCAACAATTCGAGAATCACCAAGATAAACTTGTTCTTCTCCATCCCCCACAGCAGTGTAGGAGGTAAAGGCATCTTTATTAGCACATATGTGCCTAGTAGCCCCAGAGTCTACTACCCATTTATTCACATCAGTCACAATATTCGCTTGAGCAATGACAGCAGCAATAATATCATCTCCTTCAGCCAAGTTAGCTTTAGGAGGATTCTCATTCCTCTTGCGATATCTGCATTGAGGTGCATGATGGCCTGGCTTACCACAAACATAACAATCTCCTCTTTTTTTAAAAGTGGGAATAGTAACACGGGGAATAAAATTATTATTATTATGACCAAGTTTATGATCGGGTTTGTGATCGTACCTCTTTTTATGAAACTTATTTTGAGTATTATTCTGGACCAGATTTGCTCGAGAAACAAAACTTTTTGCCATTAGAGCCTTGCTCTCCTTTCTGTTTGTATCCTCGATAATGATGTGTGTGATCAAATCTGCCAAAGGTAATTGCTTTTGCTTGTGTTTGAGTTGATTTTTGTAATCCTTCCAAGATTCCGGTAACTTCTCAATGAGAATTCCAGCAACAAATTGATTTGGCAGAGTAATGTTTTCAGCTTTTAGTTCTTCCAACAGCTTATGATACTCATTGATTTGCATCTTGATATCTTTATCTTCAGACATTTTCCAATGATAGTAATTACCGATAACGAATTTTTGTTTTCCAGCATCTTCGGCGGTATACTTTAGATTCATCGAATCCCATATCTCTTTTGCTTCCTTGTAAGAGCAGTAGACATCGAACAAATCGTTAGAAAGAGTACTTAATATTGTGTGTCGGCATACCTTGTTTGCATGTGTCCATTGATCAATAACTTTTTGAGTTGCGGACGATGCTGGTTTTAGTTCGGAGAGAGCCGAGGCAACACCGTGCATGTCAAGGATGGAGTGAACACGCTCATACCATCTACGAAAATTCTGACCGTTGAAAACTTCAATTTTTGACACATCGAGAAATGGTTTTGCGTAATTAATCGCCGGCACAACAAGAGTTGGTTGTTGTTGAATAGTTTCAACACCATCTTTTTGAGTTTGACGATTGGAGTCAATACTGACATTGTCTTCGATAGCCATAAATCCTTAAGATTGTTGAACAGTGTGCTACGAAGACCTGCAAAATAAGAACCGGTTAGATAATCTAAGACGCGCTGATCGCGCTGTCCTTAAGGATTTTTCGCGTAATTCGCTAATCCCCCAGGATTTAACAGATTCTTCTCGGTAAGCCAAGGATTCAGAACTTGCAAGACCAATATTTTAGCTACTAAATATTAACCCAGAATATATAAAAAATCAAAAATAAAATAGGTTAAGAAATCTTTTCTTTTTAATACGTGCAGTATATATTTTTCTATGTTAATCAAATTCCATTGTAATCCATAATATACTAATGAAATTCATATAATAAAATCTAATCATTAATTTCATTAATATCCCATTAATTAAAATATCACATTATTTTGAATCAAAAATTTGTAACGTAAATCAAACGGTATGCATAGTAAAACGGTATCCACAGTAATGATAGTAATAACGATGCACAATTTTTGAAAGCTTATTTTAAAATAAAAAGATGTTATACACATTAAATGACAATTCAATGTTAATTACATCTTAGTCAAAATAATATATTAATGGTGACTAATAAATATAATTTTAAAATAAATAAATAAAATATAATTTGTTTGTTAAAATATTTTAAATTATAATTATTATTATTTTTTAAATAAACAACTACAACATATCCGAGTGTTGAAGGGGTAGTCGTAAAGACGCTAGATGTCGGCGGTGACTTTAATCGCAAGCAAGACTTTGATGATCGTGAAAGCATGCTAACATGGATTCGTATGAATGCGACTAACCTTGATTTTGGTGGGGTAATAGGAAGATAAGATAGTGGTACGTCAAGAAGAAACCCTTTCGTAGCAATGTTGTGCGTGGAATGATAATGTCCGACACCTTGGAAATACAACCACCAATAGAGTCGAGTCGGCACATGCTACTTTATAAAATTGGTTGGGTAATAGCAAGGGTGACTTGTGTTAAGATTGGGACACCGTAAATCTCATGATTAAAAACCAACACAATGAGATACAAACCTCGTTCGGTCGGAGCATTACGGTGTTGGAGCATCGATTTATGGACAACATCCTTTACTCTCAATTGATCGGCAATATGTCTCGGGCCGGATTGAACTATATCTTTCACGAGGCCAAACGAGGTGAAACTTTTGGTGGCGATAGCGTTAAGTGTGGTTGCACTATTACTAGCACGTATGGTCTCCTGTGTGCTTGTGTTATTGCTAAAAAGGTGAGACTAGGTGAGCCAATAAGAATGGGTGAAGTCACTCCTCATTGGAAGACTTAGTTTTGATGATGGTTTCATCGAAGGAGAAAAATTGAATATCTCTATTACTTCCGAATTAGAAGCGATACAAGAGAGGTTTTCGAAGGCCAATGACAACATGAAACTCCACATCAAAGAAAAATTGTGGAAGATCGAATTTCCATAAACAACCGACATGAAACCGCCGTCTCAACAGGTTAAGACAAAGGGTGCTCCGAAGAAAGTGAAGCCTACACCGAAGACAACTCATCTACACGGTCTCCTTCATATTGTGAGCACGTCGACAAACTCTTTCCCGACTCACACACTCATAATTCTTTTTGTCCTTATTGTAAATTTTAACTATTATAAAAATATTTATTCACTCTTTTATTTAAATAAATTATTTTAAAAGGAGAAAAATTTTAATTTTGGAAAATTCTTAGAGAATATCTTACCCCACCTCACGGGTCTCTTATGGATCATGCAACTTGTCTAAAACGTCCTCGGCTTCCGTAGATATATCTTCAGAACTACTTTTTTTTCTTAAATTTTGTTTTGTTCCGTAGATGCACATACGGAAGCTTCCGTATATACATCTACATAAGCATTTGATGTAATCTTCGCGCCAGACTCTTCTTCTCCCCATTCTTCACATTTCTCATTTCAAAACTCTCAAACTCTCTCAACCTCAAAAATCAAACTTCCATCGAATTTTTTTTCTCTCGAGTTCGACCGTTAACGTCAACATCAAAGATCAACACATTCCAATAACTTCAAAACTCAATTTAATCGGTAAATTTTTGAGTTATTTTAGAGTATTTCCCGTAATAGAGTTTAAATCGATTTTTAGGTATAGAAATCATTAGTTACTTTTAGAAACATGGTTTAGAGACAATGTAGTTATTGTTTGATGTGTTAAACGGACGACCAAACCACCAAAATGGGATTTTTAACACTTTGCAATAGTTATTGTTACGTGGTCCCGTAGATGTACCTACGGAAGAAACTCGGTTTTTTTGTAATGGAAGGTACTTCCGTAGATGCATCTACGAAAGAGTTCCTTACGTGCACATATGCTGAAGTGCTAAAGCGACAAGCAAAAAGTAATAGGTATTATTTATTACCGGGTTAAACATCAAATCTAGGTGACAATGTAGATATATTTGTAGCTTTTGGGCGTGGATTGTCGGTTAAGGTGACAGCTGCCTATCTAATATATGACCATTCAGTTATTACAGAAACTGAGTTGTAAAATATTTGATGTTACCATACATCTTCTTCTATTTTTTCTTTTAACAACCTAAAAAAGAGAATTTTTCAATGTACCCCATGAATCTCTTACACAGCGTGTGAAATTTCAATTATATATGTCTCCTGTTTCCTGAGAGGCACACTCGGAAGCATCTTTTTTTTTTTAAATTGTCACCTTCCGTAGGTACATCTATGGAAGTATAATAAACTAGTACAAATGGGGATAAAATACACATAAATTCAGTTCATGGATTGTTTCGTAGGTGCATTTACGGAATGGCTTAGCGCCACATTATTTCGTAGATGCATCTACGGAAGTATCTGATATAGTTTGAACCAGCTTGATCACTCCCCCCATTGTTACATTTCTTCATCAACACTCACTCTCCACAACCTAAAAACCCTACTTCTCCAATACCATTTTTCACTCCAAAACTCAAACTTTTTGGTGCAACAAATCAAAGGGAGCAAGAGAATACTGAATTTCAGGTAAATATTCATCTTCAACCATTGCATTGCTCACATAATGCATTAAATTTCTGTTAAAAAAAGTAACGTTACTTCCGTAGATGCATCTACGAAACATGTTGAAGATGAACACTTCCGTAGGTGCATCTACGGAACAATGTCTGTGTTGTTTTTTCCAACAGTGTTGTAATTTTTTGTTATTTTGACCAATGTTTTAAAAACCGGATCAGTCATCAAACCGGTGAGGGAACTGGGTCACTGGTTCATCGATCGAACCACTGGGTCACTAGTCGAACCGCATGACCAAACCGAATTAAACCGGATTAAACCTGTCATTATAATAAAACTATATAATCCATTAAACCGGTAAAAACCGGTCGAACCGGATCATTCAATCTCTAAAAAAATTATAACTAGCACTTAAAAGCTGATCCATTAAAAACATAATCTATAAATAAGGCTCTTGAAAATCACAAATTCAGAAGTTGTACATTAGGTGCTGAAAATACTAATAATCCATATAGTTTAAGGCTCTTAAAAAGCACAAATATAGTTTGCTCGGCACTTAAAAATTACAAATTTAGTGCAAATTTAAACATAAGTATTACACATAACAAAGTAGTACAAATTACAAAGTCTAATTGCAACATAAACTAATTGAATACTTTAGAACCAAAACACTCAAATATCTATTAAATTTAGTTCCAATGAGGTAAAATTATCTCAATGTTGGGATCTCCTTCAATATCAAAACCATCTACGACAAAATCAATCGCATTTGCAACATCTTCCCCATCAATGATATCATTACTTTGGTTGTTTTCTCCGGAGTTAAGTGGTGCATCTCCCTCAACATCAACCTCATCCAAATTTAATTCATCTATAAAAACATCAATTTAAAGAGTTTAGAAAGTGACATATTTTAAGAAATTAAAATAACATAATTGTAATCACAAAAATCAATACCATACCAATATCATTTGAAATAGGTTGGATTGTCATACTAGCAAGATCTTTGCTTAGCACTTCCACCTCCTCAATTGTCAAGAATGGTGGGGAATCCTCCAACACCCAATTAGAATGATCACCAAATGTTTCAAAATTAATAGGATCATAATTTTGTTTCTTCTTGGTTCTACAAATCATTAACGGCAATGTCAAACATAGAACCAAATAAATTTAACAAATCTAACAATAATATACATTCTTAACAAACCAAGAAATATCACATATTCTTAAATATAGAACCATAAAATATTCTTAATAAACCAAACAAAATCATATATTCTTAACTATAGAACCAATATTCTTATGTCATCAAGAGAAGAACAAAATAGTCTTGTTTATAAACCAAACAAACCAAACAATAGCATATTTCTTAACTATAAAACGGTATCATATATTCTTAACCATAGAACCAATATTCTTATGTCATCAAGACAAGAACAAAATAGTCTTGTTTATAAACCAAACAATAGCATATTTCTTAACTATAAAACGGTATCAAGTATCGAAACAATAACATATAAAGCATAATAAGTGCAATACCTATTTTGTAGCCGTAAATTGTAACGAACATAAACGAGATCGTTAAGCTTTTGATGCTCCAACCTATTTCTCTTTTTTGAATGAATGTGTTCAAACACACTCCAATTTCGTTCACAACCAGATGCACTAAGCTTGAGTCTAAGACTTGTTCCACAAATTGCTTTGCCTTGACATCTTTGGAATAAGTTGTGGTTGTCCACTTTTTGGATGTTACCATGACTCTTAGTGCATCTTTATGAGACAGAATACTTTGCAATGCAATGAAATTAGTAGCAAAACGGGTTGGAGCAGGACGAAGTATTTCTCTTCCACCTGTATGTTGTCTCATCAAATACAATGCAAAACAATGATTATATATGTATTTGGTAATTTTTGAAGCTTGTGACACTGTCTCACTTACTTCCTCTAATTTCCCCCATGTCTTGCAACATCAAATTAATACAGTGTGCTGCACAAGGAGACCAAAACAACTTAGGAAACTCCCTTTCCAACAACTTTCCAGCAGCAACATAATTCGCAACATTATCTGTAACGACTTGAACAACATTTTCCTGGCCAACATACAACACTACTTCCTTGAAAAGCTTAAACAATGTTTCTGCAGTTTTAGAAGCACCAGAGGCATCAACAGACTTTATGAAAACAGTTCCTTTGGGGCAATAAACTAAAAAGTTGATAAGAGTTCTTCTACAACAATCAGTCCACCCATCTGCCATAAGAGTACAACCTGTATCCTTCCAAATAGAACGATATTGCTCTATCTGTATCTTCACGTCATCAACCCACTTATTTAACAAATTACTACGAAGGGCATGCATAGTAGGAACCTTATATCCAACACCCATACAACAAAGAGCATCAACTGCAGGTTGAAAATAAGGCGAATTTGCAGCATTAAAAGGAATAGATGCATCAATAAACCACTTCGCAATAGCAAGATCACATTTTTCTACCACTTCTTTACTTTGCATCACACTTTTCAAAGTAGGTTGAGCTCCCGGAGTTGTTCTAGGTAAAAAATAAGTACCAATGCGAGCATCATTCTTTTTAGATGCACCAACCCGTGGGTTCGTTTGTACTTGCAATTCATCCCCCTCGGTAGTAAATGACTCGCTTTCAGCCATATCTGAAGTTTTTCTTTTCTTACTCCGCTCATTAAAATGTTGTTTCATCTGAAAACGAATTTCTGCAGGCACTGACTTACAAATTTCAACATTTCCTACTATTCCAGTCAAGTGTTGCTTTACCCTATGAATTCCACCTCCACCAAAAGCTTTGTGACAGTATATACAAACAAGAGATTTTTCATCAGGACTTTTAGTACAATGTGCCCAAGCTATATCAGTCTTTCCTCTAACATTAGTTTGAACTAAACTTTGAGCTGAAGGGGCTTCTTGTGATGGTGGTTGTGATGATGGTGTTTCAGAAGATGCCATTTTCCTGTAAAACTATTCAAAAGTATTAACTCATAAATACACATATTTTGTATCACACTCAAATGTATTATAATATAAAGAATACTCAAGCTTTTTCGGTATACTAAAGCTTTTTAAGATGTAATAAATAAATTGCAGTACAAGATTTCAAATTTTCTACAATTAATTGATCCAAATAGGAATTTATAATAAAACTAATACGCAAACTTTTTTTTTTTTTTGGTTTCATCTTACAATTAAATTTTAATTTTAGTTCTATATTACTCATGTGACATTCATTCCATAGCACTGAGCTAAATTCTCTTGCTATCATAATACATAGGTGGTGGCGTGCATAAAGAAGACTAACAAAAGGCAAGCACTAGTAATGAGATTTGGAAGTTGAAAAACAGCAAAATCATAGAAAAAAACATGATAGTGAAACATATAAGGATTCAAAAGCACTAGTAATGAGATCCATATAAGGCCAGTTATGCTGCTACCAATTGGCCTTTCTAAAAAATTGAACATATGGTTATGTTTAGAGACAACACAGTACACGTGAACATGGAAGAAAGGCATTGATGTAGTTACTCACACCATAAACTAATCTCAAATCACATGAAATAAATATATATACAGAGTTGAAAAAAAGTTGAAAGTGGCTTTTTATACACTTATACATAGTCCCATCTAATTAAACTTTTTCTAAAACAAATTTGATCTAATAAATATTTATTATCTATATTAAACTCTCAAAATAAATATAGTGATTTAGTAAATTGCAACAATTCAAAAGTGGGCATAATTTGAGATTGAATTTATTTGTAGTAGGAGAATTGATAGCAGCATAAAAAATAGGATAAAAGAACATACTAGAGTCTCATCTAATAAAACAACAAACAAGATATAAAGGCATAAAGGCATAAAGTTGAAAATGATAGTGGAAAGAGCCATTGAAGCTGAAAATCATATGTGAGACCAATATTAATGCTTGCACAACTGACAACTAGAAGGGAAATTTGATGAGTTCCTGTGTAAACTACAAAGAAGATTATGCATTGTATTCTAGTATGTGTTTGATTAAAATAACACTTCATAGCTGGCTCATTATTATAAAATATAGACATATGTAAAAAACATAGGAGTGATAGGATAGAACAAAAACCTGGTAAGCTGAGGAAGCTGTTCCAAACAGGAAATCAGATGGAAAACTACTACGGTTAAGAGAAACTGCTGAAATGAAAAGGAAATCAGATGGAAAACAAGTGATTTTCAACGAAAATATTTGAACCCTAATTTTTACCACAGATTAGAATAAAAATTAAAGAACATACAGTGGTTGCGGGATGCACGGTGTCACGGCGGTGTTCGAACAACGGCCGACGGTGTTCAGTTCTGGAAACGGCACGGTGGTGTTGTTGAAATCGGCGGTGGTTCGTTCTGCACTGTTTCTCTTCGAGTTTTCCTATGATTTTGTTTTTCTTCTTCTGTTCTGCGTTTCAAATTTTCCTTTTAATTTTTTTTCTATTTCCAATAACTCAAAACGACGTCGTTTTGGTTTAAAAAAATAAAAAAAAATGCATAAAAACCGCTGGTTTACGGAAACCGCCGATTTTCCGGTTTTCACCAGCCTAACCCGGTTCCCACGATTTTTCATCGGTTTGATGACGAAGGCGATCCAGCTATCGAATCAGACCGGCCACTGGTCCGGTTCCCGGTCCAACCGGTCCGGTCTGGTTTTTACAACTTTGATTTTGACAATTGTTTGCAAATAGGTATGGTGCACTCCGATAATATCGCAAGAGAAGTAGTTCCTTTAGTCGATGTTTATCCGAGTGTTGAAGGGGTGGTCGTAAAGACGCTAGATGTCGGCGGTGACTTTAATCGCAAGCAAGACTTTGATGATCGTGAAAGCATGCTAACATGGATTCGTATGAATGCGACTAACCTTGATTTTGGTGGGGTAATAGGAAGATCGGATAGTGGTACGTTAAGAAGAAACCCTTTCGTAGCAATGTTGTGCGTGGAATGATAATGTCCGACACCTTGGAAATACAACCACCAATAGAGTCTAGTCGGCACATGCTACTTTAAAAAATTGGTTGGGTAATAGCAAGGGTGACTTGTGTTAAGATTGGGACACCGTAAATCTCATGATTAAAAACCAACACAATGAGATACAAACCTCGTTCGGTCGGAGCATTACGGTGTTGGAGCATCGATTTAAGGACAACATCCTTTACTCTCAATTGATCGACAATATGTCTCGGGCCGGATTGAACTATATCTTTCACGAGGCCAAACGAGGTGAAACTTTTGGTGGCGATAGCGTTAAGTGTGGTTGCACTATTACTAGCACGTATGGTCTCCCGTGTGCTTGTGTTATTGCTAAAAAGGTGAGACTAGGTGAGCCAATAAGAATGGATGAAGTCACTCCTCATTGGAAGAGACTTAGTTTTGATGATGGTTTCATCGAAGGAGAAAAATCGAATATCTCTATTACTTCCGAATTAGAAGCGATACAAGAGAGGTTTTCGAAGGTCGATGACAACATGTTACTCCACATCAAAGAAAACTTGTGGAAGACCGAATTTCCATAAACAACCGACATGAAACCGCCGCCTCAACAGGTTAAGACAAAGGGTGCTCCGAAGAAAGTGAAGCCTACACCGAAGACAACTCATCTACACGGTCTCCTTCATATTGTGAGCACGTCGACAAACTCTTTCCCGACTCACCTACTCCGAAATCGCAAAAATCTCAAAAAAGTTCAAACAAAGGAGCTCGCATTAGCAAACCGCCTCCGACACCAATTTCACCCAAAATTTCAATTATCGAAGAGATACCTATTCCACTGAACATTCCACTCATCGAAGATATGCCGGTTTTTATGCACCCTTACATCGAGCGAATCGTAGATGTTGTGGGGGACGGTAATCGCGGTTATCGAGTCATCTCGGCGTTTCTTTGTAATGGAGAGGGTAGCCATACGATTGTCCGTCATCAACTCATCCAAGCGTTGAAGACGCATAAAGAATCGCACACGCGGTTATATGGAGAGGAAGCTATATTTGAAGCGGTTAACGAAGCTCTTGTGCCTTGGATGGGCCCTTATGCACCGGTGTCAAAATGGATGAAATTCCCGGAAATAGGACATCTTATTGCATGCGCCTATGATATGGTGTGCACTGACTTGACGCGTTATAGTTTTTCGGAAACCTTTTTTCGTAGGTACATCTACGGAAGCAAAATAGTTGCGATCCTTCCGTGGATATACCTACGGAACGTTCTATGACAGAGATTGTGTGGTCCATATTCACCAAGAATTCCTATAAAGTTTGGGTTTCTAGTGTTGTATTACACACAAACACAAAAATGGTATCCCTTATACCATGCTCATGGCAGCGAACATCATCCAAGCGTCCCGCTCCTGAACCGATTATTTTCAAAATGGATGGGCATGTTATTTTCTCTCCTCTCAAACCCCCGATGCAGATGAAATTTTGACACATTCATTTCTTGGACCAACTTAAAAGGTGTCTGATGTCTTGGTTAGAGGGGTAGTACAAAACTGGCGAAATCATCAAAAAGATTCAGAGGCTTAGAACAAAGACCTCGCTTGAGACCGGAGAAACGGAACGTTAGTGTGATGAGGTGGAAAACGTTACAAATGTTGTTCTGATTTTCTGGATCTAGATTGATTTCATGGATGCATCTGCGAAGGTGTTAGTATGTGCATCTACGTAACATTTTCACACAAATGTAAAAAAAATGCTTATAGAGATGCATCTACGCGTACTGTAGGACATTTTTATCAATTCGGTAGTGCGTGAATGTATGCAGTGAATTTAGAGATTTTCCCTAAAAAAATAGTAACTTTTAATTTTAAGTCTTGGATCATTCTGAAAAAATATATTAAAAAATTCAAAATGAAAAGATGCATACACATGGATAATTTTCTTAAATTAAGCTTAAACTGATATTACAGGCCTAATTTTTTATTTAACATTTTCTTAAATTAAGCTTAAACTGATAGTATTACAGGAGGCCTAATATTTTACATTAACCTTTTAATCTTTTTAACAAAATGAAACAGAACTGCACAAGATGCATACACAAGGTTGGCTACCTACTACCCTACTCGAAACCATTTAGACAACAAGTCACCCCAATTTCAGATCCATCCTTTCGTTTCAAAAAATCACGATCGGAGCAGAACTTAAAACCGGAAGTGTAGTTACGGTAACGGAGACCAGTAAGAAAAAGGTGGAAAAGGATCAACATATGAATCGTTTACCGGGTTCGACCCGATTCAAAACCCGGAATCGAACCCGTGTTGGTTGTGGATCAAATATCAATCAAGTCGAAGCAGACGCCTTAGATCTCGCGTTGCAGAGTCATCAACTGTCGCTGAGAACTGCTTCTTCATCAGAAAAGATGGTAGAGGAAGCGCGCTCGGCGATGGAGACATTGAGAACGCAGATCCGGCGTATTTGTCGCTCTTAACCGCTTCCAGCGATGAATCCAGTGATTTACCCCTACGGAGAATCGTCACCTTTTCCCTGCTCTTCGCAGTTACTGAATCATCAGCACTTGATCTCTTCAAGACCAGAGTAGAATCCCGTTTCTTTACGGCTGGTCGGGTAACCGGTTTCCGGTGAGACTTTGAGGTCGCAGCACGGTTGTTGTTGTAACCGTAGTGGTTGCTCCGGTAGGAAAACGAAGCCGGAGTAGGTGTGAAAAAGTATTCCTGGGGGTGTAAAACCTGAGTTCCCATGGCGCTTTAGAACAAAAAAAATGGTTGGTAGAAGATGAAGAGAAAATAAGAGATTATTTAATTTAATTTTTGGAAATGGGTGAGGGTTGATTATATAGTAAATGATGAAGATAAAACAAGTGGGGTATGAACCGTCCTTGCCATGATAATAAACTAAAATGACGCGTCACGAAATAAAAATAGTGGGATAAATTAAGAGAGAGAAATGGCACCTCATTTCTGACTCAACAAGGGAAGTGCGTTGTTGGTGGCTGACCAGACTGGGTCTCTGTTTGTTTCGTTGATGGGGTCATGCGGGACCCACTCTTGGTTTGGATCGCAGATATTTTCATGTCGAACCGACTTGTTTTGCTTCGGGAGGTGGCATTTGAGTTAAGGCGCTGACGTCGGTAGAGTATATTTGATTGATGAGAGAAAGTTCAAGGAAAGAAGGGATAACAAGAGGAAATGATGTAGGTTTACGTGGCGGTTAATTATTATTAATAATTAATTGTATTTTATTAAAGAAGTCAATGGCGGACTTGCATCTCTATTTTGGTAAGAGATGACAACCGAGTCTGTCGTTCTATTTAGGTTTGTTTCGCAAAGGTTCTTAAAAATATTATCGAGCAAGTCTGTAGACACTGCATAGTTAATTTTCACATTTCTAAAAACTCGTATAAAAAGTGATAGACATATTAAAAGATGCGGGCATAAATCCTTGGTCTGTTCTGCAAAAAAGTGAAGGCGAAACAGACATATCCAACAAGTCAGTCCGCTTTGTTACCCCTAATCTTTGTCCCTTGATTCTCAATGGTTGTTCTGTTGGCGAAGACTAGTGTGTTGCTCCCAAGATCTTGAATTTAAATACTACGAGATGTTGATAATCATTGTGTTTGATATACAGAAATGTCAATAAACATGCTCGATAATAGCATAAATTGTATATAGACAGTACTATAAATGGTGTAAACAAATAAAAACACAATTATAGTTGGCTCAAAATATATTGTGACTCTTCTCTTCTTTTCCAATTTGGAATTGGTTGAGTTAAAGAGGCTGGTGGTGTAGACTCAGGGGGTTCTGCCTAACTTGTTGGTTCAGCTTCAGATGGTGTTGCCTAACTTGCTGGTGCATATTCAATTGGTGCTTCATGAGTTGAAGAGGGTGGTGGTGTGTTTACTTTTTGATAGAATAATAGTGTATTTTTTTTCATTGTATAAGATACGCCTAACCTCATAGGGACATCCAACTGGTCCTTGTAGACAACCCATTCTCATAACCTACACACTCCATAAAAAAAATAGCCATGCCCAAATCATTGTCTTTAGAATAATAAAAATACTTAATTGATGCAAAAGATGTAGGTAAAAAACATTCAATTTTAACCGGTGAACAACATTAAAAATGAAAAGACATGGGTACCAAAAAAACATTGAAATGGAAATAACAACTAGCAAAAACAACTCCAAATTAACATTTTATTTTTCAAATGAATGCATTTATATCATTAACCACCTCATTTATTTTCTTTACGTTATTTGCTTTCAAATTCTTCCTTAAATGTCTTTCTACCCTTCAACTACATTTAAAGTGTGGCAAATAACATCAAAAAATCATATTTTTTTAGGTGATAGAATCTCCCTTCTCACCGTATTACGAGTCAACTCATAGTCTTAAGCCATTATAAGTTGATTTTCCTTAGAACTAGATGTTGGATCCTTAATATCTTCCTCGAAACCTCCACCTCAAATTGAGATTTCTCCACCATAATTTTCGAGTTTTTAGCTTTCATTTCTTTTCACTTCATCCATATACGAGTCTCATCAAAAGTAACATCCCTGATAGTAACGAACTTTGATCTTCCTAGTTTCATACTTCACCACTTGTATCCCTTTAATCCTTTGGGATAACCAATTAATACACATTTCACAATTCTCGTATCAAGTTTGTCTTGTTTGATATGGGCAAATATAAAAACTTTTAAACCCTCCAAATTTGAGTAGTATATTGATATTTCACTCTAAACCTCCACAAATGTCATTAAGCCTATACTTGTAGACGGACATTTGTTGATAAAATAAGTTGCAATAGCAACAAAATTACCCTAGAAAATCTTGAATAACTCACCTTCCAACACCATGCATTATAACCGTTCAAAAATGGTTTTATTCATGTCTTCAGCTAGATCATATTGTTGAAGTATTCTAGATATGGTTCTATGTCTCTTTATACCTTGTTTTATGAAAAAAATTATATCATTCTAAATTCTTAAAACATCCAGTCTAGTTCCCATATGATTTCCTACTAAAGTATGAATTTCATCAAACTTTTCAAAGGTGTCACTTTTATGTTTTAAAATGTGAACCCATACTCTTTTAGAAAAATCACCAACCATAATAAGAAAATTAAAGTGCCTTGTAAATTGTCATCCTTGTAAGACCTACTAGATCCAAGTGAACATACTCATGCGGTCGGCTAGAATTATGAATTCCACACCCAAATTATATTTTGTTCAATTTTTCGCTATCTATTAAACTTTCCTTAGCTAGTTCAACCAGACATCTTTCACTAACATGCTGTAATATCAAGTTTAGTAGTTTAGTTTTATCATAAGAGTATTGACTTGCAGGGCCGGCCCAAGGGCCAAGCTACCCAAGCTAGGGCTTTAGGCCTCAAAAGTTCGGGCTTAAAAAAGGCCTCAAATTTGTTTCATTTAATTATAAAAATATATAATGACACTTAAGTTACATATATTATGATAGTTGAGTTGCTAAAATATAGGCCTCTTTTTCTTTTGGTCTTGAGTTCAACTCTTAGCAACTACAAAATTAATATTTTAAAATATATTTTAAAGGCCTTACTTTAAAATTTGCTTTAAGCCTATAAACGGATTGGGCCGGTCCTGGTCGTTACTTCTATTGTTGCGATTTAATATTTAAGTATTATATTGATTTTGTTTATTTGTTGTTGTTGTTATTGTTGAGATTTAACATTTAAAGACTCCGTGGATTTTCTTGTTGTTGTTGTTGTTCTTGTTGTTGTGATGTTTAATGTTTAAGGATTCTATTGCTTTTGTTTTTGATTTTGTTATTGGTGTTGTTGTTCATGATGAGGAAGATTTAGAATTTGTCAAAAAAAATTAGTGCTTTGCAGATTAAAACGTTAAAAAAAGGGTTAAAATTAAAATTTTGTAAACAGGACTTTACCCCTCGGTTATTGTTAAAAACCAACATAAAAAGTAGCATGGTATTAAAAATCCAAAAAATGCAGTTGCTAGGGATTGAATCGATGACTAGTGCCACTTTTCCACCTCGGTTTTTAAATCACCGAGGTGATAAGTGGCAACTTTTCACGTCACCATTCATTACCTTGCCTGTGTAATCGAGATTATATCCATTTCTCCTCCGAGGTTAAAAGCACCTTTTGTAGTAGTGCGCACTCACATTGCTGCTTTTTACTGACACGTTTCTGACTGCTTTATAAGGAAAAGAAAAGATAAAAATAAGGGGATCGATTATGAAGAAAGAAAAATGGCGTATTCGAGTCATTTTTTAGCTTTTGAAGGGTATCTAAGCCATTGGAGAGCTTCTTCTTTGGTGATTTCTCATTTTCTTCGTGTCTACACTTATGATATTGGTTAATTTCAACATAAGTATCTATATTCCACTTAGTTTAGTTTTTATTTGATGATGAACCTGTTTCTATTTAATTGAGACATATGATCGGATGATGTTAATGTAATTGCTTTGAATTTTTGTTGTTATTTAGTTATTGATTGCATTCATTACTTATAGTTTGTTACGACATTCAATTCGATCTTGATAATAAGGACTACTGACCCTAGAGCTATTTATTTATCATACTTTAACTGTTGAATTCACTAATTAAATAGGGATAATATAATTGGGAATTGTGACTTAGAGATTAACGAGCTTTGATGCCTAGTTTGACATAACAATTGGCCTGAGGGATCAGAATTGACGCTTAGGTTAGTGAACTACTTTGTATTCATTGCATGTCTGTTAATGTGCGTTTCATCAATCAAGTATAAATAGGGGATTCTGACAATAAAATATGGTCGCTTTTCTCATAATTGTTATCAAAACTTCTCTTTTTTGTTTTCGACCAAAACAACGTGAAAACCTCCCGTTCACTTTTTTAATTACATCGCACAACATACCTTATTTTAAGTTCGTAATTCTTGTGGAGACGGATTTATTTTCATTACTTCGATAACAATCCACCATCTTAGTCTTCTCTGTCTGTGTTAGCTCGCCAACATCAATGTCATCGCCTATCAATGCTTTTGCACATTTATGTCGAATCAAAATTGCTTCCATTACTTTTCACAATCCAAAATCGATATTTCTGAAAAGCTTTTTGATATCCCATTTAGAACCTATGGTGCAAATTTATAAACTTAGGGTGTGTTTGTTTCAATGTTACAAACGATATTCCTGGGAATATGAGTATGTGAATACAATATTCCCATGTTTGATTCAAGTTTTAAAAAGTTATTCTAAGGAATTTTTTATTCTAAGGAATATTATTTACACATAGTTTTTCAATTCTTATTCCAAGGCATAATGGGTGGGAATAAAATATTCCGATGAGAATAAATTAAACCAACTCAAACTTCCAACTATCTCTCATAATTATTTTTATTTTTATTTTTTTATAATTTAAAATAAAACAAATTTTATATTTATGCCTAGGAATCTAAATTTCTACCAAACACATTCCTAGAAATAGTATTCCAAAAAATATAATTTTTTTTTTGGCTTTTGGCTTTATACCACCAGTTTAATCCGGATCCCCCTCCCGATCGCGGCAATCACCACTGGACCAACTAACGATTGGTAAAAAAAATATAATCTTAAGCTATAAAACAAACACACCCTTGAACCCTTACGGTGAGTATCATTTATTGTGAAATAAATGATTAAACACAATTATGTGTGAGACTAAGAACATTGACAAATAAAACTACACAAACTAATCAATAACCCATCTATTAATTTAATGTATGTAAGTCCACAAACTAACAAAAATGAGATAAAAATAAAGAATCAATACACACAATATTTTAGTCTCAACAAGATATTACAAATGAATTATCAATAAATTCAAATTATTACTAATTATATCAATTTTAGTCTCAATCTCTGGACTCCACAATACTTGAATCACTCATTTTCAAAATACTTAAAATAACTCTCAGTGCTTAAATTACAACTAAAATTCTTCGAATTCTTAATAATACAAAAACTAACAATTCATTCCTTTTTCTCAAAATTCATGGCTATAAAAATGATTCTCATTTTCAAAAATACCACAAAATGGTTTAAGTATAAAATGGAAGACAACATCAAATTAAATAATTTAAAATATATTTATTATTTTATTTTATAAAAAATAATAATACTATCATACTCCTACAAACACTTATTTTAAAAAAGAGTAATATCTTTTTTAATTTATAGACAAAATAATATTAACTACTCTGAAACTTTTGAATTTAAAATTTGAACTATAGATTTTTAAGGTTTATTTATTTCGATTTAAAAAATAATAATTTTTATACAATTATATACTTTAGTTTAAAAATATTTACAGAGTTTTCAAACAAAACTTCTAATTAGAAATTGTTTTAAATAAATTTTTATAAATACTTTTTTTCTTTTTCTTTTTATTATAATTATTTTTTGATATCAAAATTTAAAAAATTATTTAAATTTAAAGTTATTTTGAATAACTTTTTATAAACATTACTTTTAAAATATATATATTTTTTTAAAATTATGTAATTCTGATTATATTTCAATCTTATATTTATGTTATTGGATATGCAAATTAAGTTTTTACTTTATAAAAATAAATTTGAATTTTTATACTATTTTAAAAAACTTTTTAAAAATATAAAAAATCTTTTTTTTTTAAAGTTAAATTATTTTGTTGAGCTAGTATTTTTGGATTTTTTTTCCTCTCTTCACCTCTCACCTTGGATCAATTGTGCGTACAAACAGTGTACAAATTTATTCCTATACCCCACTCTACTGCGTCTACTTTGACCCGACCAAATGAAGAACAGAACAACTCTCTATCTAGCTTTCACATTTTACATCTCAGAAACCTAACATATACAAAAAATTCACAGAAATAACGTGAAATAATAACAATTACAGCTGTACTATTTTTTAAGTAAAAATAAAATAAGAAATAAAAAAGAAAGAGAGAGGAAAGTGGGAGGAACAAACAAACATGACGGCAGAATCAGGTAGTTCGAACTTCGATCTTCCCGAGAATGTCGTGCAAGTGCTACCGTCAGATCCGTTTGAGCAACTCGATGTGGCGCGCAAGATCACATCCATTGCTCTATCGACACGTGTCAACGCATTGGAATTCGAGTTGTCGGAACTTCGTAACAAGATCGCCGAGAAGGATAGTCTCATCGCCGAACTTCAGTCTCAGGCTCAGTCCCTCAACGCCTCCCTTTCTGAAACCGCGGATGAACTCGTCCGAGCCGAACAAGATAAGGTCCCAACCAACCCGAACCGGGTTCAGTTTTTTATTCTTTAAATTTAACGCTTTCTGTTTTGTATTTATTTGTTTGTTTATTTGTTTTCGGTGGTTGAGCTTGTGGCTTTAGGAGAATTTGCTTCAGGAGAATGCTTCGCTTTCAGAATCTGTCAGAAAGCTTAATCGAGATGTCTCCAAGGTTCATTTTACTCGGATTTGTTTATTGTGATTACGATGCTAGTGCTACTGAATTTTGATTATAATAACCCTTTTTTGCAGCTAGAGGTTTTCAGAAAGACGCTTATGCAATCACTTCAGGAGGATGATGATAATTCAGTAAGTTACTATTAATATCGTTGTTGTTTAATGCTGCTTGCTGTCTGTCATTAAGAAGTTCTTTGTCTATGAAACTCGGACAACAGAAACACGATCTCCGACAATGACAAGTCACTAGTAATAATTTGAAAAAATGAATAAATTAAACGTAATAACAAGTGTCAGTGTCGGTTTCAGACACTGACATTGATACATTTTTTTCTAGAATTGTCGGTGCTACAGCGTTATGTGCTGCTTACTATTGTAGTCTTATTTTAATAAAGAGTTTGCCATTCATTTCTGCATGTGAGTGCGGTGCCGGTTGAATACTTAATTTAATCACTGGGTTCATTTTTAACTGTACTAGCTAATACTATTTGTTTCGAGGGAATTTTCTTATTTAACTTTTGGCTGTTGATGGGTGTTTGACATAGGGAGGAGCTCCGGACATTGTTGCTAGAATACAGAATCAGTCGAGTTTGACTTATACGTCTCAGTTTGGAGGTACTTTCAATATGTTATATGTCATTCTTCCTCACTCACAAATCACAGCATTGCATTTCTGTTTAAGTCTTGGTGCAGTATGTAGTATGTAAATTGCTCTCTCATTTAGGCTCAAATGTTGCGTCGGATGTGCGGTAAAACTAAATAAGATAAAATTAGAAATTACAATATTAGAGTGTTGGGGGAACATCTATGGTAGAATAGATGATGGAAACTAGGCTCAGGTGGTTTGAGAGCATGAAGATAAAAGACCTGTGAATTACTCCCTCCGTCTCATAATAAGTGTCCCATTTCCAGTTTTTCCTTGTCTCAAATTAATTGTCCATTTACAATTCCAATGCATCAATCATTATTATTTTTCCACTATTATACCCCTATTTATTAACTTTCACGTTATTCAACTACTATTAATAGGGGTATTCTAGTAAATGACATTAATATTTTTATTAAAACCAATACATCCAATCATTTTCTTAAAAACCGCGCATTACTCAAATGGGACACTTATTATGAGACGGAGGGAGTATGTAGTAAGGAGATGAAGATAAAAGACCTGTGAATTATGTAGTAAGGAGAGTAGATTAGATGAAGGGCAGTCATGCCGCTAAAGGTAGAAGAAGACCTAGAAAAGTTATAAGATAAACCATTAAGAAAGATCTTGAGATTAATGAATTGGACATAAACATGTTTTTTGATAGAAAATTATTGGCTAGTTTGATCCATGTAGCTGACCCTATTTAGTGGGAAAGAGTTTGGTAAGCTCATTTTCTCATCAAGAAAACTATATAAAGGATTTGGTATGTACTAGTACTTCAGGAAGTGTATGCTGGAGACTTTGAAACATTTTGTTAAGAGTCTCACTCCAGTAACTGGAACACTCCAGTTGGACAACGCTCCAGTTGTCTAGTTCTGGCCCAATAGCGGAAACCATAATAGGTGGCCCACCAGATCTTAAACCAGACTTTAATACCATATTAGAGTTTGACCTAACTCATCCTTACAAAACCGGTTGGTAAGGTGAGGAGTGTCACTCCATATAAACTCTTTCAATGTTCTATCTCCAACCAATGTGGGACATTAAGATCTTCCTGATACATTTGAAACATCGGTCTAACTTTTGTCCTTTTGAATGTTCATTCTGCATCTAAATTTCCCCCTCTCCTATAGGGAATACTAGTGAAAGTAGCTTAATTACTTATATAAGTTCTTTGGACTATCAGTGTAGTTCTGAGATTAAAGTTGACTGACAATGTGATGTATATGCTGTATGTAAATCAACGTAACTATTTTAGAAAATCTAGCAATATTAAGCTACTACTTCAATTTGATAAAAAGAGCGCCGTTAAAAGCATTTTAGGTTCTTCTTTAAAAAAAAGCATTTTAGGTTCTGTTTGGGAGAGGGGGAGAAAAGAGTTATAAAAAGATGAATGGAACCATGGAGAGAAACCTTTCTATTTAACCAAGTTTTCCTCTCCATATTCCTCTTTTCCTGCTCACCCAAATGGGTCATAAAAGTTGAGCTCCTTCAGCTGCACTTTTTCATTTTCAGTACTGAGAAGTTCTAATTTTATTGCAGATAATGACTCTTCATTGCCACTGTCTATATCTTCTTCGATGCCTCGTGTTTCTGATAGTGGAAATTCTTTCGCTGAAGATCAAGATTCTGATGGTATGTACTAATGTACCATCAGCTTGCATTACCAAAAAACATAATATGGTGTCTATTTTGATATTTCTGGAAAATGAATTATAATTTTGAATGTGTATCTTGATCTTTCTTGCTTTTTCCATTCCAATATTGCAGTCATAAGACCTAGAGTGGCCTATAATCTCCTCATGGCTTCCCAAAATACCACCCCCCGGATTACTCCCACCGGTTCCCCTCCTAGTTTTTCTGCATCAGTATCTCCAACGAGAACATCTAGAACCATGTCTCCGAGGAGACACTCCATTTCCTTTTCAACTACAACAGGCATGCATGGTGATAGGTCTTCAGTGTTTTCCTCCATTGGTCACGGTTCAATATCAAGCTCCGACTCAGTAACAGGATCACAAGCTGGTGAGTACTTCCAACTTTGCTACCGTTGCACTGTGTTAAAGATTGCATCTAGAAATGCTTTCATTAGGTTGCTCTGTTTAGATTATTTGTTGGATCTCACATCCTTGTGAAGAATGAGGTGCATAATATATCCAACATTGCAGCCATATGAAGAATTTTTCATTAGGTTCGACTATTTGCCCTCGTTTTATTTTATTTTTCTTATATGTCACAGGACGAACACGGGTGGATGGCAAGGAGTTCTTTCGCCAAGTCAGGTGAGTGCTCTTTCTTGTCTTCAAACTTTGAAAACTATTAAATCAAGTTCAAAAACTTGATGTTTCACTACCAGAATTAGAAACTTTGGAAGATGACATGATTTACGAAGAGGATAAAATTTGTTTAGCTCCTCATAATCAAAATAGTCTCATCTTTTACATGTTTTAGTGAATGGCTCATTTTTTCGCTCAAATTATTTCGGGTAGGCCATTATCCTCTATTTTATCTCATGGTTGTTATCATTAGGAATCGTTTATCGTACGAGCAGTTTGGTGCATTCTTGGCAAATGTTAAGGAGCTAAATTCTCATAAACAAACAAAAGAGGTAATTCATCTTTGCTTTGCCTTGTTACCACTGATTCTCTACCACCAACCATACTTTTTTTTTTCTTCCAGTTAATAGACACTTGGCACTGTGTGCAAAATTGCAGGTGACTTTACAGAAAGCGGATGAAATTTTCGGGCCTGAAAACAAGGACCTATTCACTACATTTGAGGGATTGATCACACGCAATGTCCATTGACGATGTGCTGGATGGATTCCTATTCTAAGTTAATAATAACTGATACTTTTTGCTGTTTTATAATAATCCCATTTTTTCCTCACTGTATATTTAAATGGTTGTTGTGTAATAAAACAAGCTTGTAAATTTGAGTTAATGCCATTTCTTGAAAGGGTTGCCATTCGTAGTAGTGGGTTGACATAACTCTCAGGCCTCAGGGGTTGTGAAACAATTAGTAAGGAAACGACATAGGTTAATTAGAGAATGAAAGTTCAAGTTCATTACAATATGATAGGTTAAATATGAATCGTTTAGAAAGAGAAAACAATTTGGTTATAAATTATAAATCGGGGGAGAAAAAGGCCTCTCAAATGTCTTTTAGAGTTTGTTTTTGTTTTCCAGTAAGTTCATCGTTTTGCATTTTGGTATAGTTCTTGCCCTATTGGCAAAATTTAACCATATCTTGAGAATAACAAGTATATCAATCAAGTGAACTACCAGTTTTAACATTGATATTAAACTAATACGATTCTTGACATCTTGTCTTACTACACTTTTGTAGTAGTTTCTTTAGTTTTTTAATTAAATTTGTGACTAAAATTGCATGAATCATAGCAAGTTATAACAAGATAAGTTATAATAAAATTTAAATACCGTGGAAAATTTCATTTCACCTCAAAATCATTCTAATCAAATAACTCTACAATGTTTTACATGACGAATATTACACTGACGAAAAACACAATGGAAACAATACAAAAAAGTTTGAAGAAAAAAAGAAAAATGAACATTATGTCAAATCGTCTCATGATCAGGGGTTATGGCACAGTCTCAAATGAAAATGAAGGAGCGACATTATGAAAACAATATGTCACGATTAGAGAAGATTGTGACGTGACTCGTGAATCGCTTAACTATGTCGCATATGATTAATGAAGAATTGCAGCACCATAAACCAAATTGCAACACAATTGTGCGAAGAAAAACTCTAATTTAAATACTGAACTTATGTCAAAAAGTAGAGATTTCATAATTTTGATTCGAGAGAAGTTTATGCAGAATTCTTTAGGAGACAAGTTGATGCATTTTCATCATTGAAGCTCAATAATTTCCATTTATGGTTTATGTATTGTTTCTCAACCCTTTTTTATTATGTTAAATTGCTTTATGAGTAGTTAAACATTTCTTTTATGTGAGATGAACATTCGATCTTAGGTAGAATCTTGTACTCTTGAATGTAATTGTTGGTTTAATCAATTATTCTTATGTTATTTATCTAATAGCTATGTTCAATGTTTTTTATTGATAAATTGATTTATGATTTATTTGTAAAACACGAGTGAAATTAATAAACTCTTCGAGTTAAGTATTTTAACTTACCACCATTTAGCTTAGTTGGCACTTGCTGACTGAGCGAATGTAGGCTGCTGGTTTGAGGTTCAATCCTTGAAACTTATATATTTATGTTAAATCTAAATATTTAACCTTAAATTATAACTTACCAATGGATTTATCAATTAATTTGAGTTATTAAAAGATTAATTATTAGGGATTAAAATTTAATAACCTTAAAAATGATTAATTACATAGAACAATAATTTTTACTATAAAAGTAAAACCTAAGCTAAACTTATGTCTGACATCTTTTTAGTTAGTAACTTTACAAAAATCCTTAGTTAGTATCATATCTCTCAAACCAACTAATACACATTTTTATTTAAATTGTATAATGATAATTCTAATACTAGTTTTAGTCTATGTGTTCAATACTTAGTGGCAGGCATGACGATGTTTCTTGTTACGATTTAGTACACTTTTCAAATTTTTATCAAGTTTGTTGGCGCCAATGTCAGAGACTATCAAGTTTTATAAAAAATTGTCTAACGTAGTATGTGAGAATTTATCTTTGGCCCTTAAAACGTATTTCTGTCCTGCCAGATTCGTCGGGCGAGTCTGTCATTCGCCGGGCGAACGACACCAGTAGCAACATCACTGTTTTGGCCATAACTTGAGAACCATAACTCCGATTTGCGACTGGTTCGAAGTGTTAGAAAGCTTATTCAATTTCCTATCTAACATTGAATAAATATAAACCAAATTGATGGTTTATTATTATTTGATTTTGAGCTTTATTCGTTGATGCGTTGGTTTCGTTGCTCAAAATCGTGCGTTTGAAGTCGTGTCTTCGACACTTTTTTGCTCATGCTCCAAATACGCCTCAATACCTACAAAATAAATAGAAAACTATCAAACGATACACAAATGAATCAAAAACTCGATTAAACACAAAATATACGTATTTATGTAATATACACTAAAACACGTCTAAATTGAGGAAAAAGAGAAGATAAGTGCCGCAAAATTATACACAGAAATAACTACAATTTGGCACTTATCAATAAGCAAGGTCAGAACTGACGAAAATAAAAAGTAATTAACAAATAAAAGTTACCTATCCATCCCATATACGCCTAGCTATGCTCGTCATACCCTGTCAAAAGGGATGCGCCTACAGGACCCCCAGGGTACAAAATAGGCTCTGGCACCGGCTCATCCTCGTGTCCCTGCGTAGGTGGCACAGCAGATCCTACATCGCAGGTCACTGCCACAGGCACAGGAGTAGAAGTAGAAGTAGTGCCACGACGACGTTTACGGGGTGGTGGCATCTGTGAAGAATCCTCTGCATCATCCCGACGCCTCCATGAAGTAGCAGTAAACGGGGAAGACCTCTCAACAGGGACAAATGTAGAAATCCCGGTTGGAGCGGCTGTATCAGGTGAAACAGCAGCTCCATCAGTCACTTGAGATATAACACGCGCCCGTTCGCGACGCACAGATGCATGTTGCGCAGTCCTCCCATGTATATCTCTATATGGTCTGTGAGTCATAATGTCTGCATCGGTAACCGTTCATGAACAATAAATATCAATAAACAAGGAATTTTAAAAAAATACTCTTTCCGTAAATGCACCTACGGAAGTATGTTAGTTTCAAAAACATTGTGTACTTCTGTATATGGACCTACGGAAGCATGTTAGTTGTCAATATATTGGGTGTTTTCCTAGATGGATCTACAAAAATCCCCAACGTCCATCTCTTCCGTAGATGGATCTACGAAAGCAACTGAAACTCAGAAACACAACAATGGTGTCTGAGTCAATCCAGCCACTACAAACTTTTTTTGTGGCTTGATCGTCCGTTTAAAACGTCAAACAAACCCTACATTGTCTCTAAACACTATTGCTAAACCTATCAATTCATTTCTACTCATAAATATCACATTCCAATTCCATTTTAAAACTACTCTAAATTAACTAAAAATTCAAAAAATTTACCGATTAAAATATCGCTTTGAACTTGTTTGAAGTTGATGTTGACTAGAGATTTGAAGTTGAACTTGAAAGAGATTTGAAGTTGAGAGAGTATGAGAAGAGTTTGAGTTTGAAATGAAGAGACTGAGGGAGGGGAAAGGTCTGACGCGAGTTATAACACCAAATCTTTCCTACGGAAGACTTTCGTAGATGCATCTACGGAACAAAACAATGTTAAACAAAAAAAAGATGCTTTTAGAGATGCATCTACGAAAGCACGAGGGCAAAATGATCAATTTGGTAGTGCTTAAGAGATGCATGGAGTATGTTAAGAAATTGTCTAATGAAATAGTATTTTCTATATTAAAAAAACAGGTAAAGTCGGTGAGTTACCTCAACAATCAAAACACTTGTAAACAATAATCCATTTTATATGCAATTACTTAGGGCCCGTTTGTTTTGGCTTTTTTTAAAAATGATTTTTATAGTGTTACCAAAATTTGTGAAAAATTTTTTTACAAAGAAACTTTATATAAAAGCTTCAAATGAAAATTTTGTTTGAATAGTTATTCTTAAAATGTGATTCTAGGTATTTCATTTATATATGAGGAAAAAATTGGATATCAAATTTTCAAAAAATCACTTAATTTTGAAGCTATTTCAAATAGATTTTCATAAAAATCAATTTTGAAATACCACTTTTTAAAAAAATTGCGATTTTGACTATGTTTTGTTCTTCATATTATTTGTTTATGTTATACGATGTCAAAATTAGTGTTTCATTTTAGAAAAAACGAATATAAAAAACTTGTAATATTTTAAAAAACGGTTTTGTAAAATCTATTTTCATAAATATAAAGAAAAAATCCATTTTTTTAAAGCTGAAACAAACTGGCCCTTACTATCATGGTTGTAAGAATCACTTTAATTTTTCATGAAGACAAACAAAATACCCCTAAAAAAAGAGTTATCAAGAAGATCAACCAAATCAACCTACAACTCTATATAATATATTAAGTTTATCCACTTCTTCATTTGAAAATCATATATATTATAAATATCATCTCTATTTTTATTCTTCTATAAAAAGAAGAAATATACAATCTAAATGCATTTATAAGAAAGGGACCTCTTTATTTAGCAAAGTTGCTCTCTGCAGTAGATATTTTTTTCATGATTTTTTTAACCAAAAGAAAAAATATTATTAAACAAAAAAAAGAGAACAAAATACTAAGTCAAAACTCCTCAATAACAAAACCTAAGTCATTCTTGTCTAACAAGTAATCTCTAATGATATAATGATGAACATAATAGAATCAAACGGTAGCTTTGCTCTTTAAATCAACATTAACAAGAAAATCCGCATAAAAATTGACTTTTCAAAAAAATTCGCTGGCTCTCCTAAATTTATATGTGATGATGAAATTAATCTTAGTTATGTAAACCCAACACAAAGTTAAAGAGATCTGATTTTTCAACACACAAAGCTTTAACAATAAGAGAAATATGAACATATAAAATGAGCCCAAGTCTCTCTAATAATTGAAGCGTTTGATTTTATTTTATTTTTTAAAAAGGGTCATGCTAACGAGTGCCCCAGGGGCACTCTTTAAGCATTCCATATAAAGAAAACATTCCATAAATAAATTAGTTATTTAAATTTTCAATGTATTGAATACAAGTAATTTTAATAAAACAAACTTTGTTATTCCTTAAAAAAAGTCAGATATTTCCATTTTTAAAATATTAAATACAAGTATTACTTACCTTTTTAAACTCTTAACCAGTGCCCCTGGGGCACTTGTTAGCATTTCCCTTTTAAAAAAGGTTTGTTATTTTTGGAAAGTCTTCATGCATTTATTTTAATTATTATATCAAACAAATAATAATTACTATTTTTTTAAAATTTTCACGCTAAATATATTTTAAAAAAAAAAAAAGATAAATTTTGTATTTTTTTTTCGCATTATTATAATTATTTATTATAATTATGATGTAAAATAAAAACAATAGATTAGTGAGAGAGGAAAAAAAAAACATTAGTTAAAGTCAAGTTCCTGGCCATTTATAGACAAATTCTCAAGAAAATTGAAGTGGAAATCCAAATCTGAAATGAGTAGGATCATTTGGTTTTCGCTCTTCTTGTTGCTAATCTCTCAAACCGATCAAGTCCAAAGCTCCTACGCTGGTTCAGCTAGTTCCATCATCAACCCTTCTAAAGTCAAACAGATTTCATGGAATCCAAGGTCTCTTTCTTTCTTTACTTCAATCAAAATTCTCCGTATCTTCCAACTAACTTTCTCATACTTTATCTTCCTCTATATATTTTGCAGAGCCTTTGTTTATGAAGGTTTTCTCACCGACTTGGAGTGCGATCACTTGATTTCTTTAGTGAGTATTGAATTGAATCTATATGCAAATTCCATAACTCTGTTGCTTGCTCTTAATTATTAAATAATTTAGAGTTGTTTGTTTGTTTAGGCGAAATCGGAGCTCAAGAGATCTGCTGTTGCGGATAATCTTTCTGGAGATAGTCAGTTAAGTGATGTTCGAACAAGCTCTGGCATGTTCATTTCCAAAAACAAGGTTCCTTTTTCTTCCTCTGTTTATTTCATTCAGTTATTTATTTTTTAGTTTTAAGTAATTTTTTTACTTTTTCTTTACCTTTTTTATTTAATTATAGGATCCTATTATTTCTGGTATTGAGGACAAGATTTCTGCTTGGACCTTTCTTCCTAAAGGTACTTCATCATATTCAAAATATTCATACTATTTTTATTGGAAAAAATTATAAGGTCTAAAAATATTTTATAATGTAACTCATTAAAGAAAATTACAGTAAATAAGTATACAAGTCGGAATCACGTTGGCTAAAAAATAAAAGTCAATATCGTCTAATTCATAGAAGTCTTTGACAAAGTTTGAGCTTTTTGAAAATCTTCTAGTGTCTCCTCGGTGCTCCCTCCAATGAATCAATAAACTCAATCTCGGTATTTAGATGTAAAATTTTGAGTAAAAGAGCTTAACCACCATATGATGGACGCCCAAAGAGAATAGAAAATGTTAACTACCATTGGATAGAAAACATTTAAGAAAGCCATGAATGGCTAAACAAGAATTAAAAAATCTTACCATCAAAAATATTGAGGTGTGAGAAACTTCAATAAATATATGATTTCACAAATCATTTGATTAAAAGAATTCAATTATATATTGTCGTGGAAGTCAATAAAGGGTTGGTGATCAAAAAAAGAAGAATATAGTGTAATGAGAATTTTTTTGAAAAGAACGAAGGAGGTGATTGGAGATTATTTCATGTGATAAGTAGGATAATCTCTTCTTCTTGGCGGCAACCATGTCTCAGATACTATGTTGAGAAGCATGGTTGAGCCCAAAAAAGGAGAAATTAAATAAGAAATTATTGAATTGTTTTGTATTAATTCAATGATAAGATCTACATTACAATGAATACATGATCACTTTATATAGTGATTATGAACAACTAACAAATTTTAACTAACTTTTTACAAAACTAACTAATTAATAACTACCTATAACCAACTAACACAACTAACTCTAACATATTAATCGAAGGCAAATAAAGATGAAATGCAGGTTTCTCTATAATAATGATCATATAATCACGACAATGTTCAGCTGTTTGTTGGAATGGGAATACTAGCAATATTCAACCAGTAAGTGAAAACAATAAAAATGTAAAATTATGCGACGAGTTTAATTGAGAAAATTAAATGCTACCCTCATTAATTTGTGATGCATTGTTAAAAGATCAAAAAGGTAATCCATCCATTTCTGAATATGTAGTTTCTTCGCGCAAATGATTTTCATGCATCATATTCTATTGATTGCAGTAAGGGATTGTAGAAAAGAGTGAACTAGTACTCAAATGATATAATCAGCTTAAATATGAAAATGATTCCTACATATGATCAAGCTGTCAGGCTCTAATCAGTCTCGTAATTTTTATGGTTGAATTTCAGAAAATGGAGAAGACATGCAAGTATTGAGATATGAGCATGGACAGAAATATGACCCACATTATGATTACTTTACTGATAAAGTTAATATAGTTCAGGGAGGACATCGTCTCGCAACTGTTCTCATGTATCTCACTAATGTGACCAAAGGCGGTGAAACTGTATTCCCAGAGGCTGAGGTTGGTATAGTAAACTAGAAGTTGATGCGTGTTTATTGTGAGAATTGAATAAGCGTTGCAGCTATAGTTAGTCATATATTAATTTTCTTGATTGGATGATCTTGGTTCTGGCTTTTTTTCCTATTCGATGGGTGGATTTGATAGTTTCAGAGAGGAAATTGTTAGGACTTTTACTACCAATAGCTTATTTGGATAGCTTATAGATTTACATTTGGCTTACAGGAACCTCGACGTCGCAGGGGTTCTGAAAAAAGTAGTGATCTCTCTGAGTGTGCCAAAAAAGGAATAGCAGGTGGGCAATTCGATAGAAATTACTTTTGTTATGGGTTTCCTCCGTTATTATACTTTCATGTAAAGTTTTTGCTGGTTATCTTATGCTAAATGGTTGCTGTTTCCTCTTATTATTACCTGGTATTGCATAGTGAAACCAGTTCGAGGGGATGCACTTCTTTTCTTCAGTCTTAACACACATGCTAGCCCGGACACTAACAGTCTCCATGCTGGATGCCCAGTACTCGAAGGGGAGAAATGGTCAGCGACCAAATGGATTCATGTAGACTCGTTTGATAAGATTGTAGGCGCTGGAGGGGGATGCTCCGATCAGCACGACAGCTGTGTGAGATGGGCTTCCCTTGGAGAATGCACTAACAATCCTGTGTATATGGTTGGATCTTCAGATCTTCCTGGATACTGTAGGAAGAGCTGTAACGCATGCTAGAATTTTCACCAAATGCTCTCTGGATTCTACTTTGTATCGGAGAGTTGTATGAATGAATGATGTAATACAATATGATATTTTTCATAAATTACTCAACAATGTTCTAATTATTGTTTAAATAGAATAGAAATTCATAATGTTTTATTGTTGATAAAAGTACATATAGCCGAGTCTTGTGCTGGTTGTAGCCACTCTTAACCATGGAGATGAGCACCTTTTTCTTTGCTAGGCTTATCATCATGAGGATGACTCCACTGTCTCTTCTGTTCTTCAAAGCTTGCCACCTTAGCTGATTGGGACTGATCACCAAGTTTGTTTGCATACAAATTATAATATGCATTTTCCTCCACATAACTTAATATTTTGACTAACTTTCCTTTTTTCTCATCCACCACTATTTTTCCATCTGTGGATTCATTGCCACTAGCTAAGACTTTAATGGACTTCGCCTCGAATTTTGCCTTCAGAGTTGAAGCCTTATCAGCCAAGACCACTGCACCTAGAATTTCTCCCAGGAATGTGTCCTGCAAATGCGAAAGGGCTTAAATAACAGAAACAGTGTAGAAAATCTATAAACAACTTAAACTTTTAGCGGGTTACTCTCCTAAGATCGAGCTAGAAAAAATAGTTATGGATAGAAACTTATACCATATGGTGATATCTGGAACTGATGTTCTTCAAATGGTTTAGGCTTGACAATAGATGCTGCGTAAACACAGCCTCTGGTGTTTTTCTTGTGCCACGCAACTTATTTATCACTGTTGCGAACTCAATCACTCTACGCTGAGTATTTAGTGGAATGAGTGTGATGTTAAGTTCTGATTCGAACACTGTTTTGGCCGCATAAGGATCTAAGTACATGTTGAATTCTGCATATTGGTTTGAAGGAACTGAAAACACATTTCCTTTGTCTTCTGCATTACTGCTGATATGTCCCCCCATTACATAGACCTCCTGCAACATGTTTCAAAATTTATAAGCAACTATGTTTCTGCTTTTACACCTGAAAAAAAATCCTTGACACAAAACTATATTTATATAGAATGATCATGGATGATAACAAGTATTATATACTAATGCTTACCTGAATTCTAGAGCTTATGTTTTTCACAGAAACAACCTTTGCCAAATTAGTCAAGGGTCCATTGGTTAATACTGTAACATTGGTCCCTGGTTTCAATGTTTGCAAAACCGACTCCCAAACTTCCATAGCTAGTGGTTGTCTAAGTTCAGGGTGATCCGTATCGCGTGGGGCTCCAAACTTTACCGAGTTTTCTCCTGTATACCTGAAATAGTTTAGTCTATTAGTCCTTTGCTGGTAACAAATTGTGAAGTTTTCATGGAAGTTACTAAAAGCACCTTCTTGGGCTGTGTGGAAGATATCGAGCAAGACCATAAAGAGTGTCGGAATCCAAAAACCCCCCACTCCCATGAGGAATGGCTTTAACATACTTGCATTCTCCAACGGCTGAGATTACCGGATCTATCTGATTCACTGCAAAAACATCTCCCCGACCAACCGGTATATCATCACGACCCATCATGTGAAGTATGTCGTAAACTATGTCTATTGTTGCTGCATTTGCCCATCCAGTAGGACTCACAATGATTGCCTAAAACCAAAGTTACAACGTAACCCAAATCAATGTTACTATATCAGTACGTCTCTGAGGGAATTGGTACTCGAAAGAAAAATCAGAATACCTTAAGGTCGATTACTTGAACAGGAACTTTAAGGAGGTAAAAAAGAGCTAGAAAATCTCCTGCACTCATGTCCATGTCAAACACAACAGGTTTTCCCAATGCTTTGTTACTAAAATCTGGCTTGTAAGTTACTTCTTTGTAGTAAGGAAACTGTGTAGTGAAGTTGTATCTCCCTGCTTGTTGTGGCTGCTTTAGAACCTTTAAGAAGTTTATGAAATATTCTCTGTCAAGTGAACTCTTAATATCTCGGTTCGGCTTTGCTTTTGTAGCAACAAGTACTCTTACTGAATCTGGACCATTTTCCTCTTTTGTATAACCATCCTATAAAACATGTTGCATTGCATAACATGTTAAACATTCATTGCTAGAAAAATGAAATATGTCTTTAACTATCTCATTATTAAATTTAACGAAGTAATTAGAGACATATTTTATATTTTTGGAATGCGACAACTACCTGACATTTTCCTTTTCCATTCTTGACAAAGCAAAGAGGATCTCTGAGTCCTTGTTGAATATGACCACTATGAACACCGTCTTTTTGAATATTGAACTTGGGAACTTCTAGGCCATCAATGAGTGGATTGGATCCATCAGATATTCCATATGGTTTATTTGAAGTGACTACTGTTATGTTCATATATTCCATTTCAGCAAATTCATTTTCTCCATTGTAGTTATTGGGTTTGCTCATGATTGAAATGGCCACTCCAGCCATGAAAGAGTCCCACATAAAATAACTCTGTTAACAATTCAGTCATTTTTAAACATCAGTCCCTTTCTATTCCGTCAAGCATGAAACACCAGTGAGAGTTTCATGTTTGATGGATATGTAATAAGTATCACGTATAAACTCATTAAGAGAATTACCGTATAGAATTGATCATCGAACCAAGTATCACGAGATATTTTCAAGGATTTGAAACAGTATTGTGCCTCATACGTGTCTTGACTCTTTTCAAACGCATCAAAGAATTGTTCACTGATTGGGATTGTGTTTGATGCATCAAGAGGAACAAGAGTGATAGGAACTCCGGAATGAATCACCTATATAGAACAATATTTACTTCTTGTCACAAACAAACATCTTGTAACAAACAAAGAATGTGTATTGTATCATTACCTGGTAAGCTGCAAAAGGGTCTCCAAAGATATTGAATTCTGCATAAGAGTTAGTATTATAATCTGTAAACATATTTCCATGATCACCACACTGTCGAGGCACGCATGAAGACGAAGCATTCTTAGGGCAACAGCCAGTTGGATTACTTGACCTTACACCTCCACCCATTATATAAATATGTTCCACATTTTTCTTCAAATGCGGATTATTCATAAGGAAAACTCCGATATTTGTATGTGCTCCCATCATAAGCAGAGTTGTTGGACCTGCAGATACTTTTTCAATCAACACTTGTTGGGCAGTTGGTTGCTGCAATGGTGTGTATTTCCTTTCTCCCTGATATCATGATCAAATTAGTAAGAAAATAAGTATCATTAGTAACTAGGATATACTATATAATTAAGGTTTAACACTTGAACTACATTATTATGAGACAGGCCGTCTTTGAGGGTGTGCAACATAGGCTACAGCAAAGAGCCTCCAATTTGCCACAGTTAAACCGTGGCTAAATAGGATTTCATAATAGATTTGTCATTACTAAGCCATAGCTAAAAAAGACCCCTAATTATTTTGTCAATGTTGAACCGTGAATAACCTACACAGGCGCTTCCAAAAACTTAAGACGACCGTGTTACTGAGAGGATTAAAATCAGTAAAAATAAGCTTATAGGTAGTTATACCTGTGGTAGGAAAGCTTTCCTGATACCGTAATTTGAATCGATATCTAAGCGTCCTCCAAGTCCGACGGGAATGGCTTGCCTGTATCTGCAACTTCCTGCTGTTGTCGTTCCCTGATTCAATTCAATCAAGTGACATGTTAGATACAATCTATTAGGTGGATGTGATAGCTCAACTGATATTTGACATTTGGACTAAATAGGTGTGAGTTGTTGGTCCAGAGTTTAGTCTCTGTCATTTTGTGCTAATGTAAACAAGTATAAGTTGTTGATACGTATAAATCAAATTTATTAGTTCGAAAACGGTGATTTAAATGAGGAATTAAATTATGACCTGGTCTATAATTGGAAGATATCCACCAACATTTGGGAGCATGGTCCCATTAGGGAGTATTCCACCCTCACCTCCAACACCAACAGCAACATCATCTCTTCCCATCATGTAAAGCAAGTCATAAACTTGGTTCACAGCATGCCCCCCATTGGTCCAGCTATTTGCACTAATGGTCACTGCCTGCATTAATATACAATTTCAACTAAATTAATATAAAACACTACAAAAATTTATTATTAATATGAAGCATTTTATTAAATAAACTATTTTACATTTTAAAGGTGTAAGGTAATTTGTTTTTGTGGCCATTCAAACCATTTGAATCCCTTGAAATTCAAGGATTTAGCATATTCAGTGTCAATGTGACTACATCATGGATCCATCATAATATGGTTGTATTCTATTTTTGTTTGATTATTACTTTGGAGGTTATATGTATGAGTTAGAAAATATGGTATAATTTAGTCTAGAAAAAATAAATATTTTCATCTATTTTAAATGATTGAATTTGTTTGAAGAAAAAATAAGTATGTGATCTAAAATGGCTTATCTATTTTAATTTTTAGGTTTAAATAAGTATGTTGGTACTCCTATTTTAATTTTAACTGTTTCACAAAATTAATCTCTTTATTTTAAATTCAAATAATTTTAACCTCATTCACATTTTAATATGCATCAATTTGTCAATTAACTTAGTTATTTCGGAAAGAGTAATAAGCCTTTGAACTTTAGAACCTTTGTCACGGATAATTTAAACAAAAACGCTCTAATTATAATTACTCTATTTGATTCTATTTATAAGAAAAAATCTGTTTTTATATTTATTGAATAAATAATATATTTAGACAAAATATAGACCAAATATATTATTTGTTGAATAAACTAAAGAGTAAATATTTTTTGTAAATAAGATCAGAAATAGTATATAATTGTAAATAATTTTTTTTAAATTGAATGGTTTTTTTCAATTTTATTATTTTACTATAATTTCTAATTAATAATACTTTTTACAAGAGTCTCAATTATTTTGATTGAAAACATTGATTTTTTAAAAGTTCTACAATTCAATTGAAACATTGATTGTTTCTTTCTTGAGAAAAGCCAAAACAATTGTCTTAAAACGGAGGGCACCGGTGGTCCAATCAACCAAAAGTACGCAAGAGTTAAAATTCAACAAGTAAATAAAACGCCTATACACAAGCACAAAGACTGTCCATCCATCCATGTGCAAAACAAGTGACTATACTAAAGACAAATCACTTATATTTTTTATTTTAAATTTTTATACATATAGTAAAATAGCAAAAACTTAATCTCTTAATTAATTCACTCTACTTCAATCCAATACTATCAAGTGTTAAACTATTCGATATTTTTTAAATTTTCATTTTTTTTCCTCTTTCCACTTACAATCTCATTCTTTTTTCTCTTTTTCACTTTATTATTTTATCTTTTCTATCTAAGTATTTAATATTCTCCTAATCATTTTTAATATATTAAATTTTTTAATTATAATATATGATTATCATGTTAAATATTAATTGGTATATAAATATATACAATTTTTTAATCAATTAATTTATTATTAGTAATAATATTAATTAATCTATTTTAAAATTTTAATAAAATTAAAATTTTACTTTAAGAAATTGGATAATACTAATGGTCATACACACAATTAACTTTTCACTTGATAGATCATTATTAAAAATTATCTATCCTATTTTAATTAATAATTTTTATTCTTTGAGATACAAAAAATTTATTTTTAAAAGTCAAAATTTTTTTTTTTCACATGTCACTATCAACAAATTACTTATTTTATTTTAATTAACAATTATCTTTATTTGAAACAAAAAATTCTTATTTTTAAATGTCAAATTTTTTTTCTTACAAGTCACTATTAGCAAAATATCTTTTTTATTATGTTTCTTTGTCATGGTATGAGACAGATTTGAGAGGAAATCCTAATGTGGATAGGGATTGTGCATAGACCGGATGATTGGGAAAAAGAATTACACTGAATTATTGGTGAATGTGGTAAGAAAGGGACCAAGGCTCGCGTGTTGTTGTGTGCCTTCACGGAGACGGTACATGAGTGTTGGCTGATTAGAAATCAAATGATATTTGATGATGGAGATACCCCAAGTGTAACAGTTAGCAGAATTATTGATGCAATTGTTTACAAATGCTGGCTAAGGCTAAAATTAGGAGATTTGTGAGCAATCGGTTGCTTTGAGTCCTATTTGTTTTTGTTTAGCTAGTATGTAATTTGTTGTCTTTGACTTAGTTGGATCTTGTTAAGATTACTTGTACTTCAATGCTTTTGGAAATTAATAAAGTTTATTTCTTCAAAAAAAAAAATATCTATTTTATTTTAATTAATAAATATTTCTTATTTTTAAATGTCAAAATTTTTTATTTTTTTATTTCTTCATTTCACGAATTTTTTTATAATTATTTTATATAATTGAATTTATATTATTATTATATATTTTATAATTAAAAAATTTATATCAAACTTTTATATATATATATATATATATATATATATATATATATATATATATATATATATAAGTAAAATTTATAATGTATTAAATGATAAAATTAATAAAAGAACCAAATAGTTTCTTTTTTTTACAAAAGAACCAAATAGTTTAACCAAACAATATCAACACTTTATAATATCCATTATGATTTCCGCCAAATAAGGAGAGTATCAAACTTATTTTAAAGTTCAAAGATTTGACTCTAAACTTTTCTTCTAACACCATCATTAGAAATAATATAAGATAAGTTATTTTTATAACAAGAGTACTATCTTTATGCATAATTATAGAAATAATTTTTAAAATTTTTTAGAGTGAGAACATCGATAAAAAAATTTAATACTACTCATTACTTTGGCGATATTAACACCTCATTCAAAATTTTGTTAACTTTAATTTTTTTTATTATTTACAATTTTAAGAAAATCAAAAAGTTAAGAATTTTTGTATAATTTAAATAAATTACTTAAAAAGTTATCAATTTATAAAAGACTTTAAATTAATATCATTCATCCACCTTTTCAATTATCAATATCATATTAATTATTTTATTTTAATAATATTAATTAATTAATATTATTTTTAAATCAATATATTCTAGAAACTTCTTAATCATTTAAAGAGTTTTAAAAACTCAAAAAGTTAATATCTTTTTAGTTAAATAAATTACTTAAAAAATCACGTATTCATACACCTTTTAAAAGTTCAATACAATATTAATTATTTCATTTTAATTATATTATTAATTAATATTTTTATATTACTTTTAAATTAATATATTCTACTTGCATTTATAATAGTGGTTATTATTTGACTAGAACAATACTTTAAAAGTACTATTATCTATTTTTTATAAATGTTTTTAACATCTGAAAATAAATAATTTGCTTATAGATGAAAGACTAGTAAGATCTAAAATCCTTGAAAATGACATATAAAAAATAAATACAAAATTGAAAGAAAAATGACATATAATAAAGAGGATCAGCAACACGTTGCAGATTGGTCAAAGAATACCAAAATGAAAAGAGAAGAAAAAGAAGTAGGTAAGACTTGATTATTCATCATATTCATATACACATACCTCGAATTGAAACTGTGATGTGTTGACTTTTAAGAGATAAAGCATAGCAAATAAATCATCAGTATCAACATCTGTATCAACAACAATCCGACGAGGTTTTCCATCTGCTCCGACCAAACCTCCTGTTATCATTATCAACAGCAACACTGCTGCAGCTACCCTCGACAGCAACATTCTCCTCCCACAACCGTGGCGGTTCTTCAACTACTTTATGTTATCTTCAAATATGGTTGCTTTTGCTTTGACAATTTTTTATGATATCATGTTGTGTTATCTATAACCGCTATTTATATTTAACGTCACTTCCACTTTCTTTCCGGAACCCCAACAACCTTGCTGACGCGATGAGATAAAAAAAAAATACTAGTGATAACGAGTTTTGAGCTTTTGATTAAATGACAGAAATGCCAAACACAAGCACCATTCAACCACAACAACACCCTATATTATTCGGCGTTACCGTTTTTATTATTTGTTCCACAGCTATATTTTACCACTTATCCCTTACACCGATGCTATTAAATTTCATTTTAAGTGTGGCACAAATTTTAATACACATAAATATATTTATAGAAGGGAAAAAATAAATTCTATTGTATAAAAATACGGCGTAATATGTTAAATTTGGAAATAGGTCAAGTCAAAAAAATCAATTTAATTTAAAATATTTAAGTCAAAAAAATTTATATAAAAAAATTAAATTCTAAATTAACCTAATACTATATCATACTAATTAAAAATAAATCAAGTCAAAAAAATCAATTTAATTTAAAATATTCAAGTCAAAAAAATATGTATAAAAAATAAATTCTAAATTAACCTAATACTATATCATACTAATTAAAAATAAATCAAGTCAAAAAATCAATTTAATTTAAAATATTTAACAAAGTTAATTTCAAATTTTTAAAATAACTGTTTTTTCTTCTAAAATTTAAACCAACATAGACTTAGAATATTTGTCACTATATATGAAATGCTTTAGTATCATATTAATAAGAGATATATTTAAAAATAATAATAAATATAGTCAAATAAATAATTTATTTATATTTTTGAAAATATTTAAATTTTTTCTAATATTATATTTCATTTTATGCTTATTTTTACTCAAATTTTTAACGCTTTTCTTTTTTCTTTTGGTTAAAAGGACATTTGTTTGCAAATATGGGAACATTTTATTACTATGTGGGTTGGGGTTAGAATCTTCGCATTCTCACAGTTACTAATGTTGGATTTCATTTCCTATTTTACTAAATAATTAATAATTCTATTATAAAAATAATAATAAATAATAATTAATCATTCTCGTAATAATTAATGCCGCATTTTATATTCTAAATAAATTATTGACTTAATTTTAGCTTTTGAGGGAATTAAGACTTTTAATTTTAAGTTTGAATAATTGTGTTCTCTAATATTTTTGCACAGAAAATTGAAGAATTGTTTAACGTTTAAATTAAATTATATGGGAGAGAGTGATCAAAACTTATATAAGTGATGTTTATATTTAAATTGGTATGCCTCTTTAACTTTAAACTAGTACGTCTCTTTCAGCTCCAATTGACCAGTAATGTTATGTTTTCAGCGCATAACGTCTTCGAAGTCGAAGGAAGGAGCCAAGACACTATCAACCCGTGAAATCGGGAAAGGGAACCAAACAAACCAATCAGGAGGGATGTGTTACTGCCCGTGATCAGGTAGATCCAAAATTCAGATGTGAGGGTTGATCTCTTTGTTTAAAAAATCTTCAAAACTTGTTTCATTAATAAGAGGGTTGCTGGACCACAAGTCCGTCTAGAAATTAATATTGGTTCCCGAACCCAGGTTTCAGTAAGAGTTGCTCAAAAGTGTAGAGTATTCTGCCTTAATGCTGGTCCAGATGGAGGGAAAAAATATGGTACCTGATGAAACCATAAGGCTTGAGCACCCTCTTTCTAAGCAGGACAATCAATCTTCCTTGCTGTTGAGCAAATCAAAAAGTAGCTTCAGATTTGTTGCTTCATTCATCCAGAGTAAGGATCTTAACCCAAACTCCCTTTCGAAAGCGATTGGCAAGTCATCTTCCATGGCACCACACAAACTTTTTTGCTATTAGTACTTTCGGTCCAAACGAAATATCTGCAGGCTTTTTCCAACTCTCTGATATAAGCAGTAGGCCAATTGTAGATACTGAAAGTGAACAACATCATACTGTGAATTACGGATTTTACGAGAAGCAGTCTATCGGCCATGGAAAGACAAGATCCCTTCCAACTAGAAGCCTAGCCGTAATCTTATCTATAATAGGGGCAATGTAACGGGGCTTAACCCGACCTTTAAACAGTGGCGCGCCAAGATGAGAAAAGGGAAAGTCACCAAGCTGGAAGCCCGTGTCAGTGAGGATGCGAGCTTTAGAACTATTAGACAAACCTCCCATGAACAAAAAGGATTTTGCTATGTTTACATGTTGCTCGGAAGCTAAAGAATAATTCTGAAAAATCTCCTTCAGACTGTTGATATTAAATCATCTACCGGTGCAGAAAATCATGATATCATCTGCATACATAATGTGAGTGGGAACCCAGTTGGATTTAGAGGCGCAAATAAGGATGAGGGAGCCAATAGAGACATAATTGGTGATAAGCCAACTCTAAACTCAAAACATCTTGAGCCAAAACTAAAAGAAGAGGTGAAAGTGGATCCCTTGACGAACACCACGATTGCACTAGAAAAAACCATGAAGTTTCCCATTGAAACAGATGGTGATATATTTTCATTCAAAGTTGTAAAATAATTTATCTATTGTGTATAATAAATCATTCAATTTTATTTTTTATTTAAAAAGCAAATTAGTATTATATTAATAAGAGATATATTTAAAAATAAGAATAAATTTAGTATAATAACTAATTAATTTATATTTTTGAAAATATTTAAATTTTTTGTAATACTAAATTTCATTTTATGCATTTTTACTCAAATTTTTAACGCTTTTCTTCCCTTTTTTCTGGTTAAAAGGACATTTGTTTGCAAATATGGGAACATGTCATTAGTATGTGGGGTTTAGAATCTTCTGATTCTCACAATTACTAATGTTGCATTTCATTTTCTATTTTACTAAATAATTGATGGTTCTATTATAAAAAAAAATGATACTAGTACTTAATCATTCTCACAATAATTAATGTTGCATTTTATATTCTAAATAAATTATTGACTTAATTTTAATTTTTGACTTCACATTTTATTTGATTTACAGAGTTAGACTTTTGATTTTAAATTAAATTAATTTTGTTCTCTAATATTTTTGCACTCTAACTTGAAAAATTATTTATCTTTTAACTTATACATTTTATTTAAAAAAATTTGCAAAATTCATATTTATAACATTTCACAAGCGATTTAATAAAAAAAGTAAGGCTAAATTACATTTTTAGTCCCCCTGTTTTGGTATTTTCACGATTTTGGTCCCCCTATTTTCTTTTTAAACAGTTTTAGTCCCCCATCCCAATTTTGTTCATAAACAGTGCATGATCCGTACATGAACAGTACATGAACAGTACATGACCGTACATGAACAGTTGGTTCAAAATTGGGATGGGGGATCAAAACTGTTTAAAAAGAAAATAGGGGGACCAAAATCGTGAAAATGTCATAACAGGGGACCAAAACTGTAATTTAGCCAAAAAGTAAATGTAAATATGTGAGGGAGTGATCAAAACCATTTAAATTTAAACTAATCATGAATAAAATAGAAAAAAAAATTGGTTAAACTATTGTCTTTATATCGTATAGAATAAGTAAAAATGATTTCTTTTTAAACACTACAAAGCTGAGCTGTAGCCAATCGTTCTACTTAGAAAGTTGTGCCCAACTATTCTATCCAAAACAATTTGGCCAGCCAATCACAAAGCTCAAGAAAATACTATAGTCGTACTAGTACTTCTTATCCTACAAAACTATTTTAAACGTTTCACAAATACTCTTTCAACGTGCGTTAATTTTGGGCCCGCTTGTTTTGTTTTTTTTTTTTAAATTGTTTTTTATAGTGTTAAATAGTATTGTGGAAAAAAAATTAGAAAGAAATTTTTTATAAAAATTTTAAATAAAAATTTTATTTATATAGTTATTCTTAAAATATGATTTTAAGTATTTTATTTAGGGTTAAATATGTTTTTAGCTTCTATAAAATTACCCAAAATGACTTTTAGTCCCTATAAAAAAATATTGAGTTTTAGTCTCTATAAAATTACTTTTGCACTCAGTTTTAGTCCTTGTAAAGGGACCAAAAGTGAGTGCAAAAATGATTGTATAGGGACTAAAAGTCAATATATTTTTTATAGAGACTAAAAGCCAAAATTGAGATATTTATAGGGACCAAAAACATATTTAACCATTTCATTTATTTATGAAATAAAATTTTGGATATCAAAATTTCAAAAAAATCACTTAATTTTGAAGCTATTTCAAATAGATTTTCATAAAAAATCATTTTTGAAATACAATCTTTTGAAAAAAATTATAATTTTGACTAAGTTTTAGTTTTTAATATGTATGTTTATATTATAGGATGTCAAAATTAGTGTTTTATTTTGGAAAAAATGAATATAAACAAATTTGTAATATTTTAAAAAACGGTCTTGAAAATTTTATTTTCAAAAATATAAAGAAAAAATTTATTTTTTTAAAGCTGAAACAAACAGGTCATTTATTTACCTAACATAATAAGTTGGATAATATTACCGACATAAATACTCAATACTAATATATTACAATAATTCAAAAGTATGTCACTTAACGTAGAAGATATAATTATAAATTATAATATTATACTTTTTAATAATTATAAAACTTATGTTAGTTTTTAATGTGCTATTTCAATTAATGAGAAACAACACAAATTAAATTTTTTCTTAATAAAGTATCACTCTATTGAAAGAAAAATGATGCACAAAAAGGAAGGAAATGTAAGATATTTCGCTATTAAAGTTGACCTCTCAAAAACATATGATAAATTAAGCTGAGAATTTATTTGACAAACGTTGAAAGAGATAAATGTTCCAGAAACAATGATGAATATTATCATGAATGTTGTTATTAGCGTTGAAACAAATGTGAACTGGAATAGAACTCGTAATGCATTTTTCTGGCCTAAAAGAGGTATTAGGCAGGGTGATCCTTGAACTTCTAAGTAGCCTTAGCAATTAAAATGCCATTAGTAGAATCCTACCAATCTAGTCTATTAGTCTCTTTGTTGTTAGTTAGAGGTGTCACCATAACTTTATGGGCCAAGAAAGGGAAAGAGTTGAGCCAATGTGTGGGAAAAAATCACTAATTGCTCACAATAAAATCTTCCACATAAGAGTTGACATTAATAGAAAGAGTTTCAAGAATAGACAGAGAAGTTTCACAAATCAAAGGTTCTCCACACCAAGCTTCTTTCAAAAATAATTGATTGTGGTTCCATCTCCCAATAACCAAGTCGTTTTGGATAAAAGAAAAGAAAGCTCATGTTTTAGGTTGGACCATAAAGAAGAGTACACATTGTCACACTCACACCCCAAAATTTACCCGATCATATCTACGCCGGTCTAAAATTTATGCATTAAGAATATACCAAAATAGGAGCCATGGGGTTTAACATTTCTATTGTTAAACCCCATCTCTTATAAAAACCATTTTAATTAGAAATTAGGGTATGGTTAGTATAAATTTGGGCCCTATCGAGGCTTAGCCCATTTAAAAAAAAAGCTTTGTTTTATATTTACGTTTCTTTAAATCTTGCATATATATATATATATATATATATATATATATATATATATATATATATATATATATATATATATATATATATATATATATATATATATATATATATATATATATAGAAAATGGGTGATGCACTGACAGTGTAAAAAAGTTTTACACTGTCAACCAATCACGGCCATGAATCAGGACAAGTCAGACTGTAATTTTAAAAAAACTTATATGACATGGCAAAACGATTTGTTTCTATTGGATGACAGTGTAAAAAAATTTTACACTGTCAGTGCACTACCTTTAACCTCATATATATATATATATATATATATATATATATATATATATATATATATATATATATATATATATATATATATATATATATATATATATATATATATATATATATATATATATATATATATATATATATATATACACACGTTTCTTTAAATCTTGCATATATATATATATATATATATATATATATATATATATATATATATATATATATATATATATATATATATATATATATACGTTTCATTAACCCTATTTATATTAATAATTAATTATGTTGCAAAATACAGATTTTAATTATATTAGTTTTTAAAATAAAAAATGTTTAATTATTTCTTCATTATGACACTAATATTTGATTTAGTAATTTTGTTAAAGTGTAAAATTATTAAGATTATTATTAACATAATTTGGGTATTATTATTATTATTTTAATTAAATTGGTATAAATTAAATTAACTTAATTAAATGGAAAAGTTGACCGGAGTCAAAGGGTCAAACTAGGGTTCACGAGGAACCCTGTTCACCTCCTTCCTCACGGCACCTCCACCATCTACCACCAACAGCTAACCCTAATTCCAAATCCAAAGCCCAGTCACAAGATTGAATCAAAAGGAATCAAAACATAAATTAAATAAAATCAGATCTTAATAAAAACTTATTTCTTTATTCAATCAAACACGATCAAATACAACAAATCAAACAACAAAAATGAATCGAATCTTTCTGAATCAAACTTAAAACTAAAATCTAATCTAAAACTACCTAAACTAACCTAAACCTAACATTATAAAAGAAAACCCTAAGCCTAAAAGAAAGGGGACGGAAAAATCTGAAGAGGAATCCTAATCTAACAGAGAGACAGAATCGGAGAAAGCCTTCAATCTTCCCCGCGTCCTCATCGCACCTGCAAAACAAAAAGGAAGAAGAAGGAGAGAGAGATTAGCGAAAAGGAGCTTACACGTTCCTGAAATCAAGACAACAGGTAACAAATTGATCCACGTAGCTTAATTTTCTTGATTTGCATGCTTGATTTGTTGTTTATTATGTGAATCTGGGTTTTAATCGAGGGTTAGGGTTCGTCGTTGGGGTTAGGGTTCATATGTTGTTAGGTTTAGGGTTCATAGGGTTAGGGTTTGGAGGTAGGTTGAAGATGAAGATCAAGAGGATCTTCATCTGGTTTTGGTGTTTTTTTTGGAAATCTGGGTTAGGGTTTGAAGATTCCGGTTGAAGTAGACATGGCAATAAAACCCAGACCCACGGGTGTAACACCCTTCTAAACCCCACGACAATTTTTTTTTAAAACAATTATATCAGAGTAAAACATAAAACACAAGGGTGCCACAATTATATAAAATAAATAAACCAATCATGGTCAAGTCATGCTTCATTAGGAAACGGTTCACCAAATCGTAATTATGTTTATCACAGCGGAATAAGAAACATTATCAAATACATCCAATGGAATCATAATCCAACATCAATGAAGTAGATTAATTTCATAAAACTCTATAACTATCGTTCCCCAGTGTTACAGATTAGAGCATGACCGACACGACCCAACATAAACGGATAAACTCTATGAGTCATCCTCACCGAGCACTAATGCCGCTACTTCTCAAATCTGAAAAATGTCAACAAGTAAGGGTGAGTCTCATTCTCAATTAATCAATGTTATGCAATCATAAGCAATAAAACATCATAACATATCATTCATCCAATTTGACATATATTCAGATATTCAATTATCATTCATCTATCACAACAAATACAACACCAAACATAACACAAAAATCAACTTAATCATGTTATGACAAAGATGCATATGACCGACTGACACTATGCATGTGGTACCAATAATCCGTGGAATCAATCCACCTAACCGATCTACGCCTCATCGAGATACGGCCCACCGACACAATTTCCGCACAATGGGAAATATGTCCACCAACGATCCAAACATCACCGGGATCCATCATCAAATGCACATGAATGAATGCACACATATAACATACTTAAAACTTCACCGATCCGATGCACTGCATCGTCTCACCATAACTCACATAGTTATCACCAACAAGTATGTACATGTATCATGCATCATTCAAAACAAATCAATCATCATCATACGATCAAAACAATCACCACATGATCAAAATGAACAACGTCATCACCAATAACTCACCAAAACAACATCGAATGATATATTCTGTTTCAACACCATATACAATTATATCAATATGATTCACACCACATATAACGTCAAAATCACCGTTATATCATTACAACCTCACCACATTGTTACATTAACCAAATCATGCACAATCATTAAACTATTAAAACAATCATCCTAGTAATAATAATTACAATTCTTCCATCATCACCCGAAATAAGGTCATATTCACACAATTCCACATATGCACAATATTTCATTTTACAAGCAATTAAATCAGTTTTAAAAATAAGTCAAGCCACCGCTCAATCACCTATTCCTCATATAAGATATTTAATTAGCTTTACAACGCCCAAAACGGCACCAAGAAATGATACACGGATCAAAAGATACGCAATTTCTAAGTTTGGAAAATTTTCTGCCCAGCAGGGTCCGCTCAGCGGAGCACCAGCGGGACCAGGCAGAAGCGAACTATGTTGGGACCTCCGCTCAGCGGACCCCCTCCGCTCAGCGGACCTGCGATTTCAGCAATTCGCTATTCTGCGACAGACCTGCGATTTCGCACTCCTTTCACCCCAAATGCATTCACAACATCATATAAAGGTATAAAAACATAGTAGACATTATCACACATCATCAAGCATCATTAAAACACATTTTCCAATCATAATTTCATGCAATACCATCAATCTCCCCAAATCCAACAATCCCAATCCCAATATACTCAATCGAATCGAATCACATATCAATCTATTCTATTACCTACAATAGCATAATAGAAATTAACTAGAAGAGTCTCCCCCTTACCTCGATTCACTGTTGGATTCTATTTCTCTTCGCGTTCTCTATACGTATCCCTCCATGTTCTTCGTGCCCTAGCTCTCTCCTTCTTCCTCTTCTCAAAACTTTAATCGTGCAGAATGATTCCCTCTTTTCTCTTTTCTCTTTTTACCCCTAAGACCCCTAATATGGTCTTCCCATATTGCCCTCAATTACTCTTCACAATTGACCACTCTTGCCCTTAATATCTCTAACACTAATATTGTTTTATTTTACTAATTAAAATAATTCCACTCATTATTCTAATTATTCTAAAATACATCGAAATTCATCAATACAGTTAAGCATCACTGTCATACCCCAAAATTTGCCCTCATATATTTACAAACGTCATTTATTTCGAATAAATAAATTGACACGGTTGGTAAGAATTTGAGCGTGAATGGTACATTAGCGCAAGGTCCCGTGCTCGAGTCCCATTACTAACAATTTTTTATTTTATTTGTTACTAACGTAATTTCCGTTTTAAATTACTTTTTCTTAAAATCACAAAAAAATTGTTTTTTATTTTGCAATTAATTTTTATAGCTTTTTCACTTTTTCCATAAAAAATAGAAAGATTTTAAATTTCACACCTTTTTTACATTTTAGGTTAGTTTTTTTAATTGGTTAAATATAATTATAAAAACTCAATTAAAATAATTCCTTTTATTTGGGCTTTTAGTTATTTTTAATTAATTTTGGTCCATTAAATTTAACCTAATTTTGTATATTATAAATAGGAACAAAACCCTGATAAAAAAGAGGAGACTCTCGATCCCTCTCTCGCACAAAACCTTGCCGCTAACAATTTCTTTCTCACACAGTCACAAAAAACTTTTCTAATCCTAACCTAACCTACTCTTCCACTCTCGCGAACTAACAACAATCCACCGTAACTTTTGTTCACGTAAAAACTAACAATAAACCTTTATTTTCGGTCCGGTGCAGTATACCATTACCAATTTCTAACACCAAAACCTTTGGTTTAACATTTGAGTCAAAGCCAAATTTTATCTTTCCAAACCCTTTTGTCAGTTCATCATCAACGAAATTCACAACCATCACCATTTTTTCAACATAAAACCAATCCAAAACTCACTTAAAAATCCATCAGTGTCAAACTCAACAATCTTTCTCAAACTCATCTCATAAACCATTAAATCCTAACAAAACCAAACAATGTCACTCAATTAAACATTGCAAATTTTTCAATTTTTTTAACTAACGATTTGTGCACCAGGTATTGGTTTTGTTACAGAAAAAAGAAGAAGAAAGACATTGATCTCGCATCAACCTGTTAACAACGGCAAATCGGGAACAACAACATCATCACCTCACGTTCAACACTTCGAACCGTAAACCGCAGCAACACCGAAGAACCTCCGCTCCGCCATTCGGACAGAAGAAGCCAGATATATACTCAATCACGCACTTGTATCCTCCATCACCGTTACGCCGCCGACAACCTCCCTTCAGCCGCCGATAGGCTTCCGACGACAACAAGCTAACCGCGAATTCAACACATCAGTGCATCAATAACAAAGCCCGACGCGTCAGCTTGCGATAACAACGACGTCATCGAATCGTAACTCGATCCATTCAACGAATCTGCAGATCTAATTCCACGAGTTAAGCACTACCCACGCCGTAATCGCACACAGCACCAATGCTTTCCCCAATTGACTGTTCGGCATTCGATTGCAATTGTGAGCCCTCCGATGAACAACAGCCGCGACAAACTCGATCACTCTATAGCTTTGCCATCGGCCATTCAGGTTTGTTCCTCTTCCATTGTTTTGGGGCTTTTATATGTGAATCGTTTTTCGTCAGATCGCGTTCATGGTGTTGATATTTGAGGATTTAGTGTGTTGATTTCTTAAAAAAAAAACAGAGAAGAAGAACTCGTCTTCTGTGAAGAAGAAAGAAAATGAGAATGTCTCTTTCTCTCTCTACGTATGTGTGTATGTAGTGTTGTTTAGTTTGTTGTTTTTTTCTATTTTTATTTTAAACATGCCACATGTCACGCTGTGATTGGGTGATCTATATTGTTTTGAAAAGTCAAAATAATTGATGGCATGAAGGCATCGTCCATGTGCTGCTATGTTCTTTTAATTGTATTTTTATTTAATGTTATTCTGCTTTATTAGTTAATTTTCAATTAAATTAGTTTATTAGATTTAAATAAGTTAGGTCTTTTAACAAATAAAATAAATGTTAGTAATTAGATTTTTTAATATCAATATACTAAAAACATTTTACATGAGTTTTTTTCTTTGAAATTTAGTATTTTTATTTTTATATTTTTCTTTGCTAATTGTAATTAATAAGTGTTAGTATTTTGCGTTATTGTATATATATGTCCCTTCCATTTTCTTGTTTTTGCGAGGTACTACCATCGTAAGCATTGGACTGCTTTATAGACATTCATAGCTTATGCATGCGCGGATTAATCTAACGTTTCAGAGCCTGCAGTCACATGGTGAACCTCCAGGATTTGTCCGACTGCCAACCATATCAGATCAAATTAAAAGCTAAGTTCTATTCCTTTCTTCTTTAAATTTCTCTTTTACCTTTTATTTATTTTTAGGGTTTGCTTCCCGTTGTCAATTCCGAGGGTCAGAGTCAATGCTTCAGGCAACCTCCGACCATCGACCTTCATCAATCGAAGCTAAGTGTCTTTACCCTTTTCTCGTATTTTTACTTTTTTATTGATTAAGGTTAACCGTATTTAGGGCTGAACTGATAATGCACTCACATATATCATGTTTCCTATTTTTCCCACCTTTTCAGGGTTTGTCAAATTGCCAAAGCTACAGTATTGGTAACCCTAAACCCTAACTTTGATATTTGCTGTTTTATTTTTTAATTATATCCCGCTGGTTTCAATTCCCCCTTCCTCCGCTGGTTACAATTTCCCTTCCCCGTATTGCTTTAATTGTTTGTTTATGTTGATGTGGTTAGTAATCTTAGGGAGTGCAAGTCTTGAACTGAATTAGAATAACTAATTATAAGATAAATAATCGAATTAATCACGTGTTTGATGCACCCACGCACACTGTTAGGGTAACCTCTCTGTTGCCTGTTGCCTTGTGTTATTTTGCAGAATAGCCAGTCCCTCGAATACGAGGATACCTTAGCCAGTTGCCTCGATTAAGATCATGGTCCCTAATGATGCTGCCTTCGATATGCATGATCTCGACCCTCGGAAGTTGCCTACGGAAAAGGCTGAGGTATCCTCTGGTTGCCTACGAATAAGGTTGTTCTGGCCTTTCCCTTAGACTACCTGCCTCCCTATGGTATGGGTCAGTCTTATGGCGAAGGATATTTCGATGACCCGTTTACCTCCAAATGAAAGGCTTCCTGCCCTCCATGGCATGGATAGATCCTTTTACCCTGAAAGGCTAAAAGAACCTTTTTTTTTTAAATTATAAGGTAATTGCCTCTAATTGCCTTGCTCTGGCTAAAATGTCTTTTATCAACTTTTTCTAAACACTTTCAAGGCTACGCTCATTTACGAGCTAAAGTCCTTGTTTCTTCATCTTCTATACATTTCTAAACTTTTGGTTTCAAAACGAGCAAAGCAATTAAGAGCCCATGGAAAACCAGGGATGCAAAGGGTGCCTTACACCTTCCCTTTGCATAATTACCCCCCGAACTCAAAATTTCTTTTAAAGGTTTTTTTCTGTTCTTTTAGCCTTTCTGATAAATTTGGATAAAATAAAAGTCGGTGGCGACTCTTGCTTACCGCGACATCTCGATTATTAAAAAGTCAGTTCACCGTATTACAATCACGCTAAGATAATTAGTTTAAAATTTGGGGTGTTACAACGGGTACCCACCCGAACCCGCCCCGAAGTTGACGGGGAAAACCCGCTTTGACTGGGTTTGGGTTCGGGTTTGGGTTTTCCCCGATTAGAAAACATGGGGATGGGTCAGGTAATGGAGACACTAGTACCCACCCCGAACCCGCCCCGTTTATTTTAATATGTATATTATTATTTATATTTCATAATTTATATTATTAAATATGTGGCTAATGTTTTAATAATTTGATTTGTATTTATTATTTTAAATATTTGAAATATATGTATGAAATTTTTTGAGATTGTTTTATTTTGTTATTATAATGTAATTTGATTTTTGAAAAAGTAAATATTTTTATTAAAAAAATTGATTTTATGAAATACATGGTGGCGGGGCGGGGATACCCGAACCCGTTAAGGACGGTTTGGGTTTAAATTCCCCATCCCCGTTTGGGTTTGGGGCGGGTAACGGGAATTGATTGGGGATTCGGGTTTGGGTTTGGAGGAGGTAAAAACCGTCCCCGACCTGCCCCGTTGCCATGCCTAGGTTGAAGCTCAACCGGAAAACTGGGTGTGGTGGTGGTTCGCAAGGCGGTTTACGGTGGTTCAGGGGGTCGTTTCCTTTTTTTTGGGTTTGTGTGAGAGGAGAGAGCAAGAGAGAGAGGGAGCTGAGAGTGAGAAGGAGAAGAGGAAAAATAAAATGAGATTTGAGAGGATGAGAGCTAATCCCCTCACCAATGGTCAGATTGGTGCCTGTTGAAGCGGTAGAGCGGCAAGCAACAAAAGATTTGGAAATATTTATCCGGGATTTATCGTGTCCACAGAGATTGGTGATACCGAACTGCCGTTCGACGGATTCATAGCTCTTGAGTTTGGGTTAAAATGGGTTTTAAGTAAACAAGGAAAATATAATATATGAACATAAAAAGAATTCATTCTTGATAGAGAATAGCTTATCTGGTTTGAATCTAAACTACTCCTCACAAACTTAGATTTATCACTCCGCCGTACTCAATCTACAATACTCATCAGAATCACCACATATCCCTCACATCAATGTCCATGTCTGCAACACCGACGGAAATTCACTATATTGCTCTTTCGACGATGTCTCCATCGATCGAACAACACAGAGACATTAAACTCAGATATTATGTGGATGTTAACCCCAATCCTATGTCTAGAATCAAAAGCTAACAGATATCCCCCTAATCAAGATCTATGGTGTCCATGTCTGCAACAACACAAATCCAGCGCATTTAAGCAAAAAGATCAAGGACACACCGATTAAGATTTGTAAAGCAAATATATTATACAACTAGTACAAAGAGTAACAAACATCCATGTGTTTAGAGTAAACTTACAAACAAACCCAATAAAAGTGGTTACAAAGAGAAGAGGAGGAGAAGAAAACCAAATCTTTCGCGGTGTCAATCACGATCAATCGAGCTCCCGACCGAGAATCTTCCGATTACAAGCCACAAATGTTGTTTTCTAAGCTCAATCTACCAAAAATTGAAGGTTGATGAGTTGGGGTTCAAAAATACCCAAAACATACCTAAAAAATATGATTTTACAACATATATACCAAAACTGAAGTTACAGACCGCGCTAAGCGCGCCCACCGCGCTAAGCGGGCTGCTTTTTATTTTTCTTAGACCGCGCTTAGCGCCAAAAAGCCGCGCTAAGCGCCCAACTTTCTGCCAAATGGGTCAAAAATGCTCCCAGGCCGCGCTTAGCGCGCTCAACAGAACAACAAATCTTGTTTTGGTCATATCTTGAGAACCGTAACTCCGATTTGCGCCCGGTTCGAAGCGTTGGAAAGCTTATTCCATGCTCTATCTAACAATGAACAAATTGCAACCAAATTGATGATTTATTATTCTTTGGTTTTGAGCTTTATTCGCCGAATGAATTGATTCTGCCGCTCAAAATCGCGCGTTTGAAGCCGTGTCTTCGCCATGTTATTGCTCATGCTCCAAATACGCCTCAATACCTACAAAATGAATAGAAAACTATCAAAAAGTATAAAAGTATATGAAAATACATCTATTCACAAAGTATACGTTTTTATACACAAAACGGGGTATTATTCGAACGGTATTAACAAAAAGTATCGATAAGTGCCACTATTTACAAACACAAAATAACTACATTTTGGCACTTAACAGTGCCATGTGGCTTCATGATAGCCACACGGTCTGCACATGGACTTCGATCCGGTGCACATCCCTAACCATATTCCCTCTCCCTACAACACATGCAGACCCTTGGATACGAAACCAACGATTACGATCACTGAACACACAGCCAAGGCCATACGCCTGCACCACACTGAATCGCACCGGGCCCAATGCTTTTAGCTCCCCCCTGAATTACTCATTAACTAAAAAATACACCCCCCTGCGAAAATAAAAAATAAAATTTAATTTATTTTTTAATATTAATTGTTTTGGTTTAATTGGTTTTTTTATAACTTTTCTTCTACTCGATTATATTTAATAATCGCGTTGGTGAAAAAGCATATTTTGTAAAAAATATAATGATAAGATTAATTTTTAATTAATTATTTTAGGGGTTTAATCGTTAATCGTTTTAATCAAATTAATCGATTATGATATGATGCTTTATGGTTCCAAAAGGTCTAATAACTCTAGCCTTGCTAAAGGAAGCCCAAGGCTCCAAGTTATTCATGAAATCCCAACATAATTTTAAGTTATAGGCTTCGTTTAGATAGATCAAAGATCTAATTTCAAGACCCTCATGAGATTTTGATTTGAAAAATTTCTTCCTAACAACACTAATCAATTTTTTTTTAAATGCATCTCCATTCCAGATGAAATTTCCACAAACTTAATCAATGGTTCTGAGAAGAGAAATTGGCCTCACATAAATAGAAATGGAATAAGTAAGCATTCCATGAATTATAGAACCTTTGTAGAAAATAAAAAATGTCATATGCATAAAGAATATGGGAAGGGACAAAAACCTCTCTGGTACCAGTCATGAGGGTAAGGGTACCCTCTAAGGCAAGCTTAGAAATATTTCTACTTAAGACTTCCTCTACAAAGAAAAAATAAGATGTGATAAAGGATCACCTTTTCTAACTCCCTCTGAGCAATTTAAGTAGCCATGTTGAGTCCCATTAAAGGAAACTAACAGATGAGGTGATGAAAGAATGACTTGAATCCACTGACAAAATTTGTTACCAAAACCAAATTTTGAAAGAACTTAAGGAATAAAATCCGAGCTTAGGGTGTCAAAAGCCTTTTAGACATCGACCTTTGAAGCTAAATTACCAAGACATTTCTAGTCAGAAGGTTAATAGCCTCAGAGTCCAAGTTGATGTAATCCTTTATATTCCTTTTATGAATAAACATCATTTTCTCCTTGGAAACCAAAAAGGGCATAATGGTGTCCAGTGTGTCAGCCAACACTTCGGTGATGATTTTGAATTTGAAATTAGCCAATGCAATTGGCCTAAACTTGCTAATAATACCAGCTTCCTTGGATTTAGGCAGCATGATGGTGATGTTAGAAGTATAGTTTGGATGAATGCAGCTAGACCTAAAAAATTGCATCACTCCATTGAAAAGATCATCTCTGACTATATCTCAATAAGTGTGGAAAAAGACACCTCCAAATTCGTCCGACCAAAGTGCAATATGCTTATTGAGACTAAAGACAACATTTGTAACCTCCTCCATCGAGGGAAGCATAGTTAACAACTTATTCATTGTGTCATCCACCAAAGAAGGTATAACATCATCAACAATGTCGAATTTGACTCTGCAGCTAGAGGAGTAAACATGTTATGAGAAACAACATGATTGGTCGCTAGGGTTGGATCATTGATGACTTCATCATCAAAATTTAATAACTTCTAGAATCTTTTACTTTATCCATTCTAAGAAAGAATGTTGTATTTCTATCCCCGTTGATTTCCATTCAAAAAAGCTCCTATTTTAGAAAAGCACTCTCAAGTTGTTCCTGTGCAGTTTTCTCTTGAGATTGAATGCAGTTTAGAGAAGCATTTGAAATATTGACCAGGTTATGAGCATTCCCAAAGGTCTCTTTATTTTGAAGTCTCGTCTTAACTTTAAGTAATTAGAGTTTTTGTTATAATGTACATTGGGCAGCCAAAAATAGGAGTGTTACACAATCAGAAATGAAATCCTTGCATGTATCATGATTAGTCCACATATGGAGAAATTTAAATTGAGACTTAAAATTGTGGGTGTTGAAATTTGCCTCAAACAAAATAGGATGATGGTCATAATGCAACCCACGAAGAGAAGTCACTAAAACTATGGAACTGGAATTGAGTCAATCAAGAGATACAAAAGTTTTACCTAACTTTCTTTCAACCATATTAATGATAAGCCAACCATTAAACCAAGAAAAGAAGGAACCTTTAGTAGGCAGGTCAACCAGGTGATTTTGCTCAGTCCATTGGAGGAAGTCAGTGATGGGGATCCTATTAGGACAGTAAAGACCTCTATGCTCGTGAGCACAAAGGATAGAATTGAATTCACTAAGTAAGGCCCAAGGTAAAGTGTGCTAAGATTGAAGGTTTGAGAGGTCAGACCATAAATCTCTTTTTTTGAGGTAATTTATTGAGGCATAAATGGCAACATTCCATAGGTAAGGGAATTGTGATTCAAGTGGAAAGCAACAAATTGATCAAAGGTGGAAACAAAATTAGGGTTGAGGGGTTTGTTACAAACACACTACATATTAGGAATTAAATTAGGCCTAGAATTAACAGAAAAACCCCGTAGGTCTAATCTATTGAAAAAACTCATAGTAAAGTTAGACAAATTCATCCAGGGCTCTGCAATGAAACAAAGGACTGGTTTATGAATGAGAAGAATATTCTTGAGGGCCAATTTGGTAGGAGCATTAGGAAGCCTTATAGCATACCAAAGGTAAGAACTTCATACATAAGGCTTGTGAGCATCGTCTTTAGACCTTGTTGAATAACTAGTCTTTGCCTTAGACTTCTGCCTCAACTTCCTCTTTTGGGATTTTGATACCACCATTTGAAAATGCAGATTTGCCTCTTGTTCCAAAATTTCCTCAAATGGGACCTCAACATCAATGTCTTTGCTATGCTCCATATTATGCCAAGCAGACTCTAGAAACTTCATATTAATATTATGAAGATTACTAAACTCCTTAATGTTATCAATGATTTTTATCAACTGAGCGTCATCCTGGAAATTTGCATCTTAATAGCTAACTTCCTCCACCTCCACAGACTGTGTTGGTGTTTTCAAAATATCCTAATTTTTGTTGACTAAGTGCTTTTCTAAGCAAGTTTCAACCTGATTTAGGATAGGATCTTCCACCTGTTCCAAATTTCTCATAGGTATAATATACCTTTTGCTAGATTCAGGTTGCTTTACATGTTGCTTAACCTTGTTAAGCAAGTTAGGTAGGTCTGTTGAGATTGTTTTCTGAAAAAATATTTTTTGATACCATAACTTTTTTAGGCTTATGTTGGGATTCAGAATTAATAGTTGCTTCTTTGTTAACGAATTTGCATGTTTCTAATGAGTGCCCTGTCTTTTTACAATATGTGTAGAATTGAGGAAGGTTCTCGTACTCCAAATCAATGAAAAAGGAAAAACATTATCTTTCAACCAAAATTTTGTACCTTAATTCGTTGGTGACATCCATGTCCATAAGAACTCTGATATAATATCTAAAAAAATTGTCCATCATTGGCTTGGTAGAATCTACATCACATTAAATGGGTGTCTATATTCCACTTACAATGGCGAATAGTATTTTAGGCCGTCAATACTCTTGCAAAAGGCCGTCAAACTTAACCCAAATTTGAGTCGTATTGGAATGTTAAAGAGAGGGGTTGAAGTCTTTGTACCAGGAAAAAGTTTGAATAATTCGGGTGACAAATTCCAGGATCTAGATGCTCTTACTCGTCTAACATCTTCAATAGAGGGGAAGGATAATTCAAAAATACCTTTCCCTAAGGATATGATTCCCCACTTACCAATGTCAACCCAAATAGTATCGTGTTTGAGTTTTAATCTTGCGAGTGAGAGGAGTGTGGAACTTTTTTGCCAGATAACTCTCTTATGAATACTATGCTTGTAGGCTTCAACTCGATTTGTTGATCACGGGCAGCGACTAAAGGTGTGTTTAGAAGTTCAAGAGTGAACTTATGAATGAATTCAAGATGACCGACCTTGGTCTCATGACATACTTCATTGGCATTGAGTTCCACAAGTCCAAAAAGGGACTGCTCATACACCAAAGAAGGTAGGCTCTTGATATATTGAAGAAATGGAGCATTGTAATTCTATCATTACTCTAACTGAACCAAGGTTACAATTTTCTAAGAATAAGGATGGCCAAGATGTTAATCCAACTCAGTATATGAGGCTGATTGGATCCTTGTGTTACTTGTGAAATACGTGATTGAACTTGGCGTTTAGTGTCAGTATTATGAGTAAATTCATGAAGAGACCGAAGGTGTCTCACTTAGCACTAGTTAAGAGGGTCCTAAAATATGTCAAAGGATATATTGGCTGTGGAATTCTCGTGGAGGACACAGGCAGAAAATGCAATTTAGTTGCTTTTATCGATTTCAATTGGTGCCGAGATAAAGATGATCGAAATTCTACAGCGGGATACATCTTTATGTTCGATGGAACACCAACTCATGGTGTTCGAAGAAGGAACCAATAATAGCACTCTCGTCTGGTGAGGTCAGATATATCGTCACTTCGTTGTGTGTGTGCCAAGCCGTTTGGCTAATGAATCTATTGAAGGAGCTGGGCAGCGGTGAAGGTGGCGTTGTAATGCTCTTGGTTGATAATATTCCTGTTATTAATCTTTCTAAGAACCCAATTACATATGGGAGGAGCAATCATATTGATATGAGGTTTCACTACTTGAGAGAACTTGTTAGTGAAGAAAGGTTGATATTGGGATATTGTAGAAGTGTTTAAGAGATTGAAGATGAACATGGGCATGGAAGACTTGGAGCACTTAAATTAAGGTGGTGTGTTAAGTGAAAATTGATAATTCAAGTGCTTTAACCGGTTAACACGGAGGTGTAACAGGTTACAGTTGAGTGAAATTCACTTATGGGCAAGTTAACGTGGGCATAATCGGTTAAAGTAACTAGTTACCACTGAATGGAATTATTTTTGTAACAGCAGTAGCATGTTACAGGTTTAGTGTAACCGGTTACAGGTCTGAGAATTTAATTTATCTATTATTTGGATGATGTTGTTTGTGTCTCAATCAACTTGTAATATTTGTATAAATATTTTGGAGGCATTCTCATCAATATTAATGAAAATATACATTCTCACCATCAACTCTCTCTCTCTCTCTCTATCTATCTCTCTCTCTCTCTCTCTAACCCTCCCTTTTTACCAATAACGTGATTCCAAGTTCTAACAAAATTGGTTCTCAACAAATTACGTAAATATTGTTGGACATGAGACTTGTTGGCTGGTTTCTTTCCTTTACCAATTGACCAGAACTTTATCATCTCAAAAAGTGATAGCATGACTACGTTAATGGTTGGAAAATAATACGTGTCAATGGTCATCGCAACAGTCTCCTTATCAACCAACTTGAACGTGTCTTCTTTGATAGCCATTTGAATGGCTTTCTGGAAGAGCGTACATCTAGTTGTTGAATGATTATAAGAGTTGTGTTAATAGCAATAACCTTTTTCTTTGATCTCTTCTGATAAAGGTCTTTGTGACAATTTATAATTAAATCTGTTTATCATTTCGTAGACAATGAAATATTTGGCCAACATTGTTGACATAAAAAGCACACTCAAACTTACTATTTCACAAATCAATGTGTCATACCCCAAATTTATTCGTATTGACGTTAATAGTCAATTCGATTTATTCTACTAATTCTTTTTCTTTATGTTTGATTACTGTAACTCGGTGAACTGACTTTTATTTTTTAAAAGCAACAATGTTGCGGTAAGCATGAGTCGTCACCGACTTTTATTTTGTCCAATGTTAGGAAAGATAAAAAGTACAGAAAAAGACCTTTTTTGAAAGAAAACGGGCTCGGGGGGTAAGTTATGAAAAGGGAAGGTGCAAGCACCCTTTTCATCCGTAGTTATCTACGGGCTCTTAACTTGCTTAGCTCATGTTTGTTTTTGTTTGTTTGAAAAGAGTTTTTTTGAATAAAAGGACTTTAGCTTAAAAGCGTAGCCTTTGTTTTTTGAAAGGAGTGTGAAAGTAATTTTGGATTTGAGCAAGCAATCTAAGAGCACTACCCTAATAGTTAGTCTTTTTTTATGCTTTTTAAAGTTCCTAGGACTATCCGTACTATGTAGAAGTAGGTAGTCCTTGTTTATATTGGACGTGCGGGTCATCGAAGGGTCATCGGATGGTCGTTTGAAGGCAACAAGTAGAGGTACCTTTAGCAATATTTGAAGGGACAATCATCGTTTTGTAGGCAACCATTCGAGGGACTAGATCATGCATTCGTAGGCAGCAATTCGAGGGTCATCGAGGGACTTATGATTTTTGCGATGATTTTAATCGAGGGACTTTTGCTAATAGGTACCTCTACATTTCGAGGGACACGACCATTATACCCGTAAGGCAACAAGAGGAGGATACCCTAGAGGTGAGTGAGTGCGATGTGTGTTGATTCGATTATTTAATCTTGATTAGAGTTAGCTAGCGTTCAATTGATTAGTCTGGTCATACATGCCTAGTTACTAACAGTTAAAATATATACAAAAATTTAAAGTGCGGAAATTAAATCCTACGCTATTACATGGCTTCGGGATGGGGATTACAATTTGCCGGATGGGGGATGAAAAATAATATTACAAACCCACAATGAAATTTAAAGCATAAATGATATACAAAATTTAAAGAAAAGACTTGTAAATGCTCATGCAATAGCCCAATGCCTCAGGGTGTAGTACCTCGCAAAAACAAGAAAATGTTAGCAAAATAATAATGCACACGTGAATAATGAAAAATGCGAACAAATAATGATAAAAAGCTTAATAAAAGAAAATCTAAATCAAAACATTAAAATATTTTTGTTTTTTTTTATTTATTCTAACATGTTTTTTTGGATTTTTGATAATGACATCAAACAAATAAACAAAATTAATTTGATAAAAGAAAGTAACAATTAAATTAAGTTATTAGAAAAACTAATCTAAACAACTAATGTTAATAAAAACAAATGTTTTTCATCTTTTTGTATTTTTTTTTATATAATAAAACAATTTAATAAAAGAAGAAAACGTGGTCAGTAATGCTACCTCTCCTTTGATTTCTCTCCATACATTATTTTATTTTTTCTTTTAAATAAATAAGTTAAAGCTTATACTAAAAATATGATTAAACAAAGTCAAAAAATAGCTTCCTCTCTCATTGAAACAATATGTCTCTTTTCTTATAAACAAGAACACTAACCATGAACCACACAACACACCAATCAATAGATAGAAACCAAAAAATGAATAACTTACCCGACGGAAGACCAGCGACGGCGAGATCATTGAGGCGGAGTGGCGTGGCGCAGATTTCGGTGGTGGATCCTTCGGTGTAGATCAGATCTGCGAGTGGTTATGCAGTCGGGTACGGAAGAGATTCCGTTTGAAACTTCAGCTGGTCTAACAGATCCTTCGGATTTGCGGGGTTCCAATTCGTGCTCATCTCACAATTCTTTTCTATTTTTCTCCGATTCCTGTTTTCAGAAAGAGAAATAACAAAAAACATATTGTTTGTTAGATATTGATATGTGTTGAGTCGCGAGGTTCGGTTTTGAAGCTTCGGCGTGCTGATGTTGTGATGGGAAGATTGAAGAGTTGCTGCTACGTTGGAGGTGGGTCCGTTGTGAGGAGGAATCGATCGTGGTCTGCTCCCGAATTTCGCTTCAGCTTTGCGTTGACTGAAGATAAGAGAACGTTTCCGATCGCGATGTGCCTGTTATCCTTTTCATCCTGCAAAACACTATTTCATATCAGTTGTTAAGATCCATGAAAATGATGATGAAAAATTGTTGGATTGAAAATTGGGCAAATGTTGTTTGAATAGAATGTTGATGGATTGAAAACAAGTTGTAACTGTATGAAAATTTGTATGGTTTCCAAATGGTTTATGAAGGATTTGGATGGTGAGAATGTTTTATGATGTTGATGATAATGTTAATTTGTTTTGTATATGGTGTTAGTTTATGTATGTAAATGTTAGGATTAATAGTGTTATTGATGTTAATAATGGAGATGTTTGAGAGTTTGTGCACAGGCTTGTGAAAATTGAAGGATGCTTGTGTTGGTGGTGAGAAAAGCGTAAAAAAAAAAAAATAGGGTGAAGGGACCGGATTTGTTTGTGTGAATTGGAAAATAAGGGTCCGTTGTTAGTAACAAAACAAATCTAAAAGATGCGTGTCCCCCCGTCCGTACTAGGATTAGGATTGGTCTCTATTTTATACAGTGGAAATTAGGTTAACACAAATGGTATAAGACAAATGTGATAAAAATATTTAATTTGGAAATCAATCACATTCACTCATTTCTAAAAATACTATTCTAAACATGGAAAATAAATAAATAACTTCCTTTTTTTTTAAAAAATATTTTGATCAATTTAAAATACGAAATAATAAAAAAAAAATGAAAATTAAAAAGAAAATATACTATTTTGTGATTTTTTTGGAATAAAAATAAAGCTAATGTTAGAAACAAACAAATAAAAGAAAAAAATGTCAGAAGTGAGATTTGAACCCAGGACCTTGTATTTGCAAACCTTGCTTCCTTACCAATTGGGCTATATTATTTGTTGGAAATAAAAAGCCAATTGAAAGTGGAAGAAGCGTCGGCCAGCAATTTGCTATTTATTAAAATATAAATAATTTAAGAGTAAACTATTATATTTTAAAATAGACTTTAAATTGGATATTTATAAAATTCAGGATGTCGATGTAAATGAACCCGAGATTTTATAAAAATCCAAATTTTGAAATAGTTTCGAATTTTTGAAAAGTGTGGGCAAATTTTGGGGTATGACAGCTGCCCCTGTTCAATCTTCTTAAACCTGAGGGTGTAGATTGGCCTGTGTGCCTATTGGAATCTGAAGGTGGAAGAGGATTGAACACTAGAATGCCCATAAATTTGCCCTTGCTGAGATAGGGATTTTTGTAGGAGATGGGCTTAAAGATGCCATCCAGGTGTGTCGAGAAGATGTATGATGGAGATGGGCTTGAAGATGCCATCTGACTTGATGTACTTAAGAGTCAGAACGTGTCGTACGTTAGACTGTTTCTGAGGAAAAGACCTAGGTTGAGTCGTACGTTAGACTGGGTCTAGCTTGCATCAGCAGATGTCTGGAAAACCGTGCGTTAGGTTGAAGAAATGAGTCGTGCGTTAGGTTGGAGGATAAGTCGTGCGTTAGACTGATCCCCTGTATTGAGGAGTATTTGAATGTTGATCGTGTCATTACCGTTCGTAGTAGATGAATTAGATCTTTGAGAGTTGGTCGTGTCAGCACCGTTCGTAGTAACTGAATTAGACTGGGAAGGTCAGTGATCGTGTTTACACCGTCCGTGATGATAAAATTAGATCTCTGAGAGTTGACCGTGTCAGTACCGTTCGTAGTAACCGAATTAGATCTTTTGTCGTGTCAGTACCGTTCGTAGTAGCTGAATTAGACTGGAAAGGTCAGTGATCGTGTCTACACCATTCGTGATGATAGAATTAGATCTCTGGGAGTTGACCGTGTCAGTACCGTTTGTAGTAACTGAATTAGATCTTTGAAAATGACCGTGTCATTACCGTTCGTGGTAAATGAATTAGATCTTTGAGCGTTGACCGTATCAGTACCGTTCGTGGTAACTGAATTAGATCTTTGAAAGTGATCGTGTCATTACCGTTCGTGGTAAATGAATTAGATCTTGGAAGATGACCGTGTCAGTACCGTTCGTAGTAACTGAATTAGATCTTTGAAAGCGATCGTGTCATTACCGTTCGTGGTAAATGAATTAGATCTTGGAAGATGACCGTGTCAGTACCGTTCGTAGTAGCTGAATTAGATCCTGGAGGTGGTTGATTGTTTAAGGAACCGTCTGAGGTATCGACTTAAATTTGAGGGTATATTGTTTAAGGAACCGTCTGAGGTATCGACTTAAATCTGAGGGTAGATCATTGGGGAACCGTCCAAGGTATCGACTTAAATCCGAAGGTAGATCATTAAGGAACCGTCCAAGGTATCGACTTAAATCTAAAGGTAGATCATTAAGGAATCGTCCAAGGTATCGACTTAGATCCGAAGGTAGATCATTAAGGAACCGTCCAAGGTATCGACTTAAATCCAAAGGTAGATCATTAAGGAACCGTCCAAGGTATCGACTTAGATCCGAAGGTAGATCATTAAGGAACCGTCCAAGGTATCGACTTAGATCATTAAGGAACCGTCCAAGGTATCGACTTAGATCTGAAAGGTTTTGAAGTTGTTTATTTGCTTGCAGCAGTAACCTGAAAAAGGCAAAGTTAGTTTTTTTTTTTTTTTGCCATGTCATGATGCATGTAATGCGTTTATGTGACGGGATTCTCAAAATAAATGAGAACCTTGCATGTTATGTACGCATTTGTCGTGATGCATTATGTATTATGTATGAATATGTTTATGATTTATGACGTATGACTATGATTTATGCTATTTGACACATCTTGATTGAGAAGGTGGATCTCCATGTCATTGTAATTTTGATGTTTCATCTTATCTTGAGGATGCTCAGCTGGGGATTTATGATTTCTGCCTGGGGATAAATAGTAATTTTGACGTACCCTGACTGGGGATAGAAGATATTAGTAAACCATGTTGGAGAAGATCAACGTGTAGGAGAACCGGTAGTGTTGAAGATGTAAACTCTGTTGGGGATCCATGTCTTTGTCGGGACGAGAGCATTTGAAGATATCTTCTTAATAATTACTCTGTGGGAATATGATCTTGTGAACCCGGCTTTGTGGGGAGACATGGATGTCTTGAAAGTTGGCCCCAGTTTTATAGTAACTACCATTCCTAGATTTGATTAGGACACACCACTGAATATTGATCAAAATGTCAGAACTGGATTTGCATAGATTTGCTCCTGCTAGTAGGGACTTTGGAAAGATTTGCCTTGCGAGGACTTTATGAGATGTGCACTATGGGCGACATGCCCCTAGTACTTAGTACGATGCCCCTGACTGATCGGGAAGTAGTTTCAAACCCACTTGGGTGCGTGCCCCTGATTGTTTGATGCTTCTGAGAGATTTTTGGAATTTTGACTTGATTGTCCCAGATTGATTTGGAAAAACGTGTCATGCCCCTTGTATACATAGGAGACATTGCTTCTTTGGAGTAATCTTGTCTGTCGGGATAACTTTCAGTCCTTAGTTGTACCCTGTTGCAAGTTCTTTCTGATGCTAACATTTGAAATTATGTAGTAGAACATGTTTAATAATGAATTCATGAGATGCAATGCATACGTCTGTCTTGAGTTTTTGGAAAACATTAAAACAAAAGATGTAAAAGCGTGATATTTGTAAAAACATGATATTCGTAACAATGTGATGTTTGTAAAAACGTGATATCAACTTAGCATTTTTGGTAACCTTAAGGAGTCAGGATACCTTTTAGTGACAGTATGCTTTCGAACTAACCATGCTTCAATTAGGACTTTCAAGGGTTGTAACGTGGCTCGGTTCATAGTTTAAGAAACAAAGGATAAAAGCTCAAAATTTGATTGTACCCACCCCTCTTCGTGATGATCTTCAGTCCTAAGCTCAGTTAATTCAACTTATGCATTCAGGTTCCAAGAGACTTTTGGATTTGCGCCTTTGATAATGATGATGGTTCACAAGCAAAGAGAACTTTTTGAGATGGCAGTCACTTCTTCCTTTTGGTAGTCACAACATTGTGTTGTTGACTTCTCTTTTTTCATCTTTTTGATATCCCTAACTTTTGTCTGAACTGTCTATTTTGAGCTTACAGTCAGCGGGATGCCTTGATTTTTGCCTAAGTCATCTTTTTGATTTTTGACTTAGCAGGCTTTTCTTTGTATATATGTTTTTCTTCTTTTTTTTCATCATTTTTTCTCTTTTTCTTTGAAAGATATTGACTGCCTTGATTAATGATTGATGAACCATCATTGGCTTTTGATTGACATCTCCCATACTTCTTTGATGTGTGCGGATGAACGCTTGTGATTGAAGCCTTTGTTGAAAGGTGTACTGAATGATTCTCTTAAAATAGAATGCACAACCAAACTAACTGAGAACTACCCTGCCCCAGGTTATGATCAAGGGTTTTAATTAGTACAAGAAATAAACTTCTACTTCTTAGGCTCAAAGGGGTTGACGAGGGATTAACATCCTTATATCTCCACTGTTTAGGAATTGAAACAATGCATGTACATCGTCAGCATAGTCTGTTCAAAAGCATACTGTATGAGGTTGCGGTATCATTTTCGTCATCCTCCCTTAAAAGGCTTACAACTTAGCAGGAGTTGAATATCACAAAATACATGCAAAGTAAAGACATAATTTAAAATGAGTGATAGCGAAATAATTAATTCAAGACAAGCATATGCAATGCACTGATGATGATTATTAAAACAGATAATATCTATCATGAGTCAGATGTTTAAACAAACAGAAAAGAGACTTGTAAACGAGAGTAGGTCTAATGATCCAAAAGTTCGTCGCTCTTGAAGTTAATCAGTCTTGTCATGACTAGGCATAGGAGCGGTGATTACCACAGAAGTTTTCAGGAGGGTTGAATTTGACCTCTCCGTCATCGATCAGATCTTGAATCTTATTCTCCAATGTCCAACAATTGTTTGTGTAATGTCCAAGACTGTTGGAATGGTACGCGCACCTCGCATTGGGTTTATAGTAGGTGTTAGAATTCGTTGGCTCGATTGCCCTGGGCGTTTGGATCATATGAGTGAATTCCTTGTTGTGACTCAGTTGTCGTGATTCCATTATCGTGACTCAGTTGTCGTGATTCCATTATCGTGACTCAGTTGTCGTGACTTTGTTGTCGTGACTCAGTTGTCGTGATTCCATTATCGTGACTCAGTTGTCGTGACTTTGTTGTCGTGACTCAGTTGTTGTGATTCCATTATCGTGACTCAGTTGTCGTGACTTTGTTGTCGTGGTCTTTTCTGATTTGAGTGTCATGATTAAATCTTTAATCACACGCTTCAATGGTTTACCAGCCTTTACACCATAACCAGGATTGTTCGAATAATAAGCGCATCTCGCATTGTAATTGTACCCCAAGAATAGGAGTGCCTTCAATTCTTCTTGCCCCTTGGGTGAGTTCAGAATCAAAGTCTGGGATCGGGTATTCCGAGCCTGCAGGTGTTTGACTGATTGCTCGAGATCCATTTGTGATGAAATAAACAGCGAGTAGGTGAGAAACCTGCAGTGGAAACCTGTGATGCAATGTTATGAATGCAGATGCAATATTTTCAAGGATCTCCAGAAATTTAGTTAGCAACGTAAAAAAAATGATTTGGTCGCTTCTTCGTTTGAAGAACTCTGATTTTTGGATGTTCTTCTATGGGAATCAAGCTCACCATATCCAGTGGGTCATAGCCTCTGATTCGGGAACTTTTGACTTTGAAGGTACATGGCTAGAGGAAAATAAATCCTCTTGCCCCTTAATAGGTACAACGTCTCTGAATTAGGAGACATGTGGCTAGAGGAAAATAAATCCTCTTGCCCCTTGATTAGGAATTCAGTCCTTGATAAGAGCACCTGAAATTGTGCGCCCTAAATCCCTAAGATCCTTGAAAGGGTTAGTTAAATCATGTTATGCGTATGATGTCATGGTGTCATGATGTTATGCAATGCATCAGGCAATGCGTAAGATGGTAAAGACGAGTGAGTCCCACAGGAAAACCTGCAAGAAAACCAAAGGGTTAGTGGAAAGCACAGACAAGTCACACAAGTGTCCTTAGGTTTAAAGGCTTGCGTGAAGTTCGTAGGTAAGTACCCTCCCCACTGAAGTTAAGTTGTTTCAACCTGTCCTAGAATAGTAACCGGGTTCTATGGTGCTCATATCCCTGATCTTTCTCGCATGCATTGTCTTAACATGGCACTCGATCGGCCAGCCTAAAGCATCCCTAGAGTCCAATCTCAATGAGTGTAGCATCGAGTATCAACCGGCTTCATTCAGGAATCCAAAGCCAGCTATCTCGCTACTTCCTATAGGCCAAAGTCAAGTTCAACTAGGGTTCTAAGGGCGAATTAGTGCTTGTGACACCACGCGGTAGCCAAATGTCTCCTCGATCATATTCAAGGGCCATCAGGACAAACCAAAGCGTCGCACTAACGGTGGCCACCAGTTCAACCATAACGATACATGTCGTACAGCCTCCCTGGTCTCATGCCACATACCTAAGGTACACTAGATCCGGGCGTAGGATCTTTCACACAGTAGAATACCCAAAACAGCCTTTAAACATAAAGCAAACAAGTCAAACAAATTTAAAGTGATCCTAGCTCTAAGGTAACCCCTCTTTTATTCGAAAGCGTCCCCAGCAGAGTCGCCAGTTCTGTAACTCGGTGAACTGACTTTTATTTTTTAAAAGCAACAATGTTGCGGTAAGCATGAGTCGCCACCGACTTTTATTTTGTCCAATGTTAGGAAAGATAAAAAGTACAGAAAAAGACCTTTTTTGAAAGAAAACGGGCTCGGGGGGTAAGTTATGAAAAGGGAAGGTGCAAGCACCCTTTTCATCCGTAGTTATCTACGGGCTCTTAACTTGCTTAGCTCATGTTTGTTTTTGTTTGTTTGAAAAGAGTTTTTTTGAATAAAAGGACTTTAGCTTAAAAGCGTAGCCTTTGTTTTTTGAAAGGAGTGTGAAAGTAATTTTGGATTTGAGCAAGCAATCTAAGAGCACTACCCTAATAGTTAGTCTTTTTTTATGCTTTTTAAAGTTCCTAGGACTATCCGTACTATGTAGAAGTAGGTAGTCCTTGTTTATATTGGACGTGCGGGTCATCGAAGGGTCATCGGATGGTCGTTTGAAGGCAACAAGTAGAGGTACCTTTAGCAATATTTGAAGGGACAATCATCGTTTTGTAGGCAACCATTCGAGGGACTAGATCATGCATTCGTAGGCAGCAATTCGAGGGTCATCGAGGGACTTATGATTTTTGCGATGATTTTAATCGAGGGACTTTTGCTAATAGGTACCTCTACATTTCGAGGGACACGACCATTATACCCGTAAGGCAACAAGAGGAGGATACCCTAGAGGTGAGTGAGTGCGATGTGTGTTGATTCGATTATTTAATCTTGATTAGAGTTAGCTAGCGTTCAATTGATTAGTCTGGTCATACATGCCTAGTTACTAACAGTTAAAATATATACAAAAATTTAAAGTGCGGAAATTAAATCCTACGCTATTACATGGCTTCGGGATGGGGATTACAATTTGCCGGATGGGGGATGAAAAATAATATTACAAACCCACAATGAAATTTAAAGCATAAATGATATACAAAATTTAAAGAAAAGACTTGTAAATGCTCATGCAATAGCCCAATGCCTCAGGGTGTAGTACCTCGCAAAAACAAGAAAATGTTAGCAAAATAATAATGCACACGTGAATAATGAAAAATGCGAACAAATAATGATAAAAAGCTTAATAAAAGAAAATCTAAATCAAAACATTAAAATATTTTTGTTTTTTTTTATTTATTCTAACATGTTTTTTTGGATTTTTGATAATGACATCAAACAAATAAACAAAATTAATTTGATAAAAGAAAGTAACAATTAAATTAAGTTATTAGAAAAACTAATCTAAACAACTAATGTTAATAAAAACAAATGTTTTTCATCTTTTTGTATTTTTTTTTATATAATAAAACAATTTAATAAAAGAAGAAAACGTGGTCAGTAATGCTACCTCTCCTTTGATTTCTCTCCATACATTATTTTATTTTTTCTTTTAAATAAATAAGTTAAAGCTTATACTAAAAATATGATTAAACAAAGTCAAAAAATAGCTTCCTCTCTCATTGAAACAATATGTCTCTTTTCTTATAAACAAGAACACTAACCATGAACCACACAACACACCAATCAATAGATAGAAACCAAAAAATGAATAACTTACCCGACGGAAGACCAGCGACGGCGAGATCATTGAGGCGGAGTGGCGTGGCGCAGATTTCGGTGGTGGATCCTTCGGTGTAGATCAGATCTGCGAGTGGTTATGCAGTCGGGTACGGAAGAGATTCCGTTTGAAACTTCAGCTGGTCTAACAGATCCTTCGGATTTGCGGGGTTCCAATTCGTGCTCATCTCACAATTCTTTTCTATTTTTCTCCGATTCCTGTTTTCAGAAAGAGAAATAACAAAAAACATATTGTTTGTTAGATATTGATATGTGTTGAGTCGCGAGGTTCGGTTTTGAAGCTTCGGCGTGCTGATGTTGTGATGGGAAGATTGAAGAGTTGCTGCTACGTTGGAGGTGGGTCCGTTGTGAGGAGGAATCGATCGTGGTCTGCTCCCGAATTTCGCTTCAGCTTTGCGTTGACTGAAGATAAGAGAACGTTTCCGATCGCGATGTGCCTGTTATCCTTTTCATCCTGCAAAACACTATTTCATATCAGTTGTTAAGATCCATGAAAATGATGATGAAAAATTGTTGGATTGAAAATTGGGCAAATGTTGTTTGAATAGAATGTTGATGGATTGAAAACAAGTTGTAACTGTATGAAAATTTGTATGGTTTCCAAATGGTTTATGAAGGATTTGGATGGTGAGAATGTTTTATGATGTTGATGATAATGTTAATTTGTTTTGTATATGGTGTTAGTTTATGTATGTAAATGTTAGGATTAATAGTGTTATTGATGTTAATAATGGAGATGTTTGAGAGTTTGTGCACAGGCTTGTGAAAATTGAAGGATGCTTGTGTTGGTGGTGAGAAAAGCGTAAAAAAAAAAAAATAGGGTGAAGGGACCGGATTTGTTTGTGTGAATTGGAAAATAAGGGTCCGTTGTTAGTAACAAAACAAATCTAAAAGATGCGTGTCCCCCCGTCCGTACTAGGATTAGGATTGGTCTCTATTTTATACAGTGGAAATTAGGTTAACACAAATGGTATAAGACAAATGTGATAAAAATATTTAATTTGGAAATCAATCACATTCACTCATTTCTAAAAATACTATTCTAAACATGGAAAATAAATAAATAACTTCCTTTTTTTTTTAAAAAATATTTTGATCAATTTAAAATACGAAATAATAAAAAAAAAATGAAAATTAAAAAGAAAATATACTATTTTGTGATTTTTTTGGAATAAAAATAAAGCTAATGTTAGAAACAAACAAATAAAAGAAAAAAATGTCAGAAGTGAGATTTGAACCCAGGACCTTGTATTTGCAAACCTTGCTTCCTTACCAATTGGGCTATATTATTTGTTGGAAATAAAAAGCCAATTGAAAGTGGAAGAAGCGTCGGCCAGCAATTTGCTATTTATTAAAATATAAATAATTTAAGAGTAAACTATTATATTTTAAAATAGACTTTAAATTGGATATTTATAAAATTCAGGATGTCGATGTAAATGAACCCGAGATTTTATAAAAATCCAAATTTTGAAATAGTTTCGAATTTTTGAAAAGTGTGGGCAAATTTTGGGGTATGACAGCTGCCCCTGTTCAATCTTCTTAAACCTGAGGGTGTAGATTGGCCTGTGTGCCTATTGGAATCTGAAGGTGGAAGAGGATTGAACACTAGAATGCCCATAAATTTGCCCTTGCTGAGATAGGGATTTTTGTAGGAGATGGGCTTAAAGATGCCATCCAGGTGTGTCGAGAAGATGTATGATGGAGATGGGCTTGAAGATGCCATCTGACTTGATGTACTTAAGAGTCAGAACGTGTCGTACGTTAGACTGTTTCTGAGGAAAAGACCTAGGTTGAGTCGTACGTTAGACTGGGTCTAGCTTGCATCAGCAGATGTCTGGAAAACCGTGCGTTAGGTTGAAGAAATGAGTCGTGCGTTAGGTTGGAGGATAAGTCGTGCGTTAGACTGATCCCCTGTATTGAGGAGTATTTGAATGTTGATCGTGTCATTACCGTTCGTAGTAGATGAATTAGATCTTTGAGAGTTGGTCGTGTCAGCACCGTTCGTAGTAACTGAATTAGACTGGGAAGGTCAGTGATCGTGTTTACACCGTCCGTGATGATAAAATTAGATCTCTGAGAGTTGACCGTGTCAGTACCGTTCGTAGTAACCGAATTAGATCTTTTGTCGTGTCAGTACCGTTCGTAGTAGCTGAATTAGACTGGAAAGGTCAGTGATCGTGTCTACACCATTCGTGATGATAGAATTAGATCTCTGGGAGTTGACCGTGTCAGTACCGTTTGTAGTAACTGAATTAGATCTTTGAAAATGACCGTGTCATTACCGTTCGTGGTAAATGAATTAGATCTTTGAGCGTTGACCGTATCAGTACCGTTCGTGGTAACTGAATTAGATCTTTGAAAGTGATCGTGTCATTACCGTTCGTGGTAAATGAATTAGATCTTGGAAGATGACCGTGTCAGTACCGTTCGTAGTAACTGAATTAGATCTTTGAAAGCGATCGTGTCATTACCGTTCGTGGTAAATGAATTAGATCTTGGAAGATGACCGTGTCAGTACCGTTCGTAGTAGCTGAATTAGATCCTGGAGGTGGTTGATTGTTTAAGGAACCGTCTGAGGTATCGACTTAAATTTGAGGGTATATTGTTTAAGGAACCGTCTGAGGTATCGACTTAAATCTGAGGGTAGATCATTGGGGAACCGTCCAAGGTATCGACTTAAATCCGAAGGTAGATCATTAAGGAACCGTCCAAGGTATCGACTTAAATCTAAAGGTAGATCATTAAGGAATCGTCCAAGGTATCGACTTAGATCCGAAGGTAGATCATTAAGGAACCGTCCAAGGTATCGACTTAAATCCAAAGGTAGATCATTAAGGAACCGTCCAAGGTATCGACTTAGATCCGAAGGTAGATCATTAAGGAACCGTCCAAGGTATCGACTTAGATCATTAAGGAACCGTCCAAGGTATCGACTTAGATCTGAAAGGTTTTGAAGTTGTTTATTTGCTTGCAGCAGTAACCTGAAAAAGGCAAAGTTAGTTTTTTTTTTTTTTTGCCATGTCATGATGCATGTAATGCGTTTATGTGACGGGATTCTCAAAATAAATGAGAACCTTGCATGTTATGTACGCATTTGTCGTGATGCATTATGTATTATGTATGAATATGTTTATGATTTATGACGTATGACTATGATTTATGCTATTTGACACATCTTGATTGAGAAGGTGGATCTCCATGTCATTGTAATTTTGATGTTTCATCTTATCTTGAGGATGCTCAGCTGGGGATTTATGATTTCTGCCTGGGGATAAATAGTAATTTTGACGTACCCTGACTGGGGATAGAAGATATTAGTAAACCATGTTGGAGAAGATCAACGTGTAGGAGAACCGGTAGTGTTGAAGATGTAAACTCTGTTGGGGATCCATGTCTTTGTCGGGACGAGAGCATTTGAAGATATCTTCTTAATAATTACTCTGTGGGAATATGATCTTGTGAACCCGGCTTTGTGGGGAGACATGGATGTCTTGAAAGTTGGCCCCAGTTTTATAGTAACTACCATTCCTAGATTTGATTAGGACACACCACTGAATATTGATCAAAATGTCAGAACTGGATTTGCATAGATTTGCTCCTGCTAGTAGGGACTTTGGAAAGATTTGCCTTGCGAGGACTTTATGAGATGTGCACTATGGGCGACATGCCCCTAGTACTTAGTACGATGCCCCTGACTGATCGGGAAGTAGTTTCAAACCCACTTGGGTGCGTGCCCCTGATTGTTTGATGCTTCTGAGAGATTTTTGGAATTTTGACTTGATTGTCCCAGATTGATTTGGAAAAACGTGTCATGCCCCTTGTATACATAGGAGACATTGCTTCTTTGGAGTAATCTTGTCTGTCGGGATAACTTTCAGTCCTTAGTTGTACCCTGTTGCAAGTTCTTTCTGATGCTAACATTTGAAATTATGTAGTAGAACATGTTTAATAATGAATTCATGAGATGCAATGCATACGTCTGTCTTGAGTTTTTGGAAAACATTAAAACAAAAGATGTAAAAGCGTGATATTTGTAAAAACATGATATTCGTAACAATGTGATGTTTGTAAAAACGTGATATCAACTTAGCATTTTTGGTAACCTTAAGGAGTCAGGATACCTTTTAGTGACAGTATGCTTTCGAACTAACCATGCTTCAATTAGGACTTTCAAGGGTTGTAACGTGGCTCGGTTCATAGTTTAAGAAACAAAGGATAAAAGCTCAAAATTTGATTGTACCCACCCCTCTTCGTGATGATCTTCAGTCCTAAGCTCAGTTAATTCAACTTATGCATTCAGGTTCCAAGAGACTTTTGGATTTGCGCCTTTGATAATGATGATGGTTCACAAGCAAAGAGAACTTTTTGAGATGGCAGTCACTTCTTCCTTTTGGTAGTCACAACATTGTGTTGTTGACTTCTCTTTTTTCATCTTTTTGATATCCCTAACTTTTGTCTGAACTGTCTATTTTGAGCTTACAGTCAGCGGGATGCCTTGATTTTTGCCTAAGTCATCTTTTTGATTTTTGACTTAGCAGGCTTTTCTTTGTATATATGTTTTTCTTCTTTTTTTTCATCATTTTTTCTCTTTTTCTTTGAAAGATATTGACTGCCTTGATTAATGATTGATGAACCATCATTGGCTTTTGATTGACATCTCCCATACTTCTTTGATGTGTGCGGATGAACGCTTGTGATTGAAGCCTTTGTTGAAAGGTGTACTGAATGATTCTCTTAAAATAGAATGCACAACCAAACTAACTGAGAACTACCCTGCCCCAGGTTATGATCAAGGGTTTTAATTAGTACAAGAAATAAACTTCTACTTCTTAGGCTCAAAGGGGTTGACGAGGGATTAACATCCTTATATCTCCACTGTTTAGGAATTGAAACAATGCATGTACATCGTCAGCATAGTCTGTTCAAAAGCATACTGTATGAGGTTGCGGTATCATTTTCGTCATCCTCCCTTAAAAGGCTTACAACTTAGCAGGAGTTGAATATCACAAAATACATGCAAAGTAAAGACATAATTTAAAATGAGTGATAGCGAAATAATTAATTCAAGACAAGCATATGCAATGCACTGATGATGATTATTAAAACAGATAATATCTATCATGAGTCAGATGTTTAAACAAACAGAAAAGAGACTTGTAAACGAGAGTAGGTCTAATGATCCAAAAGTTCGTCGCTCTTGAAGTTAATCAGTCTTGTCATGACTAGGCATAGGAGCGGTGATTACCACAGAAGTTTTCAGGAGGGTTGAATTTGACCTCTCCGTCATCGATCAGATCTTGAATCTTATTCTCCAATGTCCAACAATTGTTTGTGTAATGTCCAAGACTGTTGGAATGGTACGCGCACCTCGCATTGGGTTTATAGTAGGTGTTAGAATTCGTTGGCTCGATTGCCCTGGGCGTTTGGATCATATGAGTGAATTCCTTGTTGTGACTCAGTTGTCGTGATTCCATTATCGTGACTCAGTTGTCGTGATTCCATTATCGTGACTCAGTTGTCGTGACTTTGTTGTCGTGACTCAGTTGTCGTGATTCCATTATCGTGACTCAGTTGTCGTGACTTTGTTGTCGTGACTCAGTTGTTGTGATTCCATTATCGTGACTCAGTTGTCGTGACTTTGTTGTCGTGGTCTTTTCTGATTTGAGTGTCATGATTAAATCTTTAATCACACGCTTCAATGGTTTACCAGCCTTTACACCATAACCAGGATTGTTCGAATAATAAGCGCATCTCGCATTGTAATTGTACCCCAAGAATAGGAGTGCCTTCAATTCTTCTTGCCCCTTGGGTGAGTTCAGAATCAAAGTCTGGGATCGGGTATTCCGAGCCTGCAGGTGTTTGACTGATTGCTCGAGATCCATTTGTGATGAAATAAACAGCGAGTAGGTGAGAAACCTGCAGTGGAAACCTGTGATGCAATGTTATGAATGCAGATGCAATATTTTCAAGGATCTCCAGAAATTTAGTTAGCAACGTAAAAAAAATGATTTGGTCGCTTCTTCGTTTGAAGAACTCTGATTTTTGGATGTTCTTCTATGGGAATCAAGCTCACCATATCCAGTGGGTCATAGCCTCTGATTCGGGAACTTTTGACTTTGAAGGTACATGGCTAGAGGAAAATAAATCCTCTTGCCCCTTAATAGGTACAACGTCTCTGAATTAGGAGACATGTGGCTAGAGGAAAATAAATCCTCTTGCCCCTTGATTAGGAATTCAGTCCTTGATAAGAGCACCTGAAATTGTGCGCCCTAAATCCCTAAGATCCTTGAAAGGGTTAGTTAAATCATGTTATGCGTATGATGTCATGGTGTCATGATGTTATGCAATGCATCAGGCAATGCGTAAGATGGTAAAGACGAGTGAGTCCCACAGGAAAACCTGCAAGAAAACCAAAGGGTTAGTGGAAAGCACAGACAAGTCACACAAGTGTCCTTAGGTTTAAAGGCTTGCGTGAAGTTCGTAGGTAAGTACCCTCCCCACTGAAGTTAAGTTGTTTCAACCTGTCCTAGAATAGTAACCGGGTTCTATGGTGCTCATATCCCTGATCTTTCTCGCATGCATTGTCTTAACATGGCACTCGATCGGCCAGCCTAAAGCATCCCTAGAGTCCAATCTCAATGAGTGTAGCATCGAGTATCAACCGGCTTCATTCAGGAATCCAAAGCCAGCTATCTCGCTACTTCCTATAGGCCAAAGTCAAGTTCAACTAGGGTTCTAAGGGCGAATTAGTGCTTGTGACACCACGCGGTAGCCAAATGTCTCCTCGATCATATTCAAGGGCCATCAGGACAAACCAAAGCGTCGCACTAACGGTGGCCACCAGTTCAACCATAACGATACATGTCGTACAGCCTCCCTGGTCTCATGCCACATACCTAAGGTACACTAGATCCGGGCGTAGGATCTTTCACACAGTAGAATACCCAAAACAGCCTTTAAACATAAAGCAAACAAGTCAAACAAATTTAAAGTGATCCTAGCTCTAAGGTAACCCCTCTTTTATTCGAAAGCGTCCCCAGCAGAGTCGCCAGTTCTGTAACTCGGTGAACTGACTTTTATTTTTTAAAAGCAACAATGTTGCGGTAAGCATGAGTCGCCACCGACTTTTATTTTGTCCAATGTTAGGAAAGATAAAAAGTACAGAAAAAGACCTTTTTTGAAAGAAAACGGGCTCGGGGGGTAAGTTATGAAAAGGGAAGGTGCAAGCACCCTTTTCATCCGTAGTTATCTACGGGCTCTTAACTTGCTTAGCTCATGTTTGTTTTTGTTTGTTTGAAAAGAGTTTTTTTGAATAAAAGGACTTTAGCTTAAAAGCGTAGCCTTTGTTTTTTGAAAGGAGTGTGAAAGTAATTTTGGATTTGAGCAAGCAATCTAAGAGCACTACCCTAATAGTTAGTCTTTTTTTATGCTTTTTAAAGTTCCTAGGACTATCCGTACTATGTAGAAGTAGGTAGTCCTTGTTTATATTGGACGTGCGGGTCATCGAAGGGTCATCGGATGGTCGTTTGAAGGCAACAAGTAGAGGTACCTTTAGCAATATTTGAAGGGACAATCATCGTTTTGTAGGCAACCATTCGAGGGACTAGATCATGCATTCGTAGGCAGCAATTCGAGGGTCATCGAGGGACTTATGATTTTTGCGATGATTTTAATCGAGGGACTTTTGCTAATAGGTACCTCTACATTTCGAGGGACACGACCATTATACCCGTAAGGCAACAAGAGGAGGATACCCTAGAGGTGAGTGAGTGCGATGTGTGTTGATTCGATTATTTAATCTTGATTAGAGTTAGCTAGCGTTCAATTGATTAGTCTGGTCATACATGCCTAGTTACTAACAGTTAAAATATATACAAAAATTTAAAGTGCGGAAATTAAATCCTACGCTATTACATGGCTTCGGGATGGGGATTACAATTTGCCGGATGGGGGATGAAAAATAATATTACAAACCCACAATGAAATTTAAAGCATAAATGATATACAAAATTTAAAGAAAAGACTTGTAAATGCTCATGCAATAGCCCAATGCCTCAGGGTGTAGTACCTCGCAAAAACAAGAAAATGTTAGCAAAATAATAATGCACACGTGAATAATGAAAAATGCGAACAAATAATGATAAAAAGCTTAATAAAAGAAAATCTAAATCAAAACATTAAAATATTTTTGTTTTTTTTTATTTATTCTAACATGTTTTTTTGGATTTTTGATAATGACATCAAACAAATAAACAAAATTAATTTGATAAAAGAAAGTAACAATTAAATTAAGTTATTAGAAAAACTAATCTAAACAACTAATGTTAATAAAAACAAATGTTTTTCATCTTTTTGTATTTTTTTTTATATAATAAAACAATTTAATAAAAGAAGAAAACGTGGTCAGTAATGCTACCTCTCCTTTGATTTCTCTCCATACATTATTTTATTTTTTCTTTTAAATAAATAAGTTAAAGCTTATACTAAAAATATGATTAAACAAAGTCAAAAAATAGCTTCCTCTCTCATTGAAACAATATGTCTCTTTTCTTATAAACAAGAACACTAACCATGAACCACACAACACACCAATCAATAGATAGAAACCAAAAAATGAATAACTTACCCGACGGAAGACCAGCGACGGCGAGATCATTGAGGCGGAGTGGCGTGGCGCAGATTTCGGTGGTGGATCCTTCGGTGTAGATCAGATCTGCGAGTGGTTATGCAGTCGGGTACGGAAGAGATTCCGTTTGAAACTTCAGCTGGTCTAACAGATCCTTCGGATTTGCGGGGTTCCAATTCGTGCTCATCTCACAATTCTTTTCTATTTTTCTCCGATTCCTGTTTTCAGAAAGAGAAATAACAAAAAACATATTGTTTGTTAGATATTGATATGTGTTGAGTCGCGAGGTTCGGTTTTGAAGCTTCGGCGTGCTGATGTTGTGATGGGAAGATTGAAGAGTTGCTGCTACGTTGGAGGTGGGTCCGTTGTGAGGAGGAATCGATCGTGGTCTGCTCCCGAATTTCGCTTCAGCTTTGCGTTGACTGAAGATAAGAGAACGTTTCCGATCGCGATGTGCCTGTTATCCTTTTCATCCTGCAAAACACTATTTCATATCAGTTGTTAAGATCCATGAAAATGATGATGAAAAATTGTTGGATTGAAAATTGGGCAAATGTTGTTTGAATAGAATGTTGATGGATTGAAAACAAGTTGTAACTGTATGAAAATTTGTATGGTTTCCAAATGGTTTATGAAGGATTTGGATGGTGAGAATGTTTTATGATGTTGATGATAATGTTAATTTGTTTTGTATATGGTGTTAGTTTATGTATGTAAATGTTAGGATTAATAGTGTTATTGATGTTAATAATGGAGATGTTTGAGAGTTTGTGCACAGGCTTGTGAAAATTGAAGGATGCTTGTGTTGGTGGTGAGAAAAGCGTAAAAAAAAAAAAATAGGGTGAAGGGACCGGATTTGTTTGTGTGAATTGGAAAATAAGGGTCCGTTGTTAGTAACAAAACAAATCTAAAAGATGCGTGTCCCCCCGTCCGTACTAGGATTAGGATTGGTCTCTATTTTATACAGTGGAAATTAGGTTAACACAAATGGTATAAGACAAATGTGATAAAAATATTTAATTTGGAAATCAATCACATTCACTCATTTCTAAAAATACTATTCTAAACATGGAAAATAAATAAATAACTTCCTTTTTTTTTTAAAAAATATTTTGATCAATTTAAAATACGAAATAATAAAAAAAAAATGAAAATTAAAAAGAAAATATACTATTTTGTGATTTTTTTGGAATAAAAATAAAGCTAATGTTAGAAACAAACAAATAAAAGAAAAAAATGTCAGAAGTGAGATTTGAACCCAGGACCTTGTATTTGCAAACCTTGCTTCCTTACCAATTGGGCTATATTATTTGTTGGAAATAAAAAGCCAATTGAAAGTGGAAGAAGCGTCGGCCAGCAATTTGCTATTTATTAAAATATAAATAATTTAAGAGTAAACTATTATATTTTAAAATAGACTTTAAATTGGATATTTATAAAATTCAGGATGTCGATGTAAATGAACCCGAGATTTTATAAAAATCCAAATTTTGAAATAGTTTCGAATTTTTGAAAAGTGTGGGCAAATTTTGGGGTATGACAATTACAATCATATTTATTTTTATAAGAACATTTTAGATAGAGGGATTCATTTTTATGTTTTATCAAATGGGCCTCTCCTTTCTAAAAAATTAACTAGATGGTCCATTAAGATCTAAATTAGGCCTGTTAGATATAATTAGAAGTATTTCAAATATAATTAAATCTAATTTAACTAAATGTTTAAATTCTTGTTTAGTGTGTGTATATATATATATATATATATATATATATATATATATATATATATATATATATATATATATATATAGGCTATATCTTTTTTTTATAAGCAAACAGTGTTGTATTAAAAATTACAGCACTAGGGGTGCTGAACCCAAATACAACCAATAAAACCGATTCGAACTATACACCAATCAGCTGAACAAGAACCTACAGGAAAACAGATAACGGACTAACCAACCACAAGTTCTTATCGAATGTCAAAGGACCTAATTGCCTAGCTACATACCAATCCCAAGACAATTTTTTTGAAAGCAAAATAATGTCTTCCGCACTTTGACGACCTCTTTCAAACAGTATGTCGTTCCTCATGAGCCAGATAGACCACATTGTTGACATCCAAAAAAGGAGCTTGAATCTCCTAAATTTCTTCCCCTTCATTCGAGACTTGAAAGCTAATATCTAATTTGCGTGTCTAATTTGTTATAACTAAAAAAAAGAGTTATTGTTGAATGTTTTAGAAACAAAAATTTAAATAACAATAAAAAAAAATTATCAAAAAAATAAGTTTTTCAAAAAATTTACCAAAATGTCTAGGTTTTGCGGGACCCCTTAGGGTATGCGCCAAACCATTTGGCACATTGGTATATTATTTTACTCAATTAGCCAAATCATTTGGCGTATGAGTGTAATAGGAATACGAAAAGAAAAAAAATACCCACATAGGAGCCAAACCATCTGGCGCATACACCTAATTTTGTACCAATGCGCCAATTCATTTGACGCATACTCCAGGGGTCCTGCAAAACCTAGACACTTGATAAATTTTTTGAAAAACTTGTTTTTTTATAATTTTTTTTAAAACCCTGTTATTTAAATTTATTTTTTCAATGTTTTATGTATTAGATTTTAATGCTAATTTTTAGTATTATTAGAAACTAACTATTTCGGTAGATTTTATTTCACTACTTTTGCTCATATTAAGAAAAATCAAAATAAAAAGAAAGTTTATGTTAGTCATTTTTTTTCATTATTGTTAACATAAAATAATATTATTTAGCTATAATTATTAATATATTTATTATTGTTGTCATTATTATTTTCATTAGTTATTATTTAATGGGTCATGCTAACATATGCCCTAAGGGCACATGTTAAAGATATTATAAATAGAAAAAGTTAAATGTAATTAAATACAATAAAGTTATATTTAAAGTTTCGATACATTGAATGCACGCGTCTCAAGAAAATATTTCTATAAAAATCTCATTAATTTGTGCCCTTGGGGCACATGTTAGCTTTTCCCTTATTTAATTTGTCAAGAGGTCAGGAAACAAAATGACCAGAGAGTAAAAGTGGTCGTGGAAATGAGATCATATCATTCTGTTTGCATCAAATTTCTATCGCTCTCCGTTTACGGTAATCAAACTTTTTTTTTAATTTTGAATGATGATTTTGTTTTGCGGATCCGAGGCGAGGAATTGACGCATTTAGTTCTTTTTGTTGCTGATTTGAAAATGAGAAACTTGAATCAAAGAGAGGGAACACTTTGTTGTTTTTTAGAAGAAGGTTTTGTCTTGTTTCATGGTGAGAGGAAAAATAGATAGGAGATGAGTGTTCAGCCCCTTCTGTGTTTTTGACTCTGTTTCCTTATTTTTAGCTTTTTATCATCATTTTTTTTAAACTAAATGAGAAAATATATTAAAAACAAAAGAGGATTACAAAAAACACAATAGCGGGACCAAACCAAGTAATCCTTAGTAATTTCCTTATGAACATAACTAAACCAAGAAATTGTTTTGCTCTTAAGACCTATATTAGCCAGGAAATCTGCACAAAAATTGGCTTCACGGTAAATGTGTTTGATTCGAAAATCAATGCTAAATGTGTAGTTCCAGCACGTACGCCAACGAGACTTTAATTTCCATGGCACTAAATTACAATCAGTGGAAGCTTTGACAACCAACTTACAATCCGTCTCAATCCACAATTTCTTCCACTGCATTTGCTTAGCTTTCTCAACTGCCATAACAGTAGCAACAAATTCAGCCATCACCGGAGAACCGTCTCCAATGAACGCATTAAAACTCGCGATGTGGTTAGCCTGCCAGTCCCTAAAAAAGCCACCACAAGCAGCCAAAAGGACCTTCAGCCATACCGTCGACATTACATTTGATCCAACCCAAGACCGGAGAGCACCAAATAATATCATTCAAACGAAATGTCTCCCGGGGATGGATATTAATGTCAAAAGTTTTTAGAAAAGTGAAACTTATCAGGGAATCATCAGCTTTCTTCTTTGTTAGGTTACCTACCACTTTAGCTCTAGCCATGATGTTGCTAACACAAGACTGCCAGTGAGTATGTTTATTCTCAAACCTGAGCATATTTCGAGCTTGCCAAATCAGGTATAACACATGAAGCATACAAGCTTTTGCTACTGCTTTGGCCTGCGGGCTCCAAGGTCTACACAAGATCAGGATGCATTCCTTAATAAACATGATAGGAATTGGACTAAAGAGGACATAACTGAGCCAGGTCCAGATCTTCCTTGCAAACTGACAGTCAAAGAACAAGTGTGTGGAAGTTTCAGTTTGCTCACAGCAAAGAGAGCACATAGAGGGAAACAAAAAACCTCTTATCTTTAAATTCTCATCCGTTGGAATATTGTTATGCAGCAATCTCCAACAAATCATAGAGTGAGTTGGAGCTGCATCTTTATCCCAAGGAAGGAGAATACCTCATCAGAACTAGCCTGCTTCAATAGTCTGTAGGCATGCTTAATTGTAACCTTTCCATTCTCCAAGTTCTTCCAGGCCAGAAAGTCTTCAATGTCCAAATCCATGATTTTGTAATTGGAAATTGTTGTCATAATGTCTGGTCTAGCTAGCAGCAGATTCTCATGTAGTGACCATTGATTATCCTTCCAAAAATCAGCAACTAAGGAAACAAGGTTATCATGATATTGAACATGAATGTTGTACTTGAAAGCTAATGGCTCTCCTGTCCAATCATCCAGCCAGAAGTTCACCTTCTTACCATTCCCAATAATCCACCTAGTGTTTTCCCTAACTATAATGTTGTGCTCCTTGAGACCTTTCCATAAGGAGGACTTAATGGAATACTTTATCAGCTTGCCCTTTCTAAACACTCTAGAAGCAAGCACCTTAGACCACTCACTGCTCCTGTTGAGGAAATGCCAATACAAGTAAAGATTAGTAACTTTGTTATATTGCTTGAGAGAGATAATTCCCAGCCCACCTTCATTAGTTCTCTTGCAGCATTTCTTCCAAGACACAGTAACAATTTTTCTTTGGTCCACATTTCCACTCCATAAAAAGTTTCTTGTCCAAGCTTCAATGGATTTGATAATGTTGGCTGGCCAATCATATATGGCTATACTGTGAACCATCATACTATGAATTACAGTTTTCACTAACAACACTCTGCCTGCCATGGATAAGAGTCTTGCCTTCCAAGCAGTCAGCTTCATTCTGATTTTACCTGCAAGGATTGAAAGTGGAGAGCCTTAGGTTTACCAATAAAAATGGGAACTCCCAAGTAAACAAAAGGGCGAGCAGCCATTTTGAAACCAGTAATTCTAGCAAGATTATTATGTCTGTCAAAGGACAGACCACCAGCATATATGAGGGACTTGGTTGTGTTACAAATCTGGCCAGAAATTTGAGCATATTCTTTAAGAACCTCAGCCACAACATTAAGAGACTTAGTATCACCTCTGCAGAAGACCATAATGTCATCTGCAAACAGAGTGTGAGAAGGCACATGGCAAGAAAGAGAAAAAACCTTAAAACTTCATTTTTCTAGGAAGTCACGTGTGTATGCATTAAGTTTAATGAAAACTAGTAACAAACCCGTGCGTTCGCACGAGTTCTGGTATGGGACGCGTATTTGTTTCAGATATATATTTTTTAATAGAAAAATGCCTGGTACCCGTAAAAAGATAATAATTGAATATAAAAAAATATCTTGTATCCGTGAAAATCATATGGTACTCGTGAAAAAATAATAATTGAATGTATAGGAAAATGTCTGGTACCCGTGAAAAAATAATAATTAAATGTATAGAAAAATGTCTGGTACACATAAAAACATTTAGATCAATAAGATTTTTTAATACAAAATATAATTTTGTTATAAAGTATGTGAATAATAGAAGCTAAAAAAATGTAATAAAAAAAATAGAAGCTAATAAAATTATGAATGAAAAGAGTATCAGAAAAATTAAAGAGAAATCTTATGAATATAAAAAAGAAAATAATATTTGAAAATAAAATAAAAGATAGAAAGAAATATTAATTAATTAGAAGTAGAGGAATATTATTTGAATTTGAAATTTATGAAGAGTAATTTAAAAGGTTTTGTAGGTGTAGTCATATCAATGCAGTATAAAATATTATAATAATGTTGCACGTTTACAATTCAAAAAGATGGTATTATAATAATATTTCAAAACCAAAAAAGAAATGAAAATAGCTTAAGCCATCCACGTGGCAGTCTATTAAAGCAGCAGGGCATATTGGTATTTTTCATAGCATAGAATTTTCTTATATTGTAGATATTATAACAAATACCATAATTTTTTTTTTAAATAATGCTTGAAATGTATGCTGGTTTAGTAACTATCCAACAAATAGAATTATTTAAATATGACAAATTGATTAATAAAATTTGGCTTAAATGCACCTTTGGTTCCGGTAAGTTAGCGAGTTTTTGATTTTCGTCCCTGTAAGTTTTTTTTGTTGGTATGAGTCCCTATATTTTACTTTTTGCGTGCGGTTTAGTCCCTAAAGCTAAAATCCGCAGGGCAATCTGTAGGTTTTCCTGCGAATTTTCCTGCGAATTCTGATTTTAGGGACTAAAACAAACGCGAAAGTGAAATATAATGACTCAGACCCAGAAAAAAAACTTACAGAGACAAAAATCAAAAACTCGCTAACTTACCAGGACCAAAGGTGCATTTAAGCCATAAAATTTTTAGTTTCTTAAAAAAAAAACAATTAACTTGTATATAAACTATTAGTAAAGAAACAAAAGACAATCTTTTCAAGTTAAAACCTTGTAAAAAAAAACTTTTCAAATCAAATTAACTTCAAATTTTTTACAAATAAGCGGATTGACAGATACGGCACACATCCATTTGATTCAAACGGATGAGGAATGTTCCTTTGAACCAAGACCTTCCTTTCAACACCCCCAACCCATTCCTGTTTACTACTTTAATTAAATATACACCCCAACGTAACTGGATCTCAAATTTACATTTGAGTCAGAACCCTTGTTATTAACACACCCTATTTTACTAACCCTTAACTAAAATGTACCCTCTTTAATATGAATAAATAATTAAAATAATTTATTTATTTAATAAAATCATTTGTTTAATTTGATTTATAAATTCAATTAATCCTTATTCTTAATTTTTTTATTGGCGTGAAAATTATCTTATCGATAATAATATATTTATAATAATTATTAATTATTTTTTTTCAAACTTTTTAATTTATTTTTAAAATAAACTCAAATTTATTTTATAATTACATCATACATTAAAATAGCTAACCAATTTAATTTTTTTTTATATATAAACCTAATCATAAATTCAACTTTATTTTGAAAAGGGATTGTGAGTCTGTTTTCTAAGTTAACTATAAAACTACGCTGCCTTTTTAATCAGACAAGATTCAAAGGAGGTTTCTAAAACATTTACACAATTCATAAAAACAACTAACCAAACAATATGATACTCTAACTTCCTCATTGTAATAGATGATATGTAGGCATAGTGTTTTCAAACCCTAGCTAGTATAACTCTAAAAAAAAAAAACACACATATATATATATATATATATATATATATATATATATATATATATATATATATATATATATATATATATATATATATATATATATATAATATTAACATAATTATGTTTGACATGAGTGAATGTACGTTGACTGTATCTCAATTTTAAAATTTATTAAACTTAAACTTAAAAGGGATCCCCTTGAATACAAGAGAGACAAATGGTGCCTAATACCTTCCCTCCGTCTAACTGACTCGCGAACTTATAATCTCTAACTTAGGGTAATCCGTTTAAATCCCTTTCTTTGGGATAAAATAAATGGTGGCGACTCTTTACCTTTAAATTTTAAGCCGGTTGCTACACAATGGCCTTCCCTCAAGAAGGTCTTAAGGCATGACATAAGTAATTTTTTTTCTTTTTAAGATCTCAACTATTAATATGTATGTCGAGGTATTGACTAATAACTCTCAACTATGTTTTTTTTTTTTTGGAGTGATTACACTGAAAAATAAATTATTTTCCATAGTTATAAGTTCATTAACTCCTAAAAAAATATAACTATAACTTAGGGGTGTTAATTGGTTTGGGTAAATCCGAATCAAACCAGAATCCAAACCAACCCATAGTGTTTGGATTGGACATTTTTTCAGTTTGGGCAAGAACCGAACAAAAACCAATGAAATCCAATGACAATTGATTCGGGCATCAGATTTTTAATTTTCAACCTGCAAACCCAACCCAAACCAACTATAATTAATTATCATGAAAATTACTACCAAACATTCAACTTCAAGAAGAAAAATGTGAAGTGCCGTATGTGGACAAGTTATGTTATTTTAATTTGTTATTAGAAAATAGTTAATATAACGTGGTAAATGAGCGTAGAGTTATGAAACTCATTCATTATAATACTAACTCAAGTGACTAGTTATAGATTCAAAAGTCTTTATGTAAGATATTTTTGAATCTATTAGGAAAAAATTTATAGTCTAATATTTACAATTGAACACTATTAATATTATATTTTTTCTATTATTATAAAAAAATTAATTTTCATAAATAAGTTATTTTTTTCAAATATTTTGTATTTTTTATCTACCCGATCAATCCAACTCAAATCAATCTGTTGTTTCTCAGTTCGGTTTGGGCTTTATAACAAAAATTTGTAAATCTAATTCAAACCAATCCATTTAATTTTAATCGGTTTGAGTGTCAGATTCTCTTTCAAAATCAAACCAAACTAGCCTGCGAACATCCCTAAAGTATGAATATTTTATTATTTTGATCCATTAAATAAATGTATAATGTAAAGTAGAACGATAAATGGAAGGAAAATAAAGTGCACACAACTTGTTGATGGATTTTGTGTTGAATTTTTAATTACAAATACAAATTTACTGCCAAACAATAATTCTAGTTGTTAAACGACGTGACTTATAGAATTCAAAATTTATTCTTGCTTGACTAACTATGCAGACACTGCATAGTTCTTATTTCCATTCTGCTAATGGAAGTACATGACGCCCTGCGTTAAACTTATTCTTCCCTCTTCTACAATATTTTTTCGATTCTCAAATTCACATGTGCACAATTTTAGATAGGAGTGTTCAAAACCAAACCGGTTCAATAAAAAACTGTAAAATTGAATCAAATCGAAACCACAAAAAACTGCATTTGGTTCTAATGTGTTTGAGCCTTTTTTAATAAACCGCGCAGTTCGGTTCAGTTTAAGGTTTGTATTTTACAAACCGAACCAAACCGCATTATGTTAAAATCTCCAAACTTCAATTAACTTATATTCAACCCAAACTCAAACCTATTATGCATTAGTCTTACGATTATGAATGATTTTCTCTTCCTCACAGTTAATGTTTCAGTTTAAGTCTTCTTAAATATCTCATAGCGGTATTGTACCTTCTTCTCATCTTCTTTTCCAAATACATATCGCATATTCTTGTTCTTATTTATTTTTACTAAAAAGATATTCATTCATTCAAATTGAAAAATACATCGATATTACAAATTCAAGATCGCTAAAAACTGAAAAAGGTGAATCTGCAAATAATCTTGCAGCACCTAGGTTAATAGCATACAACGGCAACATGAAAGTGCCTACAAATATGACAAAATAAAAGTCACCAGAATATTCATACTTCTGGATCTGCAACATTGACGCTCAAGTCTTTCTCAGATCTGTAATGATTTGAAGTAAATGTGTCAATCTGAACCAACAAACACCGTACTAAGACGGGAAAATCAACAAACACTGTATTAAGACGGGAAAACCAACAAACACCGCACAAGACGATGAAACTTAAAAACACACAAGAGAAGAAGAAAATCTATATGGATAACCACTTATTTAAATAAAAAGAGAAAGAAAACCAGTGTTGAGGGGTGATTTCTAGGCAAAAATGGCCAAAAACCACCCCAACGATGGAAGAATGAAAAGAGAGAAAAGTTTAGAGGAGAGATAATATATCACATATTCTTCTTATCTAATCGCATCTCACTTTCAGTTACGATTTTAATGTTCCTCTTCTTATCTAATCGCATCTTTTTTGCTCTTTCTTTTTCATCTTTTCTAATATTTCATCTCCCTTTTTTTCTATTTGATTATAATGTTTTTGATATTATTTTATGCTACTATTTTATGTTTTTTATTCCACTTTTATCTAATATTATTTTTGTATATTAAATGGAAAGTTATTATCCAAATATGATGAATTTTGTTATTATTTGATAACACATAAATGACTAAATATAAAGTTATGTTGTCATCAATATGTGTATATAGCTCAATAAATTTATATGTCAAAACTGCACCGCGAACACCCCTAATTTTAGATCATACTTTCATGTGCCACTATGGCTACTTTGGTTAATATAATTTTAAAATATTTAATTAACTACTTTGGTTAATATAATTAAAAAATATTTTATTAACTTGTGCTTGTTTGTGTTTATACTTGTCTAATCTTCCTTTGACCAAAGGCAAATCTGATAGACCATAAAAATATTTAAATCACAAATTTGAACACTTAATAACAAATAATGTTTGTGAATTTTTTTTTAAATAACCGATTTAAAAAAAAATAGAAATAACTAACATTTCAAATTAATTACGCAAATAGTCATTTTTTTTGCTAAATATACACGTTGTCGTCAGGAGGGTGGCGACAACACTTACCTTTCAATGATGTCGCCAATGGGCCTGGCGAAGATGTGTAAAAAATGGGTGTTGTCGCCACCCCCTAGCGACAACACCTCCTTTATATTTTTTTTTCAAATTTTTTTATATAATTTTTTTTGCCTATTATTTTTTACTATTTTGTGCATTATATTTATTGACTTTAATTTGTTAGTTAGAAAAATAATATAAATAAAAAAACAAGTAATTTATATTAAAATAAAAAACAAGTAATTTATATTAAAATTAAAAAAGTACAATTACATTAATCACAATAATAAAATTTCTAATGACCTAGCGCGGACCCTAGTACGATCCGCACACAAGATGTCTAATAACTCGTGTAGAAGGCTCACGAGTTGGTAGTACTCCCCTATTCCTACGATGTCCCCCTCTATTTGGTTCCTCTTGTGTTTGGGTCGACGACCCTCAATGCACTCCAGATCTACAAAATCTGTGAGCCGTCTTTGACCTCTAGAATTCCCGCTATAGGAAAGGCGGGTGCCCGCGACGCCTTCAAAGCTTTATCTTGGGGGGACGAAATTTCTCTTGGTGGGCGCGGCCTCGAAGTTTGGTCTTTGGTAGTTGGTGGTGGAATCGGGTTGGTTAAAATACATTGGTTGTGGTGGTGTGTTGAAGTTCAATGGTTGGTTGGGGTATTGTGATGTTTGTTGGTCGAATGAGCCGTATGGCAGGTATTCTTCATCTATGCCTATGTCGGGGGTAAGTGGTGGTGATCTGGAAGAGCCCACCACATTGTGATCTTGGAAGCGTAGGTGGTGGGGTTGAGTTTGTGGTTGAGTTTGAAATGGTTGTTGTGGGTGGTATTGTTGGAATTGTTGTTGTTGTTGTTATTGGTAAATAGGTTGTTGTTGGTTTATTGGTTGTTGTTGGTAATTTGGTGGTTGTTGTTATGGGTAATATTGTTGTTGGTGATTTTGTTGGAAATTTGGTGGTGGTTGTTGTTGTTGGAAATTTGGTGGTGATTGTTGTTGGAAATTTTGTGGTTGTTGTTGTTGGAAATACGGTTGTTGTGCTCGCGGGTCTGCCAAATAGAAAGGGTCAGACACAAACATTTCAGGATTTGTGATCGTTCTGTACTAGTCGACATATTCAGCCGTTGGTTTCATTTCGATCGGCGCCACAAGAAAATGTAGGACAGTGGTGGAACGACGAGCCCATATTTTGCGATGCTTTTTAGCGAATGACTTCCAATTTTTTGTGTATCACTGTTGGCTGACCTTTTGCAGATGCCAAGGTTCCAAACACTCAGGGGGTCAGAGATATTTTGATGCATGCCGAATTGTAGCTTGACACAGTCACTTTGGTGCATCTCCAGAGTGGTGAACCGTATGATAGGTGATTTTGCCGTTCAAACAGCCGCCTCTGCAGGGTCGGGTTCATGGCACAATTCCAAATACGGTCTCCAAATAAACTGCAACGAAATTTATTTTTTATAAATTATAGAAGATAGTTTATTTTATAAATATAGTTAGATAATGGAAATTTTTAGTGGTATTACATCTTGGGGTCGAAGTCGATCCAAGAGTTGGCGGTAAAAAATTATTTTGTTTACAGGCGTTTTGGTGTTATCCAACCCAGTTGCATTAAACCTAAAAACATCGAAAAATAGAAATCAATATAGTTACAATTAATAATAGAATAAATACACTAAATAAAATAAGATTATTAAATTACCTTGACGCGTAAGGGAAGATGTATATGTGCGGGTTTTCAGGGGCTAATACTGGCATTCTCCACCATCCCCCATGCTTGTAACAAGAATGCACATCCATAAAATGTACAACTATCATTTTTTGCATTTTTGCACAAGGAACTGTACAGGTAAGCCAACACCGCAGAACCCCAACTATACGTCTTGATTTCATCAATGTCCTCAAGCAAAGACAAGTACATAAAATTGACACTATTCCCCGTGCCTTCGGGAAATAGAAACTTACCAAATAATAACATAATATACATTCTAGCTTTAAATAGTATTTTCTTCGCTAGAAAACTGATCCAACTTAAGATCGTCATAACGTTGTTGAAAGGCCGCAAGCTTAATACCTTGGACCCTACCTCTTTCTCGGCCCTCACCCTCAATTAAATCTACACCCAACATTTCCATGCATAGAGCATTGGGTTGTTGGACATTTCCAAACACTGCTTTTCCATTTCTTGAGAGACCCGATAACATGTACACGTCCTCTAGCGTGACGGTACATTTACCCGTTGGAAGGTGAAAAGTATGAGTCTCGGGCCTCCAACGCTCACAGAATACTAATATAAATTTAGTATTAATTGTGGTATATAGTAAATTCCTTACGTACCCGAATCCTGCACGGTCAATATAAGACACAATCCATGGGTCGGGAGCATCCATCAGTTTTGCACGGGTCTGAAATCTAGTGAAATCCTATATAAAAAATATTGAACCATAAGTATTTGATTACCTTAATAAATAAATAATTGAATTTAGTAAACTTAAACTTACGTATTCGGCAATGTTTGAAATAGTTCCTCGGTGTTCTTGACCCATAGTTAGAAGAGACATGTTTGCAGGAGTTACAGACTATTTGCTCTGATAAAAAGTGTTTGGTGATGATGAAAATGAACAAGAATGTGCACCTATTTATAACCAAAGACACACAATAAAAACATATAAATAAATCTGATAAGACAAGTGCATGCAATGGTTTGATTTCGTACACAATGCAAGTCGTCACCCCCTTTGGCGACTACACTACAAAATCAATTGATGTCGCCACCCCCTTGGCGACTACTCTTTAATTTTATTGTTGTCACCACCTAGGTTGGCGACTTCCTCCATGCGTAAGTGTCACATGCATGGGTCAGTCTGCATGCATGCAAAAGTGTAAGGCTAGTGTGTAAGAGATTCTATAGGTACGTGGTTGGCATGCATAAGTCTTGTCCAAATTGATTCTTGCATGTATTATTTCCACTACCTAATGTTTTGCATGCATTCAAATGAATTCTTGCATGTATTATTTATACACCACTTATCACAAATATTTTGACACACATTCATCAACTACTTCATTTTATAGAGCAAATATTACTTCATTCAAAAGTATGGCATCCACTCTGCAATACAAAGTTCGGACTCACATGAATGGTGAGACTTACCACTGCGACACAAACGTTTTTCTATTTAGAAACACTAACTCCACACGTGTTTCTCTAAATAGAAAAATGGATTTCTCGTATCTAAAAAAGAAAATCGAGTCCAAAATTAGAGAACTTGTCTCTCAAATTTTGTACCAACAACCATATGTTCAACCCAACAACTCAGTCAGGTTTTATCAATCAAAGATACAATCTTACGTAGAGGTTCAAAACATGTTCCTTAACCATGAGTATAATGGTTATGATTATATGGAGTTGTACATAGTGTTGGAGCAAATTGTTCCGTCGCAAAATATGTAGTCACAGGTTATTGATCCCGTTGTTGATGATAAACAACATGCCGAAGATGTCGTCGAAGAAGAAACTGAAGTAGAAGATGTGGTTGATGAGTTGGTGAACCGTGATTCCGAAGATGAAGAACAAGTTCCAGTACTCGATGCGCATGCATATTCACCTCCTGCGCACTTCACTTAAGAAAAAAGTTAATGCTTGGGTGATACGTTCGATTTCTCAATCCCACACCTACGTTAACACAAATATGGCGCAAGATCATCGGAAACTAAGTCATGACATGATATGTCATACCATAATACCTCTCGTCGAAGCTGACCCATCACTGAAGGTGAAGACGATTATTTCTCATTGCGTTTCTGTGTTCAAATATAGATCGTCGTACAGAGCTTGGTTAGCGAAGCAGAAGGCAATTGAACTTCCTCGTTACTTGGCTGCACTTCAATTATATTCACCTGGGACGGTTACTATATTGGAGACACTGTCGGTACAATCCCAAGACAGAACCCCTCTCGAAGGTAATGCAATCTTCCATAGACTTTTCTGGGCATTTCGACCATGCATCATCGGATTTGGTTTTTGCAAGCCGATTTTTCAAATTGATGGAACCTGGTTGTATAGGAAATACAAAGGAACATTGCTGATGGCGGTCGCGCAAGATGGAAACAACAATATTTTTCCAATAGTCTTTGCTCTGGTAGAAGGAGAAACAACTGCTGCTTGGAGTTTCTTTCTGAAGAATCTTTGAGCTAGAGTTGCTCCACAACCTGATTTTTGTTTAATTTCGGACATGCACGCTTCTATTGACAACGCATACAACAATCCGGCAAATGGTTGGCACGACCCCCCGTCTAAGCATGTCTATTATTAGGCATATCGCACAAAATTTTATGCGAGAGATCAAAGATAAATTTTTGAAGAACCATTTGGTGAACGCGGGGTATGCCTTAAACCAACCTGGATCTCAATACTACCACCGTGAAATAGCGTTGTCAAATCCAGATGCGGGGAGGTGGATTGCCAGCATTGACAGAGCGAGATGGACTAGGTGATACGACGATGGGCGAGGTGGGGCCACATGACTACAAATCTTGTGGAATCAATGAACGGCGTTCTCAAGGGCATATGAAACCTATATGTAACGGCTTTGGTGAGTGCATCATATTTTCGGATGGCAACTTTGTTCGCCACAAGAGGTAAGCGGTGGAATTCAGTGTTACAAACACAACAAGTATACAACGATGTCTGCATGAAATATGTACAACAGGAATCTGCCAAGGGGAACACTCATCGAGTTACAGAGTTCAACCGTCATGGCCACACCATCAGTGTCAAAGAAACAATTGATCACAACCAGGGGCTGCCACGACAACAGTATAGGGTCTCAATCCCAGATCGTTGGTGCGACTGTGGCCAATTTCAAGCCTATCACATGCCTTGCTCCCATGTCATTGCAGCATGTTCACATACTCACTTTGATGCATTATCATTGATATCAGAAATTTACAAGGTATCAACGTTGCTCAATGTATACGACAATTACGTTCCGGTGGTAGCGATGAAGGCATATTGGCCTGTGTTCGAGGGGGAAACAGTTTGGCACAATGATTTAGTGCGCCGGAATAAAAGTGGTCGACCAAACAGCAAGCGTATTAGAACCGAAATGGACACCACTGAAAAAATGCAGAGGAAGTGTAGTATATGTCGTGAGATAGGACATAATAAGAACAAGTGTCCCAATCGTGGATCTAGTTCCACAACATAGTTTTTAGGTTCAATGCTATTTGTAATTTATTTTACCAATGAAATGGACTTTTTTTTTCATTAGTCAGATGAGTTACAACACACATGACAAATAACATAAACTAGGACTAGAAAGAAAATTTTAACTAAAAGCAACAATTGAAAAGACAACACAATGACTAAAACAACAACACAACAAACAATTAAAATCTACGAAATTACAACGGTTAAAATAATGTCATCTATTTCATCCATTATTTGTTCAGTATCAAGGTCGGTTTTCACATCAACCCACCAATGTATCTTCTCTCCGGTCATAAGCGACACCCTTGTTCTAAGCCTCTGGATCCTTTTGATTTCTTCCCCGGGACTATACTCCCCTTCTAACTGTGACATCAGAGTCCGCTTCAGGTTGTTAAAGGTACGGATGTTCCAAAACGTAACTAACATAGGGGGTTTGACCGGAGAATAAATAATATGCCCATAACATCTTTTGTATTTCGGTGCCGGCACAGGACGACTGGATGATGTTCGGAGCCATGACTCCGGCCTTATGCGAGACATGAACAATAATGTGCAGTGAAAATGGGAAAATTGGTGGAGAAAACAATGAATCTTGATGGAGGAATGGGCTGCTATTTATAGGTAAAAAATGCATACAATTTAGTGTTGTTGCCACCCAAGGAGGCGACCGGGGCCCACGCATGAAGGTAAAAAAAATTATATAAAAAAATTTGAAAAAAAAATATAAAGGAGGTGTTGTCGCCAGGGGGTGTGGCGACAACACCCATTTTTTACACATCTTCGCCTGGCCCATTGGCGACATCATTGAAAGGTAAGTGTTGTCGCCATCCCCCTGGCGACAACGTGTATATTTAGCAAAAAGATGGCGGTTTGCGTAATTAATTTGAAATGTTGGTTATTTCTGAAATTTAAAAAAAAAAATTGGTTATTTAAAAAAAAATCAATATTTGTTGTATTCTTGTAATTACCATAGACATACAACCATTGAGTATGACTGCCAAATTTTCTGCTAATTTTTCTCTGGCAGCATGAAAATTGAAGGAATAATCTCTCTCCAATGCAATCTTCAATGGATATATTGAAGCGGCCTCCTACGACATCTAGACAACAATACATCATTCAAAATACTCAGCACAAGGTAGAGTAATCCAAATACAATCTGCGGTCTCAATCTAGTAACTACACTCATATTTGGACCACTCAATCCAATTTCAAGCTTGTGCTGAGGGAAAAAACAATCAAAATCAATAATAGAAAATAGACAGTGTGATTTATTCAGATGATCCAGATGTGTGTGATTGCACATTGTCTAATGCAACGATAAAAATACCAGTGCACATGCTTATGATCATGGACTGCTACAGAATGCAATCTTCAATCCCATTCTCTCCCCAACTTTCATCATCCAATTAACAATCAAAACAGGGTAGAGCTAGAAGACTAGCTTCTGATAGCACTCCCAAACCGTGAAACTAAACTTAATATGCAGAGGACTGCATTGCAATAGGCTAAACAAGATCATTACTATACAGGTGTTCAAGATGGCTAAACATATCATACTACCACAACTAGTAGAAAATGAAAACAGAAATGCGCCAATGCATGAGAGAAACTCAGATTTCTATTGCTTACTTATGGAGATACACATACTTTGATAACAAAACTTCAGGGATAAGTTGAAGGCACGAAAAGAATTATGAAACTACAAATGCATGTCTTTGTACGTCTGATATTAGGGATAAACATGGATACATTTCCTGTTCCCAAATTATTCCCAATCCTTGAACTAAATCACACTTTCCCTTCTCATATTATCAGTAATCTCAAACTACTCTTCATGTTATTCCCAGTAGTCTTTTGTTGTTCATTCAACCATACTATGATACTAATTATAAAAACAGTTCCGTCACATATTTGAACTTCAACTAAAACAATCATGCCATACTTCAAAAGCATGACATAAAGGAAGCTAAGAAATCAATGGCAGTGAGTAAGTGCTGCCAAACTTGCCAAGCACAGAATAATAGCCAGAGAAATACAATACACAAACAATAACATAATTGAACAAATTTACTTTTCATTGATTCATCCTTACAAATTTAACCTAATATTTTTTCAAGAAAGATCCAATTATTATATCATAACTTTACAACATGATTTGAACCAGTCACTTGTGATTATAATATTAGAGTTCCATCTAAAATCCCCTAAAAATGTAAAAACCCTAAAAATAATAATTATGATGTGAACCATAATCTAACCGGAGCTTTGCGAAGAATCCTTCGGGTATTAGACCGGAGCACTGAACCAACCGAGGGATTTCTGACCTTGTATAACAATTTGGGAAAGACCTGTGAAGAAAGAGAAGTTAGTTGATAAAGGAGAAATTGAAGAGAAAAAAGGTTGAGAGTGGTAATTGATCGACCTTGTCTGAAAGTTTGCTTGTTGTTGCGAATTTCGTAGACGGTAGCGGAGAATTTCCAGTATAAAGGGCGACCGATGTAGAAGAGAAGGAGAAGCAGTAGAGTCACCAACATGATACGGAATATCATTCTTGATTTTGGTGAAGCCATTTGCTTTCCCTTCTTCTCTTAACTCCTATCTGATAGAAAATTAATTAAGGATCGCTTGCTATGGAAACGGATTTGCTGTCTTTTGAGAGGGAAAGGGAGGGTACCTTTTCTTTAATAAAGTACCTTGCCTTTTGAGATTTTAAAAAATGTATGTATGAGTATGACATTGAGATAGAAGCAGATTTTGAAAGAGTTTGGATCAACTTGATCAACGATTATAATGTATTATAATGTTCAAGAAAATGATTGGATCAAATTAGTTTATGGTATGAAAAAGAAATGGGCTTCATGTAATATGAAGGAAGTATTAACATTTGAGATGCGAAGTATTCAAATCAGTTAAAGTTTGAATGCTCACTTCAAATCTTGTAAGAAATCGAATATGGATAGTATATAATTTTGTAAACATTTTGAACAAATTGTTGAAGAGAGGAGAGAAAATGAATTGAGGTGTGAATAAGTCCTCACATAAGCTTACAATGTTAATATATGAGATGTCGTGTGTGCTTGGATCAGCTTCTCTTCACCGCCACCGCGCGTTTGGATAGCAGTTTTCCGTGAAAACGAGAAGCCACAAAGTGTAGCTTCTGTGCTACCGTGACTTTTCACCGCGTTTCTGCGTATTCTGCCGCCAAACCAAACATAGCAGTCATCAATTCTAAAACAAATGGGAAAAGTGAACACACATTGTATTTGAGTTGTTTCAAAGTGAGTTTCGGCAATTTATATCAATATTTGAGAGAAATGACTCTCACACTCCATGTGAATATGTCATTTCTATGGAGAACCAAGATATTAGAGAGTGTTATTTGCCCGTGCCTCGTCTTCCATTACTTGTAGTTGTAGAAAATTTGAAACCTTTGACATACTTTGTTCACATGCATTGAAAGTACTTGAAGCAAATGATGATAAGAGCACTCCTAAGGGTACATTTTAAGGAGGTGGACAAGACAAGCCCGTTATACTGTCGTGCAAGATTCTAGGGAAAAATAGGTTGAAGTTAATCCAAAATTATCTAGGACACGAATATTCAGACAAGTTTTTTCTAAATTCATAAAGGTGGCATCATCGTTTGAAATGGAGGACCTCAAGATTGTTGATGACACTGACGATCTCAAGCATAAGCAAATAATTAAATGTCGCTCTCGAGTCAAATACAAAGACAATCATAACAATGATAACCCAACATTTCTAAGTTCTAATGTTACGCAACCAAAGAGATTCAAGAAATAAACTCGCTTAAAGGGACAATCACAAAAGCGACATAAAACTTGGGTTGAGAAGCAATTTATTGCAAAGAAATAAAAAGAAACTCGGCCTAAGATGCAACTATATAGTCAAGCCTCTCAAGTATGTAATTTGATGTCTAAATAATTCGTTTTAAGTATACATGTACTATTACTAATCTTTAATTTTACATAATCATCTTAGGATAAAGAACTAACACGTCAAATGGTCGATGGAGTATCTGTTGAAGCACAAGGTTAAAGATGAAGACGAAGAAGGTGATGGTGGAAGATAGAGAAAAGAGAAATTCTAATTAACTTTTATTCAATCAAAAACAGTTATAGTGAATGATTCTATTCTCTATACCATTACAAAGCAAAAGTGTAATATATACTAAACCCGTATTGGGCTAACTAGCTAAAGCATAACACACGGTCCAAAACATACTAACAGCGAACACTGAATGTGGAATTACACTTCAACATCATCACTTAATTCACATTCAAAGTTAAAATCAACAACACCAATTTCATTCCTCAAATTGGGAAAGTGTTCAGTCTTGACAGCTTTAGTTAGCACATATGCAAATTGCCTCTGGGAGCTACAGTGCACAACTTCTAGCACTCCATTATGAACTTGATTCCTCATATGCTGAAACTTTTTACCACGTGAGGATGGAAAAGGGCCCATAAAATATATTCCCCAAACATCAAAGACTTTTACTTCTAAGATACCTTTTAATGGCATCTCGCCGCGTCTAGAGATATTGCTAGTGTGTTGGCACCGGTAACAATTTATAACCGCGGTGTGGACATCTTTCCATAGATTAGGCAAAAAGAGGTCAGATTGTAATATATTTGCACAAGTCTTTAAAGTGCTTACATGTCATATATAAGGTGCAAAATGACAATGAGATATTATGTTATCTACTTCTTCTTCGGGGACACATCGACAAAAGGTACCATTGGTGCCTCTCTTAAAAAGAAGGGGCTCATCCTAGTAACAATGATTAAGATCATGGAATAATTTCTTCTTTTATAGGTAAGTCAAGTCTGGTGGAAGTATTATGGCTGTTAAGTAGTTGACAAAGTCAGCATACCGTGGCAGGGTGGTTTTGGTATAAACTGCTTCCACAACTTCATTTGTTTCTGTTGTTAGAACAAGATTTGTTCTTATCAATTATCTTAGTTTTGATGATAACAATAATATGAATTTTGCTTAAGATAATATGGTACTCTAATCCAATGCAATTTCCCTTTCAGGAAATATATAAAGAGTACGCATAATTCAGCGCTCAGAAGTTGTGTCTCAAATGGTTCAGCATGCAACATCAGAACATGGTCTGGCAAGACATCAGAAGATGGTCGAAGCAGAATCAGAACATGGGTCTATGAAAGCATCAGAAGAACATGAGATCAGAAGCACTGAAGATCAGAAGATGGTATCACGCTCAGAAGCACTTCAAGATCAGAAGATCAGAAGATGCTATGCACCAAGCTGTTTTGACTCTGATGATATTCAAACGTCGTATTCACAAACATCAGATCAGAAGGAAGTACAGGTGGCAGACTACGCTGACTGACAAAAGGAACGTTAAAGCTATTAAAGGCAACGTCAGTAGACACAGCGTGAACAAGGCTCGAGGTAGTTGACAAAAGCGTATAACATTAAATGCAATGCTGTACGGAACACGCAAAGCATTAAATGCACTCAACGGTCATCTTCTCAACGCCTATAAATATGAAGTTCTGATGAGAAGCAAGGTTAACGATTCTGCTCCAAAACAACTCAAATTAACTTGCTGAAACGCTATTCAATCAAAGCTCAGAATCTTCATCAACTCACTACATTGCTGTTGTAATACTTTAGTGAGATTAAGCTTAAACGTTAAGAGAAATATCACAGTTGTGATTATCGCTTTTAAGAAGCATTTGTAAACTCTTAGAATTGATTACATTAAGTTGTAAGGAACTAGAGTGATCGTGTGATCAGTATACTCTAGGAAGTCTTAGCAGTTGGCTGAGCAGTTTGTAACTAGAGTGATCGTGTTGATCAGAATACTCTAGAGGAAGTCTTAGGAGTGAACTAAGCCTAGAGTGATCGTGTTGATCAGTAGACTCTAGAAAAGTCTTAGGAGTGAACTAAGCAGTTGTTCCTGGAGTGATCAAGTTGTGATCAGAAGACTCTGGAAGACTTAGTTGCGGACTAAGTGGAGAACCATTGTAATTCGTGCGATTAGTGGATTAAATCCTCAGTTGAGGTAAATCATCTCTGCGGGGGTGGACTGGAGTAGCTTCGTTAACAGCGAACCAGGATAAAAATAATTGTGCAATTTATTTTTATCGTTCAAGATTTAAAGTCACACTTATTCAATCCCCCCCTTTCTAAGTGTTTTTCTATCCTTCAATTGGCATCAGAGCGCCGGTTCTAAGGTGCAAGCACTTAACCGTGTTTAGAAAAGATTCAGGAAGAGAAAAACGCTTCAGTAAAAGATGGTTGATGAAAGTGAAAAGTCTACACCTACACCTGCATCTACATCTGGCTCTGCTGAGCAATACAACGGTAACAATGGTTATACTAGACCGCCGGTATTTGATGGTGAAAACTTTGAATACTGGAAAGATAAACTAGAAAGTTACTTTCTGGGTCTAGATGGTGATCTATGGGATCTTCTGATGGATGGTTACAAACATCCAGTAAATGCCAGTGGCGCAAAGCTGTCAAGGCAAGAAATGAATGATGATCAAAAGAAGCTTTTCAGGAATCATCATAAATGCAGAACTGTTTTGCTGAATGCTATCTCTCATGCTGAGTATGAGAAGATATCTAACAGGGAAACGGCCTATGACATATATGAGTCCTTGAAAATGACTCATGAAGGAAATGCTCAAGTCAAGGAGACTAAAGCTCTAGCCTTAATCCAGAAGTATGAAGCCTTCAAGATGGAGGATGATGAAGACATTGAAAAGATGTTTTCGAGATTTCAAACTCTGACTGCTGGATTGAGAGTTCTTGACAAAGGATACACCAAGGCTGATCATGTAAAGAAGATCATCAGAAGCTTACCCAGAAGATGGGGTCCTATGGTGACTGCATTCAAGATTGCAAAGAATCTGAATGAAGTTTCTCTGGAAGAGCTTATCAGCGCCTTGAGAAGTCATGAAATAGAGCTGGACGCAAATGAGCCTCAAAAGAAAGGTAAATCTATTGCATTAAAATCTAATATCAAGAAATGCACTAACGCTTTTCAGGCCAAAGAAGAAGATCCTGAAGAATCAGAATCTGAAGAAGAAGATGAACTGTCCATGATTTCCAGAAGGCTAAATCAACTCTGGAAGACCAAGCAAAGGAAGTTCAGAGGCTTCAGAAGTTCAAAGAGATTTGAACATGGAGAATCTTCTGATGAAAGAAGATCTGACAAGAAGAAGGTCATGTGCTATGAATGCAATGAACCAGGACACTTCAGGAATGAATGTCCAAATCTTCAGAAGGAAAGTCCCAAGAAAAAGTTTCATAAGAAGAAAGGTCTTATGGCAACCTGGGATGAGTCAGAAGATGATTCAGAAGATGAGCAGGCCAACTGTGCGCTGATGGCGACAGAAGATGACATATCAGAATCTACATCAGAATCAGATTCTGAAGAGGTATTTTCTGAACTTACTAGAGATGAGTTAGTTTCCGGTCTAACTGAACTTCTGGAACTCAAGTCTCAGATTAGTCTCAAATACAAAAAGCTGAAAAAGCAATTTGAATTTGAAACAAAGAAGCTTGAGTTGGAGAATTCTGAATTAAAAGAAAAACTTTTAAAATTATCCAATAATGTTGGAACTCCTTCTGATTCAGAAAAATCCACTCCCAGTCTAAACCATATTCTGAAAGAATATGATTTAAGTTTCAGGAAGTTCTTATCTAGAAGTATTGGCAGAAGTCAGCTAGCTTCTATGATATATGCCGTATCTGGAAACAAAAGAGTTGGCATTGGCTATGAGGGAGAAACCCCATACAAACTTGAACCTGTTGATGAGATGAAAATCACATACAAGCCATTGTATGATCAGTTCAAGTATGGCCACTCACATGATATTAGGCACACTTCACATGCTCAAAGTTTTCACATTACACACACTAAGAAGCATGTGACACAACCTAGGAAATATCATGAAACTCACATTAAGAATTATCATGCTGTTCCTCCTATTGCTTACAATGTTAAATCCAAGTTCAATCAGAACTTGAGAAAATCTAACAAGAAAGGACCCAAAAAGATGTGGGTACCTAAGGATAAGATTATTCCTATTGCAGATATCCTTGGCTGCAAAAAGGACAAGGCACAACATGTCATGGTACCTGGACTCTGGATGCTCGCGACACATGACAGGAAGAAGGTCTATGTTCCAAGACCTGGTGCTTAAGTCTGGAGGAGAAGTCAAGTTTGGAGGAGATCAGAAGGGCAAGATAATTGGCTCTGGAACTATAAAGTCTGGTAACTCTCCTTCCATCTCTAATGTACTTCTTGTAGAAGGATTAACTCATAACCTCTTATCTATCAGTCAATTAAGTGACAATGGTTATGATATAATCTTCAATCAAAAGTCTTGCAAGGCTGTAAATCAGAAGGATGGCTCAATCCTATTTACAGGCAAGAGGAAGAACAACATTTATAAGACAGATCTGCAAGATCTTATGAGTCAGAAGGTGACTTGTCTTATGTCTGTTTCTGAAGAGCAGTGGGTCTGGCACAGGAGATTAGGTCATGCTAGTTTGAGAAAGATCTCTCAGATTAACAAACTGAATCTTGTCAGAGGACTCCCTAATCTGAAATTCCAATCAGATGCTCTTTGTGAAGCATGTCAGAAGGGCAAGTTCTCCAAACCTGCATTCAAGTCTAAGAATGTTGTTTCTACCTCAAGGCCATTAGAACTCTTGCACATTGATCTGTTTGGACCAGTCAAAACAGCATCTGTCAGAGGAAAGAAATATGGATTAGTCATCGTAGATGATTATAGCCGCTGGACGTGGGTAAAATTCTTGAAACACAAGGATGAGACTCATTCAGTGTTCTTTGATTTCTGCATTCAGATTCAATCTGAAAAAGAGTGTAAAATCATAAAGGTCAGAAGTGATCATGGTGGTGAATTTGAGAACAGATCCTTTGAAGAGTTCTTCAAAGAAAATGGTATTGCTCATGATTTCTCTTGTCCTAGAACTCCACAGCAAAATGGGGTTGTAGAACGAAAGAATAGGACTCTTCAAGAAATGGCCAGAACCATGATCAATGAAACCAATATGGCTAAGCATTTCTGGGCAGAAGCAATAAACACTGCATGCTATATTCAGAATAGAATCTCTATCAGACCTATTCTAAATAAGACTCCCTATGAATTGTGGAAGAATAGAAAGCCCAACATTTCATATTTCCATCCTTTTGGATGTGTATGCTTTATTCTGAACACTAAAGATCATCTTGGTAAGTTTGATTCCAAAGCACAAAAATGTTTCCTTCTTGGATATTCTGAACGCTCAAAAGGCTACAGAGTATACAATACTGAAACATTGGTTGTAGAAGAATCAATCAATATCAGGTTTGATGATAAGCTTGGTTCTGAAAAACCAAAGCAGTTTGATAATTTTGCAGATTGTGATATTGACATATCAGAAGTTGTTGAGCCAAGAAGCAACGCATCAGAAGCAGAGCTTCTCAGAAGCAAAGAATCTGAAGATCAAGTATCAGCTTCTCTGGAGGATCTAAGCATATCTGAAGAACCATCTGTCAGAAGATCATCCAGACTCATCTCTGGTCATTCAGAAGATGTCATTCTTGGAAAGAAGGATGATCCAATCAGAACAAGAGCATTCCTTAAGAACAATGCAGACTGTCAATTAGGTCTTGTATCTTTGATCGAGCCAACTTCTGTTGATCATGCTCTAGAAGATCCAGACTGGATATTTGCTATGCAAGAAGAACTAAATCAGTTTACAAGGAATGATGTTTGGGATCTTGTTCCTAGACCAGATGGATTCAATATAATTGGCACAAAATGGGTCTTCAGAAACAAGCTCAGTGAGAAAGGTGAAGTGATAAGGAACAAAGCCAGACTGGTGGCTCAGGGTTATAGTCAGCAAGAAGGGATTGATTATACAGAAACCTTTGCACCAGTGGCCAGGTTAGAGTCTATTCGTCTATTAATTTCTTTTGCCACTCAACATAACATCACTCTCTATCAGATGGATGTTAAGAGTGCCTTCTTAAATGGTTATATAGATGAAGAAGTTTATGTCCATCAACCTCCTGGTTTTGAAGACTCTATGTCTCCTAATCATGTTTTTAAACTTAAGAAATCATTGTATGGATTGAAACAGGCTCCCAGAGCTTGGTATGAACGCTTAAGTTCTTTCCTTCTGGATAATGGTTTCACTAGAGGAAAAGTGGACACTACTCTCTTTTGTAAAACCTTTGAAAAGGATATTTTAATCTGTCAAATATATGTAGATGATATTATTTTTGGAACATCTAATGCTACACTTGGAAAGGAGTTTGCTAAGTCTATGCAGGCTGAGTTTGAAATGAGCATGATGGGAGAACTCAAGTACTTCCTTGGAATACAAATAAATCAAACATCAGAAGGAACATATGTTCACCAAACCAAGTATGTGAAGGAACTTCTGAAGAAGTTTAATCTTCTAGACTGCAAAGAAGCCAAAACTCCTATGCATCCAACATGCATCCTAGGTAAGGATGAGGTAAGTAAGAAGGTAGATCAGAAGTTATACAGAGGTATGATTGGATCTTTCCTATATCTGACTGCTTCTAGACCTGACATTCTGTTCAGTGTTTGTTTGTGTGCTAGATTCCAATCAGATCCTAGAGAATCTCATTTAACTGCTGTTAAGAGAATTCTAAGGTATCTGAAAGGTACTACTAATGTTGGTTTAGTTTACAGAAAATCTAAAGAATACAACTTAGTAGGATTCTGTGATGCTGATTATGCTGGAGACAGAATTGAAAGAAAAAGTACTTCAGGAAGTTGCCAATTTCTTGGAAGTCATTTGATCTCCTGGTACAGCAAGAAGCAAGCAACTATTGCTCTATCAACGACAGAAGCAGAATATGTCGCTGCTGCTGGCTGTAGTACACAAATGCTCTGGATGAAGAGTCAGTTGGAAGATTATCAGATATTTGAGAGTAACATTCCTATATTCTGTGATAATACTTCTGCTATATGTTTATCTAAGAATCCTATTCTTCATTCAAAAGCTAAACATATTGAGATAAAACATCATTTCATAAGGGACTATGTTCAGAAGGGTGTTATATCTTTAAACTTCGTTGATACAGACCATCAATGGGCTGATATCTTTACAAAACCCCTGGCTGAAGATAGGTTCAAGTTCATTCTGAAGAACATCAGTATGGATTTATGCCCAGAATGAGAAGATGAGAAGTTCTCATGTATGAGTATCTTCTGAAATGAATGTGGAACATTTTTTTTTAATCAGAAGTTCTGATTGAATTCTTTTAGAAATTATGATTCGGTTATTACTAACGTTTCATTGTCTAAGTTGATTCAGAACCTCTTCTAAAGCAAAACAGCTGTTACGTTTTATCTCGGGATGGTAAACCTGTCGTTACTATTCATGGATAAGCGCGCGTGCAGTTGAAGGGACGCCGACCATAGGTAACTGTGCTAGTCACCTCATTTGTCCTTATTATTTCTCCTCTTTTTACGCAACATTAAATGATTTTCTTAAATTCGTTTCATTTTATTTTCTTTTAAATACTCTTCAAAATGGTTTTTTGGTTTCCTATCTCTTTGTTTTTCTCTTAAAGTTTTATTTCTTCTCTCTCTCTCTCTCTCGTTTTTCACTTCTTCTCTCAAAACCTAGCGTTAACCCTAAGCCTGTTGAAGCTCCATGACTCAAAGGCGACAGATCTCCGTGCATCTCGGGATGGCTCTTCTAATACCTCTCAAGTCAGATCCTTCTTTGATGTTGTTATCAACTTTCATCCAAAGACAGAAGACTTTCTTGAGTTGTGGGAAGATATGCTCAACTTCTATGTTGAGTTTCTTGACCGAATGTTGTATTTTTTAATTTTTGTAGTCATTTCCTCTTTGGAAATTCTACTCTGTATTTGCTAGGAATGTTTCTCATCTTGTTAAACATAGGAACCTTTTGTAATATCTTTTGATTATCAATGAAAAGTTTCTTTGTGTTTTACATTCCAGTAAATGTTTTCTTTTGTCTTATGCATCTGAATCTTTTGAAATATTCTTTTTGATGTTATGACAAAAAGGGGGAGAAAGATAAATGATAAATGATTTGATTAAATCTATCAGTTGCTGGGTAAAGGCTCCCACACATTCACTAACAAGAACTGCAAGTTCTATATGGTTTAAGTGTTTTGCAGGTACAGAGAAGTGAAGTGAATCTTCAGAAGCAAACACTAGAAGCAAAACCATAAGAAGCGTTATTCTGTAAAAGGAATAAGCTCTTGGAAACTGAAGCAAGCTGAGTGCTGTCAAGCTTCAGAGATCAGAAGCAAGAAAGAAGAATGAATCAGAAGCACAGATAATAGAATTTGAATATCATTGTCTATCCTGTTCTGACAAAATTCTATTTGCTCTAATACATATAATGTTATGGCTCTGATACATTATTTGCTCTGATACATTATTTCAGCCTATATGGCTCTGATACATATAATGTGTTCAAACATACATTTTATGTTCTAACTCGTTCATGCTGACTTTTGTCGTTTAGTTTTTGTTCTGTAACATTTCAGGATGTAGAGATGCTCTGATGATGCTCTGGTACATTCAACAATGTTCTGATACAAATCTAGCATGAAGTGATGTTGGTAGACATTCAAAGTTCTGAAGCTATCCGAGGGAAGCAGAAATCAGAAGATGTGAATGTTCTAAAAGATCCAGAAAACTCAAGTTCTGAAGCTGTCCTGAATGGAAGCAGAAATCAGAAGCTGTGAATGTTCTGAAGATTAAAGAAATTCAAGTTCTGAAGCTGTCCTGAATGGAAGCAGAAGTCAGAAGCTGTGAATGTTCTGAAGATCAAAGAAATTCAAGTTCTGAAGCTGTCCACGATGGAAGCAGGAATCAGAAGCTGTGAGTGTTCTAAGGATCTAAAGAAATTCAAGTTCTGAAGCTGTCCAATGGAAGCAGAAGTCAGAAGCTATGAATTCTCTGAAGGCAGAAGCTTATATGATCGTCTCTACCGAAATAATCAGGGAAGTCTTTTATCAAAGTTCTTCGAGTATTTATTTCAGGGGGAGATTATTTATCTCAGGGGGAGATTGTTAATCTCAGGGGGAGACATATTCATATGCTTATGCTATAGCTGTGTAATTTGTCTTTTGCCGTCTACTCTTTCTGATCGCAAATTCATATCATTTATATATGTTTTTGTCATCATCAAAAAGGGGGAGATTGTTAGAACAAGATTTGTTCTTATCAATTATCTTAGTTTTGATGATAACAATAATATGAATTTTGCTTAAGATAATATGGTACTCTAATCCAATGCAATTTCCCTTTCAGGAAATATATAAAGAGTACGCATAATTCAGCGCTCAGAAGTTGTGTCTCAAATGGTTCAGCATGCAACATCAGAACATGGTCTGGCAAGACATCAGAAGATGGTCGAAGCAGAATCAGAACATGGGTCTATGAAAGCATCAGAAGAACATGAGATCAGAAGCACTGAAGATCAGAAGATGGTATCACGCTCAGAAGCACTTCAAGATCAGAAGATCAGAAGATGCTATGCACCAAGCTGTTTTGACTCTGATGATATTCAAACGTCGTATTCACAAACATCAGATCAGAAGGAAGTACAGGTGGCAGACTACGCTGACTGACAAAAGGAACGTTAAAGCTATTAAAGGCAACGTCAGTAGACACAGCGTGAACAAGGCTCGAGGTAGTTGACAAAAGCGTATAACATTAAATGCAATGCTGTACGGAACACGCAAAGCATTAAATGCACTCAACGGTCATCTTCTCAACGCCTATAAATATGAAGTTCTGATGAGAAGCAAGGTTAACGATTCTGCTCCAAAACAACTCAAATTAACTTGCTGAAACGCTATTCAATCAAAGCTCAGAATCTTCATCAACTCACTACATTGCTGTTGTAATACTTTAGTGAGATTAAGCTTAAACGTTAAGAGAAATATCACAGTTGTGATTATCGCTTTTAAGAAGCATTTGTAAACTCTTAGAATTGATTACATTAAGTTGTAAGGAACTAGAGTGATCGTGTGATCAGTATACTCTAGGAAGTCTTAGCAGTTGGCTGAGCAGTTTGTAACTAGAGTGATCGTGTTGATCAGAATACTCTAGAGGAAGTCTTAGGAGTGAACTAAGCCTAGAGTGATCGTGTTGATCAGTAGACTCTAGAAAAGTCTTAGGAGTGAACTAAGCAGTTGTTCCTGGAGTGATCAAGTTGTGATCAGAAGACTCTGGAAGACTTAGTTGCGGACTAAGTGGAGAACCATTGTAATCCGTGCGATTAGTGGATTAAATCCTCAGTTGAGGTAAATCATCTCTGCGGGGGTGGACTGGAGTAGCTTCGTTAACAGCGAACCAGGATAAAAATAATTGTGCAATTTATTTTTATCGTTCAAGATTTAAAGTCACACTTATTCAATCCCCCCCTTTCTAAGTATTTTTCTATCCTTCAATTGGCATCAGAGCGCCGGTTCTAAGGTGCAAGCACTTAACCGTGTTTAGAAAAGATTCAGGAAGAGAAAAACGCTTCAGTAAAAGATGGTTGATGAAAGTGAAAAGTCTACACCTACACCTGCATCTACATCTGGCTCTGCTGAGCAATACAACGGTAACAATGGTTATACTAGACCGCCGGTATTTGATGGTGAAAACTTTGAATACTGGAAAGATAAACTAGAAAGTTACTTTCTGGGTCTAGATGGTGATCTATGGGATCTTCTGATGGATGGTTACAAACATCCAGTAAATGCCAGTGGCGCAAAGCTGTCAAGGCAAGAAATGAATGATGATCAAAAGAAGCTTTTCAGGAATCATCATAAATGCAGAACTGTTTTGCTGAATGCTATCTCTCATGCTGAGTATGAGAAGATATCTAACAGGGAAACGGCCTATGACATATATGAGTCCTTGAAAATGACTCATGAAGGAAATGCTCAAGTCAAGGAGACTAAAGCTCTAGCCTTAATCCAGAAGTATGAAGCCTTCAAGATGGAGGATGATGAAGACATTGAAAAGATGTTTTCGAGATTTCAAACTCTGACTGCTGGATTGAGAGTTCTTGACAAAGGATACACCAAGGCTGATCATGTAAAGAAGATCATCAGAAGCTTACCCAGAAGATGGGGTCCTATGGTGACTGCATTCAAGATTGCAAAGAATCTGAATGAAGTTTCTCTGGAAGAGCTTATCAGCGCCTTGAGAAGTCATGAAATAGAGCTGGACGCAAATGAGCCTCAAAAGAAAGGTAAATCTATTGCATTAAAATCTAATATCAAGAAATGCACTAACGCTTTTCAGGCCAAAGAAGAAGATCCTGAAGAATCAGAATCTGAAGAAGAAGATGAACTGTCCATGATTTCCAGAAGGCTAAATCAACTCTGGAAGACCAAGCAAAGGAAGTTCAGAGGCTTCAGAAGTTCAAAGAGATTTGAACATGGAGAATCTTCTGATGAAAGAAGATCTGACAAGAAGAAGGTCATGTGCTATGAATGCAATGAACCAGGACACTTCAGGAATGAATGTCCAAATCTTCAGAAGGAAAGTCCCAAGAAAAAGTTTCATAAGAAGAAAGGTCTTATGGCAACCTGGGATGAGTCAGAAGATGATTCAGAAGATGAGCAGGCCAACTGTGCGCTGATGGCGACAGAAGATGACAGATCAGAATCTACATCAGAATCAGATTCTGAAGAGGTATTTTCTGAACTTACTAGAGATGAGTTAGTTTCCGGTCTAACTGAACTTCTGGAACTCAAGTCTCAGATTAGTCTCAAATACAAAAAGCTGAAAAAGCAATTTGAATTTGAAACAAAGAAGCTTGAGTTGGAGAATTCTGAATTAAAAGAAAAACTTTTAAAATTATCCAATAATGTTGGAACTCCTTCTGATTCAGAAAAATCCACTCCCAGTCTAAACCATATTCTGAAAGAATATGATTTAAGTTTCAGGAAGTTCTTATCTAGAAGTATTGGCAGAAGTCAGCTAGCTTCTATGATATATGCCGTATCTGGAAACAAAAGAGTTGGCATTGGCTATGAGGGAGAAACCCCATACAAACTTGAACCTGTTGATGAGATGAAAATCACATACAAGCCATTGTATGATCAGTTCAAGTATGGCCACTCACATGATATTAGGCACACTTCACATGCTCAAAGTTTTCACATTACACACACTAAGAAGCATGTGACACAACCTAGGAAATATCATGAAACTCACATTAAGAATTATCATGCTGTTCCTCCTATTGCTTACAATGTTAAATCCAAGTTCAATCAGAACTTGAGAAAATCTAACAAGAAAGGACCCAAAAAGATGTGGGTACCTAAGGATAAGATTATTCCTATTGCAGATATCCTTGGCTGCAAAAAGGACAAGGCACAACATGTCATGGTACCTGGACTCTGGATGCTCGCGACACATGACAGGAAGAAGGTCTATGTTCCAAGACCTGGTGCTTAAGTCTGGAGGAGAAGTCAAGTTTGGAGGAGATCAGAAGGGCAAGATAATTGGCTCTGGAACTATAAAGTCTGGTAACTCTCCTTCCATCTCTAATGTACTTCTTGTAGAAGGATTAACTCATAACCTCTTATCTATCAGTCAATTAAGTGACAATGGTTATGATATAATCTTCAATCAAAAGTCTTGCAAGGCTGTAAATCAGAAGGATGGCTCAATCCTATTTACAGGCAAGAGGAAGAACAACATTTATAAGACAGATCTGCAAGATCTTATGAGTCAGAAGGTGACTTGTCTTATGTCTGTTTCTGAAGAGCAGTGGGTCTGGCACAGGAGATTAGGTCATGCTAGTTTGAGAAAGATCTCTCAGATTAACAAACTGAATCTTGTCAGAGGACTCCCTAATCTGAAATTCCAATCAGATGCTCTTTGTGAAGCATGTCAGAAGGGCAAGTTCTCCAAACCTGCATTCAAGTCTAAGAATGTTGTTTCTACCTCAAGGCCATTAGAACTCTTGCACATTGATCTGTTTGGACCAGTCAAAACAGCATCTGTCAGAGGAAAGAAATATGGATTAGTCATCGTAGATGATTATAGCCGCTGGACGTGGGTAAAATTCTTGAAACACAAGGATGAGACTCATTCAGTGTTCTTTGATTTCTGCATTCAGATTCAATCTGAAAAAGAGTGTAAAATCATAAAGGTCAGAAGTGATCATGGTGGTGAATTTGAGAACAGATCCTTTGAAGAGTTCTTCAAAGAAAATGGTATTGCTCATGATTTCTCTTGTCCTAGAACTCCACAGCAAAATGGGGTTGTAGAACGAAAGAATAGGACTCTTCAAGAAATGGCCAGAACCATGATCAATGAAACCAATATGGCTAAGCATTTCTGGGCAGAAGCAATAAACACTGCATGCTATATTCAGAATAGAATCTCTATCAGACCTATTCTAAATAAGACTCCCTATGAATTGTGGAAGAATAGAAAGCCCAACATTTCATATTTCCATCCTTTTGGATGTGTATGCTTTATTCTGAACACTAAAGATCATCTTGGTAAGTTTGATTCCAAAGCACAAAAATGTTTCCTTCTTGGATATTCTGAACGCTCAAAAGGCTACAGAGTATACAATACTGAAACATTGGTTGTAGAAGAATCAATCAATATCAGGTTTGATGATAAGCTTGGTTCTGAAAAACCAAAGCAGTTTGATAATTTTGCAGATTGTGATATTGACATATCAGAAGTTGTTGAGCCAAGAAGCAACGCATCAGAAGCAGAGCTTCTCAGAAGCAAAGAATCTGAAGATCAAGTATCAGCTTCTCTGGAGGATCTAAGCATATCTGAAGAACCATCTGTCAGAAGATCATCCAGACTCATCTCTGGTCATTCAGAAGATGTCATTCTTGGAAAGAAGGATGATCCAATCAGAACAAGAGCATTCCTTAAGAACAATGCAGACTGTCAATTAGGTCTTGTATCTTTGATCGAGCCAACTTCTGTTGATCATGCTCTAGAAGATCCAGACTGGATATTTGCTATGCAAGAAGAACTAAATCAGTTTACAAGGAATGATGTTTGGGATCTTGTTCCTAGACCAGATGGATTCAATATAATTGGCACAAAATGGGTCTTCAGAAACAAGCTCAGTGAGAAAGGTGAAGTGATAAGGAACAAAGCCAGACTGGTGGCTCAGGGTTATAGTCAGCAAGAAGGGATTGATTATACAGAAACCTTTGCACCAGTGGCCAGGTTAGAGTCTATTCGTCTATTAATTTCTTTTGCCACTCAACATAACATCACTCTCTATCAGATGGATGTTAAGAGTGCCTTCTTAAATGGTTATATAGATGAAGAAGTTTATGTCCATCAACCTCCTGGTTTTGAAGACTCTATGTCTCCTAATCATGTTTTTAAACTTAAGAAATCATTGTATGGATTGAAACAGGCTCCCAGAGCTTGGTATGAACGCTTAAGTTCTTTCCTTCTGGATAATGGTTTCACTAGAGGAAAAGTGGACACTACTCTCTTTTGTAAAACCTTTGAAAAGGATATTTTAATCTGTCAAATATATGTAGATGATATTATTTTTGGAACATCTAATGCTACACTTGGAAAGGAGTTTGCTAAGTCTATGCAGGCTGAGTTTGAAATGAGCATGATGGGAGAACTCAAGTACTTCCTTGGAATACAAATAAATCAAACATCAGAAGGAACATATGTTCACCAAACCAAGTATGTGAAGGAACTTCTGAAGAAGTTTAATCTTCTAGACTGCAAAGAAGCCAAAACTCCTATGCATCCAACATGCATCCTAGGTAAGGATGAGGTAAGTAAGAAGGTAGATCAGAAGTTATACAGAGGTATGATTGGATCTCTCCTATATCTGACTGCTTCTAGACCTGACATTCTGTTCAGTGTTTGTTTGTGTGCTAGATTCCAATCAGATCCTAGAGAATCTCATTTAACTGCTGTTAAGAGAATTCTAAGGTATCTGAAAGGTACTACTAATGTTGGTTTAGTTTACAGAAAATCTAAAGAATACAACTTAGTAGGATTCTGTGATGCTGATTATGCTGGAGACAGAATTGAAAGAAAAAGTACTTCAGGAAGTTGCCAATTTCTTGGAAGTCATTTGATCTCCTGGTACAGCAAGAAGCAAGCAACTATTGCTCTATCAACGACAGAAGCAGAATATGTCGCTGCTGCTGGCTGTAGTACACAAATGCTCTGGATGAAGAGTCAGTTGGAAGATTATCAGATATTTGAGAGTAACATTCCTATATTCTGTGATAATACTTCTGCTATATGTTTATCTAAGAATCCTATTCTTCATTCAAAAGCTAAACATATTGAGATAAAACATCATTTCATAAGGGACTATGTTCAGAAGGGTGTTATATCTTTAAACTTCGTTGATACAGACCATCAATGGGCTGATATCTTTACAAAACCCCTGGCTGAAGATAGGTTCAAGTTCATTCTGAAGAACATCAGTATGGATTTATGCCCAGAATGAGAAGATGAGAAGTTCTCATGTATGAGTATCTTCTGAAATGAATGTGGAACATTTTTTTTTAATCAGAAGTTCTGATTGAATTCTTTTAGAAATTATGATTCGGTTATTACTAACGTTTCATTGTCTAAGTTGATTCAGAACCTCTTCTAAAGCAAAACAGCTGTTACGTTTTATCTCGGGATGGTAAACCTGTCGTTACTATTCATGGATAAGCGCGCGTGCAGTTGAAGGGACGCCGACCATAGGTAACTGTGCTAGTCACCTCATTTGTCCTTATTATTTCTCCTCTTTTTACGCAACATTAAATGATTTTCTTAAATTCGTTTCATTTTATTTTCTTTTAAATACTCTTCAAAATGGTTTTTTGGTTTCCTATCTCTTTGTTTTTCTCTTAAAGTTTTATTTCTTCTCTCTCTCTCTCTCTCTCTCTCGTTTTTCACTTCTTCTCTCAAAACCTAGCGTTAACCCTAAGCCTGTTGAAGCTCCATGACTCAAAGGCGACAGATCTCCGTGCATCTCGGGATGGCTCTTCTAATACCTCTCAAGTCAGATCCTTCTTTGATGTTGTTATCAACTTTCATCCAAAGACAGAAGACTTTCTTGAGTTGTGGGAAGATATGCTCAACTTCTATGTTGAGTTTCTTGACCGAATGTTGTATTTTTTAATTTTTGTAGTCATTTCCTCTTTGGAAATTCTACTCTGTATTTGCTAGGAATGTTTCTCATCTTGTTAAACATAGGAACCTTTTGTAATATCTTTTGATTATCAATGAAAAGTTTCTTTGTGTTTTACATTCCAGTAAATGTTTTCTTTTGTCTTATGCATCTGAATCTTTTGAAATATTCTTTTTGATGTTATGACAAAAAGGGGGAGAAAGATAAATGATAAATGATTTGATTAAATCTATCAGTTGCTGGGTAAAGGCTCCCACACATTCACTAACAAGAACTGCAAGTTCTATATGGTTTAAGTGTTTTGCAGGTACAGAGAAGTGAAGTGAATCTTCAGAAGCAAACACTAGAAGCAAAACCATAAGAAGCGTTATTCTGTAAAAGGAATAAGCTCTTGGAAACTGAAGCAAGCTGAGTGCTGTCAAGCTTCAGAGATCAGAAGCAAGAAAGAAGAATGAATCAGAAGCACAGATAATAGAATTTGAATATCATTGTCTATCCTGTTCTGACAAAATTCTATTTGCTCTAATACATATAATGTTATGGCTCTGATACATTATTTGCTCTGATACATTATTTCAGCCTATATGGCTCTGATACATATAATGTGTTCAAACATACATTTTATGTTCTAACTCGTTCATGCTGACTTTTGTCGTTTAGTTTTTGTTCTGTAACATTTCAGGATGTAGAGATGCTCTGATGATGCTCTGGTACATTCAACAATGTTCTGATACAAATCTAGCATGAAGTGATGTTGGTAGACATTCAAAGTTCTGAAGCTATCCGAGGGAAGCAGAAATCAGAAGATGTGAATGTTCTAAAAGATCCAGAAAACTCAAGTTCTGAAGCTGTCCTGAATGGAAGCAGAAATCAGAAGCTGTGAATGTTCTGAAGATTAAAGAAATTCAAGTTCTGAAGCTGTCCTGAATGGAAGCAGAAGTCAGAAGCTGTGAATGTTCTGAAGATCAAAGAAATTCAAGTTCTGAAGCTGTCCACGATGGAAGCAGGAATCAGAAGCTGTGAGTGTTCTAAGGATCTAAAGAAATTCAAGTTCTGAAGCTGTCCAAAGGAAGCAGAAGTCAGAAGCTATGAATTCTCTGAAGGCAGAAGCTTATATGATCGTCTCTACCGAAATAATCAGGGAAGTCTTTTATCAAAGTTCTTCGAGTATTTATTTCAGGGGGAGATTATTTATCTCAGGGGGAGATTGTTAATCTCAGGGGGAGACATATTCATATGCTTATGCTATAGCTGTGTAATTTGTCTTTTGCCGTCTACTCTTTCTGATCGCAAATTCATATCATTTATATATGTTTTTGTCATCATCAAAAAGGGGGAGATTGTTAGAACAAGATTTGTTCTTATCAATTATCTTAGTTTTGATGATAACAATAATATGAATTTTGCTTAAGATAATATGGTACTCTAATCCAATGCAATTTCCCTTTCAGGAAATATATAAAGAGTACGCATAATTCAGCGCTCAGAAGTTGTGTCTCAAATGGTTCAGCATGCAACATCAGAACATGGTCTGGCAAGACATCAGAAGATGGTCGAAGCAGAATCAGAACATGGGTCTATGAAAGCATCAGAAGAACATGAGATCAGAAGCACTGAAGATCAGAAGATGGTATCACGCTCAGAAGCACTTCAAGATCAGAAGATCAGAAGATGCTATGCACCAAGCTGTTTTGACTCTGATGATATTCAAACGTCGTATTCACAAACATCAGATCAGAAGGAAGTACAGGTGGCAGACTACGCTGACTGACAAAAGGAACGTTAAAGCTATTAAAGGCAACGTCAGTAGACACAGCGTGAACAAGGCTCGAGGTAGTTGACAAAAGCGTATAACATTAAATGCAATGCTGTACGGAACACGCAAAGCATTAAATGCACTCAACGGTCATCTTCTCAACGCCTATAAATATGAAGTTCTGATGAGAAGCAAGGTTAACGATTCTGCTCCAAAACAACTCAAATTAACTTGCTGAAACGCTATTCAATCAAAGCTCAGAATCTTCATCAACTCACTACATTGCTGTTGTAATACTTTAGTGAGATTAAGCTTAAACGTTAAGAGAAATATCACAGTTGTGATTATCGCTTTTAAGAAGCATTTGTAAACTCTTAGAATTGATTACATTAAGTTGTAAGGAACTAGAGTGATCGTGTGATCAGTATACTCTAGGAAGTCTTAGCAGTTGGCTGAGCAGTTTGTAACTAGAGTGATCGTGTTGATCAGAATACTCTAGAGGAAGTCTTAGGAGTGAACTAAGCCTAGAGTGATCGTGTTGATCAGTAGACTCTAGAAAAGTCTTAGGAGTGAACTAAGCAGTTGTTCCTGGAGTGATCAAGTTGTGATCAGAAGACTCTGGAAGACTTAGTTGCGGACTAAGTGGAGAACCATTGTAATCCGTGCGATTAGTGGATTAAATCCTCAGTTGAGGTAAATCATCTCTGCGGGGGTGGACTGGAGTAGCTTCGTTAACAGCGAACCAGGATAAAAATAATTGTGCAATTTATTTTTATCGTTCAAGATTTAAAGTCACACTTATTCAATCCCCCCTTTCTAAGTGTTTTTCTATCCTTCATCTGTATCGTTATAATTTATGAGCATTCAATTGTATTACTTGCTAGTTGGTCTATGAGTCGATCGTAAGGCAAATCGTCATCGATGGGCACTCGTTCAGGTTTCATGTCCTCAATTTTAAAGAGGTGATCAGCTACTGCATTTTCGGTGCCTTTCTTATCTTTTATTTCTAAATAGAATTCTTGTACGAGAATAATCCATCTTAAAATTCTTGGTTTGGCGTCCTTTTTACTCAATAGTTACCTAATTGTGGCGTGATCGGTATAGACAATTATTTTTGCTCCTACTAAGTAAGAACGAAATTTATCCAATGCGAACACGACAGTTAGGAGTCTTTTTCTGTGGTGGCGTAGTTCATTTGCGCAGGGTCTAAGGTTCTACTTGTGTAATAAATTGCATGAAGCTTTTTGTCCTTTCTTTGTCCTAAGACTGCGCCTACGGTATAATCACTAGTGTCATACATTATCTCAAATGGTCTACTCCAATAAGTTGGTTGCATAATGGGTGCGGTAATAAGGAAATTTTAAGTGTTTGAACGATTTTAAGTAATTTTCATCAAAGATGAATTCAACGTCTTCCATTAGTAAGCTAGTTAGTGGTTTGGTTATTTTAAAGAAATCTTTAATGAATTGTCGGTAGAAACCGGAGTGTTCCAAGAAACTACATATTTCTCTAACGATTTTCGGAGGTTGAAGGTTTTCTATAACTTCTATTTTAGCTTTATCAACTTTAATACCTTTATCAGACACTATGTGTCCGAGTACGATTCCTTGTCGGATCATGAAATGGCATTTTTCCCAAGTTAGTATGAGATTAACTTTTACGCACCTTTAAGTACCATTTATAAGTTCGATAGATATTATTCAACACTCTGCCCACTAACACAAAAATCGTCCATAAATACTTCCATTATGTCATTTATAAAATCAGTGAAGATCAACATCATGCATCTCTGGAATGTTGTGGGAGCGTTACACAATCCAAATGATATTCATCGGTAGGCAAATGTACCATAAGGACAGGTAAAGGTGGTCTTTTCTTGGTCATCAGGATGAATAGGAATTTAGAATAATCCTGTATAACCATCTAAATAGCATAAATGAGAATATGTAGTCAGTCGTTCAAGCATTTGATCGATAAAAGGTAAAGGAAAATGATCCTTGTGGGTGGCTTTATTCAATTTCATAAAGTCAATGCATATTCTCCATCCAGTTTGAAGACGTTTCGCTACAGATTCGCCCTTTTCATTATTGACAACTGTGACACCTCCCTTATTTGGTATGACATGTATTGGGCTTACTCATTTATTGTCGGATATCATGTATATGATTCCTACTTCTAATAGCTTTTGTACTTCTCTCTTGACTACATCACTCATGACGAAGTTGACTCTTCTTTGATGTCCTCTAGAGGTTTTATAGTCTTCCTTAGCATAATATGATGCATACATATAGAGGGATTTATTCCTTTTAGATCTTAGATGTTATAGCCTAGAGTAGTTGGATACTTCCTTAAGACATATAGTAATCTATCGGTCTTTATCTGTCCTAAGTCTGCATTGACTATTATTGGTCATTCGAGCTTTGTGTCTAGGAATTCATACCTTAGATTTTTAGGTAGTGTTTTAAGTTCTACAGCAGGTTTCTTTAGGCAAGGCATATGATTAGGTGTTAGTACCAGATATTCCCTTAGACTGTCTGTTAGAACAAGATTTGGTTCTGCACTTAATCTTTAAGTTTCAATGATAAAAATACATATGTTTTTTATGCAACAATTTTTGTACTCTAATAGTTTCTTAAGTGTGCAGATTCACTATTTTAATTAATTAGGATTGTTGTCTAGAAAAATCATTAGAATCAGCGTCATCACATATTAGAAGAACTATTCCTCTCAATTTTGAAGTGACATCAGTAGTTCTGAAGAATGTTGAATGACTCATCAGAAAAAGGAATTATAAATGTTTTGAAGCGAAACTACTTTTCAAGATCAGACTTCAGCTCAAATATGCTTTAAGATCATAACTCAAAATTTTTCGTTCAGATAGATTGCTGCTTGTAACTCTGAAGACTTCTTTCTGATTCTGAAGGATATTGTCTTTTGGAACGTCTATGTTACATGATCTTTTCAATTCTCTCTCAACTTCAGATAAGAAGTACATCTCAAATGAAGAATGATCAAAAATTTGCAAAAGAAGCAATATGGTACAACAGTACATCACCTTTTCCACTTTTGCAGGACTTATTATACGATTCCTTCTTTTGTGCGCTCTTTGTTCCCCGTGACTTTTTAGAGTTGTTACGTCTGGGAAAGTACATCTTGTCCTCTCTCAACGGTTATCTTTTCGTGGGACTATATATAAGAGACACTCTCCTTTGAAGAAGCTGCTAATCAACAATGTTATTCAAGCTATATCATAAAACTCAGCAAATAAACATCAAAGAGAGAGAAAAATCTTAGAGAAATTATGATGAACACTCCATTATGAGAAATCTAGTTTCTGAGAATCTGTATGAACACAAAAGTTGTTGCTCGTTAGATTGTGTTATCATCTGTGCAAAATTGTTTATGTTTAAATCTACTTTTTACAAGCACTATCTTGTAAACATTATCCTTTGTAAATCTGTTAAGATTTGTATTCCTCAAGTGACTAGGTTGTTAGCCTGTATACGTGAAAAGGCTAAGGTGTCTTTCTAGACTCTTAGAGGTTGTTTGTAATCTTTCAAGATTAGTGGATTAAGTCCTTTTCTAAGGCAAAATCACATTGGTGGGTGGACAAGATTAACCTTTTCTAAGGCGAACCTATAGAACCGAACGTGTTATTTTTATTCTCCCTCTTAACTATCTCATTGACCTTTGTGAAAATATTTTCAAAGATTAAAAGTTTTAGAAAACCCAATTCAACTCCCCAATTTCTTGTGTTTTTCTCTACCTTCATTGTCGTCTATGTATGGCGCATACAAATTATCGTCTTCAAATATATAAGGTGCTGGAATCTTTAGTACTTTAGTATACTTAAATTTTTCCATCTCCATTTCTATTACGCATTTATCGACAACGTCTAGGAGACAACATGAATCTTCTATAGCTGGTGCCTTTAAGAATTGTGCTAGAATAAATTCAACCTTTTCTTCACAAACCTCAAAGGTTAGCTTTCCTTTCTTCACATCCACGATGGCTCCAGCGGTGGCCAAAAAAATGGTCTTCCTAAAATGATGGGGATGTTGGAATCCTCTTTTATGTCCATAATTATAAAATCAGTAGGAATATATAATTGAGCTATACGAACGGGAATGTTCTCTAGCATACCTATAGGAAATTTAACTGAACGGTAAGCTAGTTGTAGAGACATCTTTGTTGGTCTTTCTTCTCCTAATTTGAATTTTTCGCATATGGATAATGGCATTAAACTACTTCTAGCTCCTAAGTCGCATAAAGCTTTGTCTATTACAAACTTTCCGATTACACATTATATGGAAAACTACTGGGTCTTTTAGCTTAGGAGGCATGTTGTTTTGGATTATAGCGCTAGATTCAGCAGTAAGCGTAATGGTTTCATTATCTTCGATCTTTTCTTATTAGATAATATCTCTTTAAGGAACTTATATTAGGAGGGTATTTGTGTGATGGCTTCTGTAAAAGGTATAATGATATTTAATTATTTCAAAAGTTCTACGAATTTCTTTAATTGCCCTTCATTTTTAGACTTAGCAAGTCTTTAAGGATACAATATAAGTGGTTTGTATGGTGGAGGAGGCACGTAAGGTTTTTCTTTTTCTACGGTCTCTTTACTTTTGTCTTCTTTTCCATTTTTAGTTGGTTCGTTTATCCTTTCAGTTGCTTTACCAGAATTTTGATAAATGGATGGATTGTTAAGTCTCGGCTCAATTGGTTTGCCTAATTTTGTCCCACTTCATAGTGTGATAGCATTAGCAGGACCTTTTGGGTTTGGTTGTGACGTGTCTGCAAGGGCAGTTGTAGCTGCTTGTTGTTATGCCACTTGAGAAATATGTGTTTCTAACATTTTATTGTAAGTGGTTAAGGCGTCTACCTTGTTTTCTAATTGCTTAAGTTGTTCACCAGTGTGTACATTTTGATTCAGGAACTCCTTATTTTGTTGGGCTTGGGTAGCTATGAAGTTTTTCATCAAGATTTCAAGGTTATACTTCCTATGAACATTAGGATCAGCTGCAATGGCTTTTTTATACCCTGGTGGTATAGAAGGAGTTTGGCCAGGTGCATTATTGTTCTTGTACGAAAAGTTTGGATGGTTTTTCCAACATGGATTATAGGTATTGGCATAAGGGTTACCTTGAGCATAATTCACTTGGTTAGTGGGAATTCCTGCCAAAAGTTAACATTCGGGGGCAGCATGCTCAGGAACTCTGCATGCATCGCAGTATGGTGGCTGTAGGGGTTATGGTCAAGTTCTCTATTCTCTAAGTAAGAGCCTCTACCTTGGCATTGACATGGTCAAGGATACTAATTTCATATATATCGCCTTTCGTTTATGACTTCTCTACAAGAGTTCTTTCACTTCCCTATTGATTGTGATTTTGAGCCATACTTTTAATAAGATGATAAGCATCTTCGTAAGGTTTATCCATTAGTGCGCCGCAACAGCGGCGTCTATTGTCAATCTTGTGTTGCACAAGAGACCATTGTAAAAGGTATGAATAATCAACCATTCTTCTAAATCGTGCCGTGGACAAAGTCTCAACATGTCTTTGTATCTCTCCCACGCTTCGAAAATAGATTCATTGTTTTTTGTTTAAACCCATTGAATTGGGCTCTTAGCATAGCCGTCTTATTTGGTGGAAAATATCATGCTAAGAAAACTTTCTTCAACTCTTCCCATGTAGTGACAAAGTTGGATGGTAGAGACTGAAGCTAAGCCTTAGCTTTATTTCTTAAGGGGAAAGGGAAAAGACGTAGTCTTATTGCTTTGAGGATGACACCATTTGATTTCACTATGTCTACGTACTGCACAAACACTGACAAATGTAGGTTTGGATCGTCTGTAGAACTACTGTAAAATTGGTTCTGTTGTACCACTAACAATAATGAAGGTTTCAACTCGATATCGTTTCGGTTGATAGCAGGGGAAGCAATGTTATTGTGTGGTTCCTCCTGTGATAGAATAACATAATACTCGAGAGGACGATTATGTGGTCCTTCGGCCATGACTAGTTATGTTTTGGGTTCTTGATAAAGAAATGGGATATTAGGATATGGAATATTGTATTTGATATGATATTCGTTGATCTGGCACCTTAAGTTAATAAAACGCTCAACTTCGTCAATTGGTTGCTTTAACTCCTCGCCTTGAGAGCGAGTATTTGGCATGCAATCGAAAAATTAAAAAAAAAGGAAAATCGTTACCTCAGCCTATACTTCACAACAATGGAATCACAATATTGACTAAATTAGTCCCCGACAATGGCGCCAAAAACTTGTTCGCGTTTCTATAAGAGTCTATTAGATTACCTAACTGCAAGTACACAGTCTACCACATAGTTTTATAAGATATTGAGCCCACATGGATTATAAACAAACTAATGTTATCAGTTGGTGTTGTGTAAAACTAAGGCAAGTGATTTCTTTGATTTAACGAAATTAAAGCTAAGGTTGAAGTAAATTTAGAAAATATGATAACAAGGAGAGGTTGGAATATGTATTTCACGTACCTCAGGGATTCTGTAACTGATTGGATTATACTGATGTTAAAAGCATATTTAGTAGAAAATACCAGTTTAAAGACTAAATCTCACACTCCCGCGCTATTGAAAAAAGCCACGTTTCTTAACCATGAGATTTTGCTCTCGCTCGCCCATTTCAATTAAAGAACGTGTTTTGAAAACTGAACAAGTCCTAATCGATACCTAAGGCGCTCTCGCCCTCCTTAGGATCGATGCCTCGTTCTTACTATTCGATTTGACCCCCGTCCTCTCGCAGTGCTGGTTCGACCTTATTTGATTTTCACTCTCGTGAGAAACTGTTTTAATTAAACTTAGAAACAAAGAACAAAATAGAATTTTATAAAGGTTTAAGCCAATTTTGTTACTGAGTCCCATCGGAAACGATAATCCTCACATACTAGACTTAAGAAAATTTAACTAGACATTGAATAAAACGGAAAAATACTAAACACGGTAATTGCAATTAAAAACAACATGATAATTAGTGTAGGAATGCGATAAACAATAATGATAAGCAATGCGATAAAAAACTTGTAAAAGCTGGAAACAAATTGTGATGGTTGAAATAAATATGAAACTGAATAACTTATATTAATTCCGACAAGCTTCACGATCCAAGAGTACAAAGTAACTCAAATCTAGGTTCCCTCGATGCGAGTGATTATCACTTTGAAATGTATTTGTGCCTAATACTAAATTCGACAGAGTTTTGCCTACAACTTGGAAGCCTTAAACTAAGTAAAAATAGGTCTAATATAGAGCTTCTATGCTGGATAACTGCTTTATGAACATGTAACAGTTCTGGAGAAGAAGTGGGGAAGTGGGCAAGAGTGAGTCTAACCCACTCCCATGTTTTGCTGCTACTAAGGTCAAATGGCGGATGCCATATGCTTATGGTGAACGCCACGAACTTAAGTGACTTGGCTGACGTGTTCGGATGCCATGGAGGACGCCATTAGGCCACGACAAACGCCATGCACCAGAGTCTTGTAGTTTTGCTTTTTTCTTCCCCATTTTGCTTTCTTTTTCACTTTTTAGAACAAATGCCCCATAGTCAACAAATACCAGAAATGCAGACAAAACGAGAGGTAAAAGTGACAAAACATAATGAAATAAAGATAAAATAGTATGTGAAAAGAGTCTAAAAACATGATGTATTTCGCGTTATCACTCATAACATGGTACTCTCCAATTATGAAGGCAATATTGGCCATTCACTGGGGAAATCAAGGTAGATTTGGTTGTCGGAACTACAGTTTGACCAACTCTATTTAAGGTTATTCCTTTTAAATATAAATATAGCCTACTACAGGGTAGGGAATGGATACATGGCACTGGCGCAGTCTCTTCATCCCTCCACTAGAGAATATTAATTTGGAGAGGAGACGACATCATCGAAAACATGGAAGCAGACGAAAGCTACTACATGGCGGATGTGAATCATGTTAGTAGAAGGACTTTTGATAAAAACTTGGAAAAATATAGCGCCACATGTAACATCCCAGTTTTATTTAATTCTTTTATTTGAATTATGGATGAATTTATATATTTTATTTGATTATTGGGTGTAGTAATTAAATAATTATGGGTTATGAGGGTATGTGACCTTGAGATGAGGGTGTTGAGAGTACGTAGAAATTGGTTAGAATAATTTGGAATTATTTAGAATTATTTAAATAATTAAATATTAATAGTTTATTTGATCTATTCAATTAAAATGAGAAAATATGGGTAATTTATAGAAGATTTGATTATTAGAATAAATAATTAAAATAAAATAGAAATTTAAGGAAAAAAGACAAAGTAGAAATTTTGGGAGTAAGTGAGGTTAGAATAGAGAAAACCAAATTATGGATTTTGGTTATTATACAAAGAGGAGTTGAGAGAATTATAGGGTTTTTGATAAGTACGTGAAAATAGGAGAATAAAGAACAAGAACATTGGAAGGGAGAGCTAGGGCTTTGGGAAAGAGATGACATAGAATGTTTCTTGTTGCTTTTGCTGGAGTTACCAGGTAAAGAGTATGAGTTTCTTCATAAATGGGTATAATGCATGGAGGGTAGAAAGCTGAGTCCTTAACCTTCAATAGGGTTTGTATTTCTATATTGTTTGATGATGAGTATGATGAATGAATGATTATGATTCTATTTTTCCATGAATTGATCTGATAATTTGTTGTGCTATTTTGTTGTTGTATTTCTCATGAATCGATGATTATATGATGAAGTTGTGTTGAAATTTGAGAGTTAAGGGTATAATTATAATGGAACAATTTATGATAGGAACATATATTTTTGAAGTTGTGCTATGTAATTTTTTAAAAAATTCTGAAATTGAACTCTGTTTTATTACACGACGATTTTTGCCGTAACTTTAGTTTACTAGGTCCAAATAACGTGACGTTTGAAGCGTTAGAAAGCTAACAAGAAGCACTATCCCATAGTGATGGTTTGGGATTTTAATTATATATGTATTATGAATGGATTTTAATTAGTATCGAGCGTGTGGCACACGACTTTGCTATTCTCGCCATGGGATGCCTCTTTTGTCTTGTTAGTCCTGGGGCGTAATGATGTTGTGTAATTGAGGGGACTCATGCCAAAATTTCTCATAACAAGTATTTAGGGGTGTGAAGGTCGATGTCGTGTTACATGCTCTCTTAAATGCAATCTTGTCCTTGATGGGAGAGGTGTAACTACTATCCTTTATTGGTGCAAACCTTTGATGCTAGGAACTCGCTTTCTGAAGTCTCACACATTCTTCTCAGCGTTGCTATCCTCGCCATTTATGTAAAATTCCACCCTAGTAATCACCTCTGCTAACGAGAGTGCTGGCTTTTGGGCGAGAGACTTGTTGAAGTGTCCCACCTTGAGTCTATTTTGGAACATCCCTATGAACATTTCTTGATTTGAGGGGACGATCCTAATAGTGGCTTGATTGAATCGGCTAAGATGTTCCCTCAATAATTTTGAGGGACCCTGTCGTATGTTTAATAAGTTAGTGGTGGTCATCTTCCTATGACAGTTGGCGGCAAACTGGTGTACGAGTTTCCTCACTAGTTCTTGATAAAAAGCGACGGAAGTTAGGGGCAGACCTATATACTATCGCAAGGTTGCATCCCTGAAGGTGCCAGACAACAATTTGTACTTTAGGGAGTTAGGTGCTCTGATGATGGCCATTTGTGTGTTGATGGATGCGACATGTTTGTAAGGATCAGTGCACTTATCAAATTTGGCCAAAGAGGAAGGGTTGAATCCCTTAAGGAAAGACAATCCCATATTTCGTCTAAAATGGTTGGGGATCCAACAATTCCATCTCCTCTGGGGATTTGTCTTTTGTTGACGTTGTCGGATATTGAGGACTTTGTCCTCCAGGGGAACTTTGTCGGATATTGAGGACTATATCATAAATAAATAGCAAGATGGATTACGACATAAATAGTACATGCAAAATTACATAATACAAATAGAATAGATAATACATGTTAAAATTGTTACAATAAGTAAGGTTGAAGAAGTAAAATATTCAACTGTTGAAGTAAAAGTAAAATATAAGCATATACATTTGCACAATTATAAACATATACAACTACAGAAGCAAAAACATAATAAAAAGAGAAAAATAAAAAGAACTGAAGCCGAACAAACATACAAAGTGCCATTATGTATCCTATTTTTACTTAACATATTATGAGAAACAGATCAATATATTAATAATATATGACTTATATCTAGTTTGTTTAGTATTCCTTATATGAAAACCGTATCAAATCAAATAATCGTAACACAACCGAAAATAGAAAATTCTAAAAGAATTAGGATACTTCCCAGAAACTGTGAAATTTTATAATCAGGAAAGACTACCATTTTTTCTAACCTAAAGAATGACAATGAATTTGTAGACAACCAAAGAATGACAATGAATTTGTAGGATACTTCCCAGAAACATGTAGTATTTCAAATCGAACGCAAACAGAACACAAAAGTAATTTTGGATCAGAATTGAGAATATAAGGAATGTTAATCACTTACATGGGAACATAATTCGTTAGCAATGAAGTAGAGCTTCACAAATTGTAATTTTGCTTTGACGAAGATGATCGAATTTTTTTGGAAGGAATACAATTCAATTTTAAAATGACGATGGAAATGTATACATCATAACCGAATCCCTCGCTGTACGATAAATATGAGATTTTCAAGAAAAATAAATTATAGCAAGCTTCAAAAAATCATCTTAACGAAATCGAATTTTTAAGACATGTTGAATTGCATACAAAAAATTATTAACAACATCAACATCAGATGCTTTGGAAAAAGACGGACATGAAACAATTTAAATAAAAACAGGAAACAACAAATAACAATTTAAGAAAATACTAAACTAACATCAATAATCAAAACAAAAAAAAGATAAAATCAAGTGAAAAATTGTAGGTGAAAAGAAATTGTATGAATCAAAGGGTATGGAATATAAACAAGGTACATTTGATAAGGGATGTTAATTAGTAATTCATTGTAACAAATAAAAAAATGTTTAATTTCAAACAATATTCAAGTCTTGTGGTCATATAGCTGACGCATACCCCAATATAAATATTTGTCCTCTCAACTAAATTATTCTCAATCGTATCTCAATTTTGTTATTCGGGTTATTAGGGTTTTTGTTCTTTCCCCACAACTCTCTGTGAAAACCAGGGTTTTTCTCCGAATGGGAAGATATCGTAGCCGTAGCAGAAGCTACAGCCCTCGCCGCCGTAGCAGAACCCCACCTCGCGGTCGCAAGCGTTATGACGATGATCGCTATCCTGATTCCAGGTCTCGCAGAGACCGTCGTTCTCCTCTCCCTTCTGGCTTACTCGTCCGTAATCTCCCTCTTGATGCTAGGTTTGTTTTTTTACATCTATTCATGTTTCTTGTTTCTGAATTTCATTTTTTTTAATATTAAGTTTCCAGTAATTAAGCTCCAACATTATACTCTAGTTTATGTATTGAAACCCTAAAACGATAGTGCTATCTTGTTGGTTGACAAATTGAAATCTTTTATTGGATATGGAAAACAATTTTTTGTTGCTATCTCATCAATGGAGTGGAATTGTTCCTTTCATTCAATCGAATTTTGACTGAAAAGTGAGAACTAAGTTTACCTTTTGATTTATATGATGCAGACCTGAAGATCTTAGGGGGCCATTTGAACGCTATGGTCCTGTGAAGGATGTTTACCTTCCTAGAAATTATTACACTGGGTATGTATGTTCTAAGTTTTGTTTCATATTTACTGTTACAACTCCTGTTTTTAATAAGATAGTATGGAATTATGTGAATTTGATAGGGGCATGTGGACTGGAGTGTTGAAAGTCCCACATCTAGTATGCCCAGTGAAGTATTAGGTGTTGAAAGTCCCACATCGAGTATGCCCAGTGAAGTATTAGGTGGTTTGGGGAACCCTTTCTTGAGAACTACTTAAATACCTCACTGAGCATGCCATGCTGCTCGATGCGAGACTTAGCACTGCTTAATGCCCAAGTCCCTATCGGTATTGTGATTAGGGACTTATTTTTAAATTGTGATTGGGTTGATTTCAGTGATTTTTTTTTTTTTGAAATGCTTTTATAGTGAACCTCGTGGCTTTGGATTCGTGAAATATCGATATGGTGAAGATGCAGCAGAGGCAAAGCAACATCTGAATCACAGTGTCATTGGTGGACGTGAAATAAGAATTGTGTTTGCTGAGGAAAATAGGAAAACCCCTCAGGAAATGCGTGTCACTTCTCATGGAAGGTGTGATTACAGTTATAAGTGGTAGTAAATTTTTAATTTTGCAATTATGGAATTTCTCATTTCTTATCAATTTTTTATTTATAATTTTATTATTAGTAGCCGAAATGGAGGTGGTAGCAGAAGGAGAGCTCGGTCAAGATCCCCACGACGTCGTTATCGATGTCAGTATACATATTCACCTCAGCTTCCAAATCGTATTTTAAATACAATTACATTGTATTTATGCTTTAATTGAGAAGCCAATCCATTTATTCATGTTATTATATATGCATTCTTTGCAGCCTACTCTAGGTCTCCATCACCTGCCAGGGACAATTCAAGGTTTGATTTATATTTCCTTGTGTGTATTAGAGTATGTTGTTGAGCATGTTATCAAATTTATTTATTATTTATTATGTATCATAATGTTTGAGGCAACTGACTATATTTGATTGCATTTAGTTTCTCAAACATTATTTGTAATTGAAATTTAAAAAGTAATTGCATTTCATAAGTTGGAGATGACCTTATTTTAGCTGTAAAATGTCATGTTTAGAATCCTTAGTAGTTAAGGATGTTTGATACTTGGTTGGAAATCGTTATAAACAAAGTTGATCAGCAGAGCCACAGGCGGAGAAAGGGATTTCTCTATTCAGTTCTTTTTCTGTCACGCTATTTTGTTACTTTCATATTAGTCCGTCCTTTGGTAAATTTGTCTATCAGAACACTTATTTGTTGTGTTAGGCTTGGTTAACTAAGATGGCTGTTCACGCACTTCTGTTTGGACTATGTTTTTTCTGGTGGATGGTTGAAGTGGCAAGAGCTGGTTCTTTAAATGAATATTTTATGTGATATGTGATAGCTGTACTATATCTTTGCTCAGTAAGAGTATAATTACCAAGGCTTACTTCTAACAGTTAGAGTGCCTTCCAATCCTATGACCCTGACAAGACTCCTATAATGTGTTTAAGTGAATTGAATGATATCTGCTTATGGTCTTCTTTATGCAGATAATAATGTGAATTGAAGAGTTTAAAGATTGGTTAATAAAGATTAACGAGTAAAGAGGCTTAAAGTGATGTGGTACTTGCTTATGTATCTTTCAAAGTCCCTCCATAAGAAATATCAATACCCAACTTGCCTTATTCTGCCAGTTGTGCGGCTGGTATTTTGTTTGTTGCTTTCGATTGGTCGAAATAAGTACTTCTTTTGATTCCCTTATACCGGTTTTCTGTAAAGAAGATTCTGTTTAGTTTGATATATTGTTTTTCATATACTATCCAGTTTAAAAAGAATATAAAGCTTATAGTTGGCCAAAGAAAATCATGCTCAAAGAATGGAAGCCAAAGTATTTACATGTAGAGATATGATGTGCAAGAAAGATAATTGTCATTTTTAAATAGTTGGGACAAAGAGAGCTATGAAGTTACCAGATGCTGATCTTGCAGTACATCATTTATAGCTGTCCATGTTTGGATTCAAGTGTCATGTAGTTGTCCAGAAAATTTTGGAAGGTACAGGTAAAGGTCACATTTTGGCTAATTAGATTCATAAGAGGAAGTAAGTGTTAGTACTAATAAGAAACAAAAAATGGTTTGGGCGACTGCCAATTATTAGTGTAGCTTATTTTTACTTTAACAGGAAATCTTAGTGTATTATGTTAGTTGAGGGAGTTGAACTCATAACCTGCTTACATGTTTAGTCTGTTGTACTTGCATATATTCTAATCTTGATTTGTGGGATGTCTGTGGTCGATGTTCTCTATATACCTATGTTATGTGTAGGGTATGCATTTGTATTGATTTAGCCTTTTCATTATCTTGATCGTATTACTGAGATGTCTAGCTGACATGTTGGTTTAGGGATGACAGGGGTAGGGGTGGTTATTCTCCAGAGCGTTCAAGATCTTATTCTAGGTCTGTTTCTCCCGGCGGTGGGAAGGAAGACAAGAGGTCCCCTCGTGCCTCTCCTGGTGGTGGGAAGGACGACAGGAGGTCCCCTCGTGCCTCTCCCGGTGGTGGGAAGGACGACAGGAGGTCCTTTCGTGTCTCTCCGGGCGGTGGGAAGGATGATAGGAGATCCCCCCGTTCCTCTCCTGTTGTTGGGAAGGACGACAGGAGATCCTCTCGCGCCTCTCCGGGTGGTGGGAAGGATGACAGGAGGTCCCCTCGTGCCAGGGAGAATGGTCGAAGTCCAGATGTTAGGAAAGATCAGTCACCTACCAGATCTGAGAGCCCTAGGGACAAAGATCGAAGTCCTTTAAGGTCTCGTTCGCGGTCATACAGGTATGAAGTTTCTGACCTTTTTAATGGTATTGTGTTATTCTACCCAATATATTTTAATTCAAATATGATCCCTAATGTGCCTTCCTGTTAAGGACTTTGAAGCAGTTTGGAATATAATAGGGAATTGTGTATTTGTAGTCTGAATTTTGTCTTTAATAGTGAGATTTTCTTTGGAGAGATTTGTATGTCTTTATTTGATTTAAAGGGCATTTTAACTTTACTCCCATGAACATTTCAGTGGTGGGCGTGGCCCTGACTGGTTTAAATGAGTTTCGTAAACTACTTTCTTAATACTGGCGTTGTTATTTATATTTCCGAGGTTGAATACTCTGTTCTAATTGTTTGCTAATTTCTAGTATTAGTTTATTACCAAATATCATCTGCCAGTCTTGTTGTAAATTATTGTCTGTCCCATTAGTATATTTTCTATACATGTGACTTTATAGTTAGGCTGACGATTGAATTCCTGTTCTTGTATTGAGCACAATCTCCATGTTTCACCATATCTCTGTACTTTGAAAGGGATTTGCTTTTTCTACTCAGTATTGAATTGAAATTAGAATAATCGGTGGTTGATTTTTTCTTTATTGTTATGCAGTCCACGCTGATTTTCCACCAAGCATGTGAAGTACGGGTGATACTGGAGATAAACTTGGATGTTTTGAAAGACACCGATGCATCTGTTATGTTTATTTTAGCCTGTTAAAAACAATTCCAATGGATAATAGTTTTAGACTTGGTGCTGCCATTTTAGTAGATACTGGCTTAAGGCCATTTTGTCTGTTTTTTGAATACTGGTTTTTTCTTAATGAAGTTGTAACTTGTTTTTTTAGCTATTATTTTGAAGAGCACCCATCTTTTAGTTTCACTATTCCATAGCACCCATCTTTTAGTTTTACTATTTACTGCTGGTCTATCTTGTGCTTCCATGAGTATTTCATCATTTTTTTTCAGTATCCATAAAACCTAAAAAATGCTTAGAGACGTTTTCACTTACAACTAGTCGCCAAGGCCTGTTTATGATATTGTGATGTAGGGTGTTTATGATATTGTTCGTTTGTTTTGATTTTTTTAACAAATGATTTTATAGTGTAACAATAATTTGTTTTATATAAATTTATAAATAAAATTTCCTTAAAAACTTTAAATGGAAAGTTGTTTTGAATAGTCCTTAAAATAACATATTTTATCACTTTGGTGAAATTTATTTTGGATATTAAAATTTTAAAAGATCATTCAATTTTGAAGCTATTTCAAATAATTCTTTATAAAAATCAATTTTAAAATACAATTTTTTTTAAAAATTTATGAGATTTCGACTAAGTTTCGATCTTTAATCATATATCTTTGTTATAAGATGTAAAAGTTAGTGTTTTAATTTTTTAAAAAATAAATATAAAAAAATTTATAATATTTTGAAAATATATTTTTTTTTAAAGTTGAAATAAACATGATCATAATAGTTTGGAGCTATGATTTTGGTATTCCATAATTGCATAGAATACTAAAGGAAACATGATATAGATTTAGGGTTTGTTTGGATAAACAACTTATTTCAGCTTGTGTTTATCAAAATAAGCGCATATTATAAGTTCGCATAAGCTATTTTTATTAGAAAAGATAAAATAAATTTAAATTGTTTTAATATATGTTATAGGTTCATATGCTCTCTTGAAATATTAATATATGTTATTGGTTTATATGCTCTCTTGAAACTTTGAAAAATGTTGTTTTGATTAAGTCTTCACAAAATTTAGATAAACTCAAATAAGTCCATCCAAACAATTCTTTAATGCATGATTTTGGTCGACCGACATTCATAGCATGAAAAATAAATATCATATACTTTCTTCTTAATGAAATATAAAAATTAACGAAGAGAACTTGGACAAAATATTATCTTTTATTATGATATTATCTTTTGCACTATTAATTAAAATACCAAAATAAAGTTTAATTATCTTCAAAAACTTAAGAAAAGAAATTGAAAAGGGGTGTAATCGGTTCAATTTGAAGCGATTTTTGGTCAAAAACATGTCTGAATCGATGATATCTCCATTAATTTGGGTTAGTTTGGTTTTTAATATTTTTCAAAAATGAAATCGAACCAAACTAACTGGTTTGGTTCAATTTGGTTATGTTCACTTGATCAATTTATAATGTTTTTCCCAAACATTATATTCATTAGTGTATTCTTCACTAGCGTGTTTTACGATGTATTTTATACTATTATTTTATAAAACAATATATGTAATATCCTATTTTTCTATTATGAGAATAAATGTAGAAAGTCTATTTAGTTGATATGGAACTAAGTGGCATATTGATTATTAAAGATAACTTGAAGGGTATTTTACTCTTTGTCCCAATTATGAGTCTTAAGGGTTTGTTTGGTTAAAGCCTTTCCATTTTGTTATAACACAAAAACAAATTTTTGTGGGGGAGAAGAGTAAAAACGTGAAAGAGAAGAAGGGGATAGGAAGATTAATCCAACCTTGCATGCAACCATAGCCATCCATCCTCATCTTTAGCTCCTGATTTTGCAGCTTTCCTCTTATATTTAGGTGAGTCTCATAGTTAGAGACTTGGGAAAATTTATGGGAATGATATGTTTTGGGGTTTTAAGGATTTGAGAGATAAACTATGATTCTTGCCCAACGCATGTTCTTGTTATTGTATAGTGACTTGGGGTGATATCTATTACTCAAACATGTAGTTAGATGCTTCATGCAGGTGATTTGGAGGGGTAAATGCACCCCATTGCAGAACTGGTGCATTATGCATTTTTCTGCAAAATCGCTATCTCGCTAAGCGAACTTAGGTTGCTAAGCGAGTGTTGTTTGTATTTTTCAAAAATCGCGAGCTCGCTAAGCAAACCTAGTCCGCTAAGCGAGATTGCGAAATGTGAACCTTTCTATTTTACGTTTGTGTAAGCCCGCTGGGACCTCACTGAGCGAGCCCTGTGTTGCAGAATTTTATTATTGTTTTCCTTGAGTGCATAATGTTCCGTAATGGGAATCGATTGTTTCCTCGACTATTATAGCTTGCCTAAGCATTGTATAGTGGTGTATTACCATGTGTGTAGTACGAATTGTTATCACATGTCTATATGAATCGAATATGTATGGATAACATAAAGTAGTGTGTTAGATTGTATATGCTTATCTTAGATATACTCTGTTAATGCACTTATGAGATGGAATTCGTGCATGGTACTGATTCTGCTTTGTGCCTATGGAATAGTCATGTTGTGATCAATGCTTGACTTTCGTTGTTCCGGTTGAACATTCGGGTTGTTTGTTTGGTATGGCTCTTCGAGCATGACTTGTGATATATGCTAGAATCGTAGTGGGCCTAGGCTATTAAGGGGTAAATCGCATAGAACACTTGATACCATTGCGATGTGCTTGTGAGGGCCTGCGGGGAATTTCTGACTTGCAGTATACATCAGCATTCTCGGTATGTTCTACGCACTTGAACTACCATTGCGTTGTGCATGTGGAGGTCTTATAGGGCGTTTCTCCACTAGCGGTTACACATCAGTGTGCTTGGTAAGGTGGAGAAGTAATGCCATGTAGGCAATATTACTTTCGATTCGCCTCTAGTGATGCCACGTAGGCAAGATCACTAGTCTTTCATCCGGTGGGCTCGTGTTGTCAAGACGGCGTTTTGTACTGAGCTGGGTGTGTCCCCACACGTGCGTTTTGATGATTGACGAGGCCGTGACGTCACGTTGGCAATGTCACCACTGTAACTCATCGCGAATGGGTTGCCCCTTAGGACTCATTCGCTCTATCGTGCACTGTGTCGGTACAAGTCTCTTGCTATGCACGAGTGTAACTCACCGAGGGGTGGATTGCGTAGCCTAATTAGCGGGCTGTAACTTACTCTTGGATTCCTCGTACATGGGTACGGGTTTGCATATGATTGTTTGTTTGTTGTTATCGCCGCATTGGACAGTTATGTGACTTCTAATGGTGGTGTTACCTTGTTTGTATTTGTATCTGGCTGCGAGGTAACCCGGATTCTCGGTGAATTCATTTGCTTGCATATTCCCTGTAGAACTGAGTGAACCCGTAGGATAGGGAGACTCTCTGAGATTTAGTAATCTCACCCCATTCCAATTAACTTTTTCAGGTGGTTCAAGGCAGGATCGTGGAAAGGGTAAGATGACTTAGCTTTGTCGGATGGTGTTTCTTGGCGACGTGATGATCTCTTCTTTTGATCTTTTGTACCTTCAGCTTGCACTATGGATATGTATTAGTACCTTATCGGAACTTGTGTATTTTGGCCAAGACAGTTTGGGCTTTTAGAATTTATACTAATACTACCATCTATTCCGCTGCTTATTGTATGATTTTCGTTTACTATTATAATGCCATATATGTATATCCTAGGCAATGTATGTATGGGGTGTTACAATATATTTCATGTAATTTATTTTATGCTCTATTTTTTAAACCAAATTACAAGTTGTTCTTCATCCATATAAAATAGTGATATGATTTTCATTGCATCATGAAATAAGTTCGCTATCGAATATAAAAGTTGTCACTTGACATCAGAAGGTTGGAAAGGGATTTGAAAGCTTTACAAACAAAACATCAAAATAACAATTTTTTTAATATACATAACTTAATATGTTTCACACCTCAAACACACATCCAAACTATTTTATAACAAGACTAGAAGAAATTTTATTGAAGAAGAAGAAGAAACAAAAAAGGTAAAAAATATGAAAACTAACGAAGAGAATTTGGACACGTAGAAGACGACCCTATCATATCTGAATGACGGTGGAGAGAGCAACAATAATGGTAGCAAGTTCTTATGACTTAAGGTTTCTACTTTCCATGTTTTGGAGTTTGTTTATAGATGCATGTTTCGCTGAAAGGAAGGAAATCTAAACAAAGATAGAGAATAGTTGGACTGATTCAAAATTTAGATTTAATGATGAGTGAAATAAAATATTTAGAGCGTAATTATAACCTATGAGTCGACTCATCGGTTTGACGGTTTCTAAACACTAGAACCGAGAGCTAAACCAAACCACATTGATTTTTATTGGTTCAGTTTGATTTTGGAACCGAACAAAAAATAATAGGTTTTTTTTCCGATTTGGTTTGGTTTAGATTGTCGTTTTAATTAGTTTTGTATGATCCCTTTACACTCTTTGAAAAAACCATATGAATAATGTCATAAGGTATTTTCACAAGTAATAAAAAACAAATAGTCAAACTTATGCTGCTAAGTAAGCTTAGATAAATCAATACAAATATTTTATCTCATTATTTCTTTTAATTTGTTAGTCTATTTAAACCTTAATTGAATTGCTTATTTATTTATGTTTAAATGAAATAAATTTTTAAGTAGGTTAATAAGTCAATTAGATAAGTATTCGAAAAGATCATGCACATGCCTAAAAATAAATCTTTGATAGGCGCACTACATGTGGTCATACTCATGCTTTGAATTTTTTATTAGGTCAATCTTAACCTTGACAAAAATTAATTCGACCCATCCCCCTCTATCTACAAGCTGAATGATCTATTTATAAAATAAATTATTTTAAAAGTAATGATTCTTCCATTTTCAATTATACTTTGTAATTTATAATTAATAGTATTATCATTATCCTTTTAATATTATTATCTTTTGTTTTGCATTACCACTATTTAATAAAATAGTTCTATAAATTTTTTTTTCATTTTTATTTATACAAATTTTTAAGAATTAATAGAAAAGGTTTATAATATTTTTTTAATTGGGTTAATACCTATTTTTCCCCCTGCCATATAGGCGACATTTGAAAAACCCCCCCTGCAAAAAAAAAATTGCAAGAATTCCCCTAACATTTGAAGATTCTCTCATTTTAAACCTTCGTCAGATCCAGTCATCCAAAATGCTTACGTGGCATGTATTTTTTTGATTTTTTTCGTTGACTGTGGCAATTATTATTAGGTGAACACTCCGGTACCCTTGAGTTTAGTTGGGTACCGGTACCCTCGTCCAATCAAATAGTTGAATTCAATGCCACATCACTTATTTATTTTATTTTATTTTTAAATAAATTAAAATTAAAATATAATTTACACTAAAGGTACTGGTACCCAACTTAAACTCATGGGTACCAAAGAATTTACCTTATTATTATTATTTTATTGTCAAGTTGTTAAAATGCTAAATATTAAAGCTAAAAAACATGGTCTCAATGGGAGTTGAACCCATGACACCAAACTTACTAGAAGCACAACGTTACCACTCAGCTGCAGCTTTGTTCTTGTCATTTAGTTGCCTTTGGTAATACTTAATAGATTCTGAAAACGTTATTATAAACCAAAGAATCATAGTTAATTGCTATTTAAAACGTTATTATAAACCAAAGAATCATAATTAATAATAGATACTTTTATATGGTTCAGTTAGTATAAACTAAATTATTAATCATTATATAAAACATAAAAATATTTTTATATGGTTTAGTTAGTATAAACTAAATTAATTATATTAATTAATTTAAAACTAGTTTAATTAATCTAGTTAAATTAAAACTAGTTAAAATATAAATGCAGTATGCTATTTAATTAGTTATTAAATAATAATGTTTTAAATATAATATAACTGCACTATGCTATATAATATAAATGCAGTATGCTATTTAATAACGTTATAAATATAATAACGTTTTAAATATAATAACTAAATTTAATTAAAACTAGTTATTTAATTATAATAAAACGTTTTAAATATTAATGTACTAAGATTAATATTTAAACTAATTTATGTAATTAAAAATAAATCAAATTAAAACTAACCTAAATTAATTATATTAATATAGTTAAATTAAAACTAGTAAAACCTATTTAAATTAAAATGCAGTATGCTACTAATACCATTCAAAATATTCAATGAACAAAATAGACCAATGGCTTAGTGAACAAAACATTTTTATTTAATAATTAAAACGTATGTTTTTACTTAATGTTTAAATACATTTTATTTAATTTAATACATTTTAATTGTATTTGTTTAATAACTTTAAATATTAAATAAAAAATATTTTAATACATTTTTATTTAATAATTAAAACGTGTGTTTTTATTTAATATTTAAATACATTTTATTTAATTTAATACGTTTTAATTATTTATTTACAAATTTAAACGAATACAATTTAAAACTATAATTAAAAAAAATATTGTTGTAAATATTAAAATCAAATAATAAATATTAAAAAAAATACATTTTTGTAATAATTAAAAATGAAAATAAATAAAAAAACAGAAAAATGAAAAAATGAAAAAAAATTGTTAGAAAACATAACATGAATATTTAAATTACTGTAAGAGAATATTATAAGATTTATTCGAAGCATTAAAAAGACAAGTTAAATCAAGTGGCCTAGTGGTTTCAGCCTTGTGTTGGTATATTGATGGTGTGGGTTCAACTCCCACCAAAGACAAATTTTTGGGCATTAATATGCTTTCTAATATAAACTAAGAATTTATATAATAAAAAATGCTTACTTGGCAATAAAAATAATAAATAAATAATATAAAAATGAGAGAATCTTCAAATGTTAGGGGAATTCTTGCAATTTTTTTTTTGCAGGGGGTTTTTCAAATGTCGCCTATATGGCAGGGGGAAAATAGGTATTAACCCTTTTTAATTTGTCTAAAATATTCAAATAAGTTACTTTTATTATTTATTAGTACGGATGGAGTGATATAAAAAAGACAAGGCACATGTTCAACGTGATAGAGCGTTATGATTCTCATGATTCAGATTCACACAGCAAAACAATAAATGCTCTAGGATTTGATTTAAACTTTCTTTGAAAGAGGTAGTAATTCTCTCGAAAAATATAAAGTAGAAAACATCAAATAATTTGTATCAACAAAGATTTGGAGATTCTTTTTTTCATAACCCAAAATTATTCTCTTTAATTTGAAAATTTTGAAAAATTAAAATTTAGTTTATGAAAGCGTTGATGAAGAGGAGGCCAACTTAATACTTCTGAAATTTTATAAATTCGATAGTTGAAATTTAAAGTTCTTATCAAATAGATTATTTTTACAATTTTTTTTCAAATATTAATATTTTTAAAAGTGCATATATATCCATAATATTTTATTATAAAAAGTCTTTAATGACAATGGTCCACTACCTAGATTTAGCATGGTTTGTGTTTAAGGATTGTAATGTTTGGTGGTGGATTTTCAGTTTCTGTGCCATGTTTTGTCGTTTTGGCAATATGCAAGAGTATATGCTTCTGTTTTAATTTATTTATTTTTAGTGTTTAAAATTATATGTGTTTTAGTCAATGAAACATGATTTGGCAATTAACTTTCATATCAGATGTGAATTCACACATAACAATTGGAAAGAGAGACCAAGGGAGAGGCAGAGATCTTCTGTCCAAATGCAGGAAAAAAACTTTGACACCCTCTCCACCACATTTATTCACAATTTTGAAGATAAAGTAAGAGAGATTCATGGTTTATTTAAAATTAATTTTGTAAAGTTGTTTTCTAATTTTTTAAATTTAAAATGATAAAACTTGTTTGATTATTTAATTTTATAAAACTGTTTTAAAAAGGCTTAAATATGTTTTGGTCCCTATAATATTATTAAAATTGACTTTTGATCCTTATAAAAAAAATCATGTTTTAGTTCCTACAAAATTATTTACGCACGGAATAATTTTAGTTTTTGAAAAAAATTCGTGCAAAAATAATTTTATAAGGACTAAAACATGAAAAAAATTATAGAGACTAAAAATCAAATTTGAGATATTTATAGGGATCAAAAACATATTTAATTCTTTTAAAAGTTATCTTTTAGTTATAAATTTTAAAAATTAAAAGATGTTTTTAGAAGTTTTGATATTTATTTTTTGAAAATTAAAAACAGAAAAAAATATAATTGTTTTTTTAATGACATATTTATAATATTGTACAATTTTAAAATATAAAAATAATGTATATGAATATTCCAGTTTATGAATATAAATTATAGTGTTATATTTGTAAGAGTTTTAAATAAGGACGACACAAGGGTTTTCGTTTTGTTAGGTGTCGCCCGAGCATTACCTTTGCGTAATGTAGGGGGCTCGCCATCATAATAAGATACGTGGACAATGCCCCACTAGTTATCCCAACTGAGTCATACCACGACTTTCTGGAAAATAGAAAATAGGTAGTCAACAACTTTCCCCAATAAATGAGGGGCGGTTACCACCTCTTAGAGTTTACTAAATCTCAAACCCAAAGAGCCTCTATATATACCTCTCCCTTAAACGAGAAGAGACAGATCATAACTGACACAAAATACCACATAATACAGAGTCTCTCTCCTCACGTAAGATGCTCTCTCTTACCACCATAAACATCACCATACAAGACCTCTTGCCACTACAGGCAGGCCTTAACCACCTCAACTATTATAAACCTACTAAGACATATGAGTATGCCATACCCTTTTAGAGATACCACATACACTTGTACTTTTTTACTAGTATAGTGGAACCAACCATGAGAATCTGGTAAAACTAACTTGGACCACACCTTCTTTTACAACTCTCACATTCACTGTTACCCCCGCTCATGTACCCAAACATTCTCATCCATGGTTAACTGGAGAGTCTACCGCTACGCCAAAGACGAACTACGCAATCTGAATCAAACCCTAGAAGACAACATCCTCAATATCCGTCAGCGCCAGCAAGAGACCAATCCCCTCGAGGAGATGAAAGTTCTGGATCCCCAGCCACTTTTAGACGAATATGTGAAGCAATTGTCCCCGAAAACCATCAACCTTCATTTTTTGTATAGATTAGCTTAGAAAACAACTTCGGAGGTTGCATTTGGATGATTGGGGTGAATTGAGCATCTAACGGAGCTGACAAACCAGGAGATTTTCGGTTCATTTCTCTTCTTCTTTGTGTATTTCTCTTTGGTTGGGTTTTGTATATGATTTTACTTTGAAATCATGTATATTTGTTGATAATGGCGTTATATAAAACTTGCTTTACAAATCTATGTTGATTGTTGTCTTAGATTTTTGCTCTGTGCTCGGGATTTGGGTTGCTTTAGAGATAAACTTCTTGAATCCTTATCTAGGATGATTATCTGTTAGTTTCTGAACTCTAGAGATAGATTTAGAGCTAACAATCACTATTGGTATCCGTTCTTAATGCTTTCGTGTTTGAGTGGCGCGCGAGAGATCGCCGACGCGAGAATACGGATGTTCTCGCGACTTTGTGTTAGAGATAACCTTGGTTGTGAGTTAATATCGTAGGTGCTCCAGAGATGGACACTTATGTGAGAGATACATGATAACATAGACGAGTATCGTAGGTTGAGTATAACTGGTCGACAAGTTTAAGTTTGTAAGAAGTATATCATATGCAAAGCTTGATAAGTCTTATCTTTCCGAAGAATGAATTCTTTTCTGTTCATATATTTTACTTTTCCGTTCTTATACTTTGCTCATTCAATCCTGTTAAGAAGTGTGGTTAGGCCTAACTCAACCCTACAAAACCGGCTTGTAGGGTGAGGGTTGCCCCCAAATATAAGGACATGTTCAGGCCATATATTGTCCGATGTGGGACTCTTAACACACCCCCTCACGCCCAGGATTAGACAACTGGAGCGTGGAAATAAATGGCGGGTGGCCCGATAGTGGAAATCATAGAAGGTGGCCCACCGGATCTTAAACGAGACTCTTGATACCATGTTAAGAAATGTGGTTGGGCCTAACTCAACCCTACAAAACCGGCTTGTAGGGTGAGGGTTGCCCCCACTTATAAGGACATGTTCAAGCCATATATTGTCCGATGTGGGACTCTTAACAAATCCAAAGTTCGAAACCGTAGAAATTGTTGAATGGCATTCTCACCATCTTTGTGGACACGATAACTCCCGAATCAAATAAATCCCCGGCAACTGCATTCAATAAAATAGCGCCGTTGCCGGGAATGGATGTGAATTGCATCACAATAGTTTCCGTGGTTTTGAGCTTTGTATATATCATATATATTGTATAGTTTAACTTGTATATATATTTACTTGTGGATGTTTACTTGTTTATGTTTACCATATAAGTTTACTTGTATATGTTTGCATACAAGTATACTTTTGTTGGCGAATGTTGGTGAAACACGTTGAGATCGGACCAGTTCGTTAATCAAAATCTTCACGTTTCAACTTGTGAATCCAACATTCACCAAACTTTCTCTTTTTGTATAATAATGAATGTATGTGTTCATACTTGTATATATGTGTTTGTTTGTGTACATATTTTTATACTTGTGTTTTCTTTTATGTTTGTGAAATTGTTGTATATATTTGTACTCGTAACTTTTGTTGAGTGTTTTGGTTAGGACACTTTCTTTAGGCTTGTGCGGTGAGACGTCACCAAGGCACGACGAGAGGAGGCTACTTTCTAAACACTTAAATAATAAAGGCGTCGAGCTAACGACGTAAAACAAGCGCTTGTTGGGAGGCAACCCAACGGTTGTAAAGTTTTGGTTATTTTTATGTTTATGAGGTGTTTGGGTGAAGTGGAGAGAGCTGGAACAGCTGTTTCTGTTCTGGTTTTTCTGTGTCCGCTTAGCAGCGCAGCTCCGCTAAGCGATGACCGGAAAATTTTGTTTTCTTGCTTTGTACCAGTGGGGTTCCCATTCCACTTGGTTCACTCATTTTTCCCACTTTCACCAAGGCTAATTAGTAGTAGATAATAGTTTTGTTTTTCTAATTCTTTTGTTGGTTGTTTGTACTCAAATTTTGTCCGGTGATTCGAAGATTTTTGAGGTGATTTTCCAAAGCTTGAGTGTTTCAACTTGCGGATGTATGGTAGGATATTGTTTTTGAAGTTGTATCATTCAAGGTATTCATTTATCGCTTTCTATAGCATAACATGTTTAGGAAACTTTTCATTTGTTCAATTACCATACCATTCATTCTTTTGCATTACTTGCTTGTTGATTGAACCACTTTAGTTCCCAAACCATAAATGTGAGGAAGCTTTCCATTGTTTACATATGCTGGAGGCCACAATCTTTGTTTTAACTGGATTTTATTATGCTTAATCTTTTGTTTATGTTGATTTTATGAAAGCATGAAAAGGATCAAGGCGTTTTGTTTCATTTTGAGCACAACCACCATAACCAAATAGTCAATTCACCTTGTGAGTGTGTGATCATTTGTTAACCCTTTTGAGCCTTTTTGTCAATGTCCATGTTGTTTTTGCTAAATGCTTATCTTAGAGTGTTTAGTTCTCATTTTTGCATGGATGATTGATTCTTTGTTTTCTTGAACCCTCAACTATGACTTTTGGTATGAATTTTTACCTTGCCTTAAAAAGTAGGGAGTATTCATATGATGGTGTGGTTGAATTCAAGTTGGGGAGAGAAATGGTTGCTACTTATTTGGTTGTTGCTATGAGGTTGAAAAGAAAGAAAAACAAATGTGAAAAGAAAAGAAGAAGAAAAAAGGAGAAAAAGTTTTGAAAAAGAAAAAGAAAAGAGAAGTGAATAATTGTGCTAATAAGTATTGTGATTGGTTTGAGAAACGTGTGGTTAAAGAATAAGTTTAATCGAGATTTTGTTGTTTGAATCTTTGGTGGATTGATCACTCCCTTAGGTTTAGGCAAGTTTTTGTTTCGATTAGCCTTAGGACTTATCCTTTGTTTGTTAACCAAACCACATTACAACCTTTAAAAGTCATTGTGATTCTTGCTTTTGTATCTTCAATGTGATTTTTGGATGAATGCATAATTTAATCTTTTGTTTGCAAGATTGTTGGATGAGTGTTAAAAGTCCCTCACCTTTGTGTGTTCTTCATCCATTGATGAAATTTTGCTAGGTGTGATTCATGAGATAACATGTATTGTTTTAGAATGTTTTGTATGATTTTTGTACTTAGGATTCGTTTCGTTTACATGTTGTCGTTATAGGATAGTGGTAAGTATTTACTTTGTCTATACATTTTTTGTATTGAGCCATACATTTGTTTTTGGTTTTCAAAACTTGTTGATTCATGATTCTTTGGTTTATTACTTTTGATTCTTTGATTTAGTTGACATTGTTTGAGGACAAACAAAGTTTCAAGTTGGGGAGAGTTTGATAAGTGCCAAAATGTCGATATTTTGAGAATATAATTGTGGCACTTATCGATTCTATTCATTCTGTTTTTGTAATAAAATCCCCACTTTTGTGTATATATTCACATACTTTAGTTTTCATCTCTTTTGTGTATCTTTTAATAGTTTTTCCTTTGTTTTTATAGGTATTTATGCATATCGGAGCCTCGAGGAATAAAGTGTCGAAGGCACGGCTTCGATTGCGCAGTTTTGGAGCTAAATAAGGAAGTTGTGTAGCAGAAGGTCCGCTTAGCGGAGCACAAGCGGAGCTTGGCAGAAGCTGGAAAGAGTTTTGGGTCCGCTTAGCGGAGGGGTCTCGCTAGCAGGGTCGCATGTACTGTTGCAGATATTTTTGTGGAATAAGTGTAGTCCGCTTAGCGGAGGCAGCCCGCTTAGTGGACCTGTGCAGAATTTTCTTTATATTTTCTTCATTTGTACAGGTTAGGGTTATGGTTTTGGGAGAGTTTTAGTCCCAACTCCATCATTTTCATTCTTAGAGTATGATTAGCTTAGAAAACAACACCGGGTCATGCACTTGGAAGATCGGAGGTGGATTTCTCATCAACCGGAGCTGACAACCCGCGAGATGTTTGGTTTATCTCTTCTATTCTCAGTGTATTTCTTTGTGTTGAGTTTGTTTGTATAGTTACTCGAATCTTATGTATATTTACCGATTATAATGTTATGTTTAACTTGCTTTACAAATCTGTGTTGATGTTGTTCTGGATTTCTGCTCTATGCTGGGGATTTGGGTTGCTTTAGAGATAAACTTCTTGAATCCTTATCTAGGATGATAATCTGTTGGTTCTGAACTCTAGAGATAGATTTAGAGCTAGCATTCATTGTGGGTATCTGTACTTAATGCTTTCGTGTTTGAGCGGCGCGCGAGAGATCGCCGACGCGAGAATACAAATGTTCTCGCGACTTCGCGTTAGAGATAACCTTAGTTTTGAGATGATCTCGTTTGTGCTCCAGAGATGGACGCTTATGCGAGAGATACGTGATGACATAGATGAGTATCGTAGGTTAAGTATAACGGGTTGGTAATTGTATGTTTGTGAAGAGTGAATATATTTACATTCCTGATAAGTTATTTCTCTTCTAAGAATGTGTTTATTCTTTTCCTGTCTATATCTTTGTTTGCTTTTTGCTCATTCAATCCAAAGTTCGAAACTGTAGAAACTGTTGAATGGCATCTCTCCATCTCTGAGGACGATAATTCCCGGATCAATATTTCCAAATCTTTTTTGTTGCTTGCCCTATACTGCATTCAACAAAATTCGATAACATTATAGGGGGGTGAATTACTATTAACCTATATATATATATTAAAATTTATAATTATGCTGGCCTAATGGGCTACTTACGACCCATATGGGTTAGCACTAATGGATAACGGTCTTTTCAGGGCTGGGCTAAAAAATCTCTGAAAAATATGGGTTCTAATTTTAAGACCCAAATCCTATGATTTTTCGGGCCTGGTGGACCGACTCACATGTGTTAGCCCATTTTGACAGCTCTACCATGGGGTGTCGTTGTCGTAAAGTTATAAAAAAGAATCACATGGGCAGAGAAGTAAAACAAAAGCCACCAAGGGCCAAGAAACACCATTAGAAAAACCAAATCATTAATCCTCCTCCATAGTTTTCTGCTTTGTGATGGCACCCTTCGACTGAGAAGCTTTAGATCCACCTTTTCCCATCACCACCTTTAGTGTCTCGGGCAGGAGAGGAACCTTTGGGCTCCTGGGGGACTCCGTCTCGACATCCACCAGCAGGCCGTTGCAAACAACTTTCAGGAAGTCCAACTTACTTAGGTCCAACTGGGAATAGAGGAAGGAAATATGCTATCTCGTCCGCTTAAAATATACACTAGAGGTCGGCACCAGTTCATCAGTTAGATATGAAACCTCCTCCTCAAACTCCATTTTGGAAATGAGGGCGACATCTATAGAATTCTGCAAGGATTTCTCCTTAACGGCTATCTTTGCAGCCTCGACCTCTACGTCCTCCACCTTCTTCTCCCAGATCTCCTTGTATTTTTACAAGGCCTCTAGCAACCTCTGGCCTTTGGTATAATCGTCTTTATATTTATTAAGCTTCACATACATCTCCTTCTTGGCCTAATCCCGCCTCATCTGGTCGACATCCTCCAACATCAACGCCATCATCAGAGGGTTATCCTTTGTGCCTATGAGTGTTGGAGGCGGTATAGATTGGAGATCCTAGTAATCACTAATGAACTCCTCGGAGAAGGGAAGATGAGAACCTATGAATTAGATGTCATCAAAGCTAGCATCATTCCACATAATATGAGGGCATGGTGGAACCCCGCCTCTAGGTGGCCCTCGAATACTCGCCTATCCTGAAACAGGCGAGACATTACCGACATATTATGAAGGGCCCTATTCCATCCTATGAGCTTTCACATTGGGCAAATAAGAAGCTTATTCCTTAGCTTTCCTTTTCCCCCCTTTGATGACAAAGCCCTCTGAATGACTCTAGGGACTATCAGTCTCCCCACGAGAAGCTTGGACTTCTCCCATATTTTCCTCCGTTTCTTTGTAGAAATCCTCGCCATTTGATATGCAAAACAATGCACATGCGTCACATCACATGTGTTATTTTGATACACCCATAAAAGAACACGGTTATCTAAAAACTTACCTAGGTAATCAGTGATATAATCACAGCCTTTCAGCCACAATGAAACTACCATGCGCAAATCCATGACCTCTAACTTCCTCGAGAGGTAGATTATTTTCGCCTCTCCAAGGGTAAGATATTTATTATCATATCCCGTAAACGCCACAGGCTCATCCGTCCAAGCTAAGGGAAAGAAGAGAGCACCATTAGCCCTTAACACTATAAGAGAATCGTTTCGCCCCCTCATGTGGGTGAACCTTTCTCTCCAATTTTTATAGTAGTTGGAGTGAGGCGTAGAGGGAGGCCTTCCCGGTAGACTGCCTAAAGACACACAACTGCCTTTTGCAAGTTTGGTAGCATAAAATGAGAAAAACTCCTACAGTGTGAGAAATTCTCAGACCCTCACAAACCATTTCAAAAGCCCTAATAAAAACCCAACTTTTAAGGAATAACTGAGATGACACAAAATTGAAAACCTTTAGGACCTCCATACAAAACGGGAAAAAGGGAGGAGAGCCCCCATATCCTTGAGAAAGAGTATTTAGAAGTAGAAATATTGGGAGGGAATATCAGAAGAGATAGGCGTGGTCACCCTTTCCGATGGTGAACAAGCCTCCAAGATAACCATCCCTTCATCTTTTGAGGAATAAACCCTCAACTTTTGTTTGGAAAAAGAGGACCAGTTCATCAGAAGTATAGTAAGGTCCAATGTTCTTGGCGTCCTTAGGAACGACATAAAAGGTAACCATTATCTTTTTGTTCTTGTTAAAACGAAAGAATAAAAAGAAATCACTACCATTGTTAGATTCGTCAAATGGATGATTCTAATCCTCAAATCCTGCAGCTCTACGCCAACCTAAACCATATTTCGAACATTTCCTTACAACTCCTACTCACGACTACTATAGAAGGAAGGGAAACAAATAAATCCACACCTGAGAGGGTTGTGAATAAGGAATTAGGGGTTTGTAGAGAAGCTAAGAGGTTCAAAAGAGCTTGCAGAGATTGTGGTAACAAAATAGAGTAAGAAAGTTAAGGGAGAAGCTTTTATAAAGGAGCTAAGACCACAAGGAACTTTTTAGGCTCTCCCTCAACACACTTTTGGTACATGGCACTAGTATTTATTGTCTAAAAAAAATAAGCCATCATTGCTTGCATTAAATTGAAGTAAGTACGACTGTCTGAATAATTGATTGACATCCCTAGCTAACATCTTGGTTAGTCAGGAGGCATATGATAGGGGAGGTGACTCACCCCTAATTAGGGGATTACCAATATAAAAAGGATCTGCCCTCCATTAAAAAGGTCGCCTTCAACTGAAGGACTCGCCCCAAGCTAAGAGACTCTCCTCTTGTTAAGAAGGACGCCTCCAGTTGAGGAACTCACCCCATGTTAAAATGTTCGCCTTCAACTGAGGGACTCGCCTCCCATTAAAAAGGCCACCTTCAGCTGAGGGACTCACCCCCAAGTTGAGAGATAAAACTCCTGTTTAAAAGGTCATGCCCCAAAATATTGAGCATGTCTCTCATTAAAAGGCCCACCCTAGACAGTGGGGCGGAACCTGAAAGAAGTCTTAAACACTTTTCCCTTTACAAGCACTCATGCTTGAAGAACTGTGTAGTATTATATTTGTAAGAGTCCCAAATAAGGGCGACACAAGGGTTCTCGTCCTGTGAGATGTCACATGGGAGTTACCTTTGCGTTGTGTGGGGATCGCCCTTGTACCACGACTTTATGGAATATATGTAGTCAACAACCTTCCCTAATCAAAGGGGGGGGGGGGTAGTTACCACCTCTTAGGATTTACAAAATTGCAAGCCCAAAGAGTCTATATATATACCTCTCCCTCAACGAAGAAGAGATAGATCATAACTGATACATAATACCAAATAATACAAAGCCTCTCAACTCACGTTAGCTGGTCTCTTTTACCATCGTAAACACCATAAACATCACCATAAAGGATCTCTCACCGTCGAGGGCAAGCCCTAACTATCCTAACTATTATAAACCTACTAAGGTCTCTGAGTACCTCTACCCTTGTAGGGATACCACACACACATGTATTTTTTGACCAATACATAAATGTATTTATTAAAGAAGTTGTTACAATTACTAGTTGAAGTACAATAGTTATGAAAAATAATATATCCACGGAGGGATTGCGATATATTTTATATTTTCTTTATGGAATTAGTTGATGCCTTTTAAATTTTGGGATTGAGGCATTTACAAAGGACTCATTAGGGTTAAACTAGAAAGCTAGAAAATAGGTTTTCCAATTCTATGATTAGAAACATAAAAGTAAAGGAAGAATAATTCTTCCTCATATGGTGGAGGCTATAGTTTTTTCTTGCACACCTCGTAAACCACATGTGATAAAAGAAACAAAATATAAAATTTTAGCTGGGGTGACCCTATCCCAACCAAGTCAAATGATCTATTATGCACTTTAGGCGACCTTTTATAGTTAGGACACATGTCCAATATTACTTAATTCAGACTATTTTATCATAGATTATCAAATTTTAGTCCAATAAAATTATTCTAGTTCATTACAATTTTTTTATCCATAAAATCATTTTAAAAAAGTAAACTTAACAAACAACTTTTATTTTATTTTATTCTTCAATTTTTAAAAATATTTATAAAATAAATTAAAAAATTTAAAATCAGAACTTATTAATATCTCTTTCCAATTTTTTTCTATCGTATTACACAATATAAATTTGATATAAATCGAATATCCTCTACATATAATTATAAGAGAAAAAAGGATATGTACTGACAGTGTAAAATATTTTTACACTGTCAACCAATCACAATTATGTATCCAATTAAAACATAATTATAATTTAAAAAAACTAATATAACATGGCAAGTGTAAGAATTTTAATTGAATGTATTTGTAAAATTAATTTACACTGTCACTGCACTACATTTAAACTCTAATTATAAAGATTAATCCCTCAAATTTTGTAATAATCAAATTTCCTAATAATCTCTTAAGAGATTTAGCTCCACAATGTAGATTTAAAGTGAAAAAATTAGGTATTATTAATTAAATTTAAATTTTATCTAAAAATCTATCCAATTGAGATTTCTGGTGACGTGGGCCAATGTAGTGAATGATGAGTGGCCACCTCTAGAATTGTAATGCTTGTCCGAATCCCATCCCATAATTTCAATTTTCCACTACGCTCTCAATCACCCACATCTCCTTTTTAACCAATTATAATAATAATATTCATAATATAATAGTATATTTACTCCCTTAGTCATTAATTATAATTTCCCATTTCACATTCACAAAAGAGTTAAAAGGTAGTGCACTGACAGTGTAAAATAGTTTTACACTGTCATCCAATAGAAAATCATAAATGTGTTAAGTCATTAAATTTTTTTTAAATAAAAAAATGGTTTAATTGGATACATGGGTGGTGATTGGTTGATAGTGTAAAAATATTTTACACTGTCAGTGCATCACCCATTTTCTCTTCACAAAAAAATATTAACACTAGATTAGCAGGTGACATCTGATTTATTCATGTTTAATAGTTAAAATTTTAATTATAAAATTAATAAAAAAAGACTAACACTTGAATATTATAAAAATCATTTGATTGAATATGTAATTACTTTTTAATTATCTAAAATGTTATTCATTTAATTTATTAATTAAAAATATATTAAAAATTATAAGAGAGACGAAAACTATTTGAATTTAGAATAAAATATCATAACTATTTGAATTTAAAATAGAAAGATTAATTTCATGAATCACACAAAATAGGGACAAAATCCAAAATCATAAAAGTATTTTACAATTTACAGTTTGACTTAGCATAATACATGATTGTAATGTAAAAATAATTTACACTATCAATTCCCATCATTTTTCTCTTAAAAAAAATCATAAAAGAATATAATTTTGTAAGTTACTAAATGCAAGTCAAATGTTTATCAAAAATATTAGTAAATCCTTAGTTACCTCTTTTAATTCCTTGAATAGTAATTAGTTTTATTAGCATTGTTTCAATTTATATTCATCCCATCTAATCTATCCCCATTCCTACCAAACAAACCATCATCATTCATCACTAACAAAAACAAAGGTTGTTACATTTTCATTAATTTATTCCCTTCTTCCTCTTCCATACATTACAACACACTCACACAAACACTCTCTCTATTCCATTTATTCTTTTTTCTTCTTCTTCTTTTCTTCTTTCTTCTTCTTCTTCTTCTCTTACTATGGATCTCTGCACATTCCCATGTCCTCCTTTTATCACACCTTCTCATCCTAAAACAACACTTTCTCACTCTCAACCTCAACGGACTCTTCATTTTCTCTCTCCCTCCCAAAACAAACTCAACCAGGTGCAAAAAAAGTATGCTGGAACTAGAGTTTATGCTTCACTTTCAGAAACGGGTGAGTACTATTCACAAAGACCTCCAACTCCATTACTCGACACCATTAACTATCCAATTCACATGAAAAATCTCTCAACCAAGGTATCATTATATGCTTCTTTTATTTATTATTCTGTTTTTTTGTAATTAAAAATTAAAATAATGTCATTGTTCTTCATTTTTTTTTTATAACCTTGATGATTGATTCAGGAACTGAAACAACTTGCGGATGAGCTTCGTTCTGATGTTATTTTCAGTGTTTCAAGAACTGGAGGTCATTTAGGTTCAAGTTTAGGTGTTGTTGAACTCACTATTGCTCTTCACTATGTCTTTAATACTCCTCAGGACAAGATTCTGTGGGATGTTGGTCACCAGGTTGGTGTTTTATCTGTGGTTGTTGAGGATGATTTGAACTTTGATAGTTGTTCTAATTTGAAGAAATTTTGTGATTTGGTTTTGTAGTCATACCCTCATAAGATACTCACTGGTAGAAGAGATAAGATGCATACTATTAGACAGACTAATGGATTGGCTGGATTTACTAAAAGATCTGAGAGTGAATATGATTCTTTTGGTACTGGTCATAGTTCAACTACTATTTCAGCTGGACTTGGTAATTCAATTCTTCTCTCTCTACTATCTGCTTCTAAAAAAGTATTTGGCACCGACACTTCCGTGCTTGAAGGCATGTCCAGTGTCCGATTCATGTCAGATACTTATATAAATGATTATATTCAATTACTTCCAATTTTCAAATAATTATCAGTGTCATCGTGGCAATAGTCTAGTCAAGATCAAGCGCTGAATCGTGAGATCGTAAGATTTTACATGCCAAGGATGCCTTAGAGTGCTACGATCAGAGAAAGATCATTTTCGTCGCCGGTGTGGTCAAGATTGAGCTTTTTGAAGCAAGATTGTAAAAAATACGTCTTGGGCATTTTTTTAGACATGAATTGTAATTTTCATCTTTGTGCATGTAAATATATACAAAATTATCGTTTTTCCCTTTGGTAGGATATTACGGGTTGTACTAACGATCCGAGTTTTATGATCTTTCACAAGCCGACCGATTCTTCTCTAAGATCTTGTGGTTGACTATATTGCGTGTCACGGTGTCAGGGTCAATAATGTGTTTCGTATTTGTGTTTGTGTCAATGCTTCATAGTTTAAGATCTTGTACATATAGTATTTACATGAATGAATAATAGAATTGGAAGATGGTATGAGTTTTTTCCTTTTTAGTGCAACCATGTGATATTTTGATTTGGATTTAATTATGGCAATTAATTTTGAACAAATAGGAATGGCTGTTGGGAGAGATCTGAAGGGAAGAAAGAATGATGTAGTTGCGGTAATTGGTGATGGTGCTATGACAGCTGGTCAAGCTTATGAAGCTATGAACAATGCTGGATATCTTGATTCTGACATGATTGTTATTTTGAACGACAACAAACAAGTTTCGTTACCAACTGCTACTCTCGATGGACCTGCAGCACCTGTAGGAGCTTTGAGTAGTGCCCTTAGTCGGTTACAATCAAACAAACCTCTTAGAGAATTGAGAGAGGTTGCCAAGGTGAGTAATAATATCCTCTGATGAAGTACCTCAGATGTGGCAACTAAAGTATACTCGAAGCTTTTTCTTGACAAAATGATATTTTGATAGGGAGTAACAAAACGAATTGGAGGTCCTATGCATGAATTGGCTGCGAAAGTTGACGAGTATGCTCGTGGTATGATCAGTGGTTCTGGATCAACACTTTTTGAAGAGCTTGGACTCTACTATATTGGTCCTGTTGATGGTCATAACATTGATGATTTGGTTGCTATTCTCAGAGAAGTCAAAAGTACTAATAGTACTGGTCCTGTATTGATCCATGTTGTCACCGAAAAAGGCCGCGGATATCCATACGCAGAGAAAGCGGATGACAAATACCATGGTAATGGGCCTTATCTACTTCTCGAGTTTCTTGCTCATAACTCACTAAATAAATAGGTCACTCGTTGGTTTCTGATATTTAATGTGACGCTCTCAATTTGAGTTTTGAACAATTACTATCCATCATTTTTCCTTGAGAAGCATATTCAATTATCTCAACTGAAAATCTATTTGTTTAGTGACCTATATGCTTTGACTTGCTATATTCCTCACAGATATGTGAGTTGGTTTTATTTTGTAGGAGTTGCCAAGTTTGATCCACCAACTGGAAAGCAATTCAAAGCCAAGGCTGCCACGCAGTCTTATACAACATACTTTGCAGAGGCTTTGATTGCAGAAGCCAAAGCTGACAAAGACATTATCGCAATCCATGCTGCGATGGGAGGTGGAACTGGCATGAATCTCTTCCATCGCCGATTTCCAACAAGATGCTTTGATGTTGGGATAGCAGAACAACACGCCGTTACATTTGCTGCAGGTCTAGCTTGTGAAGGCCTTAAGCCTTTCTGTGCAATTTACTCGTCGTTCTTGCAAAGGGCCTATGATCAGGTAGAATAAGAACTTCTCTCCTAAATTACTAAATTTATGCAGCACGAGTTCTATACTTTTAGTTTTCAGGACATGATTAGTGCCATTAACTTTGAAAATTGAAATCAGTGCTCAAAGTATGAATCACATGTCTATACAGGTGGTACATGATGTGGATTTACAGAAACTGCCAGTAAGATTTGCAATGGACAGGGCTGGATTAGTTGGTTCAGACGGTCCTACGCATAGCGGTACTTTCGATGTCACTTTTATGGCATGCCTCCCCAACATGGTGGTGATGGCTCCTTCTGATGAAGCAGAGCTTTGCCACATGGTTGCCACTGCAGCAGCCATTGACGATCGTCCCAGTTGTTTCCGATACCCGAGGGGAAATGGCATTGGAGTTGAACTCCCAAATGAGTACAAAGGCATTCCTCTTGAGGTAAAGATAGGATTATATCCCCATATTCATGCATACATATCTTCATGTAAAATTTCAGGCATAATATAACAGTGCTAAATATGTTTTTAATCTTTATAAAATTCACAAAAATTTTAAGTTTGGTTCCTACATAAATTTTGTTAATTTTTTATTTCTTATTTTGCTTTTATAGGGACCAAAAAAGTCATAATTTTATACCGACTAAACACATATTTAACCTTATTACAAATGACTTGATATCTGTGTTGCATTTTAACAGATTGGGAAAGGTAGGATACTAATTGAAGGTGAAAGAGTAGCCCTCTTGGGATACGGAACAGCCGTTCAGAGCTGTTTAGCCGCGGCTTCCTTAGTGGAACGTCATGGCCTGCGCTTAACCGTTGCCGATGCCCGTTTCTGCAAGCCATTGGATCGCTCCTTGATTCGCAGCCTGGCAAAATCACACGAGGTTTTGATCACAGTAGAAGAAGGATCAATTGGAGGATTTGGTTCTCATGTTGCTCAATTCATGGCACTTGATGGTCTTCTAGATGGAAAATTAAAGGTAAGAAATAAAGCAAACAGGTTTTTTTCTTTCTTTTCTGTCTCAACTTATTACTAGTTACCAATTCGAAACTCATGTTTGATTTGCGTTACAACTATGCAGTGGAGGCCGGTGGTTCTTCCCGACCGTTACATCGACCACGGATCACCTAATGACCAATTGTGTATGGCTGGTCTTACACCTTCTCACATAGCAGCAACAGTGTTCAACATACTTGGCCAGACAAGAGAGGCATTAGAGGTCATGTCATAAGAAAAATTACTAAAGGGTTTAAATATCTCACTCCCCTCAATATACACATGCATTATATAATTAATTCATTTTGTGTGACATGAAGAATTAATGATGTAAATTATTTAACCAGATAATTAATCACAAAACTTGCATAGGAAGTTAGTTCATGAATCATGACAGAGTCAAATTAAGAAGCCTATTTCGTCTCGCACTATTCTCTTGGCATTCTCCCCTTGTTCTAGTAATTAGACTTTTTTCCATCACTAACCTATTCTGTAAATGACTTAATTAGCAAGACTAATTCATTTCCAAATCAAAGTTTGCATGTTTAAATATGATTTTGCAGAAGATTATTGCACTGATAAACTGTTTTCTCTCACTCTAAAGTTTATTGCAGAGATAATATAAAAAAAAAACACTTATGTGTATCATGATTCATGACATCACGTAAAAGAATTGATTCTGTATTTTTTCAGTGGCGCACTTTGTGCCGTGGGAAATCCATTACGCCATTTCAGATTGGTAGAAAGTTTAAACACGTTAATTAAGCATTTCAAGAGGAAAAGACATAACATGCATCACAGGTGTCCAAATCCATCAATCAATAAACAAAACAATATTTCAATTGAAAGAATAAATACATATCAACAACAAATAGTGCAGAATCTTCTACATTATTGAACATGCATTTGGGTTTTCATCACTGAACATCATCAAATCTTGTGTTTCTATACAACAATCATTTTCAAAGGGAAATGGTGGTATTATAACCAGTCTGTCTGATTCAGTGTTTGATTCCTCGTCCTTGTTGGAAAGAATCTCCACTTTTTTTCCTGTCTTCTTTTTTAGTTTCTTCGATACTTTTTTCGGATCGATTCGACCCGTTACCACCACCATGTGTTGGTTCATGTCAGTAACGAACTTTTCCACTCCTAATAACAAAAAAAAAAAAAAAACACGGTTGCACAATTATTCTATACTTCATATAATTTTTACCATATAGAAGACATGAAATAAATACCTTTACACTTAGAGATGGCTTTTGCAACAGTTTTCTCACAAGCGTTGCAATGCATTGAGACCTTGAATTCAACTACTATTAATTTGTTTTGTTCAACTTTTTTGTTCTTTCCCATTGAATTGAAATTTTGAAGTGTGAATGTGACACTGCCATGCAAAAAAGAAGAAAAGGATTTCAGAAATTACTCTGTTGAAATTATGAGGACGGGTTATTTCTGTTGTTTGATTTTGTAGGAGCAGTTAGTTACATCGGTTAATATTTTTCTTTTCTTTTCTTTTTAAAGTACAAATTTTTGAAAAGAATGAAATATTAAGCATCAACGTTAATATTTTTTAAATAAGTAAATTTAAGTACACTATTATTTTATTAAATATTTATAAGAATTTAATTGAAATACATTAAATTTAAATTTAATTTAAAGTTAATTTATATGTACTCATTCATTCCATTCAATTGTACCGAATAGTAGCATATTCAAAAGATATGCTCATTTGTGAAACAATTTTTACGATGACATTTAAATAAAACATCATTTTGTCCGATAACCTCATATTTATAAAGATGGTAAGAATTTGTAATGCCATGTGAAATATAGTATACTTCTTTAAGGTTATGTTTGGGAGTTTGGAGGGGAGGGGAGGGGAAGGCTTCCAAAAACGAAATTTCAAAAAAATATAGAAAAATATTTGACATTTTTTGAAAAAACTATTTTGTTTAGAATGATAAAAGAGTCATTATCATTACTAAATTTTTAATTTTCAGAATAATATAACAACCTAAAAGATATTTGGAAAATTTATGTAAGCCCTTCAAAACCCTCCAAAACCCTCCTTCAATACAATTTTTGAGTTCCCCATTTTATGGGGTTTTTGGTGTTATAAATAAACTCAAACCCTCCAAAATCCTCCTACCCAAAATCTTTTTATCCTTTTCACCCAATTCTTCCTATTTTTCAAAGCCCTCCCCTCCCTTCCCCTCCAAACTCCCAAACATAACCTTAAATGTTAACGTGAAATTGTTTATATCTATTAAACTCTTAAAATTAATTATATCGTATTTACACTTAAAAATGAATTATATGTAAGTTAAAATTAGCAAAAAAAACCATTAATGGATATGCGATCCCTCTTTAGTTAACATCAACTCATATGATTGTGAACGGAAAATATTTACATAGACACAACCAAAACCCCTGCATTTACACACAACCAATCACATTTTGTTTATTAATTAAAAATTAAAAATATGAGTTTAAGTTCGTATCCATGCAAGTATTTCTCTCAACAGAAAATACTTACATAGACACAACCATAACACCTATATTTACACACAACCAATCACATTTTGTTTATTAATTAAAAATTAAAAATAAAATTGTCTCTCTTTTATCTCAACCACCCCCCATGATGCCAATTAAAAACGAAATGAAATTTAATTAAATTTATATTTTCTCTCTTTTTATTAGTTGTTCCTAAAAATATGAATTTAAGTTCGTATCCATGCAAGTATTTCTCATTGTGAACGTCATCAAACATACAACAACATAATCATTCCCGAATTTACTTGGACCCACCATGACTACCATGACCTTAGACCGAGTAAAAATACTGGAAAACAAAACAATTAGACATTATATTTAGAATGCTTGCATAGGTCCCTATCAAGTCAAATGCAAACACTCATTTCATATTTAGAACAAGATGGATAAGCAGTTTTAAACACTCAAAAAAATACCACAGGATGAGTAGAAATAATTTCCCCCAATAACTAAGACAAATAGAAATAGTTTATCCATAACAATTTCTCCAATTGCATCACTACAGATTTTCAACATGACAATCTTTCTATAAGCAAACATTTTGGTGAATTTCCAAAATATATTTGGAATTTTACAATAACTATACTGTTGACATGTAAAATATTGACACAGTGTATTTGTTGGTTCAATGGCTGTGATGCATGCTTTTATACAGTAAGGAAACAAAACTATAATATAAAATTTTAAACGAGTTTGAAAAGAAATCCACCTAGCAGTAGTATTTCTTGCTGATATAATATCTGCAGACTTTCTTAAGTGGAGAAAAAGACATGCATATGTGTTCCATTTTAACCTGAATATATGCTTGCTTATGTATTTTCCATATAAGGTGAACAATGAGAGAATGAACCTTTTATACTACATTTCTTCATTCAATCTATCATCAAACTACTGGGTTGACTAGTTTTTATTGTGCAAACTGCAAGTCAAAGTTTATATAAAGCATATACGCAAAGTCTTCATATAATCATTTCTTCTAGTTTTAATAGATTGCTTCTTCTAGTAATTTTTCTTACTAACATCAGACTCTTCAAGGAATAACAGTGAATCACCAAACAAAACTGTAAACATTTTCAATAAACCTATTAGCTCATGTGGCATTAACGAGGATGCATAAAATTAAGATTGAATGAAGTAGAAGCATAATCGTCGATCAGGGATGCATAAACAATTTCTAGCAGCCACTACAATATAAATTAGAACTCAAATCATTTTCATTAGCTCTTTTGGAAGCCTTCACTAGTTTATTAGGACTCAGTTCAGCCAAGTCATGCTGTTGGAGTTTGTGCTCACTAACTCTTTGGATGCTCCACATAATTTTTTCCATCAGGGTCTAATACAAGAATGTAGATAGCTATAAAAATTCAAACAGTATACAATCTGCTAAACTCATTGGAATAATTTATCTTATAAGACAATTTCAAGCAATAATCAAAACATATATTAGAATAAAATCCAGCTACATACATAAATAACAGTAACAGTGAATCACACAAACAAAACTGTCAATTTGTTACCATTCAAACATATGATTCAGAAGAACCTCATCTACTTAAACACTTCCTTGCAAAGACTATACATACATAGCCATTGTAACATTATGAGTTATGATCTAGTTCATTATAAGTATCAAGAAAATAGTGAAGGGGAATATTTCGTAACCTCATTCTTCTTGTTTCTGTCATCTTCTCAAGCTTGCTTGTTATCACCATCACCAGGGAGTAAAAGCAGAGAATCTATATACATAGTCATTTTGCATATAAGATCGTATTTAGGATAAGAATGTAGCTCGAGAAATTGTCCATTTTTATCATACTTCACCAATCTATCGCGTTCACTTGCCCCAATTATATCACCACTTTTTGTACAGCACAATGGAGAAAAGGCCACATTTGGACAAACGCTGAGATCAATAGTAAGAACAAGAGTCCAAGAGGAGTTCACTTTGTATTCTTTCATCACCCATATTTCAACTTCATCATCAGTATCATTCTTAGTATATACGCTGAGATAATCTCCATATAGCCACAAACCACCACATTGCAAAGGATGTGGCAAATGCATATGTGAAAGTTTCTTTTCCACTAAATCAAATGCAACGATAACATCACTTTGTAAATCATAACGATAAGCCAACCAATGAATAGCTCCCTTATAGAGACACCCACCTTTGGGCTCAACCACAGAGCTATAAGGGAAGTGAAGAGCCTCAACTTGTTTCCATGTATTAGCTTTCAATGAAAAGTACTCCAAGTGTAATGGAGAATCTTGTAAATAATCATGATGAGACATGAAAACAACCAAGTAATCTTCGGTTGAATGGTCGTACCCAAAACCATAGAAATAAACATCGTCTAAATTGAAACCATATTTGGAACCAAAAGGAGATAAAGGTATTTGTTTATGAACTCCAGTGGTTGGATTCCATAGATAGATGTTTAAGGAACCGCAGATAAGTATGAAGCCTCTACATGACCCTTTAACTTCAAAATCTGTAAAATCCACTGGAAACATGTAATCAAGATTGAGTGAAACAGAAGCGTTGTCATCGCCAATAGATGCTTCAAAATCGATGGATAGAGATTCATGAGTTGAATATGATATCAATAGAATTCTACGATTGGGAGTTGTAGAGTTAAGTTGAAAATGTGAATTAGCAAAGTGAGGATCATGAGAGATGAGAGAAAACCACAACTTACAAACAGACTTGAAACGCAAAAGAGACTTTACCGGTAACTTCAGTAAGATTTCGATAATCAATTCATGAGGAAGAAACATGATCGATCTTGTTAGAAAAATCTTGTTTGGAAGTTTTCTTCTCTGCTCGCTGTATCGTCCGTTTACTGAGTTGCAGACATACAGTGCCTCTCTCTAGGTTAGAGATACAGATGAAAGAGGAATTGGGCTCCAACGCCACAGCCCACTTATATTTTACTAATACAGCCCAATTATTTTTTTTCACAAAAATAACACAACTTGTAGTATTCAAACTAAAAATAAATTTACTAGAAAAATTAAAAATGTTTTTTTTAAATGATAAATGGGGAAACCTGATCTAAAAAGAAAAAAAAAAGACTTATATCATGGTAATCGTAAAAGGGAAAATCAATTTTGATCTTAGAATTTAATATAAGAAAATTGTGAATATGGTGAAGCGAAGTTTAAGTTTAGCATTTGTTTGGTATGACTATGACCATGTTCTGTTCTAATAACATCACTAACCGAAGAAGGTGAAGGTTATGCGATCACAATTTAAGAAAAATTGCACATTAGGGATTTGCTGGACTAAACATGCAAAAGAATAGAAGACATCAAATCGAACATGAAGTGTCATGTGTCCCGAAAGAGAGGATACATTCAAATGTTATCCACGTAAATAGATGAATGAGACATCATTTATGTTGACCAATATTCTATGACCAATATGATAGTTTCTTATATAAATATACTTTAATTTATAAATCATTCGACACTATCAATCGACTTATTTTACATATTGTTGTGAATTCAATGCCAAGAACAAAGTATAAAATAAGGGAAGGATAAAAGACAAGGAAAAAGAAGAACACGAGAATTGATTATAACTGCTATTCTTTTACTTTCTCTTAGAAAACAAAATTACAAGTTTACAAGAATAACAAACAACCTCTCTCACCCTAAATTAGGATTTGTTGTTTGCAATGATGAGAGACTAGTATGCTATTTATAATAAAACCTAACATACTAACTAACAGGCTATTTTCACATGGCCCATTACACAAGTCAACTTAATAAACAAGCTAACTTAACAAATTAGGGCTTAAACACTAAAACCTAATTTAACATGCTAACAACACTAGCATCTTCGACACCAGCATGTGAACAACCTTCGACTTCATGCTTAATCCTGTCGAATCAAGAAGCTACCCTTCCACCATACTAGAGTTCGATCCAATATCTCACAAATCTCCACCTTGGACCTAACTCTACAATATCAAGGGAACAAACTAGCTTTCTTCATGCAGCTTTATCAACTGCATACAATGGAAAAACTTACAACTCGACAATGTCTTGGTGATCATATCGGCAGCATTATCCTCAGTCGAAACCTTCAGCACTTGGACTTCTCCATGCTCGATTACTTCTCTAATGAAATGCAGCCTCACATCAATGTGCTTAGTTCGCTCGTGATATGTTGAGTTCTTTGACAGGTGTATTGCACTTTGACTATCACATTTAACAGTGATACCTCAACTTTGAAGTTTCAGCTCCTTCGCAAAACCTTCAAGCCACAATGCTTCTTTCACAGCTTCAGTTAAGGCAATATACTCCGCTTCAGTGGTTGATAGAGAAACAACCTTCTGAAGTGTTGCTTTCTAACTAATTGATGTGCCAAGCATAGTGAAAACATATCCAGAAATAGATTATGTAGAATCCATACAACCTGCATAATCAGAGTCGACATATCCTTCGATTACTGCTTTACTATCTTCACCCAAGGCTCCACCAGAAATTAGGACCCTGTTCAGAGACCCATTTATGTACCTTAAAATCCACTTCAATGCTTTCCAGTGAGCCTTTCCAGATTTCGCCATGTACTTGCTTACAGGACTTACTACATATGCTATGTCGGGTCTAGTACAGACCATATCATACATCAAATAACCAACTAAATTAGCATATGGGATGATGTTCATATAGGCTCTTTCGACATTAGTACTGGGACACTGATCAATACTCATCTTGAATTTAGGGTTTATCAGAGTCTCAGCTGGCTTCGAATTCGACATACCAAACTTTTCGAGAATCTTTCATAGATATGCTTCTTGAGATAAGCATAACTTCGACTTCTTTCTATCTCTTCGAATGTCAATTCCAAGAATCCTGGAAGCAGCTTCCAGATCCTTCATATCAAACTCCTTATTTAGTTCATCCTTCACCCTCATCACATCTTCGACATTGTTGCTTTCTATGAGAATATCATCCATATAAAGCAACAAAATAACAAATGAATTACCAGGTCGAAATCTGAAATAAACGCAGTGGTCGGACTGACTTCTAATGAAACTTATGCGTGCCATGAACTTGTCGAATCTCCTATTCCATTGCCGAGGAGACTGTTTCAGCTCGTATAAAGATATTTTTAGCTTGCACACATAATCTTCCTTCCCTTTTTAGACATACCCTTCAGGTTGCCTCATCAAGATCGTTTCATCTAGATCACCATACAAGAACGCAGTCTTCAAACCCATCTGTTCCAGTTCAAGGTCAAACTGTGCCACCATGGCAAGCAACATTCGAATGGACCTATGCTTCACAACAGGATAAGACACATCATTAAAGTCGACACCTTCTTTCTGAGTGAAACCCATTTCAACTAACCTTGCCTTGTATCTTTTCGACGTCACTCCTTCATTTCCTTCCTTAACTTTGAAAATCCATTTAAAGCTGACTAACCTTGCCCCAACAGGTTTCTTGATCAGTTCCCAAGTGTGATTATCATGAAGAGATTTCATCTCATCATTCATGGCCTTCAGCCATTCAGTCTTATTTTGACTCCTCATAACTTCCTTATAGTCTCTAGGTTCTTCATCTAGAACATCACTTGCAGAGATTAAGGCATAAGCTATAAGATCTGCATACCCAAATCTCTGAGGTGGCTTGATGACTCTTCTCGACCTATCTCTTGACAATAGGAAGTCATCGACAATTTCCTCAACTTCCTCAACATCTTCTGCTTCTTCGACTTCATCAGGGATATGCAATTCAGCAACAACTTGCTCCATCTCAACAGGAATCTCTACCCGTTCTAGCTCTTCTGCACTTCGACCATCAACATTCGTTTTCTTGAAAGTCATCTCAGCTTCATTGAAAACTTCATCTCGACTGGCGATACACCTCTTATGACCTGGCTTTAGGCACCATAGCCTATAAGCTTTGACTTATTCAGGGTATCCCATGAACATGCATTTCAGAGCTCTAGGTTCGACCTTGTCTTGCCTAATGTGAGCATAGGCTACGCAGCCAAATACTCTCAGTTTGTCGAGATCTGTTGGATGTTCCGACCAAACTTCTTCAAGTGTCTTCATATTTAACACTGTCGAGGGACATCTGTTTATCAGATATGTTGATGTCAAAACAGCCTTTGCCTAAAACACATTCTTTATTCCAGCACTAGTCAACATGCATCTGACTGTCTCTAAAATAGTTCGATTAAACCTTTCAGCCAAACCATTCTACAGTGGAGTACTTGCAGTAGTTCTGTGCCTTGCAATACCAGAGGCAGCATAAAAATTGTCGAATGCCTCATTGCAAAATTCAAGGGCATTATCGGATCTCAACCTCTTGACCTTCCTGCCAGTCTGATTTTCGACCAGAGTCTTCCAACTTTTGAAATTCTCAAAAGTTTTATCCTTAGTTTTCTGGATGAATACCCATAACTTCCTGGAATAATCATCAACTATGGATAGAAAATACCTTGCTCCTGAATGTGATGGACACCTTACAGGCCCCCAAAGATCCGCATGGATGTAATCAAGGGATCCATGTGTTCTTTGTTTGCCTTTGTTGAACTTCATTCTACAAGATTTTCCAAGTACACAGGGTTCACAAAACTTCAGCTTTTCGACTTTATCTCCACCAAGCAGATTTTGTTTCCCTAAGACCCCTTTCACTGACATGGCCCAATATCATGTGCCAGATTTCTGTCTTCGACAAAGGTTTTGTGGATGCAACATTTTTCGAACCACTTACAACTTCAGTCTCAAGGGTATACAAGCTTTGTTTCTTCACGCCTCTCAAGACTTCCTTCAACCCCTTCATGACTCTTAAGATACTTTTCTCTCCTTGGAAAATATATCCATTCTTATCAAATTCACTAAGAGAAAGAATATTTCTCTTCAAATAAGGAACATACCTGACTTCAGTCAACAACCTTATTGACTCAACATGGAGCTTGAATCTCACAGATCCAACACCGACAATCTTGCAAGCTTTGTTGTTTCCCAGCAGCACTGATCCACCATCTTGATCACATAATTTCTTAAGCAAGTCTTTGTTTGGAGTCATGTGCCAAGTGCAACCTGAATCCATAATCCACTCCTTACTCGAGTCACCACTTGAAACCACAAGAACATCAAATGATTCGAAATCATCTTGAACAATGGCAGCGTTGCCATTATCCTTACCTCCATGATCTTTTAGGCGTTCAGGGCACACCTTTCTTGTGTGACCCTCCTTCTTACAATGATAGCATCGAATACCAGATGCTTCGCCACTATAAGACTTATGCTGACTTTTTCCCTTCTTCTTGTTGAACTTACCATCTTTTCGCAAGAATTTTCCCGTAACGGCCAAACCTTCACCAACAGTCGAAGGTTTATGCTTCTTTCGTTCGTTCAAGTCCTTAGAATATAGGGATGATTGAACTTCTTCAAAGGTCAGGGACTCCCTTCCATACAAGAGAGTTTCTTTGAAGTGAGCATGTGATCGAGGCAAAGAACACAATAATAACAGCGTTTGATCTTCATCGTCGATCTTCACATCAATATTTTCAAGATCAAGAACCAGCTTGTTGAACATATCCAACTGCTCAGCCAACACTTTTTCTTCAATCATCTTGAATGAATACAAAGCTTGCTTTAGGTAGAGTCGATTTACCAGCGATTTGGTCATGTACAAACTTTCAAGTTTCACCCATAACCCTGACGTCATCGTCTTCTTTGATACCTGCCGGAGAACTTTATCACCAAGGCTCAACAAAATTGCGCTGTGTACTTTCTCGATCATAGTCGTCTTCTCTGCTGCCGTTAATTCAGCATTCATGGCTGCCTCCCCCTTCAACGCTTCCAAACAACACTGCTGAACCAGTAGGGCTTTCATCTTCAAGTGCCACAGACCGAAATCATTCACTCCGGTGAACTTTTCAATCTCATACTTGATTGATTTTTTGATCTTTTCCATCCAAGGCGTACCTCCGCGAATAACTTTCATGATCAGGGGCTCATTTACTTTCATTTGCTCCACCAGTGGTTCGACCTTTTCACTTTGGATTGTGGTGATTTTCTAAGACATCTTCTCTTGGTGAAGTCCTTCATTCCTACAATTCACTATGTTTTATCTTATCTTCATGCTGAGCCTCATTGCCTCAATCGGGGTTTGTATCCAAAGTACTGGTCCAAGCTTCACTTTTACTAGTCTGATCACTCATATTGCACCAAGTCGAGTTCCTTTTCTTCGGAGGAAGTGACAATGAAAAAGGAGCTGCAATCTTAGTTTCATGGACTTGGTTATGAGGAAAGGTTCGACCCTGGTGACGTGCCCTATACTAGAGTGAGGAGGAGGCAGATTGATACTTGTGCTATCTTGAGTGAAATTAATCTTGGGGAGAAAATAATAGTCTTTAGTGAGAATGGAGTCTGCGTGTTTTTTTACATGTGTGCTTGCATTTTACAGATAGCATGGATAAAATAAGCAAGTCGAACATGTTATTCATTCTTGTCGATGCTTAGGGCATCCGGCTGTAGTGAATACTAGGAATTCTTCTTCTGCCACCACCCTGCTCTGGTCACTTCTCCTACCCTAGTTTTAGCAACTTCGGCTCATGTGCTCGAGGTGGATCATCTTGCGGATGTTGCGGCTACTTTGATGGTGATAGACCCAACTTTGCCTCCGGCTTTAACAAAGAGGGCCCGAGATGAAGAACAACAATCTCCTCAGACCGAGGTTTCTCCAAAATGGACGCGCGTCATTAAGGACATTGCTTCCAAGGAGGCGACTCCTTTTATAAAGATATTAGACATCTTCTCTTCCAGGCTTTCACGCACTCCTGAGGGGAACGGTGCTATTGTTTCGTGGTCAGATTTATCTTTCGTCCAAAATATCTCTAAGGGGGAATAAGTTGGAAATGACTTCTGAGAACCAACTTGTCGATCTTTTCACCAAACCAGCATCCTAGTTCTTTCTCTAGTTTGGTTTCCAAACTTAGAATGATTAACATACATTCCAATTTGCGCGGATGTTAAAATATGACTTTCTGATTATTTTATTAGTTTTTTCTTTATTTGTTTTATTTATGTTTTTAGTTTCTTATTAGGGCGGTTACTTGGCACACTATTTTTATATAAAGAAGCGTTCATTTTGTAAATTTGACTTGTTACTAATCTGGCCTATGTTTGCTCACATACTATGTTATTGTGCAAGATTTTTCTAACCATTTGGTAAGCATGGATTACCTGTGTCAACTTTTAATTTCATACAAAATCTATTACACAAGAATGAAAATTTCTTTAAAATTTTAAGATAATTTTATCTTTGAAACTAACATTTATGAATAGATATAGTTTTTCAAAACACATGCATAAAATCTAATCAATCTTCAATGATAGTTTTTTTTGTTAAACTAAGTATATTTTACATTATTGGGAGAAAGTAAAATCAGTACCTTAAACGATGCAACAAATCTATCATTGAAGATATGAATTTCATATAGTCTATATAGCGAGTGTGACATTTTTGCCCATATAATTTTACTTGCGTCAGTGCTTTGAAGTGTTAAAATTAAAGAGGCTATTATGGGAAAAAATGGGGCATTCGGAGAATCGAACTCCGGACCTCTCGCACCCAAAGCGAGAATCATACCACTAGACCAAATGCCCTTGATGATCTATAGTTGTAACGTAATTTATATAAACTATTTTAAAATAATATTTTTGGGCCATTTAGATTGAACTTGGTTTTAGATTTGTTTGTCTAATCTATAATTTTTTTTTTCTTGAAAAATGTTCATAATGCCAACATGTAAAACCTCCAACACAAACACCAGCAACAATCATATTACTTGTGTGCGTGTTGTGTGCTGGTTCAAATATTCAGTAGTATATTTGAAAGTCTTATCATTACTTCTCCTTTAATATTTAATCTCTTATCATTTCTTCTCCTTTAATATTTGAAGTTTAAGCTTTGTTATTATAACATCAGTAAGTTCTTGTCTACTCATGTATTCACTCACAATTAATATGTAAAGTTAAGGGGTTTACTTTGATCAATTTTTTAAGAAAAAGTTCAACAACTACAAGTTTTTAGAAATAATTTTTTGTTTTCTATTTTTTTTTTCAAAATAATGTTTGTGCTATATTGTTGCACGAGAAGAAGATGATGATCGAACAAACTAATTTGAGTATTGTGTTGCGGCGGAGTCTTGATTCCGATGCGGTGGATGGAGCTAATTTGTTAGATTAACACTTCAAACGTCCAAGTTAATGCATGAGTGGAAGGGGAAATTTCAAATGGAGAGAAATTACCTCAAAATGGTCAGTTTTTCTTTCTTATATAGAGGAGTTTGTTTGTAATTGAAATGTGAAGGGATTTCGAAAATGCGGATGATTGTATGATGATTTTGATGGCTTTGATCGCTTCATTGGAAATCATGAATAGTCGATTAGTCCATATTTGTTGTGTTTTTCTCCTCTTGGACCTTAGATCCTATCCTCTATTGGCCTCTACGGTCGGCCCAAAACATATTAGTTTAATAGTAATTAAAATATCTTTCTTTATGGGCATTACTTTATCCACCCATGGGGTGAGGTTGAACAAAATGAAAACCCAAATTTTTTCTTTCATATTTCGGGGATGTGTCTTCGGACGCACACTCAATACACATATAAAGGGTGTGGCAAGTGAGTCACACCTCATTTATGCCAAAACATATTTTAGAGATGCATCTTCGGATGCACCCAATACACACATAAAGAGTGTGGCAAGTGAGCTGAGATAGAATTTAAAATTTAGAATAAACTGAGAATCAATAAATTCAAATTATAGCATTTTATTATTTTAGAGAATAATTTAGAACGACGCCGCATACCTTGCATGATTGGAGAAACTTTCGTCGAGAAAAGTGAGTATGACAAGATTACTATCCTCATTACTGTTTAGGATTTCCAAAATATTTTAATCGTTTAATGGAGCAACGCTTAAATAACTAAACAGTTGAGGGAAGAGACCTCTCTTTGGGCTTAAGTGAATGATCCAATCCATCGTGGTCCATTTAGACACAAAACTCAATCAAATAATTCATATATAATTGGTGTTTAATATCAATCCATATATGATTCATTAAATAATTAATCTAACAAGCCATGCCCCGTTTATGCCAAAACATATTCTAGAGATGCATCTCTAGAATAACCATTGTATGGTGTTTTCAATACACACGTGAAGTGGATGCGACAATTTCAATATCAACCAAAGATATTTTAGTGATGTTCAATGTCCTGATAAAATGTAATGTTACATTTATGTTACAATTATCTATTTAATGTTACATATTTTGATATTAAATTAAGTTTTTATTTATCTTTCTGCACCCATTTGTTACTGGTTTGTGGTTTAGGCTTACATAATGCTTTACGATGATGCATCTCCGTAAATCTCATTGAATTTGAAATAAGGGTATTTACGAAGATGCACCTCCAGATTAATCCTAACATAGATATGAAAATGCATGTATGAAAATATTTTTCGTCAACATGGGGTGACTTAGTCAAAAAAGCGCTGGGAATGTGTAATTTGGGGTCTCCGAAGATGTATCTCTAAAAAATTTAAAATATTTGTGACTTTTCACTGTGGTGAACTAGTACCTCCTGGGGTGATTCACTTAGAAAAGTGTTGGGGGTGTATAATTTGGGTGCATCTAAATATGCATCTCATGAATTTAAGGATATTTGTGACTTTTTTCCATGGTGAACTAGCATCTCAAGGGTAGATAAAGTAATACACTTCTTTATTTTAAGGCTTAAATAGTATTTTCGTCCCAGTAAGTTAGCGTGTTTTAATTGATCATTTAATCTAATTATATTTGGAAATATTTTTAGACAATGAAGGAGATACATCTGGAGGAGGAAAAGAGAAGGGTGTGGCGCAGACATATGAAACAAAAAGCGTTCGAAGATGCATCTCTGGACTATCCACTGATTTTTGAATTAATGGTATTTATAGCGTGTTTTAATACATCTCTATAAATACCATTAATTCAAAAATCAGTGGATAGTCCAGAGATGCATCTTCGGTTTCATAATACCATTAATGTTATTTTTTCCACTATAAGGGTTGCTCCTCCTCCCAAATGAAAATTTTAAATTACTTTTGAAATTCTGAATTATACTTTAGAGTGCACTTTAATATATCAAATTTATATGTAAGTAAGTCACACTCCCATTTAAAAAAAAATTGAAAATATGCTTTCAAAATAAATCCGAAAGTATGCTTCAACAGAAAACTTTGCTTTTTTCTCTGTTGTTAACCTCCTCTCATTTCATGCAGTTGTCTCAGTTACACCAGTGCATGTTCAACAACCACTCGACCCTTTAACCAAGGAGGAGTTTCTAGTTGTTCAAACCATAGTCCAAAACAAATATCCCACCTTAAAAAACAGTGTATATTGGTTTAAGATGACCCTGAAAAACATCATGTCTTAAGTATTGAAGAGTAATTCAATATTCAGAAGATGGACTGATCTTCTGATGGTTACTCATAAGACACTATTGACCAGAAGATGTTATCTGGGTCCCATTAGCTTAGCTGTTTAGTAGTAAGGGTACTTTAGTATTTTTGTAGTACTGTACTGTTTGTACCTTAGACTTGTTCACTAAGTTTACTGTTTTAGGGCTTATGTGGCAAGATTTTCTTTTCTTATAAATAGCCTTGTAATAGCTATCATTAGTAGTAGAATACAACATTTATTCTCTCATCTCTTTTGCGCCGTTATTCTATTATTCTCTTTGTCACCATCTTTATTCATTGTGCACCAACAATTGGTATCTAGAGCTCCGGTTCCAAACACAGGGAAACACGAGTGAATGTGAGTTTGTGTGACTGTGTGATTGATTTTGTTTCTGGGAAACAAAGTTGTGTTGAATCACATTTTTTCTTGATTGTTTGTGGGTTGGGAAACACTGTGTGAGTGTGAGTGAAATCTGTTTTTGTCTGCACAAGTTTAAAGATGAGTGGAAGCAACTTGAATACCAAACTTCCAGTTCTTGATGGTAAAAACTGGAATAGATGGATGATTCAAATGCGTGTATTATTTGGTGCTCAAGATGTTCTAGATCTTGTCACTGGAGGATATATTCTGGTTGCAGCGGATGCAACGGAAGAACAAAGAGAAGCGCAGAGAGAGACGAAGAAGAGAGACCAAAAGGCGTTGTTCTTCATCCATCAGTGTGTGGATGTGAATGTGTTTGAGAAGATTGCTGATTCTATGACGTCAAAGGAGGCGTGGGATATACTGGTCAGGTGTTACGGTGGTGACGTATCAGTGAAGAAGGTGAAGCTTCAATCCCTGAGAAAGCAATATGAGAATCTCAACATGAAGAACAATGAGAAAGTCTCTGAGTATATCTCTAGAGTGATTGTGATCACTAATGAGATGAAGGCTTGTGGAGAAACTCTTTCTGAACAAGTAATCATAGAGAAGATATTGAGGTCACTTACTCCTCAATTTGATTATATTGTTGTATCCATTGAACATTCTAAAGATCTGGAAACCATGAGAATAGAAGAGTTGCAAAGCAGTTTAGAAGCACAAGAGTTGCGTCTGACTGAGAGAACTTCTGAAAGAGAAGTTGAGCAAGCTCTGAAGGCTTCTTTTGTCAAGAAGGACCAGAAGCATAGACGTGGTGATAGATTCCAGAAGGAAGCCTCAACTTCTGATGAGAAGAGATATCAAAAGGGAAAGGATAAGAAGAAAGTTCAATGTTACTGTTGCAAACAGTTTGGCCATTTTGCTAGAGACTGTTTGGCAAACAAAGGAAGGAGATCAGAAGAAGCAAATATAGCCAGAGGAGGATCAGATGATGAACCTGTGCTATTGATGGCTTCAGAGTCGGACAAAAGATGTTCGTCAGAATGGTGGTATATGGACACTGGGTGTTCAAATCACTTGACTGGAAACAAACAATGGCTGATAGACTTTGACTCTGAAAGGAGGACAAAGATCAGATGTGCTGATGATAAGTACCTATATGCAGAAGGTATGGGAAATGTCAAAGCAAAAGTGAAGAATGGAAAGACTGTTCTGATCAAGGATGTTTGGTATGTTCCTGGAATCAGAAGCAATCTGATGAGTGTGGGTCAGCTCATTGAGAAAGGTTTCTCAGTTGTTATGAAGAACAACCTCTTGAAGTTGTATGATTCCAATCAGAAGTTGATTATGCAATCTGAACAGGGAATCAACAGAACATTCAAGGTGAATGTAGAAACAGATGAAACAGAGTGTCTGAGTGCTGAAGGCTCAGAAGGTGATAGTAAGCTGTGGCACAAGAGGTTGGGGCACTTGAACTATAGAAGTCTGGGGCATCTAAGTTTTAAGAAGCTCGTACGTGGCATTCCTAAGATTGTAAAGCCTGAGAAGTCATGTGAGGTATGCATGAAAGGCAAACAACCCATATTGCCATTTGTATCAGAAGTTGCTCCAAGAGCAAAGCATGCTCTGGGAGTAGTGCACTCTGATGTGTGTGGACCATTTCCAGAACCTTCACTTGGAGGAAATAGGTATTTTGTGTCTTTTGTGGATGAGTTCACAAGAATGACGTGGGTAACTCTCATTAAGTTTAAGAATGAGGTGTTTACAGAATTCCAGAAGTTCAAGGTGAAGGCTGAGAAGCAGAGTGGTCAAAAGATAAAGATTCTCAGAACGGATGGTGGAGGCGAGTATAACTCTACAGAATTCCAGAAGTTCTGTGATGATAATGGAATTGAGCATGAAGTTACTGCTCCTTATACTCCTCAACACAATGGTCTTGCTGAACGTAGAAACCGTACTTTGCTTGATATGACGAGAAGTATGCTTAAAGAGAAGAAGCTTCCTCATAATCTATGGGGAGAAGCTGTTGCTACTGCAGCATATGTGCTCAACAGGTGTCCAACGAAGAGGCTGAAGGAAATTGTTCCTTTAGAGAAGTGGACTAAAGAGAAACAGAGTGTTAGTCATCTGAAGGTTTTTGGTTCTGTGTGTTACAAACACGTTCCAGAAGCTAGAAGGAAGAAGCTGGATGATAGAAGCAAAGTGATGTTATTGGTGGGGTACCACAGTACAGGTGCATACAAGCTCTATTGTCCAGAGACTAACAAAGTTGAAGTCAGCAGAGACGTCATTGTGAAGGAATCAGAAGTTTGGGATTGGAGAAAGTCTCAACCAACTTCTGATGTAGAGATAACTTTTGAAGAAAAGTTAGAGTCAGAAGATGAAGAATCTTCTGAAGACGAGTCAGAAGATGAAGCATCTTCTGAAGATGAGTCAGATGGAGAATCTGATTCTGATCCAGATTCTGATGATGATCCAGAGTCTGGTGGTAGTCATGATTCTGGAAGGGAAAACTCTGAAGACATAGGGTCTGGAGGACAAGCTTCTGGAGATGATCATGGAGGTGGTGACTCTGGAGTAGCTGACTCTGAAGTAGCTCAGCGACCACAAAGAGTCAGAACTATACCAAGAAGGTTTGCAGATTTTGACATGTTGCAAGACACAGAAGTTGACTCAGAAGGAGAGGTCATTCAGTGCGCCATGTTAGTAGATTCTGAACCAGTGAGTATAGAAGAAGCGCTCAAGAAGAAGGTCTGGATGAATGCCATGAAAGAAGAACTTGAGGCTATAGAAAGAAACAAAACTTGGAAGCTGACAGAACTTCCAAAGAAGAAGAAAGCCATCAGCGTCAGATGGGTTTTCAAAGTAAAGCTGAAGCCAGATGGATCAGTTGGTAAACACAAAGCAAGGCTAGTGGCTAGAGGTTTTCTTCAGAAACCTGGACTAGATTACTTTGAGGTGTTTGCTCCTGTAGCTAGACATGAAACAATCAGATTGGTGATTGCGTTAGCTGCGAATAGAGGTTGGTCCTTGATGCATCTGGATGTAAAGTCTGCATTTCTGAACGGTCCATTACAAGAGGAGGTATACGTGTCACAACCCCCTGGCTTTGTGAAAAAGAATGAGGAATGGATGGTGTACAAATTACACAAAGCTCTGTATGGATTGAAGCAAGCGCCCAGAGCTTGGAATTTGAAAATTGATTCATTTTTCAAGAAGCAAGGGTTTCAGAAGTGTGAGATGGAATATGGAGTTTATGTGCAACATTCTGGATGCAATATGATTCTGTTGTGTCTTTATGTTGATGACATATTGCTTACGGGGAGTTGTCCAAAAGATCTGATGAAGTTCAAGAAGGTGCTGATGAATGAGTTTGAGATTACAGACCTTGGGAAAATATCATATTTTCTAGGGATGGAGATTCTGTACTCAGAAGATGGTATCATTCTGCATCAGTTGAAGTATGAGTTAGAACTTCTGAAGAAATTCAAGTTGGAGAATTGCAAAGCTGCTGTTACACCGTCAGAAGTGAATCAGAAGTTGTACTCTGATTCTGAAGGTGAAGATGTTGATGCTACGGTATTCAAACAGCTGGTTGGTTCTCTAAGGTATTTGTGTAATACCAGGCCTGATATATGCTATGCAGTTGGATTGGTTAGTAGGTTCATGAGTAAACCTAAGTGGTCCCATTACCAAGCTGCTGTCAGAGTCTTGAGATATGTCAAGGGAACTCTGAAGTTTGGCATATTGTTTCCTTCTGGGAGAAAGGAAGAATAACAGTTATTGAGTTATTCTGATTCTGATTGGTGTGGAGACAGAGTTGATAGAAGGAGTACTTCTGGATATTTGTTCATGTTTCTGGGAGGCCCTATCTCTTGGAGTTCCAAGAAGCAACCTGTTGTTGCTCTATCAACCTGTGAAGCTGAGTACATCGCAGGCGCTGTAGCTGCATGTCAAGCTGTGTGGCTTCTGAATCTATTAGAAGACCTGGAGATTAGGGTGAAGAAGCCTCTGAAGCTGATGAATGATAACAAGTCTGCAATCAATCTTGCCAAGTGTAATACGGTGAACTGACTTTTTATCGATCGAAATGTCGCGGATAGCAAGAGTCGCCACCGACTTTTATTTTATCCAAACTAAATCGGAAAGGCAAAAAGAAACAGAAAAAAAACCTTTTAAAGAAATCTAAGTTCGGGGGGTAATTTATGCAAAGGGAAGGTGTAAGGCACCCTTTGCATCCATGGTTTTCCATGGGCTCTTAATTGCTTTGCTTGCTCGTTTGTTTTTAGAAAAAGTAGATGAAAGAAAAAAGTGGACTTTAGCTCGTAAATGAGCGTAGCCAGTTTTCGAAGAATTGTGAGAAAGAATATTAAAGATGAGCATTGCAAGGCAATTAGGGGCAATTACCTTAAACTCAGATGATAGGTCTCTTTTTTGCCTTTCAGAATGAAAGGGTCAATCCTTGCCATAAGAGGGCAGGAAGCCTTTCGTTTGGAGGTTGAAGGGTCATCGAAGCATCCTTTGCCATAAGACTATCCCATGCCATAGAAGGGCAGGTAGTCTAAGGCAAGGATCAGAATAAGCCATTTTCGTAGGCAACCAGAAGATACCTCAGCCTTTTTCCGTAGGCAACTTCCGAGGGTCGAGGTCATGTAGTGTATCGAAGGCAGCATCATTTTAGGGTCCCATGACCTTTTATCGAGGCAACATGGCTGAGGTATCCTCATATTCGAGGGACTGGCTATTCTGCAAAAAAAAACACAAGGCAACAAGGCAACGGGCAACAGGCAACAAGGCAACAAGGCAACAAGGCAACAGAGAGGTTACCCCAAAAGCGTGCGTGTGTGCAACAATCACGTGGTTCAATTCGAAATATATTATCTTGTAATTTAATGACTCTAGTTCAGTTCAGAATTGCACTCCCTAAGATTACTAACCACGCAGTTTAACATAAAGCAGTAACAACAACAATATGGGGAAGGGGAAAATGAAACCAGCGGATGCCCCAATAGGGTTTGGCATAAGTAATAATAAAAGACAGAAAATATCAGGGTTAAGGTTTAGGGTAACCAATACTCGTAGCTTCGGCAATCGACGAACCCTGAAAATTGGAAAACAAAGAATAAACAGAGGGGTGAGTGCATTATCAGTTCGGAGGCAAACAGAATTAACCCTGAAAATAAAGAATAAAGAAATTTAAAATAAATAAAGCAAATGGGCACTTAGCTTCGAATTTGATCTGATATGGTTAGTAGGCGCTTTTGGGGTTGACCCTGAAAGGCAAGGCAGAAAAGGGAGGGAGTGAACGTATGCACAGTTCAGAAATATAAGGACAAACCCTAAAATTAAAAAGGAAACAGAATAGACATCGAATAAATAAAATACTTAGCTTTTGTATTTTGATCGGGCGTGTTATCGGAGTGAACCATGTTGATAACCCTGAAAAGGCAAGGCACAAAAGAAAAGAGAATATTTTAGTGTATTGGAATGTTCCTCGTAAACCTGATTAGGGCGAAAATTGATTTAACGTAACACAATCGATTTAATTAATTATTGGTCTCTCGACCTAATTAATTAAATCAGGATAAGAAAATAAAATCGAGGGTAAAAATAATTTTTATGCAATTTTTGGAACTAAATAAGATAATTATGATTTTTTCGAATATTTAAAGGTAAATTAAAATAAATAAAATTATTAAACTAATATATATATGAATTTATTAATTTAAATAATTAATCAATTAAATAATAAATAAACATATAAAGAGTTTTTTATAAAAATTTTCTATAACCCTTTTTATATAGTTTTTATATATAAAAATAAAACTAATAAAAAGAAACAAAATATATATATATATATTAAGAAAAAGAAAACGTGGCTGTATAATAAAAATTAAAAAAAATTAAGAAAAACTCAACTTTTGATCCACTGTGGCTCACGTTGCGCAATCCACCATGCGCCTGCAGCTTCCTATGCGTTGGATCTGGATTTAATGAAAACCGACGGCAGAGATGATGAGGGATCATGGTTCGCGCGTGTGTCTTAAAGCACAGAATCATCCTGGGATGTGAAAATCTTTCGCGCGCGAAGCCATTCGAATCTGTCCAATCAGACTGCGCCACGCAGTCGTCTTCTTCACGAAGCCAACCTGTAAAACTCTTTTTACAGCGCTCTTTGGCTCCATGCGCTGTAAAAGCCTTGCACACATAATTGAAAAAAATAGCGAATAGGCCTAGACCAACATAAAAATTTGGCGCATCCATACCATTCGACTCACCTGATCCTCGCGAGCATAACCATGGTATTATCTAGCCCTAATTCCACCTGTGGCTAAAATCCCCAAATTGAAGGTCTGAACCCTAACATGGTGATATGCTCATAACACCATAATAACACACCAAACTTTCCAGAAATAACAAACAGATCATTCTAAACATAAATATGCAATTACATTTGAGAATGGATGCGTAAAATCATGTAATCGAATCAATTTAAGAATCGACCAAGAACGACTTACAGTGGAGCGTTCTTGAAGTATAGAGGCAGGGGAACGATTCAAACACCTTCAGTGATCTTTGAGGAACGTTTTGGGATAGCTAGAACACCTTGAATTGGCCTGGAATTCAGAATTGTGGTTTGAGATTTTCTTGAGCTTTTGCACTCGGATTTGGTTCTTTGGTAGGCAGCCAATTCGTGTGTTAGGGGTCTGCATTTGTTTGCTACTTATATGTGATGGATTAGGGCAACAGAAATTGAATCAAATCTCCTTCAATCTTTGATTTGCATATTGAGAAAAAATTGATTGAAATTTTCTTCTTTTTCTTTCCAATTTTGGCTCAATTTCAATCTTCAATGAATCAATCTCTTTTGAACGAAATTTTATTGAATATATGATTTAATTGGTGATTGGAATTGGTTAAAAATAGAATCAAATCAAATTTTTGCAATTATATGATTTAATTTTATTTTTAATTTCCTTTAATATGAATAAAAATTCATAATAAATCACATAATTCAAGTAAATTCGTGGAAATTTATTTATGGGCTCTCAATGTCATAAGGAACAAGTTTGGATTTAAAAAAAGTAGGCCCATTAGCAAAAATATTTGAGTTTCTTCACATTTTTTCCTTCTAAAATAGCCTAACTTTGACAAGGTCTATCTCCTTCAAGTTTTGGGGTATGGAGGTGTTCTAAGACTTTTTAGAAGCCTTAGAGAGTCTTCTAACCAATGTCTTTGGTCCCATATCAAAATTCTTTTCCATTCTCATTTTATGACCTTTTGAAAAACATATCCTTTTGTTGACCTTTGAAAAGGACCTGTAATGTATGAGGCCATAATTCTTAAACCATTGACCTGTGAGCTTTGATTCTTGGACCATTGGATAGAGGAATGAATTCTCTTCAAGATGAGCTTTGGTGGGAATTTTTCTGATGAAGTATGAATATTTGGTGAATTTTCAAAGTTTGGTTGACTTTTTCAGTTCATGCCTAAAATAGTAACTTTTGACTTTTGACTTCTCTGATCTTTCCTTGCATCATCATGATCAACCCTTGATCAAATGATGATTTTAGGGTTATGAGAATGTTGTTGACCAAACATCTTGAGTTTTGACTGTATAATGACTGTTTTGCCCTTGGGAGTCGACTGTTGACCTAATCAGGATTTGAGGGACTAAATTTGCTCTGTTTGACTTGAAACTTTATATGGAGATACTTTGGGATGTTAGTGACCCTATGGAACCACCTTGAGCCATTGATTCAATGATTTTCCTCTGAATTATTCAATCCCTAGTTTAGAACTTCTGTGTGGGAGACTGTGTTTTGGAGCTTTGTCTTTTGATTTGGTTTCGTGTATGAAAAATAGCATGGGCAAATTTTGGGGTATGACACCAAGAATCCGGTGTTACACGGAAGAAGCAAGCATATTGAGACTAAGTATCATTTCTTGAGAAGCCAAGTCCAGAATGGAACATTAGAAGTTGTGCACTGTAGCACTCAGAAGCAAGTGGCAGATGTTCTGACGAAGGCAATCAAGACGGATCAATTTCTGCTCTTGAGGGATGGAATTGGCGTTGTCAGCTTTGATTGAAGAATATGAATTAAGGGATGGTATTGAAGAGTAATTCAATATTCAGAAGATGGACTGATCTTCTGATGGTTACTCAGAAGACAGTATTGACCAGAAGATGTTATCTGGGTCCCATTGGCTTAGCTGTTTAGTAGTAAGGGTACTTTAGTATTTTTGTAGTACTGTACTGTTTGTACCTTAGACTTGTTCACTAAGTTTACTGTTTTAGTGCTTATGTGGCAAGATTTTCTTTTTTTATAAATAGCCTTGTAATAGCTATCATTAGTAGTAGAATACAACATTTATTCTCTCATCTCTTTTGCGCCGTTATTCTATTATTCTCTTTGTCACCATCTTTCTTCATTGTGCACCAACATTAAGATATGTAACACACCCAACTCTTATATCAATCCCTTGTAAAATCCATGAGATACTAATTAATTTTAAGGATCAGAAGCATTGTCTCTGATAATGTTCGTAAGGGATGTGGGTTCCCTACTTTATCCGTTGATGAACAGTCCCTTGCAAATTGCAATAGAGCCTCCACTTAAATATCCTCCTTTTATTGCCTAAGTTAACAAAAGAGGATTGAATCTCATCTGAATTAGTGTGGTCTAATTTTACTATGGGTGTGTTTGGAGAAGAGAAGAGTACTATTAGAACTGTGAGAGTAGATTGTTTCATGAAAGAAAGGACAGTGAATAAATCTGAAATAAACCAATAACAAATTCTTCAGTGATTGATATAAAATGTGTAGAAATTAAGATGATATTGTGGAAACAATATATTTAGTGATTGACATTTATTAGAATTAATAAATATGTGAAAGTTATTAAGGTTTCTTTAATAAATGACAAACGTGACATCCTCTAGTAGTTACTGTGGTTGGTGTAGGTGTAGACATAAATGAACAGAAAATTAATGAATTTAAGTTAGTTATGCATTAACAACACATTTATTAAAAAACACTTGTAAAAATGTTACTAAGATTCTTAATTCATTCCCCTATAAGTGATTAAAAAGCAATGTCTTCATTTGCAGTTGGTATAAATGTAAACATAGATAAGTAAAATAACAGGCCAAATGGTTAAAAAAAATTAAAGTCATTAATATAATTTTGAATCTGTTTGTTTTATCTTTTCAAAAAATATTTTTTTTCTTATATTTTTCAAATAGCTTTTTAAAAACATCATTTTTTAAAATTTTGACATCCAGAAAAATATTTCAAAAATAGTTATTTAAACTAATTTTTTATTTAAACCTTTTATAAAAAATTCTTTGTAAGAATACATTTTTTTTAAACAAAAAATCATTTAGAAAAAACTGAATAAAAAAGAACCCTTTATTTTGACAAAAAGAGTTGCATGAAAGATCCTGGTTATTCAAGTCTAAGATCATATATACATGATCATACATACATGCAAGAGAATTAGAGAAAGACAACCACAAAAGATAACAAAATAACATATTATAACTTCTTTATAGCTGTAAACTGTCACTATGAAAGCCACGAATGCAACCAATAACCGGCACAATAAACCTTTGTCTTTCAAGAGTTAGCCGGAACAGTACCCCAAAATGTTACACCGTGCTGTCATATCAGCAAAAACTATAGTTTCATCTTAATTACAAAAGGCTAAGCTTCCAAAAAAGAAAAACTATATATCATACCAAACCTCGAGGATATCAGTCTCTACCAAGGCTTCTTCCTCCCCGCCAAGCTTCATCTAAGGCCAAAGGAACGAAGGTGGTAGCGCACCTGGATCAAGCTCCCAGAAGCCCTTGAGGATGCCATGCTCTTGTGTCAGTTTGAAAGCTGGAATTTGGTGAGAGAAAGCAAGCAAATATTTTCTGGGCATTCTCACTTTGACAGAACAACCATCAACTACTTTGCATCTGAAGACGCTGCGATATCCACTAACATTCTCCAAAACTAAAACCTCTATAAAACAACTACCTTCTTCAAGAACTTCCACTATGTCATACTCCACATTTTTCAGGTCAGAACACTTGAAGTCACTTGACCATTTCTTATATACAGCCCATACTTCACCTTTTCTTGGATAGATGGCGTAACTCTTACCGATAGCCTCAGCTCGTACTTGATGTGAAATACAAGACAGGCTATTGTAAATCGAGAAAAAATCATTTGTTTTCATGATTCTAAATCTGCCACAGGTAGTAAGCATATCTTCATTTATCCATTTAGAGGTGCCCTCTGGTAGCTGGGAGCAAGCAAGCCAATTAACATGCAACTCAAGGTCAGGGCTAGTCTTAATTTTTTTAATCTCACCATAGTATTTTGGCATTCCATCTTCATCGCTGTAAAATGCCCATATTTGACCAATCTGGAACTTATCAAGGGACCTCCAAGTTTCAAAGTTGAAGAATTGAGCATCTGGAATTTCAAATGCATCAAGGGTTGAAGTCGGAGTAGCATGACCGTCATCCATATCATCAAGAGAATCTTTCATCTCAGTCGGATTGCTTGGTTCAATATTAACCTTAGAAGTGGATGCAATTTCTTCCGGCCTCATAAAGGGTTTTGATTTTTTTGAAGATTTTGCATTCACATCCAAATTTCGAGGAACAGAAAATTCTTCAAGATTCAATGGTATAGATGCAGGATCAAATTCTAAATATCCTAATTGAACGCCTGCTCCTTCCTGACCAGTCATTTTAAAAGATGGAATCCTGTGAGAAAACCTAAATAACTCCCGGGATGGAATTTGAAATGACCGGTTATCTTCTTTCATAATTTGAAAGAAGAGGCTTACAAAACCTTTCAACTTCCCCAAGTACACAACAGATACACCCTCACCTTCGACATAATCTGACAAGATTTCCACAAACTCATATCTATAATGCTTAGGAAATTCTGCATTCATGTACCATTTGATATCCCAATTTTTAAAAAGAGCCCATGTTTCTCCCTTTCTAGGATAGACTTTAAAAGTATTGCGGCCAATCTTATCACACTGAGCTAGATGAGAAAACATCAGTTGATCTTTAATGATATCAGTGGTCCCAAGTTTAAATTTCCCACAAGCCACAGGCAATTCCTTATCTACCCACTTGATTTGATCATGGTCATCTGGATGTGGTTCAAGCCAGGTTGCCTTCAAATGAAATCCAGGAGAGAGAACTTCTCTGATTAAAGCATAGAATCTAGGCATGCCATCTGTTGTATCATACATAGCCCAAATCTGCCCAGGCGCAAAACATACTTTTTTTCTGTCCTTGTCAAAATCGCTGAACTCAGCATTGAGATAGACATAAGCATTGGGATAATTTGTTGCCTTAGAGATTGAATTTGGAGAAGAATGCTCTGCTTTGGGATATCCATTAGCATTAGGATGATTTGTTGCCTTATAGATTGAATTTGGAGAAAAATGCTCTGAAGTTTCACCCATCTGCTTTGATCCACCCACAGCTTCTTTTCCATTTGCCCAATTTTTCCTCTCATTTCTATTCAGTGAGCTCTCTTTTGAATGAAAATCTTGTTTCTTCTGCTTTAACTTTTCATGTTCATCTTTTGGATCAGCTGCTGAACCATTCTGATCATTCATTTTAGCTGTCTCGTTATGAATTTGACCATTAACACAAGGTGCTCCATTCTCCTCACCCCTTTTTGAAGGTTTTAATAAGTCATTGACGCTCATATTATCACTGTAGGAAACATTAGGCTTCTGTCGCACAGATCTGCTTGGCTGCCCAGTTGAATGGTTTTTTACACCTGGAAAGCCATTCACACCAGCAAATATTTCACTGTCAGAATCAGAATCACTACTGCTCGAAGAATCAGAGCTTAGATTGAGTTCTTCCACTGAAATCCACTTTCTCTTCACACTTGGCTTTCCCGAGACATCAACAGGGTCTTTATTGTTGAAAGGCCTTGTATTGGACTTCTCAGTATGCGAGCTGCTTTGAGATCCGATATTTTCCTTCTGAGTACCATTATTCAAACCATCTTTCTGCTGGCCAAATGCTTGCTGACTTGAGTTAGTTGTTTGAGACGAACCTTGCCCGTCCACGATATACGCAACGAAGGGCCTATGGCATTGTTGACAGCGAATAGATTTATTTATAACTTCTCTATAGTACTGATACCTCACGGTGCAAAATGGGCAGGCAGTCCAAAAAGTGCGGCGCACACCGTTTTGCTGCTGCTGAGCGGGCTGCTTATTTTGCTGCGGCTGTGCGGGCTGCTTATTTTGCTGCTGCTGTGCGGGCTGCTTATTTTTCTGCTGCTTTTGGGTGTTTGAGTTTGTAAAGTTGGGCGCAACATTGTTTTTCGTCGCAGAATTGAAATTCGTAGGAACCTTTTGTTGATTTTGACGAGGCATAAAAGCTTTATTCAACCTAAGCTTCATGTCATACCTATTTCGGCTTATGGTGTCTGAAAGCACTCTTTGAGCTTCCCCAATCAGCTTAAATGCAGACTCAGCACCAGAAAACTTGTTTTTATCAGGATGAAGCTGAAGAGCAAACTTTCGGTACTGCTTCTTAATCATTGCATCACCAGCTGTGTGTTCTAGCTGAAGAATTCCATACCAGTCCTTCTCATTATCGAACACTTTCTGCTCTGCAGAGCAGTGCACATCACAAACAACGAGCATTTGGGCTATATTATCCAAAACAGGATACAACTGCTTAGCCTTAAGAGCAAATTTACGAGCCCCTGCGAAATCCCTGTTTTCCATCTTCTTTTCAGCAATGCCCTTGGCCCTTAAGGCCTCTTCTTTGTTGCAGTCCATCAAAGATCCAAATCACAAAACCGTAGAGTGTGAGGTGTAGCCAAGTGTACTGCCAAAAAATATAAAGTTAATCAAAGCTCGCTAGAACAGCTTAACCAAATTAAAATGCAGAGAGTGAACATACCTTCCAATATTCCACTTCCACCAGTCTCCCAAAAGATGTGCAGCCTTCAAATTTACATCCACCCTGCATTGGTTGATTCAAATCTTGATTAATGTATGAACCATTGAAATTTTTTTATATCACAAACAAAATTCCTAGTATAAAATCACAGCATCAGTAGATAGGCTGGACAGTTGAATCCATCCAAAAAAAAGAGTGGAGTAATCAATAATATAGGCCTCTAACACAAGTTGTAAGCAACCATATCTTTTATGTGTGTGAACTTGTAAGACTCGAACCAAGCAAAATGTAGACAGGAAGTGATAATTATGTTCATCATTTTTTATCCCCATCACAATGACTCACTTCAAATGTCTCTCATCTTTTTCTTTTAGACAGCACATAAACCACCAAAATCAATTTTTCAAAGCAGACACAAACATAAAATGCATGTTAGAAAAATGATTCAATCAAACAACAACAAACCACCACCCATTTTTAAACCCTTATCTTATTCCACCAAAAAAAACTCTAATCCAACAACCAAATCAAAATCAATCAAACAAACTAAGATCATTATACAATCTACTTCACATCATCATCAAAAAAGGGCACACTTCAACTTCCCCTAAAGCAGCTGAAGCACGAAATTCGAACTCCAAAGCAAAACAAAGTTCAAATCAAATAACAAACAGAAACCCTAATCTACTTAAAAATAAACAACTGAAACGTTAAAAAAATTGAATGAAACATAAGAGAATTATGTTCATCTCACCATTAAAAATTATGGGATTTAACAACTTCAAAAATATACAAGAGAGGTCCAATATATTTTAATGGTGAACGATGAACATAACCCTTCATGTTAGATTCAAAAATAAGAGGATCCAAATCTGTTAAAATATAACACATGATCTAGAAAATAAAAACCAATATTTTTCACAAAGTAAACAAACCCTAAAATTTTCCAATTCCACTCCTCCACAACCTAATTTTCTTTCAGACAGCACATCAACCACCAAAATCAATTTTTCAAATCAGTACACAAACACAGATTGAATGCTATGAAAATGATTCAATCAAACAACAAAAAACCACAAACAAAATCCAAAAAAAAAAAAAACTATAGTCCAAAAAAACTATAATCCAACAACAAAATCAAAATCAATCAAACAAACTATGATCATTTCACAATCTATCTCACATCATCATCAAAAAATGGCACACTTCAACTTCCCCTAAAGCAACCAAAGCACAAAATTCAAACTCCAAAGCAATCAAAGTTCAAATCAAATACCAAACAAAAACCCTAATCTACTTCAAAATAAACAACGTTAAAAAAAATTTAATGAAGCAAAAAAAAAACACGTAACGTAAAAAACTCGAGACAACAATAAATGGACCACAAGATATCAGATTCATCACCATGTAACGGAATGTACACAACAAACTCAACATGCATGAACTACAGAGTAAAAAATTACGAAGCCCTAAATTTTGTTAAGCAACGAAACAGAATAAAACAAGCACAAAAAAATATGAATATAGAGCAGAGAAAACAGAGGATAGAGAAATAAGAAGTTGAAATGGACCTTGGCAGTAACAGGTAGTGGTGAAGAAGAGACTTTGAAGAAGAGACCAAATTTCTGACTCGTGAAAATGACACTCAGTAACACAATGCAAACACCAATGTCGTCGTTCTTTATCGTTTATATATTATTACAAATTCTATTGATTTCATACATTGCTCAAACATTTCATTCATCTTGGGTTTGATGATCTCATCATTCAAGCCCGTTTGGCCCAAAATTAATAAAAGCCCGTTTGTTTCTCAGACATTCTCTTCTTTTCTGGGACTCACTTAATGAATTTGAATTATCTGAAATAAAATTATGACGAAGGATAAATTAATGTTAGACGGATTCAGTTATTGATTTGAGATTAGATGGTTGAAATTTGTAATTGTGTCGCGTTTTGAAAATAAGATTCGTTAATCAGGTCATAGAATGCGCTGATTTAGAGAAACTGGTAAATTTTTATCTGGACATGCAGTGATGACTAAAGAGACTGTGTTAAAGAAGATGTTGTCAGAAAATATTTTTTTACACTATTTGTTTAAGTTAATTTGTTTGTCTACGGACAAAAAAATCAGTATTCGATGTTTTATTTCATTCTTACAACAATATTGAAAAACATACCTGAGAAATACCTTAGCATTTATATGTAACTCATCTCTGACACCAAAATAATCCTGACACGATGTGGAATATTAGGCGTATAGGAGTATCATGTCAGGCGATAACATAACCATGCTGGCATCCATGCAATCCGGATAAATGGTACCTGTCATTCTGATAATAGCAACAATTGATATGGAACGATTTTCAATAATTGTATGTTTAATTCTATTCATCACTTCCATATTTGTAAGATTTATTTTCTCTATACATGTAACGCGTCTAATGTTATTGAAAATCATTAGAACATTTGTGTATTTCTTTGTTTGTTTATGGTTTGAGTTGCAAATAACTTCGAAGAATTGATCAAATCCTGGAATTTCAACAAGCCTTATATCCACATTATCAAAATCAACCAGGTTACATCAATAGCACTTCTTCTTCCTCGAACGTCCATCGAATTTACTCACTTCAACTATCTTCCCCAGGGTTTCGATTTGATTCCCTTATGGTAGACTTTGACCATATAGACTTCGTTTATGGCACCAAAGCATATCTGTCAGATAATCATAAAAATCACACATACATGTAGAGTCAATAACAACTAATACTAGATAATAACTTTTCTTCAATAGATCAAAGTATCATCACCATGCTTAAAATGTCAAAATTTCTCAACAAGCATGGGATAACTGCAACAGGATGTATGCAAGCAAAAATTACTCTCACACCATGTATCTTAAGGAACACTTATCTCGCTTCACCAAAAGTACATAACCATATATTGACTACGTACAAGGAATCAAACCTATGTTTGATGAACTAGTTGTGATCAAATCTCTGTTGAATATTGATCTCATTTTTTATACACTAAATGGACTTGGATTTGAATTCAAATAAATTTTGTTCCACTGCGTGTTCATGAAGATCCAATTGAATTTGATGATCTTTGTAACTTGTTGATTGACTATATAGGTCATCTTAAAAGAAATGAAGATTCATTTCCCATGACTGATGTTTATGGTGTTAGTAAAAGAAAATCGCACTTTCAGTATTGTTGTTGCATTCCTAATCAAACCAATCTCTTTTAACTTACTTGTTAACGTTGATGAAGATTAGGGTGGTAATATCGATGATAAAACATCAACCTCATCATACTTAATTATTTTGGTGGCAAACCTATCTTATGGACATACAAGAAACAAAGACCAGTAGCTCGATCATCCACTAATGTATTATATAAAAACAATAGCAATTGGAAAATAAACAAAGACCGCCGCATTATCTCTAGCATCCTTCCTCTGCGATACTTCCATCGAAGACATTGATACCATAACAACCATCTACCTCTCAGAGAGACCCTGATACTAGTGTAGCAACCCGTGCTTTGTGCGGGCAAAAAATATCTTTATTTTTTCATTGAATTATTTATATTTGTGATATGTGCCTATATAAATTTATCAATTTGATAAATACATAAGTTTTTATATATTATATTTTAAATTAAAATATGTGTATGGTATTATATAATTATGAGTAATTATATGGATCAAGTAAAAAAAATTAATCCTTCAAATTTAGAGGTAACCAACCCTTGTATTCTAAATTTTAGTAAAAAGTAAATAAAATCATAAAAAAATATTGTTTCGATTATGATTCTTATTGAAATTCTTTCAATTTTAATATTTAACTAAATTTATTTAACCACCACTTAGGGGGAACCAATCTTTGGTCGAGAACGGTCTCAGAGACATTCAATAAACTTCGAGGAAAAACCTTACAAGTTCATGCAGAACCTGAAACTCTACAGGGATCATTCATACATACCTCAAACAGGTAAAAATATTTCGTGACAAATGTACACACATCTATTTATCCTTTGCAAATATACTTTGCATGCATGATGTGGCAAAAAAAGGATGGAGAAGCTACCCTCAATAGGGAAACAACCTTTCCATCCTTGATCATCTGATCCAGGAAAATTTTCTCCCTCGAAACACACATAAGATGGTGAAAATGCATCGCGTGCTGCAGGGCATTCTCAAAAGACTGCAAAATTTCCCCAAGGTTGGCGGTCGTACAGTCAGTTAAACGTTGAGGTAAAGAAGCATTCTCAAGGAGTAAAGCTTATAGTTATCTTTGAGCCACCGAAAGAGACGCCTGAGTAGATGTCAGGGTAGCCCGAGCAGAAGCTATAAACTTATCATTTCTTACTACACCCTTAACCAAAATAGTCACTTGGTGAATAAGAGATCTAGGAAGATTAAGGGGCACAAAGCATCACATATCCTAGTTAGAGAAGTGAAAGTTATTTGTATTTTTATAGGTATTATGTATCCCGTTGGAGCATTATGTATCACATTGTTGGTTAGACCAAATAGCATACCAATGACTGGATCCACTAAGGGCCAAAGCAACAGAGGTGCTTCGAGTATATCATTCCATAGTTGTTTGTTCTTCCTTCGGGGAATGCCCCAAAAGATTGGCTAAATATGAGGAATCCTCCTCTGAAGGAGGAACCTGGCGTTCCCTATATGAGCATATGGGTCGGACCCCTCCAATGGCGTAAGAGTCAGAGGACCTAATGCACATGGTGGGCATTAAGGAGCATTTGAAGTATTAGATATCTCTGAGGGTTCCGAAGTGGTGGAAGGGCCTGCAACAGTTCTTTCGGGCCAGATTCGCTGTCATAAAAGTCGCAGCGCTTCCTCGTCCTTCATTGGATCTGCACACAATCAGTACCAAAATAAATATGTCATAAGTAAGCAAGATAAAGAAGAATGAGCCAAGATCTTTCAAGACTTACGTAAAATAATATTCCTTTCATCCCTGGTAAGAACATACATCAATAAGCGAGTATCGATGAGGCGTTTCAAGCGTTTTCGGGCAGTTTCATCATGAGGAGTAATACCCCAAAAATAACCTGATCCTTGACAAAGCTCATCATACGCTTCTTGAGATACAACTATTTGTGAGAAATGTCTTCCTATTTATAGACATACAGACTGTTTCCCATCAGGAAATGACCATCGTTCCAATAATTGGAGAACAAGTCAGCACATTTACCCCAATCAATCTTTGATAGTGCATACTGTTGCATGGGCCTCTGATCAGATATGGGTAACTAGGAAGAGTCGATCTTCAAATTGATTCAAGTTCTCAAAGAAATCCTCGAAGCCATAAATGGTCAACACCATAGAAACTAAGCCTTAACCCCATGTTCGAGTCACAAGGCCACAGTGAACTCTAAAGAGATGAAACAAAAGGGTCAGGAAAGGCTTACCATTCAAGTATTTGCACCAATACTGGAAGACTTTCACATACGTACAACTCATGGGATGAGGTTGTGACAGAGCCGCTATCAAATGCATAAGAACATCCAAGGTCGAGAAAAGGCATTCATAAAACAGGACGGTGAAATCACCATACTCATTGCACATTCTATCATTTTCACCAGGGGTCAAGACACCCAAATTTGAAGAGGGGCCAACATCAAGAAAAGTCCCATCAAGATTATCCTCTCGGGTAAAGACATAAACGGTTGAAGAATAAACATAATCCTCCCACAAAGCACAAACATCTTCCATTAACCTTTGGCTCATGATGGATACTATTTTCTCCAGACGCAGAAAAATGAAATATCAAAGGAAATGAGGTAACAATAAATTGGGAAAAATAACTCAAAGGAATGTGAAGCTGATTCTTCAAAAAATGTATAATAGTATGCAAAGGAAAATATGCCATAATAATGTTTCAATCATTTACACGCAACAATCAAGTATTCCAATTTCCAAGAGTCATTACGAGGGAACATCCAAAAAGACGTTTGAAGCGTGAGACATAATAAAGGCCTGAAATCTAAAGGTCGTAACACCTTCTCTAGATTTTTAAGCGCAACAGGAGAAACATTCAGTCGGCGGGGAAAATAGAGAAAACTCTTGCAGAAACAAGGATTTGGAGACAATTGTTTTGGACTGACCATAAAGATCCTCGGTCAACCATCCAGAAATAGTTGCAGTTAATCTAGAACCTTCTCAGCACATGAGAGCTTCTGTGCGGACGAATAAAGGCGATCCAAGTCCCAAACACATCCAACGGATTCCCGCATTTCACGCCTAACACATAACAGATTGTTATGACCTCTCTACAATATATATAAATATATATATTGGAAAGAACGCCTGTTTTAGGTACGCAATTTCGAATACAATTTCAATTCACTCTTATCTTTCACATACTTACTAAGTCGTTGGAGTGTTAACCTTCTAGGTCAACCCCTCCCACCACACTGAAAACTAGGGGTGGAAAACACGCATACTAATCTCACAAAAGCTTGCAAAAAAAGGGGCAGAGTGGGACACGCATTGTTAATGGTGCGAGTCAAAAACCTTGACTCGCCCCACACTAAAAGTGAGGGCGAGCGGGCCTGCGGGCTTTGCACCTTTTAAACCTAAAAATGCAAAAATTTATATTAATGTTTATGCTAGCAAAAGCCCGTCAAAAATATGGTAGGGGCAGGGAGGGTACATTAGAGTGTGTCGGGCTAAACCCTTGGACTTTCACGCACTAAATGTTAGGCAAAACAGACATGCCCAACAGACCGAACCCGTTTTGTCACCCCTACTGAAAAGTCAAATTCATCCATCGTAATCATCCATCCTTATATCAACCATTATTAATCTCATACGCATAATCGCCATAATAAGAGTTCAAACTTTAAAGTTGGCATTCAACCAAATAATATCAATTTGTCAGGTAACTTAAGATTTACGAACCTCTAATATGTATTTTTAATTGATCAAAACATTAATTATTTTTATTTAAATTTATAAATATAGATATGCTCAAATGGTACCCACAATTATCTTTAACTCTGAAATTGATAAAAAAAATGACTACATAATTTTTTTTTATTTGGTGTGTCATTATTATAATTTATTTATGTTATATTTTATTTCAATATGTATTCATTCTTTTATATATTCAATTCACCTTTATTTTAACTTTGCATCTCGATATTTTTTATTTAACGAGTAGTAATTTTTTTAGTCTAATCTTCTCTCAAACTTTTCATTCTCATCTTAAACAAACTAATTTGTAAATTATATTTCAAATTAAGAAAAACATAATAATTTACAAATATGATACTACAATTATAGAATATAATAAAAATAGTATTCATAAACAGTTGAAATTTTAAATTTTCAAACTATTGAATTAAATAATACTTATAAACAAGGAAACTAAATATATACAAAAAATGATTAAAAAGAGGTTAATACTTAATAGACATATTTTACAAAAATATTACTATATACAACCGTCAAATATAATAAAAATTTACCATAAGAATATCAAATTTTAACTTCTTTGTATTAATTAGCTAAATAATATTTAAAAAATAATAACTAATAGAGAAAATAATACTTCAAATATTTATATGAAATATATACACTTAATAGTGGTCAAATTCTATTCTAAATTTAAAGAAAAAATATTCAACAAATATTCTACAAATTTGTTAAATATAAGAAATATTTAATAAAAAATAATCATATTATGGGAAAATTTAGATTCAATCCATTTGGTTTTTTTATTAACTAGAGTAATACTAATAACCATTTTAAGAGTATTTGGATAAGATTCTAATGGTTTTTTTTTTCAATTTAGCTAAAAAAATTGGGTTCAAATTCATCTTTGAGCAAATAAATGTTAAATTTTCTGTAAAAATAACTTGTTATTCATTACGGTTCTCTGTGACTCAAGATATTGGTCTCTATCAAATAAAAGACCATTTGATAGGCTTTATATTTTTATAATAATTAATTTTTTATTAATTTTTTTTTATATTCGATAAAAGTAGGAGAATATCTGTAGAATAATTTTCTTAAATTTAGAATAGAATTTGACCATTATTACGTGTATATTACATATCAATATTTTTATATTATTTTTCCTTTAATTATTGTTTTCTAAATATAATATATTTAAATCATTCAAATCAATTAAAATTTGATAGTTTTTTAATCATAAATTCTTCTCTTTTTTTTTTTACAACTGTATGTATCAGTATATTTCTAAAAATATCTTTTTTTTCTTCCAAAATTAAAATAAAATATATCCATCAACTTTTTATAATTTTTCTTACACTTTTATTTTCCCTTATTTGTAAATAATAATAAATTTAAAAGTTTAAATTTTAATTTTTTTACTTTTTATCAATAGTTATATTATTTATTTTAGAGACGAGCAATAGTTATTTTTAGTATATCCTATCATTTTGTAAAATTATTTTTTCTTAATTTCAAATTTAACTTGCCAATAAGTTAGACCATTATTACGTGTATATTACATATAAATATTTTCATATTATTTTTCCTTTAAGTATTGTTTACTAAATATAATATATTTAAATCATTCAAATAAATTAAAAGTTGATAGTTTTTTAATCATAAATTCTTATTATATTTTACAACTGTATGTATCAGTATATTTTTGTAAAAATATATTTTTTCTTCTAAAATTAAAATAAAATATGTCCATTAACTTTTTATAATTTTTCTTATACTTTTATCTTCCCTTATTTGTAAATAATAATAAATTTCATTTTTTTACTTTTTATCAATAGTTATTTTATTTTATTTTAGAGCTGATTAATAGTTATTTTTAGTATATTCTATCATATTTATAAAATTATTTTTTCTTAATTTTAAATATAACTTGCCAATTAGTTTGAACAACGTGAGAATCAAGGGTGGGAATAGGTTCACTGTCAAAAAATTTAAAACTTAAGTGTGACATCTGGTCTATTAAAGACTTATTTTTAGGCTTAAATCTCGCTTTTATGAAAGTTTGTTTGACCTAAGAGCCTACATAAAAATCTCTTTTATTTGAGCATTTATAAATAAGAATTTAACTAATATTTAAATAGACTAACAAATTAAAAGATCAACAACAATAAATACTTATATGCATTGAATTATTCAAGTTTACTTATTTGTTTGAAAGAATTTATGAAAACAATTTATAACATTGTTCATAAGGTTTATACTGTTAATTTTCATCAGTTCTTTAAAATGACAAAGCTTGATTTTTGTGTTTTAATTCAAAGTATCAATACAATATTATAATAATAATTAAACTATTCATATATATTTAAATAGGTTGGCCTAATAGACTTAAAAGAATTTTTGTATGGCATGTGGTCTAGTCTTTTTAGCTAAATAGACTTTTAAAATAGCCTAGGCTTTTTCTATTTGAAAAAGAAAGCTTCACTTGCCCTTTATCTTTGTAGGATAGGTCGTAGGCCCATGTTAGTTGGTCTGACTTATTTCCAACCTTAGTGAAAATGAAAAAAAAGAAAGGAAAAATTACTATTTTCTTTATAAGAGAAAAAATTGAGACGTAAAATTAAAAGAAAGTAGTTGTGAATATAAATTCAAATCGAATCGAATTATATTAATGATACAAGGTACACTAGGAATAGCGAAGCGGGCGGGTGGGCCGCCCTGCCCCGTCATATGTCCGCCAAAAAAAAAAGAGCCCGCAAATAGAAATGGGCATAAAAACCTAGCCCACCCCGCCAAGATGGCGGGTTGGCGGGCGGTGGGCTTGCCCGCCTATTTTTTTATTTATTATTTTTTTTATTTTGTAATAGATTTTTTTACATTTTAATTAGATTTTTCACATAGTTTTTAGAACAATTTTTTATAAAGCATTTTTAAACAAATTTTACTTAAAAATATTGCATATATTCACAAATAAATGTATAAAATAAAACCATCAAGAATTAGAATTAGTAGAATTAACTTAAAAAATAGTGGATTTTGACGGAGCGGCGGGTTTTGACGGGCGGCAGACTTTGGTGGGGCGGGCGGCGGGTTTTGGCGGAGCGGACTATGGCAGACAGTGGACCCAAAATATCAACCCAACCCATTATTTTTTGGCGGGTGCGCGGATCAGTCCGGCTGGCCACGGCCCGTTTTGTCACCCTACGGTTAAGTAGTCTTTTTTTTTTTTTACCAATTTCAGCATTATAGATAATTATAAGTATCATTAAAACATATGGGTATCAATAAATTGAAATAAGTAGTCAATATTTTGACCAATTAAAAATAAGCATTTAAAAAAAATCTTTTATAATATTATTTAGGGGTGGCAAATGGGCATGCCCGCCCCGCAAAAGCCCGCGAAAAAACGGGGCGGGCGGGGCGGGAATATTGAAGAGTGCGGGTATAAAACCTTGCCCCGCCCCGCAAAAAAGTGAGGGCGGAGCGGGGAAAGCCCGCGGGCATTGAACCTTTTAGGCCTAAAAATAGTAAAATTGTGTGAAAAAGCTCATGCCCGCAAAAGCCCGCAAAAAAACGGGGCGGGGCGGGCACATGAAAGGGAGCGGGCTTAAAACCTTGCCCCGCCCCGCGAAAAAATGCGGGTAAAACAGACTTTCCCCGCGGGCCGGACCCGTTTTGCCACCCCTAATATTATATATATATATATATATATATATATATATATATATATATATATATATATATATATATATATATATATATATATATATATATATATATATATATTTGTACTTATGTATTATAATAATATGAACCAAACAACTCAACCTAAAATATATCGTGATTCATCTATTTTTCTTTTTACATTTAAAGTATAAAATATATCTAATAGCGATGCTCAAAGTCATTATGTGATGAGTTCACATATTATTGGATGACAAGACAAAGTTTTTTATATATGAAGTCATCCTTATTAATTAACATGTTTATTTATAAGTATCCTGAAGCATTGAGGTGTTACGCTAAGAGGCTCACTCGCCTCAATAAATACTATTACTATAAAAATCATAGTAAAGTCTAGTCACTCTAGAAATAGTGGCATCACTTCCCAAATATTATCATATAATCAATTCAGTCACCTTTTACTTATAATGGCATTGTCTAACTGGAGTATCTGAGTATGTTTTGCAGAAACACCCTCATCGCAACTAGAGAAATAGTGTATCTAGAAAGTGAGAAATTAGATTGAAGAGATGTGACAATTGAAGCAAATCCCACCTCACTTGCTCGGGTGATCTGTATAATAAGGTCATAGAAAAACATTGACACCTATTACGGGCCTAAGTAAAAGGTTTCCCCAACATCAAAGATCAACTTATATAACATTAACTAGAAGTTTGACTCCGCCAAAATATGAGACTTAAGAGTAAGGTATATTTGAACAAGAACAATGGTAGACCCAAAGTCATACACCTCACGTAAACGCCCCTCAAGGTAACATTGCTAGCTTAGTGTCAAGGAGCAAAACCTCATATTTGGTTGCACCGAGGAGAAAGAGAGTGAATAAGAACATTATTTAACTCCATAATGGCAATAACAACAAATAGTTGATACTGAAATGGTCCTTTAACTCCATAATGAAAATCCAAATAGCTTCGGACACCTTCAATTGTCTCATTTACCATTTCACTCTCAAGGGATTAATAGTCATATGGTTCTCCCACATCTGAATGAGGTACACCCATTCAAGGAATAAGCTATCTGATAAGTTCATCTTGAGGTTTACTACTAGTAGGATAACACATCAAAGTTCAATGTGCTTTGTCAGATTTTAAAAATATAAGAGGAACTCATCTGCTCATTCATGAATCATTTTAACGACAAGACATTCCATATCAAAAACCTTAGCCCAGACGTGGCCTTTTACGCATTTGTGATAGCTAGGTCCATATTTTGTCTATGTATCACATAGGGAATCTGATATGCTAGAAATGATCATAAAAAAAGAAGAGACTACATAGCTATGAAGGAAATAACTGCAATGAAGCAAGGAAACTACAAAAGCTTCCTTCACAATTCTTATGATCAAAGTGGGAGACAAAACAACCAAGGAAAGTAGAAGAGAATAAAGTATTACTCCAACTTTACTTCACTCATGGAGAAACCTCGCATGATATTCTGAGATACATACTACTCCAACCTCATCAACCTACCTCAAGAATAGTAGTTTAAGCCTGACAGTGACATAAAGATATATTATGAGTACCATCACAGAAATTAACAATGCATATATCTTGAAAGGTTGACCCACGAAGGACACCTACAACAGTACATATGTTCTTAGCTTGATTTGAGAGGATAACTTGATCAGACTTTTTGTGCATCTTTGACCTCTTGAGCTATTTCAGTGATTGCTTGACTTCAAGTGTTTTCATCATCAAAACTAAACAACTACTATTTAACTTGCATCTTTGTTATCCATAAGCTTCACCATCTTGGATCACTTCTTTAATATATTTGGGAGCATTTAGATTCACATGAATATTTACATGAGTTGATCAAATTGTGTAGATCAAATGAAGTTGATTAAGTTATGGTGATCAAGTGACTCGAGATTTATCTATAAATGGATATCTATAGAGACAACACTTTATGTCAAGCAGCGCTCAATGATGTGAGTGAATATCTCTGATATATCGATTTGGCTGATAATGGATGTTATCATGAAGAGTTATCTCAAGCCTCGTCATAAGAATATTCAAGGTTTCATTTAAATGCTAAAGTCAACGATAATATGACAAGGAATCAGAAGCTTAAGAGTTGTGAAAGAGAGAAAGTGAGAATTCTCATTAAGTCTAGGTTTAGTGAAAAGTGTCTGCAAAAGGTATAAGATTAAACTCTCAATTGTGTGTTAAGGAAAATCACACGCACACGCACACACACTTTAAACCCTTTGAAAATCCCCTCTTATATGAAAATCACCTAAAAATATTTTAAAAGCTTAGCCAATTGATTAGGGAACCATATCGTTTGATCAATTAAAAATCATGTTTTACAAAGGGATAATTAATTAGACCTCTGGGATAGTCGATTACTTCACTATGTAATTACTAAAATTGATTAGATAAGTCCCTTAAAGATTGAATACGACTAGAAATTAAAATCTTCTATTTTGGGGTTCTATAATTGTTTGTGTACTTGTGATAATTGATTATAAGCTTTAAAAAGCCCATGAACTATTTCCATATTTAAGCCACCATTAACCTTATAAATAGAGTGCTCCTTTATCATTTCTAACACGCTAAAAAACATATTTTAGGAAGACATATCTAGGAAAGAAGTTGAAGTAAATTATTTGGTAGGCAATAAAATAAACTTACCAAAAGGCTTGGATAAATGAAATAATAGAAATGTTGGGTTTTAAATGAGGAATATTTTAAAATATGATGAATACTCCACCTAGATTATGGAGTAAGCAACAGTTTAAGACAAATACAAAAAATGTGACACATTTCTTAACAACGTGTCAGAAGAATTTAACAGTGTGATTATTGAAGTAAGGGTTAAGCCCATAGTTACTATGTTAGAATAAATTAGAACATACAGTATAAAGAGGTGGGTAACTAATATGATGAGATCTACAAACAATGGTTATGAGGATGTTTTTCCAAACATTAAAAGGAGGTAATATAATTTGTAGACAATGTTAATTTTTGTGTGTTTAATTATATATTACTAACTTATTCCTTAATTTCTATTTAGATTTAGAGAATAACCACCTAAATCAACATGTGGAATATAAGGAATTTATTTGTAGTTTCATTTGGTACTGCTATCTGAGACTACTTTTGGTTCATGTTGTAGGTAGGGGTGGCAAACGGGCATGCCCGCCCGTTTAGACCCGCCCCACAAAAGCTCGCGAAAAAACGGGGCGGGGAAGAACGGGCATATTTGAGAGTGCGGGTCTAAAACATTGCTCCGCTCCACAATAAAGTGAGGACGGTGTAGGGAAGGCCCGCAGGCATTGAACTTTTAGGCCTAAAAATAGTAAAATTGTATGAAAAAACTCATGCCTGCAAAAACTCGCAAAAAACGGGGCGGACACGTTAAAGAGAGCAAACCTAAAACCTTGCCTCGCCCTACAAAAAAGTGCGGTAAAATGGACTTTCCTCGCAGGTCGGGCCCATTTTGTCACCTCTAGTTGTAGGATGTCAGTTGAGCATAATATTGATGTTGGACGCATTGAAAATTAAGGAGACAAATTTTCAGTCAACTTGAATGAATTTGTATGCTTATCCCAAAAATGAAAGCTCACATTGTTGCCTTGTGTACATGGAGTTGTTTCTATGAAGAGCGGGAACCTTAAAATAAACTAATGCATTCTTGAAATTTACAAAAAAGTCCAAGCATCACGCAGTCTTGAACCCTATCATTTATCACATCAATGGATCTAATACGTGGGTCAAGACAAATGATTACCTTGATGTGTAATCATTACTCTACACAAAGATACCAAGAATATAAAAAAAGAAAAGGAACCTTGGGCATGGTGAAATTGATGAATCAGATTGTAAAATAAGGAGGATATGAATGCATGTTAGGTGCAACTCAGCTAAGTCGGGTCACTCGTGCATTTCAACCAACATGTGTCACTCATCCAAGTTATACCACTTATGCAACTCAAACCAATAAAACAACTCAGACCATTCATGCCACTAAGTCGTGTCAGAAAAAGACAAAGAAGTTGCCAAACTGATTATTAATAGGCATTCAACAAGTGATGTACCCATAGGTCCTACTACCAGATTAAGTGTTGCAAAGTTTAATACGGTGGGAGAACTGACTTTTTAGTTTTTATTTTGTTATTTCGCAAAACATGTTGCGATAAGCAAGAGTCGCCACTGACTTTTATTTTATCCAATTTGGAAAGGCAAAAAGAACATGATAGACCTTTTTTAAAGATTTTGAGTTCAGGGGGTAGGTTATATAAAGGGAAGGTGTTAGCACCCTTTGTATCCATGGTTATCCATGGGCTCTTAATTGTTTAGATCACTTTGTTTTTGTTTGACTTATGTGTGTGTGTGCTTGAAAATATTTTATAAAAGAATTAACTTTGTAACGGTTCCTCATTCGAATATATAGTAAGTATTTATCTTGAAAATATTTAGAGAAAGATGCTTGAAAAAGCTTTCACTTTGTAATGATCCTTGTACGGATATATACGAATCATTGTTTGAAGTTGTATTGAGAAATGTGAGGTGTAAAGAGCATTGTGAGTAAGCAATCAAGAGGACCTACCTATTAAGGATTGTCTTTCATATTCTATGTCTTTTCTTGATAGAAAGTACTATCCTTACCATTAGTGGGTAGGTAGTCATATCTATTGGATGTGAAGGGACATCGAAGGGTCATCGAATGGTCATAGAAGGCAACATGTAAGGATACCTTAGCAATTCGAATGGACTATCATCATTTATCGTAGCGTCATCGAGGGACAAGATCATTTTATCGTAGGCAACTCGAAGGGTCTATGATCTTTATATCGAAGGGACTATGATGATTTGAATCCTAGGCAACATTTTCTAAATGTACCCTTACGCTCGAGGGACTTGACTATTATAATCGAAAGGCAACGAATAGGGGATACCCTAAATGTAAGTGTGTGAGAAGTGTGTTGTATTCAGATATTTGTCTTGAAGTTAGTGAGCTATGTTTAGTCGTTTTCTTGTCATACAATCCTATTAAACATTCATCTAAGCAGTTTATATGGTACAGAAAGTAAGAGCGAAAAAATAAAACCCTAACCTATTACATGGTCTTGGGAGAGATACATAATAGGAGGTGCGAAAAAATAAAACCCTAATTACTATTACAAACCATGGGCAGTTACATAATATTGAAAAATTGCGGGAAAATAAAGGTGCGGAAATTAAAAATCCTAATTAAAACTATTACAAGCCAGAAGCAACTACATAATATTTAACAAATGCGCGAATAAATAAATAGCGGTCGATTCGAAAAGTCGAGAAAATATGGGAGGAGAGGAGACGAAAGGAAATTAGGGTTTGAAAATAAATTAGGGTTAGTGTTTAAAGTGAAAACCTAAGTTAATTAATTATTAAATTAAACTCAATTCTAAATTGGTTAGCAAGTTAAATCCTAATTAAATTAGATATTAAAATTAATTGATAAAAAAACCTATGTCTAATTAATTTTAAGATTACTAATACCTAATTAGTAAATTAATTAAAATATTAAGTAAAATTAATTAATTAAAATCTAAAAAGAAACTAATTGTTTTTTTTATTTGTGATTTAGTGTGGTCAAAGCATCGTTCTAATGAGACATGATTAAACACAACATACGAAAACTCTGAATATGAAGGAATATGGTGAACATGATGCACACGTTCCAGATGTTACATGGCTTGTCTAATGGTCCCTTCTTACCCTATATTACCTTAGAAACGATTTGGAATGGTTGCTTGGACTTCGAAAAGGGCTGCAACAAGGGATACAAATTTCTCACTTTTCTTTGATTTTTGGAACTTCCAAACCCTACCTCTTGCTCTCCAAATTCATCCTCCCCTAATGCCGAATGTGTTTAGTATATATAGGAGATGAATTAGGTCAAGTATCTTTGGAAGGAAATCATCTAATTGGAAAGATAAAATTTGATTAAAAAAATCATATATTCTTCTTTTTTGGACCAATCTCTCTACATAACCATGCCAAACAAAATTGGACTCTCCCATCGTATTATTTGGGCCTTTGTATGACTAAAAAATAAATCCCCATGAATTAATTCAAATATTTTTATATTTTACTTGATTTATTTAGATTTTAAATGAATAAAATCCAAATAAAGTAAATAAATGTTATAAAAATAAATGAATGACACTATGGGTCTTTATTTAGGTCATATTCATGTTTGAAGTCCAAAACTTGGGTCCATTAGTCAAAATATCCAAAATTATCCAAAGTGACTTTCAAGCATTTCTCAAATTTTGTGCAACTTCTGCAATCCATAACTTCCTCAATTTTGATCATATGAAGGTGTTTTAGGACTTTTTGCAAATCTTAAGATGTCCTCTACAAGCTCCTTTTGGTTTCATCTCAATTGAGTCTACCATGTTCATGTACCACTCTTTGAGAAAAAAATGGCTTTTTGTTGACTTTCAAAAGGACCTGTAATGTTTTGGCCCATATCTCTCAAATGAAGCATTTTTTGCCAAGTCCTTGGTGCGACAAAGATTTAGAGAATGAAATTTCCTTCAAAATGAGCTTTGGTTGGACAATTTCTGATGAAGCATGTAAATGTTATGACTAGTCAAAGTTCAGTTGATTTTTCTTTAGAAAACCCTAATTTAGCAACTTTGACTTTTGATGATCTTTGATATTTTTCTTGATGAATCATGATCAATCCTTGATCAAATGATGAATTTAACTTCAATTCCTTGATGTTGACCAAAAACCTTGAAGTTTGACTGTATCTTGACCACAGTTGATTTTTAGGTCAACATAGTCGACTATTGATCATCTGAGCAATTGACTGAGCAGTCTTGCATTGAAAGTCTTGAAACTTGGCATGGAGATACTTTAGGACATATGAGATGCTATTAAGTCCACTTGAAGCCTTAGAAGTTCAATTTCCTTTGACCAAATCAAAACCCTAGTTTGAGTCCTATTGCTTAGGAGAGGTTTTGCTTTAAGAAACCTTGAGTCTTCTTGAACAGTTGAGAACCCTATGAGATTGGGAGATCATCTTGAAACAAATTGTCTTGAATAGGTGAGGTAAAATTTGAGGGTGCAACACAAAGAATATAACAAGACATACTAAAAGGCTTGGTTCATCTCAAACAAAGAGAAATACTTCAAGAAAGAAGACAACTTAGTTTAGGAAAGTTAGTTTATGATTTACTATGTTGTTGAACATATTTTGTATTTTTTTTGGATAATGAATGTTGGATAATTATGAATCAAACATTTACTCAGTTTTTTAATCAATTCTCATATAACTAACATGTACACAATTTTGACATGAAACACTCTTTTTGGCTAATTTGACAATAGCACCTTATTTGACAATAAAATAACTAATAATTTTTCAATCAAATGTATAATTCATAAATTCTTTTTTGTTAATTCAATTAATTCAAGTACAAGAGTAACATTAACAACTTTTACATTTAAATAGTAAAAACAACAAAACATAAATTCTTCCAAATCTTCTTTCATTTCATAGGGTTCTTACATTTAATGGTAACCTTTTGAGTTTCAATTTTGTTGGGTCATCATTGAGGGGGGGGGGGGGGGAGTATTCACATTGGGTCAAACACTCAACTAAAGATCAAAGACTCACTCAAACAAATGAGAGAGACACCATATAATTATCCAAAATCTTAAGGTGATAGGTGTATGGGTCCTCTCATTTATAAAGTGCTCAACCTCCATTTTTCTAAGTAATGTGGGACTTAGAACTCACACTTGTTTCTCCATAAAACTCACTTCTTTTTCTCAACAATCTCCCCCTCAAGTGTAAGTTCAAGTTCATCCATTATATTCCCCCTCAAGCGGAAACTCTTTCATCCACATGCTTGTACCGCCGTTGAGAGAAACTCTTATCTCGTCATGAGCACTTCAACGAGACACATCGACTGACCACCATGTCAGGAGGACTTTCGATATAAGGAGTCAGTCCCTTTCTCGAACCAGGCTCTGATACCACTGTTGGGGAGTCCGGGAGAGTCGGGGGTACCAACGGGACCAATGCTCCAGGACCACAAGAGAGAGAGAGAGAGACCACATCTCAACCCAAAACTTTAAGGTGTATAGGTCCTCTCATTTATAAAGTGTTCAACCTCCACTTTTCTAAACAATGTGGAACTTAGAACTCGCACCTATTTCTCCACACAACTCACTTTTTTTTCTCAACAATTTTTTCCTCCGCAGTGAACAAGTTTATTCCTTTGATCTTTATTTTCTTTAGTTAAAAATTCCAATCTCCTTTTTTGCTTCATCATAAAACAATCCTTCTCATTTTTCACTTCTTCGTAGAATCAATCAAAATAACCACACCCAATTTGAGTAGAACCATGCGTTAATTCAAGAAAAAAATCACCCACAATCCAAAGTTACAAAACATGTTATGTGATAATAAGAAAATATACAATTTGGTGAAGGATTTTAGAATATTTACCCTATAGTGTGGACATTCCCATAATTGTTTTTCATAATTGATAATTGTTGTTACCCTTCAAAGCACGACGATATTCCCACAATAACAATTGAGTCTCCATCGCATTTTTGATCTTGAATATACCTTCGAAACAGAACTATTACTATAGTTTTCGTGTTTACCATACTATTTCGCAATGACAGGAGATTTTGCTGAACTCATTTTTGTTTTCCAGGTCAGATAAGAAGACGAAGAGGAGATGAACAAAAGTTGTAGAGAAGATGTACAAAAGTCAGACCACTGGGGTAGAGGCTATGATAATTACAAAGAGAAATATGGAGCTTGTTTTTGCCCTAATTCAATTTAGGGTTAAATGCGTTCATATGTATGGAAAAGAAATTTAAAAAAAGATGATGGTGATGACACATACGCTAACTAGGATATCACGTAGACTAAAATAAATTTCCTTTGTGGAAATTAGACAGCAACGACATACATGCCCCTTTATAATAAATTCAGAAATCAAATTGATTTTAAAAAAAATCATAAAATCAAAATGAATCGTAACTCAAAGATAAGAGAGAAAAAAGAATATTAAACTATTTTTAATCCTTGAACCAAACACCTGAGTATTTAGAAAAACATTTAGCATTTTTCCTTTTGTATTTACTTTGCTCTTTTTAAATCTTTTGTATAAACCATAGAAAAACTGCTCATCAAGTTATTTCACATATGCTTAACTGGTTTATAAAAGATCATTCAGTATCAAAATTAATGGGCCATGTGTGTCTCATCTCTAATTCAAGGATGTATAGTATCTTAGATATATCATCCATGCAAGAATATGAATTGTTTCCTGATACAAATGCAGTCACCACGTTTCTTATCTCAATCCAACTACAACCAGGAACTTTCTTGACCCCTTGATCTATCATTTCCTTTCTTACTATCTCTGCTTCCTCCCATTTTCCACTTGCACAATACATATTCGACAACAACACATAACCAGCCTCTTTTTTAGGTTCTAAGTTCTTTAGATTTTCTCCCATGGAGCTCCCTGTTCTTAAATCTCCATGTGTATAACATGCTCCAAGTAGAACCTCGCATGAATTGCTCCTATCTTTACTTGTCTTTGAATATTTCTTAGCTAAACTCCGCGCTTCGGCTACATACCCACCTCGACCGAGCATATCAACCATGCATGCCACATGATCCATTCTTTGAGTAAGTCCAAATTCCAAACTCATTGATTGAAACAAAGCAAAGCCCTCATCTATTAGCCCCAAATGGCTACAAGTCATTAGCAGTCCTGTGAAGGTTACTTCATCGGGTCTTACACCAGATTCCACCATTTCTCTGAACATACATATAGCTTCATTACCCCTTCCGTTTAGTCCGAATGCAAACAACATTGAATTCCAAGAAACTGGGTCCTTCTCGATAACGTCATGAAATGCGAGCCTCGAACCTTCTACGTCTCCACATTTAGCATACATGTTAATCAGGCTATTGCCAACAAATAAATACTTGTCTAAACCAAGATGAATAATACAGCTGTGGACCATTTTTCCATGAACTAAAATTGCCAAGCTAGCACAAGCATGAAGAACCGCTCCAGCTACTAAATCATCAAGCTGGAAAGAGTTCCTTTTCATGTCTAAAAACAAACTTAAAGCTAAATCTCCATTCCCGTTTCTCGTATACCCAACAATCATAGAAGTCCAAGATACAATATTTTTCTCAGGGGCTTGCTGGAAAGCAAGAAGAGCTTTCTGGGTATCCCCCACTTTCATATGGGCATCAATGATTGCATTCCAAGAAACTTGATTAAAAGCTCCACCAGAGTTAAAAACTTTCACAGCATCACCATGACATTCTAACTTAGCATAAAAACTCACAATTGAATTATTTATTTCCATAGCAGTGCTCCAACCAGATTTAATCACAAAACAATGAACCATGCATCCGTATAACAATTCCATCGACTCAGCACAAGCATTCATAAGAGCACTGAAAGTCCATTGGTCTGGCTGATACAAACTCTCGCACATATCTTTAAACAAACGCAAACACGCCTCCACTTCACCACAACGAGCATGAGCCGCAATAACTATATTCCAAGCAATTTCAACCTTTTCAGGCATGCCACCAAAAATTTCAAAAGCCATATCAAATCTACAAGAGTTTGCATAAGCAAACAGAAGCGAACACCATGTCACTTCATTACTATAACTCATCTCATCAAACACTTTTCTTGCATCATTTGGATTCAAACACTTGCCATACATATCTACAAGGGAGTTCGCGACAGGAAGAGACGACCGGTACCCTGAAACAACAACCAAAGCATGAAGTTTAGTTCCAAAACGAAGATCAGATGCACCGGCGCACGAGTTTATGGCTGCGGAGTAGGAGAAGTTATCGGGTTTGCAATCAGAGACTCTCATGCTACCGAAGAGAGTGAGAGTTTGATGGTAAAGTCCAAGGCGGGAATAGGCAGTCAACATAGCATTCCAAGCCACTGAATCTCGTTCAGGCATTTCATCGAATAGTTTGCGTGCATGGATGATTCTGCCTGAACGTGATAATGAGACAATTTCAGATGTAACGCGGAATAAATAAGGACGCATTGCATTGTTTCAGGCTTTGTTGGTCAATTTTGGTATCTCACCACTATAGAGACGATTGCATCATTGTACTTCAACACATATTCTAATTTGCTCCTTCTATCAATTATGCCTGCACATCAATTAGAATATGAATATAGCTTGGATTCTTCTCTTTCACTAAAGCTGAAAATAACGGTTGGGTTTCAGCTTTCCTCATATGCGGAGAAAGACTTAAATATGTTAGGTCTCACTTATTTTAAGTGGAAATGATCTTTTTAGGATTGTGAAAGAAAAAAGAAAATAGAAAAAACAACTTCAAAAGAGAGAGAAAAAAAAGGAGAGAAATCAAATTCTCGTTTTTCTTGCGACCAGTCTCAGTAAAATTGTAATTTTGAATACAGGTTCGCAACATCTGTGTCATTCTTTTAAGTGTTTGAATGTGTTAAAACGAATTCTGAGCCAAGAGATATTGCCTTTACATTGAAGCATATTTGAATATTTTCAACTTCTTATTTTCTATTTGTAAGCAAGTTTGCTTTGTAATTTTGTTGGTGTTAGCATTAGTTTGTGAATTATTTTGAGACTCTCTTGAACTCATATTTGATTATAATGGAACTATTTTTTGGTAATGGACGATCCGTGATTTTTTACTTTTACATTGAAAGTTTTTCATGTTAAAAACTATTTTTTGGTAATGGACGATCCGTGATTTTTTACTTTTACATTGAAAGTTTTTCATGTTAAAATATTGGTGTTCTCTTATGTCTTTATTTGTTTGATTTGCTACCATATATATGTTGTTGATCCTTATAGGTTCTTACAAGTTCGAGAAATTTTATTTTCACTGTGCATTGGTTTGTTATTGTGTGATAACTTTTCATCAGAGTGGTAGTAGAGTCTACTTAAGCTATTTTACTTGTTTGAATAATGGAGCCAAATACAAATATGAAGATGGTATTATTGAATGTTTTAATTACCATTTGTCGAAGAGCAAGATAAAAACTTGTTATTTGTAAAGAAATTGCATTTACCCGTTTTTAGTTCTACAAAGTTAGATTTTGTGTCTAATGAAAAATGAGAGTTTGAATATTTGCAAGCATGTGATTTTATTCTGCAATATTTAGAAGACAATGTTTATAATCATATTGCTAACAAGACACATGCAAAAATATTATGGAAGAAGATAGAGTCATTTTATGCCTCTAAAACAGAGAATAATAAATTGTTCTTGTTGAACACTTGGTACATCGTCGTCGTCAGGGTTTACACTACTGTACTCACAACAAGTACAATAGTTGATAGGAGGGAGAAGAAAAGATTGGTCAAGATGGACTTGTATAAGAGGTAGTGGGTGGAGATGAGTGTAAGATGTGATTTAAGTCACTAAAAGGTGTAAATGATCGTGTGACAATGGATAGGAGTTTAGGAGTTTATTCTCATTACATATAACATCTTTGGAAATGTAAAGGAGGCTATTAGGAGAAAGGCATTAGTAACCCTTGTCGGAGGTGGAGTAGCCAATAAATAAGCATTCTTGGGACCTGTATTATAGCTTGTCATTCTTGTATGATTTGATTAAAAAGATATTGAAAAGCCAAAAGTTTTGAGAAAGTAGTAGTCTGGTGGTTGTTGAAAAAAATTAGTGTATAAAAGACCTTGGTTAAGATCAATAGTAAAGAGCATGTTGATGACTCTTAATTACCTCATTTTAGTGGTGTGTGAAGAAATATAATGAGATGAAAGAGACTTTCTTGAGTTAAAAATTAAGTAAAGGGGTTGAGTTCCCCACCTCATCCGGCTTGTATGGGCATTGAGTTTCAACCATGATTATGAACCATTGGATCGTGGTGGGAGCATCAGGGTTTTTAATCGATAAATCAAGGTGAACCTGATTTATGCATCATAAATATGACGTAGCATGAGAATTCAGATGTGGACGTGAAAGGTGTATGAATCAGTTCACAAGAAACAAATTCAAATGATGAAGTATTGGACAATCGAAGAGAAGTGAGATGGTAACAGTGAGATTTACCTGGACAAGACTAATTTGATAGTAAGTGGTTAGATATAAAAACTAAATTGATAATAAGCTGGCAAAATATAGAGATCTACTTGATAGTAAATTGGTAAATATAAGCCAAACTTGATAGTTAACAGAATGAAAAACTTTTTTAAAAATATTCATAATCTTACAGACCTGAACTAAATAAATTGAATTGACAATTTAGTTAATATCATTTCTTTGATAAGAATTAACCTTGGAATAACTTCATTCAATTAGTTGTTGTGATAGTGTTTCAAGAAATGACAAAAATAACAGACTAGACGAGTGTTGCAAAATCAGTGGGATATAGATGTTAAATTACAACATATATATGTACAAAATAACCCCTACTTAACTTATATATATACAAGAACATATTTCATTACTTAGTTTCAGATTCTGGGATTTCTCCCTTCTCATACAAACTCTGCTCTTCTTAAGGGAACTTCCATTTACAATATGATTTTTGAACAGTGTTACTTTGATCCTGAACTTCAGACACTTATGATTGCTCGTGTATTTCTCAGTCTTTCTGTGCATTTTCTTCTTGCTCGACTTGATCTTTCTGTTTAGTCTCGCTAGTTTCAGAGTTGTCAATTGATTCAATTCCATCTCCTACAGCAGCCTGCATTTTAGCTGTGCTTCCATCTATATCTTTCTCAGACAAGTCTTCCTCTTTCTCAGGCGCCGAGGAAATTGGGACTTGAGATGCATTTGCAATCTCAGCAGCACTGCTTTCAGAAATGTCCGTAGATGCCTCAATTTGATGACCAATCTCAGCTTCTAAAGGCTTTGATTCCTGAAATGATAGATTTTATGTAATTAGTCCCAGAAAAATAGAATTCATGAAAATTGAAAGGATACTACAATGCTATAAAGTACCTTGTTATCATCCATTTGATTATCTTCTGGTTTTGTAGCAGTAAGTTGGTTGTTATCATCCATTTGATTATCTTCTGGTTTTGTAGCAGCAAGTGGGTTGCTGAGGATATCCCTTTCGGATGATACATCAACTTTATCTTCCTCCATCACCGATGAAGGTAATTCCTTGGTACCATCCCTAGAACTATCCTCTGGAATCAAAGCTCTTTGTTCATCTTGAACATCAACATTATCTTCCTTCACCAGCGAGCAAGAAGGAAGCACATCCATGTTTTCAGAAGTAAGCCTTTCTGGATCATCCCCGGGTTCAGAAACCTGAGTAGCATCTACTTGACCGACAGTCACTGGGCAATCTTCAGTCACTGGGCTAGATTGCAACCTATCAGAACAACTACTCTGATTGGTATTAGATCCTTCCATGTCATTCTGGGATGCAGACTTCGCAATTAATTTATCATCAGATGATACACCAATAGTTTCTACCACTTTCAATTGGGATAATGAAGGCAGCACAGTATCACCCCGCTCAATTTTAGAATCTTTCAATTCATCCGGTGAAGATGAACTGGTATATGCTCCCCTTGTGGATGAATCCATTTGATCATCACTTTCCACTTTATCAACTTTTGCTTCCTCCTGGACTTCAGAGCAGTTAGCCACGGCCTTCTCCATTGACACCTCAAGAGGGACTGAGACCTTATTTTTCTCTTTTACCAAGGTTGATGGGGGCAGAACTGCAGTTTCAGAAGTAGTTCCTCCCCCGAGACTATAAATCCCAGAAACACCCACTATATTGGTCACAATAGTTTCACTTGAGGAATCACCTATATCCTTTCTTTCCTGGGAGGGTGACTCTGAAAAGCTCTCAACCTCCGAAGTCTCACGCAGATCAACAGGTTCTAATGTATCTGGATGCTTCTGAGCTTGAACAGCTTTGGGGCTTACGGGATCTTCCTTTTCAGAAGCTGACTCTGAATACTGTTTCATGGAAGGTTCTAATGCTTTGGATGATGGTTCAGAAGGTGATGCAGGATCCAAGCTCAAATTCACAGGCGCGTTATTATTTCTATCATGTTCAGCAGATGTCACCTGTGGTTGATCACTCAAAATTTCAGCCTGACCAGCACAAGCAAGAGATGAAGATGGCTCAGAATCCTCCAATTTTTTATTTGAAATGTTCTCTGTAATATCAAGAGCTTTGTTTGTGGATGAATGACTCTGAATGCAGATATCAGCCTGACTAGACTCGGGATTATTACTACAAATTTCAGGTGCCAAAGGAATTGTTGGGCCTCCTTGGCTATCAATATCAACGGGAGAAGATCTTGAACATTTCTCTATAGAATCAGATTGGCTTTCAAGATTATGATCATTCACTAAAGGACGTTCAACATCAGGAGAAACCACAGGTGAACCTATGTGATGGGGAGGCGTCTCTGTACTCAACTCAGTAGAGCCACAACCAGTAGGAGGTTTCTCAGAAGATCCATCAACCTTTAGGTCATTATTAAGAGGAGTTATATCAAGAGCCTCCATTTCACTCTTAGAAGTTGAGTGTTCAATATAATGTTGTGTCTGATCAGCTTCAGACTTACTGACAATCGGCAAAGCCGCATTCTCAAGAATTATTTTTTCATCAGACGCAATGCCAGGTTGTTGTTTATTCCCACTCCCTGGCATGGTTGGTGTCAGGCTCAGTGCTCCAGTAGCTGGCGATTCTAAACTTGGGTTTTCTTCCGGATTCGGCATATCGGATGCCACTTCTGATTGTTTTTCATGAAGGTGTACTGCAACACTACCAGTATGACACGCTGTCCCAGCAGTTTCAGTAGCAGAGCATGCCTTATCCTCCACGCTCTGGCTACCAGAGGCATCCACGGTAGCTTTAGGCTTTGGCAAACAAGTTCCAGAGAAAACTTCCTTCATTACCCTTGCAACATCATTGACGTTATGTATTCGGCCTAAAGTGGCAATCTTATCTGAGGATACAGGTGCACTGTCAATCCTTGTTGATGCAACTTTCTGTTGCTTATTTTGGGCAGGATTGGTGGTTCTCTCTTTTCTCTTTGAATCATTAGCTACTCCACCGGGCAAAAGGATCTCAGATGCCTGAGCTTGAGTAACATTTGAAGTGGCTATACCCACCAATGAATTCACTGGTGAAATCTGAGCATGATGACTTAATTTTGGATCTGGGTCAATAAGAGCAACAGGAGTAACGGGTAAAACTGGAGTTGTTCTTTTTCCCCGACGCCGTGGTGGCTCCAGTCTGTTTTGAGTTTTACGACCTTGCCTTTTGCCCGACACAGATTCATATGAGCTTGGATTGGGTTCAGAGCCTGGTGTTGAAGGAAAAGCAGTGCTTAACGTACTGGGAACAATCTTGGCGGTCACAGGATCTACAGATTGACTAATGCTTTCTGTAGTTGCACTACCAGTCGAGGAATTGGTTGGAGTATCGACAACCAAAGAGGAAGTTATTGAACCTACAACTGTTTGATGAGCTTTATTATCTGAATATTGATCTTTTATAACCTCGACGATAGGCAATGATGTGACCAATAAATTTTCATTCCCTGAATTAGTGCAAACTTCAACTTGAGAAGGGTTCATTTCAGAAGATTTAATCTTCACAGAAGAACCGTGATCATCAGCATTCTTAACCTTCTCTAAATCTTGCCCTGCAAAAGAACTCCTTAGTTTACCAAAGGCATTTATAAAGATAAATGTCATGTTAAAATCATAAAACAGAAATGCACAATATACCTGGAGAATTGACTGTACTATCTTTACATGAAGGCAGGATCTCTGCCTGCTTGGCTAAATCATCTGATCCTTCCAATGATTTTATATCCTGATTACTCTGAGATGCCTGATCTTGGATAATACATTTTGATTCTTGAACATTGTTCTCCTGCAAGTTTGTTAATTCACTGGCTTTATCGCCTGATACAACGCCAGATGAAGTCGGTAAATTAGAAGTTGGATCCCTGCCCAGAAGACCTAAAACAACTGGAACAGGAGATGACATTGTTGCCTGTTTCTTTCCCCTACGCCGAGAAGTTCCAGCTCCAATTTGTGATTTTCCAATTTGCCCTTTACTTTGCATCTGTACAGATGGATAACTGGGAGCAGTTTGAGCCAAAGTAGTAACAGAGGGCAAAGGAGGCGGTACCTGTGAATTCAAAACAACCCCAGCACCCAAATTATTGTTTCCACTGTTTGAAGAAGCGGAACCTGAAATGATAGTTGGAGGGTGTACAGCAGCAACGGTAGGAACAGTTTCACTCTGGGGAATACCCTGACCTGAAGAAGGACTCACTAATTTATTTTCTAATTGCTCATTGACCTTGACTTCAGGACCAACAGAACTATCAGGCACAGGAGGCGACATCACAACCTGCTTCTTCCCTCTACGTCTAGGCAATTCACGACCGCTCTGAGTTTTCTGCCCACGTCCTTTTGCTTGAATAGGTACAGGAACAGACGCAGTAGCTGACTGAGAAGGCAAAGGAATGGCAGGCAGTGTGTTAGCAGCCACTTCTGTATTAGACTGGTGAATAGATTCTTTATTAGTGGGCGAAGGAGTTGCAGTCGACAGAGAATTGGGTGGAATAGTAGGCAAAGGAGTGGCAGGAGCTGCGTTAGCAGTCACTCCTGTGGTAGACTGCGGCATAAGTCTACTCACGCCTGTAACTTCAGCCGAATGACCAACAGAATCAGGAGCAGAAGATGTTAAATGTCCAGACTTATTTCCCTTCTGTAACTGCATATCTACTTCAACAATTCCAGAAGTTACTGGAGAGACTAATGCAGCTGGTGACTTAACTGGAGCATTTCTTTTTGGTCGTCCACGGCCACGTTTTGCTGGTGGTGCTATCTCTTTAACATGATGTACCGGCAAAGTCTCAACAGATGGCAATTTCGGGGCCAGTGGAGGCAAAGCAGCAGGTTGTGTGACAGTACCGGCAGGTGGTGGGACAGTAGCAGCAGGTTGTGGGACAGTAGCAGCAGGCTGTGGAACAGTAGAAGAAGGTTGTGAGATAGTAGCAGATACAACAGAGCTGGAAGCATTGGTTTGATGGCTCATCTCTTCCTCTTTTACTTTGGGTGAATCTGATGTTTCTGTCTGACACATCTTCTCAAATTCCTCCTCTGTCCATTGCTCTTCATAGGAACGTACCTATAAAATGTATGTAAGATGGTTGATAGGGATTAGTGACTTTTTGGAGGGAAAGACAAGTAACTTAGTGCATTTAACATGTTTTATGTGAAAAATAAATAAAAGAAAAACAACAATTACAACCCGGGAAGAAATTACATAGTATACTTAACACACATGAGTGTTTTCAATTACTTTTCTTTTCCAATAAAGTTACGGGGAGGTGGAGGTGAAGTTATACATATCACTATTATGCAAGACTACTACCCGTAGGAAATCTCAGATGATATGTAGGTATGATGATGACACGTAGCATAACATGCAAAGAGCAAAACACAGACAAGAAATACAACTGTCAGAACAATCCAACTGAATAAAATAAAAAAGACAACCTCTCTTGCTCGTTTTCCCCTGCCATAGTGTTGAGTATCAGGGCCCCCAAGGCCTCCTCTCTTTCGTTTTACTCCATTAGAATCTACCTCACCCTTAGGCACGTCATCATATATCTTCATTGCTTCATTGAACTGTTTCAAGTCTTCTTCAGTGACAAGTCGAGAAGGAAGGGGAGGAATAACATCGGAGCCATCAGTTGCATGTTCAAGCACCAATTTCTTCCATGTAACCTGCAACGTATTTTTTGGGAGCTCCAGTAAGATTCTTCTAACAGAAACAGAAGGTAAATGCTATATTTATGCGAAAGAGAAAAGCCTGTGCAAATAATATACAGCATACCAGCTCGTGCTCCTTCCTGTCTCTGTCAACAGACTCAAACACGTCTAACTCTGATTCACTGCCAACAGAGAAAAGATTTTAGTCACGTTTCTTTTTTCTTCCTTCTCTTTTTGACACAAAATTTGGGTGGGTTGGGTATTGAAGAAATTCTAATATCTTTGCCACAACATAGACTGACATAACAAATGAAGCTATGAATACAGTTACAAAAGTAACAGACCAACAGTTGAGATGCTAGAAGATCAACCATCACAACCAATACAATAGACCATGCAGTTAAAGAGATAACAGGCTTATAAAAATACATCAGGAAAGAGTGGCATGCTTAAATGACAGTAATACATCAGGAATCCTTCCCTATAATTAAAATAAGGTAGGTAAGAGTCGCATGCATATCTTACCACAATTACTATCAATTCCTAATAATTTGTCATTGTCAAAAATTGGCATAAGTTCAAATATCAATGGAAGTAGAGAAAGGAAATCCCACATTAGAAAATAACTAGACATATTAAACCACAGATAGAAGCAGAACGTAAAAGCATAAAACAGTGGTGCACCTGCGGGCTAAGACATCATTTAGAGCATCATCATCCAAAACAGGGGCATCTTCTTCTTTCTTACACTCACGCAGAAGGGATTCCAAGTATTCCCTTCGATCTTCAGCACTGCAATAAATATAGACAAGAAAATTCAGAGCTGACTTTAAATCTTTGTAATAAATTAAAGGTGAAATACATCACCGCATTACCAACCTTGTATTATTATCAAAAAATCCAGCAGTAATGCTCTGATTAGCGACGCCAAGTTTGTGCTCAGCTGAAGCTCTAACTTGTTCTTCAACAGTTTGAACCTTGTTAAATTGTAAGCAGAAGAAACTTTAGCATGTGTGATAATACGACACTATATTTACAGTAATTATAAAGATGACAGGATTGGGATGAATACAATCGTTCCCAGTGAATTTGAGAACCATGAATCTGTGACCTCTCTTCACTTCACTTCCTTATACAAAAAACACTCAACCAGCTACACCTAATACGGTTACAGACCTACTGACTTCTACTGGCCCAAATAACTCTAAGTATTTAATTATTATCAAATAGTTTCATATAAGACTTGAAATTATGAATTTCTACGTGCTCTAAGCCAGTATCAAGCACATACGAAACAATGATCACGACACAACAGGTATTTAGGTCATATTCAACAAGAGATGTGACTTGATATTTTTTTAATTAATTATTAATTCTCACTATGGAGTAAGAAGCATAGATATCCTAAATATGGTGAATTGTTTTAAAACCCAATTGTTTATAATACCTGAAATCAGATTTCCAAAGTACACGTAATGTTGAAAATCTCACATTGACTAGAGACATAGCCCACGTCGTGCTTACAAGTCTTGGGCATTCCTCACCTTATAAGCTGATCGTGGGGGGTTGTGTTGCCCAAGCCCAAATTCTAAGACTTAATTTAAACTTAGACTCTAACAATAATTATCAAGAAAGTATTTGTGCGGCTGCGGTGTAGCATAACTTATGCAAATATATCAATCCCAATAATAACAAACAGTAACTCAGAGCGAATAGTACTAACTGTTTCAAAGCGGAGAACAAGAACATCCCTCTTTTGACCAATTCTATGAGCTCTTGCCTGGGCTTGTAGATCAACCTGAAAAATACCAACAACGACATAATAACACTAATAATAAGCAATAAAAGCAAATAAAACATAAAGAAATCACTTTTAAAAAATTCATTACCTGGGGATTCCAATCAGTGTCAAATAAAATCACTGTGTCAGCAGCTTGAAGATTCACTCCAACACCACCAGCTCGAATGCTAATAACAATAGATGAATGTCAGTGATGTGAAAAATAGGTAATCGAAAAAAAAGATGAAATAGGCATGTTCGTTATGTATGTACTTAAGAGTATATCTTAAAATCATGAAACAAAATATGAGGAAATATCAATGGACTTCTTAAATGTTAACTAGTCAGATACATTTTAAATCAAAATCCTTCAGTCATAAATCATTTAAATATAAAAGTTTCAGTTTGGCAAGAGTTCCCATATTACCTCCCCTCTTAGCACTGCAATAAAATCTTTGAGTTCATCAATATTTAGTTGATCTTATATCAGAAAAATGTTTATTCTGTCGGTTAATGTGCAAAAAAAAAAAGATGAAGATAGATTAATCCTAAAATAAGTACAAGGTTAAATTAATCAACGAAAAACTACTTTCCATTGTGTGATTCCAGATACAGCATACAGATTAAGGTTTGAATGTTTCAATTAACTATAATTACTATCAAATTTCTTGGAAATAAAATCCCCAAAAGTTAATTTTCCTTCCCCAATTTAATATTTCAATTGACTATTTCACAGCCATACCTAGTACTTGATAGAATTTAAAATTACCTGAGTAAGAAGATAAAATATGGGGAATCGGGTTTGTTAAATAGGTCAATTAGAGCACCACGATCACCTCCTGATGTATGCCCGTCCAACCGGAGGTATCTATATTGTTTAGAAGTTAAGTATTCTTCCATAACATCCAGAAGCCTAGTCATCGTCGAAAAGAAAAGAACCTGTAAAAGCATTAGCAGTATAATGTTAAACAATAAGGATTAAATTTTCAAAAGATACACTGGAAGATAAGAATCAGTTCTATTTCATAGACTTTGAAGAGGGGGCATAAACTGTCATACACATTCCGCATCCAAAGGAAAGAGACTAGAATAAGTTTACAAAATATCTTTCATCAAAAGTTATAACATCACGTGTCAATACCGATGGCGATGTGTAAGAAGTTAGATGTAGTAATCCAGCAACAAACATATAGGATTTTGCATACCCGGTGATCTGTTGCCTTCAATTTCGGTAATAAACGGTCCAACATCTCAAGCTTCCCACAGAGTCTAATAATTGGTGGCAGATAATGCTTAGGTATATAGTTATCTACCTGTAAATGGAAAGAAAAGAAAAAGTTATATTGTACATACATTTTAGCATACCCTGCCTCCTCCCTCCTTCAAAATAGCCACAAATATAGAATCACACAAAACTTAACCTCTTGCTGCGGTAGTCAAATAAATGTAAACAAAAAAAAAAGGAAGAGATGAAACATAATGTTGTTTTTGCAGCGCCAAACTAATGGCCAGTATTCACACAACACAACTCACTAAGATCAGTGAATTACAAGGAGTACTGCTCAACACAGATGTCCTCATTCCCTGTCATATCCCCACGGGAGCTTTTTCGGTTGGGTCACATGTTAGGGCAAAGGAAAAATAAAACACAAACCAGTTTATAGTTTATAACACCATACTTTGCTTTATTTTTTAGGATATTTCTTGTTGTCAGGTTTGGCCCATTTATAAAATGATCTTGAAGATGCTATCTCAAAATTTAAATACCAGAACGAAGTGTTTTTCGAACTCTAAAATTCACAGGAAGAACAGAAGCATTATCCAATCAAATTCACAAAAATGATCATGAAGATGCTGTCTCCAATAACATAATCCAATCACCAATAACTACAGTAGTGTCAGAGAAGAATAATATGTAGGATATGAACATACCTCCTCTGTGTGAAGCTGACTGAGATACGGATGATTGCATATATTTCGAAGCTCCATGACAGAGTTGTGTACTGACCGAGCCTGACAATTGGGGATGTAAATTAGACAATTAAAGTATTTTTACATGTGTGTGGAAAGATATTATAAACAAAAAGAAAAGAAAAAAGAGGGAAATAAATTCTTAGTCCACTATCAAATGTCAATTACATCATTTAACAAAAAGTACTATAAAGGACACCTTTAAAGTGCCGATAGCACCAAGATTATCTTCCACTCTCTTCATCAAAAGCTTTTGATATGAAGAAGCCTCACATCTTATAAGTCTCTCAATCTTCGAAGGAAGCTGATTTTCAACCTAAAAGAAACATTGGAAACACAAGAACAGTAACACGTGAGGACGATTTCAAAAGCTAATATCAGTAAGGCAGACAAGCTATATTGCCGTTTTCAATATCATATTTCCAAGTCATCCTAAGTGATGAAAAGTCAAGATGGTGATCACGGTGGGATAACACATAACAGAAACAATTGCATCAGAAGGTTTAAATATGGAGAATACATTTTCCACATATATAAAACCATTCAATCTTACAGATACCATGCATCAAATTCTATATTACACTAGAAATGGAACAAAACTCAAATAACTGCAAAAAAAAAATATGTTCAGAAATTGTTGATGTTATCTGACTGAGCATTTAAAATATTAGAGCAGCACAGGCTACCGAATGCTAAAGATTTTTACCCATAAAATGTTTTGGGAATGCTAACGAATACAAAATACAGAAATTAAGGCCTCAACCCCAAATAGAAAAAAAATGAATATAAGAATGAAAAAACATACACCAGGATAAGCTTAATGATATACAATTATTAATAATTTCATTTCAAGTACTACTAAAATGAAAAGCCGATTAAAAGAATCATAACTCATAAGATACACAAGTATATGTGTGTGTTGTGTGAATTAAGTTTTAAGATAAGTATTAATGACCTTGTGTTTAAGCCTCCGAAGTACAAATGGTCTCAAAACTTGGTGCAGACGATTTATGATCAAGAGATTCTCCTCCTCAGACAGTAAAGCCTAGTTACAAACAGAAAACAACAAAATAAGCATACAAAAAACAAGGAAGCTTAAATTAGAACAAAAATTCTGGTCAAGTTCTATATTGACGGGATTGGTCCATAACTTACTTCATCGGGTGAGTTATCTCCAGTACTCTCAAATGGCTTATTAAACCATTGAGAGAAGTCCTCTGATGAATTGAATATGTTAGGCAACAAGAAGTTAAGAAGTGCCCATAGTTCTTCAAGATTGTTCTGCTCATAAAGAAACCAGCAGTTACAGACTATAAATGTTACATAAAAAGGATAAAAATGAAACAGAGGGGCATTATATGAGCCTGGAAGAAGAGCGGAGCAAAAACTGTCATTCCCAAGATAAAGCATGGCATATTTTTGAAGAAGATTATAGAAAAATTCAAATGGTAAAAACAGAAATAAGAAAAACCTGCAATGGTGTTCCAGTTAACAACAATCTGTGAGAGCTCTGGTAGTGCTTCAAGTCGGCATTCAACTTGCAAGAGGCGTTCTTTATGCGGTGGCCTTCATCAATTATTATATAGTGCCAATGTACTTTGCTTAGCTTTGGTCTATCATGCTTGTTCATCAGATATTCATATGTTGTCAAAAGAACATTGAATTTCTGGTGAATAATCCTTTCCCTAAAATATGAAAGAATTAATAAAGAACACACACAAGAATCAGTATCGAACAGATGAAGGGGGTCAATATCATAAAATTCAATTACTTGAATAACCGACGTCTCTCATCCGGCGGTCCAGCATAGACAATTTTGTGAATACTAGGAGCCCAAAAGTTTATCTCTGACTCCCAACCGGGTAGAACTGAAGAGGGTACAACAACAAGGAATGGTCCTCTATCATTTTTGGTTTCCATCAGGTAGCAAATTAGAGAAATCACCTAAAAAAATAAAAGGACAGTAAGATTTTATCTATACAAGTCACAAATGTTCTTCCAAACTTTCTAGGACAGAATATACATCATGATATTTTAGCATATATGCATGCACTGTAACATAATCATAGAACTCCAAAAAAACACCAACAAATTATCCAAAAGTGATTCATCGTAAATGACATACTCAAAAATGCTAATAATGGAAAAAGGACAAAAGGAACAAATACAATCCCAGTTAAGTATGTATATAAAGCCTATTCCTTAAAAAAATTGGTTACCTGAACTGTTTTACCCAGGCCCATTTCATCAGCAAGGATTCCATTCAAATGATTGTTATATAGTGAAACCAACCACCTCAGACCATTCATTTGATATCTGAAGACAAAATTTGAAATCACAAGGAATATAAGTCAACAGACCAAGCAAGCAAAAAAGGAATGTAAGCTCAGGGTCTTAGCTCATGAAACTGGATTATCTAAGAAAACTATCAAACAATTGTAAAATGAGAAGGACAGAATCCCCCCGACATAGAGGACGCTAAATTACAAAAGTAATCCGACAATTCAACTAAATGCAATAAAATAAAAACTTGGATCTCCAATGTAAGACACAAATATGCATTGTAAATTATATGAAATAAAAAAAAAAAAAAAAACAGTTTTGACATACTCCCTTAATTTTCCACCATGCAGAATAGATGGCTGCTCTGCTATGCTCTCCTTTACACTGCAGGAAGAAAAAAATTGCTTAGCATGTAATTCAAAAATATATTTCCGGACTGATGGAACCAATAGACCATGAACAGTTAGCGACTTAAAATCTTCAAAACTAAAAATAAACCACCGAAACTCTCCAGTCTCCTGAGCTTTTCATCTTTTAATAATAAAAATTCAAGATAACCATCTTACACTACCAAGAAACCTTTTAAAGAGTACATAAGAGCAGAACTGATACCTGTGGGCCATCTTATAATACTTCTCATTACTTTCCATATAATGCTGTAAAATAGAATTTGAAAAAATCACCGACATATTTAAGAAATAAGACTTTTAACGTAATAATGGGATGTGTCTAGCGGACTTGCCTTTGCCTGATCACTTTCATCCTCGTCTACCAAAGTAGTTTCACTATTCTCAAGAAAATTGGTACTTCCTGCCTCATCAACGTCTAGCCCTAAACGTCCTGCAGTATTCTTTGCTTCCTGTAATTTGGACCCAAGCTTTTGAAGGTACTTTTCAGTTGCTTTAAGAAGTTGCTTCACACGATCTGATTTTGCATCCTGATGTAGCAATGAAAACGTTATTCAACGTTAAGAATGCAGACATCAATGCATATCTTGTATCTACTAACAGAGACAGGTGCACATATTATACAATTGGGGCTGCTGCCCCCACTTACGTGACTTTATGTGTAGCAATTGAATTTTTTTATACTATTTGTTTAGTGATATTTCATTAATTTAACTTTTTCTCCTAGATATTTAAAATATAGCCCCTAAATTAGTTTTTTTTTAAATACTGGTATAAAATATTTTGTATTCAATGACTCAAATTTTGATTTTGTACATGACAATTAAAAGTAATTTTTTGTGAAGACTCAAATTTCCAACAATGTAAAAAGTAAATTATTTGATCACATATCTAAATATAAATATTTGTAGAAGCATTGAAAAATAATTATCCCTACAATAATTTTAAAATATATATTTGCACCCACAAGTTAATATTTATAGATCGGTCCCTGCCTACTAATATAATAAGAAAATAAACCTACCTGTACCATTCGAAGATAACCTTCGACATCGTTTATTTTTAGCAAATTAATCTTCTCCCGCTGAATTCGATCAATTCTCTCACGATGAATACGTTCTTTTTTTTTATGGAACTCCTTTACATATTTAATGATACCCTTTGACCGTTCTCTCTTGATTTTGAATACATCATCAAGTTTTTCCCTACATTTCAAGAAATAAATTAATAATGCAAGTATTTGAGGCAAAGAGTACAGATAATAGTGAGTTATAATTATCCAATTACAATGCATTGGAAAAATCGAAGAGGTGGAAGACGCGTGTAGAAAAAGGTAGAAAAGGCACATACTTGTGAACTTCTATCTCACTGAAAAACTCCTTCTGTCTCTCACGAATCCGTTTCTGTCGCTCTTCCTTCATTTTCTGCTCATACTTTTCAAGTTGTTTGACTCTCCTACCATGCCTATGTTTCTTAATTGATTTCAAATGTTCCATCTCATTTGTAATTGGTTTGGAAAAATCGTTCAGAAAATCACTGACCACAAAGGAAAAATATAATGTCAAATTGTGAGTTGAAGAAAATATCAAACTCATAAGAATGCAAATTACCTCCGAAGTCGGCGTTGGAGCTCTAATAGTTGAAGTTTTTTCAACTCTATGACACTTTTTGTTTTGGCAGAAATATCTTCACATGAGCTCACATTTTCCTATATCACAAGGAATGCATCGTATACCATAATGTTTATGCAACATTCAAATTATTGCCAACCATATAGTGTGTGTAGGTTAGGGGTACAAAATAAATTGAATGAGCAAGAAGAACATATAAATCACTGAACTAGAAAAACTAAAGTTAAAATTAAAACAAACCTTTAACTTGTGATAGCATTTAGTCATTCTTTCCTTTGCTTTCTGCTGCTTTTGCACCCAATTTTGGCCATCTAGAAGCCTCTTTTTCTGACGATCCATAATCCATCTCTCCGACATTGTAAATCTTTTAGAAGATGGAAAATCAGCTGATACTAACCTCTCATTCCCTCCTTGCTCTGTAGCATAAGAGATGTCATGTTTAGATGCATAATCAACTGGAACAGTTTTGATTTACGATAGAAAACTAGTACCAAAATACAAATTAATTGTAGAAACTGAATTTTATTAAAGGCAGAATATAACAGACACGTAACTACAAACACTGCAGAGAATACATGATTCACACATAAACTAATCCAAGAAATTCAAAAGTCTTGGTCTCTCCCTCCAAGAATTCAAAAGTTTGGTCTCTCCCTCCCAAAACCGTTCCAAAAATATTCCATAATCAGTTTCTCCTTTCCTTTCTCTATTAATTTTAAAACAGAAACACACATAACCCATAACTGCTACACATAACTTACATCAATAAAAATAACTACCCATAACTTCCATAATACGAAGTCTAACAAATTGCTGTTAATATTCAGAAATTCATCGATCATTAACACTTGAAGTGACAAAAAAAGATAAGCATCAACAAACTGATTGCAACAACATGACATAAATGATCTTCTTCAACAAACGAAAAACATGACATAATTGACTATGGCTTTCACCTGCAGAAATGTTTTTGCCCAATACATTTCCATCCTTCATCATGGTTACTCCATGGGAATTGCTGTCAATCCCAGGAACTGGTTTCCAATGCTCTTTTAAAGGATAAGAAGTCAATTGATTAATAGAATTGTGATTCCATGCACCAGAATTGTTACTAACATTCTGAAACTGACTAGGAATGTTTTCTCTTCTTTCTATAGGCAACTCATGTTGAATAGGAGAGATATGTGGATTTGAACCAACCCAGTTATTTGGGCCTAGAGCGGAATGTTGGTTAGCCCTTCCAGCTATCGGGATACCATTGTCACTATCATTCAAATGACTGTTACCAACAATAATACCCCTTGTATTTGAAGAATCTTTCTGCTGGTATGGAGTGGCTGAAGAAGATTGTGCAGCCATTCTTTCTTGGTTTCGTCTTTCAACATCTCTTTTTGCGGCTAGATATTTCCTGTCTTCTGAAGGTGTCTGGGTGTCAGAATGAAGGTTACCTTTATCTTCTAACAATCTTGGGCTCTCAGTTCCCTTCGACAAAGATTCAGCCTCTAGAAACTTTCCAGCAGATGAGGACCCTGAAGGATTCTTATCAGTCTGTCTCAGATTGCTTGAACTTCCGAACGGCACTATGACCCCTGGTGTGTTACCAGGTTCATTAAAAGACTGTGATTTTCCTTTGGGTTCATTCAGATCTTTATTAGAACCATCTGCATTAACATCACATTGCATATACCGGTTAGCCAGTGAAGATCTTTGATATGTTAAGTAAAATATAAACATCAGTCACCTTCTCTAGAAAAGAATGTTCCAAATGCAACGTCAAGATGTAGTTTCTTTGGCGGTAAACCATTTCTGCACATAAAACAATAATGTTTCACAATATAGCTCAAAATAAAATTCTGTCCATCTTTCCAAATAAAAAAGGAGATAGCAGAATAATATCTACCTAAATGCTAGAAAAACAAGGCACTGAGCTCGAAGCTGTTTCAACTGGTTTTCTTTGAAAGGCATGGCAGATGGTGCAGCTGCTGCGGGAACTGGGGACTTTCCTGTATCTCTAGGGTGAACACCTTGTCTAAGCATAGTCATTTCTGAGCCACTATTTTGCCTGCCAGTCTGCCAATAAAATTATCTAATCAAGCAATCATATACAAGCCATAGCTAAAAAGAACAACAAAAGTAAATATGTTTAAACTAAATAAAATGAGTTAAGCAAGATGAAAGAAAGTAGAGATATTTTATGAATACCAAGTACCTAGAAGCAAATATTAATAAATACCAAGTACCTGAGATATTTTATGTCCATCAGATAAAGTAGTTGAACTCCCCCCATCACGATCAAGAGGACCACCATATTGCATTGAACCTGAGATAACCGGTTCGTTCATTGCAGATACATTCGCAGGAACCGCCATCCCTCCATGAACCCTAGCATAAGCACCTGAAATTCCATACGTTTTTCGATGAATAATTATGAACGCAAAATTCTAAATTACAATTTTTTCTAGTAAAATTGATTCCATCATTCTCTGCATGATTTAACATAAATAGAAACATTCAAATATGGAAAGAAAAGTATCCCTTAGCATTCGAAATTAACTTAAGAACAACACTCATGCATATGACATTCAAATACTTTCAGAACAGCCATTATTGGTATAAGACCCAATGGTGAAATAACCTTCACTCAAATAAATTCTTCAATCAATTGATTATATTAAGATATAAAATAAACTCTTTAAGAAAGTCTTCTCTCAAATTTCACCAAAAGTAGTAGTAGCCATTGGTATTTAAGTATAAATATAATAGATTATTTTCCGTTCTTAAATCCGGGAGGATGGTAGTTTGATCAAGTTGAATCGTGAATGATACTTGCAAATTTTACCAATTTCTTACTAGAACACCAAAGAATGGAGGTGAGAACCCCTGCATTGAAATTATTTCCATCATATTACCAGAAAGAACATTAGAGAAAACAAGGGAACCTGTGGCTTTTCAAAAGGTTATCCATCTTTATTTTGATTCATGCATCTATAATCACATGTGTAAAAGATAACGAATCACCTTGCTGCTTCCCTGGAGTAATATGTGCAGAGGAAACTTCCACATCATCTGGATACTTAGAATTTGGAGGCCGCGCCATTGGATTGCCAATCTTTGTCAAATCGGTTTGTTTCGCTAATAAAAGATGACCTTCTGGGTTTGCCCTAAGCATTGTTTTCATGTTACCAGAAAAAGTCGGAACATTATCCATTTGACTATTATTTGGAGCCACGTGGAAGTTTGTCACTTCACCACTTTTAGCTTGAATACCATCTGATGGTTCGGCCTTGGTCATTTTCCCCTTCCTTGTTTTAACACCAGCATTGTGAGGTTCTATTGGAGAAGAGCTGTCAACATGCATTTCCCCAGGTGATGTTGAATCTCCCCTCTTTCTTTTTGGGATAGCTTTCTTACCATCCTTTTGATTCACCTGTCTGTCTTGTGACTGTGAGTTAGCAGACCTAGAATCCATACTAGTTGGACTTCCTTGATCAAATGACTGATTACTTCTCTGAGCTACAGTTCCTTGATAATAATCAGGAGCTCCGCCAGTTGGGGCAATTGGTGGTCGACCAGCAGCAAAGGGTTCCATTTTGGGAGCCTCATTTTCAGCCAAGCCTGCTCTCGAGTCATTTGCACCACCCACTGCTTGTGAAGAAGATCCTGTATAAATCAAAAATTAAATTAAATTAACTGAAAAAATATCACAAACACTCTTTTAAGCAATATTAAAACAAGCATAATTACCTATCTGAGGACCACCGGTCAAAGGAAGACGTGATGACTTTAATGCTTCAATATCAAGACCATGTTGGTTGATGACAGTCTCCATTGCCCTATAACAGACAGGCAGTATTACGTAAGAAGAAACAGTGATACGCATGAAATCAAAAAAATCGGATCAAAGTAGTAATACAGACAAAATATGGTTTAGTGCTAAGAATGATGAGTATTGAGCTTCACTGCAATCACCAAGACACTACAGAGAAAATTAAACCCACAGGTTGCTTTAATAATAAAGTTTGTGATTTATTCGCAAACTCAAACAAATAAAGGTGTTCCCGTGGAATAAGCCGCTAACTTCAAGTATATTACTCAGTCTGGACTACATAATATAGGTAAACAAATTCAACCACTCTTCTGTTTTGAAAAAGGCTCCAAAGCCCAACAAACACCCATTGCTCTTCGTTCACCAACACCATAAAATGCAATTCAACAAAACTTTACCATAGTTATTTCATTTTCCATCACACCGATAATAGATATCTTAACTTCTGTGAAAGGATAATTTCAGAAGCAACTGTGCGTCCTTAAACACAATCTGTATTAGATTCTCAATTTTACTATCTTACCTCACTACAAAAGAGGCCTAATAAATAACTGAATTCCTATATACAAACAAGTTCGACTGCTAAGTTGCAGTTATTTTACCTAGATATAACTTGATATGGCATTGAATTTTCCTTCCCGCTCGATTTCATATGTTGTAGTATCTGAAACACTCACCATATTAATTGCAAGTATGTCTAATCGTTACAATGGTTCAAAAAATAGTTTACGAAATTCATTTAAGAGAAAACAACACACACCACGTATAGTTTAGTAGCCAGCTTGGCTGGCTCATCTTTAGAATCTTGAATAAGTTTATGCAGAAACTTGGCAGCCTCCATCTCGACACTCTGTGGAGTTGCCATCTCCTTTTAACTGCAAAAGCAAAGTATTGTAATGCAAACTCCAAATCAGCTGAAAATTTCAGGATAGTCCCAATTTGTAACTTTAAAACAAATAAAAAAGGAACCAGCTTATAATGATCATATGGCCAAATTCAACACAAATGCATAAACTTTCTATCTTCTTCCTAGTACTCTAATATATAGAATAACCCTATTTTTCCTCTCATAATAAAAAACAAACCCCAAAAAGAAAAACCCTTCCTTTTTACAAACATCCTAAAATAACATTATGTGATTAACACTGTAAATCACGAAAAAACACCTAAAACCTTTGTGAATGTTGGAAATTTTGAAGAAATTGCAGATGAAGGAGCTGAAATCGGCGGATCAAAACAAGACCCAATATAAATTCGCAAGAAATTGAAAAGTGGGTCGAGTTTTGAAAGGTGAAATGGTGTGTGGACGTGACGTCGATTGAGAGGATTACCGGATCAGAGCTGAAAGGTAGCGTCTTTACCGAGAGAAGTCTAAAAATCTGATTTTTAGCTTACGCTGTGAAGATGAAACCAAACCAAACAAAGCTTTGGTTTTTTTGGTGTGAATGAAAATAAGAAAACCCCAAACACAGCCCAAAGTCTCGCACGAGTACCAGCTCTTTTCGTGTGAACTTGTAATGTTTCTTAGGTTTTTATTTCTTCTTTCACAAAACGATTTTCTTTTCTTTTTTTTTTCACAAAACAATTTTCTTTTCTTTTTTTTCACAAAACTTACTTTGCTTTCGCTTGAAAAATGAAAAGGATAATTCTTTTAGATTAATGTGAAAATAATCGAAGAAGTTTATAAAAATAAATAAATAAATAAATATGAAATGTATTCCGTTATGGAATCAAAATTATTGATGAATTCATCAGTCGGATTTTTGATGTGGTGGTGCAAGATTTTGATTCGGTTTCGTTTGTGTTAGGTAAACATGCAGGGTTAACATTCAAACGTTTAATAAATAAAAGAGAGTATATTGGATTAGGAATAGAAGCATATTTGTTGCTCATGTTATGGTATATATGAAATGGGCGGTTGTTGGGCCTACATCATATTGGGCATGCAGTTCGTCTATAATAGTTGCCCCCTAAGGCTTGTAGTGGTGTGATGTACGGAAAGTCATTCAACGAATTAGGTCGGGTAGTCCTGACCGAGATCTTGTGTTAAGAAGTAGAAAAGATTTGGAGACTGTTGCATTCATTGTTAGTTTCATCATTGAGACGTTTCGCATATTTTCTTCGCATGTGGCCCTAGTTTCTTAGGTTAGGGTGTAGTGCTTCCCCTTAGGGTACTCGAGTGCACTCAAGTGTCGTTACATTCCGAGGTGTCATATAGACCATATATTTTTCATCGTCCCTTTTCTTTCATAATGCAATGTTGATTCGCTTCCTCTGACTCCATTACTTAAAGGTTGCCTTGACCTTTTAAACAATTTTTGCTCCCTCTCATAACTGAACCTCGCATTCCTTTGCGAACTTTTTCTTCTTCTTTTCTTAAGTTCTCGTGGTTTTTTATTTTTCCATATTTCTCTGTCGTTCGGGGTCCATTGTCACTAGTTCATTTCGATTACCAATTTCATTTTTCTCTTTGTTGTTCATTTTATTCACTTCTCAGTCCGGTACCATTTCTAGTACATTTTCCCTAACATTTGTTGTTTATTTTTCTCGAATTTACTATGGAAAACGTAGAATGGCGGGGATTTTCCCGCATAAGAGATATACGAGAATCTTGATGCTCTAAATGTTGGTACCTTATAAGTTAATGGTCTCAGTACTAATTTCATTGTGCTTAGCGATAACTTTAGATTTGCAAGGGGTTATGTGGATAGTGGTGACACACCCATCAATGCATCTACTATGGAAAGTACTAGCGACTCTTCTAAATAAGATGGAGGAGGGAACTCCAGCAATCTGGATTTCATGGAGGTGGTTGCCCTTTAGTGGGGTTGGGGAGAGGTTTTGAGGTGCATGAGCATTAAACCCTTCCAGTTACACCCATCTGCATGGGCATTTGCTAAAGTATTCCAATATTGGTGCGAGTATTGAGGTAAAGAGTTGTCCTTTGATTTTTTTTTAATTTGTTTTTCGTGTCACATACTTCCAAGGATCCCCGCCTCAGAGGAATGCATTCATTTTATCAGGCACCCAAGATGTTTGGCATTTACATGGACAGTTGAAAGAACTTAAAAGAGCTTTCTTTTGGTAACTCTTTAAACTCTAAAGGCCCGCTCAATCTTCTACATGGTTTATGGGGGAAACTAAACGGTAAATTAGCATGTGTATTAATATTCCATTGTAGTAACATCGAAAAATCCCAAAATGTTGATCTAAAGGACTATGTGATATTTAGTGTTCGTATTTTAATTCAGTTGCACAAAAAGTATTTAGGGGGTTTGAGATTGAATGTTTGCAAAAGGTAAAAATAAAATAAATTTAATTTAGTAGAAAACCATATGAGAAAAACATGTTAGGAATGAGAGTTTGAACTTGAGTTCGTTTGATATTCTAAATTGATCTTATAACAACTTATTCTATTTCTACATATTACTAATTCTTAAAGTTATTTATTCCTAAGTCCTTGGTGAATAAAAATTTGACTATTTAAATCAATTCTTATGGCCATAGTCAATTGTGTTGAACATCATTAGGCTGAGGGTTGTCCTTTCTAGATCCTCCTTCGTTTCCAAGCTCTTCATGAGCATTGGACATGTGTCTATCTTCATCTTTTTGTTCCCCTTCGCCATGTTCAAAAATCTTAGGTGACGAATCATCAGCCTTTTCAGTTGGTCGTTCTCCAGTTTCAAGGATTGCAGTGTCTACATGCTTCATTTGGTCATCATCGCTATCAGTTTCAATGGTTTCAGAGGAATGAGGAGAGATATTGCATTGGTTGGAACAACATGTTGTTGGACGTCGGCTAGTTGGTTGACTTTATTGGATCCTTTGTTGGATAAAGGGTGAGCAAAGGGAGAACTGGTGTTCACAGGAACAACATACTTTATGCTGGAAGTCGCAGTGCCGATTCAATTGCCCTATAAAAAAGAAAATTATATGTTGCTAATAATACACAAAGCATCATAAATAAAGAAATTGTAGATCGAAAATTACCTTAAGTCTGTTATCGCCAGGACTAGAATTGTCACTTTCGACGGGCTCAAATGTTACATTGATTGGCTCAGGATCAATTTTGATCACCCTCTTGACTTTCATATTCATTTGCTTGAGCCTTGGGTTAAGCTTTAGGGGAGTAGCAGAGTCAAAAGTTGTTGACTTCTTCTTCTGAGCAGGCTTCGAAGTGTCGGGAGAAAGATCGTCAGAGTTCGACTCAACTGGTGTGGGTTGAGGGTCACTTTTTTTCCTTTTTTTAGGAGTTGGGGGAGGTTTTCGAATATCTTGAAAACAACAAAGGTATAAGTACAATTTAAGTTCTACATGGAAATGACGAAATTAGAATGATACCTTAGTTGTGGACTTCGCAAGGGTAGTATCTTCTTCATCACCCTTTGCTGAGGAAGCAACCTTCTTCATTGCAGCGACAACTTTGTCCTAGATTTCTTGTTTTCGATCAACAACTAAAGAGGGAATAGATGAACCACACAGTTAAAATAAGAACTAAACATTTAAAAAAGTATTTTAAAGGTGAAATCGAAAGATCCTCTCATTCCACACCTTCATATATTGAAGAGAGAACACAAATGTGTTATATACCAACATGAAGGTGATCTTTGAAACTATCCAGAGTATGCTTACTCAGAACCACCTATTTGGCATGCTTTTGAGAATCTTGTTTAAGAAGTTTCAAATGGGAGCCATAAACGAACTACTTTGGGAAAGGAGGTCGGAGTGCCAAAGCTAAATCAACACTCGGCAAACGAGGAAACTTCGGAGTGTAAAATTTTAAAGCGAACTCATACTTGTCTTCGTACTTAACGTACAAAGGGATTTTTAAATCAGGGAGTTTCTTCAAAATATTCTCCTTCAAAGTATTTGCAGCCTCGTATATGGTTCAACCAATATCATCAAGTCTATAGATAGTTTCAAAGTACTTATGAAATGCTTGGATCTCTTTGATGTGAATAGATCTACTTTTCTTGAAGCGTTCCTGTATTGAAGCAAAAGAAATTGCCAAGTATCAAGTAAAGGCATCAACATCGAACATCTCCTTAATATAATAATTCTTCCACCGAGTATTAAATTCTTGGGTACAATAGTATGGGGGGCGGATAGAGAATGGAGTAAGTTCAACCACATTTGCATATCGGGACAAATATTTTCCGCACTCATCTTTTGTAAAAATCATGTTATAAAGACAGAGATAACCCTTATTGGCATAAAGGGGTTTCGATAATAGTTTGATTAAACCAAATTATCGAGAGACAAGGTTAGGATGGTAGTTAACCAAAATAACATGGTTTTTCGAAGGCCTCAATCTGGTGGCAATCATTTTTTGAGTAAATAATGCCTCTCAGGTTGTCATAGTTTTGCCATCTAGATCAGTTGAAGAGTCAGAAAAGTCTCTAGTAAACCACTCGGGGCCATAAGTCCTATTGGCAAAAGGAGTCATCGAAGGAGTGAAATTGTAGCGTTTTGCATACATCACGTAGCTGGTGAAAGAATCCTTCAGGGTGGAACCTTCGTCACTGGGAGTTAAAATGACCAATCGAGTCCCTTCGATTGTCCTATTCTTGATTGTCTCGTCTTCTTCATTGACGATGTTCCTGGTAGGGAAAGATGGTTTGAAGGTGGCATTTAACCACAACTACATTAACCAAAAGGGATCAGGGAACATAATGTTTTTTCCCATTTGGTAAGTCTTTAGGGTTTCGACAGACTCTCCTAAAAACTCATAAAGTGAACCTAAGATCAGTTGACTCATGTTTATCCTATGTCGTACATGAAGTTGGTTCGCCAAAGTTAAAAACCTCTTTGCTATCTGAAGTGACTTTGAGCAGAATATGCACTTTGACAACCAGAGCGCTAAGAAGGCGGTGTGTTCCTCATCAGAAACTTCTTCAATCGAGGTGTTATGATGGTCAAATATACAGGAAAAAACTCTAAATTTTTCAATCTCAACATTAGGGTTGAGTAGAGGATCCATGTAGGCATAAAAAATAGAGGAAGATGAAGTTCAACGTGTGGAAAAATCTTGCAAGAGTGAAGAAGAAGAAGGCTATTTATAAGGAAGGAAATGGCGTTCCTGTTATTATTTTTGAAACAAGAAGGCGGGTTAGTGGGACACGTGTATGAAGGTAAATGGTTAAAAAGGTAGTTGACAGTTTAGCTGCCACCACTAGGGGTGTTCATGGGTGCGGGTTGACCCGCGAACCCACCTACCCAAACCGAACCAACTCACTGATTACCCAGACCCGTTCATTTACGGGTATACCCAACGCAACCAATAACAACCCATATAGATTTGGTTTGGATATTGGGTTTAAGTTTTTAAACCCGTGAATCCGTTGACTCAACTCATTGACATGGCATTATCATCATTATTATTATTATTATTCAATAGGAGTATCTTTTAAGTTTGAAAGGTACTATAACGTTACTTTTTTTTCATAAGAGCATCTATATTGCAGGCTTATTATTGCAAAATTTATTATAGTTTACGTAAGCAATAGACAACTTGCATTAGAGTAATAATGACATGGCATATAGTAAGTTAAAATTTAGTAACCGTTATCTACAGAACCAACGTTAACTATTGAATTTGAAACATATAATATTATTATTATATTGCATAAAAAGTGGTCATAGTAAAAAAATAGTCATAAAAAGTGGTCATAATATTTACAACTTTAGGCCCACAAATAAAAAAATTGAAAATGTGGAATCAAGTTTTGGTTCTTTATAAACAACCACCATTAGAGTAAAAACTACTCAAATCAAATATAAATTTTTTAAATCCTACAAATCACTTTGGGCCCGTAAAAAGTACTTTAGTTTACCCATTAATTTTAGTTGCTCCCACTAAAGATGCTCTAAGTGGTACTATAAGTTAAGGTTTGCACTTTTTTTTGATAAGCGGTACTACTATAACGTTTGCACTTCCCAATCCACTACCTAATTAATTGAGTATTGAGTATATATAATATATTAGTAAACTAAACTACAGTCATTACAGTATGTACTTTAACTCTCTCATAGTTTCATCTCCCTTCGGAATCTGCAGTCTACTTTAACTCTCATAGTTTCATCTCCCTTTTGAATCAGGTTTTATACATATTCAAAAGTTGATTTATGCATATTTGAAGTTGCTTATAAATTTGCGTTACAGTAGTTTTGTATTTCTTGCTTGCATTAGCACTTTTGTGTGAAGTTATATATATATATATATATATATATATATATATATATATATATATATATATATATATATATATATATATATATATATATTAATGTTGTTTTAATAATAATTTATGTTAAAAATTGTTTATAGAAAATGGAAGTGGAACAAACACAAATTGTCAATGAAGATGTTGCTCATCCCCTTGAACAAGGGTAAGAAGCTCAACAAATACAAGGAAAATGGTTGTCATCATTGCCACCAAATGCACTAGCAGAGGTAAGCAAAAGAAAACCCGTTAGAAAACCTTCTAAAGTTTGGAAAGATTTTAAAAGGGTTAATGATAAGGCTATATGTAGGTATTGTGGGGTAAAATATGCAGCAAATAGTAGTCATGGCACCACTAACATGCATAAACATTTGAAAGTGTGCCCAAAAAATCCAAATAGGGTAGTTGATAAGAAACAAAAAACTATAGCTATTGAAAAAGAAAATGAGGATGATCCTAACAGCGTTAACTTGAAACTTGTTGATCTTAATCAAGAGAGGACAAACGTAACACTTGAAAGGATGATAATCATTGATGAGCTCCCTTTTAAATATGTTGAAAATGAAGGGTTTAATATGTTCATGAAAAAGATTCAAAATTCCATCCTATGTTACTATTGCTAGAAATTGTTTAAGATTATACTTTGATGAGAAAGAGAAATTGAAATATATGTTGTCGGCTAATAATCAAATGATGTCTCTTACCACTGATACTTGGACATCAATTCAGAATATGAATTACATGTGTGTAACAGCTCACTATATTGATGACGAGTGGAATTTAAAGAAGAAGATATTAAGCTTTGGTTTAATTGCTGACCATAAAGGTGAATCTATAGGGATAACATTAGAAAATGGCACGAAGGAATGGAGTATTAAGTCTATTTATTGTGTGATTGTTGATAATGCAAGTGCTAACAATCTGGCAATTGATTATTTAAATCGAGGCATGAGATTATGGAACGGGCGTACTCTGTTTAATGAGGAGTACTTGCATATGAGATGTAGTGTTCACATATTGAACTTGATTGTCAAAGAAGGAATCAAGGATATTGATGAATCTGTTGAAAGAATTAGGGCTGCATGTAAGTTTGTCAAGGCTTCTCCCAGTAGGTTGGCTACTTTCAAGAAGTGTGCAGAAGCTGTTGGTGTATGTTCTAAAACATTGGTAACACTAGATGTAGAAACCAGGTGGAACTCTGCTTACTTAATGTTGAATATTGTTGAAAAGTATGAACATGCATTTTACCGCTTAGAACATGTTGACGTTGCATTTTTTACTAATCTTCGTATTGAGTCAAAAGGATGTCCTAATCGAGCTGATTGGGAACGAGCTCGTATTTTTGTGAAGTTTTTGAAAACTTTTTATGATGCCACACTTTCATTTTCTAGTTCATTGCATGCTACTGCGAACTCTTTTTTCAAGCAGTTGATGGATATTCAAAAAATGTTGAATAAATGGAGGCACAATGTTAGTGATCCAATTTTGAAAACCATGACTGCAAATATGCAAGTGAAGTACAACAAGTATTGGGAAAGCAGTGCCATAAATTATCTTCTTTTTGTTGCTATTTATCTTGATCCTCGTTATAAACTTGACTATATTGAATTTTGTTTTACTCGAATGTACGGTGTTGATACTTCAAAGGAGATGTTAGAGAAATTGAAAAATCTCATTGCTAAATTGTTTGAACACTATTCAGTTTTGTATATTGTTTCTCATGATGGTGGTTCTAGTGCCTCGTTTTCAAATATTATCTCTCATTCTAGAACTGAAAATGGTGAAGATGAAGATTGGGAAATTTTGTTTAGAATGAATATGAAGAAAAAACAACGTGAAGTGCAAATAAGGGAGTTGGAAAGGTATTTGGAGGATGGTGTTGATGATGATTCTCCTACTTTTAACATTCTCACTTGGTGGAAAGGAAAAACAAATAAGTATCATGTACTTTCCTGCATAGCTAGAGATATATTGTTATCCCTGTATTCATTGTATCTTCTGAATCAGCTTTTAGTACCGGAGATCGTGTCCTTGATTCATTTTGTAGTTCCTTAAATCCCTCTACCGTTGAAGCTTTGATTTGTACTTAAAATTGGATCAAATCTCCTAAGGTCATTGATTTAGAAAAAGAGTTGATTGAATTGGAAAAAATTGAGTCAGGTATAAATTCTTTATTTCAGTTTTAAAATCTATTTGATTATAATATTAAATTTCATTATTCATATTAGTTTGTGTTTACATATACAGAGTTAGCAGGATTAGTTTCTATTGATGTTGGCATTATTGCAGCTGAACTCAATACAACCGCTACTACTAGATTTTAAGGTATTTGCTAGTGTTGTTTTTGTTTTCTATTATTCGCTAATAGACTTTTGTATGTTGTTGTACCTAAACATTTTACTGATATTGTTGAACTTTCTACTCTTGTTCGTTCCTATATAATCTACCGTTGTTGTTGCTGGATTTTTTACTACTGCTGTTGCTGGAGCCTTTCACTGCTGTTGCTCGAACCTTTACAGCTGTTGTTGCTGGATCCTTTTATTGTTGCTGTCGCTAGAATTTTTAACTGTTGTTGCTGGAACCTTTCACAACTGTTGCTGGAATCTTTTACAGTTGCTATTGTTGGATCTTTTTATTGTTGTTGTTGCTAGAACCTTTAACTGGTGTTGCTTAATTATCTTTTGTTGTTGCTATTGTTAACTTTTTCTATGTTATTACCTTTTAAATTTTACATTTTGGTGTTATTAGATAAATATTAGAGTAATATATTTATGTCATTTTAAGACTAAGTGAAGTGATGTCATTTTATTAGATATAGTATGACGTTTTTCATAATTTAATTGTTAAAAATGTGAAAAATTATATTGAATTGTGTTATAGATTTTTCAAATTAAAAAAATATTTACTTTATACACAACCCGTGAACCCAACCCAACCCAGCCCGTGAATGAACGGGTTGGTTTTTATAATAAAATTACGATTTTGATGATGAACCTAACCCATTGAAAGTTGAACGAGTTGGGTAACGGAGTAAGGTAAACCCGGTCAAACCCAACCCGCGTACATCCCTAGCCACCACCTCTAGAAAATATGGTTAATGATCATGGTTGCAAAATTGCACGTCTCGATAAGACGTTTGAAAAGACGGTCATAATGATCATGACATCACAGTAATAAGTGAACAGTCGCGTCGAAAATTATCAAAAATGTCCATTTCTTTATTCAGTCAAAAAAGATATTTTGGGGGCAATTTGTTAGCTGCAAATTCGACGCTCACAAAGAAGAGAATTATAAGAAAACAAAGGATTTATTTTGTAAAGGAAGGTCAACTTCAACGAAGCTTGAAGATGTTTTTCAACAAAGATATTTTGGTGAAGAGCTGATCACATTGATAGGTTTGTGTTCTAAATTGGGACTTATAAATATTTTAAAGTCAATCGGACTTGTAGTTCGACGAGGAAGAATTTAAAACAAGACAATAACGGATTTTGACCTTATCCATTCTTTGAGAAGGATGCATATGAGCTTGTAAGAGACGAAACGCATGCAAACGGAAACGTGTCATATTTAGAGTAGAAGACCGTTGTAGTCGATATATATATATATATATATATATATATATATATATATATATATATATATATATATATATATATGTGTGTGTGTGTGTGTGTGTGTGTGTGTGTGTGTGTGTGTGTGTGTGTGTGTGTGTGTGTGTGTGTGTGTGTGTGTGTGTGTGTGTGTGTGTGTGTGTGTGTGTGTGTGTGTGTGTGTGTGTGTGTGTGTGTGTGTGTGTGTGTGTGTGTGTGTGTGTGTGTGTGTGTGTGTGTGTGTGTGTGTGTGTGTGTGTGTGTGTGTGTGTGTGAGTCTTAATAAATAGATTTTCTGTGTGTTTAACATTGTACTATACTCAAATTACTCAAAGTATCTGAGCGTATTGAGAAACGAGTCTCTGAGAAATGTACATTTGAAACACCTTTTTATCTTTAAAATTAGTTTATTCGCATTCAGAACCATTTCCATTTCCTTAACATTTTCAATCGAAGGCAAATTTATCTTTCTTTGTCTTTTATATTTACAAACAAGTCTTTTACATTCATTAGCATTGCCTTTACGTTTATCATAATACATTAGTATTTAAGAAGCAAAGAATAACAAACACACTCTATACATGTATGGCCTAGGATCAATCTAGTCGCTCCGCGAGCAACCAAAAGAATTAGATTTGGAAGACTAGCACTTGTTTACCAAAATCCAGGGTAAATAGGTGCACCATATCTAAGGCCAATCATAACACTAAAAATTAAAAAACTCAACAAATTCAACATTGGACTAATCCGAAAATACACTTTCGTATTTCATTCAACAATCCAGAAATACAATTTCAGGCGCAACATTCATTTTTATGAGGAAAAACTAAATTCTATTAATTAATGAAGAATGAAATATGTGTATATTGCTTTAAATTACAACTTTTGTTTATTTTGATGTGAAAAAAAAATGTTATAAAATAGAAAACTTGATTGAGTGTGGAATAAAATTTTGGTAGGGTTTGAAGAAGAAACGAGTATTATCATGGATTAAATATTCATGCAAGGTAGTCTTTTATTAAATTTTTCTTTAGACAAATTTGAAAATACACTTTTAGAAAAGTAATTGATTTGTGAAATAAAAAAAAACATTATATGAGTGATTTGAAGATATACTTGCAGACTAATTTTTTTTAAAATAGAGATGCCTTTCACTTTAAATGTGTTTTGGTGTGGAATATGTGCCCGTTCGGAAAAGTAATTCCTGAATTATGAAAGAAAATTTGTGTTTCATTAGGATGACTCTTTCACCACTAAGAACACAAAGAGCAACTTTTTTAAAAGGCCCGTAAATTGATAGCTCTAGGTACACTCATCTAACTCATGTGATGCCACACACACCAATTAAATTACTCCACCGATCCTTAGGCTATGTTTGGGAGTTTGGAGGAGAAGGGAGGGGAGGGCTTTGAAAAATAGGAGGAATTGGGTGAAAAGGATAAATAGATTTTGGGTAGGAGGGTTTTGGAGGATTTGAGTTTATTCATAACACCAAAAACCCCATAAAATGAGGGAACTCAAAAATTGTATCAAATGAGGGTTTTGGAGGATTTTGAAGGGCTTACATAAATTTTCGATATATCTTTTAGGTTGTTATACTATTTTGAAAATTAAAAATTTAGTAATGATAATAACTCTTTTATCATTCTAAACAAATTCATTTTTTCAAAAAATATCAAATATTTTCCTACATTTTTTTAAAATTTTGTTTTTGGAAGTCTTCCCCTTCCCTCCCCTCCAAACTCCCAAACATAGCCTTATATTCTCCCATATAAACCTCCTCATTCCCCTCGGCATTTAACAGAAATATCATATGGGAGGATAAAGAGCACACGAAACACTTCACATATAAATTTCATTTCACTTTTTGAAGAGAGCCACAAAGTCTAAAAAAATAAAACTATTCGTGCAGTAGTTCTAAAGGAGTTCATAAAATATCTGGCAGTTACTTGAAGAGCAATCAAACTGAAATACCTAAGATAAAATTAAAACCATCCTCACACAAAAATACAAAAACTCCCAAATGCATGTAGACCCTTGTTCTTGGCTTAAATTAAGCAGTCTTGCTTTCAAGAAGCTTCTCAATCATATCTGCTGCCTCTTGGACAGTGGTAATGGCCTGGGCACTTTCTTCTTCAACACTGATACCAAACTCCTCCTCAAGTCCCATCACAATCTCAACCTACATAAAATTTGACAAGCAAGTCTAAATAATCCAGAGAATAGTATCATAAAAGATAAATAACAGATGCTTTGTTCTCATTATTCTCACATGCAGAATCATGCCTAAGATTCAAATTAGGCAGCTTAAGTGGTACGTCAGGCAACGTGATAAGTGCAAGAAAGGACTCGATACATTTTCATTACAATTTTCCACGTAGATTAAAGAATACATATGTCAAAATGTTACTCTAACCAGAGAAGGGAAGGGACTTTAATAGGTCAGCCGTGTTAATATGCATATGCAGTCACCACAGTAGTAGCACCCTTTCTTTTCGGGCTATTAATAGACAATTAATAGCCTACAAAATATATTCTTCAAAACTGTTGTCTAAGAAAGCTTTCCGTTTTAGAAAATAGCATTTGACCCTATAGCACCAACACTTCTGATGGAAGGTGTGTCTGGTTTCTAATATGTGCTGCTGTCCGACATGACACCAACACATCCAATTGCGATCAATTAATTCATTTTTACAAATTTTTACCAACGTGTTCATGTCAATGTTGTGTGGAGTGTATGCGCTTTACAGACAGGCATTTGAGTCTATAAAACAAGAAGTGCTTGATCGCACAGCGCACATTTTAATAAGAAATTTAAACAACAATAGATACAATTTGAGATGTGTCGGGTGAATGAATGTTTGAGTTACAATTTACACCTAGACAATAATTATCAATATGACATACCGTGTCGAGAGAATCAGCTCCAAGGGCAGAAAATTTGGACTCTCCATTAACCTCGGTCCCATCTGCCAAGGCCAATTGTTTTTTAACAATGTCACTGACCTTAGTTACAGTTTCTGGTTTGGCCTGATAAAAAATAGTTAAAAAAAATCACTGTTACATCATAACAAATAATACAAAATATAGTCCAAATAAGCACTACCCAAAATCAAGAATTACAAGTACAAGCAATCCCTGTTATTCCAACAGAAAATCTATTTTCCAATAAATTACAACAATACCAATAGCTTTCATCACGTAGATTATTTAGTAAATCCATTTTTATCAGAAGTAATCAAAATCTCTTATCTGAAGCACTAAAACAAAACAACAAAAATCAAAATAAAAATTTGTATTTTTGCAAGGACGAAAATGAAATTAAATCAAATTACAGGACTAAAAATAAAATAATAGATTTACGAGTACCAAAAATACAATTCAATAAAAAAATAAAGAAAAGATAGTGCAATTGAAGGGTTTTAGACTTACTGCACATGTAACTTGAAATCGATGTACCCTAGATTGCAATGTAAGTGAAGGAAACGCTCTTCCTTTAATCGAAAGAGAAACTGAATTCGCGTTAGAGAATCTAGCACCAACACCGAGTACCTGTTTCAAATCATTATCCATAAAAAAACCGTAAATTCCAGTGATTTGCAAGTGATGAAAGAGTTAATTGAATCGAAGAGGTGAATACTGAATAGAATAGTTACCGGTGATTGTTTGAATGCGGTGACGGAAAATGAAGTTCCTGTGACGGAGGCCATTGTAGAGAGATAGAGAGATCTGGAGTTTGAAAGAGAGGAAAAAAGGACGGAGGCGACGAAGAGTGTGAGTTGTGGTTGGAAAGAGAAAGAGAAGTGTGGCTTTTATAGGGGAGGTGTGGTTTGTTGAGAGTTGGCTTCGTTATTTTCGAAGAGAGTTTTTTTTCTTACACATTTTTTCTTATGTCAAATATCGTCGTTTTCTCTCCGTTTCGTTTTTTTGTGTAACTCGTAACGTCCGTTACCCCCAACTAACCTTCTAGTCGGTGCATAATAGCATACCCAGATTTTTATTAATTAAAATAAAGGTATTTGTAAAAACATTTTTATTATTTTTACTATTTAATAAAATGTTGTAGTCATTGATAGCGGATTTAGTGGTTTGATCACCCAACTTTGATTGAGAGGAGTTTTCTTATAAATATTTTTAATGAATAATTGTTTTTTATTACTTCAAATGAGCTCAACAACTATTAGATCCAACTATATAAATAAATTTACGTGTAAAGGAAAAAAAGTATATCCATACTTTTAATATTAGGAGTCCAACACCACAATAAATATAGTTCTTGTTCTGATGCGGGACAATGGCGCTGTCTGTGGAAATCGATTATTGATTCTCGTGAAATTCCACAATCAGATTGTCGTTGATCCAAATCTAAATCATTGTAGTTAAACCTTTCCATAAAGAAAGCGACTCACGATTTTGACCTTTTTCCTTCCTCCGAAGAACATGCTCCAACATTGTTCTAAATCTATGAGGTCGATGAGATCAAAGATATGTATAGAGGCAATGAGACCTACTCGTGTTAAACTTCACCCAACATGTGATTCATATCGAATAGCTATAAGACTATATATATATATATATATAAGATTTATGGGACCATGAAAAGATAGATAGAATCCCCAATACTACGTTGTTGGTCATAACTGCCACACAAGGAATGAGAATGCGAAATAAGCACAAGCATGTACTTCTTTCGTAGTTCCATGTGAAGGTTTCTTTAACTTCATCCTTGGGAGGCCCTTCTTGGCATCATTGGACCCGATGCCCCCCCCAGGTCTACCTCAAGATGAAATACCATGTTGCTGACGATAAGCCGATTACAATTGTTGTCGACCTGCATGGTGCTTGTCGCATTCACGAGGTAATCCTCACAAGACTCAGCACCACTTTGGCAGTCGTGGAGAAAACCCCATAGAAAGTCAATGTGGTTGACCTTAACACTCAAGAAGACGATGCCAGTCTAGACGAACTTGTTTCACTTACTAGGGCAAAGGTTGTGAAGTTAATGTGAGAGGTAGAATTTGAAGTTATCCAGCTCTATACAAATCCTTCTGGGTCGCTAAAAATAAGTGTTGACCTCCTAGACGAAGTAAGAGAAAAGTTTATCTGATGCTTGAAAATGCCCGCTTATCTTTTCGCCATTTCACTACATGAAATGCCTGTTATTAACCTGAGTGTGGCATGCCACAAGCTGAATTTTGATCTGAGAACTCGATACGTCTCCTAACAAAGAAGGCGCAATCCCCTCAGACGTTTAACACAATAACTACAATGTTTCAAGGACTGTTAGATGTCAATTTCATCTCTAAAGCAAAATACACTGAATAGCTCTCCAACATCGTACTACTAAAGAAAGCTTAAAGGAAGTGAATAACATGTGTAGATTACACGAATCTTAATTGGGTGTGCCCTAAATATTCTCACCCTATATTGAACATAAAAATTGGTAGACAACTCAATTGGCTGTAAAGTAATGTTGTTTATGGATGAATGAAATGGTTACAATAAAAAACTCGTGTATGAACCAAAAAGACAAAAAATTACCTTCATGACCAAATGGGAAAACTATCAGTATAACATGATGCCCCTCGAGCTAAAAAACATTAGGCCACTTACCAGAAGATGATGAACATGATCTTATAGGAAGAAATAGGGGAAACATTAAGGGTTACATGGATGATATGATTGTAAAGTCCATCGATGAGGGCTTACGCAACCAATGCCTCGATGGAGTATTATGGAGAGTCTGACAGAATAACATGAGGCTCAACCCAAAAAAATGAACTTTCAAAGTATGAGCAAGCAAGTGTTTAAAACAATACCTGATAGAAAGATGGGTCAAGGCTAACCCCGACAAATGTGAGACAATTATCAAGATGAATGCACCATCAACAAAAAAAAGGTTATGAAGCTCAACATCTTGCCAACGACTCTGAACCGATTCATCTTAAAATTTACTTAACAAACATTACTCTCTTACAAGTTACTAAGGAAGCACATTTCAAGTGGTCACCAGAATGCGAGAAGACTTTCAGGTCATTGAATACCTATTTATCCATTATACTGGTCCTTACACAACTGACCAATGGAGAAATATTATACCATTACCTCGCCATATCTGAATAAGTAGCCAACTATATATTAATGAGGAAGCCAAATTCCTCACAAAGTTCGATGTAATTCATCTCCAAGGAATTGGCCGGGCAAGAGACGTGTTACCAAAAAATCAAAAGGGAAACCCTACCACTAGTAATTACATCCATAAAGTCAATGAGGTATTTCCTAGCATATTCTATAGCTGTTCGGACGAACTTATCCCTGAAACAAATATTGCACCTTCCAGATCTTGTTGGCTGGCTAAAAAAATAGTCTATCAAAATGTTTGATTTTGAATGTCTTCTTTGAATTGAAAAAGACGTTGAAAGCACATTTGTTTGTTGACTATTATGTTCTTAATGTGGCTGAAGGACTGCAAAATAAAAGAAGAAAAACTTCCAGGGAGACATTTGAAAACAGACGGAGTCAAGGGTGGTTGAAAAATCATACTTGTAATCTTGTTAAATTACATAAGAAGAAAATGGTAATTGGAAACAAGTGGATGTAAGTGGCAAGATTAAGATTTAAGGGTTGCTTGAATTCGATCAAGGTTATTGATTAAAGTTTCAACTTGATAGAGAGCAGCAATGTTGATGATTGTTAAATTGGTTTCAACACAGTTTGAAATCAAGGTGGAGATTGTTGAAGTATGCCTTAAAACCTTTGTTGATGAAGAGAAATAAAATATATTTTGAAATTCCCAAAAATCAAAAAACCGAAAAGTAATCAAGTTCAAGCGAGTTACGGGTATCGGGTTCGGTCGGTTCGGTTCGGTTCGATTCATTGATCCATTAATTAATGTTAGAATATTTTATATTAATTTGGAGATCATATAAACTAATATAAAAAGATATTATAAGATATATATTTATAATAGTTTAAGAGATATTATAAGATATTTATAATGTTTGAGAGATATAATAATATTTTTTATTCTAACAAGGAGATATGGTTTGAGATTTGTTATGAATTTGTTGGATTTTGGCTATTATAAATATGTATCTCTTTTGTTATTATAATGTGACAATCTCAGAGCTTATAGCAACAAGGGAGAATAACGGTTTACGGGATTTCAAGAGAAACTTAGAAAGACAAAAGTTTTTGGGAAACTTTTAGAGTTATCTAAGAGAATTGGAAAATACTTCTAAACACCTTGAGTTTGAGTGATTCTTATATTAAGAGTTGAAGAGGTTGGTAAACACTTGTGTAGAAAATATGGTTTGTTCTTTGGGAACTGTGAATACTATTTAGAACATTTATTTTGGTTGCTACTATTAGTATTATTTGCCTCACAACTAGGGATGACAAACGTACCCGCACCCGCGTTGACTGGATTTGGGTGTCACCCGATATTTCGGGTGCGGGTTTGGGTAGTATGAAACCCATACCCGAAACCCGAAACCACATCTATTTATATATATATAAGGCATATCATATGAGAATGATATATTTATATGAGAATGTGAGAATGAATCTGAACCATATGAGAATGATATATTTATATGAGAATGTGAGAATGAATCTGAACCATTGGATTTTAAAATAAATGGTGGAGATTATGAGTGAATCTTTTTTCTCTCTCTCCTGTATCTTGAAATAAATGAAGTAGGAGAGAGAAAAAAAAGATTCACTCATAATCTCCACCATTTATTTTAAAATCCAATGGTTCGGATTCATTCTCATATAGATAAGTCATTCTCATATGATATGCCCTTATATATATATATATATATATATATATATATATATATATATATATATATATATATATATATATATATATATATATATATATATATATATATATATATATATATATATATATATATATATATATATATATATATATATATATGAGGAGGGATCAAATTACACCCGAAGAGTTACACCACGAGTTACACTCGTTCAATAACTACATCTCAAAATAATATTTTTTAAATTCAACCGTTGGATTGAAACATAATATCATATAGATCATACCTATAAAGTTTGAGCTTAATCTATAATGATTTACTATATCATCAAGATATCCAAAGATTAACGTCAAAATGAGCTTTCATATAACGTTAATTTTGATGTTATTCAATGACATAGTAAATCATTATAGATTAAGCTCAAACTTTATAGGAATGATCTATATGATATTATGTTTCAATCCAACGGTTGAATTTAAAAAATATTATTTCGAGATGTAGTTATTGAACGAGTGTAACTCGTGGTGTAACTCTTCGGGTGTAATTTGATCCCTCCTATATATATATATATATATATATATATATATATATATATATATATATATATATATATATATATATATATATATATATATATATATATTTTGTGGAAAGTTGTAGGAAAATGTATTTTATGTACTTTACTGCAGGTTCGGGTTTGGGTGAAAATGTTATTTTGCCACTCGAACAACATTTGGGTTTGAGTTTGGGTTCGGATGCCAATTTCAAATGCGGATTCGATAGTATGAAATCCGCACCCGACCCGATTCGTTGCCATCTCTACTCACAACACATCTAAAATACACCATAACATTTCGTATGTGAAACCCCCATTCCATTTTTCCAAAAAATAGTTCAGAAGTATATTTCTGGACTAAATTCAAAATATACTTCCATTATACTTTTTCAGCTAAACTATGGTAATGACAACACTTTGTATTTCACCTCTCAATGATTTGCTCGTTTAGAATTTGTGCGAAGCTGCAACCCACCAAATCCCATGTATTCCAGCTTTTGTTAGACCATTTACAATGGGGATGTTGAAAAAATTATTCAATAGTTGAATGTCTACAATGGTTTGTTGAATGAGGTGTTTAATGTGATGTGGATTAATTGGTGTTGAAAAGATTCAACATGTTGAATGAGAAAAAAGTGGGGCCACATGCAACACTTTACACAATTTTATTGGTTGTTGTGATTATTTAGATTTTATTTTCTTTTAATCATTTAAAATTAATTATTTCATATAGTAAATAAATTTTTTATTTATTTTTATTTTTATCAAAATTCATTATTTTTTTCCTCTATAAATAGAGACTTGGTTAATTTGATTTGGACTCATAAAAAAAAATTCACTTTTTTCTCTCAATTTTTTTTTCATTTAGCCTTAAAAAAATCATTGTTTGTAGCTCTAAACATCTTTGTAGTGAAATGGATCCCAACAATAACCCTTTTAACACCCTGAGGCAAGTGAGTCTAGTACACCGGAGTCATTCTCGACCGAGGTGCTACCTGCATTTGCGAATCACGTGCGTGCTAGATCTGTGATGCGTGATTCAAATGTACATCACGAATTGCAAGCAGATCTAGTCAAACACATATGGGAAAAGTTCGGAATATTTCATAATTAAATAAATTGTTGGTGAGCCGAGTCTATTGTACTAATTAAATTATGTGTGTTTCATTTTTTGTGTGTTTCTTTTTTAGTGTGTTGTGTGTTTAGTGTATTTATTGCATTTTTAAGTTTTTTTATAATTTTATTTTTTTAAAAAATAACTATTTTTACATCTCTTATTTATTACTTGCAAGAAAAAAAATTAAGAATAGAAAATTAGAAAAAATAAATAAATTATTAAATTTAAAAAAAAAGTTTAAATATTAATTATTTTAATTTAATTTTAATTGATAATAGATATTAATATATAATCATAAAAACAAAACTTTAAAAGAAAATAAGAATATGATGTGGGGTAGGGTGTTGAATTTTATCAAACAAAACCATTGTAGTGAAAAAAATTGAATAGGTGTTGAATTATTAGGTGGAAGAGAGAGAAGATGATGTGGAAGATAAAAAGTGAAAAAGCATGGTGTTGAATAATGTAACCATTGTACATAGTCTTAAAGGGCACAATCCTGTTTAGCAACTACTACACTAAAATCTAAGTAGCCTTTTACTATAAAACAAATCATTGTTTGCATTTTAGATAATGTAGACTGTAGATGAACTCTTATTAGTGATTACTATAAGCATTTTTTTCTTTCAAGATGCTCATTTGTGAATTTCTATCAAAAAGGAGAAAGAACTTATAGTTAGGTACTTTTACCTGTGCTAGAAAATTAGAAATCATGGATGGTTACTGGTGACAGAATTACAATTTGCACTTAATGTACAAAATATAATGGAAAGCATTGTATTAATTATTCTTTTGTCTTTGCCATGTTTGTCTCCCTAACATGTTCTAATATTTATATTTTTGATTTAAAATGACTTATATTCTTGACCAAACAAGTGCATTGTAAATGAAGTTTGGAGACAGTCAGTGGAAGTTCATGTGCTCTGGACAAAAGAGTGAGTAAGTTTTGATTCTGATTATTTTATTTTTACTTTGATTTCACTCTTTATGTGTGTCATCAGCCACAAATAAGCCCGACTATGATAAGATATTATTCATTTGTGCATACTTTCTCATTATTTTTTCGTGTTAAACACAATCATTTCATCATTTCTTAAAAAAAATAAAATTCATATCAAATATTCAACTTCAATAAAAAGAAATGTCGTATGTGACAAGGTATATTATTTTTATTTGTTATTAAAAAATTCTTAATGTAATGTGGTAACTGAACATGAAGCTATAAAACATATTCATTATCATACAAAGCGTTTGTTTGGTTCTGCAGTGGAAAAAATTAATTTTGGATGAATTGATTTTGGATAAAAGTGAGTTAAAGATAAAGTGGTTTATGTTTGAAGAAATTTTTACAAAAGTGAGTTGAACAATAAATTCTAGTGTAAAAATCACGTTTGATCAAAAACTACCTCGAAAACATAATCAATTCTGCTCGACATCAACCAAACACGTCAAAATCAATTCTAGACGTCCATAATCAATTATAGATGCCTCAAACGTGAAACCAAACACAGACTAACTAAAGTGACTAATTATAGATTCAAAATTTTTTATATTAGATATTTTTCTTATTAGAGTTTTTTTTGAATCTATTAAAAAAATTGCTAGTCTAATATTTACAATTAAACACTATAAATATTATATTTTTAATTTATTATAAAAAATTATTTTTTTAAGTTACTTTTAAAAATATTTTTGTTTTTTTATCTATCCGATCAATCCAACAAAATCAATTCGTAGTTTTTCGATTTGGACTTTATCGCAAAAATTTACAAATCCAATCGAAACCAATTCATTTAATTATAATCGGTTTAAATATCAGATTCTTTTAAAATCGAAGCAAACCAGTCCGGGAACACCTCTAATATAATATATTAATAATTATTTTTTAATTTAATTTTAAATATAATTCTCTAAAGTTCTCCTTTCTAAAACTTTCTAAATAAAACTCACGAACATACGAAAAATATAAATATATTTTATAAAAAATGAAACTAAAATTTACCTTTCTATCAGGTTTATATAAATCATAAATTGAATTTTGTTTGACTCAATTTTTCTGTTAAGGAAATAAAAATCCCTTTAAAAGTTGGTTCAACTAATAAGAGGTTTATATAAATGATAAATTGCATTTTGTTTGACTCAATTTCTCTGTTAAGGAAATAACAATCCCTTTAAAAGTTGGTTCAACTAATAAGGATAGTGATACATCCTTTTCCGTAGCATGAAATCTATTAATATTCCTCTTGAAAAAAACCGAGTAACTTTAGAAGTATACGTTTTAAGATGTCTACCTTAGACTACAATACAAAGCCAAAAATCTATTACGGTTTTAAGTTAAATAAAATTTTAAAATAGATTATAATTAAATATGATTTATATTTATTTTATTGGATTAAATACACAACCACTAAATTTTAAAATCCCTCCTATTAATGCAAAGTAGACAAAAAAAAAAAAATCATTAGTATACTTATGACCAGTTTGTTTTGGTTTTTTTAAAAAAATAATTTTTATAGTATATTGTGAATTTTTTTTTTATAAAAGCTTCAAAGAAATTTTTTATTTGAATAATTATTTTTAAAAAATATGATTTTATAATTTTATGTATTTCATCTATTTATGAGAAAAAAATTTGGATATCAAAATTTCAAAAAATCACTTAATTTTGAAGCTATTTCAAATATATTTTCATATAAAATTATTTTTGAAACACAACTTTTTTAAAAAATTGCGATTTTGACCAAGTTTTGGTCTTCAATAATGTATGTTTATGTTATACGATCATCAAAAAATAGATTCAAATAATTAATTTTTTTTTGTTTTACGCACTCTGATTCCTAGGGAAATGGGACCTTAATAATCTAGAATTCGTGCCGAGAGGTCATAGCACTAGTCAAATATTATTCCCACTAAAAATCAAACTCAATATTTCCTTTACTTTCAAATTCAAATAAATTTTAACGTATATTGAATAATAAAATTAGTGTCTAGTAAATATAATTTTAAAAAGAGAAAATTGTACCAAAACATTTGGAACAAAGTATTTTTATTTAAAAAAAATGAAAAACGTCATTTTATCTAAGAAAAAAACAAGCATTTAATCCGCCAATTTTCAAAAGCGGTTGATTTATTGATTTTTATCGATTTCGACAAATTTTCACTGATTCAAAAATTTACCCAATTTATCAATCAAATTACACCGATAACCTGTCCGATTTCTGATCGAATCGGCCCATTTGGTCCAGATATTAAAATACTACAATAAGTATTGAATTTTACCTATTTAAAAAGGATTTTTATGTATAAAAGACTTCACAAATTTTCATAAAAATATAAAAATATTTTAATTTTTTACATATTTAAATAAACATTATTTACTAAAGAGAGAAATAATGATAAATCAAATTTAAAATCAAGATAAAATAGATAATACATTGATTTTTTACACTATCAATCAATTACCATCGTATATTCAATAAAATCATTTTTTTATTTAATTTTTTTAATAACATAACATATTGATAGTTTTTATTGGATGACAATTTATATCAATTAAACCCTAAGGCTATATTTGGGAGTTTGGGGAGAAAGGGAGGGGAGAGTTTGAAAAATAGGAAGAATTGGGTGAAAAGGATAAAAAGATTTTGGGTAGAAGGATTTTGGAGGGTTTGAGTTTATTCACAACACCAAAAACCCCATAAAACGGGGGAACTCAAAAATTGTATTGAATGAGGGTTTTGGAGGGTTTTGAAAGGCTTACATAAATGTTTCAAATATCTTTTAGGTTGTTATAGTATTCTCAAAATTAAAAATATATTAATGATAATGACTCTTTTATCATTCTAAACAAAATCATTTTTTCAAAAAATGTCAAATATTTTTCTATATTTTTTTAAAATTTTGTTTTTGGAAGTCTTCCCCTCCCCTCTCCTCCAAACTCTCAAACATAACCTAAAACTTCAAAATATCAGTCACAGTACTCTCACAAATCACCATTTTCTAAAACTTCAAAATATCAGTCACAGTCATAGATTCAAACTTTTTTTCAACTCCTTTATCATCGGTAGCTAGTAGAAATAAATAAAGTACTAAAAAAGTTAAAAGTTAAAAATAAAAAAAAGTTGAAACGATTTGGTACAACCGCAGGGTATGTGAGCCCCACCCACTCACTCTCTAACGTAACCGACCCCAACCATCCCATTCTTCAATCTAACAACTCTCTCTTCTCTCTTGCATTCCAAACTTCCCTTTCTTTCCTTCCATTTTTCAAATTCCAATTCTTCATTCTTCATCATCTTCTTCTTCAACAACAACACTCATGACGACTACTGAGCTTCTTCAAATCGATCCTTCCGAACTCCGATTCGTCTGTAAGTTCTTCTCTTCTCATCATCTTCATTGATTAAACTTTCATTCACAATGCTGTTACTCTTTCTTTTCCTTTTCGTCTAGTTGAATTGAAGAAACAGAGTTCATGCTTGATTCAACTCGGAAACAATAACGATCACTATATCGCTTTCAAGGTACTGTAATACTAACTCTTCTCAAAATCTCTTCATTCTCGAATCTTGAATAGTATGTTTATGATTATGCAATTTTGTTGTAATTCACTGGTAGGTTAAAACGACGTCGCCGAAGAAATATTGTGTTAGACCTAATATAGGCCTCATCAAGCCAAACGAAAAATGTGATTTTACTGGTATTTTACTATTTTTCATGTATCTTATCATTTTTTAATTTGATTAAAGTAAGATAGATTACTATTGGTTTATGTTTGTTTGTTGGATTTAGTTACTATGCAAGCTCAACGTACCGCGCCGCCGGATATGAATTGCAAAGATAAGTTTCTTATCCTAAGCACGGTTGTTCCGTTTGGAACTACTGATGATGACATTACATCTGATATGGTGAGATGAGATCATGCTGTTTAATTGTTTTGTATTTTGTTTTTCTGTTTTGAGGGTTGAAGATGTTGTTTGATAGTCTAACTTGTTTCGTTCGGGTTTTCTTTCTTCGCGTTGTAGTTTGTAAAAGACAGTGGAAAGTATATTGAGGAGAAGAAACTGAAGGTAGTTCTTATTAGTCCCCCGTCTTCGCCGGTTTTGCTTCCTGTAAACGGTGATGTGAAACAAGATCCGTCGTACCAAATTAATGCGCTTAAAGATAGGGTGATCAGTGGAATTGAAAATGTACCTCCTCCACCTCTAAGAGTGAGCTCTTCTCCTTCGAAGTTTCAAACATGGTGGTGGCATATAATGTTATAAACATTGGATGGTCAATAATGAATTAACGACTCTTTCATTGTTTATTTGCTTTTAACAGGCTTCTGTGGAAGTTAAGGGTTTGGAACCGGTCATGGATATGGGAGAGAATAAAACAGATGGGAATAATGATGTAAGGCATGCTGAAAACGAGAGTGACATGAAGCCAACAATAGCTGATGATGTGCAGTTGAATTTAGCAAAGGGTTGTGAGGAGTTGAAATCAAGGCTTTGCTTGATGGATACAAAGTTAAGAGAGGTTAGAGCTCCTGAATTTAGATTAAGCATTATGAATGTAAGTTTTCTAGTCCATGTGCCTGTCATACTTAAAAAGTGTTTTTCTCAAATTGTTGGTTGGTAACATGGACGTTATTAGGCTAGTATCTAGATTGGGAGTTGATGGAAAAAATGAATTAACCCGCGTAATTTCATAATGCCATATTGTTTAGTTCTCTATGAGCCATAAAAAGATACTTTATCATCAACTAATGCATGTTAGGTATCACGGTGGAATTGTAAAATCACGGCGAGTCACCATGATTTCGACAAACCCACCGTGAAATCAAACATGCACAAATATTCTACAGTTCATTTGAAGTTAACACATTTTTGTTTGTGTAATGATTATTCCCTAGTGCCATAAGTTGCCTTAAAAGGTTGAAATATGCTTATTCTATGCCAGTGTGGTTTATAAAGATGTTATCTCAGCTTATGTATGGTCCAAGACCTGGAGGCTGGAGTCAACTCTTTAAGTTTTGAAAAAGATGGAAGCAAGTATAATGTTCAGTTTTGATCTTTGTAGGCTGAGGTAGCAGTGATGAAGTTGAATGAGGAGAAACGCACATACAATAAAGAAAAAGACATGCTAAAGAAAGAATTGGTAGGTTTGTTAGTCATTTTTAATGTTATGTTGATGTTATCATTGCATGAGTTTTGCTTCTCATATCCAACAGTAGGGACATAGTTTTAAATTGAGGTTTTCAGTTGTAATTGCGCGTGCAATGTAAATGTATTTGTGGCTTCCACAATTGCATCGTGACCATAGTCGATTTATCTGCTTTTTTTTCTCAATATTAAGGGTAACATCATAACTGCTACTGCAGTTTAAAGCTTTGAGGGAGGGGAAGATTTACATTTTCCTGACGTCTACAACGTTGTGATTCTTTTATTCAAATAACCATTAGAAGTTTTCTAATTGACTGCACTTGATTTCTGTCTGTTGAATGTTTCAATGTTCATATCTTCTGATTCTTTAAAGCAGTGAAGTTATGTTTTGAGCTGCGATACATTTTTTATTGACGAAGATGATTGATCAATGGTTTTTTTTCTCAATACTTGATATCATATTTTCTTTGTTTTGTTAGGAGGCACTGAAGAGGAGAAGTAACACAAAAGTTCAACAAGGCTTTCCATTACTGTTTGTCTGCATGGTTGCTATTGTCGGTGTGGCAGTTGGATACTATATTCAGCCATAAGGCATAGAATTGCTTGCGTAAGATAGCAGACGTTCTGACATCTATGGTTTCTCTATAATTGTTTATTATGATAGTTTTACTTGAGCGATGTGTTAATATGTGACATGAAAATGTGTGTAAAGTGAACTACAACTATCAATAGAAAGCATAATAAGCAGCCTTATGATATTTTCATAACAGTAACGTAGAAATTCTTATTACACAATCAAGCAAATCTAAAATCTATATCTGTCGTGACGCTCGGTGTTTTCCCCCACAACATGTACAAACCAAAAATTTGAGTTCACAAGCAAACAACTCCTCTCTTTATGTCTGTAAGTATCCTCCTACAAATCCTTTCTTTCTTTGTATCTTTCATTTTTTTTCTTCTCTTTTCCCAATTGGCATCATATAGAAAGTTGAAATCTTCTAACAATTGACAAAACTACACAATCAAAGCCAAATTCAAGCCATACCCACACCACACCATTTATCACACATGATTAGTATGTTAATGCCATTGATGGACACTTTGTTAAATGGGAGAACCAGGAACATATGGTACAAAACCCCGGCCACCAAAGACAGGTCGCATGAAACAATTGTCGAATTTGCGCCAGTAGTGATGCACCCCATGGCTTGGAATCCGAAGGAGCAAACGCAATCTGTTTGGTCTCTGTGTCCCATCATTGCCCCCTACATCATCCTCTTCATTGCCAAGAAGTGGCACACTGAATGATTTGGGGCTCGATGGTGTTGACTGTATGCTGATTATATTGTGTTTAGATGAAGGAAGCAACAACCTCACAAGTGGCTTCGTCAATAACCCAAACACCTGCACATTTCAGATGTTCAAAATAATATTTGAAAATGACACTTCTCCTAATCTCTACTAATGTGCCATTTTGTTTTAGTAGAGTAGAGTAGAGTCTAACCATTGTGCTGAAGAGTACAACACTAATAGTACTAGTGATCATGATCGCATTTTCACGCAATTTCGTATGTCCGAGCCTAGTAAACTGCATGCAAAAAAGTATTTATTAGTACAAAGAATTCCAGGATGTTGAATTGGAAGCTATGAAGTTTGATATTTCACCTGATTGTAAGCAAGTGCAATGGAAACAGCGCCACGCATCAGACCAGCCCACCAAATCGTCACCTGTGAAACAAATTGTCAGCGGAATGTAACACATCAATTTATTCAGCTGTGAAGATCTTGAAATGGAAATGAGAAAAATACATACTTGTTGCTTAAACTCAATTTTCTCAGATTGAGACTTCTTAGTCAAGTTGGATATGAAGGAAAGAGGGAAAACAAATGCAGCTCTTCCCACTAGAATAAGCGCCAACAACAACGAACTGACTCCAATTGATTTTCCCGGACTAATGAAATCATCGCAATGTTAATTTCACATTGACAGTAACTTCAATATAGTTGAACAACTTTATCCATCTAAGAATCTTTTTACCTCTGACTTACAAAACGCCATTTCTCGATATCTAGTGCATCCATCCCAACATAAAGGAAGATAAAGATTTCAGCAATGAATGACATAGTCGCAAAAGTATGCCTGCAACAGTGTAATTAGTAGTAATCTTCATACAAGTATAAAAAATGTTGAGAAATTTCACTTACTTTGTTGTTACTCTTGAACTTTCTGTCACATTATGCCAGGTATAATGCGACATAAGAATGCCGCAGAAGAACACAGTCAAAATCGCACTTAACGAAAATAACTGCCAAATAGATACTTAAAATGATCAGTACTAGAATCATCACTTAGGCTCAAATTCAAGAAAAAAAGATCTTACTTCAGCTAGCATATAGGAAAGGTAAGCCATTAGTATCATCAGAGCAACCTCGCGATCGGTAGAGTGTCTGACACGTGTCATAAAAATGAATTAGAAAATCACTATGATTAACAATTTCTGAAATATGTTTGAATATGCTTAGTCAACCTTATCAACTTTCCAAAGTAGAGCTTTTTAATGATATATGCACTAAGCAATCCAACCTGAAAAACATTAGACAAGAAAATTACTTGAGTCCCAAGCAAATATCAGAAAAGACAGAATTAGAGATTCGATAGAAACACTTACAAAGATTCCTAACACAGTGCTCGCTATGAATAGATACAAAAAGTTTCCGATTAAGTCTAAAGCAGTGGTTAAATCAATGTGGGAGAGGTCGAAATTCTGAATTGCTTTGAAGAGTACTACAGAAGTTGCATCATTTACTACTCCTTCTCCAAACACTAAACTGTATAGTAAAGGCGTCTCGTCCTGGTTAAGAACCTGATGCAAATGTATCGATAATATTAAAGAAACGTCGCGTAAAAAGAGATGCAAAATGTGTTGAAATTTATTATACCTGCAATGTGCAAACAGAATCTGTTGCTGAAAATATTGCTCCAATTGCTGTATTCAGCAGAATCATGCAAGTGTTCATATTTGTACATAAGTTCAGCATAACACTATTTAACATAAGGACATAAGGACATATATATATACCGAGATAATCTCCGATCTTGAGGGAGCCGATATTTAATTTTTCAAAGAAGTGTATGGCACCTAGGCGAACAAAATAAGAGATGATAAATGAATTATTATTTCTCGATTTCAAAAATCGGTTGACAGTAGAAAGTGGAGGCATAGAGTAAGTTACCTAATGATATGATGCAGAATGATATGAGTGTACCAATTGCCCCGAAAAGCATTATAGTCATAAAATTGCGGAAAAATTGTTTCTTCTTGACCTGAAACCTATGACAGATAAAGAATAACAGCAAGTAAGAAGCATGCAATCTCTTAAAAGATTACGGTTAGAGTTTAAAGTAGTAGAAAAAGAGACGGACCCGGCATTGAAAATGATGGGGGGGAGAAGGTAGATAAAGAAAAGATCTTCACTGAACACCATTATATGCGAGCTTCTTCCTCCGGTCGTAAACAATATTAACACTCCAGTACACAAACCCTGCGATCACACGATCACACGCCATCGATAATATATCATACAACGAAACGAAAGGAAATAACAGAAAGAACATTAACAACAATATAGTACTTAGTACTTACAATGAGAAGAGCAGTGATGGATTCATTAATCCAACGATTCTCCTCTAACAAATGACCAATGACGATGCAAGTACAAAGAAGAGCGACAAATATGTTTAGCGACACTACGGAAGCGTGGTCTGAGGTCATCATCGTCGCGAGTTTCTCGTATAGAGCTCCTTCTCCAGTCATGTTCACTTCACTAAGGAAGGAAGGAAGAAAAAGAAGGAAGAGTGTAACCTATATATAGAGATGAATGGAATATAACATAAACCATTTCGAACCGTTGATTTAAGAGAGTGATGAAGATTGAACTGAAGTGTGGTTGATGAGTGATGAGTTGGAATACTTTTTAGCATGCCTTTGCCTTTGTTGTATGCAACACTCATGATTCTGTTGTTTTCAAATCTCACACACACACTCACCTTCACTTTTTCTATTTTAGTTTCACCTTTTCATTATTCAAATCTCTCTCTCTCTCTCCCTCTTTCTCTCTCTTTTTATGATATTATCCTCCAACATAACCAACTATATAGTATTCATTATTGACCCAAAAGGATTCAATTGCCCCTCACTTTGAACGCAAGGTGAGACATGCACTCATGCATTTTGAATCTTTGATGATGAGTGTATGTTGTCGTGTGGAAGACTCTCATTGATTTTTCCATGGAGTATGATGTATACCATTAACAATGCTATTTGAACTTTAAAAATTCTACACTATGGTTGAAGTAATGAGTTGACTCTAACTTGATTAGTGCTCACAAGAAAAGCAGTTTCATCAAATTTGGAGAAAATGGCTTCCCAAAAAAACCTTCTTTGTTGGGCTTCTTTTGGTTCATAAAATAAAGCTTGACACAAAAAGATGTTTTAAAATTTAAAAATTCCATTAGGGTGGCAAAACGGGTACAGTTCGTCTAGCATCTATTTCGCCCACACTTTTTTCGCGGGACGAAAATGGTTTAAGGCTGCAACCTCTAACACTCGCTCCATTTTTTACGGGTTTTTGTGAGCACGGACATTAACATTTTTATGTTGCATTTTTAGGCTTCAAACAAATATGCAGTGCGCGCGGGCGCTCCCCGCCTCGCCTTCATTTTTTTCTGGAGCGGACCAAGGTTTTAGACCCACATCCTCAATTATGCCTGTCCCGTCTCGCTCCATTTTTACGGACTTTTAAGGAACAAGCTTAAACGAAGCGGGAGTATATTAAAATCTTATAGTACCGATGCGAGTATCGGGGGAAAACCCTCTTTATCTCTTTTTTCCATATTATTCAAAGTACATCGTAGTTTGACAAACCAAACGCTGGGCCAGAGTTTGATTTCTCTAGTGCAGGTTACTCGTTGTTTCGAAGTGTTTTTGGACAGCCTGAAACATTTCCAAAGTCAATTCCTCTTGGTTGTTCCTCTCCGTAAAAAGACCCATGTAACATTATGTACCATTGGGACCGGGGCGGAGGACAGGTGTATCAGTATGTTTCATAAATATTGGATTAACAAAGGTCATTCCTTGACGGAGAATGGATCATACATATACAAGGAGAGTGATCTATCCCAGGAGGAACTCTATCTAAAGAAACGTGTGATTACTTTCGTTAAAGAGTTGGGTCATGTCGGGGGCGTCACTCGTCAGGATGAGACTTTACAAAAACGTTTGAAACGACTTATTAAAACCCGCCCATTGATGGACGCCCGTACTAAGGACTAGAGGAAGGTCTTTTTGGTAAGTTCTCTACATTTTTTTCCCTTTGCCGTTAGGTTTGGTTGTCTGTAATACTCTTAACTTTGGCGATCATTATTTGAAAATTCAATGAAAACGAGGAAATAATCCGCCAACTAAGACGAGGAATCTGATTCACCCCGATCCTTGTTGGTCCTTCAAACACTTCAAAGCTAGTCGATGTTCCTTGTTTGTTTGGGATGACAGGGATATTTCCATGACCCTTTCAGCCGACTTCTCGAGGGAAGACTCCTTAGTGATTCCCAGCGAGCATTGCATACGCAAGTTCCTCCGACTTATGTTCTTTTTGCGAGGTCAGGTCTTTGTACTCAGAAAGTGTAGCAGGCGTCTACTTCGGAAGAGGATTGCTCTTACCTTGCTAACCTGACCGGTGAGGCTCTCGAGAAGGAGCAAACAAATTTGGCATATTACATCCGATGTGCTTCTACTATTTTGGCCATAGGTCGGGCTGATCGTTGGGACGCTTTCTTGTTTGAATAATGTCATAATGAGAAACAATTGTTGGAGGAGAGTATTTGTAGCCTGAAGCTTCAACGAGATACATACCTGCATAAAGTGTAAAAGGCTTTAGTTTCTCTTACTGGTGTATGTGATGTCTTGAGTGCCTTCAATCTCCCTAACTCATTAGTCAATCAGGTAAAGCTCTTAGCGAGGGGCATATCAAAGAAGCATCAACCTTCGCCTTTTGCGCGGATACTTTACCTACTACCAAGGAATCTCTTTCCTCGTTTCAAGAGGATCATGAGAATTTGTGCCTTGAGAATGCCTCCATGGCCCGGAGTTTAAATGAATAATTCATTGCTAGTATCACAACTAATTTGGAGTCCTTTGAGAGTGCTTTGCAGAAAGTAGAGCGTTTTCACTCTCCCTTGTGTATTTCAAGGGAGCAAGTATGGTTGAACTAGATTCTTAAAGATAGAAAGATTGTCTCACTTAGGGATTATTTTTCTTTCTTTTTGTTGTTTTTGTTGTAATGTAAAATCTTGCAATATAAAATGTAAGTAAAATGAAATTGACGTTGTGACATTAATTTTACCTATTTAACCAGTATGTATTTGTTCCCGAGTCAATTGCTTCGAAAATTATGCGAAATTGCAATTTTTTCCCTAGACGTTTATTGGATAACTCTAAGGTCGTGCCCGACCAAATGCCGATACCTTTTCCCCCTAGTGAAACCTGTTCAGAGATTGTCGTGTGGCAGACACGTCGTGGTCTCTGGAGTGGCTAGCTACCAAGAGGGGGTGGTCCAGTTAGAGTCGTTTTAGTGATTTTCCACTTTATTTGTGCGCATGCTTTGCATTTATAGGGTTTTGATTGCTTTATTCATACACTTTTGGCATTTATGAAAACACCGCTGAGTCTTTGTATGAGAGCTTCGATCTTTTCGGTATTACCCCTGACTCGTTATCTTACACGATCACAAAGAAAAGAGATATTTTAGAAATTTTGGTTCGTTTATTAATAATGAAGAGATCATATTACACTTTGTGAAGTGATTAGCTATACAAGAAAAAATATCGAAGATAAAACTGTAAAGATAATCAGGTAGGTCTACCACCATTTATTCTTTCTGGTTTATAGCTCACATGATCAACCACTTCTAGCTATTAGGCCAACATGACTTTCTCTTCCTACGGGAGCCCAATTTTTCATGCTCCTCAACTGGATGGTGAGGGGAGCTATATTTATCTCCATGGCCTTGCACTCCCCTTAGTCTTGATGCACTGTTTGGTAGATCTGTTTTGGTCCCTTAAAGTCAATAGTGATCGTGATTGGTCCATCGTGAAGATTGTGGAATTTTAGTTGAGGTGGATCAGGGAGGCCACAACATCAAGGGTCACCACGAAAGGTGTGGTAAAGATGCAATTGTAGAAGCTCTTGTAAGATACTATAAGGAAATGTGAGTCCATGGTCCTGACGTCTCTTCCCCCCACATATACCGTTAACTTTATGTATCCCTACGAGAGGGTGGTTCACCATTAGCTCTATGACCCTTTATATGATCATAATTTTTTCTTGAGGATCATATTTCCAAATAGCTCTGAATATATTATATCATAAAGGTTGCTGCCATCAGTAAGTATTTGTGACACGTCGAAATGGACGACTGTGGTCATTATGATTAGAGGAAAAATATCGTTTGGGGTTCTCGTGACTTTCTCACTATCCCAAAACCCGAGCATTGGTCTGTTAGGGCTTTTGGCTGAGGTGCTTCTGTCTTTCTTATGGACGGCCATTAATTCTGCAATCTTCCTCTTCATTATCCCCTTTGACGGGATATTCTCCCAAGACTCTACCCAATAATGGTTGCAATATGGTGGAACTTCCCCTTACTTTCTTCTTTATCTTCTCTACTCGCCCCCCCACCATTAGTCACGATATATCCAACGTTGGATATGGAGTTGTCCTTCAATAATTCTTCTCTATCTCTCTTTCCAACCTTGGTATACTCAAACATGCAACCATTTTTATCAAACTTCGATGATGTCCTTCAGCTGGATGCATTCATTTGCGGTGTGGCCACATCCCTTGTGAAAGAGGTTGTATTTTATCTTATCAGTTTTGGAAGATTCCTTAACAAATAAGGGGTTTCTGATCTCGACCTTCCAAAATTCTATGATGGTATACTCCTGGTATATCTTCTATTAAGAAGTGTTTAGAGAAATCATTAATAATTGAGATGAATAAAATCCACCTACATGATTTCCGATCCTTTTCGGGCCTCATAGATATGAGTAAACACACTTAAAAGGTCTAGTAGAATTATGCACATCACTCCTAAACTTAGCCATGTGCTGTTATCCTAGTATGCAATTATCACACAATTCTACTTTATTAAATTTATCACTCCATAGCAGCCCTTGTTTAGAAAGCTCAACTATACCTCTTTCACTAAAATGCTCTAATCTCAAATGCCACAAACTAGTTTTGTTATTGATAACGCGATTTTATATCATATATTTAGCTTGAAATCCATAAATATTATTAGCATTTTCCTTTAATTATATTGTTTTATTGTGATATTATGCGGGTATTTGCGATATTTCAGGTTTTACGCTCATATTGAGACTATTTGTGAAAAAGAAAGAAATGGAGCTAAAATCACTACTATTTGTGCCTAAAAGATGAAAAAGGGATGCTGAAGCAAGAAAGGGGTGCAAAGAAGGCCCAATTGTGTAAAGTACAAGTCCAGCCCACGAAGAAACCAATTGCGCGTGGCCCAACTCAATCCAGCACGTGGAGACGCACGTCTCCAACGACTCTTTGCCACCTCACCAAGAGGAGACGCCCGTCTCCAGCTCCCCCTAAATTCTCTCCACTTGAGACACACGTCTCAAGTCGTTCAAAGGCTCTTCCCCAAAAAGTGGAGACGCACGTCTCCAAGTCCAAGTCAAGAAGCTCCTCCTTTCACGCATTCCAACTGCAGACCCTCAGCTATAAATAGAGGTTGATACTTCAGTATAAAGCCTCCGAATTTCTGCTAACGAAGTGCTGCCGAATTATTTCTTCAAGCATTTATTTTCCTGCCTTTCATTTAACCGCTTTATTTTTCTCGCAACAATTTCTACACCGGAAATTATTGTGAACCTTTCGTAGATCTAACTTTACGTTAGATTTATTTTTATATTCCTTGTTTTTTAATTCCTGCCCAATAATTTCTAAAGAACGATCCAGCCAACCTGTGGTGGAAGTTCGAGTACTTCAAGATTCAATTCATTGCAATTTATTTTATTCAGGTTTATCATTTACCTCTTTAATTATTATTATTATTGCATGATATATTATATGCCAATTAATATGCCTAATATCATGAACCGAATTTATTTATGCATGTTTAACCATATTAATATGTGTGGCTAATTAATTAAGATATCGGTATGTAAAGTAAGTTCACCGTGGGGTCCGAAATAAATTGGCTTAATTATGTTTTATTAAAAATCACTTGTTTTTGATTTGTATGTCTAATTTAATTAGTAAGTCCTAAAACCAATAGAGCGAAAGTTTGAGGGGTTAAGACGGTCAAAGGTTAAAATCAATAGAGTGAAAGTTTGAGATCTTTAACTGGATAGTAGACATAGGACATTAGTTTTAAGGATGGCGAAAGCGTATTAAAACTAATTAGAACTTATTTATTTTCAAAAAAACTAGTCAGAGACCCGTGCTGTCGCCCGAGTGCATTATTTATGGTGTAGTAATTTTTGAACGATACGAAAAATTTGAAGTAAAGAAGTTTGATCAAATTGCATATATAAAATAAAAATTAAATAAAGAAATTTGACCAAATTGCATATATAAAATAATGATCCACAAAAAAAGATTTTAAGATAGCCGTACTCCCGCACAAGTGAATTTATTTGCTACGATATAAAATATATTTAGATGTAAATTTGAAATGACATATTTAATTGTAAAATAAAAAATTATCGTAAATTTTAATTGCATTAAATAATCATATAAAATAAAAAGAAAAAAAAGGGAAATTTGAAAATAAAGATTTTAGTTTTCAAATAAAAGTTATTGTTGATTAAAATAAAATAGACATTGTGTTGAAAGTGATCCGTAAGAGCAAACATTTTATTATCGTATTCATGTGTTGATTTTGTGTGTAATAGGTAATTTGGTGGGGTGATTTAGGGTCAATTTTGATCCAAAATCACCCCTCCAAATCATTTTTGTTTATCTATTACTTAAATAAGTGATTTTCACACCTTTTCTTTTTTGTCTTTTTTGTAATTTCGTGGGTCATCGTTTGTTTTGATTTCCCATATTTCTGTGGTGTATTTTGATTTCTCCTCTTTGTGCGGGTATTTTGTTTTTCCGTTTTTGTGCAGGTTGAAAGATTAGTTTTGATCTAGTGCAGATTCAATCAATGACTTTGGTGCCGTCAACGCTACAGATCCGAAAGCATAAATATTTCGGACATCTCAATACAGTCAATACATTAATATTTGTAGGCATATGCAATTTGCCTTTTTATGCTATTAACATGGATGCTGTGGATTTGTTCGCAGATTCATCCTTTTTGTTTTTGGCGATTTTGAATTTGTATTGCAACGATGTACTCTATCGATTTGAATGAATGAATATCATTTATTTTCTGTCAAAAAAAAAAGGTAATTTGGTCAATTAAATAGTAATTGCTTGATAGTAGATGATCATAAAAACTCAATGTATTAAATAACCATATAAAAAAAAACATGTGAGTTGGAGAAAAAAAATTAAAATTGTAACAAACGCAAATGTAAAATTAAATATAAATGTAAAATATGAAATAGTTTACTTAATTGTAAATTGAACAATAATCATATTATATTGATATAAGTGTATTAAATAATATTTAAAAATAAAATTTTCTCCTCTTTCATCCATATTTTGCATAAAGTTAACTTTCCCTCTTAAAAGTTAGATAATTCTTACCTATTTATCATAAATTAGATCTCTAACTTTCATTTTTCTAAAATTTATCTACAATTTGTCTAAAATTTATCTAATTTCTCTCCTAAAAGTTACATTTAACAATTTGTCTAAAATTTATCTAATTTCTCTCCTAAAAGTTACATTTAACAATGTCTAAAATTTATCTAATTTCTCTCCTAAAAGTTACATTTAACAATTTTTGTTAAAAAATTGATATTCCATTTCATACAATACAAAGAATGAGTGTAGTAGTTGGATACCATGTCATAATTATTAAGAAGAAACAATAGGAAAAACAACAACAAACACGCAGACACGTTCAAGTTTCAAATACATTGTCCATCACTAAATTAACTCCTATGCTAGAACCCTTTTTTGTTTTATTTGTATGTCAATCACCCGCGACTGTGAAAAACCAGAACCTGCTACTTCGACGAAACAGACCCGACACAACGATGATTCAGACATCTATAAAACGTGAGGGACTGTATTTTTTACCTGCAATGAAAATGGAATAAACTAAGCAACTATGTTATGTTATTGAGGAAGATGAAAGTGAATTTAAATTTGTTAGGAGATCGTGTGATTTCCATTAAAACAAAAAAGTCAGTAAAAAAAAAGGAACCAAGACAAAACCTTTCATTCAATTGTGAACCATCCATCTCTTTGATCTCTAATTTGTGGTCTATCTATTCAATCGTGCACCTACAATTCATTAAAATCATAAGAACTTAAAAGGAGTTGGAAAATGTTAGAGAAAGAGAAAGGAAAATGTCTTTGATTCATACTCGTGCTCCAACACTTTACTCTTCTAACGCATGATCCTACTCCATGTCTTTGAAACCCTAATTTTTTTCAAATAAGAAAAAATAAGAAAATGTAGAAAGGAATGTGAATGGGTTTAGAGAAAGGTTGAAGTGAAGAGATGGATGGGAATGGGTTTAGAGAAAGGTTGAAGATAAATATAGACGTGATGGGCAAGAAGAGAGGGGAACGATGGCATTAGAGTTGGAGAGGTAAAAGAGGGAGGAAGAAGAAAGAATACGGGAAGATAAAAGAGAGAGAAGAGAGGGCAAGATAGAAAATTGTGGAAGTAATAATGAGAAATAATTAATTTGGACCAATGTCACTAGAACACATGTCGAATGAAAACAGAAAAATAGCTATTTTGGAGAGGTTAATTTGTTAATTACCATGATGTCCATATTGTAGTGTAAAACTTTTTGAGGGGAAGGACTTTTTGGGTAGTTTGGCTAATTGATTAGTATATGATAGATATTAGATGTTTTTACACCCGCGCGGGATGGCGAAATCGTACGTTAGGGATATTAGCATGTTCCGAGTCAACAGAGCGAGAGTTTGAGATTAGGAGATTTAAGTAGATAACGAATTCATAAAACAAGCATTTTATTAATTACATTGCTTCCAAAAAGCTTTTCTAAATCTAGTGGGATGGCGAGAGCGTACATTACGAGTTAGGACAGTAGTCTGAATCAACAGAGCGAGAGTTTGAGAGGAGGACTTTTAATCAATAGAATTAATAAAGATTTTTTAATCAAATTAATACATTAGCCAATGGACCTTCGGATCACCTAAGTTAGACGAAATACATACTGATATCCGCCTATTATTATATTTCTTAGAATTCACAATCACTTCCCCTTAGAAACAATCAAAATATTAGTAGCCTTAGCTTTACATAGTAACCTTAGATAACGGTAGGTCGATTCATAGTCCCTGTGGATTCGATATCTTTTAAAACTACACGACACGACTGTGCACTTGGAGTCATCAGATTAATAGACACGTAAAGTCGCGATCAGTTATGAAATGCTCGACTAGATAATGATACATGACCAATAAAAGTGGAATCATCCAAAATATGCAACCTGCATATTTTGGACCCATTAGCTATTAACAATGCATTATGTCAAATTTTCAACACCCTATGTCAAATTCTAGTGCAATAGTTTAGATCATCAAACATGCTCATGGATAAAATATTTATCTTAAGTTCAAGAACATACCTCAAATTGAATAGAAGAAACTCACGGTAATCGAACATTTTCAATTTGACTGTACTAATACCATCAAATGTGTATGCCTTATTTTTTCTGAATTGAACGACTCCACCTTCTTTCAGCTCCAAAGTCTAAAAATAATTTTTCTTGGACACATATGATAAGAGCATTTGAGTCCATAACCCAACTCTTCTCTATATCCAAACTTGTTATCACTAGTGCGTCATCACTTTCATAACCATCTTCAATTTAGGTAACCACGATCTGAACAAAATCATCATTGTTTCTTCTTCCGAGACAATCCTTTTTAAGTGATATATATTGTGACAAATGGAAATTTTAAACTTTGACTTATAAAAAACCCCGAAGTTGGACTTTGACCGAAATATCTTCCATTTCCAGTTTCATCTACTCACACTTCTTCCTCTTGATACGCTTAGGCCTTCACCACAATCTTCAAATCTTTCATTTTTGATAACTTTTTTGATTTTACGCTTGTTTGAATTTCATCTAAAGTGGTAGTAATTTCCTTACTATAAAGAAGAACATCCTTAAAGTGCTCAAAGGATATGTGTGATGAGCTTAACAAGAGTAGAGTCATGTCTCCATCGCCAATTTTCACCTTAATATTATACAAATCATTAATGATCTTGTGAAATTCGGTCGACTTCTCTATAATAGATTTATTCTCCACCATGTGAAAAGAATAAAGTTGTTGTTTCAAGTTTATTCAATTCGGGTCCAAAACACGACTCATCACTGAATGAATTCACGAACTTAATCAACTAATCTAAAACATGCATACTGTCAAACCTCCATCGAGCCTCCATTTTTATAGAGCTTCTCCCTGTAGCCACTGTGTCGCTCTCCAAAATACAAACATTAAAAAGAATATTTTGTCTCTCTTTTTATTTTTTTTGTCAAATATAATTTAGTGACTAGAATTCACTCTTTAAAGATGAATAAGAGAGATGTCTCATATTCGAACATGCACTCTTATAAGATGTTCTTCTACAACTATCAAGTGGATTAAAGAATAATATTTTTGAAGTAACAAAAAAGTATTATAAATTTATTTTATTTTAGACAATAAAAGAGGGCAAATAACCACTTTTAATTCTATTTGTAATATTTTAGTTCCAATTCCAACTTTTGAGGTAGTGGAATTGTACGACAGGCAGATGGAAACAATGCAATGATTATTGTCGCGCTTAGAAACGACAAGATACCTCTTTCATTCAACCCACGGCAACACCATCATACACTTAAAGAAAGGGAACATTACAGCTGAGGAAAAGACAGACTAACACTATATTAATACCAAATAGTACATTACTCTAAAGTAGTATTAATATAGTGTCAATGGTATTGTTAATAGATTACTATTACATGTTTTTAGTAAGTATACAAATTTATCTCCTTAGCAGCCAACCTAATTGATAATTGTACAACATTATTTAATTGCAAAGTCGCAAATTCAAATTCATAATATTATTTATTTTTTTAAAAGATGAAATTCTTATCATTATATTGAAAAAATCTTTGAATAAGTATCCATGACATAGTATAGCACATTGTTTTATTGTGTGATTAACGGTTTGTTGTATGATATTTGACACAACAAACTAATCATGTTGGGGTTTGGTTAATGGTAACTTTACTAACATGAGTGGAAATGCGTAGCGTAGTAGGCCTGATTTGTTGGTCAATATGTGTCATGGATAAAATGTTAAATCTTGACTTCATCGTCATCATCATAGTAATTGTTTCATTATTCATTCCATTCCCAACAGGTCGGCAGAAAAAGATTATTAAAGCAATTTTTAGATTTAAGGTATGTTTAAGTAAATTAATTGTACAAATATTGTAGCGAATATTTGTTATCACTTATATAGGAAAAAAATTTGTGTGGATCTTTTCTGTAATCTTAACTGCAATTCGCAAAATTTAACTTTTTTTTTTAATCTATTTCAATAAGAATTTAAAGTCCATTTGTTTTAACTTTAAAAAAAATGAATTTTTTTATATGTTTAAAAATAAATTTTATAAAACTGTTTTTAAAAATATTATAATTTTTTATATATTTTTTAATTTTGATATCCTATAATATAAATATATATTATTGAAGATCGTACTTGAAATTACAGTTTTTAAAAAAAAATCGATTTTAAACAATTTTTTATGAAAAACTATTTGAAATAGCTTCAAAATTAAATTATTTCTTAAAATTTTGATAATTAAAAAATTTCAATAAAATATGAAATATCTAAGTTAACATTTTAAGAATATTTATTGAATCTAAATTTTTATAAAAAGTTTGTTTGTAAATTTTTTAACATAAAATTATATAACACTATAAATTATAAAAATTGTTTTTTAAAATTTTAAATAAAGTAAAACAAAACAAATGACTCTTTGAAATGATTTTGTAAAAGATAAATTTAGTTCTTATTTTTTTACAATTTTAAAAATTTTAAAAAAAGTAAAACAAATGAGTCTTTGAAATGATTTTGTAAAAGATAAATTTAGTTCTTATTTTTTATTTTTTAGTTTGTCTCTTTTTGAGGGGTCTTTGCTAATTCCCTATCGTTTTGAGTACGTCTTTTCTTTTTTAAGATATAGCCTTCATTAAAGAAAAGTAAATAACTTTGTAGTTTAAACATTTGTTGGTATTATGGTAAATATTTATATAAAGGTGATTTGTATATGTTTGTGAAAAAGAATATTAATAACCTCGGTGTTGGTCGGAAGAGGTCGTAATGGATAAGTGTTTTTCTATTAAATTGAGGTCGTAATGGATAAGTGTTTTTCTATTAAATTTGAGGATCCGTTTTCCTTTGTTCAATTTTTCCTTTTATAGTGATCTTTGTTAAACAAGGATGGTTATATTAATCTCATAAACCAATATAATCGGTATTCATGACTATTGACTCGATAATTATTATGTAGGAGACATGTCTGAACATCCTCCTAAATGTCCATGAATGAATGTCTGACGATTTGTTATTATGTCCCACTTGGTTGTTATGTCGTGACCTGGCTCTGTTGACCGACTTGGTAGTTACTTCGTGGCCTGACTCTGTTGGCCGACTTGGTAGTTACTCTGTGACCTGACTCTGTTGGCCGACTTGATAGTTATTCCATGGCCTGCTGTAGCAATCTGCCCTAAAAATTTAGCTTTTAGAGTCGCCATCTATTCTGAAGGGCGAATAGGAAACCCTACGCAGTTAAGAGATTCTGGGTAAGTTATTATAATCAGGTCGAGGGAAGGTGTTAGGCACCCTCAACCCTTTCCTATTGGCTTTGAATCTAAGGTAAAGGTTTATGGCTAAAATATTGAGGTTTAATAGCTAAAGAATAAATAGGGTGAAAATTGAGATTTAGAACTGAATTGAGATTTTGAGGGAGGGGACTCGCCTTGTTACCAAGTGCCTACGTATCTCCTTATGGAGAATCAGAGTCAACGTAGTTCGGGCACAAGGTTGTACGCCTTTGAATTAGAGTTGATATGGTTTGAAGGCTTTTTGAATGGCCTGTCGTAGTTTTGAAGTTGATTTGAAAATCGCAGTTGAATGGATGAAAATCCGTAGTATTGTGGTTTAGTGTTTTGAATATTTTTTAGATTTGGGCGTACAACCCTGATTTGATATGGCACCGTTAGATGCGGTGACCAATGGATTTGGTCAGTATAGCTAACGGGTTAAAGGCATTGCTGATTGCTCAGATCGATAGATTGATCATCGCGGGCAGCAAATTGAAAGTGTTTTAATTTGTGTATTTTTATCTCTCGTCTACAGCGACTAATAGCTTTAGTCGGGTCGAGGAGAGAATCAATAAGAGTTAACGAAATAATTATTTCTCGTCTACTACGACTAATAAATTTAGTCGGCTCGAGGGGAAATTAAGTCATCAATAAAGCAATTGAACAAATTTCAGAATTTTAATTAATTAGTTATCAAAAAAACAATTAATAAATTTTAGAAATTTAATTAGTTAGTTATAGAAACAATTAACAAATTTTATAAACTTTATTGGTTAGTTTAAAAAAACAATTAGCAAGTTTTATGAATTTAATTAACTAGTTATTTGTTTTATAGGGGGTGTATTACGCTGAGGATAAGGAATCTGTAGAGGTGTAATTAGCGATGGGCCTGGCCCATCAACATCTGAAATCTTGTGGATTTGGTGTGTGCGCGTGTATGGTGTTAGGTGTAGCAACCTGCCCTAAAAATTAGACTTTTAGAGTCGCCACCTATTCTGAAGGGCGAATAGGAAACCCTACGTAGATACGAGATTCGGGGTAAGTTATTATAATCAGGTTGAGGGAAGGTGTTAGGCACCCTCAACCCTTTCCTATTGGCTTTGAATCTAAGGTAAAGGTTTATGGCTAAAATATTAGGATTTAATGGCTAAAGAATTGAATAGGGGAAAAATTGAGATTTTAAGGAGGGGGACTCGCCTTGTTGCCAAGTGCCTACGTATCTCCTTATGGAGAATCAGAGTCAACGTAGTTCGGGCACAGGGTTGTACGCCTTAGAATTAGAATGTGTGGTTGTTTGAAGGCTTTTTGAATTGCCTATCGTAGTTTTGAATTTGATTTGAAAATCGCAGTTGAATGGATAAAAAATCCGTAGTATCGTGGTTTAATGTGTTTTAGAATGTTTTGGGCGTACAACCCTGATATGGCACCGTTAGATGCGATGACCAATAGGTTTGGTCAGTATAGCTAACGGATTGAGGGCATTGCTGATTGCTCAGATCGATAGATTGATCATCGCGGGCAGCAAATTTAAAATGTATTTTAATTTGTGTATTTTTATTTCTCGTCTAAAGCGACTAATAGATTTAGTCGGGTCGAGGAGAAAATTAACTTGAATCGATTATATCGTGAATAAATAAATTAGAAGCGATTATATTATCAATAAATGAATTAAAATCAATTATATTATTAATAAATTAAATGATCAAAAATTATTTCTCGTCTACTGCGACTAATGGATTTAGTCGGTTCGAGGAGAAAATTATATTGAATCACCAAAAGAAAACAAACAATTAACAATTAAAATTTTACAAATTTAATTAATTAAGTTTTATTATTTATATTGCATGGGGGTGTATATTGTAAAGGTTAGTGATTAAAAGGGGTGTACATAGCAACTGGGACAAGCCCAACTAAATTTAGATCCGTTTGATCGTGTGTAGCGTAGGTGTATGGCGCTATGGTATATGCTCAGGTTTTGGAACGTTGGATCTAGATCTAATAGATCGAAGGGCCTGCATGTGTTGTTGGTGGAGGGTGCGTGGTAAGGTTGCACATAGAATCAGGTTCTATAGTGCTGCCAAATGGCCATGTTAGGCCAAGTGGCGTCAATTGGTTGGCTCGGGAAGAGGGTAACCCACCGGTTCCCCACAACCCTCCCTCATTTCTCATTTTCTTTCTCTCTCTACGATTTCCTCTCTCTTTACTCTCTCATCTTTCTCTCCACAAAACCCAGAAACCCCAAACAAGTCCCCGTCGGCCACCGTACGCCACCCTGAGCCACCCTTAAAACCACCGTAGGATCCCAGTTTCCGGTTGAATATCAACCGGAAAATTCATATATTCAAACCAAAACCCAGAAAAACTCAAAAATCCCAACTTATCATATACCCTAGTTACTTTAAAACGAAATCAAACACAATCCACAACCTTAAAGCTAGGTAGGAGTTTCCGATTTACCTTGGTTTCTTGTGTTCTGGTTTGTGTATGCTCTTCGCTAATCTCCTTGTTTCTCTTTTCGCAGGCGAAGATGAAGATCCAAGGGTTTGTTAGCGGCGCCAAGACTCCTTCAGTTTCCAGAAAGAAAAAATCCTCCTCATCTGATTTTTCTTTTCAACTTATAGCATTAGGGTTAGTTTTCAATTAGGAAATTATTGATTAGATTCAATCAGCTTAGTTTGATTTACGTTATTTTCCAGATTTGATTGAGAATATCAATTGTAATTGATTCTGTAAATCCTTGATTGTTAATGAAAATATTCTTTGATTCAATCTTTTATTATTTCGTTTTGATTTCATTATGCCAATCTTTGATTCGATTTGATTCATCTTTGGGCCTGGGTTGCGCCGCTGCGAGTTAGGGTTTGTCGAGGTAGCCGCCGCTGCTGGCTTAGGGTTTGGGTGGTGAAGATGATGAATAGTGACCGGGTCGGTTTGACCCGGTTCACTACCCTGGTCCACGCAGCACAGAGAACCGGCCCATAATCCTTTTACTTCTTTTTTTTTGGCCCAAACGCATGGCAACATCAATCCACAAAAAAAACAACCAAAAAAACTAAATAACTCTATTTTACTTATTTAATCATTTAATTAATTAAACAGTAAGCTGATAATATATCCCTAATAATAATAATATCCTAATAATTAACAATAATATATTAATAATTCTAATAACAATCTAATTATAAATAGTAGAACTAATAATATTAATGTTAATAGTTAGTGATAATATTATTTATTAAAAGGATTAGATAATGGGGAACAAATAGGCCTAACACAGCTTGGATCTCCAACATTTGCTATTTACCCCTCCATTTTATTTTGAACCGAATTATACGGGAATTTTATAGGAGAGCGAGTTTAATAATAGGTATATCAAACCCTATGGCTCCTAATTTTTAACTCCCTTAAAACGAAATATAACGGGTAAATTTTGGGGTATGACAGCTGCCCCTGTTCAATCTTCTTAAACCTGAAGAATTAGATAGGCACGTCTGCCTATCATGATCTAAAGGTAGAAGATGATTGGACACTGAAATGCCCTGAAATTTGCATGGGAAAAAATTCTGTAGGAGATGGGCTTACAGATGCCACCCAAGGTAGATACCATTCTTTCTCTTTTTTTTGGAGCAGATGCTCTTTTTTTCAAGAGCTACGTATTTTAATCGTAGCGTGGCCTGAAAAGGCAACCTTGTTTTTATGCAATGTTTATGATGCATGATGCATGATGCAGTGCGCTTCTCAAAATAAATGAGAGCCACGTGTGTATATGCGTAATGTATGAGGTTAGTTAGTTGAAATGATGCATGATTGTTAGTTACGTTAATCGAAGTATGTTAGTAATTCTGAAAAGAAAGATAGCACCTTTGATTGTTTGTTGATGATGTTTTGGAAGATATCACTGCCGAGGGACTAACGTGATAAACCCACTTGAAGAACGGTTTAAAAATCTTATATGCCTGGAAAAGCTCCTAGAAAGGATGGAATACGTCTTGAAGAAAACTTCCTGGAAAGGTTCCTGAAAAGGAATAGCGAGGACCTTCTGTTGGTTGTGTAATTGGCTTGCTATGGTCAGCAAGCTTCCGCAGTTTGTGAACCCCCACTTACTATAGTTCTAGTAAGTTTCCGTAGTTTGTGAACCCTTACTTACCATAGTTCTGGTAAGTTTTCGTAGTCTGTGAACCCCTCACTTACTATAGTCCTAGTAAGTTTTCGCAGTTTGTGGACCCCTACTTACCATAGTGCTGGTAAGCTACTCGCATTTTGTGAACCCCTTACTTACCATAGTGCTGGTAAGCTAATCGCAGTTTGTACCTCTCACTTACCATAGTTCTGGCAAGCTACGTTGCAGTTTGGACCCCAATAGGATTGCTTGCTATAGTTCTAGCAAGTTCACCTGCACCGACAGGGTTATCTGTGAGTGTTATCGCAGAATTTACCTGTACCACCAATAGGGTTATTCGCGAGTGTTATCGCGAAATTTACCTATGTCACCAGGGTTATCTGCGAGTGTTATCGCAGAATTTACCTGTACTACCAATAGGGTTATTCGCGAGTGTTATCGCGAAATTTACCTATGTCACCAGGGTTATCTGCGAGTGTTATCGCAGAATTTACCTGTACTACCAATAGGGTTATTCGCGAGTGCTATCGCGAAATTTACCTATGTCACCAGGGTTATCTGCGAGTGTTATCGCAGAATTTACCTGTACCACCAATAGGGTTATCCGCGAGTGTTATCGCGAAATTTACCTATGTCACCAGGGTTGTCTGCGAGTGTTATCGCAGAATTTACCTGTACCACCAATAGGGTTATTCGCGAGTGTTATCGCGAAATTTACCTATGTCACCAGGGTTGTCTGCGAGTGTTATCGCAGAATTTACCCGTACCACCAATAGGGTTATTCGCGAGTGTTATCGCGAAATTTACCTATGTCACCAGGGTTATCTGCGAGTGTTATCGCAGAATTTACTTGTACCACCAATAGGGTTATTCGCGAGTGTTATCGCGAAATTTACCTATGTCACCAGGGTTATCTGCGAGTGTTATCGCAGAATTTACCTGTACCACCAATAGGGTTATCCGCGAGTGTTATCGCGAAATTTACCTATGTAGAATTTGGATCATTTGCCCTGGTTCGGACAAATTTCACCTGCACCGAAGGAATTACCTGCCATGGTTCTGACAAGCGTACCTGCATAAGAGTAATCATTTGCTATAGTTCTAGCAAACTTACCTGCATGAAAAAGATTCACCTGTTTGGAGACTCACGACTCGAGGGTCGGAGAAAATACACCTTTCACAACACGAGGGTTGGAGACTAGGCTTTTGTAGTGTGATCTGAATTTTGATGTAATAGTCAGACGGGGACTGACTACCACGCGAGAACTGGACTTCGCAAGGATTTGCCAGGACGAGGACTGAACTTTGAAATGGTTTGGATTGCCAATAAAAATTGGGCTTTTTATGTATATGCTAATGCTCATGCGTATGTATGCATGTTAATGATGATGCAATCCCGAGATTTTATCTCCTTAAACCCATTGAGCTTGTTTACTCCATGCTTGCACCTATACCCTGACTATGCTTATGCTGGCTTTGTAATGTTTATGTACGCTTATGCATATGCGCATGTTTGGTTGACGTAATGAGTGGAACGAAGTAACGTCTTCTGTAAGACTACCTGAAAAAGGTCTTTTTTTTTAGGAATGGATGTGAACATTTGTCTTAAAGAAGACTACCTGAAAAGGTTCTTAGAAAGGAATGGAGAATGTCTTTAAAGACGACTACCTGAAAAGGTTCTTAGCAAGGGCTGAAGTTTGTCTTAAAGAAGACCGCCTTGAAAAGTTCGTAGAGTATCTTAAAGAAGACCACCTGAAGAGATTAAAAGATGTCTAAAGAGACTACCTAAAAATGTTCGTAGAATGTCTTAACATAGACCACCTGAAGAGGTTCGTAGAATGTCTTAAAGAAGACGACTTGAAGAGGTTCCTAAAAAGGAAGACAAATTGTCTTGAAGAAGACTACCTAAAAAAGGTACTTAAAATTTCCTGAAGAGGACTACCTGAAAAGGTACTTAGAAATGACGATGATTGTCTTAGAGAAGACTACCTAGAAAGGTTTTTTTTTTTTATAGAAAATAGTGTCTTGGAAAAGACTACCTAAAGAGGTTTCTTGGAAATGGTGATAATTCGTCTCGAATAAGACTGTTTGGGGAGGCTCCTAGAAAGGATCGTGAGATTTGTCTTACAGAAGACTATGTGAAAAGATTCCTAGAAAGGATCGTGAGATTTGTTTTAGAGAAGACTACCTGAAAAGGTATGGTATAATGTATCAACCAGTTTATGTAATGCATGATTTATATGTATTTGCATGATGCTCCAATGATAGGTCGTTGATAACCAAAGCGTATATAGCTTGCTTGAGTTGTAGGTTTGCTTTGATAAGATGAGGTGTGATGCTAGCGCGATTCCCCGGTACCTGTTTTGTTCGAACTTTGAAGATCGTAGTTAGGAGAAAAAGATTTGTTCGATGTTGTAAAGTGCGAGAACGCCTTTTTCCTTTTGTTGTGTGTCTTGCGGATTTGATATCCATTGCCCCAGTATTTTCATGGAGAAAGATGCTTATGAAGGAAGTGCCCCAGGGAATAGCCTTGTCATATGCTTTGATGTTTAGATTGAAGGGTGTGCCCCTGATCTCCAGGTCATGAAAGGTTACCCATAGTGTTTTATCCCTTTGAATTTGAATTCTTCCCACGTCTGACATGCCCCTGTTTGAGATTGCTTTGAGATGTGCCCCAAGTCGATTGAACCTTAGGAAGACTGCCCCTAGTTAATAGGATGTTCGATTGTATGCCCCTGTGCTCCTTGAAATTTTTGCCCCCGTGTAGGAGAACCCCCTAGATGTGGTTCCCCCGACTCCAGGGTCTTTATTAGAAATGATCACCTTTGATTAACCCATTTCGAGATTTCCTCGATGCTAAGTGTATACTCGTAGATGGTGTTGTACTTTTTGAGAAGTAGCTCCAATGGAATGCGTATGCAAGTTTTGAAATCGAAGTCCGTTATGAATTAGGACTGGATGGTTTTGAAAAGAATGAAGGATAGAAAAACACTTAGAAAGGGGGGGTTTGAATAAGTGTGACTTTAAAAACTTGGACGATAAAAATAAAATGCACAGTTATTTTTATCCTGGTTCGTTGTTAACTAAACTACTCCAGTCCACCCCCGCAGAGATGATTTACCTCAACTGAGGATTTAATCCACTAATCGCACGGATTACAATGGTTTTCCACTTAGTCAGCAACTAAGTCTTCCAGAGTCTTCTGATCACACACTGATCACTCCAGGAACAACTGCTTAGACACACTCTAAGACTTTCTAGAGTATACTGATCCACACGATCACTCTAGTTACAACCTGCTTAGAAAACTTCTAAGACTTCCTAGAGTATTCTGATCCACACGATCACTCTAGTTCCTTACAACTTAATGTAATCAATTCTAAGAGTTTACAATTGCTTCTTAAAAGCTATAATCACAAACTGTGATATTTCTCTTATCGTTTAAGCTTAGTCTCACTAAAATATTACAACAGCAATGTAGTGAGCTTTGATGAAGATTCTGAGCTTTGGTTTGAACAGCGTTTCAGCAAGTTGATATTCACAGAATAGATGTAGAATTCGTTCAGAGTTGGTTAAGAATTCGTAACCTTGCTTCTCATCAGAACTTCATATTTATAGGCGTTGAGAAGATGACCGTTGAGTGCATTTAATGCTTTGCGTGTTCCGTACAGCATTGCATTTAATGTTATACGCTTTTGTCAACTACCTCGAGCCTTGTTCACGCTGTGTCTACTGACGTTGCCTTTAATAGCTTTAACGTTCCTTTTGTCAGTCAGCGTAGCCTGCCACTTGTACTTCCTTCTGATCTGATGTTTGTGAATACAACGTTTGAATATCATCAGAGTCAAACAGCTTGGTGCATAGCATCTTCTGATCTTCTGACCTTGAAGTGCTTCTGTTGCGTGATACCATCTTCTGAGCTTCAGTGCTTCTGATCTCATGTTCTTCTGATGCTTCCATAGACCCATGTTCTGATTCTGCTTCGACCATCTTCTGATGTCTTGCCAGACCATGTTCTGATGTTGCATGCTGAACCCTTTGAGACAAAGCTTCTGAGCATTGAATTATGCATACTCTTTATATATTTCCTGAAAAGGAAATTGCATTGGATTAGAGTACCATATTATCTTAAGCAAAATTCATATTATTGTTATCATCAAAACTAAGATAATTGATCAGAACAAATATTGTTCTAACAATCTCCCCCTTTTTGATGATGACAAAAAACATATATAAATGATATGAATTTGCGATCAGAAAGAGCAGACGGCAAAAGACAAATTACACAGCTATAGCATAAGCATATGAATATGTCTCCCCCTGAGATTAACAATCTCCCCCTGAGATAAATAATCTCCCCCTGAAATAAATACTCGAAGAACTTTAATAAAAGACTTCCCTGATTATTTCGGTAGAGACGATCACATAAGCTTCTGCCTTCAGAGAATTCATAGCTTCTGACTTCTGCTTCCATTGGACAGCTTCAGAACTAGAATTTCGTTAGATCCTTAGAACACTCACAGCTTCTGATTCCTGCTTCCATCTAGGACAGCTTCAGAACTTGAATTTCTTTGATCTTCAGAACATTCACAGCTTCTGATTTCTGCTTCCATCTAGGACAGCTTCAGAACTTGAATTTCTTCGATCCTCAGAACATTCACAGCTTCTGATTTCTGCTTCCATTCAGGACAGCTTCAGAACTTGAGTTTTCTGGATCTTTTAGAACATTCACAGCTTCTGATTTCTGCTTCCCTCGGATAGCTTCAGAACTTTGAATGTCTACCAACATCACTTCATGCTAGATTTGTATCAGAACATTGTTGAATGTACCAGAGCATCATCAGAGCATCTCTACATCCTGAAATGTTACTGAACAAAAACTAAACGACAAAAGTCAGCATGAACGAGTCAGAACATAAAATGTATATTAGAACACATGATATGTATCAAAGCCATATATATATCAGAGCTATATAGGCTAAAGTAATGTATCAGAGCAAATAGAATTTTGTCAAAGCAAATAGACAAATATGAATCAAATTCTATTATCCGTGCTTCTGATTCATTCTTCTTTCTTGCTTCTGATATCTGAAGCTTGATAGCACTCAGCTTGCTTCAGTTTCCAAGAGTTTATTCTTTTTACAGAATAACACATCTTATGGTTTTGCTTCTTGTGTTTGCTTCTGAAGATTCTCTTCTTTATATCTGCACAACACTTAAAAACCATATAGAACTTGCAGTTCTTGTTAGTAAATGTGTGGGAGCTTTACCCAGCAACTGATAGATTAATCAAATCATTTATCATTTATCTTCTCCCCCTTTTTGTCATAACATCAAAAAGAATATTTCAAAAAATTCAGATGTATAAAACGACAAATAAAAGTACTGGAATGTAAAAGCAAAGAAACTTTTTCATTGATAATCAACAGAAGGATTACAAAAGGTTCCTATGTTTAACAAGATGAGAAACATTCCTAGCAAATACATAAAAAGTCATCCAAAGAGGAAATGACTACAAAAATTAAAAACAAAACCCTAGCTAGACACATTCTGTGTCAACCCATCAAGAGTCCCTGAGGACTTCTTGTCTTCCAGACTAGAACCTCCACTGTAGGAGAGATCCTAGAGACCAAAGAGGAAGAGAGGGACAGTTCACAAACAGAGAACTGCTGTAGCAAACGGGGCTTTCCCTCAACATCGAAGTTAAGAATATCATTCTTAACCTCTTCCCATAACTCGAGAAAGTCTTCTGTCTTTGGATGAAAGTTGATAACAACATCAAAGAAGAGGTATGACTTGAGAGGTATTAGGAGAGCCATCCCGAGATATACAGAGATCTGCCGTCTTTGAGTCATAGATTTTCAACAAGCTTAGAACATGACTAAGAGGTCCAGACAAAGGATTCAAGATGAACGCTAGGTTTTTTAAAAAAAAATTTTGAGCAAGAGAAGAAAAACGAGAGAGAGAAAAAAAACTTGAAGAGGAATGCAAAGAGATAGGAAAACAAAAACGTTTGAAGAGTATTTAAAAGAAAATAAAATGAAGCAATTTATGAATAGCATTTAATGTTGCGTGAAATGAGGAGAGATAATAAAGACAAATGAGGTGACTAGCACAGTTACCTATGGTCGGCGTCCCTTCAACTGCACGCGCGCTTATCCATGAACAGTAATGACAGGTTTACTATCCCAAGATAAAACGATACAGCTGTTTTTGCTTTAAAAGAGATTCTGAATCAACTTAGACAATGAAACGTTAGTAATAACCGAATCATATTTTCTAAAAGATTTCAATCAGAACTTCTGATAAAAAAAACATTTATTTCAGAAGATACTCATACATAAGAACTTCTCATCTTCTCATTCTGGGCATAAATCCATACTGATGTTCTTCAGAATGAACTTAAACCTATCTTCAGCCAGGGGTTTTGTAAAGATATCAGCCCATTGATGGTCTGTATCCACAAAGTTTAACGAAATAACACCCTTCTGAACATAGTCCCTTATGAAATGATGTTTAATCTCAATATGTTTAGCTTTTGAATGAAGAATAGGATTCTTAGATAAACATATAGCAGAAGTATTATCACAGAATATAGGAATGTTACTCTCATATATCTGATAATCTTCTAACTGACTCTTCATCCAGAGCATCTGTGTACTACAACCAGCAGCAGCGACATATTCTGCTTCTGTTGTTGATAGAGCAATAGTTGCTTGCTTCTTGCTGTACCAGGAGATCAAATGACTTCCAAGAAATTGGCAACTTCCTGAAGTACTCTTTCTTTCAATTCTGTCTCCAGCATAGTCAGCATCGCAGAATCCTACTAAGTTGTATTCTTTAGATTTTCTGTAAACTAAGCCAACATTAGTAGTACCTTTCAGATACCTTAAAATTCTCTTAACAGCAGTTAAATGAGATTCTCTAGGATCTGATTGGAATCTAGCACACAAACAAACACTGAACAGAATGTCAGGTCTAGAAGCAGTCAAATATAGAAGAGATCCAATCATACCTCTGTATAACTTCTGATCTACCTTCTTACTTACCTCATCCTTACCTAGGATGCATGTTGGATGCATAGGAGTTTTGGCTTCTTTGCAGGCTAGAAGATTAAACTTCTTCAGAAGTTCTTTCACATACTTGGTTTGGTGAACATACGTTCCTTCTGATGTTTGATTTATTTGTATTCCAAGGAAATACTTGAGTTCTCCCATCATGCTCATTTCAAACTCAGCCTGCATAGACTCAGCAAACTCCTTTCCAAGTGTAGCATTAGATGTTCCAAAAATAATATCATCTACATATATTTGACAAATTAAATTATCCCTTTTAAAGGTTTTACAAAAGAGAGTAGTGTCCACTTTTCCTCTAGTGAAACCATTGTCCAGAAGGAAAGAACTTAACCGTTCATACCAAGCTCTGGGAGCTTATTTTAATCCATACAACGATTTCTTTAGTTTAAAGACATGATCAGGAGACATAGAGTCTTCAAAACCAGGAGGTTGATGGACATAAACTTCTTCATCTATATAACCGTTTAAGAAGGCACTCTTAACATCCATCTGATAGAGAGTGATGTTATGTTGAGTGGCAAATGAAATTAATAGACGAATAGATTCTAACCTGGCCACTGGTGCAAAGGTTTCTGTATAGTCAATCCCTTCTTGCTGACTATAACCCTGAGCCACCAGTCTGGCTTTGTTCCTTATCACTTCACCTTTCTCACTGAGCTTGTTTCTGAAGACCCATTTTGTACCGATTATATTGAATCCATCTGGTCTAGGAACAAGATCCCAAACATCATTCCTTGTAAACTGATTCAGTTCTTCTTGCATAGCAATTATCCAGTCTGGATCTTCTAGAGCATGATCAACAGAAGTTGGCTCGATCAAAGACACAAGACCTAATTGGCAGTCTGCATTGTTCTTAAGGAATGCTCTTGTTCTGATTGGATCATCCTTCTTTCCAAGAATGACATCTTCTGAATGACCAGAAGTGAGTCTGGATGATCTTCTGACAGATGGTTCTTCAGAAATGCTTAGATTATCCAGAGAAGCTGATACTTGATCTTCAGATTCTTTGCTTCTGAGAAGCTCTGCTTCTGATGCGTTGCTTCTTGGCTCAACAACTTCTGATATGTCAATATCATAATCTGCAAAATTATCAAACTGCATTGGTTTTTCAGAACCAAGCTTATCATCAAACCTGATATTGATTGATTCTTCCACAATCAATGTTTCAGTATTGTATACTCTGTAGCCTTTTGAGCGTTCAGAATATCCAAGAAGGAAACATTTTTGAGCTTTGGTATCAAACTTACCAAGATGATCTTTAGTGTTCAGAATAAAACATACACATCCAAAAGGATGGAAATATGAAATGTTGGGCTTTTTATTCTTCCACAATTCATAGGGAGTCTTATTTAGAATAGGTCTGATAGAGATTCTATTCTGAATATAGCATGCAGTGTTTATTGCTTCTGCCCAGAAATGCTTAGCCATACTGGTTTCATTGATCATGGTTCTGGCCATTTCTTGCAGAGTCCTATTCTTTCGTTCTACAACTCCATTTTGCTGTGGAGTTCTAGGACAAGAGAAATCATGGGCAATACCATTCTCTTTGAAGAATTCTTCAAAGGATCTGTTCTCAAATTCACCACCATGATCACTTCTGACCTTTATGATTTTACACTCTTTTTCAGATTGGATCTGAATGCAGAAATCAAAGAACACTGAATGAGTCTCATCCTTGTGTTTCAAGAATTTTACCCACGTCCAGCGACTATAATCATCTACGATGACTAATCCATATTTCTTCCCTCTGACAGATGCTGTTTTGACTGGGCCAAACAGATCAATGTGCAGGAGTTCTAATGGCCTTGAGGTAGAAACAACATTCTTGGACTTGAATGCAGGTTTGGAGAACTTGCCCTTCTGACATGCTTCACAAAGAGCATCTGATTTGAATTTCAGATTAGGGAGTCCTCTGACAAGATCCAGTTTGTTAATCTGAGAAATCTTTCTCAAACTAGCATGACCTAATCTTCTGTGCCAGACCCACTGCTCTTCAGAAACAGACATAAGACAAGTCACCTTCTGACTCATAAGATCTTGCAGATCTGTCTTATAAATGTTATTCTTCCTCTTGCCTGTAAATAGGATTGAGCCATCCTTCTGATTTATAGCCTTGCAGTACTTTTGATTAAAGATTATATCATAACCATTGTCACTCAATTGACTGATAGATAAGAGGTTATGTGTTAATCCTTCTACAAGAAGTACATTAGAAATGGAAGGAGAATTACCAGACTTTATAGTTCCAGAGCCAATTATCTTGCCCTTCTGATCTCCTCCAAACTTGACTTCTCCTCCAGACTTAAGCACCAGGTCTTGGAACATAGACCTTCTTCCTGTCATGTGTCGTGAGCATCCAGAGTCCAGGTACCATGACATGTTGTGCTTTGTCCTTTTTGCAGCCAAGGATATCTGCAATAGGAATAATCTTATCCTTAGGTACCCACATCTTCTTGGGTCCTTTCTTGTTAGATTTTTTCAAGTTCTGATTGAACTTGGGTTTGACATTGTAAGCAATAGGAGGAACAACATGATAATTTTTAATGTGAGTCTCATGATATTTCCTAGGTTGTGTCACATGCTTTTTGGTGTGTGTTATGTGAAAACTTTGAGCATGTGAAGTGTGCCTAATATCATGGGAGTGGCCATACTTGAACTGATCATACAATGGCCTGTATGTGAGTTTCATTTCATCAACAGGTTCAAGTTTGTATGGGGTTTCACCCTCATAACCAATGCCAACTCTTTTGTTTCCAGACACGGCATATATCATAGAAGCTAGCTGACTTCTGCCAATACTTCTAGATAAGAACTTCCTGAAACTTAAATCATATTCTTTCAGAATATGGTTTAGACTAGGAGTGGATTTTTCTGAATCAGAAGGAGATCCAACATCATTGGATAATTTTAAAAGTTTTTCTTTTAATTCAGAATTCTCCAACTCAAGCTTCTTTGTTTCAAATTCAAATAGCTTTTTCAGCTTTTTGTATTTGAGACTAATCTGAGACTTGAGTTCCAGAAGTTCAGTTAAACTGGAAACTAACTCATCTCTAGTAAGTTCAGAAAATACCTCTTCAGAATCTGATTCTGATGTAGATTCTGATCCGTTATCTTCTGTCGCCATCAGCGCACAGTTAGCCTGCTCATCTTCAGAGTCTGAATCATCTTCTGACTCATCCCAGGTTGCCATAAGACCTTTCTTCTTATGAAACTTCTTCTTGGGATTTTCCTTCTGAAGTTTTGGACATTCATTCTTGAAGTGTCCTGGCTCATTGCATTCATAGCACATGACCTTCTTTTTGTCAAATCTTCTGTCATCAGAAGATTCTCCATGTTCAAATCTCTTTGAACTTCTGAAGCCTCTGAACTTCCTTTGCTTGCTCTTCCAGAGTTGGTTTACCCTTCTGGAGATCATGGATAGTTCATCTTCTTCTTCAGATTCTGATTCTTCAGGATCTTCTTCTCTAGCCTGAAAAGCGTTAGTGCATTTCTTGATATTAGATTTTAATGCAATAGACTTACCTTTCTTTTGAGGCTCATTTGCGTCCAGCTCTATTTCATGACTTCTCAAGGCACTAATCAGCTCTTCCAGAGAAACTTCATTCAGATTCTTTGCAATCTTGAATGCAGTCACCATAGGACCCCATCTTCTGGGTAAGCTTCTGATGATCTTCTTTACATGATCAGCCTTGGTGTATCCTTTGTCAAGAACTCTCAATCCAGCAGTAAGAGTTTGAAATCTTGAAAACATCTTTTCAATGTCTTCATCATCCTCCATCTTGAAGGCTTCATACTTCTGGATTAAAGCAAGAGCTTTAGTCTCCTTGACTTGAGCATTTCCTTCATGAGTCATTTTCAAGGACTCATATATATCATAGGCCGTTTCCCTGTTTGATATCTTCTCATACTCAGCATGAGAGATAGCATTTAGCAAAATAGTTCTGCATTTATGATGATTCCTGAAAAGCTTCTTTTGATCATCACTCATTTCTTGCCTTGTCAGCTTTACGCCAGTGGCATTTACTGGATGTTTGTAACCATCCATCAGAAGATCCCATAGATCACCTTCTAGACCAAGAAAGTAACTTTCCAGTTTATCTTTCCAGTATTCAAAGTTTTCACCATCAAATACCGGCGGTCTAGTATAACCATTGTTACCGTTGTGTTGCTCAGCAGAGCCAGATGTAGATGTAGATTTTTCAGTTCCATCAGCCATCTTTTACTGAAGCGTTTTTCTCTTCCTGAATCTTTTCTAAACACGGTTAAGTGCTTGCACCTTAGAACCGGCGCTCTGATGCCAATTGAAGGATAGAAAAACACTTAGAAAGGGGGGGTTTGAATAAGTGTGACTTTAAAAACTTGGACGATAAAAATAAAATGCACAGTTATTTTTATCCTGGTTCGTTGTTAACTAAACTACTCCAGTCCACCCCCGCAGAGATGATTTACCTCAACTGAGGATTTAATCCACTAATCGCACGGATTACAATGGTTTTCCACTTAGTCAGCAACTAAGTCTTCCAGAGTCTTCTGATCACACACTGATCACTCCAGGAACAACTGCTTAGACACACTCTAAGACTTTCTAGAGTATACTGATCCACACGATCACTCTAGTTACAACCTGCTTAGAAAACTTCTAAGACTTCCTAGAGTATTCTGATCCACACGATCACTCTAGTTCCTTACAACTTAATGTAATCAATTCTAAGAGTTTACAATTGCTTCTTAAAAGCTATAATCACAAACTGTGATATTTCTCTTATCGTTTAAGCTTAGTCTCACTAAAATATTACAACAGCAATGTAGTGAGCTTTGATGAAGATTCTGAGCTTTGGTTTGAACAGCGTTTCAGCAAGTTGATATTCACAGAATAGATGTAGAATTCGTTCAGAGTTGGTTAAGAATTCGTAACCTTGCTTCTCATCAGAACTTCATATTTATAGGCGTTGAGAAGATGACCGTTGAGTGCATTTAATGCTTTGCGTGTTCCGTACAGCATTGCATTTAATGTTATACGCTTTTGTCAACTACCTCGAGCCTTGTTCACGCTGTGTCTACTGACGTTGCCTTTAATAGCTTTAACGTTCCTTTTGTCAGTCAGCGTAGCCTGCCACTTGTACTTCCTTCTGATCTGATGTTTGTGAATACAACGTTTGAATATCATCAGAGTCAAACAGCTTGGTGCATAGCATCTTCTGATCTTCTGACCTTGAAGTGCTTCTGTTGCGTGATACCATCTTCTGAGCTTCAGTGCTTCTGATCTCATGTTCTTCTGATGCTTCCATAGACCCATGTTCTGATTCTGCTTCGACCATCTTCTGATGTCTTGCCAGACCATGTTCTGATGTTGCATGCTGAACCCTTTGAGACAAAGCTTCTGAGCATTGAATTATGCATACTCTTTATATATTTCCTGAAAAGGAAATTGCATTGGATTAGAGTACCATATTATCTTAAGCAAAATTCATATTATTGTTATCATCAAAACTAAGATAATTGATCAGAACAAATCTTGTTCTAACAAAGAATGCTTGAAGAAGCATAGTGATTAGAAGTAGTTTTAACAAACATAGGAGTCAGTATAACAAATTCCTGCTTAATATGCTTTCGTAGTTAACCTTGCCTCAATTAGGACTTTTAAATGTTGTAACTTGGCCTGGTTCATGTTTTAAGAAACAATGGATATAAGGCTCAAAATTTTATTTATCCCACCCCTTTCTCCTTGATGTTCTCCAGATCCTAAAAATTCGCCTAATCCAATGGATGTGCTTTGTTTGCAAGAGAATCATTTTAGTTTCGATGTTGAGCAGAAGCCTTAGTAGAGATCCAAGCATTGATGTGAAGCTTTGATGGTTTAGCAGTCACAAGATTATCCTTTGTATTTCGCCTTTGTTTTTTTATCCCTTATTTTTGCATGAACCAACTCTTTTGAGTTTGGTCCATCGGGATGCCCTCATTTTTGCCTAAGTCATTTTTGTTTTCTTTCATGGAATTTTTGTTTTGACTTAGCGGGCGTTTTTCTTTTGAAAGCTCCTTTTGAGATATTGATTTTTTTGGATATTGAATACTGTGACTGCCATGTCGATTTTGATTTGTAAGCTTCGCCTTTGATACTTCCTCGTTCTTGAATGATGTAATGAGGAAGAAGATTGTTGTGAATGTTATCTCCATTACTTCCTCAATCTTTGATGAATGCGAGGAAGAAAATATGCTTGAACCTTTGCTTTGCTTGATCCTTTGCTTGGATTGAGTGATTCTCTTGACAACCAAAATACACCATTGAATTAATTGAAATCTACCCTGCCCCTGGTTGAAATCAAGGTTTATTTAAAAAGTAGAAGAAAACTCCAACTCCTGGCTCGAGGGGGTGACGAGGGATTAACATCCTTATATCTCCACTGTTTGGGAATGGAAACAATGCCTGTACATCCTCGGCTCAGTCTTACCTTGAAAGCATATATTTAGCTGGACTTAGTTTTTGTATTTGTCATTCTCCCTCAAGTTTGTTAATAACCCTAAAAATAGAAGTGTGTGACTGGAAAGTCATGGTAGTGAGTGAATGAATTGACTCCAAAACCTGCATGGTTGTCCCATTAGAATTACTAATCCGAAGGTACAACTTTTATCTTGAGTAACACTTAGCGGTCGTAAGGGTTGAAATTGTGAGCACGGTAAACACCTATTGATCCTAGGGATAATCTCCTTTGTAGATCCACTGACCTTGTTTCACTCCTTAGATTCTTAAACTTGTAGAAGTGAGGGCAACCTCGAATTTTCTTTGGACATGTCAAACCTGGCGGGAATAAATCGTTAGCGGTGGGTTTTCGTCGTATCGGAACTTCATGAGTTTCCTTTGACTGAACCTCTTTTGCTTTTCCTAAGGATAGTATCACCTATGACCCTTTTTTTCTTGGTGTGGGGCTGACATATGTCGCATTCCCTCCATTGTAGTCATGCATCTTTGCTTAGGGTATTGCCTAAGTCGGACTGACCCTTGCCCCAGGTTATCGTAGAGCGTCCTTGAAAGTTTGATATGTTCTAAGATGAACCCCTTTATGACTAGATACATCTTGAGTGTATCTATGAGGGAACTCCTTTGTTGAACTAATCCTTGCTCGATGATAACCTTTGATGTATTTATGATCCTGTTACGACAAGGCATGGACATGCGGCCGGCACGGTGATAGCTTATCTTCCTTTCTCCATAGTTTATGATCCTTTTATTTTTCTCCATGAGTTTCAGGAAACCGGCTAGCACGGTGAGTATGGATGCGGGTGAAGATGGAAATGCAAATGTATGAATGCATGAAAATGTAAATGCATGCGTATGCGAGAGACTCCTTGTATTATAACTCCATGTATGCAATGCAGACGTGTAACATATGATCCTAGGGATAGCCTCAGAGGCGACATTAGACCCTCTTGGAATCTTTGCAGGATAAATGTTATGACACGCTAAGGGAAATCCCTTGGATTCGAGAGTATGCAGAAGCCAGCGGCTAGTGACTGTTCAAGACAGTCACTAAATCTCATGGCCATCGAGAGGCCAATCAACGTGTACCAATGAATTTGTCCCTCGTGGGAAGGTTCTCTATGCGGGACACAACCTATCTAAGGACGATATGGACGAAGAGAAATCCCTACAGGCTAGGGATGAAAGATGTATAGATGGGGATCCAAACTCTACAAGTTAGAGGGTGCGCGGGAATAAGCATGGAGTGACCGTTCAAGACAGTCACTAGATCGCATGGCCATCGAGAGGCCAATTGACGTATGCTAACAAAGATGTCCTTCGTATGAAGGATGCATTTTTAGAAATATGATCCCTACAGGCTAGGGAACGCGTAGATGTAAGTACAGGGTGACCGTTCAAGACAGTCACTGAATCGCATGGCCATCGAGAGGCCAATCGACGTGCCTAAACGAAGATGTCCTTCGTAGGAAGGACACACAATTATAAGAGTACAAAGATATGAAAGGAAACTCCCCACAGGTTAGGGAGTGCGTAGATGCGGGTGCGGAGTGACTGTTCATGACAGTCACTAAGTCTCATGGCCATCGTGAGGCCAATCAACGTGCATAAATGTAGATGCCCTTCGTGGGAAGGACATGGTCTTGGAAATAGAATCCATGCGGGCCAGGGGACGCGTAGGAATACCTGCAAAATTAGGACGCAAGACATTCGCAATATATAAATTGCATATATGATAAGCACGTAAGCACATAAGCCCTAGGTTCATAGGTTCGACGTAACGGCTTAGGGTGCTACCCTTCCCATTGGTATGTTCTAGAAGGTCTCATGGGGTCGTTCGTAGCCGCCGAGACTTTTTGTCTCTTTGGATTTTAGAACAACTCATTTTATCCATGAGGTTCGAATTTTAGGGGTAGGTTCCCAGAGAGATCAGCCAAATACCAAGTCCAGCCCTCAACAAGGTCGAGCCTCGTATCAGACCTTTCCGGATATTCAACCCACTCTGAGTGGAATTATAATAAGACTCGTAGGCGATGTATTTCCCCTCTGGTCATTATTATAATTCCCACGCTTAGGTTTTAACGCAATTTATAATTCCAAATATACAGTAAAAGGTAAGCATTTAAATAAACATTTAAATTACTATAAAAATTACTGTAAATAAAAACCGCAAATAAATAAATTAAATTAAATTAAAATATTTAAATAAAGAGAAATAAAAAAACCAAATCCTAATTCACAACCCTAGTTTTGGCAAATTAGCCAAACCCTAAAAATAATTCGCCAAACCCTAATTGATTCGCCAAACCCTGTCAAAACCTAAAGGAGCATAATAATTTACAGTTTTGTTATCACTAATCCCCAGCAGAGTCGCCAGCTGTAGCAACCTGCCCTAAAAATTTAGCTTTTAGAGTCGCCACCTATTCTGAAGGGCGAATAGGAAACCCTACGCAGTTAAGAGATTCTGGGTAAGTTATTATAATCAGGTCGAGGGAAGGTGTTAGGCACCCTCAACCCTTTCCTATTGGCTTTGAATCTAAGGTAAAAGTTTATGGCTAAAATATTGAGGTTTAATAGCTAAAGAATAAATAGGGTGAAAATTGAGATTTAGAACTGAATTGAGATTTTGAGGGAGGGGACTCGCCTTGTTACCAAGTGCCTACGTATCTCCTTATGGAGAATCAGAGTCAACGTAGTTCGGGCACAAGGTTGTACGCCTTTGAATTAGAGTTGATATGGTTTGAAGGCTTTTTGAATGGCCTGTCGTAGTTTTGAAGTTGATTTGAAAATCGCAGTTGAATGGATGAAAATCCGTAGTATTGTGGTTTAGTGTTTTGAATATTTTTTAGATTTGGGCGTACAACCCTGATTTGATATGGCACCGTTAGATGCGGTGACCAATGGATTTGGTCAGTATAGCTAACGGGTTAAAGGCATTGCTGATTGCTCAGATCGATAGATTGATCATCGCGGGCAGCAAATTGAAAGTGTTTTAATTTGTGTATTTTTATCTCTCGTCTACAGCGACTAATAGCTTTAGTCGGGTCGAGGAGAGAATTAATAAGAGTTAATGAAATAATTATTTCTCGTCTACTACGACTAATAAATTTAGTCGGCTCGAGGGGAAATTAAGTCATCAATAAAGCAATTGAACAAATTTCAGAATTTTAATTAATTAGTTATCAAAAAAACAATTAATAAATTTTAGAAATTTAATTAGTTAGTTATAGAAACAATTAACAAATTTTATAAACTTTATTTGTTAGTTTAAAAAAACAATTAGCAAGTTTTATGAATTTAATTAACTAGTTATTTGTTTTATAGGGGGGTGTATTACGCTGAGGATAAGGAATCTGTAGAGGTGTAATTAGCGATGGGCCTGGCCCATCAACATCTGAAATCTTGTGGATTTGGTGTGTGCGCGTGTATGGTGTTAGGTGTAGCAACCTGCCCTAAAAATTAGACTTTTAGAGTCGCCACCTATTCTGAAGGGCGAATAGGAAACCCTACGTAGATACGAGATTCGGGGTAAGTTATTATAATCAGGTTGAGGGAAGGTGTTAGGCACCCTCAACCCTTTCCTATTGGCTTTGAATCTAAGGTAAAGGTTTATGGCTAAAATATTAGGATTTAATGGCTAAAGAATTGAATAGGGGAAAAATTGAGATTTTAAGGAGGGGGACTCGCCTTGTTGCCAAGTGCCTACGTATCTCCTTATGGAGAATCAGAGTCAACGTAGTTCGGGCACAGGGTTGTACGCCTTAGAATTAGAATGTGTGGTTGTTTGAAGGCTTTTTGAATTGCCTATCGTAGTTTTGAATTTGATTTGAAAATCGCAGTTGAATGGATAAAAAATCCGTAGTATCGTGGTTTAATGTGTTTTAGAATGTTTTGGGCGTACAACCCTGATATGGCACCGTTAGATGCGATGACCAATAGGTTTGGTCAATATAGCTAACGGATTGAGGGCATTGCTGATTGCTCAGATCGATAGATTGATCATCGCGGGCAGCAAATTTAAAATGTATTTTAATTTGTGTATTTTTATTTCTCGTCTAAAGCGACTAATAGATTTAGTCGGGTCGAGGAGAAAATTAACTTGAATCGATTATATCGTGAATAAATAAATTAGAAGCGATTATATTATCAATAAATGAATTAAAATCAATTATATTATTAATAAATTAAATGATCAAAAATTATTTCTCGTCTACTGCGACTAATGGATTTAGTCGGTTCGAGGAGAAAATTATATTGAATCACCAAAAGAAAACAAACAATTAACAATTAAAATTTTACAAATTTAATTAATTAAGTTTTATTATTTATATTGCATGGGGGTGTATATTGTAAAGGTTAGTGATTAAAAGGGGTGTACATAGCAACTGGGACAAGCCCAACTAAATTTAGATCCGTTTGATCGTGTGTAGCGTAGGTGTATGGCGCTATGGTATATGCTCAGGTTTTGGAACGTTGGATCTAGATCTAATAGATCGAAGGGCCTGCATGTGTTGTTGGTGGAGGGTGCGTGGTAAGGTTGCACATAGAATCAGGTTCTATAGTGCTGCCAAATGGCCATGTTAGGCCAAGTGGCGTCAATTGGTTGGCTCGGGAAGAGGGTAACCCACCGGTTCCCCACAACCCTCCCTCATTTCTCATTTTCTTTCTCTCTCTACGATTTCCTCTCTCTTTACTCTCTCATCTTTCTCTCCACAAAACCCAGAAACCCCAAACAAGTCCCCGTCGGCCATCGTACGCCACCCTGAGCCACCCTTAAAACCACCGTAGGATCCCAGTTTCCGGTTGAATATCAACCGGAAAATTCATATATTCAAACCAAAACCCAGAAAAACTCAAAAATCCCAACTTATCATATACCCTAGTTACTTTAAAACGAAATCAAACACAATCCACAACCTTAAAGCTAGGTAGGAGTTTCCGATTTACCTTGGTTTCTTGTGTTCTGGTTTGTGTATGCTCTTCGCTAATCTCCTTGTTTCTCTTTTCGCAGGCGAAGATGAAGATCCAAGGGTTTGTTAGCGGCGCCAAGACTCCTTCAGTTTCCAGAAAGAAAAAATCCTCCTCATCTGATTTTTCTTTTCAACTTATAGCATTAGGGTTAGTTTTCAATTAGGAAATTATTGATTAGATTCAATCAGCTTAGTTTGATTTACGTTATTTTCCAGATTTGATTGAGAATATCAATTGTAATTGATTCTGTAAATCCTTGATTGTTAATGAAAATATTCTTTGATTCAATCTTTTATTATTTCGTTTTGATTTCATTATGCCAATCTTTGATTCGATTTGATTCATCTTTGGGCCTGGGTTGCGCCACTGCGAGTTAGGGTTTGTCGAGGTAGCCGCCGCTGCTGGCTTAGGGTTTGGGTGGTGAAGATGATGAATAGTGACCGGGTCGGTTTGACCCGGTTCACTACCCTGGTCCACGCAGCACAGAGAACCGGCCCATAATCCTTTTACTTCTTTTTTTTTGGCCCAAACGCATGGCAACATCAATCCACAAAAAAAACAACCAAAAAAACTAAATAACTCTATTTTACTTATTTAATCATTTAATTAATTAAACAGTAAGCTGATAATATATCCCTAATAATAATAATATCCTAATAATTAACAATAATATATTAATAATTCTAATAACAATCTAATTATAAATAGTAGAACTAATAATATTAATGTTAATAGTTAGTGATAATATTATTTATTAAAAGGATTAGATAATGGGGAACAAATAGGCCTAACACAGCTTGGATCTCCAACATTTGCTATTTACCCCTCCATTTTATTTTGAACCGAATTATACGGGAATTTTATAGGAGAGCGAGTTTAATAATAGGTATATCAAACCCTATGGCTCCTAATTTTTAACTCCCTTAAAACGAAATATAACGGGTAAATTTTGGGGTATGACACCTGCCTCTGTTGGCCGACTTGGTAGTCTATCTGTGCTAAACCCCCGAATGTACATAGTCTCCCAAGCGTGAGGCCGGCAAGGGTGAAACCCTTAAGTTCTTAGCTATTCTTCCTCTCGGAAGGTCGAGACAATTTTGATTCCGAGCAGATGGAGGTTTCATCCCGGTTTCTCAAATTCGGGGTGTACATAGTCCTTCAAGCGCGAGGCCTGATAAAGGCAAAGCGCTTAAGCTCTATTAGCGGCTTGGTTGGAGATCTAGGCTAGACATCCCAGATGTACATAAGCCCCCAAGCACGAAGCTTGTAAGGGTGAAGTATCTGATTGCTTAAGTCCTTTATCTGAGACCAACATTCCGGATAATAATCTTTTCGGGATGACTTAAGTGAATTGTCGCCACGGATGATGAGGTGGTATTCGAGTTACGCTGCTCATGAGAAGATATCCCCAGAGTACATGTCTAGTTCCGGGATCGTGAGCTTTAGTAGCCAAAGAGCTCTTATGAATTCACGATAGACGTTCAGAACACTTTGATAGGCGTTGATGTGGCCGGAGAGCTCTTTATGAGTTTGTGGAAGACGTTCAGAGAGCTTTGATGGGCGTTGACGTGGCCGAAGAGCTCTTTATGAGTTTGCGCCAGACGTTCAGAGTGCTTTGATGGGCGTTGACACGATGCCCCTAGTGGAGGTCTTGGGTTTGGTCACCTTCAACATAGTATTACACATATGAGTTAAGCTATAAAGTTCAGAAATTAGAAGGTCGAAGAGCTTTCCAAGGATCACGTATTACCCTCCATGGAGATTAGTAGCTCATACGTAGGAGACAATCCTTATTAGCAGATGACAGAACCTTTAGACCTTCTCAACTTATTAGATAGTTCTTGCATCACTCAATTGTACCTTGGATCCTCTCACTTCGGTTGTAGCTTTCGTTTCTTGTCTATCTATTTACAAATTAGAAAGAGAGCCCATGCAGGGGAAATGAGCAACACCCATTATACAACATGAATCTTTAAAGGAGTTATAAATGGGGGAAACATTAGCTTACCTTATCTAACAATGAACACGATTTAAAGTATAAACTAGTGTAAGTCTTGTTTTTTGGTTTCCTCCCCCTTCAGCTGTAGCTATCTTTTCTTGCATATCTATGTACAAATTTGAAAGAGGGGATTCCTCTTGCCCACGCAGGGGAAAGAGCGACGTCTATTATGCAAAGTGAGTTTTTAAAGAGTTATTTAAAATAATTACAAATTGCAGAGACATTACCTCGTCTTATACAACCATAAGTTAAAACATAAATTTACATTGTCCAACATATTGGTTTTGCTGGCGGTATTGCATGTTTTCAAGACTAATTCCGTCAGCTTGTAATTTGATACTCATGATGTATTTTTACGATGTATGCCACCTTGCAGGTGACCATGTGACCGACCTTGTTTGCAAAATTAACTTGCCTCGTTCGTTTGTCGATTAGCTTGACGGGTCATGTGAAAGAATGAATAAAGATACAAATTTAATCTTTAAATATATATGTATATATAGCTACATATCCCAAGGGGAAGTTGTTGTTGCACATCCTCATCTTATGCAGGGGGAGAAATCCCGATACAATTATGTTTTGATTGCTTGCATTATCCCTTTCGTATTTTATTGTTCTTGAGTCTCCTTCAATAAATGCTCACACATGATTCATATCTTTTAGCATGCATACAACTTTTGGTTATATTTGAACTTGATCAAAATGTTAGTAGTCAAATGTATGAGTCTGCGGAATGAAAACATTGCGTGTTAGGCGTTCGATGTCAGAATGACTTTTGTTATACCTTTCTGGATAAGAAATTGACTCATGAGTCCAATCATGAATTTGCTATGAAATGTAGGCTTTTTAAGCCATTCAAGTTCATTTTTGGCCCAAAAATATTATTTTAATATTTTTCCACAATTTTAGCATTTTTTATTTTCCGCGACTTTAGCAATTTTAGTTTTATTTTTGAATATTTTTTGCATTATGGTTTCTTTTAAGTATTTAAAAACTTTTGGGATGTGGCCGTCATTTATCTTTGATCATAATAAAATTTGAGTATTTCATATTTTGGGGGATTCCAATACTATATCTGACAGGTTTGTCGCTTTCAAACTTGTGTTTTCGTTCTAGGATTAGCGCTTGCTAATTCTTCGTGTTTCCTACTAGGGGTGGGAATAGGCTAGGCTAGGCTTTGTAAGGCCTGGGCCTGGCCTACGATAAACTTACAAGGCCTGAGCCTGGCCTATGGCCTACTATAGGCTCGTTTTTTCAGCCTGGCCTGGCCTTTTTAAAAGTCTGGCCTGGCCTGAAAGTCTATTTAAAAGCCTCTTTCTTATTAATGTTTTCAATTAATTCATATTACTTAAGAAGCCTTATCGGTCGCATATATATGAACATTTAGACCGACCTATTTAGCATTTTTTCTAATATATATGCATATATAGATCAATCTATTTAATACTTTTTCTAATATATATGTATATATAGGCCAACCTATTTAGACTAATTTTAATATATATGAAAATATAGGCCGGCCTACAAGGCTTTATAGGCTTTTTTAATAGCCTAGGCCTGATCTATTTAATTAAATAGGCTTTTAAAAAAGCCCAAGCCTGACCTTTTTATCAAATAGGCCTGGCCTGACCTGGGCTTAAGTAGGCTAGGCTATAGGCCCCTGTAGGCCGGCCTGGCCTATTCCCAACCCTATTTCCTACTGTGTCAGGTGGCACTAGAGCATGTTTTCTTTTGTTTTTTTGTAGCTTGATCAGTCATGGGAGATAAACCATTGACTAGAGTAGACCTTGAGGGACATATTGTGACTTTTACCACGACTCCTAACTTCTTTTACATAACAAACGAGGAATTTAACAACTCAGAGGAACAACGCCAACAACTACGGGAACTAATGAAGAAGAGAATCTATTAGAGTTTCGTGAGGTGGAAACAATTGTGACGTTATTGTTGAAAACGAAAGTTCTGAAGAAGATGAACCCGACGAGGAAGAGATAGTTGATCAAGGGAATCGAAACTATAATCATGACTATTGAGTGAAGGTTGATATTCAATTGTTATGTGGAACGATGAGAGTGCAAGAGTTTTTGGATTGCGAGATCGACATTGACAGATTCTTCAACGTCATAGGCGTCTTTGAGACTAAGAAAGTTAAGATGGCGGCGATTAGGCTGAAAAGTATTGTTGTTGTCTGATGGAATAAGCTTGTTGTTCAGAGACAGAGACAAAGGAAGGGGTCAATTGGAACTTGGCGAAGAATGAAACAATTGATGTTGAAGCATTTTTTACAGGAGGATTATGAGCATATTATTTATAAAATATATATTGAGTGTGTTCAGGGAAAGAGAACTGTGACATAATACACTGTTGAGCTCCGACATTTTCCTGAACACAATGAACTTGGAGAATTAGAGAGTTAGAAAGTGGCCTGATACATTAGTGATTTAAAAAGTTCTCTACAAGAGAAGATGGATTTACATATTGTATGGATCGTGACTAAGACATCTAATCTAGTTTTGAAGACAAAGTTGATGGAGAAATCCCCTCAAAATTTCTCATATTTTAGGTATTTGCCCCATAATAACTTTTACGTGACTATTAATTATGGCTTTTTAAGCCACCGGAGTTTGCTTTAGGCCCAAAAACAACATTTTCTTATTTTCCACAATTTTAACAATTTCTGTTTTTTTCACAACTTTAACAATTTATGTTTTATTTCTATTTTTAATTTTTTTTTGACATTATGGCTTTTTTTCAGTATTTAAACACTTTTGGAACGCGACCATCAATTATCTTTATTCATAATAAAATTTAAGTATCTTTTCTTGTGATGAATTTTAAAATTTTATATGACAGATTTGTCGCTTACAAACTTGTATTTTCGTTCTAGACTTAGCGCTTGCTAATCTTTCGTGATTTCAATTGCGTCATATTTATGTTATTTATTTACAATATATCCCAATCGCATGCGTGAAATTAATATACATAAATAATTATATATAATAATGAATAGGTCAATATACCAAAAAGCTTGGAAAACTATGGCATATTATGCACATCTCACTTCACAAGCTCATGGCTAGGAGTGATCAAAGGATGAATTTTACAGCAAAATTAAAGAGAAACATACTCATATACCAATTAAGACGAAAAATAGATTAAGATAAGATGTATACTACAAGATAGAGAGTAATGAACCTTTGATCATTGAGAAAGAAACGGGAGCAGGAACTACAATATTTTCTAATTCTCATGTGTCAATAATGGCCTTGCTAACTAGAAAGAAATTGTACAATATCTTCTTGAAGCAGCATTTGAAGCATCAAGAATACTGGTTTGTATTTTTTTTTTTTTATAGCAGAAATGCTATTTGGTACGAAGCATTTCGTGAGACTCGTTTTTGCGAGTAGTATTTTCCCTTTTTTGGTATTGTGGTGCCAATTTTTACATTCTATCTATTTATGTTTCTCTTCGATGACTTTGATCTCATGTGCTGGTCACCTGCCTTGTTCTTCTTTCTCCTCGGCGCACTCATCCTCGGCTCCATCAATGGACCGGACCAGGTCTGAATACTTGCTTTATGATATGAGAAGTCTGTGGAACTGATTGGAATATCAGGAGGATCAAAAACTGGTTCAATGTGATATGAAGAACTCAGAGGATAGCCTAAAGTTCCATCTTGATGAGGTGGAGGAAACTTCTCGCTCTTGCTCTTCGCGTTTGCGCGCGTTACCAATCTCCATCTCTGCGATGAAATGAACTAAACAATTACCGCAGCATTTATAATTAAAAGCAAAGAAGTTTTTTTCTTAAATGGATAAAGCGCCTTATCTAACATACATCAATATTTTCTTGCAACTCAGCATTGACCTCTGGAACTGCGATTCCCCTACCACTCCGATCACGCAAACGCGGCTTCTTACTGCCAACAGCATTACCTTTGCCGGCGGCTCTGAATCTGAAGTCATAAAAACATTGAAATTAACACGATGAAAGCAATTGTTGATGAAATATTTGCTAGACTTTGAAAGCAATTTAGGCCGTTCGTTCACCTTCTAGCTTCTTCATCCCTTAGCTTTGTATCCATCTCCTTACTCGGAGGATATTTTGGAAGGTTAGAGGGTTCACAAGCATAAGGCTGCGTTGTAAAGAACTGCAAAAGCGAAAAATTAACAGTTAACTAACATCTTCATGTTAAATTAATGGAACATTAATGATTTCAAGCACAACTAACTGTATATCAAACGTTAAACAACATACGATCTATGTGATTTCACAAGATAAATTTAGCAACTAGATTATTGTCTTACTTCGCTGTGCAATGCAGCAGTGGCGGTTTGACGTTCTGCTGGATCGATTGCTAGAAGGGTTTCAATTAATGGCAATGATGATATCGGGAAATCTTCGAACTTCTCTACAATGCACCGCTTATATGATTGTCGAGGCTTAAAAATGGTAGCATGTGGAAGCTTTGCCCTTCTCCAATATTCTTCAGAAGGAGAACCACATAGCTTAAATATCTTATGCAGCTGTTCCACCTATGAAGCATGAAAGCATATTATATCAGAAACTATAGCATGAAAGTCGCTTGCTTTCTGTATCGCCCGATCTCGATCCAATGGTAATGTGCTAACTATGTGAACAATGAAATTGTGACTGCAGCAAATTCAAATTAGTGTTAGAGATTACCTCGGTTCGACCAGGCATAATAGGCCTTCCAGCCAACAATTCACCAAGGATACAGCCAGCACTCCACAGATCCACGCCTACATCATAATCGGTGGCTCCTAGAAGAAGTTCGGGAGAACGATACCATAAAGTAACCACCCTACTAGTCATAGGTTGCTTGTGATTAGGATCAAAGAAAGAAGCCAATCCAAAATCAGCAATCCTAAGAACTCCGTCATTGTCAACAAGAAGGTTCGATCCCTTTATATCACGATGCAGCACATAACGGTTGTGACAGTGTTCTAGTCCAGACAATAGCTGATGCATGTAGCATTTAATCTAAAGAAGTTCCGAATTAAGAAAACATTCACTTTTAAATCATAAACTTAATCGCAATCACCAAAGGCAAATATTTAGATACCTGAGACACCGTAAACTTAATATCCGGGCTCGTAGAGAGTCCGGCCAAATCATGCTCCATGTATTGAAAGACAAGATACAAACTACATGACATCCTAGAAGTCACCAAACCTTCTAGTTTGACAACATTGGGATGATCCAGACGACGCAGAATAAGAATTTCTCTGGCCATGAATTTCACACTCTCCGGCTCTAAATTGTCGAAACGGACCTTCTTTAATGCAACAATTTTCCCAGTTAAAGTATCCTTAGCTTTGTAAACATTGCTATATGTACCTTGTCCAATCTAATTGAAAGTAGTACAAAAGTAAAAGATTCAATCTCAATCATAGTTTACAACAAAACATCATTAGAATCTCCATGTCTTAAATCCATATTACATAGCCCCGTTAAGCCAGCCCAGTCAATAGTTGTGCAGGGACATCCGACTACAGGCAGGTTCGAACCTGCGATATCCCACTTATTCGCCTTTAAGAGGTGAAATTTCAGCCACTAACTGACTATATACCAAAAAATTAAAAATCCATATTACTTATGGCCCCCCTCGGCATAACCAACAATAATAAACAATAAATTTTATAAAATTCAAATGAAGATAACAAAAACAAACCAAGGCATTGGCATACCTTATCAATCTTGTGAAAACTATCGGCCCTTCGAGGCATCAATCCATGTATAGCTTCTCCAGCAACCTTGGAGAGCCAAGAAGGCCACCCTGCAGCCACTTGCTCACCATGTATATAGTTAGGTGGATTGCTCAATCTCGGATTCGCCTTCAAAGATCGTCTCCTCTCCCTCCTTTCCCTTTGTCTCCTCCTCTTCTCCTCCTCCTCCTCTCCATTCTCACTCTCACCATTTTGAATTTGAACCTCACACACAACCTCCTCTACCTTACCAACTTCCACTTCCTCTTTCCTCCTCTGTGAAGCCTCTTTCCCAAACACACACCCCATTTCTCACAACACTCATTTACTCAACTTCTACCAACCACATTTTCCCTCATGCAATTGCAAACACCACCAGTCCAGCACCCCAATATCATAAATCTCAAAAAACCTAATAATAGCTTTTCCCACTGATTTTCAAAAGCTGAAAGTGGTAACATGAAATGGTAGTAGTAATTCAAAAGATCATAACTTTACCAGACAAAAGTGATAAAGCAATGATTTTGCAGACACCCAATAAACAGTGTGGTGCAGTGAAAGAAAATGAGTTAATATCAGTCACACAGAGAGATAAAAAAAAGAAAGCTGAAAACAAAAGCAGTAAAATAAGACTAGTTTTTTTTAACCCTTGTGATGTGAAGTTTCTTTTTGTTCTTGTTTTTGCTTTACTTTTGGAGTTCAATTCTGGAATGGGGATTTGTGTGTTTGTGAAGGAAGATCAAAGTTGAAAAAACAGTAATAGTACTTAGTACTTTGGAGCCACCGAAATCAAATGTTTGTGTAGCCAAAAACATTTAAAGTGGGTAATTCAAAAGTAAGTAAGTTTAAAACTCAATTTGTTATTATTATTTTTTTAATAGAAAATGTTTGGTGATAAATTGAATCTGTGTATGGAATTTAAGGGTGTCCAAATATAAAAGTTGTTTTGTAATAATAAAAACCAATTAAGTATTAAATAAAAACTCTAATGTAATTAATCGATATTAATAAACATTGTCATGAGCAAATCAACAACCCAATAAGATCGGGTCAATTTAAATACTCGATTTAATTATTAGCACTCACTCAACTGACGAAGAGGTACCGTATTAGAGCAAGATCTCGCTTGTGTCTCGCATTATATCCATCATTGATAGTTTTAATTCGTATCCGTATATAAGCGCAACTTTGCGTCACATTCAGGCATTATTCGTTTATACACTTGCAAGTCTCACCTCTCTCATTTTGTTGACTTGAGTATTAAAGTGTTAACCTTGCAAGTACGAACCTCCACCTCTTTGTGGTCAAAGACATCTACCACTAAGCCAAAAACCTTTCCACGGTGATCATCATCGATCGATCGACTACTCATTTTTCCCACTACGGAATAATGACACCCTATGTGAGAATCAACTTTTGATTCTCATGAATTACCATCACGTTCTCTCAATCTCCTTTGTTGTACCAGCACAACTATTTTCTGTTAGTCGTTTTAGGCACCATAACTATTTTTGTTACCAAGTTTCGATCACTATTAACCTCTCAAAAATCGTTTCCGATAATCATCTTCAATGGTATGATCCAAGAAAACTCGATCCACCACTCACTATAACACAATTCTCGCGCATGACATTTGATCAACTATTCAAAAGCTTCAATACACTATCATGTCATTTCTTACTCTTATAACACAAGAACCACATTCGTGCCAAGATGCTTCGATCTTGATCACTTCACTAGTCGTGTAATGCGCCAAAGTATAATTTCTCATATAGTTAGTCGACTCTCTAACCTTTGCTAATTTAGTATAATTTCTCATATGGTTAGTCGACTCTCTAACCCTTGCTAGTCTAGTAAAATATCTTGTTTCATCCTTTACAACAACCATTTTTACTCCACCACTCCATTCTTCTGAGCCAGATTTGTCACGAAGTCTCCAACAATTCCAAGTGACATTATGAATGAACGATGCAAACAAACTCGTGACAAATATCAACAACTTAGTGAAACAACAAGAGGTGAATCTCCTTAGTGAATTACTCTTTGTATAGAAAAGAATCAGCAGAAAATTCCTTCTCAAACTGTAACTCTTCTAAAGGTGATGCAACACGATCACTTCGGATTTTCCTTGAGGGACGTTCTTGTCGACGTCACGTCGCATCCAAAAATAGTGTCAAAGTTGTCTTAAAAATGTCATTTTTGCCACCACAATCATAATTCTTCTCCTTATGACTCTGGAGGCAACGATAACAACCATACTCCACCCGAGGAAGCCTCCATCATATCGTTCTAAGAGTGGAAATAGCCACGATGCTACTCATCATGCCTCTTCTCACCACAAAAAAAAAATCTATTCACCAAGCACATTATTGACTAGATAATTATGAAATTCTTAGAAAACCCACTGAAGTTGGACAATTACAAGGAAACTTGAGACCCTGATGAGCACATTGAGCATGTAGAAATTATGCTTGATTATCACCAAGCTAGGATTGTAATGAAGGGCAATTTGCTTGCATTGACTGATGTGGTTCACAACCTCGACAGACAGTTCCATTAACTCTTGGATGAAGAGTACAATAAATTTACTTCACAATTTACTACACAAATATATAAACCAAATACGGCGGCAGTCCTCAGTGGAATCCACCAATTACATGTCATTCACAGTGAAATTCAAGAAAAATTAGTCGAAACTATACAACAACAATTGCATGATCAAATAAATCACAATTTATATCCTTAAGGAAAATTTAAATCACTCAAGGTTATCAATATACCCAATCATTTTAAGTACATAGACCTACATGGTTTTATTCTTAGTGTTTGGTTTGGAAAAAGGTTTTAGAATCTTCAAACAAATCTTTCTTTTATTGTTATTCATAGATCATCTTAAGGTGTTTGGTCATATCAAACCCTTCTATGTTTCCAAGTTGCTCCTAATGGTCAAAGTTCATGGTAGCCAACTTGAAACCTCTAACTTTCAAGGCATCAACTCAATGCTTTTTATAAGCATTCCTTTTAGTCCTAGAAATGGAAGAAGGCGACGACTCTTTAGGAAAAACTTTTTGAGAATACACAACTTTTTTATTTGTTTGAGGACAATCCTTATGTTTCAATGTCAGTCTAAAATTTTGTTCTAGACAATTTATCCCTCTCAAATATTAATTAGAAAATATTATTCGAAGTGTTTGATGCCATGGTAACATACATTGTAAGAAATATGCATAAAATAAGTATCATGTAATAAACATAATTAATTAGATATTAAATTAAATACATTCCCACTATTTTATTTGAACCAATGATCATCAACATTTGATTTATAAAATCTCTTTGAAACACTCATACCTAGGCAACCCGTGAAGGTTCAATGAAACAGAAGAAAGAGGGAGATTTGAATTGGGTTTTAGGATTAAAACTTTTTTGAGCATCCAAACACAAACACAAAAATAAAAATGATAAAGGAACACAAGTATTTTTATCTGGGATTACCTCTCAACTAGGTTACCTTCAGTCCACCCGCCAAGGTGATTTTGCCTTCTCAACAAGGACTTAAACCAGTAATAAAAAAAATTAATTACAACCTCAAAGACCGCATTCAATGTCTTCTCAAGGATTTTGATTATACCCTAGTCCCTTAAGAAAATCAACAAAACAGGTTAAGATTACAAGGTTTTGTGTTTATAAAGTGCTTCTAAGAAAGCTGATAAACAAAGTTTCAATACAACAAGATTTCTTTACAAAGAATGAAAGATATAAAGCTTTTAGAATAACAACCACTTTCTTATTTACGTAGTGATTCTTAGAATATTTTTCTCAGTGCTTCTCATTTGATTTTTCTCTACATCGTTGCTTTTCCATACTTCAAATACTCCTTTAAATAGATGAAGAATAAATCCATTGGAGGGTGAAGTTGGAGTTTCATAATATCATAGCTGCATGAAGATGTTTATTTGCATAGTAGTAGAGTGACGCTTGAAGCATAAAGTGAGGAAGGATGAGACATGTTAAAAAAGTTGGTACAACAGTACAATTCTTTATCTTGTTTTACAGGGTAGTGGATAAGATATATGATTTTGTATTGTTATAATATTACCATAATATATTGCTTAATATTTAAACATATTAAATCAGAGACTTCGAATTTAAGTTGTTAAAGCTTGATCAGAGTTGGTATTCAAATCTTGAAAATGTTGAGACAACGTCATTCTGAATATATTTTTTCAAGAGTTTACTTGATACTTTCAGATGCAGATTGGCTTATAAACACATCTTTGTATTCTTACATGGTTCAGAGTTTGTTTGATGTTCGGAGTTCAGAGTTTCTCGTTCAGAGTCCAGAACTTCACTTATGCAAAGTCCAAAACTTACTAGCCCAGAGTCTAGAGTCTATATATTAGAATCCACACACTTAATAAACCATTAGAGTACAAACTTATTCTCTATATATTGTATACTTTGTTATCATTAAAGCTCAAGGATTAGTTGCAGAACCAAACTTGTTTCAACAACCCGCACATATCAAATTGGATACAGAAATTATTCTAGGCCGACTATAAGACCAAATACGAGAGACCCAAAATGAGCGCTATTGAGAACCACTCAATAGAAAGAATGATATTCTTACTCTCGAGCATAGGAAATCCTATTCTCTAGCTCATCACACACCACCTAGATCTATCATATAGTTCCAAACACAATATACTACACTTCACATGAAGCGGTTATAACCATGTTTACTATATAAAGAGAAGGTGCCATTTTACAATTAATTTAAATTCATATATACTATTCACTATTTCTCATTCTCTCACTGACTTAGACATTAGAGTGTTAATATTGCATACATACTAATAGAAAAACACTTAGAAAGGGGGGGGGGGGTTGAATAAGTGCAGCTTTAAAAACTAGTAAGATAAAAACTATTTGCACAATGATTTTTATCCTGGTTCGTTGTTAACTAAACTACTCCAGTCCACCCCCTTGGAGTGATTTACCTCACCTGAGGATTTAATCCACTAATCACACTTGATTACAATGGTTTTCCACTTAGCCAACTGCTAAGTCTTCTAGGGTATCCTGATCACAACCTGATCACTCTAGGAACAAACTGCTTAGACAACTTCTAAGACTTGCTAGAGTATACTGATCAACAACCTGATCACTCTAGAACTTACAAATTAATGTAAACAAATTCTTTTAAGAGTTACAATGCTTCTTATAAAGCTATTATCACAACTGTGATTTTCTCTTAAGTTTAAGCTTAAATCTCACTAAGATATTACAACAGCAATGTAGTGAGCTTGATGATGAAGTTTGAGAGCTTTTGAATTTGACAGTGTTTCAGTTTAATGCGCAAGTGTTGTATTTAGAATTCGTAACGTAGCTTCTCATCAGAACTTCATATTTATAGGCACTTGAGAAGATGACCGTTGGGAGCATTTAATGCTTTGCGTAATCCGTACAGCATTGCATTTAATGTTTCACTCTTTTGTCAACTACCTCGAGCCTTGTTTCCGCTGTGTCTACTGACGTTGCCTTTAATAGCTTCTAACGTTCCTTTTGTCAGTCAACGTAGCCTGCCAGTCTAGTACTTGCTTCTGATCTGATGTTTGTGTAAACAACGTTTGAATATCATCAGAGTCAAACAGCTTGGTGCAGAGCATCTTCTTGTCTTCTGACCTTGAAGAGCTTCTGAGCGTGATACCATGAGAACTTCAGTGCTTCTGCTTCTGATCTCAAGTTCTTCTGATACTTCCATAGACCCATGTTCTGATTCTACTTGACCATCTTCTGATGTCTTGCCAGACCATGTTCTGATGTTGCATGCTGAACCTTCTGAGTCAGTGCTTCTTGCGCTGATTTTGTGCATACTCTTTATATAATTCCTGAAACGGAAATTGCATAGTATTAGAGTACCACATTATCTCATACAAAATTCATATGCTTGTTATCATCAAAACTAAGAATATTGATCAGAACAAATCTTGTTCTAACAATCTCCCCCTTTTTGATGATGACAAAAACATACATAAATGATATGAATTTGCGATCTGAATATCAGACGGCTAAAGACAATTACACAGCTATATCATAAGCATATAAACATAGTGTGTGAATATGTCTCCCCCTGAGATTAACAATCTCCCCCTGAGATAAATAATCTCCCCCTGAAATAAATACTAGAAGAATTTTATAAATAAAAGACTTCCCTGTGTATTTCAGTTGAGACGTTCACATATGCTTAGATCTTCAGAACATTCGCAGCTTCTGATTCTTGCTTCCATAGGACAGCTTCAGAACTTGAATTTCCTAGATCTTCAGAATATTCATAGCTTCTGATTCTTGCTTCCATTGGACAGCTTCAGAGCTTGAATTTCTTCTTGAGTCATTGCATGCTAGATTGTATCAGAACATTGTTGAATGTACCAGAGCATCATCAGAGCATCGTTACATCCTGAAATGTTACAGAACAAACTAAACGACAAAAGTCAGCATGAATGAATCAGAACATAAAATATGTATCAGAACATATAATTATGTATCAGAGCACACAAACATAATGTTGCAGAGCATATTTTGTAACTAAAAACATGCATCAGAACATATAAGGAATAAGAACGAAAGCATATTCTATCATCAGAATATCAGAACATTCTTCTTTCTTGCTTCTGATTCTTGAGGCTTTATAGCACTCAGCTTGCTTCAGTTTCCATGAGCTTGATTCTTTATAGAATTGCTTTTCCCCATGTCTTTGCTTCTCATGTTGAGCTTTAAAGAGGATCTTCAATTCCTGCAAAACAACACTCAAAGACATAGAACTCTGCAAGTTCTGTTAGAAATGTGGAGCCTTTCTCCCAGCAACTGATAAAATAAATCAGATCATTTATCACATTTTTCTCCCCCTTTTTGTCATAACATCAAAAACATAAAAGATTCAGATGAAAAACAAGACAAACACATAGAATAAAAGGATAATTTTCATTAAGCACGGAGAAAAGGTTCAGAAGTACAATAGGGCAAGGAAAGATGCATAGAAAAACAGATGCAGCAAAGCAAAAGAAAACAATCAAAGACTCAATGACTAAGATGATCCTAGTTTTGACATGATCTTGGCCAGCATATCATGAATCCCATTGTTGCTCTCATTCTGCCTCTCCATGAAAGCACGAAACTCAGCGTTGATCGATCTCTGCTCATCCTGGTTCTTCTGAATCACTTCCAGAGTCCTTGCGAGACGAGAAGGTTCATCAGAAGAAGCTTCACAACTTCTTTCCAGAGGGATGGCATTCTGATCCGTAGCTTCCATAGTCAGATCATTTGCAGGATTTTCCTCAACAGGAATGGTTTCAGCAACATGATCTTCAACATCTGCTTCTTCCATAGAAGCATCTCCATACTCTGCAGCAGGAACCTCAGAATCTCCATTCTCAAGTGCCTGAAGAATGGCAGCAAGATTCCTAGGAGCAGAAGGACCTTCAACTTCTGGTGGGTCAACAACTTCTGGAATGACCAAGCTTGGATCTTCCTCAGAAGGGTCTTCCCTCAGAAATTCAAAGAGAGTCCTGAAACCTCCGAGCAGAATAGGATATTGAGGTCTCCAAACCACAATCTCCCTGCAAGGGTTAGCTTCCATTGCAGCAGCAATTCTTGCTTCTTCCAGCTCATCCACAAACCTCTTCTCCTCAACAGCAACCGTGTTTCTGAGGGGATGATAGTAGATACCATTATCACCCTCCAGAACATATCCAGCACAACCAGGGGCAGCAGCCACTAGTCTCTTCTGTACTCCCATAGCTCCTACTTGAAAATCCTAGCGAAAGCTTCTCCAGAGGTTTCTCGTAGAAACATCATCAAGACCATTGAAGAAAGCATCCTTTAGAAGGTCAAGCCTCCTAATCACTTCATTTCTGAACAGCTCCAGGTAGATATGGGGTTCAGGTTCAGGTGGGTTGAAGGTGAATTTGTAGTCAGGGTAGAGAAGGCAGTAAGGGTTGGATTTTCTGGTAGTTAGGGTATGGGATATAGAAGGTGGAGGTGCGGTGTTTGAGGAAGATGGGATATATGTGGGAATGATTGAGGATGAAGGGATATCTGTGATTGGAGTAGGTGAAGAAGGAATAATTATAATGGGGGTTGATGAGGATGGCTTATCAGAAGGAGTTGGAGGAAGAATATTTAGTGGTGTAGGGTTTAAGACAGGAGTAGAAAGAGAAGGTGGAAGAGGATTTGGTATAGTGAAGGTGTTTTGTGGTTCAGAAGGAGGTGGTTGGGTAGAAGATTGAGGTACAGAAGGAGGAGTAAAAACATGCCTGGAGACAATTGCAGAAGGAGCATTTGCAGATCTGGGAGTACGAAAGGAATCTCTAATTTTCTTCTGCCGATATTCTGGAGTGTTTACCTTGTTAGGATCATAGGTGATCCTCTGCTTCTTAGCTTGCTTGGCCTCATCTTCTTGAGCCTTTCTTTTTAGCCTAGCCTGTTGTTTCTTCTGATCATTCTTCTGAAGATCAGCTTTTGACAGAAGCACTCTACCACGGATCCACGCAGGATCAACTTCAGATTGTTTCCTAACAGAATCTTCCAAGTGGTGCTTGACAGCCTTGTGAAGTTCTAAATGAAACAAAGTGGCAAAACCTTCAACAGGAACTCTCCTGGACAGAATATCCGGAAAGCTTGTACCAACAGAAGATACCTTCTGGATGAGATCAAGTCTGAACAGATCAACGCCGTTGAAGATAGGTCCTTGAACAACTCCAAGAAATTGGGACGCTCCAAGGGTCCTAATAGAATCCAACAGATTACTTTCCGTCAGAATATCAGATATCATTCTGGTGAAAGGAATAGTGTTTCTTGGAATATGAGGACTCTTCGCCCTTTCTTCTTCTCTAGACTCAACAATGGAAGTCTTCAGATTCTCAAATAGAATGTGAGAGATGTTGAGTTCTATCTTTCTGCCAATGCAGAAGAGAGTGTACTTGTGATCAGGACTAATGTAGGCAGAGGAGGAGAATAACTGCTTCCTGTGGTGAAGAGAACCCAGGATAATCTCAGCCCACACTTGATAAAAACAGCCTTACCAGTTTTATGAGATTCAAGCCCAATAGCATGAGAGATTTGTGTTTTAACCTAATACCAGTTAACCCTTCCAGGTTGAGGACCGGTGCAACCTTCTTCATCATCCAGGTTGTAGAGCTTCCTGATGAGCTTTTCAGTAATAACCACTTCATGCCCTAGCACGAAGGAAATGATGGCAGTTGGGGTAACCGTGGCATGTACCCAGAAATCCTTCACCAGTTCAGGAGAAATTGCTCCAACCAATCTATCGAGATAGTTTGACCATCCCTGTGCTAAAATCCTTGCATCACATTGGAAGCCATTTGTTCTTAGATTGTTGAAGTCCACAGCGGACTCACAGAGAACTTCTAGTTCTTCAGTGGGAATCATGCAGGTTTTCAGAGGAGCATACCCATATTTGCGTAAAAGAATCTGAGTAGAAGAAAGTCTTTCTGCAGGGCTTGATGAACTTGAAGATGAATACATGATGATTATGCTTGGTTTCAGATCAGAAACTAGGGTTTGAAGGAAACGAATGCAAAGAGAGAGATACACAAATGGAGAGAGAGTGAAAAAGATGAAATGAAGATGAAGCGGGTTATTTAAACGGTTTGAAAAAGAAAATAAAATAAAGTAAAAAGAAAACTGTTTAAAAGAAATGATTACAAAAAAAATGACATCAATATGCATTTAATGAGAAATGACGTTAGGAGAGATAAAGTGACAAAATGAAATGATTTGCACAGTTACCTAGGGCGGCGTCTCCTCAACTGCACGCATGCTTGTCCAAAAATAGTGAACACGTGTTCATTTTCTGGAAAGACTGGTGACAGCTGTTTTATTATAAAAGAGCTTCTGAATCAACTTAGATAATGAAACGTTAGTAATAACAGAATCAGAACTTCTAATTGATCATTATCAGAACTTCTTATAGCTGCTTAGTCTTAACACATTTCAGAAGTTATTCATACACAGATCTTCTCATCTTCTCATTCTGGGCATAAGTCCATACTGATATTCTTCAGAATGAACTTAAACCTATCTTCAGCAAGGGGTTTTGTAAAGATATCAGCCCATTGATGGTCTGTATCCACAAAGTTCAAAGAAAGAACACCCTTCTGAACATAGTCCCTCATAAAATGATGTTTAATCTCAATATGTTTTAGCTTTGGAATGTAAGATAGGATTCTTAGATAAACATATAGCATAAGTATTACCACAGAAAATAGGAATGTTACTCTCATATATCTGATAATCTTCTAGCTGACTCTTCATCCAGAGCATTTGAGTGCTACACCCAGCAGCAACAACATATTCTGCTTCTGTAGTTGAGAGAGCTATGGTAGCTTGCTTCTTGCTGTACCAGGAGATCAAATGACTTCCAAGAAATGGACAACTTCCAGAAGTACTCTTCCTTTCAATTCTATCTCCAGCATAGTCAGCGTCACAGAATCCTACTAAGTTGTATTCTTTAGATCTTCTGTAGACTAAACCAACGTTAGTAGTACCTTTCAGATACCTCAGAATTCTCTTAACAACAGTTAAGTGAGATTCTCTAAGATCTGATTGGAATCTAGCACACAAACAAATACTGAATAGAATGTCAGGTCTAGAAGCAGTTAAGTATAGAAGAGATCCAATCATACCTCTGTACAACTTCTGATCTACCTTCTTACTTACCTCATCCTTACCTAGAACACATGTTGGATGCATAGGAGTTTTGGCTTCTTTGCTTTCAGAGAGATTAAAATTCTTCAGAAGTTCTTTCACATACTTCGTTTGATGAACATAAGTTCCATCAGAAGTTTGGTTGATTTGAATCCCAAGGAAATACTTAAGCTCACCCATCATACTCATTTCAAATTCAGCGTGCATAGACTTAGCAAACTCCTTTCCAAGTGAAGCATTAGATGTTCCAAAGATAATATCATCAACATAAATTTGACAAATTAAAATATCCTTCTTAGATGTTTTACAGAAAAGAGTCGTGTCCACTTGTCCTCTAGTGAAACCATTGTTCAGAAGGAAAGAACTTAATCTTTCATACCAAGCTCTGGGAGCTTGCTTCAACCCATACAATGATTTCTTAAGTTTGAAAACATGTTCTGGAGACTTAGAGTCTTCAAAACCTGGAGGTTGGTGGACATAGACTTCCTCATCTATATAGCCATTTAAGAAGGCACTCTTAACATCCATCTGATACAGAGTGATGTTATGTTGAGTGGCAAAAGAAATCAATAAGCGAATAGATTCTAACCTGGCCACTGGTGCAAAGGTTTCTGTATAGTCAATCCCTTCTTGCTGACTATATCCCTGAGCCACCAGTCTGGCTTTGTTTCTTACCACATCTCCCTTCTCACTGAGCTTGTTTCTGAACACCCACTTTGTACCAATGATGTTGAATCCTTTAGGTCTAGGAACCAAATCCCATACATCATTCCTTGTAAACTGATTTAGTTCTTCTTGCATGGCAATTATCCAGTCTGGATCTTCTAGAGCTTGATCAACAGAAGTTGGCTCGATCAAAGAAACAAGACCTAATTGACATTCTGCATTGTTCTTAAGGAATGCTTTTGTTCTGATGGGATCATCTTTCTTTCCAAGGATCACATCTTCTGAGTGAGCAGAGGTGAGTCTAGAAGATCTTCTGACTGTTGGCTCTTCAGAAATTCTGAGATTCTCTAAAGATGCAGCAACTTGATCTTCTGATTCTTTGCTTCTTAGACTTTCAGCTTCTGGAGCTTTGCTTCTTGGTTCTACAACTTCTGATATGTCAATATCTATATCTGCAAAATTCTCAAACTGCTTTGGTTTTTCAAGACCAAGCTTATCATCAAACCTGATATTGATTGATTCTTCTACAACCAATGTTTCAGTATTGTATACTCTGTAGCCTTTAGAGCGTTCAGAATATCCAAGAAGAAAACATTTTTGTGCCTTAGAATCAAACTTACCAAGATGATCTTTAGTATTCAGAATAAAACACACACATCCAAAAGGATGAAAATATGAAATGTTGGGCTTTCTGTTCTTCCACAATTCATAAGGAGTCTTATTTAGAATAGGTCTTATAGAGATTCTATTTTGAATATAACATGTAGTGTTTATTGCTTCTGCCCAGAAGTGCTTAGCCATATTGGTCTCATTGATCATGGTTCTGGCCATTTCTTGCAGAGTCCTATTCTTTCGCTCTACAACTCCATTTTACTGTGGAGTTCTAGGGCAAGAGAAATCATGGGCAATACCATTTTTTTGAAGAACTCCTCAAAGAATCTGTTCTCAAATTCGCCACCATGATCACTTCTGACCTTCATGATTTTGCATTCCTTCTCAGATTGGATCTGAGTGCAGAATTCAAAGAACACTGAATGTGACTCATCCTTGTGTTTTAAGAACTTTACCCATGTCCAACGGCTATAATCATCTACGATGACTAATCCATATTTCTTCCCTCTGACAGATGTTGTTTTGACTGGTCCAAACAGATCAATATGCAGAAGTTCTAACGGCCTTGAGGAAGAGACAACATTCTTAGATTTGAATGCAGGTTTGGAGAACTTGCCCTTCTGACATGCTTCACAGAGAGCATCTGATTTATATTTCAGATTTGGGAGACCTCTGACCAGATTTAGTTTGTTAATCTGAGAAATCTTTCTCAAACTAGCATGTCCTAATTTTCTGTGCCAGACCCATTGCTCTTCAGAAACAGACATAAGGCAAGTCACCTTCTACTTCTCAAGATCAGAAAGATCAATCTTATAAATGTTGTTCTTTCTCTTGCCTGTAAATAGGATTGAGCCATCCTTCTGACTTACAGCCTTGCAAGACTTTTGATTGAAGATTATGTCATAACCATTGTCACTTAATTGACTTATGGACAATAAGTTATGCGCTAATCCTTCTACAAGAAGTACATTAGTTATGGAAGGAGAGTTACCAATACTTATGGTTCCAGAGCCAATAATCTTGCCCTTCTGATCTCCTCCAAACTTGACTTCTCCACCAGATTTAAGCACCAGGTCTTGGAACGTAGACCTTCTTCCCGTCAGGTGTCGCGAGCACCCAGAGTCCAGGTACTATGACATTTTGTGCTTTGCCTTCTTTGCTGCTAAGGATATCTCTTCAGAATCTGATTCTGATGTAGATTCTGATCCATCATCCACTGTAGCCATCAGTGCAAAGTTGGCTTGCTTTCCTTCAGAGTCTGATTCTGATTCAGATTCAGAATCATCCCATGTTGCCATAAGACCTTTCTTCTTATGAAACTTCTTCTTAGGATTCTCCTTCTGAAGTTTTGGACATTCATTCTTGAAGTGTCCAGGCTCATTGCACTCATAGCAGACGACCTTCTTCTTGTCAGATCTTCTGCCACCAGAAGATTCTCCTCGTTCAAACTTCTTTGAACTTCTGAAGCTTTTGAACTTCCTTTGTTTGCTCTTCCAGAGTTGGTTTACCCTTCTGGAGATCATGGACAGTTCATCTTCTTCTTCTTCTTCTTCTGATTCTTCAGAATCTACTTCTTCAGCCTGAAAAGCGTTAGTGCATTTTTTAATATTAGATTTTAATGCAATAGACTTACCTTTCTTCTGAGGCTCATTTGCATCCAGCTCTATCTCATGGCTTCTCAAGGCACTGATTAGCTCTTCCAAAGAAACCTCATTCAAATTCTTTGCAATCTTGAATGCAGTCACCATTGGACCCCATCTTCTGGGCAAGCTTCTGATGATTTTCTTTACATGACCAGCCTTGGTGTAGCCTTTGTCCAGAACTCTCAATCCAGCAGTTAGTGTTTGAAATCTTGAGAACATCTTCTCAATATCTTCATCGTCCTCCATCTTGAAGGCTTCATATTTCTGGATTAGAGCAAGAGCTTTGGTCTCCTTGACTTGAGCATTTCCTTCATGGGTCATTTTCAATGACTCATATATATCATGGGCAGTTTCCCTGTTAGATATCTTCTCATACTCAGCATGAGAGATAACATTCAGCAAAACAGTCCTACATTTATGATGATTTTTGAAAAGCTTCTTTTGATCATCATTCATTTCTTGTCTTGTAAGCCTTACGACAGTAGCATTCACTGGATGTTCGTAACCATCCACCAGAAGATCCCATAAGTCACAATCTAGACCAAGGAAGTAACTTTCCAGTTTATCTTTCCAGTATTCAAAGTTTTCACCATCAAATACTGGTGGTCTAGTATAACCATTGTTACCATTTCCATTGTATTGCTCAGCAGAGCCATATGTAGATGTAGGTGTGTTTGTTGGAATTTCACCAGCCATCTTTTACTGAAGCGTTTTTCTCTTCCTGAATCTTTTCTAAACACGGTTAAGTGCTTGCACCTTAGAACCGACGCTCTGATACCAATTGAAGGATAGAAAAACACTTAGAAAGGGGGGGGGGGGGTTTGAATAAGTGTAGCTTTAAAAACTAGTAAGATAAAAACTATTTGCACAATGATTTTTATCCTGGTTCGTTGTTAACTAAACTACTCCAGTCCACCCCCTTGGAGTGATTTACCTCACCTGAGGATTTAATCCACTAATCACACTTGATTACAATGGTTTTCCACTTAGCCAACTGCTAAGTCTTCTAGAGTATCCTGATCACAACCTGATCACTCTAGGAACAAACTGCTTAGACAACTTCTAAGACTTGCTAGAGTATACTGATGAACAACCTGATCACTCTAGAACTTACAAATTAATGTAAACAAATTCTTTTAAGAGTTACAATGCTTCTTATAAAGCTATTATCACAACTGTGATTTTCTCTTAAGTTTAAGCTTAAATCTCACTAAGATATTACAACAGCAATATAGTGAGCTTGATGATGAAGTTTGAGAGCTTTTGAATTTGACAGTGTTTCAGTTTAATGCGCAAGTGTTGTATTCATAATTCGTAACGTAGCTTCTCATCAGAACTTCATATTTATAGGCACTTGAGAAGATGACCGTTGGGAGCATTTAATGCTTTGCGTAATCCGTACAGCATTGCATTTAATGTTTCACTCTTTTGTCAACTACCTCGAGCCTTGTTTCCGCTGTGTCTACTGACGTTGCCTTTAATAGCTTCTAACGTTCCTTTTGTCAGTCAGTGTAGCCTCCCAGTCTAGTACTTGCTTCTGATCTGATGTTTGTGTAAACAACGTTTGAATATCATCAGAGTCAAACAGCTTGGTGCAGAGCATCTTATTGAAAACTACACAAATTTCGATTTCCTTCAAACTAGACTATTTTGTCTAGGGGTGATCAAAACCAAACCAACCCAATAAAAAACCGCAAATCAAACCAAACCAAATCGAAACCGCAAAAAACCGCATTTGGTTCGGATTAGTTTGGGTCATCTTTTAACAAAACCGCACGGTTCGGTTCGGTTTGCGGTTTGTATTTTGTAAACCGAACCAAACCGAATCAAACCGCATTATGTTACAACCTAACTTTTACTTAATTCACATCCAACCCAAACTTAAATCTATTATACCTTAACCTTATGATTACGAATAATTTTCTCATCCTTACACATATGATTTTAGTCCTGATCTTCTCAAATCTCTAATAGCATTATCACACCTTCTTTGCCACATACATCTTCCTTCTTTTTCTATAATCTCTACTCTCTTATATTCTTTCTTTTTCACCTTCTCATTTTTATGCAAATGTTCCCTATTTCAATTTCATTTTTATCGCACATCTTCTTTTCTAATCTCTCAACTCTTTTGTTTTTTCTTTTTCACCTTCACTAATCTCTCGTCTCTTCTACTTTTTTGTTTCAGTCTAATAATTTTCATATTGTTTTATACTATTATTTTATGTTTATTATTCCACTTTTGAGTAATTTAATTTTTACATATTAAATAGAAAGTTGTTGTCAAAATATGACGAGTTTTTTTGTTATCTGATAGTGTATGAATGTCTAAATACAAAGTTATGTTATCATCTATATGTATATGTATGGTTCAATAAAATATTTGTAAAAAACCGAACCAACCGAACCGAACCAAACCGCATTAGTTTGGTTTGGTTTGGTTCGGATTTTTTTTAAAAGCCAACCGAACCAAACCAAACCGCACGATCTTTTCTCTTGCGGTTCGGATGATTTTTTTCGTCAAAACCGCCCAAACCGCACCGCGAACACCCCTAATTTTGGCATCAATCATTGAGACCATAGATGATATAAATGATTACATCGCAGAACTTCTCATATTAACGACTGCTTTAATGACCAAATTTTAAGTTTTTTCATTGTTAATTAGACGAAAATGACCAACAAGACACGTTTTGAAACTAATATGAAAATTTTGAAGTTAAGGGACTAAAATTAACAAATTTATTTTTAAATAAAACTTAAAAAAAAGACCATAAAACTTAAAATAATAGACAAAGAAACTAGTAATCAAAACATTGTCAACAGAAAATAGCAAAACATAAACACCAACACAACACTCAACTGAACCATCGCATGAGATAATCAAAGAAAAATAAACAACACTACAAATTCAACACAACACTCATCCTTTTTTCTTTCATTTGCAAAGATATGGTGAATTCTATTTCATTCTTCACCTCTCTTCCAGAAGATATCAACTTCAAAATTGCTTCACTTCTTCAGGTTCCAGTTTTTCTATATTTTCACTTTACCAATATCATCATCCTACAACTTTGATTTTACTTATTTTACGTTTTGTTAGGTGCGGGATTTGTGTGCTTTGGGTTGCAGTTCAAAGTTGTGGAGACAAGTCTGCTTCTCTGATTCCATTTGGCATGTTCTTCTCACTAACAGATGGCCCTTATTCCATTCTCCTCTCTCTCCCAATCTCAAGGTACTCACTCATTTTCTTATTTTGCCAAAGTTTGTCACTTTTTTCGAATTGGGATTCTGGGTATTTATCAAAACCCTATATTTATTCCTGTCAAAGAAGTTAATTGATATCATCCATTATCGGCAATATTGGGCCGGTTCGGTTTAAGAAGTGTTATTTAATGTTATGTGGTAATTATTTGGAATTTGGATTGCAGACATGGAGAAGATTGTATTTCGAGAGGCACATTGAGTTGGGACTTAGAGCAGGGTCTGTTGAAAGGTTTTTGAAAGCCTGTTCGCGTAAAGAATCACTAGAGGTTGGGGACTATCTGCAAGCCTTTGAGATCATTAATGGTGCAAGGTTTGGTTTTGAAGATATCCAAAGGTTCCTGTTTAAACCTGAAATGAATGTGTTGGTTAACTTGGTTGGTGTGCATTATTGCATAACAAACCTTGGGATTCAGGTATTCCATCCCTTTTCACACTCCTTTATGTACATTTTTAGAGAAGACAAAATGGAACATTATCGCATTGAGCTAACCTTTTGAAGAATTAGATGAGAGTGATATGTATTTCATATGCAAGTGTTTCTGTTTGCAGGGTGATAATCTTGTTGAAGTCCTGCGGACCTGTGAGATCTCAAATCGGCATGTATGCGTCAAGTGGTGGAAACTTGGTAGGTGGATCTATGGCTACCGCGGGAGAGATGAGCTACTTTTTCGTTGGGTCTCTCTGGCAGATTTGACAGCAGAAGAAAATGAGTTTGTTTTGGGAGTGCTTCGTCGAGGTACTGTTCTCGAGGTTTTACGTGTTCAGATCTCTGCTGTTGGTCATAAATCAATCAATACCTTGGTCCTATCGGGATGCCCAGTGATTGGAATAGCTGAAGGGAAATCAACTATACATGTTAATATCTATCAGCATCAACTATAAATGTCAATATTTATCAGCATGAGTATGTATATAATTATAGTATTTGTCAATATATATTACTATCTGTTAGTATGTGTATAATTGTAGTTTATAAAATTCTGCAGTAATAATACTGCTAACAAAGTCAGGGCAGTGATAAATAATAATGCTTATTATCTTCTTCACATGGCATGTTTGAAATTCATATCTCAACGTCTGTAGCTTACAGTTAACCGACTTAAATTTTGGTAACACCTTGTAAAATGAAGAGAAGGAATAAACATTTAGGTGATGTAACTTGTTAAGCACGTCTACTAGTTCTGTTGTTATATGTATACGCTTACACTGCTCTTAGATGTTTCTTGCGAATGAGATCATTGATCATCATTTCTTCAACATTTTCAACCCTTTAGCATATGAGAGATGTCCAAGGAGTGTTTAAGGTGTGCGTAGTTAGGGGGTGTAATCGGATTGTTTTGAACTGGTTTTTGGTAAAAAAAAAAAAGTTTGAACCAATAATATCTCTATTGATTTTGTTTGGTTTGGTTTTTAACATTTTTTTCAAAATGGAACCGAACCAAGGTTCGGTTTAGTTTGTTTCGGTTGATCAATATTTAATGGTTTTTCAAGTATTATATTTATCAATGTATTCTCCACTATCATATTTTTTGGTGTATTTTATGTTATTATTTTATAAAATAATACATTTCATGTCATTTATTTCTTGCTCTGTTTTTTCAAACAACTTATAAGTTACTCTTGATCCATATGAAACAATGACATGGTTTCATTGCATCATGAAATAAATTCATTATAAAATATAAAAGTTGAAACTGTATCAGAATGTTGAAAATATATTTGAAAGCTTAACAAATATAAACACAGAAAATCACACATCAATTATATTTTCAACATGCTGATACCAAGGGTGTGGCTGCTTAGTTCTCATACTGATACAAATTACCAGAAAGTTCTCTCTTCATCCATCATCCATGGTTTAATGCATTGCTCGTGTGGGGAAAACACTCATTTTATGGTTAAAATTTTTAAAGCTGTAATTTTTTTTTTCATTGCTTTAGAAGTTAGAACCTTACTAGGTGTGTTCTAAAATGGATCTCTAAAATCTAAAAATATTATTGTATTTTTAGGAGGATGTGATAATAATCTGTAAGGTGCGTTAAGTATTTCCCTAATATCAATATTCTATAATTGAATTAGATGTTACTAAGAAAAAATGTTCATTTTCTCTTGTTGGTTTGCTATTTGTTTACGTAGACAAACAAACTACCAATCAAATAACTAAGAATAGAATATAGTCTAAACACAACACAACACTCCAAATGAGATAATCAAAGAAAAGAGAGAACATAGATAATCCCCCACGCTTCTTCTCACTTAACACGGATTAAAGAATTTTACACTAGAAATTCAACGCAACAGTGATCCTTTTTCCTTCATTCCCAAGTTACAACTCCATCATCATCATCATCATCATCGTGTGTAAAGATATGGTGGATTCTATTCCATTCTTCAACTCTCTTCCTGAAGATATCAACAACAAAATTGCTTCACTTCTTCAGGTTCCAATTTTGTAATTTTCACTTTACTAATATCATCATTCTTGATTATTCTTTCTTGATACTTTTACTTGTTATATGTTTTCCAAGGTGCGGGATTTGTGTGCTTTGGGTTGCTGTTCAAAGTTCTGGAAACAACTCTGCTTCTCTGATTCCATTTGGCAATCTCTTCTCACTAACAGATGGCCCTTACTCCAATCACCTCTCTCTCCCAATCTCAAGGTACCCTATCATATAGGTGCTTATTACAAACTATTACTAAAAGAAAAGATAAAATAAAGTCAACCAATTTTCATATAATCTATATGTTGTTTTTGATAAACTATCCTAAAATAGCTTATGCAAAAACAGCTGAAAACAACTTATGGACATGTTATAAGTTGTTTCCTTAAGTTCTTTCATGCAGTTTTGTAAGTGCTTATCTCAATAGGGAAGCTCAAATAAGTCAATCCAAACAAGTCTTGAGTATCATGTTTGGAATTGAGAAGTGATGTTGCTGTTATGTGGTAATTTACTTTTGAGTTTGGATTGCAGACATGGAGAAGATTGTATTTTGAGAGGCACATCGATTTGGGACTTAGAGCAGTGTCTGTGGAGAGGTTTTTGAAAGCCTGTTCGCGTAATGAAGCACTTGAGGTTGACGACTATCTGCAAGCCTTTGAAATTGTTAACGATGCAAGGTTTGGTTTTGAAGACATCCAAAGGTTTTTGTTTAAACCTGAGATGAGTGTGTTGGTTAACTTGATTGGTGTGCATTATTGCATAACAAACCTCGGGATTCCGGTATTTCATCCCTTTTCACGCTCCTTTATTTAATTTTAGATCAGAGTGTTATGAATTTCATATGCAAGTGTTTCTGTTTGCAGGGTGATAATCTCGTAGAAGTCCTTCGGACTAGTGAGATCTCAAATCGGCATGTATGCGTCAAGTGGTGGAAACTTGGTAGGTGGATATATGGCTACCGCGGTAGAGATGAGTTACTTTTTCGATGGGTTTCTTTGGCAGATTTGGCAACAGAAGAAAATGAGTTTGTTTTGGGAGTGCTTCGTCGAGGCACTGTTCTTGAGGTTTTACGCGTTCAGATCTCAGCTGTTGATCATAAATCATTACCTTGGTCTTATCAGGATAACCAGTGATTGGAATTTCTGCAGGGAAATAAAATCAGCTAAAAATGTTCATATCTATCAGCATCAACTATAGCTGTCAATATTTATAAGCATGAAAATGTGTATAATTATAGTAGGTGTCAATATCTACTAGTATGTGTATAGTTATGGTTTATAAAATTCTGCAGTAATGATACATGTGTTGTATATGTCAATAAAAACATTGCAGTAATGAATAAGAATGCTTATTATCTTCTTCTCATGGCATGTTTAAAATTCATCTCTCTGTCTATTACTATTTACTGCTTCCACACATCTTTAACTTTCTAAAAGTGTCTTAGATATGTCTAAGGATTCATTAAGGTGTGTTGTAGCAAAGACAGAACACTGGTCTAACATGTGTCATACGAATGTAAAGAACAATGGTCTAATATGTGTCGCACGAATGTGACGGGTGTCATCGAACACTGAAACATGCCTAAATTTCAAAGGTGTCTACGCTTCAAACTACATAATGCTAGATCGAGATTAGGACTAAAGACGTTTGTTTGCCTTAACCCAGACCTTTAAACAACCCAAATCATTAATCATATGAACATTTTCTTAGCTAATTTCTTACTCTATTTATAGATTTTTGTGGGATCAAAATAACCAAAAATAATTTGACATTAATTAATAAATATAAAATACAAGTATTCTCCTTGGTAGAAAACACACATTTACAAAAACAATGAACAATTCAACACCATTCACAAACATAGAAATCAAATACACATTAACAAATTACAGAACACACTAACTAATCACTTCATAAACAATTTAACAATGAAAATCTTTAAATAATCCACAACATTCTTCAAATCTACTTGGAAACTCTGCTATGAATGCTGTAAGCTGAAATCCAAATGAGCAAAAGTACGACGATGCTACCAAACAATCCCACTGCAACAGATGCACCAACATGCCTACAGAATTTGTCATATATGTTGCAGATTTTATTCCAATTAGTATGTTTGTTTCCCTTCAAACCCAAATACGCCATACTTCCTGCCGTGCCTGTTGCCGAGGCCAATATCCCCAACATCACCTGCAACAAAATCATCAGTAATCTATGAAACACAAACACAGACACGGATATTGACACTAAGGTTAATTAATTGATTAATTACCGCGTCCCAGAAGATTAATTGAAGGAGAAGTTTGGTTTTGAGGTTTGGCTTTCGGATTGCTGTGAGTGATACAAGAGTTGTAATGATACTGTAAAGTCCAGAAACTGAGAATGCAGCCACAAAATATCTGTGTGGATTCACAAATATATAATAATGTTAAATTAATTACAAATTGATAAAAACAATTAATATCAATAAGAGTAAAGTATTATTAGTATGGTGGGAATTCAAAAACATAAAGTGGTCTTTAAACAAAGTCATCAAAGATGAATTTTCTTCCTTATAGCCTTCAAAAAAATAGTTGCTTAGTTCACAACTAGTCAAGTTTGAAATGCTAGCATGTTCAACAAAATAAAATAAATTTATAGCTAAAGAAAGCTTTAGAAGCTGTTCAAAACTTTCTTGCATATGTAACACTGACACCTCTAAAAAGGTTTGTGATGTCAGTATTACATTTAGTTTGTTTATCTTTTCAAATTTTTACTGGTGTCGATGTGTCTGTACTGGTATCATGTTTCTGTGCTGGTGTCACGTTTCTGGTGTCCGTGTTTGATAACTTGCATGTTCATATGAAAAAGTACATAGAGAAAACAAAGTAAAACAAATCAAATATGGGGTGTGTTTGGATCTTATAGAAATAATTTGAAATTAGAAAAACTATACTCATGCAACTTACACAAAAGCTGGTGAGTATCTGAACTTGGCTGGGATTGGTATCGGAAGATATTCAGTTTGATTGCCAGTAACCATCACCAAAACTGCTGCCAATGATGCTGCAAACAACAGAAACCTTAGAATCACGTCAAACTTAAAGTAATCAGCACCACCGGAACCCGAAACTGGAACCGGAGTAGAAGATGATTTGTACTCAGGATCACCAGTAGAAGCCATATCTTAACAACTGGTTATATGAGTATGCTTTCAATATATCAGATATATTTATAGAATTGGTGGCTATGTAGTAGCTAAGGATAAGGATAGTTGAACAATGAACAAGTTTACAAATATATATATAGATAGATATGGACATGTAGGGTATGATGAAAAAACAAGAAAGGTGTATAAACATGCAATTTAATTAAGTAGGAATTCTCTAGACGCTAGAGTTGATTTTGATTTTTGAAGTTTGAATACAATTGTGTTAGTTGACGTGTGTGTATGTATGTGAATGTGTTATGTATTTTTTTTATGTTAGAATATATTAGTATATGATATGCGTAATCTGTAGGATATATATATTATATGGGGGTTTACTTTATTTCGAAGGTTCACACATGTGATATTTTTGGGAGCTAGCTTTATGATTTGGGTTGGTGTGATCTTGTTCAATTTGGATTTGGATGGATGACATGGGGTGAGATGGAGAGAAAATTATTTAGGTAACGTCCATTATTTACCTTTTGATATGCTTATTAAAGTCATTTGGAGGGCTTTTTTGGCTTTGTTCCTAACTTCTTGTTGGAAAATATGATTGAAATTTGTCTTATATGGCATTGATATAAAAGAACAGAAAGAGGAAGTATGTAATTTTGTACTTGAAGTCGTAGGATTATATCAACTTTGTTCTATATTTTAAAAAATTTAAAATGATTTTTGAAACTTCAAAATGTTAATCAAATGAATTTATTAAATATTATTTAAAACTATTATAATGATATAAATGGTTGTAATTGTTGGGGAGTCTAGAGTAGTCGGGAGCACTAACGGGATCAATGCTTCAGAATCACAAGAGAGAGACGCCACATTTCACTCATACATAAAGAATGTGAGGCTTTAATCACTCACACATGCACCAAACATTCTACCTCACAAGTGTGAGTCCTCCCACATTCTATAAAGGATCCAACACCGGATCCAACTCCCGTTTCCACCACCAAGCCGAACGACGACTCTGATACCACTGTTGGGGAGTCTGGGGTAGTCGGGAGCAACGATACCAATGCTTCAGGACCACAAGAGAGAGACACCACATCTCCACCTAAAATTTTAGGTGAATATGTGGTGTCTCTCACATTTGTTTGGGAGAGTCTTTGATATTTAGGTGAGTGTTTGATCCAATGTGAATGCTTCCTCCTATGTAATTTGGTAATTGATATCGTAGAACCATATCAAATTTGTTCTATATTTTCAAAATTTTAAAATGATTTTTGAAAGTTCAAATATAGAAAGTTGCAACCTTCACATGATGATAAGGCTATTATTCCTTGCTTCTTTGACCTCCATGAGATTGAAGCTGCTCCAATCATGGACAAGTAACCAGGGTTACTCTTCATGTCATCTTGATCTCCTCCTCAATTTGAGTCAGAGTATCCATGAGCATTTGCCTTCATTTTTGCATTCTTCTATTATGACATGAGTATATCATAATTTGTAGTACCTTCAACGTATCTAAAAAATTTCTTCGCTCCAAATAAATGACATGATATTGGTTTCTTCATTAATCTGTGTGAGATATTGGATCGAACTCTAGTATTGTCGAAGGGTAGCTTCTTGGTTCGACAGTTCGACAGAGTTAAGCATGAAGTCGAAGGATTGTTCACATGCTGGTGTCGAAGTGTGCATGCTGTAGTCGAAGATGGGTCTAGCATGCAGATGTCGAAGATGCTAGGGTTGTTAGCATGTTAAATTAGGTTTTAGTGTTTAAACCCTAATTTGTTAAGTTAGCTTGTTTATTAAGTTGGCTTGTGTAATGGGCCTTGCTGAAAAAGCCCATTAGTTAGTATGTTAGGTTTTATTATAAATAGCATACTAGTCTCTCATCATTGCTAAGCTGCAAATCCTAATTTAGGGTGAGAGAGGTTATTTGTTATTCTTGTAAACTTGTAATCTTGTTCTAAGAGAAAGTGAAAGAATAGCAGTTATAACCAATTCTTGTGTTCCTCTTCTTCCTTGTCCTTTATTCTTCTCTTGTATTATAGTTTGTTCTTGGCATTGAATTCACAACAAATTGGTGCGGTGAGCGTGGAGAAGATGCCTTCAACAAAGTATGAGATTGAAAAGTTCACCGGAGTGAATGATTTCGGTCTGTGGCGCTTGAAGATGAAAGCTCTACTGGTTCAGCAGGGTTGTTTGGAAGCGTTGAAGGGAGAGGCAGCCATGAATGCAGAATTGACGGCAGCGGAGAAGACGAATATGATCGAGAAAGCACACAGCGCAATTTTGTTGAGCCTTGGTGATAAGGTTCTCCGGCAGGTATCAAAGGAGACGACGGCATCAGGGTTATGGGTGAAACTTGAAAGTTTGTATATGACCAAATCGCTGGTAAATCGACTCTACCTGAAGCAAGCTTTGTATTCATTCAAGATGATTGAAGACAAAGTATTGGCTGAGCAGTTGGATATGTTCAACAAGCTGATTCTTGATCTTGAAAATATTGATGTGAAGATCGATGATGAAGATCAAGCGCTGTTACTATTGTGTTCTTTGCCTCGATCACATGCTCACTTCAAAGAAACTCTCTTGTATGGAAGGGAGTCCCTGACGTTTGAAGAAGTTCAATTAGCCTTTTACTCTAAGGACTTGAATGAACGAAAGGAGCATAAACCTTCGACTGTTGGCGGAAGGTTTGGCCGTTAAAGGAAAACTCTTACGAAAGGATGGTAAGTTCGACAAGAAGAAAGGAAAAAGCCAGTCGAAGACTTACAGTGGCGAAGCATCTGGCATTCGATGCTACCATTGTAAGAAGGAGGGTCACACAAGAAAGGTGTGCCCTGAACGCTTGAAATATCATGGAGGTAAGGATAATGGCAACGCTGCCATTGTTCAAGATGATTTCGAATCATCTGATGTTCTTGTGGTTTCAAGCAGTGACTCTAAGAAGGAGTGGATTATGGATTCAGGTTGCACTTGGCACATGACTCCAAACAAAGACTTGTTCGAGCAATTATGTGATCAAGATGGTGGATCAGTATTGCTGGGAAACAACAAGGCTTGCAAGATTGCAGGTGTTGGATCTGTGAGATTCAAGCTCCATGATGAGTCAATAAGGTTGTTGACTGAAGTCAGGTATGTTCCTGATTTGAAGAGAAATCTGCTTTCTCTTGGTGAATTCGACAAGAAAGGATATGTTTTCCAAGGAGAGAAAAGTATCCTAAGAGTCATGAAGGGTTCGAAGGAAGTCTTGAGAGGCGTGAAGAAACAAGGCTTGTATACCCTTGAGGCTGAAGTTGTAAGTGGTTCGACAAATGTTGCATCCACGAAACCTTTGTCGAAAACAGAAATCTGGCACATGATATTGGGCCATGTCAGTGAAAGGGGTCTTAGGGAAACAAAATCTGCTTGGTGGAGACAAAGTCGAAAAGCTGAAGTTTTGTGAACCCTGTGTACTTGGAAAATCTTGCAGAGTGAAGTTCAACAAAGGAAAACAAAGAACACATGGATCCCTTGATTACATCCATGCTGATCTTTGGGGGCCTGCAAGGTGTCCATCACATTCAGGAGCAAGGTATTTTCTATCCATAGTAGATGATTATTCCAGAAAATTATGGGTATTCATCCAGAAGACTAAGGCTGAAACTTTTGAGAATTTCAAAAGTTGGAAGACTCTGGTTGAAAATCAAACTGGCAGAAAGGTCAAGAGGTTGAGAACCGACAATGGCCTTGAATTTTGCAATGAGGCATTCGACAGTTTTTGTGCTGCCTCTGGTATTGCAAGGCATAGAACTACTGCAGGTACTCCACAGCAAAATGGTTTGGCTGAAAGGTTTAATCGAACTATTTTGGAGAGAGTCAGATGCATGTTGACTAGTGCGGGGTTAACAAAGGTGTTCTGGGCTGAGGCTGTTTCGACAGCAACATATCTGATAAACAGATGTCCTTCGACAGCGTTAGATATGAAGACACCTGAAGAAGTTTGGTCGGGACATCCACCAGATCTCGACAAACTGAGAGTATTTGGCTGCGTAGCCTATGCTCACATTAGGCAAGACAAGGTCGAACCTAGAGCTCTGAAATGCATGTTCATGGGATACCCTGAAGGAGTCAAAGCTTATAGGCTATGGTGCCTAGAGCCAGGTCACAGGAGGTGTATCACCAGTCGAGATTTAGTTTTCAATGAAGCTGAAATGGCTTTTAAGAAAACTGATGATGTTGGTCGAAGTACAGAAGCATCTGACGAAGAGCTGGAACAAGTAGAGATTCTTGTTGAGGTGGAGCATGTTGATGTTGAATTGCATATCCCACATGAAGTCGAAGAAGAAGCAGAAGATGCTGAGGAAATTGAGGAAACTGTCGATGACTACCTATTATCAAGAGATAGGTCGAGAAGAGCCCTCAAGCCACCTCAGATACTTGGATATGTAGATCTTATAGCTTATGCCTTAATCTCTGCAAGTGAGGTTCTAGACGAAGAACCTAGAGACTATAAGGAAGTTATGAGGAGTCGAAATAAGACTAAATGGCTGAAGGCCATGGATGATGAGATGAAATCTCTTCATGATAATCATACTTGGGAACTGATCAAGAAACCTGTTGGGGCAAGGTTAGTCAGCTGTAAATGGATTTTCAAAGTTAAGGAAGGAATTGAAGGAGTGACGTCGAAAAGATACAAGGCAAGGTTAGTTGCAAGGGGTTTCACTCAGAAAGAAGGTGTCGACTTCAATGATGTGTTTTCTCCTGTTGTGAAGCATAGGTCCATTCGAATGTTGCTTGCCATGGTGGCACAGTTCGATCTTGAACTGGAACAGATGGATGTGAAGACTGCGTTCTTGTATGGTGATCTAGATGAAACGATCCTGATGAGGCAACCTGAAGGGTATGTCGAAAAGGGGAAGGAAGATTATGTGTGCAAGTTAAAGAGATCTTTGTATAGGCTGAAACAATCTCCTCGACAGTGGAATAGGAGATTCGACAAGTTCATGGCACGCATAAGTTTCATTAGAAGTCAGTTCGACCACTGCGTTTACTTCAGATTTCGACCTGCTAATTCATTTGTTATTTTGTTGCTTTATGTGGATGATATTCTCATAGCAAGCAACAATGTTGAAGATGTGATGAGGGTGAAGGCTGAACTCAATAAGGAGTTCGATATGAAGGATCTGGGAGCTGCTTCCAGGATTCTTGGAATTGACATTCGAAGAGATAGAAAGAAGTCGAAGTTATGTCTATCTCAAGAGGCATATCTACGGAAGATTCTTGAAAAGTTTGGTATGTCGAATTCGAAGCCAGTTGTGACTCCAACAAACCCTCAATTCAAGCTGAGTATTAATCAGTGTCCCAGTACTGATGTCGAAAGAGCCTATATGAATAGCATCCCATATGCTAATATAGTTGGTTCTTTGATGTATGCTATGGTCTGTACTAGACCGGACATAGCATACGCAGTAAGTCTTGTAAGCAGGTACATGGCGAATCTTGGAAAGGCTCACTGGCAAACATTGAAGTGGATTCTAAGGTACATAAATGGATCTCTAAACAGAGTCTTAATTTATGGTGGAGCCTTGGGTGAAAATAGTAAAGCAGCAATAGAAGGATATGTCGACTCTGATTATGCAGGTTGTATGGATTCTAGAAAGTCTATTTCTGGATATGTTTTCACTATGTTTGGCACAACAATTAGTTGGAAAGCAACTCTTCAGAAGGTTGTTGCTCTATCAACCACTGAAGCGGAATATATTTCTCTCACTGAAGCTGTGAAAGAAGCATTGTGGCTTGAAGGTTTTGCGAAGGAGCTGAAACTTCAAGGTCGAGGTATCATTGTTAAATGTGATAGTCAAAGTGCAATACACCTGTCAAAGAATTCAGCCTATCATGAGCGAACTAAGCACATTGATGTGAGGCTGCATTTCGTCAGAGGAGTAATCGAGCGTGGAGAAGTCCAAGTGCTGAAGGTTTCGACTGAAGACAATGCTGTTGATATGATCACCAAGACATTGCCGAGTTGCAAGTTTTTCCACTGTATGCAGTTGATAAAGCTGCGTGAAGAAAGCTAGTCTGTTCCTTGACATTGTAGAGTTAGGTCCAAGGTGGAGATTTGTGAGATATTGGATCGAACTCTAGTATTGTCGAAGGGTAGCTTCTTGGTTCGACAGTTCGACAGAGTTAAGCATGAAGTCGAAGGATTGTTCACATGCTGGTGTCGAAGTGTGCATGCTGTAGTCGAAGATGGGTCTAGCATGCAGATGTCGAAGATGCTAGGGTTGTTAGCATGTTAAATTAGGTTTTAGTGTTTAAACCCTAATTTGTTAAGTTAGCTTGTTTATTAAGTTGGCTTGTGTAATGGGCCTTGCTGAAAAAGCCCATTAGTTAGTATGTTAGGTTTTATTATAAATAGCATACTAGTCTCTCATCATTGCTAAGCTGCAAATCCTAATTTAGGGTGAGAGAGGTTATTTGTTATTCTTGTAAACTTGTAATCTTGTTCTAAGAGAAAGTGAAAGAATAGCAGTTATAACCAATTCTTGTGTTCCTCTTCTTCCTTGTCCTTTATTCTTCTCTTGTATTATACTTTGTTCTTGGCATTGAATTCACAACAATCTGTTTACCAATATGACAAATATTAAGTCTAGTGTTGCATAATATCTTAATGAACCAATTATCTGCTTCTACAAAGTCCCACCTACAAGTTCATCATCTGAGCCCTTCTTCAATTTGATATTTGTTTCCATAAGAGTAATTGTTGGGGTGCAATTTCTCATATTGAATTTTTTTAGGACATCTTCTACATATTTCTTCTAGTGCAAGAAAAATCCAAACTTTGTATTCACAACTTTCATTCCTAGAAAATAGTCAATGTTTCCTAGAGCTGGCATTTCAAATTCATTCTCCGTGTTGGCTTTGAGCCTTGTCAATTCAATTTCATTTGAACCCGTGACTAATAGATTATTCACTTACATATATAATATAATGTAACCTTGCTCATTTGAACCTTCCATATACACTCCTTGTTCTGATGTGCACTTGTTGAATCCTAACTTGATTAAAAAGATGTCAATTCTTTTGTTTCATGCTATATGTGCCTGCTTTAATCCATAAAATTCCTTTTCTTCTTGCCATTTGACCTCAAAACCCTGTAGTTGTTTGAAATAAACCTCTTGCTTTAGTGATCCATTGAGGAGGTTGTCTTCAAATCCAGCTACTGCATTTTCTACCCTTATATGTTGCAACGACCACCATAATTATTATTGTTTCAAGCTTGAAAACTTGTGCATATAACTCATTGAAGTCAATTTTAGATCTGTGATTGCAATTTCACCATTTTGCTTGAGCTTGAACTTGTAAACCAATTTTACATTTATATCTTTCTTGTCTGAATATTTGAGCGATCCCAGAGTCTGATTCTTCTTAATTTCATTGATTTCTCCCTTCATAGTCTCTTTCTAATTTCTATCCTTCACAGCTTGATTGAGGTTTGTTAGCTTACATTCCGCTATCATTGATTCTTCAATCAAGTCACTGTCTTCACCTATGGCTGGTTAAGAAATCTTTCATAATCACTAGTCTACCTGATTGAGTTATGACCCTTGTTGATCTTATCACCTTCTGAGTTTGTGCTACTTCAATTACTTAGTCATCTTGTAAAGTAGTGCTTATGTGGTTTGAGACTTCAACATTTTTCATTTGATTGTTTGAAAATTTCAATCAGCTCCATCCTTTTCTCTTATTAAATTTCACATTGTTGAAGCGGTAAAGCAGCAAGCAACAAAAGTTTTGAAAATATTTATCCGGGAAATTATCGTGTCCACGGAGATTAGTGATATCGAACTGTCATTCAACAATTTATGCAATTGCAAGATTTGTGAGGTATATGTCTATAACAATCCAAATCCAAACATAAAGAAAAAAGATTAAGGAAGACATCAATGATGATTTGTAAAGCAAACTTTATACAACACCATGATCAACAAATATACATGAGTTCAAAGTAAAATCATATACAAAACCCAACCAAAGAGAAATACACAAAGAAGAAGAAAAATGAACCGAAAATCTCTCGGTTTGTCAGCTCCGATTGATGATCAATCCACCTCCGGTCATCCGTATGCAACATCCAAAGTTGGTTTCTAAGCTAATCTACCTAAAAAATGTTTGGTGATGGAGTGGGAGCAAAAAATACCCAACCCATAACCTAAAAAAAATGTGCTTTTGGCCCTTAAAACGTGTTTCTGTCCAGACCGCTTCGCCCGGCGGCTCAACACAGCAACTTTTTCACGTTTTTTGGTCAGTCAGGCTCGCCCGGCGAGCCCAAAATTCGCCCGGAGAATTACTCCAGAGACAGCATAAAATTCTGCATTGTTTCGGCCATAACATGAGAACCGTAACTCCGATTTGCATCCGGTTCGAAGCGTTGGAAAGCTTATTAAATTATCTATCTAACTATGAATAAATATCTATTTTTGAATACCTATAAAAATGAGATGAAAACAATTAAACTCAATGATATTTACACGATAACGCAATATATACACTATAACATAAATATACCAAATATTGGTTAAAGTTGAGGTTTATTGATGTAAAACAAATGAATTAAGCCGATGAGTGCTAATTATTCACACTCAAATTTACAACAATTTATCACTCATCACACATATCTACTTATCATTACCTTATTCTCATTTGATGAGAATAGTTTGTATCCACCTGTTGATTGATAGCCAACTAGAATCATGACTTAACTTATATCATGTAGTTTCCTTTTAAGTTTCTAATTAAGGCACATGCATGTAGCAGAGGGAGCCAAATATTTTGAAGTGTTTAACATTGTGTTTCAGGCATGTCCAATCTTAATAGGGCCTCTTGTTGCTCAATTTCTTTGTTGGACATCTATTAATGATTTGGATTATAGTTGAAGTTGTCTCCCCTTAATAATGGTTTGGTAGTTGTCTGCTTTAAGCATGCTTTTTTCTATGTTCAATATGCTTATATTCTTTCTTTCAGCAATGTCATTGTGCCAAGGTCTATAGCATGCTATAACCTTATGCCCAATTCCTTCTTTCTCACAAAATTTTGCAAATTCAATTGATGTATACTCACCACCTCCATCAATTCTCAAACTTTCAATGTTATACTCAAACTATTTTTTAGCCAACAACTTAAATCTTTTGAAATTTGTGAATACTTCACTTTTATTATCCATCCATTAAATCCACTTATATATGGTGAATTCATCTATCAAGATTAGGAAATAACAATTACCTCCTAATGACTTTACTTCAAATGGGCCACAAACATTTAAGTTCACAATCGCCAATTTTTGCTTTGAATTCATGAGCAATTTATGCTTGAATGACTTTCTTGTCTTCTTGGCTATACAACACTCTTCACATAATTATTTTGGCATTTTTATTTTAGGTAGACCAAACACCATTTTCTTGAAGTGTGTCATGCTAAGACTCCTACAATTGAGATGGCCACATCTCTAATGCCAAAGTTAGTTTTGATCTTCAGTGTTGGTTAGTGCAAGATATTGATGGTCAAGCATATTAATCATAATCTTGAATGTTCTCTTGCTGGACAGAGGTGCTTTCAGGATTAGTTCAGAACTTGCATTAAACACCTTCAATTTCTTGTCTTATAATCTCATGGCATAGTTCTTGTCAAGCAGTTGACCCAAACTTATCATGTTGTTTTCTATTGAAGGAACATATAGAACATCACATATGATTGCTTCTTATTCATCCTTCTTCTTCACAAGAATATTTCTTATACCCTCATATGTAACTATGCTATTATCTGCAAATCTAATGGACATTCGTTCTGATTTATCATGCTTGATAAACTAGTCTTTGTTGATTGACATATGGTTGTTGCAGCATATGTCAAGATACCACATATTGACTTTATGTTGTGCCAATTCTGTGTTTTTCCATTAATATGACCTCCTCGAAATTACTATTGCCCGCATGTGCAAAGTGTGCTTCCTCTTTTTCATTATCCCACACATCCTTAATTGTTTCTTCCTCAATTATTTTCTCTAAGATGTTTGATTCCATACATTGATGGATAAAGAACAAACATTTTTCATCTTTTACGCTCAATTCATAATAAACATCTTTTAAACTTCTGTTGACTTTCCAATGTTGAGAACTCATCATTGACGGTTTCAAACACATCTTAAAATTTTAATATGACCTTTATTTAAATATTCCATCTATCATAATATTCCCCTTTAAACAAAAATAAATGCGTAAGAAATTGATTACAAATTGTGCTTTTATTTTTCATTAATGGGAGCTTTGATTGAACTGATACTCTTTATACTAATTTGTTATAGTAGCTTAACACACGAGACAATGAGCATAAAGAGAGATGGATGAATTGAGAGTAGACTTCAAGATACAAATAATATTTTTCGAAAAATATTGTCTAATAAAAAAAATACTTACATCGGCAAAAGAACAAAAGTTTGGGGATTAATTTTAAACTATGTGAATAATGTTAATATGTTTTCTGTCTTATCCAATACCACTTGCCAAAAGAGAGAAATGATCCAATAATATGTTCAATCAATCATAAAAACAAAAAACCAAAATGTTGTTTTTAGTAAACCATATCTGTGGTTGCAAATTAAAAATGAAATCTAATCCACATAATGAAGCTCAACTTAAGGTTACATATATACGTAGTGCATGATGCCGTAGGGTACTAGTGGGATAATTAAGTTCTGTTTTCATACATATATTTTGACATTTTTCTCGTCACAGTTGAACGACAATGCAATTATGTTGAATAATCGTTTATTGTCTTAATCAGACAAACGACCAAGTCTAGTTCCTATCTTAAACAATCATTTGTTCGATACAAATTAAATTATTTTGTTAGGCAAGAAATATGACCATGGACTTTTATTCAATTTCATTTTGTTTGAATATTTGGGTTGTATATCTATGTAAGAAAAAGAAACAAGCTTATGTAATTTCGCTTTCAGTACAAGAGAAACGACTTTGTGATAACATTTATTATTTTTAAAACAAGAATAATTTATAATTATTGAATTCTGCAACAATTTAACTAGCAATGTATCATTCCATTGTTATAGTGGTGTGTGATATATGCATGTTCTTTTTACATTAGAATAGTTTGGACAGATAGAATTTTGGAGCTAACCTTGCTCCGGTAATGAATTTGAGGACATTAATCATATTGTTAACAAAATTTTAGTTGAGTGGCTGGAAATAATAATATTTAAACTTTACAGGGAGGATTACTCTTTCGGTCGTCAGCAATCACCATGATTCGCTATGTAGTATGTTAAGATTCCAATGTCATATGCGATAAGATTGATAAAATTTAGTGTGGTTTTGGTGAAAAGTCTATTGTAATTTGTATGTCATTTAATGCTATATTTGGTAAAATAAAATCCTAGATTAGGACACTTTCGCCTAATTGGGCTGTTCAGACAGAATCTAAGGGATTCGTCTGAGAGATTTCTCGAACGGGAAGTCAAGTAAGAGGGAAGTCAAGTAAGAAAGAGCCCCCACTTATTCCTAAAAAATAGGCTGTCAATAACCTCCCCTAGTCAAAGAGCGGTTAAGATCATGTAAAGGAGCCGAAAGCCTTAGGTCCTAGATACCTCTATAAATACATCACATTTCAAAGGGAAAAAAGACATACTCTAAGTCACACACGTTCTTCACTAGTCAAATAGCATTACGCTCCCCGTAACCCTAACACATTATCAACCTTACCGTCCGTCTGCAACTTAGCATCGCCAGCCACCAACAGTGCCTCTCACCTCATGTGAGCTAGTCCCTTAAACAGCCTCAAAAGCCACCGCACAGGGCTTCTCGCCGCCATGAGTAAGTCCCCACTACCTAAACCTGTTATATACCTACAAAGGCCTCTAAGTTTCCCTGCCCTTATAAGGGGAACACGCACACCTGTGCTTTTTAACCACCACAGTGGCGTCCTCCGTAGGCCCCGACAAAATAATGGAGCAGTTAATAGTAAAGGCGATTAATATAAATACGTCCACTAGGGACGTCGTTGTCCAAAATAATTACAAAAGCCTCCAGAGGGGTAAAGAGGATTACAACCAAAAATAAAATAAAAAAAAGGAGAAAAGGAATTATTCTTCGTCCACTAGCTCCCCCATCTAGGACTACCTTAAAATGGTCCATGAAGCTCAAATCCAGATGGGGATAAAGGAGGATTACCCGCTTTCTCACTTCCTCAAAGTGAAAAATGGAGGCCTTCACGAAGTCATCCATAAGTTGTGAGATCCGCTCCTTTGTACTTTCAAGAGTACCTTGAGCTTCCTCGAGCAACTTCCTTAAGCCATCCACCTCTGCATGCTGAGCATGTGCCTGACACTACAAGAAAAACATGTTTTAGCTGCAACAATTTAGCGTCGGCCCCGACTCTCACGCTAATAGCGTTGCTTATACGTCTGTCAAGACCGACGCTAACCAAGCGTTTTAGATATCAGTTGGGAAATTAATTTTAGCGTCGGCCTCGGCCTTGGCTACATATGAAAATGCATTTTATTATTTTATTAATTGAATAAATAAAATATTAGCGGCGGCTCCCGCCGAAGCTACCTTTGGTGCAAATTTTTTTCATTTTCCCTCCTTATTTCGTTTGCCTCCTTTTTATAAATTGGTGAAAATAATAATAGTTTTTAACTATAGCGGCGGTTGTAGCCGATGCAAACTTTGGTGTGAAATTTTTTTTGTTTCCCACCACAAATTTCCTTTGCCTCCTTAGTTATCATAAATTTTAAATATTTATTTATTTAAGTTTAGCGGCGGCTACAACCGACACTTATGTTGGTGCGAAATTTTTTTCATTTCCCCCACAAATTTCGTTTGCCTCATTATATATATTATATATTAGCGACGGTGTTAGCCGACACTCATGTTGGTGCGAAATTTATTTCATTTCCCCCCACAAATTTCATTTCCCTCCACAAATTAGTATATTATTATATATATATATATTATATATATATATATATATATATATATTTATATATATATATATATATAATATATATATACTATATATATATATATATATATATATATTAATATATATATATAATATTAATAATATATATTATTTATATTATATATATTATATATATATATATATATATAATTATATATTTTAAACATCAAACTAAATAAATAAAATAAAACTAAATAAACAATAAATTGTAACTTAACAATAAATCAGTAAAATAAAACTAAATAAATATCAAACTATAACTTAATAATAAATTAAAAATAAAGGGTTTCTCAGTCTCAGTACCTCTCTCTCACAAAGAAAACGAAGAAGGGTTTCTCGAAGGCAAACGAACGGCGCATTGGAAAACGAAGAAGGGTTTCTTGCAGTTCTTGAAGGAACGACGACGCATTGGAAAACGAAGAAGGAAAATGAAGAAGGAAAACGAAGAAGGGTTTCTCGAAGTTTCCCCTGTCTGAGTTCATACTTCATCACGAAAAGTTTCTTGAAGCTCTTCTTCTCAGTCTAATTTCCTCCGTCTAATTTCCAATTGTAAGTTTGTTGAATCTATTTCTTGAATCTTGTTGAGGATGGGGAAAGGATTAGGGATTTTGTGTTTAGGATTAGTTTATTGAATCTTGTTGAGGATTAGGGGTCGAAATGGTTAATACCAAATTTAGAGATTATGTTTGACCGATTTCACCCTTTTGCTTCTATTTTCGTCTGAGTATGGTATTGTATTCTATTAGTTTTTCTTTCTGTGAACTCTATAAGTATTGCTTAGTCTTTTTGATTTCTTAGTCTTTCTGTGAACTCTGATTTCGTCTGATTTCTTTGTGTTTTAAGGAGAAGATGATGGTGTGGAAAATGTTGCTGAGCAGCAACTTATTTATAATGTTATTAGTTTTTCGTTGGACATTGTTAGTGGATCAAGGTTTAGTTAGAAATAGTTGTGTCTTGTGTTTTGATGTTGTTTATGTTTTTAGTTCAGGTTGTTTTGTTTTGAAGATTCTGGTTTGTGTTTTTTCTTTGGCATTGGTGATTGAATGGATGATGGTTGAAAGGAGTTTTCCTTCCTGGACTTCAATCACTTGGTTGTAATTTCAGTTTGATACTAGCAATTGGATTTTAGTTTCGTATCGTTGAACCAAAAGTGTCTGCATAGTAGCTTCTAATATCCATTGAGGCAAGCACAAATTTAACACTATTTGTTGATATCATGTTTTGTTTTGTAGATCATGTATTTGAAATGTTGACGTTAGTTAGAACCCTAGCTAAAATTGTTTAGTTATTTTATTGTTGAACTTGAAGACAAATAAACAAACACTCCAGGTTTTGTTATGTACTTAGTCACTAAGTAGATCTTGCGTTTCCTTTTTCAACAATTCAATAGTAAATATGACACTTTATAAAGAACATGAAACTGCTAAATGTTATATATAGTGATACTGATAGTGGTAACTTAACTCACTTTCTATTAGGTATAGAGCAAAAAGATCCATCATATCCTTATAAGTATAAAAACAGTTTCACCAATCATATTAACTTTTTAACAACTATTGAATGTGATTATATATCTAGTTCTTATAGCAAAAATGAGAAGCATCTTTCTTGTATTATGTAAGACAGAGTGATAGAATTTTAAATATAAGCAACATTTCTTGAATAAAAAACGAGTTGTGTTGTGAATATCAATTGATACTATTCTATCAATGTACTATTGCTGAAAGTATTAGCATTCTGCAGAAGTTTACAATTTACTTGTAATTAACAAATGATGCAACTAGAACATTACTATGCTGAAGAACTTATTTGATACAACCTGTTACTATGCTAATCATCATTGACTGTTAAGGCATTGTCATCACCTTGCTATAACCTTTACTTGATTTCTGTTTTACAGGTTAACTCCAAGCGGTGTTGTTGCTGAAATTATTAGAAAAGTTTTTATAAAACTTTATCGTGGAAAATTCTTGCGGTATAGTGAGCTTAAAGTATACAATAGAAGACATGAGAGAGAGGCATACTTTAACCTTTTTAAAGTAAGACATGTAATTTCTTTTTTACTATAGTATGATAACAATGCATATTTTTTACAGTTTAATCAACAATGCTTCTTTTTTGGCAGTCTCTTGTTCAGTGGGAGTCGTGTGATGAAAGAAAAATGAAAAGTTTGTTTCATAGAGCTTGTGGTAAAAGAATAGCTGATATGTTTGGTAAGATTAGGAAAAAGGGGACAAAGCCGGACTGGATGGGTGAAAAGGTTTATGCGTATCTTCTTGACGGGTGGAAAAGCGATGAATTTAAAAAGACCTCTCAACAAAATAAGACTAATCGAGCATCAACCAGAGGTGGGGCGGTCCATACTACAGGACGTAAAGCTCATCACGATGTTGCTAAAGAAATGGTGTGTATTCTATTTGTAATTACAATGCATCTAGATATTTAAATTTGATATTCATTGTAACCATATATATTTTGTATTTATTTATAGGAGAAGAAGTTAGGCCGACCACCAAATCCTGATGAGCTATTCATGGCCACTCACAAAAAGAGGAATGGGCAGTGGGTTGACCGTCGTGCAGAAAAAACACATGTAAGGCCAACCATTCCATATGAATTATATGTGAAGTATTTATCATATATCTGTCCCATATAGTTGCATGTGCCTTAGCTACCAAACTCATTGAAATGCAATCCCATAAATTGTCTTCTTGTTTAGCTATGAAGCATTGACAGACACCGACACTAACACATTGACATTAGTAATAGTTATTAATTAATTGTAGAAAATATTAAAGCAAGAACCAGAATGAACTGATCAACTTACAGAATCTTGCTAAAGTGCCAATTGTTCATTTTTAGCTAATTTGGCAGCATTCTTTCTAAACACAGAACAACTAATTTGGTATCACTTTAACTAATTTGGCAGCATTCTTTCTAAACACATAAGAACTAAAATCTCTAAGAACTCTTGTGGAGAATTCATAGCTAGCAACTTTTCTCTGCTGCTTCCATTTTTCACCATCAACAACAAAAATCCCCCCACCCAGAAGATCAGTCACAATCTGTTGATTATACTTACCTTTAGCATATTTATCAAAGTTGGTTTTCAATACATGTTCTATATTTCTGACATCTATGGTATACAACTCACTTAAATATGGTAATCATGGATTTTCCTTTGAAGATTGTCCTCGCTGTTTTCTTGTGTTTTTGTTGTTAAAAGAAGAAGAACTGTGATGATAGAAAAGGATGTTATAGTGTAATTTGTCTTTATTTGGTGAGGATTGGGAGTGAGGTCTGATACAACAGCTGAATAATGGAATGAGTGATATATTTGTGAGTTTGTGTAGTAAAATGTCCTTGAAATTTTAAAATTTTGTATTGTAGTCTTTTATGAGCCTTTTGATGTCTTTGTTTGGATTCAATTTATACTAATGGGTCTGCAATGTTTATGTAAATTGCAATGTTTGAGTGAAAGACAAATCTTGATGTTTATGTTAATGGTGGTTCTGTTAAATGGTGTGAGATTTTTGTTTGAATTAGGAACTTTAATTCATGTCATAGCAACCTTAGGTAAATGGATGGACGTTTATTTGAACTATATATAGCTGCAAGTGGATTGATTATATATGCAAACAATAATAATGTGGCTGCAGGTGGATTTGAACTATATATGGCTACAAGCTGACATGTTTTTACTGATCATTACTCTTTATTGTACAGGAAGATTATGTGAATCGTTTGACACAAGCCACACAAAATGATAATAATGTGGATGGATCAGAAAAGATACAATTATGGAAAGAAGCTGCCGGCGGTAAGTCACGAGGCCGGTGTTATGGAACTGGCCTAATGGCGGTTAATGTACAATATGGAGTGTCTTGCTTGACAGAAGTGACAGTTTCAAAACCGAATAGAGAAGTGGATAGCCAAGCCATCGAGGCGGCTAAAGCTGAGGCTTGTAAAGCACGTGAAGAGGCTGCATTAGCTAACGCACGTGCAGACAAAGCTATAGCCGAGACAGCAGATTTGAAAAGGCAATTTGAAGAATTTCAGAAACAGCTGTGGGCTTTGCAATCGAGTCAGACAGGTCCTTCTCATGGCCATTACGATGATGATAATGATTCATTGGATCTAGAGGAAATGAGTGATGGATGTTGACTCATATACATTGTCGTTTTCTTAGTTTTATAACTTGTTCAACTTATTGTGGATTTTAACAAGTTTGATATTTTGTGTTGGTATTTTGATGTAACTATTTATGTATCAATACTGTGGATTGATGGGCACAAGTTAAGTGTATTGTGTCAATATTTTGATGTATTGTGTCAATACTGTGGATGGGCACAAGTTTGGTGTATTGTGTTAATATTTTGATGTATAACTTTGACATCTAAATTAATGTAGCAACTTTGTTATCTTGTGTTGAAATAATTTTGATGAGATAATAACAAATGAATGGATAGTTTGAAATTTTAAACAGGTTTTGATAAATTTCATGTGCCAAATAAATTTGGTGTTAAACAGGTTTAAATTTAAAAAACAAAAAAAAAAAAAAAACAAAAAAAGCTAGCGTCGGCTAGGGCCGCCGCTTACACACGAAGTTATGTAGGTATGTAGCGTTCATCAAAACCGACGCTAACTAATTTCCCCAAACCCAGTGTCCCTAATAACCGACGCTACATTGTAATTTATTGAAGGTATGTAGCGTTCAACAAAGCCGACGGTAACTAATTTCCCATATTTTAGTGTCTCTCATAGCCGACGCTACAAATTTAATATATTGATGGTATGTAGCGTTTAACAAAGCCGACGCTGCACAGTAGCGTGGCGTTAGCGTTTTCCGAAACCGACGCTAATCGTAGCGGCGGTTCGTCGCTATGCTTTGCTTCCACGTTTAGGGTGTCCGCCCCGACACCGACGCTAAACCGACGCTAACACACAGTAGCGTCGGCTTTTCCCCATTTAGAGAGGGCTTTTGGCCGACGCTATAACGCTGTTTTCTTGTAGTGTGAGTAGCCACTCCTTTGGTTAATACCTTTAGATCATCCCTTCTCACCTTCATCTGCTTTAGCGCCACCCCTTCTTTTCAAGTACGCTTTTCAGATTAACCGTCCCTAACAGCATTCTCCCCAAGGTATTAAAGTGTTTTTCTCGTAGCATTATACCTACCAAGAAACATCTCGTAAGTTGGGCCTCCAACAAGGAAGATAGTTGGGTGGGATACATGGCGAAAAACATCTAATAATCACCGGGAAATTCTTAGGGAAGGAAAAGAAATGATGGGGAAAATATATGGCATTAAAAGAGTCTTTCAACAAAGAATGTTTAGAAGGGATTAGAGGGTCCATTAATATCTCTACCTCGGGCTCCGTCTCTTGGTTTCCCGATGGCTCAGAAGAAATCTCTTCCTTCCTAGGAACCTTAGGAGGATGAATCTCTGTCGCCCTATAAGTTTCACCTTGCGCTGTCCCCCAGGCGTCAACGGTGTCACGAGCAAAAGACATCATCGCCCGCTGCCGAGCCTCCTGCATCTTCACCAAGCGCCCCTGTAACACCCCATTTTCAATCATTCATTTTATCAAATTATTTGTGAATTATGTGTAATTGTATGTGTCTTAATGGGTTAGAATTATTGTGACAGTTAAATAATATGAGTAATTGTTTAATTAAGTGAATATTTGTTAGACTAATAAAATATTAAGGAAAATAAAGTGTGTATAGAAATTAAGGGTAAGAGATGAGTTGGGGGTAGAAGGGAGAAAACATAATTAAGAGGAATATATTTATTAGAAAAAGAGAGAGAAGTGGAGAAAGGGCCGGTTTTGCACAGTATGTGAAAACCTAGAAGAGAAACAAAAAAAAGGCTAGGGCGAGAGGAAGGAGGCACTTAGGTGCAGGATTTTGATATCTAGGCGAGCACACTAATATAAAATCCTAAAAATCATTTATTTCTCTATTCTCTCATAATAAGTAGAAGATCGCAATCTTTCACACTAACACTCATTCGCAAAACTAACTAAATGGGCCGCATTGAGTACAATGCATGTGAGGGTGCTAATACTTTCCCCTTGAATGACGGACTCCCAAATTATTTTTTGGTTATGACGGCCGTGTTTTCATTCTTCTTGAATTTTATCAATATTTTCCCTTTCCTTTTGGAATAAATAAAGTTCGGTGACGACTCTGTTGTATTTTGAGCGTGTGATACACTCGGGTATTTTTCGCGTCGCGACAAGCGGCATAAATAAAGAAAGAATATTGATATTAAAAGAGATATGCCACTGAAATAACATAATTAGTGGAAAATAAAGAGAGAAAAGATATAGATAATGCATCATAGTTTTATATAGGTTTCGCTTGATAATTGAATACCTTGAGTTTGTGAGTTTTTGTAATGATTTTGACACCCTAAATTCTAACACTAGAACTCCTATTATACTAATACAAGGTTAAACTATCTTCAACAACTTTCTCCATTGAGGTCGACACGTCTTCGATGCATGCATTTTTCCCTTGGATTTGTTTCCACGTCTACTTTTAGATAAGACTAAAAACTAGTTATCTTGCTCTTCTCCCTGCCAATCCGCTATTGTCGAAGACTTATGCCACCTTTCCCTCATAATCTTGACTGCATCGTTATTCGAAATCCTTGGATAATTACTCATGTGGAAAATGCTAAGTCCACACTTCTATCTTATGCTTGAAACTTCGACTTCTTGGTTTGAAGGGGTTACATCAAGATACTTCTCCCATCCTTCAGATTTCTCTTAGTTTTCATTTGATCTTCTCTTTTCACCCACTGAGCTCACTGTGATCAAAAGTCCAGGCTAACACCTAACCACTTGGCCTACTACTATCCCTAAAAGTTTTCCCTTGAGAGTTCCACTAAACACACTTGAGATGTTTACAGGATTTTCCCATGAATCTTCAACAATAGACAAATAGAGCTTCTACACTAGCTAAACTCAAGAACCAACTGATAGAAATTTTACACAAGCTTTGGTCAAGAGTATTTAGATAGAAATTTTACACAAGTCAATCTCAAGAACCTACAAATAGAGCTTTTATACAAAGGTCAAGCTTAAGAACCTACAACCAATCTTTTATCCGGTTTAGGTTGCAACTTTTACTAAATAATTCCATTGAAGAATCACACTCTTGAATACAAAAAATTAAAGCACAACACTGATTACAATAAAAATCACAAGGGCTTTTCGGTCTTTTAAATTTCTGGCACTTCTTATGAAAAGCAAATATAAAAACAAAGAGAGTAGAATAAAGATATAAGGATTTCTATGTAGAATGTCGGTGTTAAATGAAATGAAGAGAAGCATTCTTTATATAAGAAAATTTTGGCTCCAACAGGAAATGCTTCAGTATTTCAAGACATGTTGTTGAACTTTTAAATTTTAACTAATCACTCTAAGATTCTAAGATCATGATTAGATAAGATTTCACACTTTCACTACTTCAGATCTTCAAGTTCCCTTTCTTGATACAACAATGGCTAAACACTTTAACTAGAACTTAAATATTCTAACTAGTAATGTTTGAGATATCATCTTGAGCAGGCGCCATCATCAAAAGCTTTACTTAAAAATTTAAAATTAACTCCCTGTGTTACACCTATTTGAAACCGTTAAATGTTAATGATGAAGTCCTTAATGATCTCTGGTCAAGCAATCTCTAATAACGGTATCTATCAAAGAAGTTATATCAAGCCTCATCAGTTAGAATAGCCAAGCCTCAAATGAAGTGTTGAATCAATGATGAATTAAGAAAGGGATATTGAAGCTTCAAATATTATGAAAAAGAGGAATTATGATAGTTCGCATGATTCGTGTCTAAGCGATCAATGTATTCTAAAGGTATACGAATAACTCTCGAATTACTAAAGCAACTCACACTCATCTAAAAATTGTTTTAAACTTCTCTGTATTTGCTAAAACACCTTAAAACCTGTGGAAGAACTATCATGATGCATGTGGAATTGACCAAGAGAGTTACTAATTATATAGGAAGCATTTGTACATTTCCTAATTGATTAGGGACTCAATCCAATCTATTAGAGCAAAGAAAAAGACTCCTTAATCATTCAGTCCATATAATTGTTGTAGGGTTTCCATTTTTGGATTAGAATTATCGTCATTTTGAAGCTTGAAATCGATTAACCCTAGTACTTAATTTATTAGATCATTAAAAGGCTTGTGGGTCTTTTTCCTTTTTGAGCCAAAATTTTCTCCTATAAATAGAGGTTTTATCTCATTTTAAAACACACTAGAAAGTGTATTTTAATCAAACTTTCTCACTTTCTACTCTTTACTTCATTTCTTTCTTTTTCTTCACAAAGTTGCCTTAGTGTCTTAAGAGTGAAAAATATCTGAGTTTTCTTGTTATTCTTATGCTGTGAGAATATTGTAAGTTACTCAAGATGGTTGTCTCTTGTGTAATATCTTTGAAAGGAGCTATTATTTGGTTTTTGAGCTAAACCAGCTATAAGCTCTATTTGACTTTTAAGATTAGTCAGGTAAAATCTCTATTGGTTCTGAGCTTAGCCTGTTAAAGCTTCTGTTTGGTTGAGTTTAGCCTTGAAAATATTTGTTTGGTTCTTGATATCAACCTGGTGTAAAATCTTTGTCCGGTTTGGAGATTAGCCCAGTGTAAAATCTCTCGGTTGATTTATGAAATAGCCAGCGTAAAATCTCTTGTTTGATTGTACAAAGGTTCGTGGGTATAACCTTTGAAAAACTCAGATTTCACAGTCAAAACTCTCAAGAAGAAATTCTAGGGGAACAAGAGTAAATCAAATGGTTAAGTCGAATCTTTATAAATCTCTCGTGTATTTCTCTCCTCTTAAGTTAAGTGGTTTGGTTCTTTATTTCTTTCCAGTGTATTTTCATGTCTTTGTTTTTATTTCTTTTAATTATTTTTCTACCTGCTCTTTGTTTGATTTATAAAATTTAATTAAATCTTTTTATAAGTTTTTATTATTAGACATCATCTTTTAAATCCACACCCCCTTATTGTATTTAAAGTCACTTGCTCAACACCATCAACTTGGTCTTATATGTTTGTGTTATCATTACACGCATCAATATATTACTTTTCAATGTCTATGCACAATTTTTTTAAATCAAAATTACTTGCATTTTCACTTTTCACAATTCAAAATCATTGTCTCAAAAAAATTTAAATCTCACTTGATATGTACATGGTATTTGCTTGAAATATTGACCCATATTACACCAAGGTGGGTGCCACTTATCATGTGTGTTCGAAATTAACATTTATGTTGAAGCCAATAGAAAGAATAGTGTGTTTAGAGAAATAGAAATGGAAGCCAAACTAAAATTGCCTCAAGAAATAGTAGTAACCTGGAGACCGGAGAAACAACATGTCCACAAAAGAACAAGATAAACGAGGAAGAGGATAAAACACGTTGATATTTGTTTAACCGATTTAATTGAGATCGATCTATGTTTAAAGGAGAAAGCATATCTATGATCCAATCAAAATATTAATTCTAAAAGTTATAAAAGTTAAAAAAAGTCGATTGCCATGCTCTTCAAGAATAATCTCTAATTTCTGCTTCTTACTCTTTTGGCACAACCTATAAGAATATCCTAAGAGAGATCAAGCTTAAATCATTTCTCCAATAAACTTCACTACCCAAGTTGTACCTAAAAAATATTTTAGCACTTGCTTTGTTGCTTCTACTAGCCGCCTTGCGAGTGTGGCAGTGATACCCGGACAAATCCAATCCTCATCTTTTCCAATAGAAGAGATTTTAAAGAATACATGCCTAATGAAAATTGTTGAGAAATCAAAAAGAGAAAAAAATTCTACATAAATGAAAGCACATCTCAAATATCTCTACACAAATGGAAGTATGTCACACAAAAAAATCTCTACACAAATGGAAAATATTTTTTTTTGCAAATAAATCACTTAGGACATGTTGGGTTAGGGGTAGATGGAGGAGAGAGAAAATTTATAATTAAATATATTTGTTCAATTTTTAGGAGAAGAGGAGAAGGAAGAAGAGTGGAAAAAAATCTCTCCAAACTCACATTTTTCGGATCCCTCTGAATTAGAAGGATTTGAAGGAATTAGAAATTAGAAGGATTTAAATTATTTTATAAGCTAATTAAATAATAAAATCTATTAAGTAATTATAATAATGATTGAAGATATGTATTGTATAATTAGTTAATTTAAAAGTTAATATTGTTTAAAGTTTTTGGAGATTATGTGTAGGTTTACCATAATTTAATTGTGGAAAATAATGTTTAAAAAATAAAAACTACGGAAAATAAAGAAGCTCTATTTTGTTATTGTTTAACCATAATCAATATTTTTAGACTCTTTTTAACCACGCCTTAATCATGAAAAATTTTAAGCATGATAACCCGCTTCTCAAAGACAATCTTATTAAAAATCATACTTATAAATAATAAACTTTTAAGTTCTCCTGCATAAAAAGAAGAGAGCAATTTTTCTATCCATCACAAAAAATTGAATAGTGTATCTTCCACAAATTACATTCCATCATTTAATTTCATTCTATTTAATTTTTTTTATTGTTTTCAAAGCATTTTAAACTAAGGGTAACTCTACCCAACTTTTTTTGTTGGGTAGATAAAAATTCACATAAAAAGAATACTTGAATTAAGATTTTTTCAAAGAAATTTAGTAATATTTTTTCGATTACGATAATTTTAAATAATAAGAAAAGTGTTAGATGTATTGATTTTATTATCAATAAAAAGAAAATATTAAATAAAATTGATTAGAACAATTTAACGATTTTACATTTAAAAAAATCTAAAATTAAAACATATTAATCTAAAATATTTTTATCATATTAAAATATTTAATTTAAAGTTTCGCCTCAGGCCTCAAGATGTGTGGGACCGATCTAGGGATGAAATATGAGTTTTGATATTTGAAAAATTAATATATTTATTAAACATCCTTAATTTTATTTTATTATTTAAAAATTATTCATTTTCTTTTATATCACTGCTTCTCTTGTGTGTGATTTTTCTCGATTGCTTTCATCAATTTATTATAATTGTTTTTCACCTTCAAATTATTTTTAAAATTTTTGTACTTAATATAAATTATATATTGCATTTTTTGTTTTTTTATAATTTTTTATGTTTATTTATGTTATTTTTTTCCTTCTAATTTTGTAATGTATACTATCATTTTTTTATATAAATTTTTAAACTATTTTTTATTTTTTATTCACTTTATTAAAAAATTTAAACCATTAATATTTAATAATAAGTTCTTTTATGTACTTGTTTTGTTAGATGATTTATCATGATTTAAAAATTGTTATCAACATATAATTTAATTTATGTCAGAGAATTATAATTTGAATCAAATGTACTCAATTTTTTAACGTTATGTCATTTATGTGGTAAATTATAATTTTTTAGTCATTCGATATTAGAAATTTTACTACTAAAAAAATATGTATAAATTTTTCACATTTGAATATCATACCACTTATATAAGATAATAAAGATAAGAATATAAATTATTAATAAAACTCATCCTCTATCCTTATGAATCAAACATATTTTTAATTAAAATTCATCATTTTTTTCTCCCCACCCCTCTTTTGATCCAAACACTTATCTCATTAAAAAACATATCACCTCCCTTCCTCTTCCTTTTCCTCCATTAAAATCTCTCATAATCTCTCATCCTCGTTTGAACCAAAGAGACTCTTATTATGGAAGAGATAGATTAAAATTTACAGGAAGGTTATGAATATTGTAGAGGTGTTATATTATTATTTATTACTATTTTTCAAATAATATTTTGATTTTTACTACGATTTCAGCTATTACCTTTATAAATTATTTTTCAATTATAAAAATGTACTCAAAACTATTTTTTTAATAAAAAGCAAATTATTAAATAAAAAAGAAAAATAAAAATGATGAGACATAAAATCTAATTCATCAAATAGCTAGCAAATAGTTAGACATGTTCAACATATTTTTCAAAACCATTCAAAACATAAATAGAAAGTGAATTTCATCAAGTGTTACCATTAACCAAAATATATGCATTAATTTATTTATTTGTATACTCTTTTTAAAAATATGAGATATCTTAAATCTAAAGGAATAACATGTAGTGTGTGAAATATTCTTTTATTTAATTAGAAAATTTCAATGAATAATATTCACATTTAAAAATGCATTAATGATTAATATTTGATCAATTTCAAATATTTGTCTAATTTCTTATGTTAACATATTTGATAGCAAGTATGGTTTAAATAATTCAATTTAAAATAAGATGCAGACTCCAATTTTAACTGAGAAAAACTATTTTAATATAAAATAATTTTGAAATTTCTTTTCCTTAAAATTAATATTTCAAGTAAAAAGTTTATTGATATTTATTTACAATAATAAAAGTTGAAATAATATTATTCTCCCTCATTTATCACATTTAATAAATTAAATTAAAATCAAATAAACTTATTTTTAAAATATATTAAAAGGAGTTTCTCATTAAAAAAACATTCTGTGTAAAATCTTATTAGTTTAAAAGATGTGACCTTTAAATTTTATAATTTGAGCTCTTTGTCTTTGGTTTCAATTAAAGTAGCAAATTTGAAGATATTGTCATGGTTGTAGCATCCAAGTAAAACAGAACAATTTTCTTTGTTGATTGACACATAGTGAGAAATTTGAGTTCACACCCACCGCTAATTAATGGTTATAAAGAAAATAAATGTTTAAAATACGTAATATTTTATCTCTTGATTTCTCCATAGAAATTGACAACATTTTCAAATAAAATAGAAATTTGTAGATAATGAGTTGTGAATTGAATGATATAGTTGACTATATGTATGGTTAGCAAGTAAGAGAGTTTATCAAGCAATGGGCAGGATGAGCATTCACATTGTCAGTTGGCAGTTGCCTGCAGATTCCATATCTCGTCTATTAATTACTTGTTCACAACTTGCCGTCTACAACTCTAGGATCGTTTATATGCATTCCACGTTAAGCCTTCATTTGTTTTGGGTTAAAACAATGAGAAATATTATCATCTTACTCTTTTAAAAGAAATTAAACCAACTTGTGCTTATGTATTCATCCGTAAATATTCCATTCAAATTTTACAATGAGTTAATCTTTTGTTGAGTATGACTCATATTAAGATAAAGAGAAATACAACATATAAAAATTTCAAAAAGATTTTGTCTAATTGTTTGTTGTGGATGAGCGACTAAGAGTGTGGAGGCAGCAGTCGATGTGATACGGTTCATGAGTATTATTGAAAATTGAATTATAATATTGTATATATTGTTTTGAACACTATAACCCTAATTATTAGACAGAAATCAAGAGAATTTCAACTGCTCTATAGTCGCAGAGGTATGCATCAATGGCCGAACTGTGTTAACAAAGATCAATTGTGTTAATTATCTTTTACTTTCGCTTTTATTTAATCTTCTATATCAGTTGCTACTCTAATAATTGATATCAAATGCCAATTAATCTTGGTGCGAAATTCGATGTGACAAGGTTCGACAGGACATGTAACTTCGGATTAGGGCAAAGGAGGGTTAAAGATTTCTTGACTCAGCAATGTTTATAGAAGATGAGGTTATGTGAGATGCAGACGACCAACACGGAGAATATTAATTGGGAAGATATGAAGGAGAAGATCATGGAATTGATTCACGTATGTGTTTTAGAAGAGATGATGTATCATACTCTGGACTTAACAACTCCGAAGGAGGTTTGGGACAAATTGAAGAGTCAGTATATGTCAAGGAAGCTGATGAACAAATTGTTTGCAAAGTAGCGACTATAAAATCTAAAGATACGGGAAGAATATGATTTGCAACATGTCAATCTCTTCAACAATATAATCACTGATATGGTGAGGCTTAACAAGCAAGGGAAGATTGATGACGAAGATAAGGCAAATATATTGTTATGCTCGTTACCAAGTTATTATGATCACTTAGCGACTACTCTTACCTACCAGAAAGACATTGTCAATCTTGATGTGACTCTTGCTACACTTTTGCCTCATCCTCAAATGAGACCAAGTGTAGAAGAAGGAACTCAAGGTCATGGTATGTATGTTATGGGAGTCAATATCTTGAGTGGAACAAGGGTGAAGGAGGTTCTAGAAAGAAGAGGTCAAAATTCAAGAATCATAAGAAAAAAAACTTGGTGTTATAGTTGCAAACATATTAGACAATGGAAGAGGGATTGTCTAAAAAAATGCAGGGTTCATCCAGTTATGCAAATATTATTCAAACTGATGATTCTAGCAGTAAAGCAGATATAGTGTGTGTTTCATCTAGCAAATGCACAAATGCGTGAACTCTTGACCTTGGCTGTTATTATCATATTATGTCGCATAGGAAATGATTCTCTATATTCAGGTTAGGTAATTTTGGATTTATTTATCTCGGTGATGATAAATCATGTACTATTACTATAATGGGACAAATTAAAATGGTTATGGAAGATGGTGGGGTGTGAACATTGAATGATGTTTGATATATTCCAGAATTGAGGAAGAATTTGATTTCCCTAGACACTATACAAGAAAATGATTTCTCCTACATGTATGATGGAGATAGGGATATTATGATGGTTAGCAAGGTTGCCTTGACTGTGTTGAGAGCAAGGAGGAATGCAGGTAACTTCCATTAACTATTAGGGAATATTATTGTAGGTGATGTTACATCAATTGAGTCTGATAATGATGCAACCAAGCTCTAGCAAATGTGTCTAGATCATCTCAGTGAGCGTGGTATGATGGAACTTCATAAAAGAAATCTATTGAAGGGTGTCTACAGTTGCAACATGGATTTATGCAAATATTATGTACTTGGGAAATACTGTCGTGTTTGGTTCAACAACATAAATCACAAAACGAATGAAATTTTAGACTATGTGTATTTTGATGTGTGGTGGTCTACCAAAGAAGTTTGCATAGGTGATTCCAGGTATTTTGTGACTTTCGCCAATGATTTTTCTCGGAAGACTAGTGTGTATTTCTTGAAGCGGAAATCTGAAGTCCTTGCCAAATTCAAGTCATGGAAGGTAGAGATAGAGAACCAAATAGGTAGAAAAATCAAGTATTTGCGGTTAGATAAAGGGACATAGTACACTGGTTCGAATTTCAATATTTTCTATGAAGAACACGGTATTCAAAGGCATTTCTCAGCTAAATTGTGTGTTATAGAGAATAAATAGGTCTCTAACTGAAAGGGCAAGATGTCTCTTGTCAAATGATGGATAGTGAAAAATTTTATAGGCAGAGGCAATTAACATGGCATGATTTTTTATCAACAAGTTATAACAGACTTTTTTGGAAAAAAAGGTTTCAAATGAGGTATGGATAGGTAATCATAAAGATCTTAACAATGTAAGGATTTTTTTTGTGTTCGGCTTATGTGCAGATATCCAGTGAATATTGATCCAAACTTAATCCAAAGTCAAAGAAATGTGTCTTCTTTTAGGTTACGCAAAAGGTGTGAAGGGGTTTGAGTTATGGAATTCGATTAAAAAGAAGATGGTGATCTGCAGAGATGTTGTTTTTTATGAGAAATTAATGTTGAAGTGGTCACTTGAAACATATGTGTCGACATCTAAAGGAGAAACTTCTAACAAACAGGTGATTCAGGTGGATGTTGATCCACCACCATTCAACAACATGTATGTATTTCCTAACCCCAAGAGAAACTAGACTCCGATAATGAAATTGACCATGGAACTGAACTTTTAGGTGGAGTACAAGATTATATTCATGTACGTGATAGAGAGCACCATTCAACCAAGCCAACAGAAAAAATATGGGTATGAAGGCTTGGTAGTCTATAAACTTCTTACTAGTTATGGAGACCCTTTCACCTTTCGAGAGGTTATAGCTAGCCATAAGAAAGATAGGTGGATGGGTGAAATGGTGGAGGAGATGGATTCTTTGAAGAAAAATAGTACATGAGAGCTTGTTTAGCTTCCTAAAGGGAAAAAGGGCCATTTGTTATAAGTGGGTGTTCAAGAAAAAACCAGTAATAAGGCTCGTCTTCTAGCTAAGGGATACTCACAACAAAAAGGGAGTGACTATGATGAGATTTTCTCTCTAGTCACCAGACATAATCCTATCAGGTCAGTGTTAGCCTTAGTATTCAATCGTGGCAAGCATTTAAATCAGATAAATGTGAAGAAAACTTTTATTCGCGGCAATCTAGATGAGTAAATTTACATGGAGCAACTAGAGGGTTCAGTTCAGCAACACTGAACATGGAAGATTAGTCCGTAAATTGAAGAGGTATGTTTATGACTTAAAGCAATCTCCAATGCAACGTTACAAACGCTTTGATTCATGCATGCTTCATATTGGCTATAGTTTGTGTGACTATGAATGTTGTGTTTATATTAGGAGTCTTAATGATGACTCTTTATTTTGGTGTTACTATATGTTGATGATATGTTGATTATTGGTAATCATTTATATGACGTAAATGAAATGGAATCATGTTAGGAAAGGATTTTGACATGAAAGACTTAGGTGTTGTTAAGAAGGTTCTTGATATGGAAATTCACAAGGATAGGAGAGCTAGAAAATTATGGCTCTCAGAAAAGCTATGTTAAAAATGTGTTAGACAAGTTTGACATGAATAATTTGAAGGTTGTGAGTACTCCATTGGTGAATCATGTTAAGTTCTCATTGGATAAATGTCTAAAGACAGATGCAGAAGTTAAGTATATGTCAAAGGTTTTTTATGTCATTGGATGTTGGTTGTTTAATGTATGTTATGATCTCAACTAGTCCAGACTTGGCACAAGCTGTAAGTCAACAGACAAGCATCATTGAGACACAGTCAAATGAATTTTCAAGTACTCTAGAAATACCGATTAAAATATTTAAGAATCAAAGTTAATAAGTACTCTTGAGACAATACTGATTAAAAAATTTAAATAAAAAATAATGCTTTAAAGTTAAATAATACTTAATACATTAAGAAATTAAATTCCAGACAATGCAGTCAGTAAGTAGATATGGATTATTTTTCCCGGTTTAAGAAATTGCATTTATTTTAACCCTGTAAAATTACCTAAAACATTAATTTATATTCTACAAAAATCACCGCTAAACAAAAAAAAAACATATGAACATAAAATATTCGTCAACAATATTTGCGGCTTTCGTATTAAATACAAACTTTCCCTATTCCAAGTTCCATCACTATTTAAGACATACACTAACCTTCTTCTGTGAAAACCCACTTCAACATAATTAAGCTCTGTGTTCTTGTTACAATGGAGAACCAGAGTAAGGCTATCTTTGCTGGTACAGAAGAGAAAAAATCTCCTAAGAGTGGTTCTTGTGAATTGATTCTTAGACTTCTGGCCTTTGTTCTCACCCTTGCTGCTGCTATAGTTATTGGGACCGATAAGCAAACCAAAGTTGTTCCTATTAAGATTGCTGATTCTTTGCCTCCTTTCAATGTTCCTGTTTCTGCTAAGTGGCATTACCTCTCTGCCTTTGTGTAAGTTCCTATTATACTCTTCCTAATTATATTGTTTACAGAAATCCTACAACATATAATATAGGGTCGTCCGTCTTTAAGAGCGTACAAGACAGACTATCGTACAAGACCTAAATATTTGTCAGGATTAAATTGTGATAACATAGAATTTTTATTTATTTTGTCACAGTTAAACTGTGATTAATTTACACGAAATTTCTGAAAATTTAAAAAGTGAGTAACACTTTTTTCTCTTGTTGAAGCTACTTTATGGTGGCAAATGCAATAGCATGTGCATATGGAGCCATCTCTATGTTACTCACCTTCTTAAATAGAGGTAATAGCAAAGTGTTATTGGGAACATTGATCACTATGCTTGACACATTGATGGTGGCTTTGCTATTTTCCGGCAACGGTGCCGCCGCCGCAGTGGGTCTTCTTGGCTACAACGGAAACTCTCATGTAAGATGGAGCAAAGTGTGTGATGTGTTTGATAAGTTTTGTCATCAAGTGGCTGCCTCAATTATTTTGTCTCTGCTTGGATCACTTGCATTTCTATTGCTAATAGTGATTCTTCCCATCTTGAGGTTTCAAAGGAGAACTTAGTTAAAAATTTAATCATAATGTTATATTTCTTTACTTTATAGTAGTTTGTTATATTTTTTACTTTTCATTTTCACACTTAAATTTTATGTAATCTATTTGGTGCAATCTATTATGTGTCATTTTAAAAGCTTCTCTTCAAGTTGATTTAAATTTAGTGTAGATTTACATTTTTCATCTTTAATTTTTTCCTCTATGTTTTACCTTTACATTTTGTGTATGTTAATTTAAACATAAAACATAAGTCTTTTCTTTTCAATCATAAAACTTAACCAAACATTCACACACAATAAAGTCGTTTAACTTACCATTGTCCATATTCACACTAATTAAAAAATTATTTGTGTTGGGAGAACTTGTTTCACAAATTAATGGACATAAAAGATGACAGTTAAAATTAGAGAGGGTTAGAAACTTAGAATAGAATTAGAATGAAGATAGTTTTTTTCAATTGATCTTAGTGGATTGCAGTGAATGGAGAGAGAGTGTATATAGTTAGAAAATTAACTATAGGACAAAAATACAAAATGACAATTTGTTTAGTCACTTATTAAAAAAACCACTACAGCTCAATTATATTGTCAATACTCCTGATTCATATCAACTAATCTTCTCGTCTCCATCAATTCTTCCAGACTTTCAAATCTTATTTTCTTTAATAGTTTAGTTAAAATATCTACAAGATATATATATTTCAGTCTTGCAATATTCGATCTTCAATTTTTTCTTACAGATTTCGTTTCAAATGGTATGTTGGTACGTGACAATATTGGTGGAAAAAAATTGAGGTAGAATAATCAAAACTCCTATAAATAGTAGGGGTAAAAATACCTTTAACCTTAATTTTAATTATCAATTGTTAAACCGGTCTCTGAATGGGTCATTAAATTGTATATTTTTAACAAATGAACCAAAAAAAAGTGAAGATCAACATAATACTATTAGATAAGCACAAGTATAATGCAAAGATAAAATTTCTGACACCTAAACTAATGTAATGTAAACAAACTTTCTTTTGCTTCCATTGCATTAATTCCAAAACAAACTCACCTTTTTCTTCCACTTTTTGTTGTTGATCATTGTGTGGGGTCCAATAATGATCCAACTCATTCCTTGTGCAACAAACAACACGGTTATTTTCATCGCACCTCTTTTTTCCTTACAAAACGATTCTTATCATTTAATCATTTCTAACTAACAATAAAAAAAACTTTAAAATGTTCAAAATTTTATATGCATATGATTGGTCAGAGGAATCAAATCTTTTTTTTTTTTTTATTCTTCTCCTACAAAAGTACCATTATGCCTAATCCTAACCGTTTTTGACCCCAAACAAAATCTCACTAACTTTTTTCTCTTTCTTTCACAATTCACAAAAATGCAAAACCGTTTTGTATATAAATCATGAGTTTGTTATTCATCCATCATTTTCACTAGTCATGGAAAACCCTTCACCTTCTTCAACAACCATAATGGGTAACACAAAACGTGCTCGAGAATTGGGTGCTAGTGCTACTACAAAACCCGAAGAAGTTCTTAAAGTTGAACGTGGACGAAGGAAGAAAATGTCTCAAATGTTCACTCAACTTGTCACCACTGTCCCTGCTCTCTTACCTACAGTTAAGATCGTTCATTCTTTCTTTCTTTTTCTTCATAGTTGAATTTTTCAATGTTGAATTCTGAAATGGGTTTTTATTTCTTTGTTTTTTAAGGCTACTAGGGAAGTGATTATAAACGAAACAATTGGGTACATTAAGGAACTCGAGAGCAAGAAGAAAATGTTGGAGGAGATTAAGGAATCCAAAGTTGAAGGGAGTTTCAATTTGTTGGTTCCGTGTCGGAATAGAAATTGCTCTGTTTCTGTTACGGTTTCGAACAATGTGGCTTTCTTTGGGATTGAATCGGTGGCGAAACCAGGTTTGGTTATTGTGATTTTGGAGGTATTTTTTAAGAATCAAGCGGAGATTTTAGCCGCGAATGTTTCTGTTAATGATGGAAAGTTGAGATTGGCGATTACTGCGTTGGTTCAAGATGGTATTGATCATGGTAACAGTGGGCGTATTGAGAAGATTAAGAGAGAGATTATGGGTTTGTAGGTTGCATTAATGAATCATTAGTTTCATGTTTTGTTTATTTGGTAATTATTTATGTGATTGATATTGGGAATTTAGGACCATGACCAAGTGGCATGGATTATAGTATACATGTATGGATATTGATAGTGATGAATGTTTTGAGTAAATGAATTAATTGGTGTTGAAATGGTTTTTGTGGATTTTATTGTTGGTCGAGAATTAGGAGACCAATTTTGATTGTTTTTTACTATGGAAGGAAAGTATCAAAGTTGGTTAGAGAAAGAAGAAAGACGCGCTTCATTATCCCAATCATTGCATGCAGTGGGATGGGATGGATGGACCACGTGAATATAACATCGAATGTTGTTGTTCATTTTTTATTCTAATTATGTTTACCAAGCATTGCAAAGATTTATCATAAAATGCAGAAAATTCTGGATAGGGAATATGTTTTCAAGTTTTTGGTGTGAAAATGTGAGTCATAAATAGTAGTGTGTTATTTCCTTCTACTTATTTGCCTTGCACTTTTTTATAGGATTTTATTCACCTTTTTTTTGGGCTCTTTAGTACCAATATACTCCGTCCCAAATTATAAGAGAAAAAAACAAAATCACGCTTATTAACAAAATCACCCTAAAAACACAATCATTTAATTTATAGTTTTTTTGAAATAAAGTGGCTTTGGAAGATGTAAAAAAAATTCTAATTGGTTGTTGGTTATAGAAATGATGAGAGAGAATGTAAGTTAAATGCAATTTGCATTTAATTTTACCTTGAAAGAAATAAAAGATGATTTTTTCTCTTATATTTTGGGACAAGAAAAATGCATTTTTTTCTCTTATATTTTGGGACGGAGGGAGTAAGCAATATATTTAGAAAAGGAGTTAAATAGTTATGCACCTATATTATAAAACAGTTTTACACCCTCGGCCAATAAAAATACATCGTTCAACCATGTTATATCATTGATAATTTAAAAATTACAGTTTGATTTGAAAGGATATATATTAATGAAAGGATATATATTAATGATTGATTGACAATATAAAATTATTTTACACAGTCAATGCATCACTCATTTTCTCTTAAAAAAGTACATTCTTTGTGTAAGTAATTAAAACAAAAAATTAATTGAAATATTTGTAAAAAAAATTATACCGTCAATTAATTACAACCATTGACTAATTTGAAATGTTTGACTTTTAATTTAATTTATTTTAAAGTAATACAATTGAAATTGAATGGTTGTGATGGTGTAAAAGAATTTACACCGCCCGAGAGTGAATAGCAATTACACTCTTAAAACTAAGACAAAATTATTCCTATTAATGATAGAAAAACCAACCAAACTTACCCAAAAAAAAATCATTTTTTAAATATTACATGTACCTTTATACTTTATTTAATCATTTCAAATATGAAATTCGCTCATAAGGCTAATAAAGTTTAGGTGTTCTGATTGATCCTGTTTAAGATCACAAAACTATAAAGTTTGACATTCTCTTTCAATGGGTATCCCTTGGATGCAAAATGTTTATTAGAATAGTTTTTCATCAAATGTTTATTAGAATAGTTTATTTATCAAAGAAAAAAAAAACAAATATTAAATGAAGATAAACTCAAAGTTTGTTTTACAAGTTATAGAATTTAATCATCATGCACACACTATCAATGTAAAAAAAAAAATTACATTATTAATACATCACATTCATTTATAGACATTGACTTTAAAGATTTCAATAATCAAAGTCAATCATCTCTTATGATTTAAGAATGACTTAGTAGAAAAACTTATATTGTGAAGTTCATGAAAATAAATTAACAACAATTTATGTGAGTGTTACATAAAACCAGCGAGGGTAAAAGGACAAGATTGCATCCTCACTTGTATTTGTAGAAATGAATTGTTTGCACCTTTATAGTAGAAGGCTAGAAGCACATGCCACGTTATTTTTGTTTACACATACTGACATCTAGACTTCAGTTCTTGAAAAAACATGCTAAATGCCACCAATATGCTACATAAACCTTGAGCACTTGGGGAGAAGAATGGAAGCAAAAAAGTAATAATCATATTCCATGTAGTAATCAACATTTGCTATGATCGGATAATTTGTAGCTAACTAAGGATATGCCGTCGCATCTTGATAAAGAGACCCTCCTCAAACAAGCATATTCTAAAACCTCGAGTCATCAAATCTTGAACCCATGCTATTGTGGAATGCTTTCTCTTCGGTTTAGGTCTTCCAAACTTATGTTAGCCTCAAGTCCCGTGTCCAAATTATTAACCATGTCAAGGATGTCAGATTTCAAAGAGGCTGCTAAAGTCTGTCGATAAAGCAGAAAAAACATGTTACTGTCTTTAGAGAGACATGATAGAACTAAAATGAGAACATAGAAATTTCTTTGCAATTAAAACAGTGTACCTTTCTTTCCTCTTCTTTTTTGTGCTTAAGAACTTCCAAAGGCCACTCCGATACAAGTTTCTGAAGTTCATCCTTCATGCCTGACTTTTTGGCCTCAGACAAAGTCTAGCAACAATAAAATCAATAAAACTAAGAGTTAAACAAGACTATCCAGAGACAGACATATATGACCTCCCACTCAGTTTACTACACTCATTCATATCATATCATTACCAAGAAAAAGTGTTCTAACAAATGCAATCAATGATATAACTATAATTTTTCATCCTCAGCAATTGATGAGGAACTAATTTGACTCTGAACTGAAATATCAATACAAAAGCTATAACTTTTGCCACAATTCCAAAACCATTCTTATATAAACAGATTTGTACTTTGACCAATCTTTCCAGGGTAATAACATTACAATTTCATCTAGCGCTGTATTATTTCTATTTGAGAATCATTTCTTTGTTTCACTCATCGGTGAAGAAATTTATCCATACCTGATTTAGAACTTGAATGATGGCAACGGCGTCCCTAGGTTTACGTTCCAATAGAAGGCCCTGCAAAATCATAAAAACAGGCTTAGCTTGCTATCAAAGTGGAACACAGCTATAACACAATCAAGCAACTGGGAAGTCGAAGCACGTATCAGCATTGAGAACATATGTGATGCAAAATCATATTAGGTAAGGATTCTCAAATTGGGAAAATTATAAATATTCTTCTTTTATTTTTCTTTCAAAAAAACAATTGATCTCTTTTTAAAAAACAGATTGGTGAATACGAACATGTCTTAAAAGCAAAATAATTATGTATAATATTAAGCAAAACTGAAGGATATCACACAATAAACTACACACACATGTGTGAATGGATTTGCTACCTTGGCGCAAGAAAACCCAGTTGCCAAAGTGTGCGGCTTCATTGAATCAGATCTCAACTTTTCTATTTTCCATAGTGACTCAGTGTCTCCTACAAATATGAAAATTAAAGGTATAAGTTAGTTCATCATAAGCAGAAAAATATTTTAAAAAGCCCAGAAAAATCATTTATGGCATGGTCTTGAAATCACATGATACGGCTAATGTACTATATGTAATCATTGCCATCAAATTAGTTAAGAGGTTATTAATATAGTTGAACTAACTTATTTCAAAAATGACATAGACGGAGCAAGTCAAGGCACATTAGTCACGGTAATCTTTTCTTAGCATGATTCCTCAGTCCAAAATGCAAGAGTGCAAAATGATCAACAGTATAAACAAATTCACAAATCTGGTTTTATTGTTTTATGTGAAATTATATTCAAAAAAGTGTGTATGTGATTATAGTCTCCCTTTTGGGTTTCTTTCAATTTCCTAAGAGCTGAGAAAACACAGCTTGCCAACATTGGGGAAGATGCAAGTTCGGAGAGAAAGAAAAGCCAAAAGCCAGTAAATACTAGGCAAATTATTATCTCCATAGTTTTATGAATAGTTTAGTGTTCAATTTAGGAATAGGAATCCTCTTTAACAAACTTCTGTTGAAGTTCAATAGCAGCTTATAGAATTAGGCAGACAAAAGACATCATGTATGAGCACCTCTTTTGGCAGCAAATCTCATCCATGTTTCAAATGAGGTTTGTCTTAGTTTTACACCAGCCTTGACAAACCTCTTTGCGTACTTATTAATTAACTCCCATTCATCTGTATTGTAACAAATGCTGCAAATGATTGATCCAGGTAACAGGTCAGAAAAACATACTACAGAGAACAGAAGCAGCATAACAAGACAATACTAAAATAAACCTTTAGATGCATCAAAAAAAGGCTAGATTCTTCATTCTTTTTAATCCTGATTTGCTCTACTTTCAGATTCAAGGAGTGGTTTTTTGGGTGCCAATACATGTTATATTACACTGCATCTAAACATTTCGCAAGCTAAGAAAATCAAACAAACTAACAGCATTATAGGCTTGTAGCCTAATGCACAAAGAAGCACCAAATTGCCTTCATACAATCAAATAGAGCTTTGGGGGGACTAACAACAGAGCATGATTTGAAAATGAAGCATGTCAGCCAGTGCAAAGGGAACAGCCATTAAATCAACAAAAAATTCAGCAACAGCTTTTAAAGGTAGACACCATATTCAAATCTTATTCACAGAAGACCCTTTGTACCAAGCAAAACAGTGAAAATGCAAAAACAATAACAGACCTGAAAACTATATCTGCTGTGCCTGGTTGCAATGGTAAATCATTCCTCTTCAAAAGTTTCATTACTTCCACCAATAGATTAGTATCATTGTGATTCTTAGCATATGTCTGCAATAAATTAACAGTCACTTACCAATTGCAAACAGGAGGCAAAATCAAAGAAATTAGAACATTAGAACGTCAAACAATACCAATATATGGTGTGCAGATGCAACACTTGGCTCCAATCCATAGACATTATGCTTCCACAAAGCCTTCTTCCCTGCTCACACATTTTAAAATCAAATAACCTTAAAATGCCATTTCATATCTTCAAATTTCACAAATAAAACAGCAAAACAACAACAACCAAGCCTTATCCCACTAAGCGGAGTCGGCTACATGGATCAACTTCTACCATAATGCTATATTGAGGATCATTCTTCTATCCAAATTGTTAACCTCGAAATCTTTCCTAATAACTTCTCTTAGGCTGTGTTTGCGAGTTTTGAGTGAAGGGGAGGGGAAGGTTTCCGAAAACGATAATTTAAAAAATATAGGAAAATATTTGACATTTTTTGAAAAAATAATTTTGTTTAGAATGATAAAAGAGTCATTATCATTACTATATTTTTAATTTTCAGAATATTATAACAGCCTAAAAAATATTTGGATATGTAAGCCCTCCAAAACCCTCCTTCAATACAATTTTTGAGTTCCCCATATTATGGGGTTTTTGGTGTTATGAATAAAATCAAATCCTCCAAAACCCTCCTACCCAAAATCTTTCTATTCTTTTCACCCAATCCTTCTTATTTTTCAAAGCCCTCTCCTCCCTTCCCCTCCAAACTCGCAAACAAAGCCTTATAATTTTTCTAGGTTTTCCTCTATATATATAGTTGTTTGACTCCTCTTCATCTGATCTACTATCATTATCAAAGAATCTATAGGCCTTCTCTCTACATACCCAATCCACATAAATCTATTTTCCACCGATTAAAAATAACAAAATGCAAACACAATAAAGCATACCAAAATCAAGTGCCCCAGCATGAACACATGCTTTAGTAACTTCCCGGCAGAGACTGCAGTTAAAGTCATCATGTATGCGAAGATTCGACAACCTCTGCTCACATAAAACAAAAATTAAACTCATCACCATATCAAAGAGACTGAATCAACATATAGATAGAGGTTCTGCAAAAGAATAAAAACTAACGAATCTGCGGAGGTTCTGCAAAACATCAAAGAGAAGACTAATATCCTGACTGTGTTTACAATTCGCAATCATTGACCACAACCAAGCATTTGGAGGCATGGATCGTTTAACATTCACAGACTGAAGCATTTTATCATAAAGATCCTTCACAGCTTCTACATTGAAAAATTCAACAATACATATCAATGAACATCACAAAATTGAAATTTGAAAAAGGAATTTACAGGTAACAAATGAATGAAGAACCTGTTGGAGTTTCTTCAACATTATCAACTTCAGAACTGTAATTGCGTTGTGCGGGCCCCGAGAGAAACGGTTGTTCGGTGCTTCGAAGATGAAATGAACGGAAAATCGGAGATTGCAAGAGCCGAGAGACTCGGCGAGCATTTGACACCGCTTGCATGATCTGAGAAGGAGCGAGTTACAACTCGGGTGTCGCCTCCGGGTGAACTCGGTAGATTTGAAGAAGAAGGAGAAGCTTAAGCCTCGTCTCAGGGTTTACGACACATGGAGAGTGAGGGGGGCAATTTGGTGCGAAACACCCTACATTTGTTGGCATGGTCTTCCATTTTTGACGGCCTGGATTCTCCCTTGACAATTTATCATTTAATTAATTCAATTTAAATTATATTAGTATTAATTAAGAACTAAATATGAAAAAAAATTCTTATGATGTGTTTGTTTTAAGTTATAAAATTACATTCTTAAGAATTATATTTCCGGGATTATTATTCTTAGGAATAATATTCTTATTTATGTGTTTGACCAAAAGTTAGATTTTCAAGGAATGTTTACAAATTTAATATAATTAAAAAATTATAAAAATTAAAAATTAAATTAAATGTGAGTCTTAGTGAGAAGTTAGAGTTAGTTGGATTTTATTCTCATAGAAATATTGGGTTCCCACCCTTTAACATGAGAATAAACAAGGAAGAAATCATGTGTAAAATAACTTCCTGAGAATAAAAAATATCCGGAAATAATTTTCAAAAACTAGAAACAAACATGGGATTATTGCATTTCTAATATCATATTCTCAATAATCTTATTTTGTAGCTGGAAGGAAACACACCCTTAGAAATTGTGCATTATTGTAATTAAAAGTTGGTAATTAATGTATGTGTTACGTTTTCCAATACAAATTTCTATCTTTATATTTTTGTTAACATGTGCCCTTGTGGCACATGTTAGCTTTATCCATTATTAATAATATAGTGAAGAGACTGTCGAGATTTTAGATATTGAAAAAATGTGAATTTGATCAAAATATTCAATAACAAACCTACAAGAACACTAACCTCAAATCAAATTACACATTTAACATAAATTACACATGTCAAGTACATACGGGTACTCATCTGAATCTTACTCGAATTTGATGGAAAAAATTGTTTTTATTGAGTTTTGGTTTGGGTTAGGATTTTTTTCAATTACAAAACATGAGAATGAATTAGTATTCACTCTGAATTCATCCTCAAACCTGACATGTTTATTGCATTATGTGATTTATTGATTAGTTTTGATAATTTAGAACATTAAATATGTTATCAAAGTTGTAATATTTTGATTTGTATTTATTATTTGAAATATATGTATGGAACTTTTTAGATTGTTTTATTTTATTATTTGTAATAGAATTTCATGTTGGAAAAATAAATAGCTTTTATTAAAAAAATTGATTTCACCATATTGACGATGGTGGGGCGGGGATATTCAAACATAACTCGAACCCGTTTGGGCGAATTTGGTTTTAATTTTTCATTTTAGTAGGATATCAGGGCGGAGAATGAAAATTGTTTGGAGATTCGAGTTTCGATTTGAAGGAGGTAAAAATTGTCTCCGGTCCATGCCTACCTTGAATACAATTTATCTATTATTGCGTTCTCATTAAATGAGTTCATATGTAAATCGCATGGATTTATGTTTGAAATGAAGACAAAAATCCTTGTAAAATATGGAAGAAGCCCTAACAAAATGTGGAATGAGAGAATATATGCATCTTTATGGATGAAAGAATACAATATTCATTTCTTGAGGTATATTGAAGTTGCGTGTCTCATATACATTAAGGAGGGCCTCTATGTGGTTTTGTTGTTTGTCTCTTAAACTTTACTCTCTTCTTCAATCACGCATCTTTAAGGATCGAGTTATGGATTCGTTCTTTGGCATACATAATTCAAACTGTTTGTATTTGAGTTTGAACATTATACTTTAAGTCAATTAGTCGAGTTTTTGGAACAAGAACCATAATTGAGGTTAGTTTAAGTCATTTCAAAAGTAGAATTTCAAAACATTTTCAATAACTTTAAAATATAAGAATTCAGATGTCTAATTCAAATCACATAATCCCTTAAGTCGATTCAAAGTGAAATGAAAGGAACGGAAAGTTGTGTGAATCTGTGAGTTGAATCACAACTTTAACATGAGAGAGACGGGGGGAGAGAAATTTTGGAAATTAATTTTAAACAAGTGATTTTATAAATAAAAAAGGATTTATATTTCTCACAATTTTAAATTCTTCGGTTGCTGTTAAATTATTCTAAAATAGGTATTTGTAAATTATTCTAAAAAAGGATTTATATAACTTGACTGTTATTTTTCTTCCATGGTCTACTTAAAAACCATTAGAGATATGTTAGAACTAAGTACTAGTACCAAATTGTTGGTTGATCTTCACGAACCAAAAGTGGGTTTTTTTATGAAGGTAAAACTCACAAACCAAACAGAGACTTCCTAGGACAATCCTTAATACAAACAAGAGCTTTTAATGGTCTAGCTTGTAACCAAACAACGACTTCTTATGGAAGAATATTTTACACAAGAGATAATTTATTATTGGTAAATTACAAATAAGTCCACACCCAAAATAAAGATTCTCATTTAGACTAAAAAATACTCTTGAAGTATTATGACTAAATATATGCTAGAAAATTGAGAGTTTTAAAGAAATGATGATAAGAATGAGATAAATAAGCTCTCTATTTATAAGACAATGCATGGTCTAAATTTGGAAACAAATCATGGACCAATTCAAAATCATAACCGATTAGGCTAATCGCTTAGACACTCAAAATAATCGATTTGTTAAGATCACGAATGAAATATTTTTATATATAGGTGTTACCAATCATTAAGATAAAGTCTTATAGATTTTAGACTCAATCAAGCATTGTCTAATCGATTAGGTTCGTAATCTATTTGATTATTCAGTTAGAAAGAGTCTTCTAATAAATCAGACATTTCCTTAACCAACTGGCTAGGCCTCAAAAACATTTTTAGGTGGTTTAAATAAAATATGAGAGGCTTCTTAAATGTTTTGTGTATGTGCGTGTATGTATGGTATTCAACCATAACATTTCTAAAAATACCCTTGTGTCTTTATAAGACATTGGTCACTCAGATGAACACGTCCAGACAAGCTTTCACACATATTCTCTTTCATAACTCCGGAGCTTTAGGTTTGGCATCATTATATTTAACTTAACATCGTACAGGAGCCTTGAATATTCTTAACAAGGTTTGAGATATCTTTATGTTAAATATTATCATTTCATAGTTAAAAGGTTAAACCACAGTTGGTCCTAGAAATAAAAGTTTTCACTTGAATGCATTTGACCACAATGTTGACTTCAAATAGATGTCTTGATCTTCAAAAGCATAACTTGGTTTGGGAGGATATCTTATTCAATCATCCTTAGCATTTTTGACTGTTTGAACTATTTTCAATAGATACTAGATTCACTAAGTATATTTTGATATTATATGTTGCAATCATCAATACTAAACAACTGCTTAGTTGTGGCTTAGAACTTTTCTTTATCAATAAACTTTAATGTATTGGATCATCTTGATAATACATGCAAGCACATAGATCTATACTGTCAACTAAACTTGCCATTCGTATATTGAACACCCCCCGAAACTAGACTCCAACACAAATTGGTACCTTAACAGATTTTGCCTAATTGATGACCTATCTTGAAGCAACTACCAAGAGAACAATATAATCTTAGAAGGTGACCTCTTACACATACTATAGAACCCCCTCGAAACCCTACATGACACACATTCCCTGAGACCACACAAAGCCACCAGGTAGTCATAAGTAAAACTGAGCGAAGACCTATAGTTGGGTTTGGGATGTGTTGATGTGCATAAGGTATATCCTCATGCACGGTGCATAAATACTCAAATATTGTTTATATTACTCAAAGTATTATATTTATTACTCAAAATAATATACAGATTACTCAAAATAGTATAAATATTACTCAGAACAATAAATATATTACTCAAAATAGTTAAAATTCGATATTACTCAGAATTGTGTAAATATTACTCAGAATAGTGTACTCATTACTCACAATTAATAATTACTCATAATTAATAGATGTGTACAAATAATACATATATTATTCATGGATTATGATATTATTACTCGTTTCTAACTAAAATGTTACTCGGAACAATTTAAATATTACTCGTACGAGACTTATGCACCGTGCATAAGGATATACCTTATGCACATCAACCTGACCCGTTGGGTTTAACTTCCAAATCCAAACATCTTTCAGGCTTTGCCTACCAACACCTGAAATAAGGTCAACCAAAGCCACAAGGAGCTCATCATCCTGGACTAAAATTGTATGTTTCCCCCTAAAACTCCAAACCCAAACATCTGTGAAACCTTTTTTTAGTACTAGATTTTCTTTTGATGATGACAACTGTGAAGATACTCAGCATGATAAAGATGCAGTATGATGACAACTGTAAAAGATCATAAAAGAAATATAACATTCAAAATAATAAAGATGCAATAATCAACAAAGTCAACCAATGCACTTAGATAATCTACATTAAATTTCTTGTAACTTGTTTTGAATTCCTGTAATTTTAATTTTGCACTTTCCTTTCCTTTTAAATGAAATAAGTATGTTTTTTTCCTTTTTTTATTATGATACTCTTTATTTTTGCATGATATTTTAAAAGGTGTCTTTAAAATAAATGTGAATGTTATAAAAGTTAAATGGATATAACAAATAAATAATTCAGGCATACAATCTTATTTTGCATTTACTAGGCACACCTCACAAATTGTGAACTATAATCCCTTGTAAGACACATTTAAAGAGAAATTTGTTTAAATAGACAAAGTAAATATATTAAGTTTTTCCAATATCAAGATTAGTATGCTACTAGGAAAACTTAAGGTCTCATACCTTAGATACATAGGAAATATGATATCCTCTACCCAAATGTAAATATTACTCCTCACTATGCCATGATGTCCATGTTAAGTATAAAATTGTCGCATATCATGACATGCCTAAATATACATCCTAGGGAACCTTGTTTGTGCACACTTTAGAAAAAGATAAAATATGATGTTTCTCTCATGTATGGCATGATATTTGTGCTAGAAAGCTTCTTATGTTTTCTTGCATACATCAAATGATTGTCATGCTTGTAACACAAGATTGTTGTTAAAACTAATATTTTATGGATTCCATGCCATGTCTAAAAATAATACTTTAGGAAAACTTGCTTCACATATAGGAAATATGTTGTGATACTTTTTATGACTTATACATGTTTGTGATATTTTTACTCATTATACTATGATACTATGTTTGCTAAATGTTTTTTATACATGTCAAATGCATTATGTCATATTATTGCTACATTAGCTTTCAAATGTGATTGCATGAATAAATATATTACTTGTATGCTCATAATTGTCTATCATTCCATAACTAGAAATACATGAGAACTAACTCAGGGGGAGTATTATCACTCAAAAAATATATATTGTTTTGTTTCTTTTATCCCCTCTCGTGAGAGATGGGTTGTCATCATCAAAAATAGGGAGAATGTGAAACCTTGTTTTACAAGTAATAGGTTTTCTTTTGATGATGACAATTGTGAAGATACTCAGCATGATAAAGATGCAACATGATGACAATTGTAAAAGATCAGAAAAGAAATATGACATTCAACATAGTTAAGATGCAACAATCAAGAAAGCCAACCAATGCACTTAGGCGATTAAAGATGTAAGTCATGAGTTTGATAAGGATTGTGACAAAGTAAAAGTCAACTAATGCACTTAAGCGGTTAAAGATGCAAATCATGGGTTCGATAAGGATTGACAAAGTAAAAGTCAACCAATGCACTTAAGTAAGTTAAAGATGCTAGTCGTGGGTTTGATAAAGGAGTGACAAAGTTTCAGATAAAGCTTCAAACATCAATAAAAATTCATACAAGGCAAACAAATATATTACATCAAAAGCCTCAAAATAAATCTCAAGCAAGTGTTAACATAAAAAAATCTATCAGACAAGGCTCGGTGTAGTCAATCTCCCAATTTAGTAAGTGAGTGAAGCATTTGTAAAAGCAGAAGTACTTTCTTTATAAAAGTAGACGACTACAAGCACACCCACACTTAAAGTCTTTTTAAATACTTTTGAAAAGAAAAAACCTTGACAAGTATATATAGAGGTTGCATAGAAAAATGTCGGGAGCATTCAAAAAGGCTGAAAATATTTTTGAGTGAATCTAATCAATTGTGTCAATCAATTAGATTGACGCGCGTTTAAGGAGCAAGACAATTTGAACGCACTCAATCGATTAGCAACAACCATATATTACTTATTTCCTATTTTGGAACTCATAACTGTTATTTTTTAATGAGCTAATCGATTGACTCAATTGATTAGTAACAGTCATGTTGTATTTAATGTTGTTTCCTCTTTTGGAGAATTTCAAGCATATAAATAGAGGTCTCACTCCTCATTTTATTTCATCTAAAACTCAAATTGTATATTGACACACGCGCACTCTCTCTCTCTCTAAGTTTTTATTTTCATGTTCCCTCATTAGTTCTTATAGCCAAATGCTTGTGTGAAGAAGGATCTTTTGTGAATGGGGTGTCCTTGTAATTATGGATAAGTAGCGTCGTATAAGCTCTCTAAGAATATTGTGTATATATCTTGGATGAACACGGTCCATTTAGGGATAAAAATATGTGGTTAGAAGTTAAACCCGTTAAAGGATTTGGTTAGGGATTGTGTGATTAGTTCCTGATATTTATTTAGGTCGAAGATCGTTAATATTGATGAATTTCCCTTAAGGTTAATAGTGAGCCTTGTTCATTTGAAGGATGAAGTTTCTCAATATTGATGAACTTACCATTAGGTTCATGGTTAGCCCGTTTAAAAACATAGGTTAGAAAATCTGCCTGTTAAAATCTCAAGAGATCATTGTTTATCTTGTTAAACCAAATTGAGCTCAGATATTTTATGGGTAGAAGATTAATCACTTTAATCTACATATGGGAAGGAAGTTTGGCCACTTCAGTCTCAATATTTCAATAGAAAAGACACAAACAATCATATCTTCCATCTTGTATTATCATAGTTGTAGGATAACCATCATTTCCTTGTATAAGGGGGTTTATGAGTTTTGCCTAATATAATTTAGGTCTTTATTTTTTTACTGAATATTTATAACTCTTGGTGTTTTTCTTCTTCCCTTAACTCTTTTACTTTTCGCATTTTATTGTTATATTTTGCTGCTTCGAAATAGAAAAATATTTTTAAACTCTGATTTTAATATGAAAAAGTTTTCAAAACCATATTTTTCCAAACCACACAATTCACCCCTTTTGTGTGTGAAGTCTCAAGTCCAACAACATCTTTTCCCAAGCACACGTAGAACCCACCGCCTAATATGTCTGCTGCAAAATGAGAAATAACTTCTCGAAAGGAACACATGGGGTAAACCCAACTAGACATCATACGAAAACCTAATCCTGTACTCATTCCTAACCCTCATCACACCGAGTTCTCTAAAGTTTTTGGAGGCAATGTGTAGGTTAGCTGAAGTTTAATCATGGAAAAATAAATAGAGGTCTCATTTTACCATAATTTGACTTGAATAATACTTTATGAGATCATATTTAGCTACACCTTATGGTCACTATTATAAGTAAATACTCCATCCGTCCCAAATTATAAGAGAAAATCACTTTTTAAATTCATTGAATAATTAATGTATCTGGTCTATATATAGACCAAATACATTAATTATTCAATGAATCTAAAAAATGATTTTCTCTTATAATTTGGGACAAAGGGAGTATTCTGTTTTCAGGTTCACTAAATAGGTATTGTACATAAGTTATTAAATGAACTTGAAAGTGAAATTCTTGCTTATAATAATGACCGAACGATGTACAATTTTATCGTAATAAATTTTAGATCATATGTGGTAGCACGCCTCTCACGCTCTAAAAGATAATATGTCCTCACACACTAAGAAGCAAATCAGTTAGACTTATGTACTCTAGAGAAATTCAAAAAGAAAATTTTTGTCCACCACACTTTCCTAAGACAAATTTCTCTACCTGTATTCATTTATTTTCTAATGAAAGTAGTAGACTTTTAGACCATACTTTAAAAAATCTATATTTGAAATTTTTGCATTATAAGTTGTTTATTTTTTTGGAGTAAATAATACTTTATTACCACAAAAACAATAGAGTTCATGCCGATCAAAGATCCAGGCTACAAAGACAAACCAATACACAAAGAAGCCAAAATATAGTCATTTACTAGATGTCCAGTAAAGCCACATTAGCATTCTCCCTAAGCCTCTTTTGTATCTTGCAACGCACGATAACTACATGTTGTATTTTGGTTGCAAGATCCACGTGCTGGTAGGAAATGTTGTTGAAAACACAGTCATTTCTCAGATGCCAAACATGATTAACGGTTTCAGCCGCAACTATCTTAAGTAAGGTGCGTTTCCCGCCTTTTTTACCGTTTCCTTCTCGAGCCAAATACTTTCCACATCCCACGAACCACAAGTTCGAGTGTAACCAATCTAGTGGATCATTTTTTTCCATTTCTGCCATATACTACGAGTATACCTACAATCAAAAAACAGGTGATTTATTGTCTCAGTCGTGTTGCAGAAACAACATAAACCAGCAGTCATAATCCCAATCTTGTCGAGTCTGTCTTTAGTGGGAAGGCGACCAAGAAAACTCAGCCACAAAGTGAAGCAGGCTCGAGGTCTGGCATGATTCTGGAAGAAGATCTTTCTCCAGTGCACCTGAGTGTTGCTGCCCTTGAGATCGTTGTACATATTTGTTGTGTTGAAATTTCCTTGTTGAGTACATTTATTCCAATAATCACTCTGCAGGATAATGTCTCTATTCTTCATGATCCCTTTGATCATCCAAGAGCTATTGCTATTTGGCTGCCACTCCGTAATGGATTTCCCTTTCAGATAATAAACATTAATCCAACGAATCCAAAGCTTATCAGCTTTCAAATGGATGTTCCAAAGCATTTTCAGGATCGTAGCTCTATTCCAGTCCACTAGATACTTGAAATTTAACCCTCCAACATTCTTGGATTTACATGTATTCACCCATAAAACAAGAGCTTCCCTACCAATAGCTTTGCCCGACCAGAGAAAATTCCTGCAAATGGCATCAACTTGGTGGATTACTATCTTTGGAAGAGGGAAAACTTGCATCTAGTACCCTATGACAGTCATGAGCACACCCTGCACGAGCTGTTTCCTGCCAGCATAGCTAAGAAGTTTTATGGACCAGTGTTGAATCTTACTCACCATTTTATCAATAAGAGGTTGGCACTGGTTAACTGAAAGCTTACGACTCGACAGAGGAACACCAAGGTATTTAAAGGGGATCTGCCCTTCCACAAAACTGATGTCCGCAAGGATACGTTGCTGCACCTGCAAAGCTGTCCCTCCAAAGTATGCTTTACTCTTGGTGGGATTGGCCTTTAGCCCTGTAGCTTCTGAGAACACTTGAAACTTATCTAAGAACTCCTGAAACTTACTCATCAAGAGCTTTAGCCATGTAGCTTATAAGTTGTTTATTTATTAAAAAAAATGTAAGTAAAAATCAAAGGGAAAAAAGGAAATGAACCGACAGTGTAAAGTATTTTTACACTGTCAACCAATGAGAGACATGCATCAAAATAAAATCCATTTTTAATTTTAAAAAATTGAAATTACATGGCAAATTAAAGCATTTTGATTGATTATATGTGTAAAACTATTTTACAATGACAATGCATTATCTTTAAACTCAAAATCAAAATATATTATATACATTTTTTTTGGTCTTTCATATTGATGTAAATTCCCGTGCCGTATAAACTTCCATTCTTTGTAATTAAAGTACTATTATTAACATCATGACCAAGGTTGTGATTTGTTTATATCTATCACTTGAAACTTTATTGCTGTCTGGGAGTAATATTTTTTCACATTCTCTAACTCTTATTTTTGAGAATGCAAATTCATAATATAAATATTATGTTTAAGTATATTTATATTTTTAAAAAATTATATATAGGTGTTCATAATTAAATATAAATTATATATTTAGAATCTTTTAAAAAAATTTAGAATTTTTGAAAATTAATTTCTAAAATAATTATATTAGATCAGTTTTATAAATAAAAAAATATTTATATTTCTCATAATTTAAATTTAAGTTAAAAGGTAGTGACAGTGTAAAATTATTTTATGTAAAATTATTTTACATTGTCATTCAATAGAGAATCATCAATATACTACTGTATGTCATTAAAGTTTCTTTTAAATAAAAAATATTGTAATTAGATACATGGCATGACCCCTTTTTTCTTTAAATTTTTCTATAACCAAAAATAAAATTAATTTTCAATTGTTATTAAATTATTCCGAAATAAGTATTTTAAAATTTATTGTTAGTATACTAGAAGTATATATGATTTGACTGTTATATTTCTTCCCTGGTTTACTTAAAAACCATTGGAGATATGTTAATACTAAGTACCAAATTGATATATTTATTTTTGCAATTCGGAAATATGACTAATTCTTTTGACCATTTAGTATACATTTGACTATATATATATAAACAAAAGTGTTCTAGAAAAAGTTGATGTATTCTGGATATACATCAACATTTTAAATATTTTACTTTAAAGGAAATAAGTATTGTTTATTTATTTAATTTCAGCTTATAAAAAATAGTAAATTATATTATAGTATTATTAATTATTAATTAATTAATCTCTACTTTATTTGTAACTCCAAAAGTGGAACCAACCAACCGTCCATATTAAAAAAACAGAAAAGTTTAGTACAAAACAACAAACATATTTTTTCTATTTATTGCCATTCCTTTGGAATTTCGATGATCACAACTACACAAAACAGCGTAAAAGACGCACTCTTGGTTTTCATTCCACCCGTGTCCAGTTGCAGGCCTTACCTCTACCGCTAAAACCATAACAACATAAACCATTCCTTCTCCTCTCCCATTCATATATTCCATTCTCCACTTTTCATTCTTCAATTCAATCTCTCTCATTTTCTCTTCCTTTTGTGCGCGTGTTTTTTACTATTAGTTAATTCATATTCAAACACGCGCACAAATGGGTTGTGGCAAATCTAAACACGATGTTGCTTCCGATAGCACCATCCCCAAGAGCAAGAAACCGAGTGTCGATGATTCCAAGGCTGTTCAGGAGAATGGTGTAGAAACAGAAATCATTCAGAAGAAAGCCGTGGACAACAACAATGCTGAGAATGAGAATGTTAAAAAGGTTGCTGCTGATAAATCTGATGTTGTTGTTGTGGATTCTAATGAGACAGCAAATGTTCAGCAAGAGAATGTTTCAGAGAAGAAGGATGAAGCTGTTGTTGTCGAGAATAAGACACGGGAAATCGTTGCTGCAGAAGAGAGAGATGAAGAAAAATCCACAGAAAACCAAAAAGGTGAAAAGTTATACTTTTTTTTTCTTATGATGTTTCTTGTTAATTGTTAATCTTAAAGTTTGATTTGGTATTTGTATGTGTACAGAGGTAGAAACTTTGGTGAATAAAGTTGAAGAAGAAACAAAAGCTACAAAAGAGGAAGAACCATTGGTCAAGGAAGATGGAGAAGAAGCAAAAGCTACAAATCAGGAAGAAGCTTTGGTCAAGGAAGTTGAAGAAGAAAACAAAGACAAGGAAGAAGAAACCAAAGAAACAGTTCAGGAAGAAACTGTGGCCAATGAAGAAAAGACCAATGAGACAAATGTTTCTACCTCTGAAGTTGAACAAAAAGATGTCAAAGTTGATGAGAAGGTACGTTAGGCTTTAACATATATTATAGTCAATTATTAAATAAATGTTCCAATTCCACATTGTATAAACGTTAAGTCTCGTTCTGAATAAGTTCAATGGAAACATGTTTATGGTGCAGGAACAATGAAGAATTGAAACTGGATGAAGATGATGCATAATTATATTGTTACAAGTTCGCACGTTGAGGATGTTTTTCTGTTTGATAATGTTTTGTGTTGATTTGGTATTGAACGTGCATTGTATTGTATGTTCCTTATTCTTTGAGTCCTCTTGCAAGAGTTATTCAACTTAAATATATAATAATCAACTTTGATTCATCTAAGGTTCTGAAAACTCTTCAATCTTGTTACTTTTATGCTAATTAACTGAATGATTTGATGATGAAACCATTGTTTTAACTTTTAAATGCGTTGCAATTGCGAGGGTTGCATTTTCAGTCATGCGATAATATTTATTCAAAGATTTTTATATAGACATTTTAAAAATTATTTGATGTGGGTGGAAGAGTTATTTGTCATTGGATAAATTATTCTGTTGGTGGTATTCTAGAGGTGGTATGTTATAAATTATAGTGTTACAGAATTCTGCAGAGGAAAACTGGTTTTTGACACTTTTTGCACTATACTTCCACTGGTGGAAGATATGCTTTAAAACTGCACTGGACACTTTTTTCACTATACTTTCACTGGTGGAAGATATGCTTTGAATATGCTATTTTACTGAATTCACCACCAACTGATATGTCTTTCTTAACATTACAAAGCCTTTATATAGGCTTGAATCAAAACTGACATAGAAGACAATAAGATGATAATTAAGATGAGGACTCTTTGGTTCTCTCAATCTTAATGATACAATTCTAACATAACTCTAAATAAAGACAGTAATTATATTATGATGGTTACAACTCTTTTGCACTTCTTTCATAATGCTTACTCATAGTGGTGGTTACAACACATTAATTTTAACACTCCCCCTTAATGTGTTGCTCTTTAACTCCCATTGCTTCTCTAAGTTGCTGAAATCTCCCTCTTGGTAGTGCTTTAGTAAAAATGTCTGCAAGCTGCTCTTCTGAATTGCAGAACACTAACTGCACATCACCATCTTCGATCACACTTCGAATGAAGTGGTGCTTTATATTAATATGTCTTGTTCGACTGTGGAAAACAGGATTCTTCGCCATGGCTATTGCTGATTTATTGTCACAGTGGAGCAGCAGACTTTCTTCTTGCTTTTCTCCGATATCTTCAAGAATTCTTCTCAACCACAATGATTGTTGTGTAGCCAAACCAGCTGTCATATATTCTGCTTCAGCTGAAGATTGCGCTACAGTGTCTTGTTTCTTCGAACACCAAGAAATTACTCCTGAACCCAGGCTGAACACATAACCAGAAGTGCTTTTCATGTCATCAACACTTCCAGCCCAATCACTGTCACAATAGCCTTTAATTTTGAGTTTAAAACTCTTTTCAAACTTGATTCCATGCTCCATGGTTCCCATGACATACCTTAGAACTCTTTTTGCTGCTCCAAGGTGCAAGTGATTCGGTTTACTCATGAAACTTGAGAGTAAACTAGCAGCGAACATTAAGTCGGGTCGTGTAGCTGTTAGATAAAACAAGCTTCCAACCAAACTTCTATACATGCTTGCATCTACTAATCTTCCACCATCTTCCTTCTTTAATTTTTCATTCACCACTAAAGGAATGTCAACAGGTTTGCAGTCTTTCATGCCAAACTTTTTCAAAATATTCTCAGCATATCTCCTTTGACAAATAAAAACTCCATATTCATCTTGGTAAACCTCAATACCAAGAAAATGATGCAGCAAGCCAAGATCACTCATCTCATATTTTTTCATCATTTCTATTTTAAAATTTTCAACCATTTTCTTGTTGTTACCCGTATACACCAAATCATCAACATAAAGGGCAACAAGAAGGATATCATCTTTACCTTGATGTTTCACATACAAGGTATACTCACTTGGACTTCTTTGAAATCCTTGTTGAATGAAGTAGCTGTCAATTTCACTATACCATGCTCTAGGGGCTTGTTTCAACCCATAGAGAGCTTTCTTCAGCTTGTAAACTTTTTCTTCTTGGCCTTTAGTCACAAAGCCTTGAGGTTGCTGCACATATACCTCTTCTTTTAATTCTCCATTCAGGAAAGCTGACTTCACATCAAGTTGGTACAAGTTCCACCCTTTTTGAGCTGCTAATGCAATAATTGTTCGTACAGTATCCAATCTTGCAACTGGGGCAAAAGTTTCACTATAGTCAATTCCAGGCTGTTGTGCATAGCCTTTTACTACCAATCTAGCCTTGGCTCTTTGAATTGACCCATCTGGATTATGCTTCAATTTGTACACCCACTTTACTCCAATAGCTTCTTTCTCATTTGGCTTTTCAACTAGCTGCCATGTTTTGTTTTTCTCAATGGCATTTATCTCTTCTTGCATCGCATTCCTCCAAACATCTTCTTTGATTGCTTCATCAAAATTTTCTGGTTCCACAACACAATAGTTGCATCTTGCATAAATATCACTCAAATCCTTTAATTTTATTGGAGTTGAGCTGGGAGATGATGAACTTGAACTTGGTGAACTTGGAGAGGATGAGGAACTTGGTGTACATGGAGCTGGTTGCTCATTCTCAGGTGCTGAATTTTGTTGTTGTAATATGATTGCAGGGACTGTTTTCTCCTTCATTTTGTCTTCTTCCCAATTCCAAGAAGCATTCTCATCAAATACAACATCCCGACTAATGATCACCTTGTTTGTCTTCAAGTTGTAAAGTCTATAGCCCTTTGACATGGAACTATAGCCAATAAAAACACATCTTTCACTTGTTTCTTCCAGCTTTGTCCTCTTTTGTTTTGGAATTTGAGCATAACAAACACATCCAAAAATTTTAAGATGGTTCACCGACGGTGTTCTTCCACTCCAAGCTTCAAATGGAGTCTTTTTCCACACTGCCTTTGTTGGACACCTGTTCATCAAATACACAGCAGTGTTAACGGCCTCGGGCCAAAAGGTTTTAGGTAAACCTTTCTCAAGTAGCATAGATTTCGCCATCTCCATCACAGTTTGGTTCTTTCTTTCAGATACACCATTTTGCTGAGGTGTATAGCCAACAGTGAGCTGTCTTTCAACACCTTCATCTTCACAAAATTTGTGAAATTCATTTGAGGTGTACTCCTTCCCTCGATCACTTCTTAGCATTTTTATAAATCGGCCACTTTGTTTTTCAACTAATGCTTTAAACTTCTTAAAGATTACAAACGCTTCAGATTTTTGTCTCATGAAATATACCCAAGTCATGCGGGTAAAGTCGTCAATAAACAAGATAAAGTACCTGTTTTTGCCATGAGACAAAGTATTCATAGGACCACACACATCTGTGTGTACAAGTTCCAACACTTGTTTGGCTCTCCATGCACTTTCTTTTGGGAATGGTTGCCGGTGGTGTTTGCCTAGGACACATCCTTCACACACACCAGATTTTTCTTCGATTCTTGGTAGCCCATACACCATCTTCTTTTGATAGAGTAACTTGAGACTTTTGTAATTCAAATGCCCAAGTCTCCTGTGCCATAAACATGAGTCATTCTCTTCTCTGGTCATCAAGCTTACATTTTTCTCATAGTTGAAAGATAGTGGAAAGCTCCTGTTGCTAGTCATCTTCACAACGGCAACACTTCTTCTTTCTGAGTCAAAAATTCTGCACTCTCTATTCTCAAAGTTTAGAGAATAGCCGTGCTCCAAAAGTTGTCCAATGCTAAGCAAATTTTCGTCTAATTCTGGCACATAAAGCGTGTCATGCATGACTTTGCTTCCTTGCTTTGTGGTGACTCCAATGCTTCCTTTCCCTTTCACTTCGACATGTTCTCCATTGCCCAATTTAACTTTTGAGGCAAATGAAGAATCAATGTTTATAAATGCTTCCTTCTGTCCGGTCATATGGTTGCTACAGCCGCTGTCCAAATACCAAACATTTTTACCTTCTTCATGCAATGCTTTTTGACAAGCAAAAAACAAATTTCCTTCATCAGATTCTCCTTCTGCGTACGAAGCATGTTGCTGATTTGCAAGACGACAATCCTTTTGAAGGTGCCCAAATCTCTTGCAATTGTGACATTGCGGTTTTCCTTTGTTCCAACAGTCCTTCTCGTCATGAGTGCCGCTGTTACAAATTCTGCACCATTTGTTTGATGCTTCATTCCATCTTCCGCCATTTGCGCCTCTTCCAGATCTGCCACGTTGGTTTCGACCTCTGCCTCTGCCTCTTCCAAATCTGCCACCTCTAGAAGACTCACCTCTAGTTTGTATTTGGGGCTTATTTTCACCATTGTTGGACTGAATGTTGAGTTTAGATTGAAAGGCACTCTCAATTGATTTTTCAGAATGTCGTAACATCCTTTGCTCGTAGGATCTCAAAGACCCCATCAACCCTTGAACAGTTAAGGTTGATAGATCCTTGGTTTCTTCTATCACACCCACCATTGGGTCAAATCTTGCTGTCAAACTAATCAGAATTTTGTCAACAATTCTGCGATCATCTATCATATCACCATGTGACTTCATCTGATTCACCAACTCCGAGATTCTGTTGAAGTACTCATTCAAGCTCTCGTTCTCCTTCATCCTTTCATTTTCGTAATCTCTCTTAAGAGATTGAAGCTTCACCGTTCGCACCTTTGAGTCTCCTTCGAACTCTTGTTGTAGGATACTCCAGGCTTCTTTCGATGTTTTAGCTCTCATAATCCTTGGGAAAATGGATAGAGAGACTCCTCTTTGAATCATTCCGAGAACTCCAGCATCTGTGATCTTCTTCTTCTTTAACTCTTCAAGCCGTTGGCTTGATTCTTCAGCTTTTTCTTTTGATTTTTCAGCCTCCGTTGGTGCCGGTTCTTCATATCCGTTTTTGACATACTCTAGAACATCCAAAGATGTGAATAGAGTCTCCATTTTAACAGCCCAAAAATCATAGTTCTCTCCTTCAAATAGAGGAACTTTGACATTGCTGTAAGTTGCGGAAGGGTTGTTTGTAAAAGCCATAACTTTTGTTGTTTTTGTTGGGGCTGCAAGGATCTGCAGCTCTGATACCACTCTGTTGGTGGTATTCTAGAGGTGGTATGTTATAAATTATAGTGTTACAGAATTCTGCAGAGGAAAACTAGTTTTTGACACTTTTTGCACTATACTTCCACTGGTGGAAGATATGCTTTAAAACTGCACTGGACACTTTTTTCACTATACTTCCACTGGTGGAAGATATGCTTTGAATATGCTATTTTACTGAATTCACCACCAACTGATATGTCTTTCTTAACATTACAATGCCTTTATATAGGCTTGAATCAAAACTGACATAGAAGACAATAAGATGATAATTAAGATGAGGACTCTTTGGTTCTCTCAATCTTAATGATACAATTCTAACATAACTCTAAATAAAGACAGTAATTATATTATGATGGTTACAACTCTTTTGCACTTCTTTCATAATGCTTACTCATAGTGGTGGTTATTAATTTTAACATATTCTCTTCAAATAATGTAGATAATTTTAATTTGTAAATTAATATTACATATACAACCAATTAAAATTTCAAAAGAAAATAATTTAATATTTTTTCTTAAAAAAATCGATCATAATACGTACGGTTAAAATAACAAATCTATATTCAACACAATATATAACTTCAACCAAAAATTGCAACAATTTTTAAATAGTAAAATAATTATAATATATATTCAACACAATATATACTGGTCTTTGATTCACAACATTAATAAAATTATAAAGTTGATCCAAACTTAACTCTAACCAAAAAGCTCTGAGACTACTTATCGACAATTATAGGTGATCCTCATTTTCTATTTCCTTTCTGAATATTATGACATCGTCTCCATCATAAAAATGTTGTTGGTGCTTCATTATCCTATTGTAATAGTACACTCGATCTGTCACATAGTTTAGGTCTCGAGTATGTGAATCAAGGTTGTCATTTGATTTTAAAATCTTCGCACTTATCTTTATTATTCCATTCGGGAACCAGAAATTGGATGTTCTAGCTTCACGTAGGAACAAAAAACGAATAGAATTTGATAATTGTTGATCTTGAACTATGACTTTAATCTCTTTTACAGTGGTGTGGAGTGCACCTGCATGGATAGCACTCCAACGTCCAAGTCAAATCAAGATTCAAGATGAATATAGTGAAATTGAATATCAGAAATTGGATATGTTGGTATTTGCATGTGAATTGTTTTTATATTTTGGTCGAGTTGAGTAAATTTGAGATGGATTGGGCCTTGGTCATTTGGGTCTTTAGCCGGTCCAGAACTGTAACACCTGGTATTTAATTAATTATTTAATTAAATATTTTCAAATTATTTCAAATTTAATTGTTGAATTTTTGGAGTGTTGAGAATTGTTGAAATGGGTTGTTATGATTAATTAGTCGATTAATTAATTGATTAAGTTGTAAAAATAGTATTGAAGAAATACTAGATTTATTATATGGACTTAATTAAGTGATGGTGGTAGTAAAATGTGGGGTGTGAATGTTAGGCACAATAGATTTAATGAAATTAGGTTAAGATAAGAATTAGGTTAAGATAAGAATTAGGTTAATTAGAAGGGAAAAAGTTTTGGGGAATTGGTCATGGGAAGTTGCAAGAGAGAAAATAGGAGAGAAACTCATTCCCGTTTTTCTTGCAGCAGTCTCACTAAATCAAAGATCCCTGATTCGTTAACCGTTGGATCGTGGCCTGATTTTGAGGGTAGGTTGGCAACATCTATATCTAACTTTTGACCGTTAAGATCTTCAATATAAGGTCTGAGTTGTGAGATATCATCATCAGACTGTAGCTGCATATTTGGGAAAATTTCCAGCTTTTGATTCTGATTAAAAGAGGCAAGGGTTAGAAGCTAAGGCTAGAAGGCTTCGATCGGTAGAATTATATAGCAATCTCCAATTCAAGGTAAGATTGGGGTTCTTGCTCTATAAACGGGATATGATGGACCGTATGTAAGGTTGAGTTATAATTTTATCGCTATGTTTGGTATTATTTGATGTTCGTTATTTTATGATTTTCTGGAAAATTATATATGCACTGTTATTGGGTGTGGAATATTGATTAATGGTGTTGGTTTATGATTTTGCGAATATATTGATTAACTGTGTTGGTTGATAATCGGGTGAATGAATCTGTCTTGGGAAAATTGTGTGGTTTGTGGAATTATTGTTGTTGTGTCGTATATGAATCAATTGTGTTATCTGTGTAGTGAAGTATGACTGAGGATTGTGATGCATTAATTAAATCATTGAAATTATTTACAATGAATCTTGATGTGTGGAAGTAATTGGAAAATTATTTGGAACTTGGAAAATATAGAATACCTAATTGAAGAACAGAGGAGAAGAAGAAGTAAGTAGGGGTGGGTGGCCCTGCCTTAAGGGGCAGGCGCCTCTTTGTTGTTTTGAAGTCCCTTGGGGACGGTTAGCCAGAGGTGGGGGACAGGTGTCCCTACTATTTTCATATACTCTTGTTCACTTAATTAATTAGTAATAGATATTGAGCCTTGTAATTAACATTAATAGGTACCTGTTAGATTAATTTAAGAGCTTAAGATCAATTGAGTGAATTAGTAGATATAGCAAATGATAATTGGTAACAGTAGAACATAATTCTGGTGATGTTTAATAGAGCAACTTGATAACATTAAGTTAGTATTTAGCAAAATAATTTTGTGAAGTAGCAGAGTAATAAATTAGCGACATATCAGTGATAGAAAATAAATAAATAAATAATGAATAGAAAATAAATAAATGGTAGACCGGGACTAATTTAACCGAGTAGAATAAATTAGGCGTGTTCGGAAATGATTCGGTGACCGTATTTTTGGTGATGTTTTGGCGATGTTGTGATGCGATGAACATTATGAATTTTGTGATTTGCCGTTGTATTATTCGCGACGATCGTTGATGATTGTCGACTATAGCTGTTGACTTGTTGTGTATGCATTGTTGTTGACGTGCTGTTGTGATGTGGTGAAATTAAGCTGTAGGCCTATGGCCAGTGACGATGCGATGCTATGAGTTTGTGATTACTGTGAAATGCAGGAGATAAAGTGACGTTGAGTTGCCTCTATTTATTGGTAACATTTGTGATATAGCCGAATGCCTCGTGACGATGTGTTGTGATTTGTTTTGTGATGATGCATTCATTGAGTCTCGTGATTGCTTTTTTGGAACGGCCTAGATTGGCAAACAGTGACGGAGGTTTATGCCTGTTTTGATGCCTCTATTTATTGGCAATTGACAATGGGGGCTGAAGCCCTGGGTACCACATGCATGTGCATTTGTTAGAGTCGCATTTCATTTATGTGATTATGAGTTTATGTGATTTGTTGTGTGAACTTATGTGAGTTGTTGTGATCTGAATATGAATTTATGCGAGATATTGTGACGTATGATATTTTGGTTGAAATAGCGAAGTAAATTAGACAGTAACGAATATACCGCAAAGTGATGATTATTATGACTTGAACTGTAAATATACTGTTTATCATCACCCTGTTTATATTTTTTGATATCTCACCCTTTAATTGTTTTGCCGTTACCTTTATACTGGTCACGTGCAGGTGATAGCTTGGATGAAGATTTAGACGTTGTGAGTCGAGTCGGTGGTTGCTCTGATATGTAGCACTTGGGGGGGGGGGATAAACGCATGTTTTAATTATTTGTTGCTTGCCAAATTTTTAATGATGTCTTATTGTGGAATTTTAGCTTAAAGCTATATTGCGAAGATGTTGTGATTAAATTGAAAAATTGTGAAGTTTTGTGAATTCCGTTGCGAGATAAAATAATTTTTTAATGAAGTGATTTTGAGGATTAAATTAAATGTTACTATTTGTCTGTTTTAATTGTATGTGCTATGTATCTTTGTGAAGATGTGAATGTCATATTCGTATATGATTTAAATGACAAAATGTGACATCTTAATTGTTGATAAAGTTTTTGAATAACTCTGGTTTTTTGTTATAATTACAGAATAATTTATCGGGTAGAATTGGGGTGTTACAAGAACAGTTGTGCCCAAGACTTTGAAGGACGCTGAAGGAGTCGGGGGAAGCCTTAAGTATCATTGATCGGCCTCCATGTCGTGATCCAATGTGAGATATAACTTAATCGCTTAGGATCTGTTGAAGAAGTAATAGGGAACAAGCACATTTAATATGGTCTCATCGATTAAATGCTTAGTTACCCATTCTTGACATATGTAATGACGTGACAAGTTAGAGTATAACACGGTTTAGAGAGTACTTGAGTACACTCAAGTTGGCGTATATCCATATATGGTCTTGATGATGTGATTTATGTTCATAATAGGTCTTGATATTTCAGTTGTCGTTGCTTATAAATAGAATGAGTTGAATATTTGGAAGTTTTCGCAACCTTTTAGTAGTCAAGATTTTGGTAAATTCCTAGAGAAACGCAATTTTTCCTTCTTCCCTAGGAATATCACTATAAGTGATTCAAAGTTTTGCTTAAAGTTTTTGCCTTTTTCATTCCTCCTGCTTCATCGATCTCTCGCAATCTGGTATGCTTCTAACTCAAGATTTACCTTCAGCATTTTCTATTTTCTGGTCAGGATGAGCGATAATATTAATGATTTAGTAAGTGCTTCTAAAGTGGAAACTTTCACCTAGGTCGTCCCATTATTCCCCCCATCATTCCCTTAAAGGTGATCATGTAGGACCAAAAATTATGTCCATATCTGACAATTCTAGGTCATAATGGATGTTTGAGACTTCCTTGGAGGAAGGAACTTCTTCTTCAGAGTCGTTAGACGCACTTATATTGAATATTCACAAAGGAACATGTCACGTTGAAATCCTAATGCTCCCTCCCGTATTATCTGAAGAGAAAATACAAACCCATTTGCAAATGAGGGAATGTGTAGCAACCTGCCTTAAAATTAGACTTTTAGAGTCGCCACCTATTCTGAAGGGCGAATAGGAAACCCTACGCAGTTTAGAGATCGGGGTAAGTTATTATAATCAGGTCGAGGGAAGGTGTTAGGCACCCTCAACCCTTTCCTAAGGTTTGTATCTAAGGTTAAGGCTTATGGCTAAAATATTTAGGATAATAGCTAAAGAAGTGAAAAGGGCAAAATTGAGATTTTAAGTGTATTGAGATTTTGGGGATGGGGACTCGCCTTGGTTATCCAAGTGCCTACGTATCTCCTTAGGGAGAATCAGAGTCAAAGTAGTTCGGGGGACGGGTTGTACGCCCTTTGAGTTTGAAATTTGATCTGATATGGTTTTGGAGGCCTTTGAGTAGCCTATCGTAGTTTTGAATGAGGATGAAAATCCGTAATTTGATATTGAGGTTTTGAAAGGTTTGAAAAGTGTTTTGAGGTTTGGGCGTACAACCCTGATTTAATTTTGCACTATTAACCGCAACGATCAATAGATTCGATCGCCATAGTTAACAGATTTGAAATTGTATCGTTACCAATTTTAATCAATTGATCTGATTATTACTAATAACGAATTAGGATATTTTTTTTATAATTTTAATAATTAGTTTGTATCGTTACCCCTCGTAATCGATTGATTCGATTAAAAAGAATAACGAATTAAAGTTAGAAAAAGAAAAATTAATCATCACAACTAATAAAAATAGTTGCAACCATTTAACCGAATATGATTTAATTGCATTTTAATTAAATAGCATTTTAATTAAAATTATTGTTGACCATAGCGATTAATCGATTTAATCGGCACGAACAACAAATTAGAGTTTTTAATATAAATAGCATATACTAATTTATTTTTAAAAAAACAATTATTAGTATATAAATAATATATTAAAAGTATTTTAATTTAAACAAATAAATAATTAAAATTATTTAGTTTATTAGGGTTAGGATTTAGTGTGGTTAGTTTGAGGGTACATGGCATAGGCCACCAGATCCTGAGACGTTGGATCTAAGTTGTTAGTGTTTCTAAGGCTCAGATCTGAGGGAGCACTATAGACTAGTGGAACGCCAGCGCATGGGATCAAGTGGTTAATCAGGTTATTAAAAATAAAGCTGGAGGGAGGGCTCGAACCCATGGCCTCCCCCTCACATACACGCCTCTCTACCACTCCAACTAGATCAATTAGTTGTTCAACAAACGCGCTCACTGCATTATGTAAAGAATCAAGAAAGCATAATGGAAACGCGCGCCAGTTTTCTAATGACCCAATAACATGGATACACCTCATCATCTTCTCCGTTAAACTCATAAAACCCTGCAACATTTGCTACGAAATTGCTGCCAAATTGCTCGTAGCAGAAATATCTACCAAAATAACAAATTGCCCACACGTATTAATAAACTTTTCGCGACCCCCCTAATGCTTTCGTCTGGACCATACGATTCTAACCATGCCCTTTATTCGTTCTAATTTTACTTCTAACCTAAAAGCCCCAAACGAAAACCCTAAAACTCCAAACGGCCTTTAATGGCAGAACATGGTTAAAACGCGCAAGCTTAAAATAACCGATCCAGAAACGTTCACAGCATTGGCACAAACAAGAATATGCAATTAGATTTCAGTGATGATGCGTATATTGCCCAGATGGAAGAGATTTTCAGAGTGGCTTACCTTGACGAGTATGAGATAATTCTGGGGGTGTTGATGAAGCGTGATAATCCAGACACGTTCAAAATGATCCAAGGAACACGTAGCAATCCTCAAATCTCCTTGAAAGCTCCAAATTTCCCAAAACCGAAATCAAGTTCTTGGTGATTTTTTTTGAGTTCTTGCGCTTATGCTCTGATCAGAATTGGCAACCCCTATTCGTGTGCCCTCTCTCCTCTACTTATAGGGTTTGAATTAGGTTAGAAAAACTCCACAAAAACCTCTTGAATCCAATCTTGCATCTTTTAGAAATTTGATTTTATTCTTTGAATGAGAACTTTCTATTTTGGTCCAATTTTGTATTAGTACTTTTCCAATCAATTGTGCACGAAATTGTATTGCAATATGCCATAAATGTTGATTGGAATAAGCCTTTAAATGATATCTTGGATTTTTCTCTTGATTTACTTGACTTTTACTCACCATTTAAATAAATAAAAATCCTAAAAATCAAGTAAAATTCTAAAATTCATGGCAAGTGATTTTGGTAACTTGGACAACTTGTGGACCAAGGTTAGAGATTGAAAAGATAGGCCCACTTGCAAAAAATTCCATTTTGGACCCCTTTTGTTCACATTTTCCCTCCAAATTTTGCCCAACTTTAACGAGGTATATCTCTCTTAATTTTTAAGCTATGAGGGAGTTCTAGGACTTTTTGGAAACCTCAAGAGGTCCTCTACAATCCACTTTGGAACATATTTTTCTTTTGGAGCTTTTATCTTGATCATATCCTCTTTGACAAAAAACTGCTTTTGAAGGATGCTTGAAAAGGACCTGTAATCTTTTGCACCATACCTCTCAAATGAAGCATTTCTAGCCCTGGCTTGTGAGAGACTAAGTTGTAGGGAATCCAATTTCCTTCAAAATAGGCTTTGAGTGGGGAATTTTTGATGTTCCATGTGAAAGTTATGCCCAGTCAAAGTTGGGTTGACTTTCTCCTAAAGAAACCCTAATTTGAACCTTTTTGTACTTGTTCATCTCTGAGTTTCTATTAATGGAACCATGATCAATCTTCGATCAAATGATGGATATACTTTAATTCACTTGATGTTGACCCAATATTGAGAGCTTTAGATTGTGCTTTGACTATGGTTGACTTTTAAGTCAAACCAGTTGACTGTGGATCATCTGGACCATTGAGTGAGCAAAGCTTTGGGAATTGAATCTTGAACTTTGTAAATGGAGTATGGAAGGCAAATTTTGGGGTATGATAGCTGCCCCTGTTCAATCTTCTTAAACCTGAAGAATCAAATAGGCATGTCTGCCTATCGTGATCTAAAGGTAGAAGATGATTGGACACTGAAATGCCCTGAAATTTGCTTGCGTAGGGAAGGAGTTCTGTGGGAGATGGGCTTATAGATGCCACCCATTTGCCTAGCAGGATACTTGTCTAAAGCATATGCTTTTCAGACCTGGATCATTTGATTGTATCTGAGGAGAGAGGAAGTAATGTCTTACCTAAGACTGCCTAAAGAGGTTCCTGAATAGGGTATATCAAAGGATGATGCGAATAAGCTTAAGCTTTGAACAAAGCTTAGGAAGAATGTCTTGGAGAAGACTAACTAAGGAGTTCTTTAAAAGAACTAGATATGTCTTAGAAAAGATTGGATAAACATTCTAAGAAAGATACCTAGAAAGGCCTGATATGTCTTAAATAAGATTCACCTAGAAAGGCTCCTAAAAAGATATGAAACATCTTAAACGAGATTCACCTGGAGAGGTTTTTAGAAAGGATATGAAATGTCTCAACAAGACTACTATACAGGTTCCTATAAAGGATATGAACCGTATTAACAAGACTATCTAGAGAGATTAGGATACGTCTTACACAAGACTAACCTAGAAAAGTTTTTTGGAAAGGATGTGATACGTCTTACACAAGACTCACCTGGAAATGCTCTTAGATAGGATATGGGATACCTTAAATAAGACTTACCTAAAAAGGTTCCTAGACAGGATACGATATGTTTTAAACAAAACTACCTAGAAAGGTTCCTATAAAGGACACGATACGTTTTAAACAAAACTACCTAGAAATGTTCCTATAAAGGGCATGATATGTTTTAAACAAATCTACCTAGAAAGGTTCCTATAAAGGGCGCGATACGTTTTAAACAAAACTACCTAGAAAGGTTCTCATAAAGGATATGGCATGTTTTAAACAAAACTACCTAGAAAGGTTCCTATAAAGGACACGATATGTTTTAAACAAAACTACCTAGACAGGTTCCTATAAAAGGCGCGATACGTTTTAAACAAGACTACCTAGAAAGGTTCTCATAAAGGATATGGCATGTTTTAAACAAAACTACCTAGAAAGGTTCCTATAAAGGACACGATATGTTTTAAACAAAACTACCTAGACAGGTTCCTATAAAGGACATGGAACGTCTTATACAAGACTACCTAGAAAGGATAGGATACGTCTTAAACAAGATTGCCTAGAGAGGTTAGGATACGTCTTAAACAAGACTGCTTGGGAAGGTTGATAATTGTTTTGGATAAGACTACCCGGAAAGGTAAGAAATTGTTTGCTTGCTTCTGGGTCGTCTTTGAAGAAAGACTTGGAATGGGGTATTAGAATTGTATCTGTTAAGATTGAATCGTTGATACGATCGTATTTGCGCTGTATTTGGATGATAACATCCTTTTGATTATGAAGTGACCTGAAAAGGTAGCGTTAGTTTTATGCAATGTCATGATGCATGTGCCATGTAATGAGATTCTCAAAATAAATGAGAATTATGCATGTATGCCGATCCCACACTGCGGGACATAAATAGTACAGGCGTGGGAAGATCAATTACGCAACAATGCTCCTTGTGTGATACTAGTGTGACTTCCCGAATATTAGAAATTTTGAGACATGCCCCTTAATCTGAATGAAGGACCTTTAGAGAGAACTCGAGTTTCACCATGTCTTGCCTGATATGCATTGCCCCAGTGTTTGAATTCTTGAAAGATATGCCCCTAGTCAATAGGATCCTTGATTGTATGCCCCTGTTTTAGGATAACCCTCTGAACGTGGTTTCCCCATTCAAGGGTCTTTGTCAGGAGTGATCGTCTTTGATTGGACCAATTTCGAGGTCTCCTTGATGCTAAGTGTTGATTTGAATGTGAAACAGATGCTTTTCAGAATGAGTTGCGCGTGACGGACAGTGATTTGCTGAGTACTCAGAATGAGGTGATGTCTTCTATAAGATTACCTGAAGAGGTCTTTGGAAAGAATGGGAAATTGTCTTAAACAAGATTGCGCTTCAAACAAAGCTCAACGGGATATGTTTGTGCAGAGGGTCAAAAATAATCCCATAGGGGATAAAGACTGTTTTAAAGAATGTGGGGTTTTAAACAAAACTTAGGAAAAGACATCTTGAAGAAGATCACCCTAGAAAGGATGGTGAACTGTCTTAGAGAAGACTCTGTACTTTAAACAAAGTTTGACAAGATTCTCGAAAGCATAAGAGAAGTTTGAATATGTCTTAAAAGACTAACTAAAAAAGTTAAGAGATGTCTTACAGAAGACTACCTAGAAAAGGTTCTTAGAAAGGAATATGTCTTAGAGAAGACTGTCTGAAAGGGTTTGAAAATAGAAAGGATAAGAAGGTGGGTCTTTAAAAGACTGTCTGAAAAAGGCTCATAGAAAGGGTAAGAAGTATTTGAACGTGTCTTACAGAAGACTATATGGACAGATTGAGAAATATCCTATAAAGGTTCCTGGAAAGGATGTGAGAGTGGCATTGACGTCATCTGACACTGAGTGACCTTTGCAACATGTCCCCAGGTAATGGACTTGCCCCATGGACTATTCAACGTCCTTGAGAGATTCCATGCATCTTGATTAGATTGCCCCATGTAAATGGAATAATGACGGGTTATGCCCTGTGTACACCTTAGCTATCTCACTCATGTGTAAGAGATGTTTCTTCTTTTGATAAGCTTTTGTTTTTTTTAAAAGCTATTTCGCCTGTCGGTAGGATTTTTTAGTCATTAGCCATGCCCCATGCAACTTCTCCCTGATGTTTAAACATTTGAATCCACATAGACAAGTGTACTTTATAATGAAATTTATAAGATGCGAATGCATATGTCTGTCTTGAAAGTTTAAAAACATTTTTTGAGTAAAACGAAGTTTTTTTTTGTAAGAAAGTGATATCAACTCAAGAGTTGCAGTAGACCTTAAGGAGTCGGGATACCTTTTGGTAACGGTATGCTTTCGAACTAACCTTGTTTCAGTTAGGGCTTTTAAGGGTTGTAACGTGGCCTGGTTCACGGTTTTAAGAAACAAAGGATAGTGGCTCAAAGTTTATTTGTACCCATCCCCATCTTCGTGATGTTCTCCAGTCCTATGCTCAGTTAACTATGTGTTTAAGCTCCAAAAGACTTTGGGAATACTGATGTTCATGATGGTTTGAAAACCAAAGATTTATTTGCAAAGGCAGCCATCTTCCTTTCTTGTAATATTTTCCTTTTATCGAAGGTGTATAGTAACCTCTTTTCAACTTTGTTATCCCTAACTTTTGCCTGAACTGTTCGTTTTAAAACTACAGTCAGCGGGATGCCCCAATTTTGCCTAAGCCTCCTTAATAGGTTTTGAATTAGCAGGCCCTTGCATTGCTTTCTTTTTCTTTCTTTGCGGATATTGATTGTCGGACTTAATGATGACGGAGAACCATCGGTGATTATGTTCAAAGGAACAGCTTGGAATAATTAAGTTAACTGAGCAGCTACCCTACCCCAGGTTATGTATGAAGGGTTTTATTTTATATGAAGGAAAACTCCTACTTCTTTTAGGCTCAAAGGGGTTGACAAGGGATTAACATCCTTATATCTCCATTATTTGGGAATTGAAACAATGCCTGTACATCGTCAACACGGTCTGTTCGAAAGCATAATGTATGAAATTGTGGCATTGTTTTCGTCATTCTCCCTCTAAAGGTGTACGACTTTAACGAGAGTTGAATATCACAAAGAAGAAAACCAGGTAAAAACACAGTTTTAAATATAGTGAGAACACTAGGAATAAATCAAGACAAACGTAAGCAATGCATTAATTATTATTGTAAAGTACATAGCATATGTCGTAAGACTAACGTTTAAACAAACGGAAAGAAATTGCGAATGAAAACAAAACTAATGATCTAAGAACTCCTCCTTCTAGCCACCTATGGCATTAGACTTGCGAGGATCTTCGAACTCAATGAGCCCTTCTTCAATTAAATCTTGGATCTTGTGCTTCAACGGTCCACAATACTCTGTATCATGACCGGGACTATCTGAATGATAAACGCACCTAGCATGATGCTTGTACCCAGGAGCGGGGTTAGCTGGAGCTGAGTATGGAGGTAGCAGAGTTACCAAGTTCTGACTGAGCAGACGTTGCAAAGCTTGAGACAGTGGCATGTACAACAAGGTGAATGATCGTTTTGGCTTGGACCTCCAGGTGCGTTGGCCACCCTGTTGCTTTTGCTGATCCCTTTGCTGTGATACTGGGGTCTGATTACCCATGATTGCCCCCACAGTGTTGGATTCCTTTTTTCCGTCATATGACTTCTTTGTGTGATAGGAACCTGAGGGTGCCCCTTGTATCTTCCCATTTTTTGATTCCATCTTCGATTCTCTCACCAATGACTACCAAGTCTGAGAACCCTGAAGATATGCTTCCGACCATCTTGTCGTAGTACGGTCCTTGCAAAGTGCTCATAAATATGTCCACCAGTTCTTTTTCCATTAGGGGAGGTTGGACTCGAGAAGCCATTTCCCTCCACCTTTGGGCATACTCCTTGAATGATTCATCCTTCTTCTGTGACATATTTTGTAATTGCATCCGATTGGGTGCCATGTCCAGGTTATACTTGTATTGTTTCAAAAATGTGTTAGCCAGATCATTCCAGCTTCTGATATAGGATTTCTCCAGTTGCATGTACCAGTCAATAGATGCTCCGCTTAAACTCTCTTGGAAGAAGTGTATCATCAGCTTTTGATCATGAGCATAAGCAGCCATTTTTCGCACATACATGCGCAAGTGATTCCTCAGACACGTGAGCCCTTTGTATTTCTCGAAGTCTGGAATCTTGAATTTGTGTGGGATAGTCAAGTCTGAGACCAAGCTCATCTCGAAGGTATCCACGTCGAAGACATCGTATCCTTCTACCACTTTTAGTTTCTCCTCTAGCGCCTTGATTTGGTCACTGTCCTTGGAGTCTTACCCAGAGTTAGGAATAGACTGTTGTGTCTGAGGTGCTTGGTCTGTGTTGTCCACCTCGTGTACTCCGTATTGTAGATCCAGGTAATCATCATCCTTGGGGACATTGTTAGCAGGAATGCGAACTGTGCGGGTTGTCCCTTTCGTTTGTGGAGGAGGGACAAATCCTTGTTGAGAGGTTTCTCCTTTCTCTTGGAATTGGATAGCTCTCCTGACAGGTCGGGCCTGATGTCTGTCTTTAGTCGGGCCAGGGCCTGAAACAAATCCTAGCGGCGGGTTTTCGTCATTGGGGATCTCATCCTGAACCAGGGTATCCCTAGACTAAACCTCTTTTGCTTTTTCTTGTTTATCCAGGAGGGCCTTCATGAATCCTAGCATCTGAGTCATACCTCCTTTAACCTCTTCCATACTAACCTTCAGGTTATCCACTTCCTCACGAAGGGCGGCTTGATTTTGTTCTAGTTGATCCATTGATTTCTTTTGCTGAAATCTTGTTTGATAAGACGGTCGGGATGTTAGGTTACCCTTCTCAATGGTCCCTTGTTCTGGAGATAGAAGAGAAATCTTCTCTTAATGCCATGAAAATGATGTGTATGCCATGAATGATATGCATGATATCCTTTTTTTCTTTCTTTTTTTTTTGAATAAGATATGATGCAAGAATGCACATGATGTATGATGAATGGAAAAAAGAAATAATAAAAAAAATAATGATCAACACATATATATACATATAGCACATAATCACATAGGCCCTAGGTTCATAAGTTCATAGGTTCGACGTAGCGGCTCTAGGGAGCCTACCTTTTTATGGGGGGGTCTAGAAGGTCTCATGGGGTCGTTCGTAGCCTCCGAGACTTTTTGTCTCTTCGGATTTTAGAACAACTCATTTTATCCAATGAGGTTCGAGTTTTTGGGGTAGGTTCTCGGAGAGATCAGCTGACTACCAAGTCCTGCCCTCAACAAGGTCGAGCCTCGTATTGGACATTTCCGGATATTCAACCCACTCCGAGTGGAGTTATCAATGAGACTCGTAGGCGATTCAAGTCCCCCCTGATCTCAAGGATAACTCCCACACTTAGGTTTTAACATTACATAATATACCCAGCAGTGCATATAAAAATATTGTTAGAACAAGATTTGTTCTGATCAATATTCTTAGTTTTGATGATAACAAGGATATGAATTTTGTGTGAGATAATGTGGTACTCTAATACATTGCAATTTCCTTTTCAGGAAATACATAAAGAGTATGCACAAATCAGCGCTCAGAAGCTTTAACTCAGAAGGTTCAGCATGCATCATCAGAACATGGTCTGGCAAGACATCAGAAGATGGTCAAGGCAGAATCAGAACATGGGTCTATGGAAGCATCAGAAGAACTTGAGATCAGAAGCAGAAGCACTGAAGTTCTAATGGTATCACGCTCAGAAGCACTTAAAGGTCATAAGACAAGAAGATGCTATGCACCAAGCTGTTTGACTCTGATGATATTCAAACGTTGTATACACAAACATCAGATCAGAAGAAAGTACAGGTGGCAGGCTACGCTGACTGACAAAAGGAACGTTGGAAGCTATTAAAGGCAACGTCAGTAGACACAGCGTGAACAAGGCTCGAGGTAGTTGACAAAAGCGTGAAACATTAAATGCAATGTTGTACGGAATACGCAAAGCATTAAATGCTCCCAACGGTCATCTTCTCAAGTGCCTATAAATACGAAGTTCTGATGAGAAGCAAGGTTAACGAATCCTGAACAAACTTATTCTGAAAAACTTGCTGAAACGCTGTTCAACTCAAAACTCAGAAACTTCATCTTCATCAAAGCTCACTACATTGCTGTTGTAATATATTAGTGAGATTAAGCTTAAACGTTAAGAGAAATATCACTATTGTGATTATAGCTTTTCAGAAGCATTTGTAATACTCTTAGATTTGATTACATTAATTTGTAAGTAACTAGAGTGATCAAGTGTTGATCAGGATACTCTTGGAAGTCTTAGCTTGTGTCTAAGCAGTTGTAATTAGAGTGATCACGTGGTGGTCAGGATACTCTAAGAAAGTCTTAGCTTGTGTCTAAGCATTTGTTCCTAAAGTGATCAGGTTGTGATCATGATACTCTAGAAGACTTAGTCGTTGGCTAAGTGGAAAACCATTGTAATCTGTTGCGATTAGTGGATTAAATCCTCAGGTGAGGTAAATCACTCTGTGGGGGTGGACTGGAGTAGTTTAGTTAACAACGAACCAGGATAAAAATAACTGTGCAAATTGTTTTTATCGTCCAAGTTTTTAGACTACACTTATTCAAACCCCCCCTTTCTAAGTGTTTTTCTATCCTTCAATGGGTATCAGAGCCTGGTTCTAAGGTGCAAGCACTTAACCGTGTTTAGAAAAGATTCAGGAAGAGAAAAACGCTTCAGTAAAATATGGCTGGTGAAATTCCAACAGATCCACCTGCATCTACATCTGGCTCTGCTGAGCAATACAATGGTAACAATGGTTATACTAGACCACCAGTATTTGATGGTGAAAACTTTGAATACTGGAAAGATAAACTGGAAAGTTACTTTCTTAGTCTAGATGGTGAATTATGGGATCTTCTGATGGATGGTTACAAACATCCAGTGAAAGCCAGTGGCGTAAGGCTTACAAGGCAAGAAATGGATGATGATCAAAAGAAGCTTTTCAAGAATCATCATAAATGTAGGACTATTTTGCTGAATGCTATCTCTCATGCTGAGTATGAGAAGATATCTAACAGGGAAACTGCCCATGATATATATGAGTCATTGAAAATGACCCATGAGGGAAATGCTCAAGTCAAGGAGACTAAAGCTCTTGCTCTAATCCAGAAATATGAAGTCTTCAAGATGGAGGATGATGAAGATATTGAGAAGATGTTCTCAAGATTTCAAACTCTAACTGCTAGATTGAGAGTTCTGGATAAAGGCTACACCAAGGCTGATCATGTAAAGAAGATCATCAGAAGCTTACCCAGAAGATGGGGTCCAATGGTGACTGCATTCAAGATTACCAAGAATCTGAATGAAGTTTCGTTGGAAGAGCTTATCAGTTCCTTGAGAAGCCATGAAATAGAGCTGGATGCAAACGAGCCTCAGAAGAAAGGTAAGTCTATTGCATTAAAATCTAATGTTAAAAAACGCACTAACGCTTTTCAGGCTAGAGAAGAAGATCCTGAAGAATTAGAATCTGAAGAAGAAGATGAACTGTCCATGATCTCCAGAAGGGTAAACCAACTCTGGAAGAGCAAGCAAAGGAAGTTCAGAGGCTTCAGAAGTTCAAAGAGATTTGAACGAGGAGAATCTTCTGGTGACAGAAGATCTGACAAGAAGAAGGCTGTCTGCTATGAGTGCAATGAGCCTGGACATTACAAGAACGAGTGTCCAAAACTTCAGAAGGAGAATCCCAAGAAGAAGTTTCATAAGAAGAAAGGTCTTATGGCAACATGGGATGATTCTGAATCAGAATAAGAATCAGACTCTGAAGGAGAGCAGGCCAACTTCGCGCTGATGGCTACAGAAGATGATGGATCAGAATCTACATCAGAATCAGATTCTGAAGAGGTATTTTCTGAACTATCTAGAGAAGAGTTAGTTTCCAGTTTAACAGAACTTCTGGAACTCAAGGCTCATCTTAGTATCAAATATAAAAAGCTGAAAAAGCAGTTTGAATTTGAAACTAAGAAGCTGGAATTGGAAAATTCTGAACTGAAGGAAAAAGTTTTAAATCTATCCAAAGATAGTGGATCTTCTTCTGAAACAGAAAAATCCGTTCCTAGCATGAATCATATTCTGAAAGAATATGACTCGAGCTTCAGAAAGTTCTTATCTAGAAGTATTGGCAGAAGTCATCTTGCTTCTATGATATATGGTGTTTCTGGAAACAGAAGGTTTGGCTTTGGCTATGAGGGTGATTCCTCACATAAATTTGAACCTATTGATGATCTGAAGATCACATACAAGCCATTGTATGATCAGTTCAAATATGGCCATGCTCATGGTATTAGGCTCACTTCACATGCACAGAATTTTAACACTGTTCACACCAAGAAGCATGTGACACATCCTAAGAAATATCATGCTGACAAACCTAAAGAATATCATGCTGTTCCTCCTGTTAAATATTTTGCTAAACCCAAGTTCAATCAGAGCTTGAGGAGAACTAACAAGAAAGGACCCAAGAAATTGTGGGTACCTAAGGAGAAGATAATTTCTGTTGCAGATATCCTTGGCGGCAAAGAGGACAAAAAGCAAAATGTCATGGTACCTAGACTCTGGGTGCTCGCGACACATGACGGGAAGAAGGTCTACATTCCAAGACCTTGTGTTTAAACCAGGTGGAGAAGTCAAGTTTGGAGGAGATCAGAAGGGCAAAATCATTGGCTCTGGAACCATAAGTCTTGGTAACTCTCCTTCCATAACTAATGTACTTCTTGTAGAAGGATTAACGCATAACTTATTGTCCATAAGTCAATTAAGTGACAATGGTTATGATATAATCTTCAATCAAAAGTCTTGCAAGGCTGTAAGTCAGAAGGATGGCTCAATCCTATTTACAGGCAAGAGGAAGAACAACATTTATAAGATTGATCTTTCTGATCTTGAGAAGCAGAAGGTGACTTGTCTTATGTTTGTTTCTGAGGAGCAATGGGTCTGGCACAGAAGATTAGGTCATGCTAGTTTGAGAAAGATTTCTCAGATTAACAAACTAAATCTGGTCAGAGGCCTCCCAAATCTGAAATACAAATCAGATGCTCTTTATGAAGCATGTCAGAAGGGCAAGTTCTCCAGACCTGCATTCAAGTCTAAGAATGTTGTGTCTACCTCAAGGCCGTTAGAACTCTTGCACATTGATCTGTTTGGCCCAGTCAAAACAGCATCTGTCAGAGGGAAGAAATATGGATTAGTCATCGTTGATGATTATAGCCGCTGGACATGGGTAAAGTTCTTGAAACACAAGGATGAGTCTCATTCAGTGTTCTTTGAATTCTGCACTCAGATCCAATCTGAGAAATAGTGCAAAATCATAAAGGTCAGAAGTGATCATGGTGGCGAATTTGAGAACAGACTCTTTGAGGAGTTCTTCAAAGAAAATGGTATTGCCCATGATTTCTCTTGTCCTAGAACTCCACAGCAAAATGGAGTTGTAGAGCGAAAGAATAGGACTCTACAAGAAATGGCCAGAACCATGATCAATGAAACCAATATGGCTAAGCATTTCTGGGCAGAAGCAATAAACACTGCGTGTTATATTCAGAATAGAATCTCTATCAGACCTATTCTAGATAAGACTCCTTATGAATTGTGGAAGAACAGAAAGCCCAACATTTCATATTTCCATCCTTTTGGATGTGTATGTTTTATTCTGAATACTAAAGATCATCTTGGTAAGTTTGATTCTAAAGCACAAAAGTGTTTCCTTCTTGGATATTCTGAACGCTCTAAAGGCTACAGAGTATACAATACTGAAACATTGATTGTAGAAGAATCAATCAATATCAGGTTTGATGATAAGCTTGGTCTTGAAAAACCAAAGCAGTTTGAGAATTTTGCAGATTTTGATATTGATATATCAGAAGTAGTAGAACCAAGACGCAAAGATGCAGAAGCTGATAGTCTCAGAAGCAATGGATCAGAAGATCAAGTTGATGCATCTTTAGAGAATCTCAGGATTTCTGAAGAGCCAACAGTCAGAAGATCACCTAGACTTGCATCAGCTCATTCAGAAGATGTGATCCTTGGGAAGAAAGATGATCCCATCAGAACAAGGGCATTCCTTAAGAACAATGCAGAATGTCAATTAGGTCTTGTTTCTTTGATCGAGCCAACTTCTGTTGATCAAGCTCTAGAAGATCCAGACTGGATAATTGCCATGCAAGAAGAACTGAATCAGTTTACAAGGAATCATGTATGGGACTTGGTTCCTAGACCAAAAGGATTTAACATCATCGGCACTAAGTGGGTGTTCAGAAACAAGCTAAGCGAGAAGGGAGAAGTGGTAAGAAACAAAGCCAGACTGGTTGCTCAAGGTTATAGTCAGCAAGAAGGAATTGACTACACAGAAACCTTTGCACCAGTGGCCAGGTTAGAATCTATTCGTCTATTAATTTCTTTTGCCACTCAACATAACATCACTCTTTATCAGATGGATGTCAAGAGTGCCTTCTTAAATGGTTATATAGATGAAGAAGTTTATGTCCATCAACCTCCTGGTTTTAAAGACTCCAAGTCTCCAAATCATGTTTTTAAATTAAAGAAATCATTATACGGATTGAAGCAAGCTCCGAGAGCTTGGTATGAACGTTTAAGTTCTTTCCTTCTAGAAAATGGTTTCACTAGAGGAAAAGTGGACACTACTCTCTTTTGTAAATCCTTTAAAAAGGATATTTCAATATGTCAAATATATGTTGATGATATCATCTTTGGAACATCTAATGCTACACTTGGAAAGGAGTTTGCTGAGTCTATGCAGGCTGAATTTGAAATGAGCATGATGGGAGAACTCAAGTATTTCCTTGGGATTCAAATCAACCAAACTTCTGATGGAACCTATGTTCATCAAACGAAGTATGTGAAAGAACTTTTGAAGAAGTTTAATCTTTCTGAAAGTAAAGAAGCCAAAACTCCTATGCATCCAACATGTGTCCTAGGTAAGGATGAGGTAAGTAAGAAGGTAGATCAGAAGTTGTACAGAGGTATGATTGGATCTCTTCTATACCTAACTACTTCTAGACTTGACATTCTCTTCAGTGTTTGTTTGTGTGCTAGATTCCAATCAGATCCGAGAGAATCTCATTTAACTGCGGTTAAGAGAATTCTGAGGTATCTGAAAGGTACTACTAATGTTGGTTTAGTTTACAGAAAATCCAAAGATCACAACTTAGTGGGATTCTGTGATGCTGACTATGCTGGAGATAGAATTGAAAGGAAGAGCACTTCTGGAAGTTGTCAATTTCTTGGAAGTCATCTGATCTCATGGTACAGTAAGAAGCAAGCTACTATTGCCCTCTCAACAACAGAAGCAGAATATGTTGCCGCTACTGGTTGTAGCACACAAATGCTCTGGATGAGAAGTAGCTAGAAGATTATCAGATATATGAGAGTAACATTCCTATTTTCTGTGATAATACTTCTGCTATATGTTTATCTAAGAATCCTATCTTACATTCAAAAGCTAAACATATTGAGATTAAACATCATTTCATAAGGGACTATGTTCAGAAGGGTGTTATATCTTTAACATTTGTGGATACAGACCATCAATGGGATGATATCTTTACAAAACCCCTTGCTGAAGATAGGTTTAAGTTCATTCTGAAGAATATCAGTATGGATTTATGCCCAGAATGAGAAGATGAGAAGATCTTATGTATGAGTATCTTCTGAAATGAAATTGGATTAGTTTTTTATAAGAAGTTCTGATTGTAATCAATTAGAAGTAGTGATTCGGTTATTACTAACGGTTCATTGTCTAAGTTGATTCAGAATCTCTTTAAAAGTAAAACAGCTGTAACTGGCTATCCAGATGGTAAACACGTGTTCACTATCTCTGGACAAGCGTGCGTGCAGTTGAGGGGACGCCTACTTAGGTAACTGTGCTAATCACTTCTTTTTGTTTTTCATCTGAATCTTTTATGTTTTTGATGTTATGACAAAAAGGGGGAGAAAATATATGATAAATGATCTGATTAATATTATCAGTTACAGGGTAAAAAGGCCCCACATTACTAACAAAACTTGCAAAGTTCTATGCTTTAAGTGATGTTGTTGCAGAAATCGAAGATTCAAGATCAATATAAGAAGCAACAAGGTGAATCAAGTTCTTGGATTCTTGAAGCAAGCTGAGTGCTATGAAGCTTCAGAATCAGAATCAGAAGCAAGAAGGAAGAATGTTCAGATATTCTGATGATAGAATATGATATGAAACATTATGTCTATTTGTTCTGACACATTCTATACGGCTCTGATACATATTATGTGTTCTGAAACATATTCTATGTTCTGACTCATTCATGCTGACTTTTGTCGTTTAGTTTTGTTCTGTAACATTTCAGGATGTAGAGATGCTCTGATGATGCTCTGGTACATTCAACAATGTTCTGATACAATCTAGCATGAAGTGATGTAAGAAGAAATTCAAGCTCTGAAGCTGTCCCAATGGAAGCAAGAATCAGAAGCTGTGGATGTTCTGAAGATCTAAAGAAATTCAAGTTCTGAAGCTGTCCGATGGAAGCAAAAGTCAGAAGCTGGGAAAGTTCTGAAGATCAAAGAAATTCAAGTTCTGAAGCTGTCCGATGGAAGCAGAAGTCAGAAGGTGGGAATGTTCTGAAGATCAAAGAAATTCAATGTTCTGAAGCTGTCCTATGGAAGCAGAAATCAAAAGTCATGAATGTTCTGTAGATCAAGCACTGTGAATGTCTCTACTAAAATACTCAGGGAAGTCTTTTATTTATAAAATTCTTCTAGTATTAATTTCAGGGGGAGATTGTTAATCTCAGGGGGAGACATATTCACATGCTTATGATATAGCTGTGTAAATTGTATTTAGCCGTCTGCTCTTTCTGATCGCAAATTCATATAATTTATATATGTTTTTGTCATCATCAAAAGGGGGAGATTGTTAGAACAAGATTTGTTCTGATCAGTATTCTTAGTTTTGATGATAACAAGGATATGAATTTTGTGTGAGATAATGTGGTACTCTAATACATTGCAATTTCCTTTTCAGGAAATATATAAAGAGTATGCACAAATCAGCGCTCAGAAGCTTTAACTCAGAAGGTTCAGCATGCATCATCAGAACATGGTCTGGCAAGACATCAGAAGATGGTCAAGGTAGAATTAGAACATGGGTCTATGGAAGCATCAGAAGAACTTGAGATCAGAAGCAGAAGCACTGAAGTTCTCATGGTATCACGCTCAGAAGCACTTAAAGGTTAGAAGACAAGAAGATGCTATGCACCAAGCTGTTTGACTCTGATGATATTCAAACGTTGTATACACAAACATCAGATCAGAAGAAAGTACAGGTGGCAGGCTACGCTGACTGACAAAAGGAACGTTGGAAGCTATTAAAGGCAACGTCAGTAGACACATCGTGAACAAGGCTCGAGGTAGTTGACAAAAGCGTGAAACATTAAATGCAATGCTGTACTGAATACGCAAAGCATTAAATGCTCCCAACGGTCATCTTCTCAAGTGCCTATAAATATGAAGTTCTGATGAGAAGCAAGGTTAACGAATCCTGAACAAACTTATTCTGAAAAACTTGCTGAAACGCTGTTCAACTCAAAACTCAGAAATTTCATCTTCATTAAAGCTCACTACATTGCTGTTGTAATATATTAGTGAGATTAAGCTTAAACGTTAAGAGAAATATCACTGTTGTGATTATAGCTTTTCAGAAGCATTTGTAATACTCTTAGAATTGATTACATTAATTTGTAAGTAACTAGAGTGATCAAGTGTTGATCAGGATACTCTAGGAAGTCTTAGCTTGTGTCTAATCAGTTGTAATTAGAGTGATCACGTGGTGGTCAGGATACTCTAAGAAAGTCTTAGCTTGTGTCTAAGCATTTGTTCCTAGAGTGATCAGGTTGTGATCAGGATACTCTAGAAGACTTAGTCGTGGGCTAAGTGGAAAACCATTGTAATCTGTTGCGATTAGTGGATTAAATCCTCAGGTGAGGTAAATCACTCCGTGGGGGTGGACTGGAGTAGTTTAGTTAACAACGAACCAGGATAAAAATAACTGTGCAAATTGTTTTTATCGTCCAAGTTTTTAGACTACACTTATTCAAACCCCCCCTTTCTAAGTGTTTTTCTATCCTTCAAATATAACAACAGGCAATAAAATATAAATATATTCACATAAACAAATAAATATAAACATATTTACATAAACAATTAAATATTTTTAAATAAAAATAAACAAATAAACAATATTTTAAAAAAATAAAAGAAAATAAAAAAATAAAAAATAATTACAAACCCTAAAAAAAGGCAGATTAGCCAAACCCTAAAAAGTTGCCAAACCTAAACCCTGCCAAAACCTAAAACCTATAGGAGCATAGTATTCATCATTATAGTTCTCCCCAGCAGAGTCTCCAGCTGTAGCAACCTGCCTTAAAATTAGACTTTTAGAGTCGCCACCTATTCTGAAGGGCGAATAGGAAACCCTACGCAGTTTAGAGATCGGGGTAAGTTATTATAATCAGGTCGAGGGAAGGTGTTAGGCACCCTCAACCCTTTCCTAAGGTTTGTATCTAAGGTTAAGGCTTATGGCTAAAATATTTAGGATAATAGCTAAAGAAGTGAAAAGGGCAAAATTGAGATTTTAAGTGTATTGAGATTTTGGGGATGGGGACTCGCCTTGGTTATCCAAGTGCCTACGTATCTCCTTAGGGAGAATCAGAGTCAACGTAGTTCGGGGGACGGGTTGTACGCCCTTTGAGTTTGAAAGTTGATTTGATATGGTTTTGGAGGCCTTTGAGTAGCCTATCGTAGTTTTGAAAGAGGATGAAAATCCGTAGTTTGATATTGAGGTTTTGAAAGGTTTGAAAAGTGTTTTGAGGTTTGGGCGTACAACCCTGATTTAATTTTGCACTATTAACCGCAACGATCAATAGATTCGATCGCCATAGTTAACAGATTTGAAATTGTATCGTTACCAATTTTAATCAATTGATCTGATTATTACTAATAACGAATTAGGATATTTTTTTATAATTTTAATAATTAGTTTGTATTGTTACCCCTCGTAATCGATTGATTCGATTAAAAAGAATAACGAATTAAAGTTAGAAAAAGAAAAATTAATCATCACAACTAATAAAAATAGTTGCAACCATTTAACCGGATATGATTTAATTGCATTTTAATTAAATAGCATTTTAATTAAAATTATTGTTGACCATAGCGATTAATCGATTTAATCGGCACGAACAACAAATTATAGTTTTTAATATAAATATCATATACTAATTTATTTTTAAAAAAACAATTATTAGTATATAAATAATATATTAAAAAGTATTTTAATTTAAACAAATAAATAATTAAAATTATTTAGTGTATTAGGGTTAGGATTTAGTGTGGTTAGTTTGAGGGTACATGGCATAGGCCACCAGATCCTGGGACGTTGGATCTAAGTTGTTAGTGTTTCTAAGGCTCAGATCTGAGGGAGCACTATAGACTAGTGGAACACCAGCGCATGGGATCAAGTGGTTAATCAGGTTATTAAAAATAAAGCTGGAGGGAGGACTCGAACCCATGGCCTCCCCCTCACATACACGCCTCTCTACCACTCCAACTAGATCAATTAGTTGTTCAACAAACGCGCTCACTGCATTATGTAAAGAATCAAGAAAGCATAATGGAAACGCGCGCCAGTTTTCAAATGACCCAATAACATGGATACACCTCATCATCTTCTCCGTTAAACTCATAAAACCCTGCAACATTTGCTACGAAATTGCTCCTAGCGGAAATATCTACCAAAATAACGAATTGCCCACACGTATTAATAAACTTTTCGCGACCCCCCTAATGCTTTCGTCTGGACCATACGATTCTAACCATGCCCTTTATTCGTTCTAATTTTACTTCTAACCTAAAAGCCCCAAACGAAAACCGTAAAACTCCAAACGGCCTTTAATGGCAGAACATGGTTAAAACGCGCAAGCTTAAAATAACCGATCCAGAAACGTTCACAACATTGGCACAAACAAGAATATGCAATTAGATTTCAGTGATGATGCGTATATTGCCCAGATGGAAGATATTTTCAGAGTGGCTTACCTTGACGAGTATGAGATAATTCTGGGGGTGTTGATGAAGCGTGATAATCCAGACACGTTCAAAATGATCCAAGGAACACGTAGCAATCCTCAAATCTCCTTGAAAGCTCCAAATTTCCCAAAACCGAAATCAAGTTCTTGGTGATTTTTTTTGAGTTCTTGCGCTTATGCTCTGATCAGAATTGGCAACCCCTATTCGTGTGCCCTCTCTCCTCTACTTATAGGGTTTGAATTAGGTTAGAAAAACTCCACAAAAACCTCTTGAATCCAATCTTGCATCTTTTAGAAATTTGATTTTATTCTTTGAATGAGAACTTTCTATTTTGGTCCAATTTTATATTAATACTTTTCCAATCAATTGTGCACGAAATTGTATTGCAATATGCCATAAATGTTGATTGGAATAAGCCTTTAAATGATATCTTGGATTTTTCTCTTGATTTACTTGACTTTTACTCACCATTTAAATAAATAAAAATCCTAAAAATCAAGTAAAATTCTAAAATTCATGGCAAGTGATTTTGGTAACTTGGACAACTTGTGGACCAAGGTTAGAGATTGAAAAGATAGGCCCACTTGCAAAAAATTCCATTTTGGACCCCTTTTGTTCACATTTTCCCTCCAAATTTTGCCCAACTTTAACGAGGTATATCTCTCTCAATTTTTAAGCTATGAGGAAGTTCTAGGACTTTTTGGAAACCTCAAGAGGTCCTCTACAAGCCACTTTGGAACATATTTTTCATTTGGAGCTTTTATCTTGATCATATCCTCTTTGACAAAAAACTGCTTTTGAAGGATGCTTGAAAAGGACCTGTAATCTCTTGCACCATACCTCTCAAATGAAGCATTTCTAGCCCTGGCTTGTGAGAGACTAAGTTGTAGGGAATCCAATTTCCTTCAAAATAGGCTTTGAGTGGGGAATTTTTTATGTTCCATGTGAAAGTTATGCTCAGTCAAAGTTGGGTTGACTTTCTCCTAAAGAAACCCTAATTTGAACCTTTTTGTACTTGTTCATCTCTGAGTTTCTATTAATGGAACCATGATCAATCTTCGATCAAATGATGGATATACTTTAATTCACTTGATGTTGACCCAATATTGAGAGCTTTAGATTGTGCTTTGACTATGGTTGACTTTTAGGTCAAACTAGTTGACTGTGGATCATCTGGACCATTGAGTGAGCAAAGCTTTGGGAATTGAATCTTGAACTTTGTAAATGGAGTATGGAAGGCAAATTTTGGGGTATGACAGAATGTGTTAGAGATTGTATTCAAGTTCGTATGCAGGCTGAAGGCTATGAATCTAACGATGCTGGGGTATTATAACACTTAAATTTTTGTAACCATCCGAATATGCTGATGTATGATTGGGTGGATGCAAAAGTAGCAAACAATTCTTTGACTATGAGCACTAATGTCGCTCTACGGGACGTCGGCATTGAAGTTCTTTGGTATAGTGGCAGATACAACATGTTAACACTGATGTTACAATATCATAACATGATATCAAGACAAATGAAATGACATTTGATCCTGATACAAAATAATAACATTCATTTGTAACTTTTGCACGCAAATAAATCACAGAGTGACAACCAGCAAAAATCATAGTCTGAAATTGATATCTCAACTCAAACAACAATGTCGGGACAAATGTCTTAACATCATTTGTTGATAACACACACATTTACGGTACAAGAAAATATGTAGAAAACTATAGCGGAATGGTAAATAACACTGAGGAATTTTTAGCCTAGTTTAGTGCAAACAACACCTAATATGTGGCTACCAAGCCAAGAAGGAAGTCCACTGTAACACCCGAGGCCGAAGAATGCGAGGGGTGGTTGCACCGCATGTAACACCTGAGGTCGACAAGGGCTAGGGTGGTCGCCACATCGGAATGAGAGGGATCCTAAAGTCGTGCAGGTATGGGACTACATGGTTGATGGAAAGCTTATAAGGATTGATAGGTACTACCTATACCAACAAGATGCATCTTCTTTTCGGGAGCCCGTTCAATAAGAACTTCACAGTTAAGCGTGCTTGACTTGGAGCAATTCTAGGATGGGTGACCTTCTGGGAAGTTTCCCGGAAAGCATGCGAGGTCAAAGCATGCTGAAAAGACCTGTGTTGGTTTGTGGGGTCATTCAATCATCCCGAAAGCAGTCTGGGGCGTTACAAATGGTATCAGAGCCAGACCTCTCCCAGTACGATGTGGTGGTTCGAGGACGAACCATGCGGAAGCTGGTGGGCATGTAACACCCGAGGCCGAAGAATGCGAGGGGTGGTTGCACCGCATGTAACACCTGAGGTCGACGAGGGCTAGGGTGGTCGCCACATTGGAATGAGAGGGATCCTAAAGTCGTGCAGGTATGGGACTGCATGGTTGAAGGAAAGCTTATAAGGATTGATACGTACTACCTATACCAATAAGATGCATCTTCTTTTCGGGAGCCCGTTCAATAAGAACTTCACAGTTAAGCGTGCTTGACTTGGAGCAATTCTAGGATGGGTGACCTTCTGGGAAGTTTCCCGGAAAGCATGCGAGTGAAGTCAAAGCATGCTGAAAAGACCCGTGTTGGTTTGTGGGGTCAGTCAATCATCCCGAAAGCAGTCTGGGGCGTTACATCCACTATCAGCAATATTACTTCAAAGCTAAACACCCCTAGTTTACAACTTATCACCTAATCACTACCCAATGTTAGTTCTACCTTGAAGTTGACATCTAAACTTGAGAAATAGTCACCCACTTCTAATCACCACGATGATAAAATAGTCATACACCATGTGACTAAGGGAATCCAAATAGAAGGTCACACTTTCCAATCAAAGAACTTAGCTAAGCATCCTAACTAAGAACAATACTTGATCTTGCTTAATCCATACACTATAGACTGCACCAAACCTGTAGAGCCCTTTTTGAATCTTGGAACAAATATTTAAGTTTCCTAAATAGTCCAATCAACCAATATTAAAAACTTAAATTCTGATGTGATTTGATTCTAAAGTTTCAAATTTAAATCTTCTTAACATGCGAATACTATTGAGATATATTTTAAAATAAATATCACAAAATTAAATGAAATATGTTATGGCTTAAAATAGCCTGTAATGATGTTCTAGTTCAGGATATCATGATATCTGTTAGAACATATGTCTTCAATATAAGCTCAATTATGTTGTATCAATATTAGTCAAGATGTTACGACATCTTGCTCAGCATCTATTAAGCACCATGTTTTAGCAAAATTGTTACTAACCACAAAACCATGGAACTAATAATCTCCCCTTTTAGCAGATTTTGGCTAAAACAACTAAGCATAATTAAACCCGAAGATAGGAATGAAATCACAATCAAGACAATACAAGCTTTCGTGATAAACATGTAAATTTTGTAATCAGATAATCACATTAACACATTTTAATAGCTTGTACAATCAAATAGTTTCTTTAACATAAGTTAATAGCTTGTTCAACAATTCAGAACCATATTTCAGGGATTACATGTTATTTCAGATCTATCCTCAAACACACAAAACTCCTATGTCTTTTAGAATCGCTTCTTATCACAAAGAATCAATTATCCCCCTTGATAGGAAGAATAAACTTTTCTCGAAGCTTGAGAAAACCAACATGAACTCAGGCTTAAACTTTTCAAGTTCACCATATTAAAAGAACATGCAGCAAAAACAACATTCATAACTAAGAGCATAGTAGCCAAGGCTCTTCATATACCTTAACATTCAGGATGTTATAGCATCTGGTAGAACATCTTAGAATTTTTTACTGTCCTGCCATGTTTTTAGAAGTTTATACCCATTATACCATACTTTTCAAAATTAATCCCAATATACTATGTTTTCAAAAAAAAAAAACAGTTTTATAGTGCATCCGCCCTTTGAATGGGCGGAGCTTTGCTGCTGTTATGAACATCCGCCCTTTGAATGGGCGGAGCAGTGTAAACGTTTTTTTTTTTTGAAAATTTTAATTTAAATAAATAACAAATTTAAATAATATAATTAATAATAAACCAATAATATATATTAAAAATATTATAATAAAATATATTTTTAATTTTACAACATGTTTATAAAAATTTCAATTATTTAATAAATTTATTTTAATATATATTAATTTATTATTATTAATTATAAATTTTAAATACTGGTATATCACTGCAATTATCAGTACCGCTACTGCAATGGGCGGAGTTTTTAAATATTTTATTATTTAATTTCAGATCCGCCACTGTAATGGGCGGAACTTTTAAATATTTTATTATTTAATTTCATATCCGCCACTGCAATGGGCGGAGCTTATAAAATTCAAATTATACATATTTTTTAACATTCCCGCTTATATTTCTTTAAAATTCTAATAAGGACAATGACAATACATTTATGTACTACTCCATTATTATATGTCAAATACAACCATTTTTGTTTTTGAATCAATTTACTTCAATTCATTAAATGAAATTAGTCTCGCTTAACAAGGATAGCTAAAACTTGTGACGCATAAATTTTTAGCCCAAAACTCGCACAAAAATGTTAAAGACAAAAATATACTATATAATTTGTAATATTTATAAAAATTTAAAATGTATTTAACTCTAATTTATTCCACATTTTTTTGATAATGTATCTAGTTATACACGTGGTTATCTCAATTAATATGCCAAACTTAAATCATTAAATTTTATTTTTCACTGATTTTTAAATTTGAAATTGAATTATTTTTTAAATTTTAAATTTAAAAAATTAGGCTATTTCTTTTTATTATAAGGCTGGAAAAAAATCTAAAATCTCAAAAATTAACATTCTTGTTGTGCCACGCGAGAATGCTACTTAAATCAGAAGAAGGGGATGTATGAATCAAGAGATCGAAGTTATCAAAGGTTATGAGCTTAGTGGTGAAATCAACACTTTGGTTACCTTCTCTGAGAGTGTTGATGACTCTAAACATGTTATTATTCAGAAGGATATCTTTGATGCTTTGTTTCAACATATCATGCTTATGATATTTGTTCAAAGGGGTTATCAATGAGGTTGATACTGGGAGATGAATCAGAGTAGCAATCACAGTCAGTAATGCCAATACCTTTTGGCTATAGTAAGACTTTGATAGATGACCCTTAGTTCTGCTTGGAGAATATCTGAAGAGTTGGGTATGAATCTAGAGAAACCACATAGCCAAGTCCTAGAGGATGTATGAAAGGTACCGTCGAAGCCACAACTACCAACCCATCTACATCATACAACCAACCACAATACCACAACTACCAAACCCCCCAACAACAGATGCCTTTTTCTCAATCACAACCATTTACCACAAATTCTTCACAAGAAAACTATGTCAACATGTAAACCTCAATGCATAACACCACCCAACAGGATTGGAATAACGAGGGGACCAGATTGAGTTATGGCAGTGCAACGGCGGCTGATTTTATCAATGAAGAAATGGTCGAAGAATTATATGATCGCGGATATGAGATAGGTCCTTCTACTCAACCTGCAAATGATGAAGTGCCTCGTAGAAGATCTACGAGAAATGGACATCCTCCTAATTGTGGAACCACCCAGCAGTTACGCCGACCGGGTCGAGGTGGCAATTAAATACCGTTTACTTTACTTTATTGTAATTTTATTTTTCTTAATTGCATTGGAACTTAATTTATCAATTAAAAGTATTTTATTTATATAAATGTTATTTAATATATTTTAATTCAATTTATTTTAAAATTAAAAAATTAATTGTATTATTTTTTATATTTAAAACAAAAAATAATTAACATATATTAATTCAAAAATTAGAATTAGAAAAAAAATACGTTTTAAAGCTTCCGCCATAGCAATGGGCGGAGCCTCTTAAAATTTAAACACTTCCGCCCTTCCCATTGGTGGATCCAAAAAAGTTAACACACCTCCGCCCATCCAATTGGCGGAGGTTTTATACCAATAACCAGACTTTCTTGAAAACATGGTATATTGGGAATTTGTTCCAAAAGTATGGTATATTGGGTATAAAGTTGCAAAAAGATGGTACATGCATAAAAAATTCACATCTTGTACTCAACAACAAAAGCAAAACAACAACACCATTAGTAGTGCCAACATCATCAGTAGCAGCCGCAACAACATCAGTAGTGATATCAATAGCAACAATACCATCAGTAGTGCTCCCCTTAAATGGTTGCATTCAACAAGCAACTAAAAACTAGACCCTTCTAAAAACTATACTACTACTACTACTACTACTACTACTACTCCTATTACATAAAAATACCACTACTCCTATACTCCCCCTTTTAGTCAAAAGTTGACAAAAATAAAGTATGCAAAGACATCTACTAAAGAAGAAAACATGAAACATATATATATATATATATATATATATATATATATATATATATATATATATATATATATATATATATATATATATATTAATATGACATAAACAATAAAAACAACAAACAAAACTACCTAGTTATTCCACGTGAGTCCTTGAAGTTGGCCCATTCTTCCTTAGCTTCTGAGTTAGAGTCTTGAACATGATTTTTCTTATATGACTTCATCTTTGACACAAGTTTCTTTATTGAAGCTCTAGTGGATGTTCCAGCATTGGACAAATTCTTCTTCGGGCCAGTAATCTCATCCTTCTTGGCTTTTAGCAGAAGATCCTTTTTACCCTCAACATTTTTTTGATGTGATCATGAATAAATGCAATTTGAGAAAAGGAGTTGCCAGTAAGGGTTTTAAGTGCAAAATGAGTTACCTTGGTTGTAATGATTCCTTGCTTGTAACGACAGCTGGGTCAATGAGAGAGTGCATGAAATATGTGAAATCATCGTTGAAACTGTGCACCACTAATTATGGGAGAGAGATATTCTTTTGTTCTCGTTTTTTCTTTCCCAGGCATTGACTGCTAAAACCTAATGTTCCAACATTTGAACTGACGTGTTGTATGTCGTTGGAACATGTTTCTCTGAATTTGTACGCATCACTAGATGAGGAAGAAAAAATGTTGTTGACAAGTCTTCCAGACATTTAGAATTTTGTTTCTTTAGCAGTACAAAATTCTCAAATTACCCTTATTGCAAGCAACTAGGCTCTAGTGTAGGATATGATCAGTAGAATGCTCTTAAATAAGCCTATTGTCATCCTTTGTTTGAATTTTAAAACATTTTACCATAATACAATGTTAGAACATTCTAATGGACATTGTATTCTTATAGCATCCAAGACAATTGAGAGTGGTACTCTTTTAAAACACAATCCTTATTGAAGATCAAGATTAACTTATTGTTAATCTAAGAAACACAAATTGTTTCTTAAGAAGAAACAAATTATCAGACTTGGCCTATAACTCTAACTCCTAAAATCACCAAAATTAAATATTTCCTTTTTGAGACAGAGGTGATACAAACTCCAAATAATGAATTCTCGTACAAAAATAAATTGAGATCTAGAGAAAACATCGATGTATTGGAAGATATCTGATTCAGTGTCTGCAAGTTTTTTTAATCAGTCTCTCTTTTGGAGTGTCAATCTGCTTAGATGATGTTACAACACCTGCTTGGACGTCAGGCCCTTTCTCCATAACTAAACCATTGGCTTAGGTACTAGAGTCTTCAATAACTCTATTATCAGTAGAGTACATCATTTTGGTATCTTGAAGGAGATGATGAAGATCTTTTATTATTTCTTTGATATGAACTAATCAAAAGATTTGTTAGAAAAAATCAACAAATCTAAGGACAAACCTCCCACCTTATATTAATCTTCATTGGATTCCTGGTAGAAAGTTCTAGAACTTTGTCAATAGTTTGATGTTGCCACTTCAGTATGTCAACTAGGCTTCATATTGCTTTTGATCAGTAAGCATGTAGACGAGCTAATGGATTCTTGAGAAACCCCATAAATAAAAATTGTTTTTAGACTCAGCTCCCTATGTATCTTTATTCATCTAATTAGTGACCAGTCAATAAGTCTTGTCTTAATATCTTTGGCCACACAACTGACTTATGATTATTAAACTAGTCATTAGTTCCTCCAGCAAGGGAACATCAACAAGACTAGCTAATCTTTTAAAGATTATCATGACTTTTTTACCCAGTCATATGTTTGGAATAGCCAGTGTCAAAGAAGATGTACCAGACTTCTTCTTAAAAATAAAGGAAAAAAAAACACCTTCAATATATTTTATCTCTTATTTTAGTCAAACTTTGGTATAGACATATATATTGAAATTAAGGTGGCCTGATATGCTCATCCTCTCTCATAGAGGTGACATTTTGAGTTCAAGCCCCTGTCAATAGCATGAGGGTTCTGAAGTCAGGAATGATGTTAAGACATGTTGTTTGACATCATTGACTAAACTCTGTCTTAAAAAGAAATAGATTTATGTCACTACATATTTCCTTTTCTTATTAAAACATTAAAAATTAAACCATACCCCTTTTAAATATCCAGTCATCTTTGATATTGTAGAATTTCTCAACACACTGGAATCAATTGTTCACCATTCACACAAACATGATCATGATTTCAAGCTTGGAGTTCAAATAGGTCATCTCTTCCTGCAGATTAAAGATAGTGTATAAACAATCTTTCTTCACAGCCTGTAGTTGAGAAAAAGTTACCTTTTGTTTTTCTCCTAGCATATATGTCCACTCTATGCAGTTGACTCGCAAGAGTTAAGTCTTCATTGCACGAGTTGACAAAAGACACTCAATATCCTGTTTAGACAGGTACAAAATCAGAATTATAGTCCTGAACATATTTGGGGATAGAAGGCCCCTTTAGTTGATTCTAGAGGAAAGAAGAGCATTCTGCCAAAGTAGGTCCAAAGCATTCACCTATTTGTTGATCCAAATTTACTTGAACATCTAGGATCTAGTTGATGTTAAGACAAATGTTATTGACATCTGACTTTGATCTTCTATTTTCCCAAAACCTGATAACAATGCATAACGGCATTGGAAATAACCCTTCATCAGAGATTTGGAAACAACCTTCTGTAGAGTTAGAGAGAAAAAGTCATGTTCTTTTCTCCCAAAACACTTGGATGTGCCTTTATGAGTGGACTTGAGAAACTCTCAAGGTATCATTGATCACACCTCATATGATGATCAATCTGAATAGAGCTTGTCAGATCCATTGATCATACCTTCAAAGATACAATATTGACAACCTATAAGATTATGCTGTCAATAAATTCCAGAAAACTATTATTCTAGCTTTTCTAGAGACTTACAGTACTAGGAAATTATCTCCTCAATGCTCACCTGATAAATAGATAGGGTGCATGCTCAGATGCCAATTGAAATTCTTTAATATAATGGCTTATACAACATATTAACACTGATGTTCCAACAGCAGAACATGACATCAAAATAGATGATATGACATCTGATCCTGATACAGAATAATAGCATTCATCTATAACTTCTACATGCAGATAAATCACAAAGTGACACCCAACACAAATCATAGTTTGAGATTGACATCTTAACTCCAACAACAATATCGAGAAAAATGTCTTAACATCATCTGCTAACAACACTCATATTTACCATAAAAAATGTAGATAACTATAGCAGAATGGTAAATAACACAGAAGAATTGTTAAACTAGTTTAGTGCAAACAACATCTAATACGGGGGCTACCAAGCCAGGAAGGAAGCCCAATATCATCAATATTAGTTCGAAGTTAAACACCCCTAGTTTACAACTTATCGCCTAATCACTACCCATCGCTACTTCTACCTAGAAGTCAACATCTAGACCTGTGAAATCGCCTAATTATTACTTGTTGCTAAGGAGGTGCCAATTACAAATGCAAAGGTGGCTCCCACATATCTTATTGTTGATGATGATACTTATATTAGCGATGATACATGCGTTAAAAGTTAAAACTCCTGCTTTGACAAAGACATTTGTTCACACTGATGGAGCGTTCATGATAGGGCCTAATGAATTATTAGTGCTCACTGAGTATGCTAACCATGTCGCATAAAGAGTATGATATATATATATATATATATATATATATATATATATATATATATATATATATATATATATATATATATATATATATATATATATAATATTAGGTGTATTGAAAGTTATTATTGTTCCATGATGTATTGAAAGTTTACTAGTAATTTTTAACTTTGTTTGGCAGAGCCGTACAATCTATCAACAAAATCTTGGGTGTTGAAAAATTTATATTATAGAATTACCAGAAATTTTACATTTGAATTAAATTTCCGATAAAAAATTGCAAATTTTAAATAATTCAAAATTAATTGTTAATAACTGCAAATTTTAATTATACTGCCAAAAAATTTAGTGATTACTGAAAATTTTGTTCAGATATTTATTTTCCATTTTGAACAGAGGCGTTGTTGGAGAATTTATCTTGCCACCCCCAAATTATACATGCCACCCTCCCAAACCTATGAAAAAGCCAAATTGTCCTACCAATTTTCATTATCACATTTTCACAAATTTGCGGGAAGAACCAGATTTTTCAAATTCTCCGACGATACGTGAAATTTGGCGAAAACAAGTAAGATTTATGATATATTTTATGAAATTTCTGATATATTACCAGAAATTTCAAAATTCCCGGTATTATCATTAACCAATATTACCGGAAATTTTGAAATTTTCGGTGCCTATTATCATACTGGAAATTTCGAAATTTCTGGTATTTCAATTTTTTTTAAAATAAGAAGCTATTTTCCTTATATCATTTGAGACACTTCACTATGTAGTCCACAGATCTTCGGATCTGTGCATCCAATCGATCACACTTTTAGTTATCCTACGGCGAAATGATTTCCACATGGCCTTCACATCTTCATCATTCTTCAACTCGATTAGGTTGTATTTTACCTTTCCATTTATATCAATCCAATCCTCCCAAAACTCGATCTTTGTCACCCTTCTGTTATCAAAATCACGTAACAAATTATTTAATGTTTTTTTCAAGGTGCTAAAAGATTCAGGGCCATCTAGAATATTGGTTTCAACAGCAGGGTTGCAGCCATTGAAATACACTTATACATTAATCAAATACTTAGGAAGAGGCATTTTGTTGAGATATGTTATCCAACAATCCTAAGATCCCTATTTATACAAATGATGATGCATTCTAGACGACACATATGTGTCAGTGCAATCAGGACCCTCCAAAAGTGTTGACAAAATTTCAACCCTTGAAAAAATCTAATATTAAAACATACCGAAAATTTCAATTATAATGAAATTTCCAGTATACCGGAAACTTCAAATACACTATCAGAAATTTGGTAGGGTGTACCAGAAATTTTGTCTGAAAATTCTTTGTATCTCATACAGGGCCTGTCCCGACATTTTTAAGGCCACAGACAAATACAAAATTTCTTAAGTTTTAATATATTATTATAAAATAAAATTTAATAATATATATTTTTATAAAATAAAATAAAAGTAATATAACTCGACATAAATAATAATATATTAAATTTTATCATATAAATTTAATAATAAATAAATTTATTATATGACGGGTCTTTTTAAATATAAAATAAATACAATTTATATATAATTTAAATTTTATGTTTATTATATGGATTTAATGGAAATACACCGACAGTGTAAAGCGGTAAAGCAGTTTTACACTGTCAGTGAAATCCAAACCGTTAACTTTTATAAATGTTTGATTTTTTCTTAACATTTAAAGTATTTATTTTCAAGGGTTATGATGCACCGACTGTGTAAAAAATTTTACACTGACAGTGCACTACCTTTAATCTCTTATTATATATTTAAATTATTTTGAACTATATATTTTAGATCATTTTCCGTCATTTCTAAATATATAAAATTTAAATTATTTAAATTATATTTTAGATCATTTAATTTATATTATATAATTTAAACTATATATTTTTCGAGGTGGTGTCTAGGGTGAACCATCATTTAAATGGTTCACCATGAACCATAATTAAATGCCATTAGATCTTGCATAATATTAGATTATACTGTATACTTCTCTATACACAATTTGTCCTCCTCGTTTCTATTATTCTTTTTTTTCTCTCCTCTCTTTTTCAAAGAAAATCCTAAAGATCAAAATGCTCCAGAAAAAATATATTCAAAATCTCAAATTTAAATACTTTGATTAAACAAATTATATAATAACTGAATTATATCAACAAAATATCTGACTGAAAACACTTTCTTTTCCAACTCTTTTCATTAATAAAGTTTTATTTTTCAAAACAGAATGCATATTACATCAGTGGAAACTGAATTCAAACATTGCATTCATCCACAACATAAAAAAACAATAAAGCAATAGGATAATATGTTTTCTTCCCAATAAAACAAACTCACTTTACAATATGCAGAAACCTAAAAACAATTTATCACAAGAAAAAGAAAAAACCTAATTTAGATGATGGTGATGGAGATGTGAAAGGGGGAATTAACGGGTTGTTATGATACACAAATTTCATAGAACCATCTTTATGGATCATTATCAATGACTGTAATTGAAAGTAGTAGTTTATTGGAGAACTATATGTCTAAAAGCTAACATAAATCTGCACAATTGAGTAACGACATTTTTGGTGCTCAAATACAATTTTTTTGGATTAGAAAATGGTAAGACGGGGAGGGGAAATTTTCAGAAGGAAAGACGCTAAATTATACGCTTGAGTAGCTACCAAAGAGTGCCAATATTTCAGTTTGATATGATGAAAAAAGGAAAAAATTATTGGCTGTGTACCTCTATAGTAAGATCTAATAAGGTTGGTTAATCTAACGGTGGTTACTAATGGTAATGGGTGAGGGGTTTAATTAGACCCTCACCCTAGAAGCAACCATTTTTCGAACTATAATTTTTTAAAAATAAAAATTGTAGAAACAGTTTCAGCATAAGTCGAACTAGGCCATCACATTTACCCCATATAACACTTACCCCTAGACTAATGATACAGGTTGTTACAAATTAAGCAAATATTATATTTATTATTTATTATTTATTATTTATTTTCTATTAATCTATTTTACCGATTTTGTCCTTACTTTTTGAGGCCATGAACCGTAAGTCTGGTTGCTCTGGTCCAAAGTCAGCCGTGATCTTTTGAGAAATAAAATTATATTATAAAAAAATAGGGTAAAATATATAATTTAGGGGTTTTGGCAAGATAAATACTCGCGCTGTTGGCATTATCAAATTATCGAGGGGTGCCAAGTATTAGTGGGGTTGATAAGTTAAATTTCCACTGTTGAGGAACCAAAAATTGGGCCTAAATCAAAGCAATGCAAGCGGGAAAATATGGGTTCCACTTCAACACCATGGCGCGAAATATTCGTTTCACTTCCACGTCACCACTACTCTAAAAAAACACTCACACCGTTTCCCTGGAACCGCAAGATCACACGGCTATAAATCCCTAGAATCTACAACCCTTTTATTCCTTTCCACTCTTTCACGCTTTGAAATAAAAACTCGCTCGCGCTCCCTCTTTTTGGCACACTCGCGACGAAACCCTCGATCTGAAAAAACACCATGGGTAGAACTTCCAAATCTCAGCCTTCAAGCGCCTCCAATTCCGAGGAAGAAGAAGAAGAAGAGGTTGAGAACGTTAACGACCAGATCGATGAAGACGATGACGAACTCGAAGCCGTTGCTCGTTCCGCTAGCTCCGACGATGATGACAATGTGCCGGATGAAGATGAAGCCGGCGAGTACGCCGAAGATGATGATAATCAGGTAAACGTAAAAATCAGAGCCAGCATTTAGATCATTTCGTTTCTTAAATGTTTATCTTATATTTTTCGTTGTTATAGGATGAAGGCAATGTTAATCCTGAGATTAGTAAGCGTGAGAAAGCTAGATTGAGGGAACTGGAGAGGTTGAAGAAACAGAAGATTCAGGAGATATTGGATGCGCAAAATGCGTCTATTGATGCTTCCATGGTGCGTGTGTTATTGGATGTAGTAGATGATTTTTTTTTTTTTGGTTTATTGTTGATTTAATTTTGAGTTAGTGTTTGTTACTTTTGTTGTAGAACACTAAAGGGAAAGGACGATTGAAGTATCTGTTGCAGCAAACTGAGCTGTTTGCTCATTTTGCAAAAAGTGAGGAAGCTTCGTCTCAAAAGAAGACTAAGGGAAGGTACTTTCTGAAGATTAATGGTTACTGTGTTGCAATTTGTCTCTTCTTTTTTGTTGTCTTAGTGAGTTTTAATTGTATTGAATATTGATGATTGTTCTTTCGTGTCTATGCAAGTTATTTCAAGGGTTTGTGAAATTATACCTACCTATAAAACTGTCGAAGTAAACTAGCTATAACTATTTGATGTTGGACAGTTTTACTACTTCCAAAGTGTTTTAAATTGAATTCTGTATAAGAATTGTTAGAAATAGAATGGCTAAGCTATGTATTTCTACCGGGGGGTGAGCAAAAGTAGGCAACTGTTTTCTCTAGTGTCATATAACTTATATTGAACTCAATGTTGTTGTTCATTTAAGGGGACGCCATGCATCAAAAATTACCGAGGAAGAGGAAGATGAAGAATACCTTAAAGAAGAAGAAGGCGGTTTAGGAAATACACGGCTGGTTACTCAACCCTCATGTAAGCTATTTTTTCTTTTGTATGTTCATGGGTGCAGTGTGAGTAGCTTTCTTCATGTCTATGATAGCATATGCTTGAATTCATTTCTCACATTTCCTTGATTTTCTTTTTAAAATATTGGAATATCTGCTTCCTGTCATGCTATTGGTTGAGGGTACACTCTTATGCATGCCATTTTGGTTATTTTTTTCCTGTGCTGGAAGGATTGCATTTGAACTGGTTGGTTTCTCATTGGGGTTCATGTGTTCTTTGGTTGAATACATCTTGGATGTTTTTATGGCATGTAATGTTGTTATTGTGCACCAATCATTGTCTCAGTAGCTGGCCATTGTAGAGGTCTTTGCAGCATTACATTTTGCTGTACAGTTTTGAAAATGTTGGAAAACTTTAAATACCCTTTACATTTAGGGTTTCAGCAGTATGTTTTGGGGGTAATTTGGGGTTTTTGTGAAAAAGAAGGCAGAGAAGATATACAACTTTAGTAGTTGTGGACGTGATAATAAGGAAGACTTAAACCATTAAGAGGATGGTCGATGATTATACATTTTTTTGTTTGTTTTATTGACTGTTGTTGTTTTTACTGTATGTTTTGCCCAAGTCCTGTCTTTTTTCTTGTTAATTACGAATGTCATCACATTTGAGTTTTTGGGGTTGGACGGAATGCACCATTATTCACTATCTTGACTTCAATTTTGAGCGGTGCTCATCTAATGCTTGGATTTTTTCTATTAATATTTGGCATTTTTTAAATTTTGGTTCATACAAATGTGAAATTGATTATCTGTTCATCAGGCATCCAAGGGAAAATGAGGGATTACCAACTTGCTGGGCTAAATTGGCTCATACGTTTGTATGAGAATGGCATAAATGGAATTTTAGCAGATGAAATGGTATGCATTTGTTTGTAGTCTTAGACGTCTCATTTAAATATCTGTACAACATAATTTCCCTACAGCATGTAATGTTGATGAAGTATGGGTTCATTTTTTAAACTATGATGAATAAATATGGTGTTGATTTGCAGGGGCTTGGCAAAACTTTACAAACTATATCTTTGCTGGGCTATTTACATGAGTTCAGAGGAATAACGGGTCCACATATGGTGGTTGCTCCAAAATCTACTCTTGGAAATTGGATGAATGAGATTCGACGCTTTTGTCCTGTTTTACGGGCAATAAAGTTCCTTGGTAGCCCTGATGAAAGGGTAAGACTAGCTTAGCTGAAGTGAATTATTTTGTCAAGGTTTTGATTGGTACATGGTTTTGACACTTTTTTCTCTGATTGTTCTGAATAACTACAGAAACATATAAGAGAGGACCTATTGGTTGCTGGAAAGTTTGATGTAGTTGTGACTAGTTTCGAAATGGTAATCAAGGAGAAGACTACATTGCGTCGGTTTAGTTGGCGTTACGTTATTATTGATGAAGCCCACAGGATCAAGAATGAGAACTCCCTCCTTTCCAAAACAATGAGATTATATAATACTAATTACCGACTCCTTATAACTGGCACACCACTGCAGGTATGACATATTACTGTAACTATCATGTATGATGGTATTGTAATCTTAATGAATATTTTCTTTAAATCTACAACTTATTTGATTTATTGGCCTCTTAACATGGAAACGGTAATGTACCAGATCTTGTCTAATTGAATTTATAATGAACTCATTTTTGTAGCGTTTATAAGTTATATATTTTCTTGGTCTTTGTTGTTTAGGTTCTAAGCCGGACTATTTATATACTTTTCATTTGCTGTAGACTGTAGTTGGTTGAAAAGTTATGAATATTATCCCTCTACACTCTTGTTACATGTTCTGTATATATTTTTTTGGTTTCACATCCTTAGTTACTGCACTCTTTCTTTCAATGTGAGAGGGATATATTAGGCAAGAATATGTTGGTTGTAATTGTCTTTGTATAGGGAATTGAAACCCTTTTTGTTAAAGGAAAAGTCTTTTTTTGGTACAAAATGTTTGCATCTAAAAGGGAAAATCCTTTTTATTAAAGGAAATAAATATTGTCACACATCTTTAATTAGAAAACAATCTGAATCATTAGATATAATTAATTTTTATATGATGGTCATAATTAATTGTTCTTACTTCTCACCATAACAAAGTGTTCTTACTAGAGCTTGAGTGGTGCATTGTGGCATTACACTGTGTTCATATACGTGAAACAGGGATTCACTGCTTTGAGTTTTTTCTCTTTTTAAAATAAAGTCCAAACCACACTATTGACTTTCGTCATTTGTTCACCAGTTTACAACTAGTTGAATAGCATTACTGCTTCACATTGTTGATTAGACCAACCTAGGGTCCAATCCACGGTTGAACCAGTTGGCTGGCCAGTCCATCTTAGTTTTCCTTACACTGGGTTGAACATCACTTGCACAGTAATAATTTTGAACTAAATGCTTTGAGCCTTGAAGTCTGGGTTATTTCATTTCCTTTGTTCTATCTGTACTAATTGTGCTAAAACAGTTGAGTATCTTTAATGTTGCAGAACAATCTTCATGAACTTTGGTCTCTTCTCAACTTTCTTCTGCCTGAAATTTTTAGTTCTGCTGAAACTTTTGATGAGTGGTTTCAAATCTCTGGTGAAAATGACCAACAGGAGGTTGTTCAACAACTACACAAGGTAAGCCTCAAACCTTTGATTGTTTAATGTCTCTTATAAGCATATGATAATATGGTACACAATAATTTTTTTATTATGTGTATATTTCAGGTCCTCCGGCCATTTCTTCTCCGGAGGTTGAAATCAGATGTTGAGAAAGGGTTGCCACCGAAAAAGGAAACCATTCTCAAAGTAGGCATGTCCCAGATGCAGAAACAATATTATAAGGCATTACTGCAGAAGGATCTTGAGGTTGTAAATGCTGGTGGAGAACGGAAACGTCTTCTAAATATAGCAATGCAACTTCGTAAATGTTGCAATCACCCATATCTTTTCCAAGGTGCTGAACCTGGTCCTCCCTACATAACAGGGGATCATCTCGTTACAAGTGCTGGTAAAATTTGTTTCCTTAAGAAATTCCTATTTGTCCTTTTCAAACTGATCATTAGTAGGAAATTTGTTCTTTTTCTAAAAAATATAATTTACAGGCAAAATGGTTCTAATGGATAAATTACTTCCCAAACTAAAAGAGCGGGATTCTAGGGTCCTAATATTTTCACAGGTCAGTTTGATGTAATAATTAGATTCTCTTTTGCAATGAATGGCTAATTTTATGCAGCTTGGGATCGTATCCATTTGTGCTTAGTTATATATTTTTTTGCTCTTCCTCAGATGACTAGGCTGCTAGACATACTTGAAGATTATTTGATGTATCGTGGATACCAATATTGTCGCATAGATGGAAATACCGGCGGAGATGACCGTGATGCTTCCATTGAGGCTTTTAATAAACCAGGAAGTGAGAAATTTGTCTTCTTGTTATCCACTCGAGCTGGAGGTCTTGGTATCAATCTTGCTACTGCTGATGTTGTCATTCTTTATGATAGTGACTGGTGAGTTTTTTGACTGGCTATGTCAGTTCTTATTTGCATCGGTGCTTTAAGTTCACAATTGATTGATTGTTTAATATTTGGGCTGTAACAGGAACCCACAAGCTGATTTACAAGCTCAAGATCGAGCTCACAGGATTGGTCAAAAGAAAGAAGTTCAAGTTTTCAGATTCTGCACTGAGGTTTTGTAACAATCTACTTTGCTACACGTTTCTATCTTGTAATCACGAGTGCAAGCTCTCACACATACAACAGGACACTGACCTGAGGATAGTGGATACAGAAAATTCCATGACCGGACAAAACTAAATATATTATATAAAATTAATATCACTGCAACATAAGAAAACACCCTAAATTCAATGACTCATGTTCCATAAATCAGCATTGGTCATTGTAGGTACAGTAAAATATTTATATTGAAGTTAAAACTTGAACTAATTGAAAACTGTAATCCCAAACTTTTCTAAGGTATTAGACAAGGTGTGTTTGGGCAGCCATTTGAAAGTTGGTGTTTGCTAGTTCTTATTTTCTCTGTGACAATATTCATTTAATTGTACAGTATACGATTGAGGAAAAAGTCATTGAAAGAGCTTACAAAAAGCTTGCACTTGATGCTCTGGTGATTCAGCAAGGGCGGTTAGCTGAACAGAAGAGTAAGGACTTTCAGTATGATTTGTTTTCATTACAAAATTCTTTTATACACATGCATTGTATGATATGGTGTAATTGGTTTATGTATGCAGCTGTTAATAAGGATGATTTGCTTCAAATGGTTAGATTTGGTGCTGAAATGGTTTTTAGTTCCAAGGACAGTACAATTACAGATGAGGATATTGACAGAATTATTGCCAAAGGAGAGGAATCAACAGCCGAGCTTGATGCTAAGATGAAGAAATTTACTGAAGATGCAATCAAATTCAAGATGGACGACAGTAAGCAAGAACCTTAAAATAAGTTTTACACACAATAGTTTAATCTTTTCTATTAAATACATTGTTTGTATACACCCTTTAAAGTTTATTGTTTTTGCTTCTATGCTTGTGCTCTGATCATTTAAGAAATTGAAAATAATCTTTGTTGAAGTGGAGTTTTCAATATGCGGTTCATCTGTCTTGAGCTATATATCCTTAAGAGAGAAAAATGAACCAAGTAACATGTCATCATTATTTCATGTATTAATTTTGATTCTATACACAATAAACCTAAAGCTACACATGGGAGTTTGAAGTTTTACTAATATTATTGAAAATTATGCCTTCTTTGCAGTCCCGCCTCTAGCTGCTAATTGTGGCATTTGGGTTGGCTTAATTGCACCCTTCAACACCTTCATCGTGTTGGGTGTGAAGAGGTGGATTTAGTTCCAAATTGTCTAGAGATATGGTCTGTGTATTATTTGGGAGGTCCCCATTTTACAAGCCGGTTTTTGTATGGTTGAGTTAGGCCCAATCCAATTTCTATATAATGTTTATACTTTTCATTTTATGGCGCTTCTAAGTTGCTTGATTTTGACGGCTTAGATACAATTCTGTTGTTTCATTTATACAGAAGTCTCTGGCTCTTGTTTTGCAATTTAATGCATTTTAACTTCTATGCAAGTTAGAAGTTATTACTAATATTACTATTTTTAATTTTGTAGCCGCTGATTTGCTTGATTTTGATGATGAGAAAGTAAGTTGACATTTATCTTTTCTACTCCTTGTGGCTCTTTTGCATCAATTCCATTTTTTCCTTTTTTAACCAACATCTGTTCATATTTCTTTCAATGAAGGATGAAAACAAAGTTGATTTCAAAAAACTTGTGAGTGATAACTGGGTTGAGCCATCAAGAAGAGAACGAAAGCGAAAGTAAACACCGCCCTTTGTACTGTATATTTGATTTAATTATTTGTTCATTTTTTTTCACAATATCTGATTTATAATTATTCTTTTGGGGGATTGTTGCACTTTTGCTTCTAGTTACTCAGAGTCTGAATACTTCAAACAAACAATGCGCCAAAGTGCTCCTACAAAACCAAAAGAACCCCGGATTCCTAGGATGCCACAATTGTAAGCTTCTCATCATAACAAATATTTTCTTCCGTATGAAGTACACTGCTAATTTTCCTGATAATTTTTAATTCTGTTTTCTTTCAGGCATGATTTTCAGTTTTTCAACACACACAGGCTGAGTGAGCTGTATGAAAAGGAAGTTCGTTATCTAATGGTGGGTAACATAGGCTCATTTGCATTTTCATGTTTATCTCAGTCAATGTGTTGGTATTGATATTGTTTAACAAAATTTCAGCAAGCACATCAGAAGAATCAGGTCAAAGACTCCATAGATGTTGATGAACCGGAAGGTAGCTAAGCACCTATGGGCTTAGTCTTTCACTTTAATATTTGTATGTAAATGTAAATATTTAGTTAATTTATATCGGCATGCTTGTTGAATATTTAGAGGGGGGAGAGCCATTGACTGCAGAAGAGTCTGAAGAAAAGGAGCAGCTGCTAGAGCAGGTAAGCAAATTTGTTTATAAACTAGGCTTTAATACAGATCTGTATATATAGTTTTAATTCTGGTATTTTGTTAACATAGGGATTTTCGTCATGGAGCCGAAAGGATTTTAACACTTTCATTAGAGCATGTGAAAAATATGGCCGAAATGATATTACAAGTATTGCTTCTGAGATGGAAGGAAAGACAGAAGAAGAAGTTGAAATATATGCAGAAGTTTTCAAAGAGCGATACAAGGAATTGAATGGTAAGTTGCTGAGAACATTAAAACGTGAATATTTTGCAGTAGTAGAAATTTTTTGAATGAGATTAGAAGACTGCAAATTATTCAAATCCCTGCCTAATACTAGTAACTTTAGTTTTGCTTGATTGATAGGCCAATAACTCTGACATGTTTGATATCAGTGGTGGTTTTTTGAACTGCCTTCAGCCATTGGCAACATTTCTTAAAATATAAGGGTTTCCTTATTTATAATATTTTGATTTAATGTCTGTAGATTATGATAGAATTATTAAAAACATTGAAAGAGGGGAGTCAAGAATAGCTCGGAAAGATGAGATCATGAAAGCTATTGGAAAGAAGTTGGACCGCTACAAGAATCCTTGGCTAGAGTTGAAGATACAATATGGACAAAACAAAGGGAAATTATACAATGAGGAATGTGATCGATTCATGGTATGGGTTTAATAAATTTTTTTATTTTCATAGTAGTCTATTCTTATTGAAATCATTTATACCCAGTTGCTTATTTTGTCTGGTTTTTTCAAGAGTTCTTACATTATATTACTGTGCAACAAAATTTGCAGATATGCATGATTCACAAACTTGGCTATGGGAATTGGGATGAATTGAAGGGGGCATTTCGGACGTCACCCTTGTTTCGTTTTGACTGGTTTGTGAAGTCGCGCACAACTCAGGAACTAACAAGGAGATGCGACACCCTCATTCGGCTGGTGGAAAAAGAAAATCAAGAATATGATGAAAGGGAGAGACAAGCTCGTAAAGAAAAGAAACTTGCCTCCAAGGTTTGTACTTAAGTCCCCCTTGTTTTTCCTACTGAGTTTCTTAACTCATATTGATACTGTTTCTAAGTTTTCTACAAACCTTTCAGAGTTCAACTCCATCAAAGCGTGTCTTGCCAAGACAGGCAGAGAGTCCATCTCTGAAGAAGCGGAAGCAGTTAACTATGGATTACTATGTCAACTCGGTATGTCTTTTGTAAATGTATTGTATATTCCATCTTTATTATTAATGTTTGGTATTTCACTTAAGGAGATTGCTTTTGTGGCAGGGGAAGAAAAAGAAATAAAATTGGCGTATACATTACAACCTGGTAAAGGAGCGGTTGTTCCTAGGTTGTTGTTGTAGGGTGCCTTGCCAAGTTCAGTGCTAGAGGCTTCTACCTACACCCCAGTGTTACTTTTCACAACTACCCTTTCTACATTCTTCCGCGTAATGTAACCTTAGGTTTGTTGAGGAAGATTTATAGATGAAATCAAACTGTTAGATTTTGAATGCCCAGTTTATTAAATGTAGGCAGTTTATTTTTTTTGTAAATCCAACTGGTTAGATTTTAAATGACCGGTTTATTAACTGCAGCCGGTTTATTTACTATGTAGTATTATCCGATTCTTTATATACCCTATTATGAAGTTCTAACCAACTAAGCATCGGTTATATTTTTTGTTGATGATAGAGTTCAGGCATACTTTTTAAGCAAAACAAATTATATGTTAGCCATACTTTCATACTATTTTTTCTCAGCGTTAATGTCTGCCCTCTGAGAAGTTCCTTCAATCTGCGCAACTATTATGTTTACTTTTTATTTGTGCATTTGGTAAGAAACTGTGATTTCCACTTCTGTTTGTTAGGATTGCAAAATATAGTAATATATAAAAGAATAGCTGTTAAAATGAAAGGGAAAAAACATTATGCTTCTATTTGTCAGGTCAGCCAACTATAGAAGTACTTTTTTTTTTTTGGTATTGTGAACATATTGATTACTATTGCAGATGAGTGTGTACGATTAGATCTGTTAAATGGGTCGGCCTGACCCAGTCTGATGGGCCAATATATTTAATTGGGTTGATCTGGTCCAGCCTGATTGTTTAATGAGCTATATAAAATTAGTCCGATCCATTTTTCAAAGGGCCGTGTGGTCCGATGAGTTAGTTCGGCCCATATTGAATGTAATGGATAAATGAAACATAACATAAAAAGAGAGTCATCATAAACGTATATAAGTGATGTTTAAAATATTTATCCATAAATATATATGAATACCACAAAAACATGTAAAATTACAAAGTAACTTAATATTATCACCAATACTTATCAAATTTTCTCTTCATCTCACAACCATTTCCTTGATCACATCATTTTGAAAATATATCTTCATCCTCTTATCTAAATCTTTTTTCTCCAAAATTTACCAATTTTTTAATGGGTCAGTCTGAAGTCCGTTTGGTCCGGTCTGACCCAGCCCATAAAAACATAGGCCCGATGGGCTGACCCAAAAAGACAGGATCGTGTTTTTTGAAGGTATTTTGCGGTCCGGTTCGTGCTAAATTGTTGGGCTTATGGGTCGGCCCGATGGACCGAGCCCATTTTGACATCTCTATGTACAATGGATGGCTATGGATGGCTTGAGTCAACACGTTGAAATTACGGTACACAAGTAGACGATCTATGTCAACATGTCGAAGAATGGCAATCTACTGATGTATTTCTCGTTGTAGTGTTTGTTTTTATAATTACTTTTAACACATAGATACTCGTAGGGTCGGGATTCCTACCATTGTTGACATGCAACTATGATATGATTGACAAGGAGCTTTGTACTGGTTAAAAACTACATGTATGCGTATTCCTCCTGTAAGGGTAGAAAGATTTAGAGGTTTTAGTAAGCATATTATACTGTAGGATGGTTAGGGTCTGCCCTCGGCGACGAGAAGCCCTGTGTGATGGTGTTTTACGTTGAAGCTCTGTGTGATGGTGTTTTCAGTGGTTTTAGGAGTCCTGCTTATGTAAGGTGAGAGACTCTAGGATGATTGATGTGTTTAGGTACAAGCTTCTAGGGAGTGTGATGATCTTGCTAAGCGCTATGCTCTAGGGTGTAATGATTTGTCCTTCCTTCCTTCAAGGGAGGAATATTTATAGAGATTCTTTGAACTTAGAGTTTGAATAATTATGAGTGGCGGCAACCACTCCCCCATAATCAGGAGAAGTTATTGGCCACCTATCCTTCAGGAATTAGTGGAGGACTCCCTCTTCATTGACTAACATCTTTTACACGTCATCAGTACCCCCGGGCGAGTCCTTAAGATGTGGCCTAGGTGACACAATTCTTAGGAGAGGATGCCCTAGTTTAAAACCTTCACAAATATAACACTACATAGTCCCTCAAGCACGATGACTTTGCTAAAGACGAAATGTTTTTATGCCCCTTTCTCATTCAAAGTGCGCCACTCGCCTTGAATAATTCAATAAACAATAATAAGCGAGACTAGTAGCAAAACCAAAATGGTAGAGGGACATAACTACTTCACGTCCAACATTCTATCTCGTACTACATCACAAGTTTTACGATTTTCCGATAAAATTTTTCCATCAATTTAAACAGTATTTTTATGTCACATAAAACCTTGAGGAAATCCTACATTTCAATTGCTTAAATTTAATTGTTTACATCTATTTCTTTTTCTAAATTTTTTGTAATGATCATAAATAATCATTTTCTTATTGAAATTCCTATTATACAAACAGCTTCAATCATATTTCCCTTTTGAGAATTGGATGCGAATCCTAGTTGCGGAAAAAAGAGAGGTCCAATTGAATAAATCCAACTTTTATTCCAATGCAATAGATGCTTAAAGATAGATAAGGCATATATAAATTTCAGTATTACGAAAATAAAAACATTAATAAGCTCAAGGCATTCCATAATATTCTTCTTTTCTAATGTTGAATATTATTCCTCATCTGGAAGTCGAGTATATATGCAGTGCAAATATTCTATCGTGAAAAAAACAAAACGTACTCTAAGGAGATGTCGTACACAGGACCTGTCGTGCTTTGTTTTGATGCATGCAATCCATGCATGGGATCAAGAATCGTTTGAGCTAGTTGTGAAAAAGAAGACTTAATTGATCAATCTATTTCAATGATTTTGAAAGCGACTCAAATATCTTATCCACGATTCTCCACTTCTTTCCCAACACAGCTTTTCTTCTCCTCAAACCTCTATATAAAGCATGCTACATTTTGCTTATCTCAACAACACACCTCATACAAAATCTTCAGTTCTAAACTCCACACATTCTTCACATATCAACATCACTTTCCATATTTGTATCACAATGGAGAGAGTGAATAAGATGGTTTCAGAGAGGCCAGTGGTGATATTCAGCAAGAGTTCATGCTGCATGAGTCATACCATAAAGACACTTTTTTGTGACTTTGGTGTGAATCCAGCAGTTTATGAACTTGATGAGATATCAAGAGGAAGAGAGATTGAGCAAGCACTTTCAAGACTTGGTTCTTCTCCATCTGTTCCAACTGTTTTCATTGGTGGTGAACTTGTTGGTGGAGCCAATCAAGTAATGAGTCTTCATCTTAACCGCACTTTGATTCCAATGCTTAAAAAAGCTGGAGCTCTTTGGGTTTAGTCTCATTAACATATCACGCACACATACTCACTGAATAAATTAATTACCAATTTTGGTTATGTGGTAATTGTGAGTTTATATATATAGGATGAGTTAATATTAGAGCTTATGGCACGAGGTAATAATAAGTTTAACTTAATTGATAGGCTTGGGGTGCTATTTAAGGACAAGAATCTTATCCTCTGCATTAATCAATAGCGGATCAAGAGTTTTAGTTTTGGTTCTTGGATTGATTCGTGGCCTTTTTGGTACATCTTTTGAGAATTTCTGATCTTTTGATGGTGGTTCATGTGAGGTTGAATCTGTCTTATTTTCTTATTGAGATGTTGTTTTAGTTTTTTTGAATTTGATCTCTCAATCATTTTGTTGCTTCGTTTCAATTTTTGAGAGTTTTTATTTATGTGTTTTGGTTAAATAGGTTTTTAGTCTTTATAAAATTATTATTTTTGATTTTTAGTTTTTATAAAAAAAATTAAGTTTTAGTCCCTATAAAATTACTTTTGCACGCAGTTTTAGTCCCTCTACAGAAACTAAAACTACGTGCAAAAGTAATTTTATAGAGACTAAAAAATCAATCGTTTTTTATAGAAATTAAAAGTCAAAATTAAGATATTTATAGAGACCAAGAACATATTTAACCCTTTCTTTCATTATTATACTTTTAGGTAGATTTTTCTTTTTTTAAATATATTATTTTGTTAAAACCAAACATTTAAGCTTGAGTGGGAACAAAATGTTTGGCCACCAGAATGCAAAAGCAACAAAATAAATAAATTATTTTGCTATTACAAAAATACAACTATGCTACAATATAGGAAGGGTCTTTTATGGATTATTAATGTAATGTTTTCTCATGCATGTTACATCTTCGATAAGTATAGTAACAAAATTTTAATAACAAATTACTACATAGATGAGTTCCAATTAAGGGTAGAAATAGGCTGAGCCGAGTTAGACTTTACTAAGTCTGAGCCTGGCCTGTCAAAAAAACTGAAGCCTAAGTCTGGCCTGTAGCCTGTCGTAGACTTATATTTAGGCCTGAGCCTGACCTTTTCGAAGGCCTGGTTAGTCTGTTAGCCTTCATAAAAGCCTATTTATTTTATACATATGTAAATAAACATTTTAAATAATGTTTAAATAGACTAACTAACTAAAAAAGCAAAAGACTGAAAATTTGTTTGTATTGACTTATTTTAACTTACCTATTAACATTAATTATATGAGACTATTTGTTTAAGAGAACTTATGAAAACAATGTTCATGACGTGTTTTCATCTTATTTTCACAAGGTCTTCAAGATAATCAAGCTTTATTTATGTATTTTAATTCAAATTACAAAACATAACATAATGATAATAAAAAATTATTCATATTTATTTAAATAGGCCAGCTTGGTAGGCTTAAAAGACTTTGTTTAAGGCCTGATGCCTAGACTTTTTAACTATATAGGCTTATAAAAAAGCCTAGGCCTTATCTATTTACAAAAAATGTGTGGCCTGGCCTGAGCCTATATAGGCTAGCCTGTAGGCCTCTGTTATCGGCCTGGCCTATTTCCACCCCTAATTCCAATATATATTACATGTTTTGAACATTTTGTAATTTTTTTAAAATAAATTTTAATAGTTTTTTAAATGGAAAAATAATATATTAATTATAGAATGGTAAAGAACCCATCAAAATACAAAAATAGATATCCAGAATTCCAGATAATATAGACGTGTCAAACTAAACACTAAAAAAAACAAAACACCGACAAAATAAAAGCATGCATATACAAAAACAATTTTTTTAAAAAATAAATCAGCAAAAAATACACCACTTCAGAAAACTCAAGTGACTGAATACCCCATTAAAATAAGGTGCAAACTCGTGCATTATAATAATTTTGAGATTATTGAATTAAGACCTTGTTTAATAAGGCAAAATCACCTTGACGGGTGGACAAGATTAACTTGATAATTTTTTAGTGAACTAATATAAACATATCTTGTTCTTTCATTCTTGTATATCTTTCTTTATTATCAATAATGAAGTTTTGAAAGAGGATTTTCTTAGACTAAAGTTGTTTTAAACCCTCTTTCTAGTGTTTTTCACACCTTCAAATCTACATGTTGCATCAATGCTCAATCAAAAATACTCATCATCATTGCAAAAAGCTTCAACAATACAAATGATTACATGTTTATGCATTTTATATCTTCAACAAAACTACTCGTCTGGGTAAACTAGATCTTCAGAAAAATAATCATTGAATAATCGTTCGTGTCCCCCTTCACGATTTCTCTTGATGTTCCTTCTTTGTCGTGTTGGCCTACTAAAGCTTGCGACTTATTCTTTGTGATTGAATTTAAAAGAAAAGTCTCATCATTTTTTCATCCATGACATCATTCATATAATCCACAATCATTTTTTTTGTAAACAAGAGATTATATATAAAGGAGAACTAAGGGTTTTCCGGTCTGTTTACAAACAGAAAAGGCAAAAGCCCGACAAAAGAAATTACCCACCAATTACAATTACAACAAGTAGACCATTGGCTCTTTGCTAAAATTGTAAAAAGAGTAATTGGAATGAGTAATTTCCCCCCAAAATGTCCACCTCCAAACCAATATTTTTATGTTCCAAACAACATCATTTAAATTCCACCCTTCCTCCCTAAAGCACACACCGTTCCTAATCAGACATATGAACCATGTCGTGGCTAACCAAACCAAATCTAATTTCTTCACATCTACCTTTTTAGATTTACAAAATAGGTGTCAATCCATAATACTTGATAGACACGCATCTTCCTCTATCCCCCTTTACCTATCCACAAAGCTATCTCTTTCCATATATTTTTAACAAATAAACAAGCAAAAAAAGAGTGATCCCGATTTTCCGGAAAAATCCCACAAAACGAGCACTTTAAATTACCTAAAGACAACAAAATACCTCTTAGAACCAATAAATATTTGGTAGGAAGTCTATTAGCAACGAGTCTCCAAGCAAATGCCTTAATGTTGAATGGCACACCCGCCTTCCAAACAAATCCCTTAGCCTCGTCAAATCTACAAGGTGGACCAAAACAAGTTTGCATGCTAGCGTAACGACCATAACAAGAAGCCACCGTAAACCCATCTTTCCGATTAGCTTCCCACTCAACGAAATCACTACCTTCCCCTCACCCCTCAAACGACGCCAAAAACTCACCCAAATCCTCCAGTTCGGCCTCCAAAACCGAGGCCTCCACCGAATCCTCCGGAACCCCCATATCCCCCCTTCCATCTACCATATGACCACCCACCCATTCCCCGCAACCGAAATCCCCTTCAATCTCGAAGCTTCATAAGCGGCCGCATAGTCCTCCTTCAAAATTCTACCGTTCAACCATTTTGCTTCCCAAAAAGGATTTTTGTAACCGTTCCTTGGAATGAAGGTGTCAATCCAATGCAAAAGGATCATCACAAACTTTAATCCCTATCTTCAATAAATCTTTCCACCAAATGGAACCTTTCTTAGCTCGTACAAGAGAACTTTCTCCATCAAAAACTTGCGCCGATAAATCACCATATCTCGCCTTCAAAATATGATACCAAATGGATTCCGTTCCTTGAAGAATCTTCCATCTCTATTTACATAAAAGAGATAAATTAAAGTCCACAATATTTTTAACCCCTAAACCCCCCTTCTCCAATGGTTGAGTAACTTCCTTCCACCTAATCCAATTAATACTTCTTTTTCCATCCGCCCCTCTCCAAAGAAAATTTCTTTGAAGTCTCATAAATTCTTTCGCTACCTTCACCGACATCTTGTAAAAAGACATAGTGAAAATCATTAACGAACCCAAAATGCACTTCAACAAAGTAATCCTCCCACCCAAATTAAGATACCTATATTTCCACCCCTCCAACTTCTTTTTCATCTTCTCTAAAAGTGGCTTCCACACCTCTTCTTTCCTCGAATTAGAACCTACCGAAATCCCAAGAAATTTAAAATTGCAAGCTTCCAATTTACAAGAGAGAACACAAGAAGCGGTTTCCAAGAAAGTATTACTAATATTGATATTGATCAACTTACTATTGTGATAATTGTTTCCTAACCCCGATACCAATTCGAAAGCTCTTAACACCGTTTTAACCGCCCAAACATGTTTCCAAGTGCCTTTTCCCACCAACAAAGTGTCATCCGCAAATTAAAGAATGTCCACTTTACAATGACCGTGAATCGTAAATGACTCAAACTCTCCAACCGCTATAGATTGTTTCACCAACCTTGAAAGCCCTTCTGCCACCAACACAAAAAGAAAAGGCGAAAGAGGATCACCTTGTCTCAAACCTTTTCCAACCCCGAACTCCTTCGTAGGACTACCATTCACAAGAACCGACATATTGCTCTTAAACACCAACAACTCCATCTAATTCCTCCACTTCTCTCCAAATCCCATCCTCTTAAACAAATAACGAAGAAAATTCCAACTAACTTTGTCGTACGCTTTTTCAAAACCCACCTTAAAAAGTAAACAATCATAAAGCTCTTTCTTCGCATAATCTACAACATCATTAGCCACCAACACCCCCCAAGCATTTGCCTTCCCGAAACAAAGGCATTTTGACTCGGAGAAATTAACAAATGTAAAATCCTCTTTAATCTACCCGCCAACAACTTTGCCACCATTTTATACATACATCCCACCAAACATATCAGCCTATAATCATCCAAAGATAAAGGATTTTGAGATTTTGGAATTAACGTCAAGAAAGAAGATGTGACCACCTTAGATAAAACTCCACCCTCAAAAAAACTCTTGAAAAAAACGCACCGTGTCCTCTTTACCCACATTTCAATACTTCTTAAAAAATAGTAACGAAAACCCGTCCGGCCCCGAACTCTTCGACCCACCACAACTCCAAATAGCTTCCTTGATTTCTTCTTCAAGAAAAGGCCTTTCAAGAAAGTTAGCCTCCACTTCACTAATACTATCGAATATTATTCCATCCAACAATGGTCTAACCTCATCCGACGCAACAAACTTATTAGAGAAATGTCTATAGACCTCTTTCTTCACCTCCTCCACCCATTCTAACATGCCTGTCGGAGAAGAAATATGACCTATATGATTAATTCTCCTTCTACCTTTGATAACCTTGTGAAAAAAACCACTATTCGAGTTTCCCTCCTTTAGCCACCTAACTCTATATTTTTGAAGAAGCATATTCTCTTTGATTCTTAAATTCCTCCAAAATATTCAGGTTGCCTCCCTTCTTTTTTCCACCGCTTCCGAAAGAAGATCACTATCCACGACTTCCACCCTACCATCCTCCAAATTAATGTTCCTCACACCCTCCTTCACCTCCAAATCATATCTACCAAACACCTCCTAAGTATTACTTTAAGAAGTCTTAATTTTTCTTTCAACACAAAATCCCCTCTCCCCTTCACCTCCAAACTTTTCCACTCTTTCTCCATAAAAGGAACGAAAGAATCGAAAGAAAACCATTCATTATTGAATTTAAATAGTTTTGGACCCCAATCGACGTCATCCACCACCAACCAAACTGGGAAATGATCCGAGATATCTCTATCACCTATAAATTGACCAACCACTCCCCACTTAGACACCACCGTATTTGCCAAAAGGAAACGACCAATACGACTCATCGACTTTTCATCCCCAATATACCAAGAAATTTTTTTTCCCTTGCACGGAATATTGTTGAAAGTATATTGGAGTACTTTTAGATTATCGTTTCCACAGGGATTATTGCGATATCACCGCCGTTCTATAGTTTATGTTGTTTTTGAGTTAAAGTTACTTTGGATTTGGTAAAAGATCATTCACACATTTAGTAGCAAAGAGTAAAATATTGGAAAGTTCTAAGTTTAAAAGAATGTATCAAGATTCGATTTCACCGACCTAAATTTGTATGTCAACCTATGAATATATATATATATATATATATATATATATATATGAACTTGTTAACAATCAATATAATTACGTATCGACGTCTATACCATCTGTGTCCGCAACGATATAGCTAGATTTATCGTATTGTTTAACCGCCGATTTCTCCACCGCTTAAACAATACAAATAACGTTTTATAAACCGATACAAAGTAAATATCAAACGTTAAATCCATGTCTGCAATTTATAGTTTGATAGATGATGAAATTAGGTCAAGGTACAAACATTGATGTCTCAAACATTTATACCATAGAAAAGCTTTAATAAACAAACTAAACCATCTATATTGATCATCACTTGTTCATACACAATATTCACAAGAAAAACATACAAAATTAAAGGAGGATTACATCTTATCTTGATACAAATGAGATTTAGCTATCCATAGACATGGTAGCTTGCTCAACAAGGAAAGGATGAAGAATAACAAGCATCAACGGCGATTAATCGACGATCAAAGCTTCGAATCTTCACTTATCAGTTGCTATAGTAGAAAATGGTGTATTGATCTCTCAAAAGTTGAATCCCCCTTCACAAAATCTGATTTGATCCTTTTATAGCATTTCCAATTTCTGTCCAGGGTGTGTCACACCCTCTAGCCCGCTTCGCGCCAAGTCACTTGCAGATCAAACCGCCCCAGCTTGCTACGCACGCTTTTCTCTGCTGGAAGCCTCACAAAATATCTAGAACAGGGCGCGTCGCGCCTTTATACCGCGCGACGCGCGCTAACTTCTGCCAGCCAACCTTCAATCTTGGCCAAATCAAGCTCAAAGCTTCCAAAAATTGCCAAGACCTGAAAAATCATAACTAAAAAGCATATTAACATGAAATAAAAGCTAAATTATAAAACTACAAATAGTTATATAAAATTACGAGGAATTATACGAAAACTCGATAAAATCGGTCGAAAGGTGCCACAAACTAAACTTGAAATTAACACAATTTGGCACCTAACAAATATCCACCAAAGAACTATTATGAATGAATTCCGCAAAGAGCCTCATATCGTTATTAAGCATAACCTCCGATCTCACTCTTCTTTCCCTACTATTTTTAACCGCGTTAAAATCCCCCCTATGATCCCATTCACCATCTTTGAATTTCTCCCTCAACTCCAATAAATCTTGCCATAACTTTTTCTTTTTTTCAAGATCGCAAGAAGCACAAACGTTTACCACATAGTACCAATCTTCTTTCCATTTAGCTTTAATACCCAAAAAGCCTTTGCCTTTAAAACTAAACAACACCTCCTTTAATGTTAAGGCGCGTTTTTTCTTTTTTAATTTATTTTTATATAAAACACTTAAAGGAATATGACTACGGTTGGTACGTTCCACCGTTGTGATATATTTGTAATAAATAAATACTTATTAATAGGATTGGTAGATAACTATTGTGAAATAATTTATCCATATATAAACGAATTAACTCTCACTTATTGACAGTAGCATCGTTTCTTTCACAATGAAACCCTAACACCCATTTTTTCTCTTCTTTTTCGCCATCAATTTTTGGGAAACCCTCTATATACGATGTAGTTTTTTCAGCCAATTATGACTTGGTATTTGAACAAAAAAGTTGTTATCCACTACGCCAAACAAGACTTTAGACAACACTTTTTTAAGCTTTAGACAGCGCTTTAAAGCGCTGTCTATTCCAGCGCTGCTGAAAGTAATGACAACGCTTCGTTAAAAGTAAAAGCGCTGCTAAACACCCCATTTAGGCACCCCTTTTACTTTTAAAGCGCTGCTAAAGGCCCCCTTTAGCCAGCGCTTTTACTTTTAAAGCGCTGCTAAAGGCCCCTTTAGCCAGCGCTTTTTCTAAAACAAAAAATTTAAAAAATATCCTCTTTAGGCAGCACTTTTGCTGCAAAAGTGCTGTCTAAAGCCCCCTTTAGGCAACGCTTTTATTGTAAAATTTTTTATTTGACATTTTAAAAAAAAAGCGCTGTTTGATATATACAATTTTATATGCACATATTTTAACCATATTTGCACTAGGTTTTCACCATATTTTACACCTGTATATACCATTACAAATTTTACCAGATTTTCACAAATTGGAGCTTCAATCCAATAAAAAACAATACCAAAAGATATACCATATACATTTGCACCAATGTACTTATATATACTATTACTCTTGTACATATATACTTTTACAAAAAAACAACACCAAAATATATGCCACATTTTGCATCATTATATACCATTACAAAATCTATTCATCTCTATCTTCTACATCTGCACATATAACCTGAAACAACACCAAAATATCGTAATTCATACCATGATACAAACAAAATATAATTTACTACATGACAAACAAAAACAAAATTGCAACACTTGAATATACTCAAAATTCTCATCAATTAAAGTAAGATTACAATATACCTTATATAACTTTCGAATCAATAATGAATTGACACCAATCCTCCTTAAGTTCATCCAACTGAGAACTTGAGTAATAAGCACACTTGAATTCATCAAAGTACTACATAATAATATAACATAGTATGTTTAAGTTAAAACTATTTAATTATATGAGAAATATGTGTTAAATATTAAAATAACTCCTAAGTTAGAAATCCATACCTTGGATGGAATCTCTATTCGATCCAAAAGAAGAATTTCTTTCATAAACCTCAACATGTAAAAACCGCAATCTACTTCATTACGCTGCCCAGGACACTACACATGGAAAGAAAATATGGATAAGGCCTAAGTTTCATCAAGTATCATCACCATTAATATAATCAAAATTGTTATAATTAATTAATATACCTCCACTATAATCCATGTAATGCTGTTGGCTTTATTCTTTGGTACTTGAATACATCTTTGTGCTCGAAAAACTTGTATAACGCTAATAAAACATAAACGTATATTTAGAACAATTCACATAAATAAATAAATAAATATTCACACAAATATTTAGAACAATCTCACTTACGTATCAACCATCTTCTTCATAGCTTGGTATGTACTTGGATTATTGTGTAAAGAATCCAAATAATATACAACTTCTCTGATAGGATTAATCGCGACCAACAACCAATGTCCACTGTAAAATTAAACAAATGTGAGATGGCAACTTTCTACACAATGTCAAAATATGAAAAATTATAATAGATGAATTTAGAATGAACATCTAACCCGTTGCTGGTATTAAGCGATAAAAAGAACATCTTTTCTGAATCTATGTCGGCCATAAAGCGCTTGAGTACATACGCCATGACTTCATCTGATTTTTGTATGATTAACCCAAAGTTGGTATTCAAGGGAGATAAGAAAGCGAATCTTTGCTCCAATCCACTCGGGCACATTAATTTTTCATACAAAAACCTTAAATAAAAGACCTCATTAACATTTGAAATGAGTAAATGAATTGTTCAATTAATTAAACAAAGTAGATCGGATATACCTTATGTATGTAGTAATAACACCGAAGCCTAATTGCATATGTTGAAAAACTTGATCAAAATCCTCCATACCAATTATTTTGGTATATTGAAAACCAAAAATACCTTCCTCCATAGGTAGAAGACGAGTATTTCCTTCCGGAATATCACATTTCTAAAAATGTCCCAAGGCACGACCTAAACTTGGAAGTAGATTTTTTTTAGCCGCGGTATTCTTAGCAACAACCTTTTTGTGTGTGGAAATGTTGCTAATTTCAAGCTTCTTACTCCTATCGACATCTTCAATCTCTTTAGTATGAATCTAAAGATCATATAATTAGTTAGGTGAAGTATAAGATCACGAATTAATATTTTCCATGCATAAATATCATATAGGGAATATATATACAGGGAAAATCGATGAGCAACCAAAGAACTTCGTGACAGCACATGCAAGCTTTTTGTGCATGTTTAGCCATCACATAGTGTAGGTTAGTCTTACTGTATAACTACTTTACTACTTTGTAACTTGATCCTATGACAGAAACCACTTCCTATCAGAAGCTTTGCAATACCATGACGGTTTCCAAGAACTCAATGTTAAGTGATATTTGAAAGTTGTGAATCACTGATTTCTTTATTGTATTCTAATTTTCTCTAAACTGATAGTTCATTCATGTAATAGGAAGATTAGTAACTGTTTGTAACAGATATTATCAAACACTTGAACTATTATGACAAGTATTAACAAATATAATCATGCTCATGTACTTTATTACTCTGCCAAGTATTAACTAATATAATATGTATAAGATAGTAGAAATACTATTTTTTTCAGGATATGCAAATCATCCAAGGAAAAATCAGCCAGAAGTATAAAATGAATTATCAAGATTTCAACTTACAAGAGATAGAATCAACATTTCAACTTCCCTTAATAACAATTATCATAAAACCATGAATTATCAAGATTAAAAATAACTTAACAAATTTGCTTATTAAAAAAGGATGCAACTTATAAGATACAACAATTAAAATTAAGCTTGAATTGTATAATGTGTAACAATGTCATCAATATCAACTACAACACTAAAATTAGAGATTGAAATATGAACTTCACATCTAATGTTTATTTGAATTATTAACACTAACAATATTGAACTTATCAACTTCAACTTCAACATCAAAACCCTAACAATATTGTTTGAAAATATTAACACTAACATTAACACCTTAACAATTTCATCAATATCAACTTCAACAAAATCAAAACAAAGAAAAACTACAGTAGCACTTGAACAAAGAAGCAAAGTAATAGTTGAGAGATATTAGGCATTACCTAGTTCATCAATTGGTAGAAGAAGTAGCACGAGTGAGTGACCCCAATCCAAGACAAGTGATTTCAGTTACAGAGAAAAGGGGCAAACGAGAAGAAACGACGAAACACAGGGTCGAAGTAAGCGGACCTCTGGTCGGAGCGTGGGAGAGGTCCGGTCGGAGATGATTCGGAGGGAGGGTCGGAGCAAGGAGGAAGGACGGTCGGAGCAAGGAGGAAGGAGGGACGACGTCGCAGCGAAGAAGAAGAAACGACCGTAAATTAGAATGAGCGTTTTTGGTTAATTAGGATTTTAGTCTGATATTATGTTTTTTATATTTTTTTATTTTGACCTTTAGCAGGGCTTTCAGAAAGTGCTTTCTGATGTTGGATTTTAGCAGCGCTTTCAACATATAACAGCGCTTTCTATATTTAGCAGTGTTTTATAAAAGCACTTTCTATTCAAGACCTTTAGCAGCGTTTTATAAAAGCGCTGCCTTTTTTAGGACCTTTAGCAGCGTTTTTTTTATTCTTTTATTTATGGGTTAATAGTTGTTTACCCCCTGTAATATGAGCGTGTTTCGGTTTACCCCCCTACCGTTGCCAAAGGCAGGTTTTGGCAACGTTTTTTTTGAAAAAACCGTTGTCAAAAGGTAGGGAGGGGGGAAAAGCAAAATTCGCTAATATTACAGGGGGTTGAATTACTATTAATCCTTTATTTATTTATTAATTCGCGAACTTATAACAACACTTTTGTAAAGAAGCGCTGTCTATGGTGCGCTGCTTAAATTGAAATTCGTATACAATTTCCGTTTTTTATTTTTTATTTTATTTATAGCAGCATTTTTGTATAAAAGTGCTGTCTCAGCGCCACGAGAAACTTGGCAAACATAATGGTATATGTAAACGTGAGATTCTCCTAGTTGTTGACATGAACTTATAAACATCATCATTTGTTCCACAAATATTCCTCTAGCCAGTGCTTGCTACGCCACAATTAAAAACAATAAAGAAAAGAACAATATATATTAGCTTTACATTTTGATGGATTTTTCTAGAGATATCAGGAGTACAGCCAAGCACAATGCATATATGCATTATCTCGACAATTCCTAGAATATTTTAATAATTTTCAACATTTTAAAATTTTTAAAATTATATTGAATCTAAATAAAAAATAATATAAATTTATCTTGTAAAATAAAAAATAAAAAATACATGTCCAATAGTCATAAAAATAATACAATTCTTTATTGAAATTCATGTTGTACACTTACAATCTTATATCCCTATCGAGAATTAGATGCGAAAGATAGAGGTCCCAATGGGATAAATCCAAATTTTCTTTTTCTACGCAGCAGATGCTCAAAGATAGATACAGCATATATAAAAACTTGAGTTTAAGGGAAAATAAAAACCTACTGCTCCTATATATTGATGTCATGGATCCAGTGATCGACTTATAAACAGGGCCGGTCCTGTGCATGTGTAGGAAGTCAGGGCCGGCCCTGGGCCAGGGCAAGCAAGTCCACAACCCAGGGCCTCAAAATAATGGGGGCCTCAATTTTAGGGGTGGAGTTAATAAGTTATAATACTGAAACTATAAAATATATGTCAGTTAGCGAAAATAACAACAGCTTGATTGCGCGTAGCCCAGTGGTTTAACCATTGTGTAGAGTGCTTAGTGTTACCCGTTCGAGACTTGGGATCATCAAAATTTTCAATTATTAGTCTTTTTTATATGAACACTCCGTTATTTCAATTATTAGTCTTTTTTTATATGAACACTCCATTATATATCCTTATAATTTTATTTATTTGAGCCCTTTTAATTTATTTTAGTATAAATTTTAGATTGTTTATATATTATAATTAAATATTAAAAGTTTTCATATTAACTAATTTAATTTAGTATTAAATTTTTATGATGAAACTAAATTCATTATCACTTGTACTTTTATCTATTATTATTTTTATATAGAAATAAATTACTTATCAATCAAGTAAACATGCGTATAAGGGTCGGGATATGGTTTACGCTTACTCCTATCTTTTTTAGTCATATGATTTGGTTTTTCGCAATTAAATTAAGAGAAAACGCCACTTTCATTTCTTTAAGATAGTGGATGTTGCCTAAAAATTAGAGCAATTAAGGCACTTAAATATTCTTATTTTTAATTCAGTTAATCATATTTTAATTGTGAATTCTTTTACGATTTACATATGACTACTTATTTGCATTGAAATTCTTTTTATTGTTAGAAACAATCAAGACTTCATATTTTTTATCTTGTCTGGGAGATTCTTCTTCATTTTAGAGGCGAATAAAACGCCACTTTTTTATTAGGGGTCCATTTATTTGTCTGCCCTGGGCCTCGAAAAAGTCGGGACCGGCCCTGCAGGAAGTGCTACAGCACAGGGCCCCAAATTTTAGGGGCCCCAAAATTTTAAAAGGTTCAATTTTTTCTATAAATAGTAATTGATAAATAAAATGTTATGATAAAAAATAGAATAAATCAAAAAATGCTATAATAAAAATTCAATACATACAAAAATTGACATAGATCAAAATTCAAAATAATTTTAATTAAATATATTATTGATTAATACTTAAATATATTTTTTATGTGTCTTTTTTTAATTATTATAATTGTATTTATATTTTAAATTTGGGTCCATTTTCAAAATTAGAACGGAGCCTCTGCGTTGAATGGGCTGGCCCTGCTTATAAAAGATATAGCTTAATACTGGATTATTAACTAAAATGGGTTCCAAAGGTTTATTATTATTATTATTATTATTATTATTATTATTATTATTATTATTATTATTATTATTATTATTATTATTATTATTATTATTATTATTATTATTATTATTTATTCCCCCATTGTAAGTCCTCGTATATATGCAATGCAAATATGCGATTGCGAAAGAAAAAAAAACGTACATTAATGAGTTGTCGTACCAAAGACTTGTCGTGGTTTATTTCCGCATGCATGCATGCAATCAATGGATGAATAAAGAATCACTTTTTGTAGAAGTAAAAACGCAAACTTAATTGATCGATCACTTTCAAGTTCAACTTCTTTGAAAACGACCCAAACATCTTACAGAAAAAGATTCTTCACTTTTTCTTTGTTTTTATTTCCCAACAGAGCTTAATTTATTCCCTTTAAAAAACCTCTATATAAAGCATGCCACGTTTAACTTATCTCAACAACACACCTCATACAAAAACTTCAATTAAAACTACACACATTCCTTACCTATCAACATTTGTATCACAATATGGAGAGAGTAACAAAGATGGTTTCAGAAAGGCCAGTGGTGATATTCAGCAAGAGTTCATGTTGCATGAGTCATACAATAAAGACACTTTTTTGTAACTTTGGTGTGAATGCAGCTATTTATGAACTTGATGAGATACAAAGAGGGAGAGAGATTGAACAAGCACTTTCAAGACTTGGTTCTTCTCCATCTGTTCCAACTGTTTTCATTGGTGGTGAGCTTATTGGTGGAGCTAATCAAGTCATGAGTCTTCACCTTAACCGCACTTTGATTCCAATGCTTAAAAAAGCTGGAGCTCTTTGGGTTTAGTCTCATTAACTTATCAAGCACAAAGCAAACAGTAATTGAATATAGTAATTAATAAGCTTAACTTAATTCATAGACTTGGGTGCTGTTTAAGGACAATTATCTTCTACACCGCCACTGCACTATATGTAACTATGCAACAATAATAGGGGTCTAAGTCTATCGTTTAGCCTTTTTTTATTAGGGTTTCAATGTAATGTTTTCTGATGTATGTAATGTTATCTTTTTGATAGGTATTATAGAAAATTATATATAGATGAATTGCAGAACACTGCATGTTTTAAAAGTTTTGATAGCAAATATGATTAATACATATCAAGAGAACACAATAGCTAATTTTTCTTCTTCTTTTTTCTGGTAATAGTAGTATAATTTGACTACAAAATCTAAAGTTTTTTGAAGAATAATAAATAACAAGGGTAATCTTGCCAACTCTATGTGCAAGGACATCTTAAAGTGCATAGTTAGATGTATCAGTCATTATTTTAAATGTGCTGATCCAATCGATGGTTGATTGATGGGAGTAGAAGTCAACACTTTTTTCAAGAAATCAAACGTCTTTTTACATTGGTTGTTAAAGGTGAAAATTACATCCTTTTGCAACAAACTTGAAGGCAGTTGAAATCTTTGATAAAGCCCCTATAAAATCCTATAAAAACCAATGTTTTAAAATTCGGATTGATCCGGTAGGTTGAATCGATTGGTCCTTAATTAATTTTATGATTTGTATCAATCATAATATACATATTGGTCCTTAACTAATTCTATGATTTGTTATTGGGTCTTACATTGCATTCTTCTTATTTAATAAGTTTGTTTATATATTTTTTAGTTTAAATTTAATATACGGTTCAATCACGATTGAACCAGTTGAACCGATTGAACCATGACCCACATCTTTTAACGGTTCTTTCTCCGTTTTGATTTTTAAAACATTGATAAAAACCTTCATGACTCATGAAAGAACGAAGAAAAATAAAAAATTATTACATTAATCTTTATAGAGTCCACCTTTATTCCTTTTTTAGAGACCACATTTCCTAAAACAATGTTATGTTTAATCATAAAATGACATTTTTTATAATTCAAAATAAGGTTAGCTTCAACGCATCCCTGTAAAACTTTATCCAAATTATTCAAACATGCATCAAATGAGGAATCATACATAGTAAAATAATCAATAAACACTTCAATATAATTTTAGATAAAACCAACAAAAATACTAATCATACATCGTTGGAAAGTGTTACGGCATTGTACAGACCAAATGTCTTTTCTTGGTCCTCTGGTGGAATATGGATTTGAAAATAACCTGAAAAACTATCAAGGTAACAATACTGTAACTTACCAACCAACTGTCAGAGCATCTGATAACGCTACTACAAAATGTATATTTCGCACCGCACTTTCACCTCGGTCACTGTGTCCGCAGTGGTAAAATATATTCATTTAAGCACTTTTTTCCAGTTTCATTTTTAACACTTTTTACCACGGTCAAAGTTTTCAACTATGATGTAAGGTGACGCCAGGTCATGAGTTTGAATCTCAACACCAGCCGTTTTGTTATTTACTTATTTTTATGTCAAATTTTAAAACGGTTGGAACTTCCAATATTCGTGGTGAAAAGTGGCGCATGGTCATAGGTTCGAATCTTAGTAAAATTCCAACTGTGCTGAAAAGTGGCACCTTCCTATTTTTCTATTTTAAAATTAAAAATAAAGAAGCGTCTTCCTAGTTTTTATTTTTTCAAGATATATAACGCTCCATGTTCATTCACTTTTTCCCTAAATGAACTTAGACGAACCTCATCTTCTACCGCCAAACGTCATCTTCCATTTTCGAAACTCTATTTCTATATTAAAGCAAACTCGAAAACATCATTTCTTATTTAAACAAAACTTGAAAATATCATTTCTTTTATTAACGAGTTTCAGAATTCCATCGTCTATTCTCCAACTTGAACAAGGCAAGAAAAACATGTATTAAAGTTAGCAATATTAGTTGTTGTTGTGTTACTTAAAATGTTTAGTGTTATTATTGTTGTTATTGTTGTTGTTGAGATTTAATGTTTAATAATTTTATTGATTTTATTTTGGTTGTTGATGTTATTTCTTAATGTTGTTTTTGCTATTGTTGTTGTTGAGATTTAATTTTTAACGATTCTATTGATTTTTTTTATTGTTGTTGTTATTGAGATTTAATGCTTAACGATTCTAATGATTTTGTTTTCTGTTGATGTTGTCATTATTGTTAAGATTTAATGTTTAACAATTTTATTAATTTTGTTTTGTTGTTGTTGTTGTTGTTGTTATTATTTGTTGTTGTTGTTATTATTGTTTTTGTCGTTTTTGTGGTTGTTGTTGTTGTTGTTGGTCTTGTTGTTGTTCTTGTTCTTCTTGTAGTTCTTGTTCTTGTTAATTGTTCTTGTTCTTGTTGTTGTTTTAGAAATATTTAATATTTAATATTGTGATGGAAGTTCTCAATGTAGTCAGCAAAAACATGTGGCGAAAATGAAAATTAAGCTGTTTGACTTTTCAAGACGGTTGGAACTTCCAACCTTTGTGAAAAGTAGGCTTAGTACATTTCACCACAATGGGAATTTGGAACTGTGGTGAAATGTAGTGTGCTATCCAATTTTTCACCACAATCCTTAACTCGTAGTGGAAAGTAGCACATTTACTACCACACCTTTCGTTACCATGAATTACCATATGTGGTGGAATCCTTCTCCCAATAATGATTAAAGGTACTTTTTGTAGTAGTGTAACAAATGGTAAAGGAAAATGATCATTCCTAGTCGCTCGAGTTAGTATCCTATAGTTAATGCATACCCTTCAATTATTTTGCACTCTAATGAGAATAAATTCATCATTCTCATTTTTAACCACTATATATTTGTCCAAATTTTTAGGACCATTTATATTGGACTTACCCAATTACAATCAAAGACATGGTATACGATATCAAGTTGCAAGAGTTTTGTCAACTTTTTATTCATAACATCCAAAATCAATGGGTTATGCATACACATTTGTGGGCTAAATCCAAGAATATCATCCAAGGTCCATCCAATTGCCTTCTTGTGTTTCCTTAATACTTGCAAGTTTAAGTGTAATTAAAATCGAACAAAGAAGGAAAATCAACAAAAATTAAATCAAGATATCTTACATCAACAAAATCAGCAAGCAATTTTATTGAAAAAGATAACACTCTTCCATGAGGTGTTTCATACCATCAAAGATGTTAAATCTTACACTTCTATCACCAAATTTTATGGAAAGAGTTTCAACATTAACATCAAATTTTATTTTAGCATTTTCCAAGAACAACCTGCCTAAAATGATACTCTTCTTGATGGACTTTGTCTCTCACTACCTGTTTAGAATATAAAAATCCACATGAAATATCATGTCATTAACTCTAACAACTATGTTGTCCACTAATCTAGTTAGGGAAATACTACTTCTATTTGGCATCTAATTGGTAACATCTGTATTATGTAAAGGTCCAAGAGAAAAAGTGTTAATGTTAAAAACAGATGTCGGCATAACATAATGGAAACACCTAGATCTAACATGACATTTTCAAATTTACCATCACCTATGAGACATGGAAAGTAAAACATTCTTAGGCATTTTCATTTTGGAGGAATGGGCTGAATTAGGGTAGAAACATTGTGCCCCGTGTTGACTCTTTCATTCCCTTTCATCCTTTTCTTGCGTGTGCACAAATATTTGAGAAATTTGGCATATCTTAGAACTTGTTTAATTGCTTAAAGATGTGGAATATTTACTTCCAACTTCTTGAATATATCAAATATTTTATTGTTCTTATCTGCCTCATCCATTTTCTTAGTCTTTGCTGCTCGTTGAGTGAAAGAAAGTGGTATAAATTATTCTTTCTCAGCATCAACGGATTAAGCTGCCAAAGTGCTCTCGACAAATTTTTTTCCAGGTGTTGATTAATTTTTTTTCTAGATTTCAAACAAATTACACTGACATTACAAATATTTGAATTTACTAGTGTCTAAGCATGTATTGTTGAACATGGGACTCAACACATAAGAAGGGGATGAACTGTGGGGGTTTGAAAAATGACAGTTTAAAATAAATTGTCTTTAGTTTAAGAGTTTAAAATTATTTTCAAGAAAAAGTTTGAATATTGCAGCAAAAAAACAAAGTAAAAAAATTATGGAAAGTAAATAGATAAGGGAAAAGAGATGACACTGTGATTTATAGATGTTCGGTCTAAAATAAGTGACTTAATCCTCCCCCTAAAACTTGATCTTGAGAGTATCCAATAATTCTTATGAGCTTTTAGCAGGTTAAGCTTACGAACCCCTGTGTACAAGGAAAATGAAGTTCCAGGTTTACTTCCAACCAAAAACTGAACAATAGCCTGAAGCGGTTTGTCTTCCTTCCAAAAACGACTTAATCTTCGAGCGATTAGTCCCCAAGCTAAACTAAGATTTTATACGGACTTATCTCGAAACAATGGGGGGATTTGAATTGATTATCCTTTAAATCGATCCTAGGTTTTACATAGGCTGGCCACGAACCAAGTGAGACTTGACACCAGGCTGATCTCAAACCAATTGAGGTTTTATACCCGGATGAGCTCAAGAAGTGAGGTGAATATTTTTCTCTATTTATTCTTCCAGAACCCGAATAGAAAGCTTATCCTCTAGTGGATAAACCCACAAACCAAACATAGACTTAATGCTAAATTCCCAAAATAAAACTTTTAACAAGCTTAGTTTCGAACCCAAATAAACACTTCCTAAGGAAGAAATATTCACTCAAGAGGAGTAAATAGCTCTTGGTGAATTTACCTTCATTAAAACAATGTCGCAATCAATTATATACTCAATTTTACCTTATCCAATCGATTGGTTATATGCTCCGATTGATTGGACAATTCAAAATACATGTCATAATCTTTTGGCAGTTTCTAATTTATCTGGCTAGGCTCAAAAAAATTAGTAGGTTATTTTCATTGAGAAAAAAAAGCTTTAAAAATATTTTTAGTGAGTGTATGATTTACCCATAATAATTTACGAAATTTCCCTTGTGTTTTAACAAAATAGTAATCAATTAAAAATTATCAGGTGAGCTTACACGCTTCTTTTCTTTCACACTCTGAAGCTTCAAGATTTTTCCAAATACTCCAATCATATAAACACTTTTTGAGTCTTCTTGGAGACGAGGCTTTAGATATCTTCAAGTCAGACGTTATTATTAGAGGATACCAATAGTGATCATTGAAACCTTACTCGTCGGCTTTATTTCGAGGAAGAATTTGACTAAACTATGATGTGCATCTTTGATCGCTTGACATGCTTGCTTGTCTTTATGCTTTAATTTCATATTGTATCTCCACAAGTTGTCATCATCAAAACCAAACCATGATATGCATGAATTGATTTAGTTTCGATCATTTATTTATTAAACCTGCAAGCACATTATTCCACATTTTTTTAATGATAACAACGCATCTCTCGGAAGGTGGTAAAAGAAACAATGGATGGATAAACATGGGGTGTTTAAACTCCCCCTAAAATGAGTAGAGAGTATACTTTACTCCTCTTAAGATTATACTTCTCCCCCTTTTTTATAATAAAAAAGGAGGGTAAAGATGAAGGGGAAAATTTTAATATGCCAGCACATAGTCACATAGGAATTTTAAAAGGGAAAAGCTCACATTTTATTGATTCAAATTATACTTGAATTCAAAGTACAAAAAGCAGGAAAATTTCATGAATTAATACAATGAAAAAACTAAAAAGTAGAAACATTTAAAGACTAAAACAGAAATAGGTGAGACTACTTTTCACTATCCTCATCATCGTCATTGAACATCCTTGGAGGTATATGCGTTAGGTATTGATCAAAGTTAAAGGCCATAAAGTTGATTTTTTGCATTTTCCCTCTTTTATCTCTTGATTATTTCCTTGAGAACATCTTCAGCGGAGGGAAACAACAGTGATGTCATAGTCGAAATCCTCTAGGTTCAGATGTACTTCTTGATCTTATGATATTCTTTTCTTTGAAGGGTCTTTCAATTACTTTTCCAGTAATGAATTCTTACCTCATTGTTGCTAGAGTCGCTTCCTCTAGTTTTGTCACATTTTTTTTTTCATATTCTTCATTCCTAAAGTTGAAGTCGGTGTGTTCCAAGAATTTTGAGACCAGATTACTATATGGTAGGCACATTCCGTTTATCTTGCTTCCTAACATGTATTGGATTACTTCATTTACCTAGTTTTTTTGATTATGTTTGCAGTCATCCATATAGTTTCGACATCAAAATTGATTAGGTGACTAAAATTTCTTTTCCTTGGAAAGAGTATGTGATTGGCCACATAATGGATCAGTCGAATGTTGAGGAGAATATAGTCTATAGTGAAAGGAGAGAACACCAAAGATGTTGAGATTTTCATAAGCGAGGATGAAACATCGTTGAAGTTGAAGTTGTCACCTTGTTCTTCTAGCTTAAAGATAAGACCTTTATGGGAAGATACAAGATGATTGCAAATTCTTCCAGAAATAAAGATATATTGTGTTTTCTTACTTCAATGTAAGCTATTCCATCAATGAAGTAGATATTTGAAAAGAACATCTTGACAAATGATGGATACACCTTTCTTGGGGTCAATTGAGGAATGTGGAAAATTTTAATTCTTTAAAGATCTTGAAGAGTTCGGATTCCTTAGAGACACCTAAATTCAAAGTATGAATTCTCAAGAAGCTCTTATTTTTGAAGTCCTGGAATAATCTTCCTTCTTATTATTGAGATGTGATATCATCAATGAGAGGGCTAAAGGCAAATCTCAGCCTCATAGGAGCCATGTTAATGATGATGGAGTATTTGAAGGAATAATCTCACACATAACTAGAGAGAAAGAACATAAGAGATGCAAAAGAATGAGAAAGGATTACCTATTTAGAGTGTAGCTTCTGGTGATTTTAGGAGTGTAAAACTTCCCAAAATTTCTTTTCCAATCGATTTGGTTAAGGCTCTATCGATTATGTCATTAAAGTTTCAAGAATTTTGTGAAATTTCCTTTAATGTGAATATTTGATTAACTTGGAGGCTAATTTTCTATCAAATTTGATTTGAAATTTGAAGAGAAAAGGTTTTCCAATCGATTTTGTTTTTACAATTCAGCCTCCTCAGTGCTTGAAGCCATTAGTATCTAAAACAAACAACAAACACAACTTGAAGTAGTTAGTCTTCAAACAAACAAAAAACACGGCTTGAAGCGGTTAGTCTTCACGCCAAACAATGATTTTGAACAGGCTGATCTCAAACCAAGACGAAGTTTTAAATTGACTAACTTCCAACCAAACAATGAACCGAGGTTTGAAGTGGTTAGTCTTCAACCCATTCAACAAATAGAGCTTCGAGCAGTTAGTCTTAAAGCCAAATTTAGATTTTGCATAGGCTGATCTCGAACCAAGATGGACTTTTGAGTTAGTTATCCTCCAAACCAAACCAAGGTTTTACATAGGCTGTCCACGAACCAAACCAAGATTTTTACCTGGCTGATCTCGAACCTACTTTGTTTTAAGCAGAATGAACTTAGAAACCAGAGTGAGATTTTATACCAGGTTGATCTCGAACTAATAAAGCTTTTGACCGGGTTAAACTCAATTACCTTTGTGAAGAATTTTATCTGATTATTCTTCACGTACCCAAAAGAGAGGTTTTCTTTAACAACAAATTTCACGGATAAAATAGACTTTTATTATCCCCGGAAGAGCATTTACAATGGTTTATCTCTAAACTAAAATAATCATTTCCTATGGAAGAATGATTTACTCAATAGAAAAACTAATCATGGTAAAATACTTCATATGGGCCAAATAAATGACCTAATCGATTAGCTAATTAATTAAGTACTTGCAATAATCAATTATTGTTGACCAAATTGGCATGTTTTGATAGAGAGTTGTTACCTTTCATTAAGATGTGGTCACAATCAATTATACACTAAAATATATGTTATCTAACAGATTGGGATACTTATTTAATCGATTAAATAGTTACAAAAAGTCTTTTAATCTATTGAACAAATTCATAGTAAATTGGCTAGGCTCTAAATACATTTTAGGTGATTTTAATTAAAAAATAGAGGCTTCAAAAATAGTTTGTATGAGCATGTGTTATTTAACCATACTACTTTTAGAAACACCCTTGTGTCTTTACAATATATTGATCACCCAGTCGAACACAATCAGGCAAGCTTTAAAACTTTCGCCCATTCACAATCTAAAGCTTTCAAGTTCCCATGCAGGATATGCCAATGATGTAATCACATCATTTGAATATTCTATTGGATGAGGCTTGAGATATACTTAAGTTAATCACCATCATCAAAGAATTATGAAGATATCATTGGTTATCATAAACCCTAATTCCTTATTTGAGCAAGCTTTAGTTTGATTCAGAAGGATATCTTGATCTTGATGAACCACCTTGTGCATCTTTGACTTCTTGAGATAGCTTTAGTAATTTCTTTACTTTATGTGTTTTTATCATCAAAACCACTTCAAGTTGTCACTACTTCAGGTGTTATCATCATTAAAACCATGTTATCGTCAAAGCTAAGTGGTTGTTCTTGCTATCCATGAACTTTATCATCCTGGATCAATTCTTTATTATACCCGTAACTGTAAGCACATGGTTCCACATTTCGGTGGGGGTGAATTCTTGTTTGTCTTTTACGTGGGAACCTTTAGTTTGCATTATCACTAGGAAATTTCACTCTCGGAGGCATATGTATATGTCCTTGGGAGGACGGGTGAATCTTCTCAATTTTGCTCTCAATATTGTTCATATCATACTTTTTGTCTTTTTTAATGATGCATGTTGAGGTTTGGAGGAAGATTTTGAAAATTTAAAGAAGGTTTTTATGGGGTGTGGTTTTAGAGCGGTTTCTAAGATCGCTTGGGTTAGATGGTCTAATTTTTTAAAGCCCAAGAGGTTTGGCGGCTTAGGTGTTTGTGACCTTCATCTAGTTAATCTGACCATGTTGGATTAGTATAGGTGGTGGTTTATTTCGGGTGTTTCAGGTATCTAGAGGGATATCCACTCTGCTAGATATGTAGTTATTCAAACTTCTTCTGTCTTAGGAGGTATAGCTACTTGTCTTTGCACCTTGTTTCCTTGGCGGAGAGAGGTGGGTCTCCTATGTGGTAAAGGGGATGGCCCCTTAAATTGATTTTAGGATAGTGTTGTTAGGAAAGTTGGATCCGATATCCTTAGTTCATTCTGGAGTAATATTTGGGTCAGGGCTATTTCCTTTAGAGCGAGGTTCCCTTAGCTTCTTTCTATCTTTGAGCAGAAGGATTGTTACGAGGGGGAGGTTGGTTTATGGGAGCCAGTCTGGGATTTGGGATTTTAAGTGGAGAAGAGCCCGTCTTTTTTAGCGTGAACATGTGTTAATAGTTGATATTCTCTTAGCCTCCAAGAACTTTACTCCACCCCCTGCCTGATAAATAGTGGTGGCTCCACTCTAAAGATAATTGTTACTAGGTGGCCTCTGCATACTCTTTTCTTCTTACCATGAGTTTCCTAGCGATCTCCAGGTCTCATTAGTAGACTTGGTCCTTTCTAACATATGAAGTATATGGGCTCCCTCTAATGTAATTATTTTCTCCTAACAACTCTTGCAGGATAGGATTCCTACCAAAGATGATTTACTCAAAAGATGGGCGTCTCTTGTATTTTTTACTCAAGAATCCTAGAGTCGTCAGCTCATCTTTTTGTAACTTTTGACATAATGTTATCTATTTGATACATGATTTTTAGATGGTTGGGTTAGTTTGTAGTTTTACCCAGGGATTCCCTGACTCTTTTTTGGATATTTTTCCCTCTTAATGATCCTTCTAGGTTAAGGAGTTGGTGTCTTATAATTTGGCATGATATAGTATTCTCAAGTAAATTAGTGACTATGAAAGACATGGAAGACGTGAGTCTTCTTTTGACTTGGAAATTGTATCTTGGTAGATATATGGGGTACTCATGTGCTTCCTTGGCATGACTTGAGATCATTATCTAGTATCTGAGCCAATAGCGACACGAGTCTCTTCAGTCTCCTCTTGGTGTGTTCTTTTTTCTTCGGTAGAGATTGGTTGGTGTTTTCGCTGGTTCTTGGTTTGGAAGTTCTAGCTCGTACTATTCTTTTGGTGCTATTGTTTTTGCCTCCATAGTTTTTTCTTCTTTTTTGTATTGGTGATTCAATTTTGGTATTTGTATTAGTGATTGTGTTGTATAGTCGTTTTTCTTTCTGTTTCTCTCTTGTTGAATGTTTCGATATCTCTTGTACCTTTATTGGCCTATTCATTTATACTATTGACCTTTGCATGTTTTATATTTGCTTTTCAAAAAAAAACATGGAAATTCATATTAAATTATTATTATTATTAATAAAATTAACAATACATGTTGTTTTTGTTCTGCTGATGAAACTATGAATCATAAGTTTTATGAATGCTTTGACTTTAAGAATATCCGGGCTAAGATCCTTGAGTGGATCTATATCAAGAGAATTCTTCTGGAGTGGGAAAGAGAATTAGATTGGATAATCTCCTCCACCAAAGGGAAGGGATGGAGACCTAGAAAACACATAGCTGGATTATGCTTGCTTAATTTGGTTTCATGTGTTTTTTCTTTTTGTCTTTTGTGAGGGCTGGATCCTAGCGATCGCCTTGTTCTTTTTGCTATATTTTTAAGTTAATACAAGTTGTTTTATTAAAAATAAAAAATAGCCTAGTGGTCATAAAGAATAATATATTGTTAAAATTCTTGTTGTACCCACTCAGCTTTAATCTTATTTCCTTTTCTAGAATATGATGCGAATCCTTGTTGTGAAAAATAGAGGTACCAATTGGATAAATCCAACAACGCAGCAGATGCTCGAAGATAGATAAGGAATATATAAATTTCAGTACTAGTAAAAATAAAAAGCTTCCTAATAAAAAGTAACAATTAAATTAAATAAAAAATATAAGTATAACACTGTATAGTCTATAATCGAATTTACTATTATTCCCAAATGGAAGTCTTCGTATATTTGCAATGCATATATGCAATCATGGAAAAAAACAAAACGTACACTAAGGACTTGTCGTGATTTGTCTCCGTATGCATGCATCAGATGCATGGATAAAGAATCGCTTTGTAGAAGTAGAAAAGCAAACTTAGTTGATCATTCACTTTCAACGATTTTGAAAGCGACCCAAATATCTAATAGAATATTAATTATTTTTCTCCGTTTTTATTTCCCAACAAGGCTTAATTTATTCCCTTTAAAACCTCTATATAATGGATGCCGCATTTAGCTTATCTCATCAACACATCCCATACAAAAACTTCAATTAAAACTACACACATTCCTTACCTATCAACATTCTTATCACAATGGAGAGAGTGACAAAGATGGTTTCAGAGAGACCAGTGGTGATATTCAGCAAGAGTTCATGTTGCATGAGTCATACCATAAAGACACTTTTTTGTGACTTTGGTGTGAATCCAGCTGTTTATGAACTTGATGAGATACAAAGAGGGAGAGAGATTGAACAAGCACTTTCAAGACTTGGTTCTTCTCCATCTGTTCCAACTGTTTTCATTGGTGGCGAGCTTGTTGGTGGAGCCAATCAAGTAATGAGTCTTCACCTTAACCGCACTCTGATTCCAATGCTTAAAAAAGCTGGAGCTCTTTGGGTTTAATTTCATCAACTCATAAGGCACACACAGCCACTTAATAAATTAATTACCAGTTTTGGTTATGAGGTAATTATGAGATGATATATAGAGAGAGATTATAGTCCGAGTCCTTCGTTTAGCCTTCTTTTTTAGGGGCTAAATGCAATGTTTTTAATGTAATGTTATATCTTTTTGTAGTGAGTTAATATAACAAGTTATATGAATGAGTTGCAGAATCGCTATGAATGTTATATCTTTTTAGAGGTGTGCTACTTTTACACCTTTTTCATACACCTATACTAGTACACCGTATGAAACAGCAAGGGAAATTTGTTTTTGCACACATAAACCAAAAAATTTAAATTATTAAAAAAATAGAATTGGTAGGTATTGTGTACAACTATACGGTGTAGTGTTAAATTTTGGTGTAAGAATATCTTTTCCCATCTTTTTAATGTATCTATTTGTCAATCACTATTACAAAACGCGAAAACAACAACGTTAATGTCATCACGGTTTGCCTCAAAATCGTAGTGACACTTCTAAACTCATGTATTAACAATTATTTTTATTATTTTTATGGTTAAAATTACGATTAATTACCTAACCGTGATGATATATATATATATATATATATATATATATATATATATATATATATATATATATATATATATATATATATATATATATATATATATATATATATATATATATATATAAACCCAACTTTCCTAGATTCGATCCTCACGTTCCTCAAATAGTTAATCCATTTTACCTTAATGCATGCCTATTCAATTTTATTTATATTTAATTACAAAATAATAGGTATATCACTACGGCTCCTTTATAAAACCGCTGTTACACACCGACGCTTCTTTATATATGTTAAACACTAAGTATTCATTTTTTTCACTGAAAAAAGAAACAAACCCTAATACCAACGCCGTCGACATCGTCGAAAAGAAGACAAAAACACTCATACTCATTGTTGTTGTTCAGTTTTGTTTCAATTGTCGCATTTGAAGATAAACTTATCCAAAGGCTTTACTATGTCTTCTTCCATTGAAAAATCTATATCTGGAAATTTTTGTGGTTGTGATAGTCATATGGTTTTGTACCAATGCAAGAATGGACATAATAAAGGAAGGCTTTTTTGGAGATGTCCATTTTGGAGGAATGATGAAACATTAATTTGTTCATATGGGATGAAGATATGAGAGAAAAATTAGGAAATGAAGATGAAAGTAATATGAAGTCAAATTTGGAAGCTACGGGCTGTTTGAAGGTTATGTATGAAAATTCAAAAAAAGAAGAACAAGAATTTGAAGAACAAACTCAAGTCAGAGAGATTTTATGAAAATTTAAAGTTTTTGTGTTTTCTTATCTCTTCATGTTTAATATTTACTTTGTTATGAAATATAATAGTTGAAGTAGGGTTTGAAATTTGAAAATTTTACACCGATTCTTATTTGCTTTATGTTTAATATTTAATTTGTTATGAAATGTAATAATTGAAGATGCAGTGAACTTGACAATAATGCAATAAAAGACGGTTTCTTACGAATAAGTTCATCGCAAACGGTTGAATTTTCAATTACAATTATATGTTTATTAGTTTTCTAATTTGTAGTTTAAGCTGATAGTTTAAGTTGATAACAAGATTAAAACTTTATTACATAAACTGTCATTACATAATCCAAAACCATAATCATATCTAAACTCTCTCGCTGAGATAAAATTAGACCAATCATAGTCGGCCTCATCATCATCACCAGAATCGAAAAACATTAATTATTTGCCTCAACCTTCTTCCTCCTCTTCTTCTTCTTCTTCTTCTTCTTCTTCTTCTTCTTCTTCTTCTTCTTCTTCTTTTCACCCTGAGAGCTCTCATTAGTCTAAACACAACACCTATTCAACAACATCTTGAATCTAATGCAGGTTTTGCACCACAACACCATCTACAACAACATCTTCAGGCTCAGGCTGGTTTTGCACCACAACATCCTGTACAATAACATTTGGATTCTCAACATTGTTGGTAGCTTGAGCAGGATAACACATGTTGATTTCTTTGAATGAAGTTTGTTAGACGCTGGCTTGAGGATCTAGAGGGGGGGTGAATAGATCTCACAGAGTTTTTCAGAATTATTTCGAACTAAAGCGAAAGCGGTTCTGAATCGACTTGCGTCTATTCCGGACCGTTATTGCAAGGGTCGTATATGTGACAAAACTACAAGATAATTGAGATTAACGATGAAGTGATATGTTATCGAATCAATACGTTTCACAGCTGAAAACCAATTACCTTCTAAATTGACAAACTTTGGTTTGCAATGCAGTAATAATGGAATAAGCAAAAAGACAAACACTTGGTGATAATGTTCAAATTGATGATGATTCAAGATGTGGTGAATTGTGATGTTTATGTAGAACTTTAATTCACAATTTTAACACTTGAATCGTTAATCAATTTTGCAATTATGACCACATATGAACAGAACGTAAATGAAAAGATAAAAGCGACAAGAACACGATATTTGTTCAGGCAGTTCGTCGATCGTCCTCGCTACGACTACGTCTTCCCCCAATTCCAAATTGAAATTGGGAAATCTTCCATTAATGTTGAAAGCAGTTTATACAAAGAAGAAAAAAAAGCGATAAACAATAAACCGAATTTGTCGATCCTTTGAATCTTCTTCCCCCTTAATCTTGAACCAGATCAAGGTGATCCAAGAGCTTCACTTGATCCCTTTTCTGCAGTGTCTTGAATTGCCTTGAACCCTTGTTCTTCAATCTTCACACTCAGATGGATCCTCGATGAAACCTCTTGATAAAAACCCCCAAGAAACACCTATCTTGGAGGACAAAACCCTCGGATTTTATTCACCAAAAACCCCACAAATCTTCACCCACTAGGAATCTTCAATTTCGTTCCATGGACGTTATCGAACTCGATCACTAACCCTCAACGCAAAAATGATTATGTGTAATTGTGTTGGAGATGACGAAGAACGAAGATGAGAAGCCTTTGTGTATCTTTCAGTCGTTGGTGTTTTTTTCAATAATTGAACCTTGGACAATATATATGAGAGCTTATCAGTTGGAGCAGAGAAAACCAGAAATTTTGGCATATTTGATCAGATAGGTCGACCTCTTGTGATGCTTAGGTCGACCTAACAGAGCTGCATATTCTTTTTGATCAGATAGGTCGACCTCTTGTGGTGCTTAGGTCGACCTAACAGAGCTGCATATCCTTTGGATGTTATTTGTTCCCACTTAGGTCGACCTGTTAAAGGAGTAGGTCGACCAAAATCCACTTCAGATGCGTTTTGGGGACATTTCCTCAGATTAGGTCGACCTAGTTGATGTGTGGATCGACCTAGCAGAAGTGTATGAGATTTTCTCCATTTTAGGTCGACCTGGGTTGACAGTAGGTCGACCTAGCTGCTGCTTTTCTGCATTTTTCTTGTTTTGCTTGTGTTGAGTCGACCTATATGCATAGTAGGTCGACCTGCTCTGTCATAAATGACCAATGCTTGCTTTTCTTTTGAGTTCTTCTGCTTGTGCCTTGTTGCTTGTATGCTTGTTGAGTTTGCCATGAATCAAAAACATCTTTGTGAGTGTGATCTTGTATTCACATACTCCCCCTTTTTGATGATGGCAAACCGATAGTGGAATCTTTGGCAATGAGTAGTAAAAGCTCCCCCGTACACTCAGCATCTATTCACTCAGCTGAGCTCCCCCGTACACTCAGCATCTATCTCCCCCTTTGACAACATCAAAAGAGATACAAGAAAAACAGAAGAATAACGAGAGAAACATAGATAACAATACCAGCATTCATAGTAATAGATAAAATGTAGATAGCGAAACCATGAGAATCAAACATGTTTAAGGGTACACTTTAACATACATGATAATCCAAGAGATTAAAAAAAAACACAGTACGACAATATGTAAGAACATAACATAAGGATAATGAAATGAAATGTAATAATATGATGATATGATGGAGAATGCATCCTAACGCCTGCCCCTTATTCCTCTTCCTCTTTGAAATGTATGAGGACGATCCTCTTCAACTTGTTCCAACAGATCAAGCACGGAGTGGTTTAGAGTATTGAAGCTTTGACTTATATTTGCATGACGATTCAGTGCAGTCTCCTCAAGCTGATTCTGTCTTAGAGTAGAGTTTGATGCAAACGTCTCAAAGTCATTTTTGTGGTCTTGAACCAGGCTGTATAGAGATTGATATTGACGTTGTTGTTCGTCATATCGATCTTGTTGAAGTTGTTGCATGTTCTGGAACTGAAGCTGCTGTGTGTCAAAGTGTTGTTGCTGTAGGAGTTGCATATTTTCAAGCATGGAGATGATGTTGGACTGATCCGGCGGAGGTGGATCCGTGTATCCCCAAGGAATTTCTTCCTCTTGAGGAGGTACATATTGCCAATTTGAGTCCGTGTCATGAGCTACATCTTCCATGGTGTGATCCTCATCATTTGCTATTTCTTGATCATTTCCTTCTTCTTCATTCCCTGTAATGTGACCAAATTCCGTAGGATCATGATAGTTATAGATGATCTTTCCGGTTCCCTTTTGAATGAGATAGTAGGTTTTCTTATTTGGATCCCAATGGTATCCCATGAGGGTTAAGGTTGTTTGGGAGAAGTCTTGATTCTGTTTCATGTGAATGTAGGACAATCCATCGAGTTTCATGCCGAAATGGTTCATGATTGTTTGAATGATTGAGCCATAGTATAGAGCAGTAGTCTTCTGCTTTACCTCTTCAAACTTGGCAGTTAGAAAGTGTGGCCAGTGCACACGTGTCCTGTTTTGAATCAGGTACATTAACACAACCTTATTTCGTTCAATCCTTGAGAATCCGCCTGCTCGTGGTCGAATGACTCTTGAGATAATCCAGTTGAGGAGCCTAGGATCTCTTTTTAGGTGATCGGCTGTGATGGATTCATTTTGCTTGTCAAAGACGGCAGGGTCTTTGAGAATAGATTTCATGTAGGCGACATGATCATAGTTGGCCGGAAAGTCACCGTCTTCTATACGAACTTCATCTCCTAAGAGTGTAAGACCAAAGATACTTATCCAGGCTCGTTTGTCAACAATATGGGATCTCGACCCCATCTTAAACCTAAAATTACAACCTTCCTCTCTTGTGAACCCTGCATAGAAAGCCCTAACAGTGTTTTCACAATACGGTGTGGCACACTCCAAAAGGGGGTGAACATTTTGATGCTGAACAAGACTGACAACATCAGGAATGTGCATGTGCTTAGCAACATGTTGATTATAGATATATTGCTTGACTACCTTCCTTTTCATTTGCCATTTTTCAAAATTTTCTTTGCAATCAGGATGAATAAGGGCTACAACACTTACCAGTTGAGAGGATAATCCAGATGCGATTTCCTTTCCCTTTCTTGATTTTGGAGGCATTCTTGCTGATGATTTGTGTGAGAGGGATGATTTTTGACAACCTTTGGGTTTGAGGAATTAGGGTTGGTCGTACACAATGATGTGAGAATGAGTGGGAAAGAAAAGAGGAATGATTATGAATGAATGGGGATGGGTCGGGTCGACCAACATACCCAAATTTGGAAATTTTTGACGCAGTAGGTCGACCTAAATGAAGGCTGGGTCGACCTAACAGAGAAGCCTTTAAAAAATTGCATATTAGGTCGACCTAAAAAGAGGGTAGGTCGACGTAACTGGGCATTTTTGGTTTCTGCTGAAAGTTTTCTTCTGTAGGTCGACTCAGATGCAGGTTAGGTCGACCTAAGTTGCTTCAAATGTTTGAAATGCCTTAGGGATGTTACTAAATGATGCATTTATGCTTAGTTACTTGCTTGTATGCCCAAAACATGATATGTTATGAATGGAGATGATAGACATATATATGTAATTGAGATATATAGATAAACATATATGAAGTCACTATAAGCATGTTAATTGATAGCATATTATAGTATCAATAAATTTTTTGGAAGTGAACAATAAACATGTTACCGCTTTCTCAATATGTAGGTGTTTTGTCATCATTGTGTGGAATCCTCTTGTCAGTGTGCCATACTCCTAGATTTGATGATGAATTGTCTTGATTTTGCGAAAAACTCATCTAGTATCGATTACTTGATGTTCTCCAGGATGCGGGACAGGGTCCCAAACATTATTCTGCTTAGAATAGGTTTAAATTTCCTTGCAATGCAACTTGCCAATAGCACATCAAGTAATGCGACCTTTGTGTTTTTCGGGTTAACTTGTATTTGTGATGTATCTTATACATTAGTGGTGGCCAGGTCACCTACATTTTCTTTGCCAAGTATAGTTCTTCGATTGCTGTCTTCATAGATGACATACCAAGAGTGATATGTCTTCCTTTATGTGTTTTGAGCATCAGCTATCAAGGGATCATCACCTTTCGGCGATGTCAAGACACTTTTCCTGCAAAAATTAATTTAGAATAGAAGGTCCCCAATCTTCATTGGGTCCTAGGTGGTGAGTACAGAGGTTGTTGCACTTAGGCACCCATTGAAATACTCCTTTAGGAACTAAAATTCTCCTAAATTTGCATTTTTCAATGGTATGTCCCTTTTTGCAACAATAATGACAGGTAATATGATGAGAATATGCTGTTTTGCTAGTTGATACTTTTGGTACAAAAGTGTATTTACTATATAAAGGAGTATACGATCTTTTGAACTTATTTGGATCAACCGCAAAAGTCACTTTTGGTTGTAGAGCCTTGTCTAACTTGGCTTTTAGATCTCTTACTTCTTTTTGCCAAATGTGACATGTCTCACAACCAAACCATGATGTAGGATCTATTTCAACTTTATCCTTTTGAATGTCTAGCATAGATTGTTTTAAAGCTTCCATATCCTTTTCGGTTTTCTCAACTTTTGATTCAAGATATGAAAAGATTTTCTTATTTGAGGCCAAAAGTTTGAAAGCTTTAATTGCATCTCTATGTAATTCTTCAAAAGCAAGTTTTAGTTGAGAATGAGATACCTTATCTACGAGTTCAGGTTTAAGATGACTTACAACTTTCTTTTTCTTGTGTTGATGAGCCATAAAACATAGGTTTGCTGATTTTTCTTCATTGCTTGATGAGCTTTCACTAGATGAATCACTTTCCCATGCTATGTAGGCTCTCTTAGATTTGTTATGACCTTTGCTTTGGTTCTTCTCTTTTTCCTTCTTAAGGTATGGACAATCCGGTTTGTAGTGACCGGCTTTCCCACAATTAAAGCAAGGGCCTTT